>NC_057937.1:7920699-9193199 GCF_018555375.3 Anguilla rostrata
CATACAGAAGGAGGGTGGATTTGAAGGGAGAATTCTCCATCACTGTTCAGGCTCACAGACGCACCCTTCTTCTCATTACTTCACAGCACTGACAGCACCCTGTCCATTCTAGTGTGTTCCGGAGCACTGACAGTGCCCGGTTCATTGCAGTGTCTCACAGTACTGACACAGCACCCGTTTCATTATTCCACATCACTGACACAGCACCCCTGTTCATTCTAGAGTGTTCCACAGCACTGACAAAGCATCTTGTTCATTCTAGAGTGCATCACATCACTGACACAGCACCCTGTTCATTCTGGAGTGTTCCACAGCACTGACACACCATCCTTTTCAATCCAGTGCATGTCAAACCACCTGCTTGCACTGCTTCAAGACTAAATTTAGTCTCTAATTTAAAGACAGCTTTAAGTTCCCTAGCCCAACCCGTATAAAAACACAACAATATCTGATGCGGAGGACAGGCCATACAGCCCATCTCGGTCCATCTTTTACCTGTAATTTGGAGAGCATCCAGCACTGCATCGACGCTGGCCTCGTACAGCCCAAGGATTTTTTGCTTCTCTTTAAACATGACCTGCTTCTCCTCCTCTTCTTCTACCTGGTGAGCCGTTCCATTCATTAAAACTCTCTACGGGGGGCGGGGCCCTGATGCTATCAGAGCAACAATGCTTTCGTGTGCGCCGCAAGGCAATAGACAGCCGTCACTCAGGGCGTACGCGCCATGTCCGTCGCCCCGGAGACGACCGCGTTGGGAAGGCAGCGAGGAGCGGAACCCCCGCCGCCGAGCGTTCCGTCTCTTGACATGGCTATCCTACAGTCGTGTATAGCAGCGAACAATGCTTTCGTGTGCTCGACATGGGTACATGAATTATCCTTTTATCTTTCGTGGGTTCTGCAAATGAGTCCGTATTTTCCCAAATAAGAAAAGAAGGTTTGAGTAAGCAGCGAAATGCTGGCTGCCACTGTTTGTGTGTGTTTTGGCTATTCTCACAGTGGGCCTGTTATTATCCACATTGCTCTTTGTATTTTACACTCTGTGTGTGCTACCGGACATGTGGCATCAACATATGCAAATCTTTATCTTTGGGTTGGAACGTTATTTCCTAAATTAAATGAAGTTGTCACGAAATGCATGTGCTATCTGTGTGTGTGTGTGTGTGTGTGCATCCACTGATGGGCCATTAACTAAAACATTTCCTTTATTCCTCTCTGATCTGCTGATTGTGCTTTGTTCTCATCTACGGCCAAACCTGCAGCATAGACTGATTCTGGGTCAGATCTGATGCAATAAGAGCTTCTAACGCTGGTATTAATAAACACGAGGGATTTTAACCGATGGCTGCTAACATGGAAGATCTACTGGGAGATGGCCATGGGGTGAACGTGTTAAAAATTCCCCTGCACAGTCGGGCAGAAGGCCAGAGACTGCGTAGTCTCTCCAGGGAATGGGTCTGACCGGCTTGAAGTTGAAAGTGTGATGCATTCGCCTTCCTGCCACTTTAGACACATGTCCAAACCGCTATTTATGGAAAAGCGGGGTAACAGGCCGGGTCATGTGATCACATTCTTTTACATACATATTGCCTGGATCTGCCTACTGGGAAATTCTAAGGCACTTCAATTCAATCTGAACTCAATGCACTTCAAACAATGAAATTACCAGAAAGCAATTTATTTCAGATGACTTGTCTATGATGTTTTTTTTTTTGTTTTTTGTTTTTTTGATTTAGTCGTTCTTTGCAGAGTGAGTTTGGTCATCTCTGAAATACATGTAGAAAAAATAGATACATTTAAGAATAAAATAAAAATATGAGTGATAAGACTCATTTCTGACCTGAAATTTAATGGAAATTTAATGGCACTCTGGTCAGATTGAATCTTGCCAACAGGTTTTTTTTTCCCACCTCCATATGTTTTAACAACAGGAAGCTGTCTACTCTCATGTAAGAAACCCAGCCAATCATTATAAAAAAGGGACCTTCCTCATCAGGGTGACATTTGTATTCATGCATTTCCTTTAATATAGCTGGAGTCTTATTAAAGTTATTCAGGCTCTGTTATGCATCTGCCACTGTAATCTTAGAGACTCCAGGAACATCGCTGCCATGAGTGATGAGAGAACATGACTGCAGTTGCCATGGTGAATTTCATGACCGTTACCACGGTAAAGTTCATGACTGTGGCAGCACGCCCCACAATAAAGTTGCGGACCATGAGTGCAGTTACCACGGTAAAGTTATAGACAATAACCTCAGTTGCCACAGTGAATTTCATAACCATGATTGCACACATCATGGTAAAGTTGTGGACCGTGACCTCAGTAACCATGGTGACATCTGCACTCACCACTGTGAAGTTCATGACCTTGAGGATCCATATGGTCAAGGCCAGGTTGACGATCATGGTGACCAGCAGCAGCAGGACGAAGAAGTAGAGGCAGCGCTTCCTCCAGCCGTATATGCCCACCGGGTAGGCCTGAGCGCAGGCCGGCCGCTGCAGGTGGTTGGGCTGGGCCGCCAGCATGTACTGCTCCTGGGTCATCTGCAGGAGAGGGCAGAGGGAGCAGAGCAATTTAATCCACAAAAGAGTCAAGACTGAGAGAGGAGGCAGGGGGGTGGGGGGGGGGGGAGAAGGGGAGGTGGAATTGCCCTATCCCATCCATTTTTCCGGAGGCTTCCTTCTAGCTTTGTTTTGTTTTGCTTTGTTTTGTTTTTCTGCTTGTCGGCTTCCCCGAGCAACAGTTTCTTACCGATGCAAATGAGGTATGAAAATAAAGGCTATTTCTAGGAGATTATGATAATATAGTACCTGATATGGATGTCGTATTTTGCTTATTTAATCACTGGTCATTATCATATGAATGCAGTAATTTTTAGAGACTTTGGTTTAATGTAAATTCATGCTAAAAAAAGAGAGCAGTTGTGTATTTTGCTGATAAGAGCAGAAGATGATGTCGGGACCACAGACTAAAAACCGTTCACAGGTTTTCCACTCACAGGTCCTGGCCCTGATGATCAAGGCTCTTCCTGATATACTGAACAGCTGGAGAAACGAGCTGTTCAATTCGAGCTCTGACCGAAGAGGTCGGCGTTATTGTGGCCCGAGGACCTCTCTCGTGTTGTAAACATGAGGAAGCGGATTTGAATCCTCGCCTTCCCGAGTCCCTGCCAATCACAGACTGACAAGCTCCCCGGCTCCACGTTCAAGGAAAAATTCACCCGAAAACGTGCATTTACCCTTTGCAGACAACAACATAAACACCCAGAACATGACATATGCAATACCTACTCTTTTGGTGAAGAAACACTGAACATTCCAGAACCTTCCGTGCCAAGGTAAGATGTGGAAAAAAAAAACCCTGCTGAGCAGGGGATGTGTTAAAGAACAGAAGATTCACCTTTCAGGCAACCAGTCCTAAATAGGTTAGTAGTTTAGTCTGTGGGTCTATGGGGTTGTGGTTTCATACCAAGAACCCAACATTCTAGCAACCTATTTCAAATGAGTGACCTAATCCATAACATAACATAACAATCAAACCCATTCTTATACAGGATTTGACCAGGAATGTATCTCTCTTTGTATCAGTAATATTATCAGTAATACTCTGTTAAAATGGAACAAGGTCTTCAAATTCTATAAGTCTCTGATCACATTTCATTCATCATCTCCTAACCTGCCGAAATTCATCTTTCTTCTAACAGGCTTAGGGGCCCCTGTAAATCCTCCACGGTCCACACGTACTGTACGACACTTAAATACTTTGAAGGATATATTTAGTTGTGCCGTGTTACTCTGTTCCAGAAGAACAGGCTCAGTTTTCTACTGAAAGCTACACTTTCTTTGCTAGTTTCCGAGGCTCTGTTTGGCCCTTCGCGCTTGTGGAGTTCCCTGACGGCCTCGTTTGCCTGCTCAGCTGTTGAGTGGCTTCTTTTACAACCGCTCTCTGAATAGAAAGCCCATTTTTTAAATTCACACATAGCAAATTGATGGGTTATAATTTCAACACTCTCCCAATCACATCAGCGTGGGTGAGTTATTTGAAGAAGGTGGGTGTCTCAGAAGACTGGATTATTATTTGTAAAAACATTTTATCTTCTTCAAAAAAAATCTGGCATGCCACATAATCCATTTTAAATTGACAGACTGATTTTAGAAAATCCACTCAGAAGATTCCAAATAAAATTAATAAACGGCCCTGTCTGTGGGCATTGTACATTGGGAGATACTGGTTCCTCAAGCAATCTGGGACTGTCACAGTCAGCGATTGCCATGTTTTTGGAGTTATGTGGCAGCCATATTTAGCAAAATGTTGGAGATGAATGTTTCACTATCTCCTGAGATACACATCCTGGAAAATGACTCTAAACTGAGTTTACCCTCCTGATATCTCTTCTAGCAGGACTAACCCTGAAAATAAAACCACATTGAAGGGCAGGATGGAACCTTTGAAGGTCTCTGCAGTTTGGATGAGTCACGTCTTTGATATTATTCTCTTTGAGAACACCACACCACAACTTCACTGTGCTCTAACATAGCTTATATTCAAACCCAAACACAGGGTTGGGGTTGAACAGTGTGTACTTTCTCCTTTCTCCTTCTGGTAGGGAAGGGGGCTTCATAACAGAAAGTAACAGAAACAAATGATTCACAAAACATGCGCCTTCGCATTGAGCCTGGGAACCAGGGATGCTGCTCTGTGATTGGAGGTCTCCATTGCTATATACTGACCGCATCAGAATATACCAATCCAGGTAACTGAAGGGTATCCAACAGCTTCCGTGATTTGTGTCTTCGAACTGCCGTTAAACAGAACGCAGGTAGGAATCAGTTTCCCGCCGACCAGGTGTTTGGCCTCAGCGGCTGGAGGTGCCGGCGGTTTCAGCGTTTGCTATGCTCGGCACGAATCCCCCCCCTTCAGAAACCAGCTGTCCGTCAGTCAAAATCAACTCAGCCCTCGTTTCAAAGGGGAATATCACAGAGCGTGTCCAGGACAACGTGTCAAGAGTAATCTGCGAAGTGACCTGATTGATCAGGAAGGCCCAGAGCTAACGCTAACAATAATGCTAACGCTACACAAGCATGACGTGTCCTCAGAGAGCAGATCAGTGTAACTTTAGACACAGCTCGCACAGAGCAATGCCTGGGCTGATTACTGATTAATCAACCTCAGCTGTGCACGCCTGTTAGGCTGCTGTCCATGGTCCTGAAGACCCCCCCCCAGGCAGCAGGATGCCCTCTCTGCTCCTCCCTCTCCCTCTATCAGCATCACAGGAGAGCAACTGAAGCAGGTTAGAGGGGGGGGGGGGTTTGCAGCGATTTCATCACAGAAAAATTGCACTTTGGGGACCTCGGACTCATTACCTCTGGGGTTGACCTGATGTGCAGAGCGCCTCCTTCAAACAGTGAACCCTGAAAGCAATCATCTTCAGAATACTCAAAGCAAAATGCAGCTCTTTGAAAACGCAGGTTGTGTTATCACATCGTCAAAAAAAAAAAAAGCAGTCGGCCTGTTCTAAGCGTTCACATACAGTGCAGTGTGTAAGTGCTTCTACAGTGATAAAATTGTTTGATGTTTGTCTCTGTACTCCAGTACATTAGATTTGAAATAAATGAAACAATGAATATGAGGTTAAAGTGCAGACTGACAGCTTTGGTTTGAGGTTATTTACATTCACATTGGGAGATTTGTGTCGGAATTTCAGCACTTTTCACACACAGCTCGCCCACCACCCCCCATTTTAGGGGAACAAAAATAATTGGATAAATATACATAATCTTAAAATTAGCACTCGGTTGCGAATCCTTTGCATGATGACTGCCTGAAGTCTGCGACCCATAGACAGCACCACATGTTGTGTCTTCCCTTGGTTTCCTTTCAAATGTAATGTGCTGGAGTACAGAACCAAAACAAAACAATTCACCTTAGTATTCACTGTCACTGTCCACTTACTTACGTACTGCACTGTGCAGACTTTATTTAGTGTGAACTAAAGTGTTCCATTCATCTGTCCAGGAGCTTTGACTGTTCAAGACGGCGGCTTTAACTTGAAGAGGGTCTTATAACATGCAGTACTTTCAAACTATACGCCACTATACAAGGAGCATCTTCGATTGTCAGGTGGAATCAAGTTCGGCAGCGGCAGGACGTCTTCAGGCAATCAATCCTCACCGATACTGCTTTAATTTTCGCAATATGACATTCCTGAATGTCAACATGTACTCCGAGTTGTATTAACAAATCGATACCCTTTTAAAGGTCACCTCGGCGGTTAAAGTGATTTAACAGCGCCGGAGCGACGTCGCGGATTTGCGTTAATTAAATGTTGACATTAACGGAAAAAGGGAGCCGCGCGCACCGGCTCCTGCGAAGGCGCGTCACTTAGCGGCCCTGACTGACGGCTCCCCCCCGCACACCCCCTTACGTAAGCCCTCCCGCGCGGACGGCGTATGAATCATCCCCGCTCTTCGTTTGGAGACAGTCGGGGCCTCGTGATACCTGCTTGCCTAACGCGCGGTCAAGGGCACCTTATTCTGTTTTTAGAAGGGGGAGGGGGGGGGGGTAACAGAAGAAAAGAGCAATTCTTCGCCATGGTTATTTCAGGAAATACGTCTATTTGGAAAATGAGTTCAATGGAAGAAAAGGATTGGAAATACATGTACACAATTCTTTTGGCCACAGGCTTCAACAGACTGAACCTGCATCAGCCCGAAGCGGTATCTCAATGTTACGTTCGTCTGAGCACCGATTCTGTCGCGCGTATACATAACCGGAGTGAGTCTTATTTTTATCCCTCTCTCTCTCTCTCTCTGAGCTGAAGGCGAAATCCTCGAAAAATCCGGACTCAGGGAAAGCGTAGTCTGCTATTTCGATATCGTCGTATGGAAGACGCGCATCCAGACCACAGCAGGGACTGTGAGCTGCGTGACGCTAGCTGGGTTTCCGACCAAACGCTAACGCCGTGCAGCGTTCCCGCTCAGTGAGAGAGCCCCTTTAATATGGGTTCACGGCTGCGGTAATTCGGGTGAGTACGTAAGAGCCCCCTCGCCCGTTCTCCGTTTCGGTTTCCCGGCCAGATGGCGGTCGCCCGTTCGGGCTCTCGCCGCCGAACGCGCGAAAGTGAAATCCCGCGCTGAGGAGAGACGGATCCCAGAGCGCTTAAAGCCTGAGCCACGCGAGCTCCCATGATTCCACGCGAGAGCCGCTGCTTTCAGATGCCTGGGAATTTACTCCAGCATTGTAATCTTCAAAACCCCCCCGCCATCCTCAATTCGCTTCCATAACGGTTTTCCGAGACTTCCATCCCATGCAATCCACCAAGACACCCATGTAGAGACATCCCTGCATTCATTTCATTAACTTTATTAATCCGCTACTTTGGGGATAACCCCCCCAAGTCTGGCAACCCTGATAGGTCCTCCCAGCCAATACATTGTGAGCCCATCAGCCTTTGCAACCAGTGGATAAATGTGGATTGTCCAGGTGGCACTGTTTAAACACCTGTGATGTGGTGCCAATATCAGGTGAATCGTGGGATGCACTCTCACAGGTGCAGAAGAGAGGGTGGATTATTTGGGTGGTGAAGAGGTCAGCCTGGAGGGGAGAAACAAGCCAGGGAAGATGGGAGAGGGAGAAAGAAGGAGAATTTCAGTCTCTCATTCAGTTCGGGGAGATGAAAGTGTTTAGGGTGTTTTGGAAGCCACGCTCAGACGCGCTCATATTTTAGGAGAGACCCGCGAACGGCTTCAATTGAGTAGTTTCATAACAGGCATTGATCACTGCAGTACAAGCGCTGGCAAAGGAAATTACAGCCACAATGCATAAATACAGCCAGCAGGGCAGGTGGATTGGGGGGGAGGGGGGAGGGGGGTTTCACAAATTCGTTCCGCTGACATAAAAGTAATTTGGATCGGGTATCGCGGCGCTGAACCCCTGTTCTGGCACGGCCTCTCCGCGAAAGCAAATCTCTGCACGGCTTTGCCACCTGTGAAATCCATGTAGAGCGCAGAACTGTCGGCTCTGTTGTGAAGGTGCCCGTTTTTCTTTTTTTTTGGGGAAAGCTAGGCCTCATCCCAGCCACGTCCTCGCTCATAGTATCAGGAGGCTGCGGACGAGTTCTCATCTGGAGCACGGTGCTCGAGCGGCGAAGACGTGCGTCAGAGGAGCGATCCCATTGGTCGCCCGACAGCAGACAAACCGTCGAACCAGAGGAGCCCCCCCCCCCCCCTTGTGCGGCGAGGCGGGGGCAACCGAAAGCTGGGTGGGGGTTCGTGCTGCGTCCAATCCCGCACTTCCGTTCGGGGCTGCTAGCCACCGTTGGTACTTGCGTGGTCGGAATTTTGAAAGCAAGCACGCTAGCAGGATGTGCCATTCGACAGCACCTGAAAGCGCTCTTTTTGAAACTAGAGCCGGACACACTTCCCAAGTCATAATGAGAGAGAAGATGAGGTTTTCACCCGGGGTAGTCACACTGACTGACCTAGCAGACAAATAGCCCCCCCCCCCCTCTCCCTATTCATGTTCTTCTTTCATCTGTTTAGTTCTTGTTTCATCTGTTTCGCGCCTTCTTCGTCCGGGGTCTCACTCAGAGCGCTTATGCCGTTAAACGCTCTCTGCCGAATCGAGTCGGCTTAAGTGGCATCGCCCACGGCAATGGCGGCACTCTGGGATTTGAACCGGCTCCCGGTCTTTCAGCTGCCACAGCTAGAAATCCCCCTAAATCCCTTTTAACCAAAAACTGGCAGTCCAAACACAATCAAGCCACGGGAAATAGCCGAGGCCAGCGGACTAATGCCTCGACCACGGCCTTCGCTCCCCCGCCTGGCTGAAGCTAAACAGGGCCGGGTTGCACTTGGACGGGTACGGACACCTGGGCCAGTGTAGCTGCTGCTGGAGACGGTTCTGGTGGGCTAGCGGAGGGCAGCCATTGTAGTCATTAAAGGCACTTATCACAAAGTGTAGGTAATTCTCCAGCGTCCCCGAGGCCAAACGTCAAATTCTGGCTTTCACAGTCGGACGTCTACATCTCTGTGTTCTTCGCTAAACGAATCTTAGCTGATGTGTCGGTGTTTCTGCCGCAGAATGGCTGCCGTCCTGCACCCAGGTTGGGGCGGCATGTTTGTGGTGGTTGACATAATGCCCCCCCCCCCCCCCCTTTTACTTTACTCTCCTTTGAAATCCTGTGATGAAATGCACAATTTATAAATGATTAGTAGTAGTAGTAGTAGTAGTAGTAGTAGTAGTAGCAGTCCTAGTAGTAGTAGGATTAGTAGTAGCAGCAGCAGTAGAAGGAGTTGTAGTAGTATAGTAATAATAGCAGCAGCAGTAGGAGTAGCAGTAACAGTATAGTAACAGTAATAATAGTAGTAGTAGTGGTAGCAGTAGTAGTAGTAGAAGCAGTAGTAGTATCAATAATAGCAGTAGTAGTAGCAGCAGCAGTAGTAATAGTAGTAATATAGCAGCAGTAGCAGTAGTAGTAGTAATAGTAGCAGTAGTATTAGCATTATTATTATGATGAGATATAGCGGGGGCTGGCTCAGTCTCTTTTTTTGGCAGCGGTCCTCACTGCCCTTCTGGCTGAGTGGAGAGGACCCAGCGGAGCGCGGCCCCGGACCAGACGTGTGCCAGAGCGCAGAGGGACGCTGGGCCGCGCCGGCGGCCCTCAGACAGAGCGATGACCCGCCCCCGGCGCAGAGCCCCGGCCCAATCAAGCGCGCCGTAATTTAAGAGATTTAGTTGACACGCGAGCTCCCCGTAATGGATGCTGGAAACCGAGGCGCCCCCCCTGCTCACCCCAAAAAAATGCAGCCACCCTCCCGATGACTCCCGGGGCACCAGCTCTTAAATCAAAACCCTGGGCGTGAAAATGATCACCATTTTATACTCAGAGGTTCCCCCCCCCACCCCCCCACCACATGTTAGAGAAAGTGGGGGAGGGCGTGGGAAGCAATTGTCCTCACTGCCAAGATTGCTCGGTCTGAGTTCCATTTTTTTTTTTTAAACGTATGTACTTATTTTTGCTCAGGTGATCCTCCTGGGCCTCAGGAAGGCCCCAGTGCCGGCTTATTTCCAGCGTAATGTATGCGCTGACTGGGAGCCAGAACTGTGGAAGTTAATTAGAATGTAATTTAGAGCTGTGGAGCCCGAGCGCGGCGGGGGGGGTGGTCCCCGGCAAACAGTTCAGGAGGTCGGAGCTTTGGCTAAATTAGCCACCCGGGACACCCTTCCACCACTCCCACCCCCCTGCGGGGGGATCCCGGGGATTTTACATCGAAACTCTCGCTCGCCTCGTCGCCCCAAACATCGCGTACGGGAGGGCCTCACGAGGACCCTGGGCTGCGCGTGCTACGCTCGCCGCTGCGGAACTCTCCACTCTGCACCCGTGCAAAAACGCACGAACGTTCCACAAAAACAGAGGCACGGGACGCTGGGTTCCTACAGACCGCTGGCGTCCTCGACCAGGAGACATTGTACGCAGTGAAATGTTCAGTGGTAATTCAACTGCTAACAGACAACATTGCGTCCCACGTTCCAGAGTTGTGTGTTAAGAGCTGAATTAACACTGTTAGAGCTGAGTTAAGGGCACTGTGCAGGACCTCAGGGCAATACGATGGAATGTGGAGTACCAACTGAATGTATAATACATATTGTATATGTACCATGTGTTGTGTGATTGCTAGTGAATGCATATTGTCTACTGTGGTGGTTCCCAGTTCATCCCTAATTTGGCACACTTGATTCTAGTAACTAAGCAGCTCAATGAGATCTTTAGCTCTTGAAAGTGGTGTGCTTTGTTAGGGTTGCGTTACAAACCTAAAAGACGGTAGATCTCCCAGAACAGGGTTGTGGATACCACTGGTCTACTGTGTTGGCACGGTCTGTATGTATTCCGATGCCCTTTTTTCTCCCACTATGACTACTGAGTGTATGCTTGTGCTGCTGGCTGCAACCAGGCAACCAAAAAACAAACCTAGTGCCATCATCCTGTTCAAAAGCTGAACGGCCTTTATAAACAGGGACTGACTACAACAACGATCTCTGTGCCAAATGTACAAAATCCAGGGAGAGACAGAGGCGATACAGTTTCCAGAATAGCTTTTCAACTTCCGATTAAATGTGTTTTTTTTTTTTTTATATATATAAGTCAAAGTTCAACAACAACGGATAGATAAAACACCTGACAGCCAGAAAAAACACCCTGCACTTTCGGTATAAAAACCAGGTGATTTAGTTCCGCCTTTCTGGAAAAGGCCAGATGTATGGATTTCCAATTCCCGGCCCTGAATGAGTGGTAAATAATCGTTCCAAGTATTTCTACAGACAAGGCCTGCCCTGTACCCACTTGGCACAGCACGGCAGTATTTCTCCAATCTCTTTATCCTATCCAACGTCCATAACCGCAATTAAGTCTGCCCACGTATTGATGACCTTGAATGGACCCTTCATCTCCAAGGCCAAAAAAATTTTCAAATGATGACAAGGGGAGCGGGGGGTGGGCCCGGGTTCAGATCTAATCGCTTTAGAGATGGGGTGGGGGGGGGAGGGCGGGCAGAGCTCTAATCTGAAAGAGGACAAATCGATGGGGACAGTGTTGCGTTGGGGGGGGGGGGGATCTGGCTCAACGCCATGGGAACGACTGACCCAGGATTCCGTCCTCAAAAGGCAGCTTTTCCACATCTCCTGCATTCAATCCAAACATTCCGCTAATATAATGAAAGAATCCTGCAACCCACTTTAATACAGCCAGATTTTAGCCAAGTCAGCTAAATCTAGTACATTACCATCCTCAGTGGTCCACCTGCACAGAAAAATGTCTAGTGTTTAAAAAAATTCTTACTGAGTACATATGGCCCCAGTTGGACTCTGGACTGTGTGCACTGAATTAACACTGGTCATTTTACTGTGTGGCCACAGCCAATCAAAAATCTGCATTCTGCCGAATGGTCTCTCACGCTTATAATTCCAACCTCTTTTACTCGCCTCATTACTCACACAGGGTGTTTTCATTTTTCACGATGAGTGGATGAAGGAGGAGATAAACCACAACACAGGCAGCCAGCCTCGACGAGCGCTTGAACTTTAATTCTATTTCAGTCTCTGGATCACGGATCTTTGGGCAAGACAGCACATTCGCAGCAAGCTTTTAAATTAACTCGAGAGGAATGAAATTATGCAAGAGTCGTGCCGTGTGTCTTTCCTCGCTCGGTTTATGTTCACGTGGTGAACGCGATGCCTAAAAGCGCATGTTGTTGTTTTTTTTTTGCAATTTCACAGATCTCCAGGTCTGTAAATTTGCCAGCCGTCGTCACGGACGCCATTTCGCTGCGCCGCCCGATGTCGGGCACGCTTTCGCACAGTCATCTCCCGCGACCCGTAAAAAAAAAAAAATGTTTTTTAAAAAGGTGAAAATGAATACAGTAACGGGGGCGCGCCTCCGCGTCAGTTTCTCCAATTCTCACCGTTTTCGACTCGGCAGGTTTGTGACCCGCAGAGGTGGGACTTCCCCATTACGTTTTACAAGTGACCTGAATCACACCGAGCCCGGCACTCATTTTCAGCTCTGAAAGATTTAGAGCCTCCCTAATGAGAGCGGAAACTTACCCTCTCCCGCACCTCACCTTCGGAATAACAGCCCAATTTATACTTTCAGACCAGACATCTAAGACCCAGCGTGCCCCCTCGCTATACCTGCCTGGAGACTGAACCCGCCCTCCTACGGCAGAACACACCGCGTAACAAGCGTGGACCCACATCCCGATAAGAGTGGGTTTCAGTCCGCCCTTCGTTACGCTCGTTAAATTATTTATTTATCTTTTCTTTTTTTATATATAATAAAATCAATATGGATGAGTTATCCCAGAGCTGATGGACTGGGTCAAAAGCTATTTTTTTTTCCTAGCAATTTCTCACGCAGTATGCTGGCCTGTGGAAGTGGTGGGGAGGGTTTCAGACACGCCCACCGAGCTCTCCATCAAAGAGCCGAATTCCCAGGACAACGCGACAGCCGCACACAAGCCGGATCCTTTCACGGTAATCCCAAACGGCCTGCGGTTCCCCACATGGCTTCAACATTCAATCCAGGCGGCGGAAAAGCATGAAAACAAGCTTCTTCTTCTTTTTTTTTTTACTCTAGGTATTATACACTGGCATTGTGCCGTTGTGTATGTGCAGCCAGATTTGTACCGGAAGGCACTGGTTTGAATGGGGACCTAAAAATAAGCACTTAATCTTGACCCGCTTCTGTAAATACACGGCTGCGTGAATACATATTACATTAAAAATGTGATGCAGTGTATTTTTCTCTATGAGAAAGGCTGTTAAAGAATGAAATGGTGTAACTATGCCACAATTCAGCACAGCTCCACATTCCTACAATGTACAGTACAGAATGTCGACCAATCCAACATCATAGAAATGCGTCTTGTTCTACAGGAGGCCCAGATTAACTCTAATACAGCCAGGCTACAGACATGCACACGACGGACCCAGCACAGAAGAGGACCGACAGGTTCACAAGAAGACAAGCATAGAAGATTTCATTTAGTCATGTGCCTCGTCCGCAGTCCAACAGGACTTTGGGGACTGTAAATAGATGATGTACTGAAAACTATTGAGTTTGCATCAGGGCCCCTAGCACACATCGCTTAACACCTACTTTCTAACTAAAATTAAAATAAATTTTAAAAAAAACTGTTTCTGTCCACGCTTTGTTGTGACATCACAAGTTAATTACCCTCGCATTTGATTGCCTCCCTAAGGAAATATGCTGGAGAATGAATACAGTATCCAGCCTGAGCAGCAAAAAATTACCCCTTACCTTTTCACTTCAATGGCAACAAAATTACCTTCAAAAGTTCAGCACAACAGCCTCCATTGTAAGACATTATTCACAGAAATCCCTTTGCCATTAATGTCAGCCTTTTCATAAACAAAATTACCATCTGGAGGAAAAGACGGAATATAACTGCAAATAACTCATTTAAGGTGCAAAGGCAGGCAAGTCAACATTAAATTTCAAATTGCACAGTCTAACGCAAACACACACACACACAAGCACGCACACAGACAGACAGACACATGTACACACATACACACATACACACACACACACACACACACACACAGATAAAGATACAAAATCACATCTGAACACTAATAAATAAGGATTAAGAAAATGTTTTCAAAAAATTAGGGAAAAAAAGAGATGAGTCATGATACTTTGGCTTTGGAATAAAACTCAAAAGCAGAGCTGCTCTGGTCTCCCTCTGTAATGCAGCGTTCAGCTTTCCAGCTCACTTTAATCTACTCTAACACGGAGCCCTGCCAGTAACGATGTCCAAACCAAACTGTCAAAACCCACATTTCTATAAGGAAAAAAAAAAAGCCTTTCCAGAAGTCAGATTGAAAGCGCAGGCTTCCGCGCGTACTTATTTCTGGGACACGCTCTGAGGTGTGTCACTCGGCTCTCGCAATCAGCTCCCCGTGACCTAAAAAGCGGAACGGTGGGAGGAATCGTGGGAAATGTAGTCCCAGTGATTACTGCGTAATGGGGTTCGGAGCGATGACTCACACCATCCGCACACGCGAAAACAAAGGGATGTGATTCCCGCTGGGCTAAAGGGCCGAAGGTCCCCATCTGGGCCATCAATCACGCTGTGATTCAGCCTCCAGGTGTAGCAGACGCTACACGCGCTCACACACAAAGTGTCTGAACACCGCACTGAGCCACACCGCGATACAAAAGCTCCGCGATTCAGACTCCCTCGTAGCTGGAGGGTGGGCTGGGCCGGGCGATTGCACTCCTTCGCCACATGCTGGCCGACGCCGTGCGCTCCTCACCTTCTCAAAGACGCTCAAAAACCCCACGGCCCAGGTTTATCGTGAAAGACTTGCTTCTTGGAGCAAGGACTTCGTTTCCACTGGAAAAACCGACATCAGACATAATTTACTCAGGGGATCCTATGTACAGTATATAGACATGTATACAAGATGCACAGGGGATATACATTGCATATGTTATGTATACAGAAGACCCTAAAACACAGGAGACCTGATAACGCACATCGCATACTCTCTTCCTCAGAGATATTTATAATCTTCAGTGCCTGACACGCTATGCATTCCAATGTATTTAGCCTCTTCTAGCTCATGAAGCTAGCGCATCACAAGCCACCTGCTCCGGTCCATGCTAATTAATAGGCTGTAATTTGTAGCGTCGCTATTGGGTCTTTATGAGCACATATATACACATTACCTGAAAGTACTCGGCATGGGGATGCTTTTTTCATGGAAAGGATGCTCGGCGCACGTAGTATTTAAGCTTGGGCCCCAGACTTAGTAGCAGCCCAGTTTTTATTGCTAAGCCTTTTGCTGACACATTTCTGCAGATCTTACGCTTCTGGTGTTTCTCTCGCAATGTCAAGAGTTTGTCTGGCTGTGAAACAAACAGGAAATGATTACATAAGAAGCATACGCCGCTGAAATGTGTTCAGATAAACTTCAGGAATACAGAGTAGGCATGTATGCCTTATGGGTAGATTGGATATGGGCCTGAATTCAGATAAGTCAGGCAGTGAAATACAAGACTAGCCACAAAACTAGCAAAGGGATTTAGTCTGGAAATGTATTGATTGCCATTCAATTGAATAGCCATTCCTGTACAAAGAAAACCACCTAAAAACCGTCCGAGGAGGAACCATGGGCACTGGTGAAAGAACAAAACTGCGCCCTAGAGTAAATTGTCCTCAACCACTCAAAATAAGAACTCAACAAGAAGTTAGTTTCTTTCTTTTTCCTCTCAAAAAGCCTACAATAAAAGTGTAAACAAAAAAAAAGGAAGGGTGCAATTTCTTCCCCCCACCATTTTAGCTGTGGGTAACAGCCGTACTTAATGCCTTGGGTGCAACAGTCCCTTTTAGCCACGCGAGCGGTTTGGGTAACTACGCCAGGCCTCGCTGCGAGGCCAAGTTATCCGCGGCGGGTCGTTGCGAGGAAGGTCCGTATCGCCGGCCCGCCGACGGCCCGCGCGCAGTTTCCGCCAGCCGGTCCGGGAACTCTGACACGCGTGCACAGGGTGCGCTGCAGCTATCTGCGGCCGCCTCCATTTCCTGGATCAAGGGAAACGAGACGTACTCACCAGCAGGATCTCCCCGCGACGGCGGAAAGCGACATTTCTGTCCGGTTTATGCTGCAAGATTTCACTGCTGTAGCGTCCACTCTTAAATTATAAAATTACTACCACTGTTGCTACAACAATTACCGTCTCTACTACTAGTCTGCCGTTGCTATCATGTCTAATATATCAAATACTGCTACTATTGCCACTACTGGGACCATTACTACTGGTAAATAAAGAGCTAATGTGAAATGAAACACATGACACATCAATGTCTGATGAAGTCACTTATTTAACGATCAGATTGCTCTGGGACCAAAGCAATCAGCGCTGCTGACATCAGCTGACAAGCTCATGGGCATTTTTAACAGATGCTAGCCGTGGTGAAAGGAGAACGGCTAACTAAACAACCGCTCATAGTTGAGCAATCCATCAAAACAGACAAATTGGCTAACATTAGCTGGCTCACCATTATGTATTTTTTATTTATTTATTTTTTTTGGAAGAGCCGTAGGAATACATAAAGCTAAGTGAAGTAAATGACTGCATCCGAGCACTCGCAATCAATCAGTGTAGCCCTACACTTGCTCCACTTCGCTTGTTAGCAATAGAAGACAATGTTTCACTTACAGATATAGAAAATAGGCTAATTAGCATGTGCACATGCTCTTCCTTGTGCACGACACTGGCTTCGCAGGGTGGCACACGTTTCCATGCTCGAGTAATCAGCTCTCCTAGCGAGTTTGCGTCTGGGTAGACAATCGCCCCGTAAGTTCAGGATCGGGATCAGTGTGATACTCTAAGGGCAAGGGATGGTCAGGATAAGCTGATCCATGATAAGCTGATCCATGACAGGCTGATCCATGATAAGCTGATCCACGCTTAGTGCAGCCTTCAGTTTCTGCACAGCCACCATAACACTGCAGAGCCAGAGGTGAAGAAACAGCCACGTGTGTGAGGTGACCCTGAATTTGAAGGAAACATGAACATATGAAATTCAATTTATCTATTTATATATATTGCTTTGTCTGCAAAAACACTTCATCCAGAATTTAAACATTGCATAGTCAATGTCGCTTTGGTTAGTCAACAGGATTTCCCATTATATATATATATTCCCCCATAATGCATGCTTGTGCATGATTGTAAGTGCCATCTGTATGAAAACAATGTGGATTTGCCATGCTCAAAATATAGAAGGGTTCTGTTTTCTTATCCTTTAAAAGTTTTCAGCGACTCAGTCATTAAAACATATCTTTTATCCAAGCCAAACATAACATAAAATAAAACAAGATTTGATGTTTTACTCAAGCCCTAGAGAAGTCGCACCTGTTTCACAAGTCTAATTGAGAACATAACGGAACCGGTGAACCTTGCGAAAAATCGATTAATTACCCGCAACACCTCCCCTTACGTAACCAGAGGGTGTGGTTTCAGGTACACGGTACAGGATTAAGCGGGGCGACTCATAACTCATTATAACTCCCGTGCATTGGAGGGCAAAGCAGATAACCACATGGGCTTGTCCTTTCTCCCTTTAGCAGGGCTGTCTGTCGGGGGGGGGGGGGTCACTAGCCGTAATAGCACGTATTTTACACATCTCTCATTAACACAGCGGCACATTTAATAATGCTATTTTTATGGAGCACAATGCCAGGCTCAGGGGTATAACAGCCCAAGGCTTCTGAAAGGAGCATTAGTTAGTTTAAATATCACATGTTTAACATCACTAATACACAAAATCGCACCATTGTGTTGTGTATGCAGTAAGCAGTTGGCTATCCTACAAGGAAATAGTCAAACATTTTATAACTACTATACATTTAATCTTCATAACAAGCAAACGTAGCCTTAATTGCATATATGCAGGTGAGCGCAGTATGTGCCAGGGAAGGTGTAAAAGAAAGACAGAAAAAGGAAGTATATTGTCTGCATATTGCTTAAATCTTAAACAATTTGACTTATTTATCCTTCCTAATTGGATTTGCCTACTTTTCCTCTCAAGTCCCAGCTGTACCACTAACAGTCACTGGGAAGGAGCACAACTGTCAAGCCCCCATGCTCTGAGGGATCTGTCCATGGGCCAGTGACTGTTGTTCCCCCTACAAGCCTCAAAGATGTCTTGATCCTAGATGCTCTCATAAAAAGAGAATTTACTTTCTGTGAGATTAGTTCCCTACAATCGGATTGATCCAAGCAAGTTTTAGCTGGAACTACGTTATGGGACAAAGGTCGAGTTGGCTTCAAATTGGAGTCCAACCTACACAGGATCGTGATTCATCAGAAGTCGTGTAGTAACTGACCGCTGGTTTATTAGAAAAGCTCTTCTCAGAATTTAACTAGATCTATCTCACATCAGTGTGAACCTGGTCAGGCTCATAGTACTGTAAACTTATTAGCCTTACGAGTGAGGCTAGCCTCATAAGTCTAGTGAGAGATTGCTCTTTGATGGCCGTTAGCCTGTGGGTTCCAGGCATGTCCCTGGCTGGAAGTTGAGATGTTCAAAATAAGGTTTCACGCAGGGCTAGACGATCTCCAGAGAGCCGGCAAAATAATGAGCGCTACAAACCTTTGAGAAATAACACTATTTTTTGTACAAATCATACCTTTTATAATACTGCTCTTTGGTTATTGAATGGCGGTGATAAACCTTAACAACACACAGTATTTAATAAGAAAGACACAGAAAGACAACTATTGTTTTATCTGCTTTAAAAAAAAAAAATTGCTTACATTGCAGCCTGATTTCGTTGCTACTTATTCCTTAAAAAAAAAAAAAAAAACTGTTGAGTGCGGCTTTAATTATTCACAAAGGTGACAACAAATAGCATACTGCATTTAAAAAAGGAAATGGTTCTGCTTCAGCAGATATCTGGATAGAGACATGTCAGGTCACCTCCTCCATTTTGAGCATTAAGGAATGCGAGCCTTTTACCAGCAGGATCTTCAGTGGTAGAAAGCAACATTTCTTTCTGGTTTATGCTGCAAGATTTTGCTGCCGCAGGTTCCACTCTTAAATTCAAAAATTACTACCACTGTTGCTACAACGTCACGTACCTCTACTACACTATAGCTCACAACTACTGCTATCAGCTTGCAAAGTAATAAGCCGGTTGGGCAGAGCAGCCTGTTGGAGGTCATCAAAATTCTGTTCTTATGTGATGCAACAGGGTTCAAGGAACCATGGCAACTGAAACACACCCTGGTGGTGTGAAGTGGGGTCCTACTAGTGTCATTATTAGTGAATGGAACAGTCCACGGTTGCATGTCTCAGCTATTGGACCCAGACTGCACTTGACACAAGCACTTGTTGCAAATCGTTATTGTATGTTACAAAATCAAAATAACTAACTTAACTACACTCCCAGAAATGAAGATAAATAAAACCAAGATAGCTAACTTAACTACATTCACAGAAATGAAGGTACACAGGAGGCACATACAGTATTTGTTCTTTAAGGAACAAATTTCCCAAATGTACCCTGAAAACTACAATAATGTTCTTTGGGTACTAATAAGTACCTTTTAAAAGCAAAAAAGGTAGAAATGAAATATTAAACCCACGACTAGAGGTACAATTTTATATGCCTATAGAGTGTGTGGAGTATACCACCCCAATGACAAGTATTACACCATTTTAGGTACTTTTTCGTACCATTTTTTCTTCTTCTGAGACTGCATTTCACACAGTTTTTCAACAAAAGGGTTTCATGCATCTGCATGCATTTCAGAGGAGGACAGCCCATGGAGGCCATTTTAGCAGTTCAATGTACGGAGAAAGATGGATGAGAAATGATGGGAATATCCGCACTGCTGGTAATCACGAGGATGAAGGCCCTTGTCTGTTACAGCTGTGTCGCTGTGCACAACGCAGGTCGATGCGCCGTGCTCATGCGCTGCATAAACTGATGACTGGCTTTCAATTAACGGGAAAAGGCAAATGGAGAGAGAAAGGCCAGCGATGGCAATTGATCTAGACACGCAAACCCATCACCGGCGGGGTTCCGCACTCGGCTGTGCATTTCAATTAACTTCAACATGGCCGCATTAAGCTCACGCCCATTTCCCCCCCCCCCCCGAAGTAAAACATCCACCAGCGCCCGAATTTCTCAAAAGGACAGATTCCATATAATTATATACACATCAACCTGGGACACAATATCATAATTGCCGGGCTAATGCTTTCCATACGCGCCAAGAAATCTCCCATAATGCCTGCCAATACAGCGGCGAATTCTTCTTTCCACATCTCCTTCAGTGCCTCCAATTAGCGTTGTCATTTTTGCCTTTTCTATCGTGCTTCGAACGTGTGAGAGTTTTACTCCGAGAAGGCCACGCCTCTCCCCCAATTTCGTCTCCTCCTTCTCACAAGCCGCCAGAAATTGCACAGCACGAATTACACTGCAATGTAATCGATATCCTAAGTATATTTTTTCACATATTATTTTTTTGTTAATGATCTCTGAACTGTAGATACACTGGCTCAGGGATTCTGCAGCATCAGCTATGACGCTAAGCGCAGACTGTAGGGTTATATTTTTCCATCCAAGGTTTCTCCCCATACCAGTGTATGGCCTTTAAAGGGTCTTCCCTTGCCTGTTATGGTACACATACATGACTGCTCATACGTGATAAAATCGGCAGATTCAAATTTAGCCTTTATTTAACCACGGTAGTCACGTTGGTAGTCCAAAGACATGGAGCCTATAGTACTTTGGAATGTTGGGATTCAAACCCGGAGCCTCAGTCTTATGAGGCAACAGCGCTGTCCGCTGCACCACTGCACCGCCAAAATCACCGTGTTGCGAAGGAGACGAGGGTAATGCAATCTAACGCAATGCTCCTCTTATCGCCCCCTCCTCCGTCTCCTGCTGCGTCTCCCCCGCTTACGTTCTTTGATAGGCGTCTTTTATAGTCGTCCTGGGATATCTACGCCCGAATTTAAACCGTACCCGGGACAACACTACTGGGGGACACAGCCGGTGGCGCCATCCCGGCGAACACAAAACGTTCTCGCAGTGTCGCTGCAATGCAGCTGCAATGCCATAACGTTGACGGAACATTCCAGGAACGTCGTGAGAACATTTCGTGCTAGCTGGGTTTGACCTACTTGGCTATTTTCACAATAATTCACCAAGAGCGTCTGTTTAGAATGCACAATGTGTGCGTTGTCTAAGAAGAGCTCATACACAATAAACAATCCTTGGCTACAAACTTTTGAGAAATAAAGCTGTGGTTTTTTTTACAGTATGATTGATCTTGTTTGTAATACTGCTCTCTGGTTATTGATTGGTGGTGACAAACCTTTACAGCACACGATATTTAATAAGAAACACGGAGACAGAGAGACACAGGCATCCCTCTCCTGCCGCCGTTCTTCAAACCCAATCTGCTTACATTGCAGCCAAATTTCATCAGGGCTTAGTACTCAAATAAAATGACTGTTGAGTGTGCTATTTAATTATTCATGAAGGACAAAACAAAATGGCCCACCACAATTAAAAAAGAAACGGTTCCGCTTGGGCAGATATGTGAACGGACACATGGCAGGTCCATAACTTCGGCAAGCGCCCTAACAGCCCCCCCCCCTCCATAATTGAACTTAAAAGCTAGCGGTGGCACACGAGGGCAGTGCGTTGTGAATCGCATCTCGCACACGCACACTCATTGCCCTCTACAGCGAGGAGCTTCTCAGGAGGCTACTGTACGGTCTACATCCCGCAGGTAACAACGTGCGACTGTGAAAATGCACATCAGCGCGAGGTAAAGCACACAGCATGCCCTCTGGTTCGCGGAGACTTAATGCCTGTCTTCCGTGATAAACACTCCATAAGAGAACTATTTCTAGGCTGTTGTTTCTTGTTTTTTTTTTTGACGCTGTTTTCCAGCTTTGATGCTGATTGCTGTTCTCGTACCTCTGGTGATATGTACTGTATGTAATGTATCACAGCAGGTGAGGCTTGTTTAGTCTGCCTGGCCGGCAGCACAAGCCGCAATCATGTTTTTTTGCAGTTGTACGGTAAATTACCGGGGAACAATGCACACGTACAAGGGGGGGGGGGTCTGGCTGTGCTCCAGTGCCGACCCACCCAGGTCGACGGAGGACGCTGCAGCAGCGAGACGGGCCTACAGTCGGGCACTCTGGACCGAAGAACAAAGAGGCAGTGGGATACTGAATAAGGTACTGAATAATACACTGGCAGATTAACCACACATGACTATACCGCGCACTCGTTTCCCATTTTCCGAATGCGAGGCCAAGGGGATCACTGGGTTGTGAAACGATCACGGTTTATCCTATCGGTGGGGCAAAAACGATTAGCGATAGCAACGTTTTTGTGTCATTTATTTTAATGGAACCTACGTTACCTGAGTTCATCTCCCCTAGGGAATTCAAGCGACAGTTCAAAGCAGAAAGAGTATGATGTAGCTACTGTATGTCCTCAAAGAGGTTACTTTGAGGCGACAAAAAAGAAAAAGAAACGTGGTTCAGTAAATGTCCGTTTTCACCACCCAAGCAGCAGCTCTAATGCAGCGTTTAAATTAATGAATTGAAGAAATCGCCCAGGCTGGCGGCTGGCGGCGGGGTGAGTGGGGGGGGTGGCTGGCGGCTGGTGGCGGGGTGAGTGAGGGGGGTGGGTGGGGGGGTGAGTGGGGGGTGAGTGGGGTGGGGGTTCAAAGCGACCGACTGCGAGACGTTACAGGGGGTTCAGGGGGGTTAAAACGGCAGACTCCCGGAGAATCAGCATCAGATGGGAGGACGTCGCTGAGACGCAACGCTAACAGCTGCACAAACCGCTCGCGCTCAGCGGCGAGGCGCACAGCGGGCTAAAATGGCCGAGACGCCCCGTTTGCACAGCAGGGGAGACGCTCTGCTTCCAGAGGCGCCACCAGCCTCTACAGGCACCACCAGCACACACACACACACACACTCACACACACTGCTGCTACAGGCGCCACCAGCCTCTCTCACACACACACACACTGCTGCCACAGGCACCACCAGCCACCCTCACACACATACAGTCACACTGCTGCTACAGGCATCACCAGCACACACACACACACACACACTTATACATACACACACACACAGACACACACACACACTGCTGCTACAGGCACCACCAGCACACAAACACACACACACACACACTGCTGCTACAGGCACCACCAGCCTCTGCTGCAGGGAGAGCAAGTAAAGCAAAAGTACTGTACCTCTGTCTTTCACGCTCACACACGCACACATTCACACACATGTACACACACACACATGCTCATGCGCGCACACACACACACACGCTTACTGTGCCTAGGGCATAAGCAGCCCCAGCTCTGAATTTCTAAATTCCCATCTGCTAAGTATCATCAACTATTCTTATGGTTTTTGTATATTATCATTATACACAAACATTATACCAAGTAGAAAACATTATCGCTATGTATCGATTAATACCAATAGTAATCAGCAAATTCTTATATATATAGGACAATGAATTAATTTGGTTAAGCGATCCACATTTTTACAGCACACAGCAAACGATCTGGGCAGTGATGCAGCAGAATTATGCAAGCCAGTGGCTGCTGCATTCATTTTTAAAACCCTTCCTTTTTTTTTTTTTACACACACATGCCCCTCCAAATGAGAGTACAAGGCCCCGCCGATGTTCTGGGTAATTTAATCAGTTCCGGTGACGGGCGCGGGGGGGGCTCGGGACTGTAAACATGCTAAGGTCAGCTGCGCCGGCTGAGGGGGGGGGGGGGGTTGTATGTAAAAACGGATCACCTGGTGCGGCGCATTAACCGCCCCTCAGCCGACGGGGCTCAGCGTGGCGGCATCTGGACGGCGGGTGTAGCGTGCCGACGAGGCCCGGGGGGGGGGGGGTAGCGGGGGGGCGGGTTGGCATTGGGGGGTGGGTGGGGGGGGGCTGAGGGAACAGGTGGCGAGTCAGCCCTACGGGGACGGTCTGTCGCACACGCTAATGACTAACGCGTGAAATATGGGAACGCCGGCTCTCTCTCTCCGGCGAGCCGCGTGAAAATCCGCCGCTGTGTCGGCACGACGACGGCCCTTCCGCCTCCGATCCCCCCCCGAGCAAGGATGAGCGAGAGGTGACTAAGTAACACTCCGCTAAAATAATCCAGGACTGAACTCACCTGAACTCCCTCCCTCCCTCCCTCCCTCCCTCCCTCCGCTTTTTTGAGTTTCTGTCACTGTCGCGAACTTCGGCATCCGCTCGTTAGCACGGGCCGCGAACCCAGCGCCGGCAGAACGTGTGACTCATTAGGAGCATTAGAAGATAGCCAGCCTACGTCAATGCTCAACAAGGGAGAACGGTTCGGTCGGGTACACCAGAAATACAGAAGAGAGCGTTATAATTTCGAGAGTGTGTGCGGTCTTGCGGTCCCTGAGGTAACTTGTTTTATAGATCTTTTTTTTTTTTTTTTTCTCCACAGAACGCCCCCGTGAGTTCTTAATGCACTCAGGCCAACCGTGTCATCTTTCAGCGGGAATAAAACATCAGGTCTGAAATGTACGGTCTTTTTTCTCTTTCTGTTTGCTTCCTTACAGTGTTTCTTTCCCCTCTTTGGCTTCCCTTCGTTTCCTGCAGTCTTCCTTACTCTCATTTCCTCTCTGCATTTCCTCTCACACGACCGGCCATCAGGCACCACTCACAGATTGGACCCTGATAATAAATATGACCGACGGGCTTGTAGGCCAAGCCAAGGGGACCTTGAAAGTCAGGGCGGAACAAGTTCGAACGCCCTCCGTATCATTCAGCGCAAACAAAATGGCGCCCGTGTCCGACGCAGCGAATGGCAGGCTCCGGCGTTCGCTAATCAAAACGCGAGCGCTCGTTAAAGCAAGGCCTGGTGGGAAGGTTAAGCCAAAAAACAAACCGTCGCCAGACAAAAAAACACTACGCACTCCGACTGCTTGGCGGTGAGCGGCAGACAGTGCAGGTGCACTGGCGAGCAGTCGCTCCACCGCACACCGCCGCACGTTTTCATTAGCACGCCGTGCATTGTGGGATACGCGGCAGCGTAGTTTATCCGGAAAGGGCTCAGACTCCACAGTGTCTTCCAGAAGTGGCGTGCCAGCAGCCGGCGATTCGGTCGACGCTCCTCATCCTAAAAAAAAGTCAGTTACCAGCCAAAAGACAATACGAACCGGCGCAACAGAGCAGGGGCCCCCCTTAAAGCACACACGCTTCCTAATTAGGGGCCGCCTTGTCACACACTACAAAACCCAGAATTCCCAGGGAAAAAAAAGACCAGCCGAAGAGACGCCGGGGCGATTAATCACCGGCCCCAAATGACAGCGGGCGAACGGGCCGGGGGCCCAGCCCAGATCTTCGAGGGGCCCGGCGTCGCCTGGGAGACGCAGGGGAGCGCTCGCGTCAGCTGAGCGCGGGTTTTTTCGCGCTGGAAGCGAGGCCCGGACCGGCTGCTTCGCTGCAGCAGCAGCAGCTGCCTCAGACAGACAGAGGAATCAAACGAGCCGCTGAGCGCTCTCCACACGCACCGCAAACCAGGATAATCTGACATCACCATAAAATATGAGCTGATAATTAAAAAGCTGAGAGCTGTGATATTTTTTTTTTTTTTTTTTGGGGGGGGGGGGGGGGGGAAGAAATGTGTTGTTGCTGTCTTTTGTTTTTTTGTTCTCTCTCTGCATTTCGCCGTTAGAAGAGGAAAGGTTTTCAGCTGAATAAGCATCACAGAGGAAAAAAATTTGAAAAAAAAAACAGTTTTCTCGTCCTCCTCTCCAAACACCTGGAGAGATTAATTGGAGATAATAAGGTAGGTTGAGGTGCCACTAATCACTGTCGATGATTAATAAGTTCTCCGTTGCAAACATAAACAAAAGCCAACAGCTCTAGTGTGCGTGACAGGTTCACCTTAGCTATGGCCACTACTGGCTTTCCGCTATATATCAATCAGCATGTACAACATCATTTACAACACTGCATACACACTACACCTACAATCCTCCATATGGATCACGAGGAAACCTAGCAGTACACCACGGCAGCAGTTGGCGAACTGAAAAGTGGCAAGTTGAAAAAAACTGGTGATTGGTATCTACCTGTTTTCATTCATTTTCCTTGATGAACGAGCGTGCCAACGATCTGACTAATCAACTGGCAAGTAGCACACCGCTTCTTCACATCGTGTTAGGGAGATTAAATGACAAATTCAATTTGGAAAAATCTGTTTCAATTACTAACGACACACTTTAAGGAAAAAAGATACACCACTGTGTTGAGTGAGGAGAAAGAGGAGGTCTACATGTATCCACAAATAATGTTGATAAAACGTGTAAAACAATTTTTGCACTGCAAATAAAAATTGTTCACTAAACGGCCTAATCGAGGAAAGCTGGCTATATCTGATGGTACTGAGTATTTTGTGAATTAGTAGTTGTATTTATAATCGTGAAATGACTGAAAGCAGGTTAAGACCAATGATCAGTTTAAGCGGAAGTTTTCCGCCACGCCAATTTTCAGCTCACCAACCGCCGCTACTGCACCAAATTTTACGGAAACGACAGCAAAACGAAAGGATCGCGTTAAAGAACCCATAGCTGCGTTGTCGACGATTTCAAGTTTTGCACCCTCTTCCATGACAACACATATCTCACTTGTGAGGTCCAGCAGGGCGTGGCCATGACAAGACGTTGTAAGCAGTTGGAGGAGCAATGTGATGCTACAGATCAGTCTGGCAAGGGGGGCGGGTAGGGGGGTACGTGTCCATGGCGATTCATAAAAAGAATGATCACCTTCAATCTCTGTCCCTGCAGTCTGGGCAGTTAAAGATAGGCTTCATTTGTCAAACGCTGGAGCGTTCTCCTGACTCTGCCTTTGGTTAATTTTTTTTTTAACCTTCACATTTCACGGTTTTCAGAGCTAAAACGCTGTAAGCTGCAGGCTGTCATCTCTGTAATCATCCTCTATGAATCATCCGGACAACACACACAGGCCTGGATCCAGTCAACCTTTTTCCTTCAGCTTAACTCACAATTGTAAACGTAAAAAGTCTTTTTATTTTTCTTAATTCATAAACAGCGGCGGTTTTTATTATTGAGCACAAATAATTAACCTATCGAACCATATCTGTGAATAAAAAAATAATAATTAAAAAAACATCTCTCTTGTATTACTTTGTCAGTCGAAGGACAACTTCTGATCGAATCCAAGCCAGGCTTTTCAAAGCCTTCATAAAGCCTCCAAATCTGTTAAAATAAGAAGTTCTGGTAATTAATGGTAAAAATCATCAAATACCATTTCCTCTGCAATGATGACAAAGTCAAATCCCCACCACCATCACCACCACCACCACCCATCCTTAAAAACTGACAAAATCAGTAAATTCCCGACGCCCCTCACGCAGCAGGGGTGCGAACAGAAAAAAAGATCATTTGTAGCTCACAGTCACAGCGCGCCTGATGTTTACCGAAGCAACTCCAATTAAGCGGCCTGACCGAGGGTACGACGGCATCGCCGTAGCAACGGGAAAACAAAACCGCAGAGCATGAAACGGGCCTGTAACAAGGCCCGGGTCAGTCAGTCATTCCACGGCTGCGATGCCGCGTGAGTCAGCCTGGCTCGTGTACCAAAAGAAAACTTTTAGTTTTAGTTAATTGTACATTTTATGCATTTAGCACATGCTGTTCCCCAGATCAGTTTATTCATTGTATTCGTTTTAGTTTTTTGTTTTTTTTAAATTTAAATACAATGAATTGGCACAGTTGGATATTGACTTAAGCAATTCAGGCTAAAACTCTAGATTACCTCTAGTTTCGCACACGTTACACAATACCGCAGCCCAACTAGCTACCTTTTAAATCACGGAAATGAACTGCATCTGCTCGACAAACGGCAACACATTATATTCAGAAGGGCTTTTTAAATTTTAAATTCTACGGCTACCACTGCTCAGTCCATTAATTGAGACCACTCCAGGAACAACAACAGTGTGAAGTCCACGCGGACAGACTTTAATTCAGCTCTCTATCCGTCAAGGTCCAGGCACAACAATGCCCAGCGTA
The DNA here is from genome assembly GCF_018555375.3 of Anguilla rostrata. NCBI lineage: Eukaryota > Metazoa > Chordata > Actinopteri > Anguilliformes > Anguillidae > Anguilla > Anguilla rostrata. The sequence goes on from NC_057937.1 coordinate 7,948,867, forward strand.
CGTACGGCCGCCTGCAAGCGCTGACCGCACGTCCAAGAGTAAGGCTGTGTGCTACCAACCTCCTAAATTACACGCGAAGAACAGAAGTCCTGAAGAACAGATAATAGCCCGGTGATTTAAATGCAAGTGCCTCAGACGCCGGCTCGCTTTTTGACCTCCGTCGGTATTAAGAGCGGAGGAATCTCGCGGAGTGATCGCGGCTCGAGCTTCGAGTGGATATTGCCTTCGAGTAAAGCGGCCATTCTGTGCCGAGCGCTGGAGATTCCCACACCGGGCGCAGTTTCTGGGATCTCGCTGCGATAAATCCAGGGCCTGTGCGCGCGTGTGTGTGGGTGTGTGTGTGGGTGTGGATGGGTCCCTGTGGATTTTTTTTATTTTATTTTATTTTTTTTTAAATCGAGGGTAACACAAACAACAACTGTTACCTAGCCTGCGCCAAAAAAAAACAGCAAAGCCATTGTGTTGCCGAGTTTGTTGAGCCAACTAAGCCTTTAATCATTGTTTATAAATAATGAGTGAGTTTCTCTAATGGCAGGGCTATTAGTTATACAAGCATCGATTCGATGGGGAATTTACTGCTGAAACGAGAGCTGTCTGCAGACTAAGACGGCCATAAAGAACTGCTGTCCGCCCGAAACTGTGTATTAAAACTCCGCACGAGGAGCCAGGAGACTGCGCACGGCTGGCCGCCGCTTCCGCCCCAGCGACGGGGGTCTAACTTAATGTCCCACACAAGGCTCACAAATAGCTGGGAGACAGCCAGGCAGGAGTTTAGCTCTAAAAAATGAAAAAAAAAATAAGCAATGATTTTCACAGGAACAGCCCAATATTTACTAAACACAAAGGTGCAGACATATACACAGACACACACACACGTACACGCATATAAATGCAGTCCATTTACCATTCATGCAAACACAAATGCACGCATACACACACATGCATGCATACACACACATGCAAACACAAATGCACGCACGGACACACACACACACGTTAAGCACACACGTAAGCAGGCAAAGACACAGATGCACACATAAAACAGACTCCAGCACAGATACTGTGTACACAGGGATGCACACATGCACGCAGTGTCACAGAGAAATATGGACCCGGCTCGGCCGACGTATGGCGCGCATTTATGAAAAAGGGGACGTTTCAGCCTCGATCTACGAAACGCGCCGCCGTCGCGCGGGTTTGGACTGCACACCCGGGAGAGGGAACGCCATGAATACAAATGAATCCGCCCGTCGTCAGCATTCTCCAAATCCCCGTATCAGCATTGCTGATGCAAGCGCAAAGCAACGTTACGCTCCCGAAATATCTCTTCCCCCCCCCCCCCACCCCCTCCTCCCCCCACGTACTACCCCGCTGGCCGGAGGAGGGGGGGGGACGGATAGCCCCTGACAAATGGAGCCCGGTTTAATACGACGGCACAGCGTCCCGTCCTTACGTTTCAATAGGCATGAATGAACAGGGAAGAGGCCGCGTGCGGCTCCAACAAATGCATCTCTTTAGAAAATGTTGCAGGATACTGTTTTTTTTTTTTTTTTTTTTTCAACAAATGCTTCTTTCAGCAAAAGCCATTTTGAAAGTCCTGGGCTGGCTGCGTTTGTAAAGAACATGAATCTCGGCCAAAGGTTCGACGGCAGTACAGCCCCCCCACTCCTAGGATTTCACCCAGATACCTACACCCCCACCCCCCCCCCCCCCAAACCACTTCCGGTGTCTGATTGACGACCTTAGTACCTTACCGATTACCCTTTGTCTCATAAAGAAAACACATGTCCATTGCACAGCATAATGTTGCACCCACATACAGTAAATGCTCACAAGAACAGTGAAGGCTGCGACAAAGTGAAGGCTTTCGGTTTTAAGGTGATATTATTTAATAATTTATTTGACAGATGTCTTTATCCAGGATTACTTACATGACCTTTTCATTCATGCAGTGCACTTGGCACTTGAAATTTCACTGAAATAAGTCAGTTTGTTACACGCAGGGAACGGCAGTTGGATTTCAGACCTTCTGTTTCAGGTTTGGCAGACGACCATCATGAGATACAACGCACTGTCACATTAAAAAAAAAAAAAAACAGAAAACATCATATTCCCTCCCCTGAGCAAAAATAAATAAATAAATAACATGCATTAAAATCTCAGAGTCGAGAGCTGAAGAACCCCGGTCTATCTTTAACTGGAGGGGCGGAGAGCCCAACAAATATTCCATTTTGATGTCTTGTTGTACTCTGCCGTTTGAGGGGTGAAATTTACTGAGGCCATTAAGTTCCCCTCTAACTGTAAACTAGTGAACGGATCAGGAGGAGATGGCGAGCCTCGTTAATTCGTAACTGACAACGTGCCTCCCAAGGTCACAGTGCAATAACAATAACAGTGCAATGAACACGTAACCAACGGCGCTGGAGTCTGCCCTCCAACCACTGACCTGCATTCTGACCTGAGTACTGTGAACACACAGGCATGTTTAAAAAAAAATGTATTTTTTATTTATTTATTTTTATTTTTTTTACAGTAAACAAAAATAGGCATAGTTCGACAAATGAAAACTTCCTAGACCACGCTTCCCTAGTTACCCTCCCAAGTGCAAACACCGGACCTGTTTCTTACAAAGCGGAGTGTAAACAGACAGGATACAGCTTACCGAAGGAGCGCGGATACTGAGCTTCATCCCCTCTTAAGCTATTTACCTTGTGCTCAACTTTACCAGCGTTGACTGAGTGGCTGTTCACTTTGCTGGTTCCTAAATACTAAAAAAAAAAAAAAAAGACAAGCGAGCAACCACCAACGGGGGGGGGGGGGGAAACATTAAAGCTCAGTGTCATGTGCTATAGCTAATTAATAATTGTATTGATTAATTGCCCTCCGTTACTAATGGCTTTTGTTTTGCTGTGTGCACAACGCCCCCTCCACCTCCGCCGCCGTAATGATCTCGTAAGGAATGAGTAATGCCGCCCGTAATTGGGCCGCGAGCCTGACCTTTGATCTTTTTTTCTTTTTTTCTTTATTTCGTTCGTCGCCGCGCGAGTCGCGACGCACGTCCCGGTGAACCTCGGCGCCGCCGCCCGCGTTCGCTCTCGGAATTTACCAAGTCATTAACATGCCTGAAGACTCTATTACACCGCCTGATTACGCCCTGCATCAAACTGACAGGTCTAACGGCTAGCGAGCGCCGCGCCGCCGCCGCCGCCACCGTCGGCCAATTAGCGCCCGGCGGGCCGGGGGGCCGAGAGAGAGAGCCGGCGGACCGTGGCCGCGCTCCGAGTGGGGGGGGGGCGCTGACACCCGAATCTCAGAAGCGCACCCGTGCATTTCAAAACCAGCGCACGCCACTCCAAACCGTTTACACTCCGCCTCTGAGCCCGTCCGGGGCTGCGGGCTAGCGTGCATGTAATAGCAATGCCGTGGATTTTATTTTTATTTATTCATTTTTTGGTCATTTTTTTTCCCATGCCATCTTTGTAAGAGATACCGAACGTGTAAAGGCCAGGTTTGGTCCACGGCTGACTGATTCCCCGGCAAACAGTACTGGTATATGGTCTACGTTTCGCTGTAGTGCACTGCGTTTCATGTGCTGTTTGTTTTATGCCGCCTTGGCCAGGACTCTCTTGTAAAAGAAATTGTGAATCTCAATGGGATCATTTCCTGGTAAAATAAAGTTTAAATAAAACATAAATAAATCCTACAGCATTCCGAACACAGATCTTAGTCGGCTGTTTTTTTGGCGTGGAGTGCGGTGGACGTCAACCTTTTGCCAAGATTATCTTCCGGTAATATTTTGCCACATTAACGGCAAAAATACGGAGAAAAATGTTATTTTGATGTGATTTGATCTCAGCATGTCTGATTAGCTGCTCTGTGCCACTCTGATCATTTTAGGCCACATCATGTTCCAGGGGAAAGGAAGATGCCGTAACTAAGGAAGAAGGTTGGTAACCGGGTAGTCGCCAGGGTCTGCCGTAACCTTGAGAACGATGCTTTTGTCGATTTGCCTAATTAAGTACCATAACAGACCTGATAAATGGAAAACATGCAAGTTACCACGGATAAGGACTTCAGAAAAGGAAAGAATTCACGATTTAAGTCTTATGGTACTGGAAATGACTCGATGAATTTTTGCATTGGACCTTGAAAGAGGGATGAAAGAGTTTTCAGCTGAGGGAAAAGTAGAGTAACGGAGTGCAACAGAAGTGTAAAGAAGCTCTTCTCCTGACACACATCTGCGTCTGACATTCACACAGGAAGGACAGGGGCTAATGCTACTGATGGGTAAACTGGCCCCTGGATCGGTGGTTGATGGTTGCGATTGTCCTGTGGCATGAATTTGAAAGTGATCCAATGAGGATGAGGGATGGTGCTAAGCATGGATGGGCTGGCTCCGCCCCCTCCTCCCTGACTCCGCCTACTGCCACATCACAGGCCAAATGGGACGTCCGTCAGTCCTCCACCGCGCCCGCCGTGACGGTCACCCGCGCGCGGTGAAGATCGGCCGAGCGGAGCGCGAACGAAGCCCCGCGTCCTTAAAGCACGGCCGCGGCGTGCCGAAGGAGGCGACAAGCCCACCCCCCGGCGTGCTCTGAGGTTGTCAAGGCAACCCGTCACCGCCGACAACCTACGGTTGTTCCCCGCGACGGGCCCCGAGCAGACTGACAGATGTGAGCGGAGAGCCGCGGCGCAAGAGAGAGAGAGACACCGCTCACATCCACGCTAGACAACCGTCACCTGGGTGACACGCCTTGTGAAGCGCGAGGCACGCGTCGGACTCCTCCTCCCTCCCGCGGCTGACCCTAAGCGCACATTTCCTCTCGTCCCGGGTACTGTTCTGCACAACTAGACGCCCTTTGTTAAGATGCTCCAGCAAAACACGGCATGCGGGGTTTCAGTTGCACGTTTGCTCCGTAGAGCAAAATCTCGCTTTGAATGCAGACCTCAGACTTCACTTCACCATGTTGGGGCGATTGCTTCAATTACAGATTCAAATAAACAGCCAAATTACTACTTGGGATTTCAGTGATGATTTTCCTCAGTGACTGTCAGGTCGAAATTTCCGAAAAAAAAACTTATCTTAAGGCCTAAATAGTTATAATGTGTGCAGAGTTCCAGCTGGCTTCTCCCTATTCTAAAATTGTATGCGTTTCCCCGAGATCTGAACCTCTTTTTGGGAAAATCATTATCTTTGACTTCTTCATATTTGCCATCAGGGCCCAGGTGTGACGGTATTTCTCCAGCAGATCCAGGCCCTGCAGTCACCCCTGTGCTGTGGGCGACAGCAGAACCAAGTCATCTGCATAGAATAGGAGTCTGACCTCTGTATCCTGCAGCAAGAGACCAGGAACAGAAGACTGAAGCTCCAACAAAGCAGCCAATTATTTAATGTGCACGGATAGTGTTGGGCTCAGGTTGTAACCCTGTCTCACTCCGCACCCCTGGATGAAGAGATCTGTCCTTTCGTTGCCAATTTTTATGCCACACTTACCGCCTGTTTACATTGATTTAACAATATCACATGTTTTATCTAATACGCTGCTCTGAAGAAATTTGTAGAATAAGCCAGAATACCAAACTGAATCGAATGCTTTTTGGAAATCTATGAAGCAAGAAAAAAAATGTTTAAATTTGTGTTTAAACATATCTGGATAACAAGAATTGTATGTCTTCTGCAACTGTCAAAAAATGAGGAATCAAAGGTCTCCCTCTCTCTCGCTCGCTCACTCATTCTCTCTCTCACTCACTTATTCACTCTCTCTCTCTCTCCCTTTTTCTGTAGCTCTGTACGGCACCTTTTCCACCCAAGAGGCAGCAGACCCATAATTGCCAGGTCTGAAGATATGAATAGAGCACAATAAGCTCCCTGGGCCTAATTGCTTCTCTATATACAACTTGAGTGGTGCACACACCTCTCTCCTGTCCTGCCTGCGCTGGGGAAAAACCTGTTTGCTTTAATTACGGCTTGTCGTCGGGATGGTGGAGAGAGCGAGTCTGCAATCAACCCTTCTTGTTTTTTTACAGTGGCTTCAAAATCCAAAATCACACGTCGCCAAAAGCATCTCAGCGAGGGAACAATGACCCGCCCCCTCCCACTGCCTCCCCCTACTCCATTCTCCAAACCTGTCGGTCCATGGGCTCTCTCGCCCCCCCCCCCCCCTTCCCCCCACAAAGACCCATTTTTCGGGAGAGAAATATGCACTGGGTCCCGTGATTAAACCGCCTTGACCTTCAAGCCCGCCCTCACCCGCTGTCACGATGACATCACTGAATTCTAAAATGATTTCTGTGATGTCGCAAGAGCGCACAGCACCACAATCAGTCCCTCCTGGGGCGTCGTGCTATAGATTCCACAGCCCACACTTGTGTAGCTCTAAGCTCTCTGCCCAACCAATTTATATCCCCCCTCCACACCCCCACCCCCCCCCAACAAAAAAACAGCACTAGACCTGTTTCTAGGCGCTGAGGTTGAAATCTCAGATGCGGAAGCCTGCTGAAAACTTCAAATTGTTCTTTTTCTCGGTCATGGAACAGTTTCCAAATCTACATAAAAGTACTGCCATAAAGATTATGCAAATGTACATCCAACGCACAGCAATTCAAATGTAAGCATCAATTTCACTTTTCTTTAAGTGTTTTTTTTTTTCTCTCTTCAGCAAGCATACCTCACCTGGCTCTATGGGAATCACATGAATCAATTTATAGAAGCCGGCTGCCAAGAATGTATTTGGGAAGCTCTGAAAGATGAGCTAAAGAAAGAGATCAATCCCCGTAGTTTCTTCTGAAACTGATATACAAAACAGGTTAGGTATTCGTGCCAGGTTAGATATTTTTTCAGGTTGGCTGACTGTGCCTTCAGGTTCGTTGAATAATTTCATCAGGCGAATTGATTGTGTTGAACAGAGGAGTTGAACACAGCACAAATTGCTCAACTGTGTGTTATTCATCATATTTTTGTAGTATTACCATTCTTTTTTTGCGTGCTATTTTGAGATCTCAGAACTCAATGACACGGCATTAATAAAAATAGGAAGCATGGCATATACATATACCCTCATTTCAATTGCAGCTTGTGTTAAAGTTCAAGCGTTGCCCTTGGCGAGGGCACCCAGGGTGCCCAGAATTCCCCCTCTGTGGCCAAAGTGCCCAAAGCTGACGTATTTCGACATAACTTGACCAAACGCATTCTGCATAGCGGTTCATTTTGCGGTCGGGTTGGTTCTGGGTCTTGAATCATTGAGACAACATTCTTATTACATGAATAGCGTCTCTGCATGGTATGTGCACTACAGGGCTATTAATCACAGAATCTCTTAAGGGCAGGAGTATATAGGGAATGATCTCCGTCATGGGACTTCACGAACCAAACAAAAGCATCTATTCCATCACTCAGAGACAAAACAAGCAGTATGTGTACATTGGGAAGAGAACCAGAATTTTGAATTTTTGACGCTGAAACCAAGTGTCCCTTCTGGGGGGGCACTTGGTCACCCACTTGCATATACCGTACAACACGTGCGCCAACTAGACTGAGTTCCACAAGCCGAGCTAAGAAAAGAGCATCTTAATGTCTGAGGACAGGGAGGCCTCTCTCTTCCACAACATGCCAGCCGTACAATGCGCCTTGGCCCCATGAAGATAAATATGTGCGCTCTGTTTCTATATGAATAGCTCGGCTGAAATAACTCGATGTGATCGTAAATCATAACTGGCATAAACCGATTTAAATGGAAAAACAATGGAGTTAAATTTATTGATAAGGGAGAGTGGGGGTGGGGGTGAGGGGGGCGGGGGGGGTTGTGGTCCTGTGCTGCACACCCATTACCTTTCCATTTTAATAATCACCTGCGATATTGAGCAGCGCGAAATTCGCTCCGGAAAGCATGTCGCCGAGTCGTTAGACGTCCTGATTGGTCAGAATGAAATTAGGGCGGGCATAATCCATACATTTCACTGCCGTTCGCCCCGCCGTGCATCAATCTCCATCCCCGCGAAGCTCCTTCCTGCGTACGAACTCCGTGGAACTGCTTTATGGTAATCGAGGCGGCTCTACCGCTTCTCCGCCCACCCGTTAGCACAGGCAGCCGAAAACCACGGCGGTTTTCGTCATCCGCCAAGCCAAATAGGAAGTGACGGCGAGCGCGTGGAACTGCCCCCCCCCCCATTTAGCAGAGTAGAATCAATCTCGGGGTAAGAGACGGAGCACTTTTTCAAGAATATTAATGGTAAATAATTCATGAGGTTTGGGGTTTTCCCTTAACAGCATGACAGACACAAAACGGTGTGCGTTCGCGGCTTGACGTCTGTAACCGCGGAAACACGCCACGAGCACGTTCCCTTTGAGCAAAGCAAGGACAGCTGAATTTGGGGGGGGGGGGGGGGGTAGAGGGAACGTGCCCTGTTCTTTCTTACGGAGCAGCATTATCTCCTGAAATTTCCAAATTTGTCAAAATACCCAGATGCCAGCCCCCCCCCCCTCCAATCACCAACCACCAGCGGCCACGCCCCTGCAAATGAAGACATACTCAAGTGAGAGACGGGCATCAACACCTCAGCAGCGCACCTGCAGTGATCCCACTTAGAGCAGCAACACAATTACATTTATTTATTTTTTTAGGTGGCAAAGAAAATAAACGGCTCTGAATTACCTGCGCCTGAGCTACGTCCTTCCGCCGGGCAGCCCCGCACGGATCGCCCTCATCGCGCCTTATCGCTCTGCACGGCTGCTTTCCCGAAGCAGTGGGGTCTTAACCGGCGCGCTCGCGGGGGCAGTGGCGGCGCACCTCGCTGGATTCAAACCCGCAGCTCTTTGGATACCTGCCCAGTTCCCAGCATGCCAAAAACACGCACCGGATTTCGCCGTAGGTACCGCGCGCGCACTTTAGTCATTTTGACTCTCGGAGGAATCGCCGGTGGTTCTTGTGCTGTGTTGTATGCTTGAAGCCGGTTTTTTAAATGTAGAAACTTTCACGGAAATGATCATCTGCACTCTCATCATTGCAGCAAAAGATATACACACGTACACGTACAAAGAAAAGTAACACACTGCATCTCTCACTACACACTGCATCTCTCTGTGATTCATGATTGTGTACGTTAACTCCACCCACAATGGGGTTCATGAAGACTCCCTCTCATATCACTACCACCTACATATTTAACATGTAACATGTACCACTACTACCTACATATTTAACATGCAACATGTACCACTACTACCTACATATTTAACATCTAAGCCAGAAAAAAAAAAAAACAAGAAAAACATGGTTACTTTTGTTAAGAAGAACCGAAAAAGTAAAACTGTTGAGATAAAAAAAGACCTCAACGTAATGCATTACCAGTGGCTCTTCACACAACTCTCAGTGTTTGGAATAATAATTTTTCCACCCACAAAAAAAAAAAAAAAAAAAAAGTAATTTATCATCAGCGCCACTCCATGTAAATCAAGTCGGCTCGATTCTGCCTCCCCCGACAGAAAGCGCGGATGCATCCTGATGCGAGAGAGCGGAGAAAGAGAAATCAGCAGAGCCCAACAATGCAAGCAGTGCGAGAGCTCCGTACGCATTCACACAGACATAAAGGCAACACTGGGCAAAGTGGAAAAGATAAGCTAACAGGCTAACAGACCATTTCATTATTTTTAAAAAAAAATCACATTAACCCATGGTGCAGGGGAATTATTTTTTCCAGGCCACACATTCCTGGAAAAAAATATATATATTTATGGCACTTTCAATACTGCCCGACACACACATAAGCGCGCACACACACACACACGTGAAGGGCACTCATAAATAACACGTTTGTGCATAAAAAGCTTACGGACCACCATTCGTTCCAAAAGACATTCAACCCACGCATCCTGCCTCCATGGTCCGGCACCGGTGCTGAGAATAACACAATATTTACACCCCATTTCATTCTGACCCTTCCGTTCTCTCTCTCTCCCCTCAGAGAAGAGAGGCACTCTGTAAGGAAGAACCCCAAGGGCTCTTCTCTCTCTCCCCCTCTCTCTCTCGGGAAAGAGGAAAAAAGAGAGGGAAAGAAAGAGTCACTGATCCCTTCTTCCCTCTTCCCCCCCAGAAGACAATCTCCACACGTATGTAAGAAGCGTGTGCCAATCAACGCGGGAACGCCACGACGCGTGTGAAGTATCAAATCTGTGGTGTTACGCCAATCGACAGTTCTCAGACCCCCCACACGACCACCCCCCCCCCCCCCCCCCGCCCCCGCCCGCCCGCCCCCACCCCAGACCCCCTCCTCCACAGCAGAGGTAACACAACTCAGAATGCACGGCGGCCATGTTGGACCCTCCCCAGCGGCCCACAGCGTTAGCAGAGAAGAAGCCCATTGGCACCTACAGTGCAGCCAGAGGAGGGGATTGGTGGGGGCCTGTCTCCAGCAGGATGCCCTCATTGATCCCAGCGCTGCTACCCCGCAGAGATGCGGGTTTGAACAGGGGCAGTCGGGTGCATTGGTTCATAGCGCAGGGGAGGGTAGAGAAAGCAAGTGTTTGCCAGTTCAGTTCCCAGTCAGGGGACCTGCCGCTGAGATCTTCATCCCCGCCCCCAAAATGGTTTTTCCATCTAGTTTAACGCCAGGCGGCATCCAATTTTATGGATTTAGTCTTGGCAGAAAATTAAGATTTTATTTTTATGTGAGGGAAGTATTAATAAAAACAACTTCTTAAAACATCAACCAAAATAAAAGGTAAATAGTAAATCTGTTTTTTTTTGTTTCATGCTGCACGGTGAAGCTGAGAGGTATCTGAAGGGAACACTGCAAGCGATAAGTGAGATCCTCTCCTGCCCAGCAAAGACAAGGAGAAGGAAACTTCTAGAACACGGCAGCGGTGCTGATGAACACATTCTGGCAGTGGTGCACACTGGGATACCCAGATCCCCGCCGGAGGCCGTGGGTGGGAGTGTGTCAGTGCCGTGCACGTGTGGCAGCGATGGGACGTGTCCCGGGCACATTTTGTCTTTGAGCGCCCCCATGCTGATTGGCTGGCTGGCTCTCTCACCCAAGCAGGACAGTTTTACCCCCCCCCCACACACACACAATTCCGAAGCTTCTGTTGCCATGGGTAACAGCATTCTCTCCTCTCCATTTCGCCCTGTTTAATTTCTATGGCAACCCACTTTTTCCTCACTGCAGGGTGAGCGCATGACTCCTTAGCGGAGTGTAATGCATACATTACGCCCTGTCTGAGTCACGGCCACCTACAGCCGGCCACTATAGAGTTCCCAATTCCCACGCGTGGACCACCTTTACAGAGCCGACTCTCCTTTTGTGGAGCCTGTCGCCGCAGAGTGCAGTGAAGTACACAGGGAAGAGGGGCTTCGAAGTGTGAGATCACTATGTGATTAGACCGTTCTTAACTGAACGTTCTAATGCTGATGTCACAATCGCTACTGGTAACTGAACGCAATGCGGTTCTAGAACACTTAGAAGACTCAGAAATCTGAAAAAATAAATAAATAAAAATCCGAACAACCTACGCTTCAAAGGATTCAAGAGAGACATAAAGAAACGGAATACATTACTGTCCAAAGAGAGAAGTCTCTAGCCATGCCTAAAAGGAATGGGGAGTCGATGTAGGTGTATTGGAGATGAGTTCTTTTTTTTTTTTTTTTTGCATATGCTTAAAACACGCAAAAGCACAGCATACTCTCTTTGTGGATGCCGTAAACGCATCAAATAACCAAACGAAATGATGCTCTCCCCCCTTCAACGCTGCTCGTGAATGGCTTTTAAGCAGAGATGAGACTTTGGCTCGTTCCTGGAGAGGGAGCAGGTGTTCGCAGAAGAGAGCCCACTGTAGGCATGATCGAATCATAATCATAAACATTCACTTCTGCAACCACTGCCGCTGTGGAGGGTATCAAACCAGACATTATTAAAAATACAAGAATGAGTAAGTAAATTGTCATCGAAATAAATACATGTAGGTTGTGACAAAAAGCACAACTTGCCAGTGACAGGTCCTGGTGGCTGGGTAAGAGAGAGGGGGGCACATGGATACAGGTGCACTCAGACTCTTAGAAGGCAAGCCTAACGTCAACCTGTACTTCATGGCAACAAGTAATCATCTTCACCATATGCTAAGGCAGTGCTTTCTTTCAGGGAAGGGTGCTTTTCTAGTTGATAATATCATAGGGCCCTGCGACCTGTCTACGGAGCACAGGGAGTCAACCCAAATTAATTTGCCACAGTGTTTACCTTGCTTTAGTCACTACCTGTGCATGCAAGCACCCGAGAAAAAAATACATACGCTACTAAATAAATATATAAGGAAATCAATAAATTGGATTTGCACAGGAGGGCGAGAAGCCCACACATATCGACTTAAGTGACCTTCTTCTGGGTGTTGCGTGTGGGCGGGCGCTGGTTCGTGTTTTTATATGATGCATTTTAACATTTCACGATGGAGCATGCACATAAAATATAGGCATTTTGAAAACCTCCAGCCCACAAGAATGTCTTGATGTTCTATTTTTTTTTGGAAGAAAAACCTTTTCCTTACATGACACAGAGCTTCTAACAAGCACAATGGATCCATTAAGCATCTAAGTTTCTTCTTTTTTATTTATTTATTTTTTTTTAAGTCCCTCATTCTAGCTTTCCTGTGACACAATTACAGGCAAGTTCATTATTTTTTCACAAACAACATCTACAGAATTTCAGCAATCACCTGATCTCCCCAAGATGAACCAAGTTCTATGATGTTAAGAGCAGTTGAACACAAGTAAGAAGATTCATTACTGCCTCAACTGATACAAACTATAGCCCCGCCCCCGGCAACTGACGCACGACCGATTAGCGGGGACGTGAGAATGATCCCCTGTCTGTCATCACTCTTGCATCACTGATAATGTCTGCCTATTCGGGGGCAGGGCCAAGGTTTGCATCAACTGTTGTACGAGTTAGCCACTTCACCTTCACTGAACCACATCGACCAATCGAGCGACTTTTTCCCGTACAGCAAAGCGCTGCGATTGGTCAGGAACAGTGATTGACAGACAGCACGCGAAACTGATGAGGCACGATACCGAACTACTGCACCGGCGGCTGTCTTCAGACAGGCCTCCCTTGTAAATGAGATTTTTTTTTATCTCCGCGGAAACGACCAGGTGGAATGAATTTCAAAGGAATAAAAAAATACCTCCATCCATTTTGAGGTTCACAAAGCCTCACTTGTGTATCACTGCCAGTTATAAAAAAAACAGCTCCTTGAATGTTTATTCATTCACAATTCGCCTTAATACTGCCAGCACTGCAATAGCCTGACTGTGTGTGTATATATAAAAATATGCATTTTTAAATAGGTTTTATGATTACATTACTTTCTTATTATATTACATAACATTTATTTGGCAGATGCTTTTATCCAAAGCGACATTCAATAAGTGCATACCAAAGGTCATTGGAACAACTACAAAACACAGGTCCGATAAGGTACAAATACTCATTATGTAACAGTTATTCATAGCCATGAATGCAGTTGGTCCAGTTCTCACAGTAAGCATAGGCCAGGTCAGAGAGTAACGTTAACTCAAACTAGGAGGCATGACAACAAGCTACAATACCAAGATAACGATACAAGTTACGATTCATATATGGGTGAGGCTGTGCGCGGTGTAGAGTTGATCAGGGAGAGCCGTCTTAGTGAGATTCAGTTTGCTCTTGGGTTGCCTAGGCTTCTGTAAAACACTGCAAAACCCGTTCAGGATGAGTCACAACTAGCATAACCCTCTCTGCTCGTGGAACATCGCACTGTTTCGTGGGCCAGAATCTCTGGCCGTGTGTGTTAAGGCACTCCTCATTGTCGCCCTGCTAATCGCCTCTGCCCAACAGTGAACTGAGAGGGAAAAATAAAAGCAAGCGAAGATATTAATCATTTAAAATTACTTCAAAATGCGCCTTCACAATAACCATGGAGATTATGGATTATGAAGCTGCACTGTTTATGTTTGTGGTTTTGTTTTTTGTCTTTTTGTTTATCCTTTTTTTTCGGCAGTGGCTCTTACCCATGACAATTTTATATTTGAAACGTAGCTCCAGGTTTCTGTTTAACGAAGCGATTCAGGTTCGAATTCCTCAGTGTAGAGGATGCACTGGGGCAGCCTGGGAGTCAAACCTATGACCTTCAAAGTGTCCACTACAGTGGACTGCAACCTGTGTGACTGACCGGGTAAGCAATGGCATCAGGGCAGTGTTGATCTGCTCTGTCAGCAGGGGGGGGGGGGGGGGGGCTGAGTGATGCCTTGCTATTGGAGCTAAACAGGCGGAAGGCTGTGCAATGTCTTGCTGCTTTCTCCCCTGACACACACACACACACACACACAAAAACTCAATTACCTTTCAATACGACTCCCACAAAATCATTTAGTTCTGCCTCCCAAACAACCACTGGACCGTGTCCCCACCACAAGACCACCACCCAACACCGTTTTTATCGGGTCAATTTGAGATCAGCAGGAATACCTCTGGATCCCCCTCTCTGCCACCCACCCCCTTGTGTGCAGCTGAACAGTGCATACTGTTACACCCCTAATACTCCCCTAATTCACTCGCCTGTTGGCCTGGTGGCCCACAACTACGGTAGAGAGCAAAAGCCCATCAGAGGCCAGGGTCAATCATGTCTCTCATCGTGGACAAGAACATGTCAGTGCCTGGCATGACACTGGGGAGAGCTTATGGCCGACTAACCCACCCCACCCCTGGTAAAGCAAGGCCGACTGTTTTCCAATATCGGGGACTTCCAGTCATTTCCAACCAACGATAACGCCGAACCTGGGACATCTAGGCTACAGGCCTAGGCTACAAGGCTGTGCTTGAGGCAAAAGCCTTTAAAAGACACTTTGTGGAATGGCGGTGGGTTGCAGAGAGCGTACGCATTCATGGCGTCAGGTTGCATATCTACGCATACAGCACCTTTGAAAGAAATAAGCAATTGGGATGCATACGGACTAAGGCAAAGATGTCCTCTATAGTCACAAGAGAGGAATCTGTCTCTGCCGCCTTGTTTCTGTCAGTTCTGAGTTAGTTCAACTCCTGCTCGTTGTCGATAGTGTCAATAGTACTCATGAATGTGTAAATCAGAGCGACGTTAGCCGGGTCGTCCTCGAGCGCGGGAACGACAACAGACTTCCAAAAACCGGAGTGTGCGCAGCAGCACGGATAGCCAAGGGCTGATTATCCGTCGTGTTACTGTTCCTTAAAGGTCAAAGGTGTTTTGTCGCGATCAGTTGTTTTATTTGGGGGTGAGATGTGAACCAGGGGGTCGGGGTCAGGGTTCACATCTCACCCCAAGATTGGGGGTGCAGCTGTTTTCATTCCTCTTTTTCTTTCTGCTTCTCTTTCTTTCTCTCTTTTTTCTGGTTCTATTTCTTTTTTCTCTTTATCATTGTGATTTCCAGCCAAATATCCTCCTTGGTGAATGCACTCACGCAGGGGTGACATGAGGCCCGGACAGTCACAGCAACCTCCTCATAAATAAAACAAGCACCGCTTTATTAAAAAAAAAAATGTAATAATGACAAAGCCAGAATTTGGATACCGTACAAGTAGACGTAGTAGATCTGCAACTGCGAACACATTTCCTCCTCCCTCAGCAAACAATGGCCCAGCGCTAAAAATATTGAATCCGAAATATAAAAAGGTGGGAATCTGAATAAATTACACTACGTAAATGAAGACGGTTCGGGGGTTTTTGATTTATGATCAGAGCTCTTGCTGGTGCAGCGAACAGCGCCCAGGTTCCCCCCAGAGTCGCCTCTTCCGACGTATAAATTGTACATTGGGCCCCAGAGCCAAGCACCTGTCACCTGATCCTGCTGGGTGATTACAGTTTCTTTTTAATGCCGTCGGTGGAACGGGCTTTGATAAATGTTTCCTTGTTTGCCAGCCCTCTTGTGGCATTAAAACCGGCTGACAATACCGCTATGAGGTAGAAATAATAAAAGATTCCATCAAACTGCGGCACATTTGTGAGCGAAAACTGGCGCCATTTTGTAATTTCCCACTGCACTGTGCACTTCCGCCGTCGCCATCGCACCAACAAACGCAGAGCACACTACAGCACCTGCGTTTCACTGATAACTCCTGTCCGCCAAGTGTAGTTTCCAATGCTACAAGCTAAGGCTTAGACCGGGAAAACAGTATTTATCGGACAGTCCAAGTCTCCCACAAGTTCTGGGAGCCCCATGTTTAAGCCCATCTTGACAATTTAAGGTTGAGTTATATTTAATAAAACATGTGCCTTCACCCTGACCAGTCCTATAAGCCACACATACAGGAAGTGAGCCCAAAAAATGGGGAGACAGGGAAGGGTTCTCATTTTCTTCATACAGTGTTTTGCAGCCTATCCTTAATTTAAGTCGCCATTAAATTACTTTACATTGGTGTCCCCGCCCCCTTTTTTTCATCACCTCAAGCACCAATCAGAAGAGTGATGTATCGCTCATTAAAAACCACTGGAAACCTGCAGTTGACCAGTAAGTAGGCATTCAGTGATAACCCTGGAATCCGTAGCTAGCACAGACCTGCAGTCATTCAACTGCATCCGACTGCTGGAGTCTCTTAGTCACAGCCAACTAATCACATTGGACACAAATTCAATCTAAATTCATTTTGTTTTTTTTTTGCCTGTCAATAAATAATACAAGCAGGGATTTTTTATTTTATTTCCCCAAGTTACTTTCAGAATGTTTCACAAATTAATTAAGTGTACTTAAATGGCAATTATGTTTATGTGTGATGAAGTATAATTTAAATAGTAAGGACACTTAAGACGCACAGCAAGACTGCGAGTCACTAAAGTGCACTTGGGTCCTGACGGCAGGTCTGTTAAGTTCAAGCAGAACGTAACGAGCGCTGGCGATGATGCTCATTACGAAACGCTCCATAATTAATTCCAGCAGAAATCCCTCGGCGGTTTTAAGTCCGACAGGTGAGGCGGTTTACTGACCCAGCGTGTAACGTGCAGATGTGGATTTGGTTTTTTTACCATCGCGTGCTAATTAGCCACCAGGCTTGTCTTGTTCCCACAATGCACAGGAAGTCAAATCCACGCCTCCCTGCTGCTGCGCGCCCCTTAATTAAGGTTAATTAATGAGGAAAGGCCAAAGTCTAATTTTTCTCACACCACCAGACTCCTAGGGCAAGGAATGAAACTACACGGGCGTCCGTGTACTGTATGACTACATGTCCCAGGCGAAGCAAACATTTTACATGCACAAATAGTTGCGCCATCTAGGCATTCAGGTGAAAACCCAGCTATATTTGGTTGAAATGTGAAAGGTTTCTAGCTGACTAGGATGTAGCCAGGCTGCATCCAGGTAAAACCTGAGCTATATTGTGGTTATCCTTATCCAAGTCAAAACTTCTCTCAAGCTAGACTTCCATCCCAATAGACATCTAGATTCTGACTTTTGCTCACTGGATTCTTTCTAGAGCAGTTCCAGAGGGTTGGGGAACAGTATGGTCTGGGATCTTTCAGGAGCAGTTCCAGAGGGTCGGGGGACAGTATGGTCTGGGATCTTTCAGGAGCAGTTCCAGAGGGTTGGGGAACAGTATAGTCTGGGGTCTTTCTAGAGCAGTTCCAGAGGGTCGGGGGACAGTATGGTCTTGGATCTTTCAGGAGCAGTTCCAGAGGGTCGGGGGACAGTATGGTCTTGGATCTTTCAGGAGCAGTTCCAGAGGGTCGGGGGACAGTATGGTCTTGGATTCTTTCTAGAGCAGTTCCAGAGGGTCGGGGGACAGTATGGTCTGGGTTCTTTCTGTAACCACCCTTCATTGTGGACTCAGAATATAAGTGTCCTCTTTCTTCTTTGCAAACACAGTTGAGTGATCAGCAAAATTAACTCACCACTCAAGTATGTACTATATATGTTTTGCATACTTTTCCCAAAAGACTGGTCACATCTGCCCACGCTCTATTCTGGCACAGCGAGCTGCAAACGGTCTTAAATTTATGATTTTAAGACTTATATTCAATTTAGGAATGGAATGCAATTTTCCATTTAAAAGATGTATAAAAATTATGCATAATTCAACAAAAAGCCCTGACAAAATCAATCTCTGATTTATTAAAATGGTTGAGTATGCAATCCCAAAGGCAAAGAATCTTCTTCTCAAATCCTTCTCACCAAAATGCGACGTCTTTTCATTACCCACGGTCGGTGAATAGCTACTCAAAGAAAAAAGAAAGAAAATGGAAAACGCGCAATCCTCCTTTCCCCCCACAACCCCAACGCAGAATAAAAGGAGTCATCTTCTCCCTTTTTATACTTAAACCCAGACTGTCATCGCCGGCTGAAAAGCCAAAAGACGTCTTCAAGAGAGAAATCAAATCAAATCGCAACACGATTCCCGAGATCTCGGGTGCTGGAGAGGAGCGTGAACAGCGATCAGCGAGATCTCTCGAGGCGGCGGCGAAATCGGAGTAAAAAGAGCTTTACCTTTCGAGAAAACAAACAGAATTAAAGCCGCGCTCATCCGTGTTTGTTACGCACGTGAGCCGAGAGATGGGGGCCAATCTCTCAAGCTTCCACGCGTTCCCGTGAGCCAGCGGCGTGAAAAAGCAGTCATTCCTCAGCCAAGGGCTCGAGTGCAACTGCATTTGTACGGCACTCAAACTTACAGCATTTAGAGAGCATTTTTTAATATTTTTTTTTTTTCCTTTCTGTCTTGCGAGTATTGCCCCCTCTCTCCACATCTGGAGAGCGGGGCTCATCTTTGGCTTTTTTTTTTTTTTACCGGAGCTGGAAAGAATGCCATTCTCTGAGACGCTCTTTGCCAAGCCGACCAGCAGAGTGTGGCGTGTTTAATTAGAAAATTCCAATGAAATTTGATTGTTGACAACAGAGTGAGAGGCCGTTTAGAGGCCCACTCGATTAATTCTGAAATCCGCAACTGTTCCGCTTTCCAGCAATGCGAGGGGAAAGAATGGCGTGATGAGAAATCGATCCCGCGAGATAAAGTTTACTGACTGAAAGTGGCCCGCCCCTTTAATTAGCAGGCATGAAGACACCCCTCGCACAACAGTTTGGTCACCAGATTGGCATCTCACGCTTGCGTGTCACCAAAAAGAAGAACGCAACCTGTCAAGGTCCACAATTAAAACTATAAGTGGAATCTCGGGCGCCTTGGAGAACAGCGAACAAAATGGGGGGAAATGGAAATGCGGAGAGAAGTACGCCCAATAGGGATGCAGTATAGGATAGAAGTTGAGAGAAGCATGCCCAATAGGGAGGCTGAATAGAGTGGTGTGGAGAGAAGTATGCCCAACAGGGATGCACAATAGAGGAGTGGAGAGAAGCAGGCCCAATAGGGATGCAGAATTGAGGAGTTGAGAGAAGCATGTCCAATAGAGATGCAGAATATAGGAGTGGAGAGAGGCATGTCCAATAGGGATGCAGAATAGAGGAGTGGAGAGAGGCATGCCCAATAGGGATGCAGAATATAGAAGTGGAAAGAAGCATGACCAATAGGAATGCAGAATAGAGGCATGGAGAGAAGCAGGCCCAATCGGGATGCAGTATGAAGGAGCAGCGTCTAATGTGCATTATCAATACAAAAACGTATATGGAATCATATTACAAAACTAAATTAATTTTAAAAAGTTCCCAAAAAAAAAAAAAAAAACTGCAGTGAGATAGCCGGTCTGTTTCCAGGGGCAGAAACATCGATAAAGTAGAGCAGCAGTGAGGCCGAGGACAATCAAAGAGCAGAGAGAAATATTAATGTAGCTGAACCCTCGCCGGCTCACAGTATGAGAACTGCATGAGAAATGAAGACGGCTCAAAGAAGTTTCTTTATTGCGTTTTTCATTCTCTCGCTCTCTCTCTATATATATATATATATATATATATATATATATATATATGTATATTTGCTAGCTATGAGAGATTCAAAATGGAAGGTATCCAAAATTCTCATTCGAGGACCTTTTTTTTCTTCTTAATCAATTAACAGAGGAAGGAAGTTTCTTGGGAGACAAAACCGCTCAGATATACTGTTCATCATGTTAGCATAGAAAAATCCAAAGTGCCGTGACTGTGTAATATGAAGACACCGTAAAAAATAATTATAGCCGCTGTGCCATTCGCAAGGGGATCACAACACCTTCATCACTGTTTGCCTTTGGACACTGAAGAATCATCTCAACGTTGCCACATTTTTTTCTCCCGTTCCCTAGATACTAGTCACTTTGTTTTCCCCCCAAAAAAATGCCATACATAAGGATCTGGTACAGTTGAAATTAGGGCATCTTTGTCTCATAGGAAGATGAAGCTTCTTCCTTCCTGTAGCTACAGCTAGTCTCCGTTTTTAAAAATATTTTTTTTTAAACTCCACACAAACATTTCTGTACCGACTCTAATAGGAGAAACTGAGAGACTTCACTCAGAGGTGAAAACAACATTTTCACTTGAGCCTGAGGCCCCACAGGCAGCAGCAATTCAACACCTCCTCCACACCTCTTAGCACAGTTCTGTGCTCAACTAAAAATGAACACTGTTAAAAAAAATAAAATAAAAAAAGTCATTAAATAAATACATTTAAATGATATTCCGTGCACCAGCAACTTGACCCGCAGACTAAAACCTGGGTATGTATTTTTGGGTGAAACTGTGACCCAAATGCACCGTGGACTGTAAATAAATCAGTTGCTGTTACGGGAGATCTGGAGGAGGTGGGGGGAGAAGGAAAAAAAAAAACCTTAAACTCAAATTTTTATCTCTGTTCTCCAGGCAAGTGACACCCTGAGTCATGGGTATCAGAGAGCGGTGAGTGTTCATTATTAAATGGAACACTTGGTGTAATTTATGCACGCTGGTTAACCCACAAACAGGAAGGCCTGTAAACAGGAGGCTGTGGTGAATTGTGGCTTTTCAGAAGCCCCCCCACCCATCCCATCCCATCCCATCCCCGCCCACCTCCTCCCCCTCCTCCATGTGAGGTCAGAACAAACTGTGCCGTGGAAGCGATAAATAATTCAAGGCAGAGACGTTTGCACGGAGGATTGGTGTTTGGCTCCTTCTCTTATTTGCTCTGTCTGTTCACCTTGTTACAACACTGAGGGCAACGAAGGTAGAAGGGACAGAGAGTAGGGTCAGAAAGGAGTAGGTTTGAAAGGGACAAGATCAGGTCTGAAAGAGAGAAGAGTAGATTTGGATGGTAAAACAGTACATTTGAAAGGGAGAAGAGTAGGTTTGAAAGGAAGCAGAGTAGGTTTTGAAGGTATGCTAGTAGATTTTGAAAGGGGGAGAAGTAGGTTTGAAAGGGAGAAGAGTATTACATAATGTGAAAACTACCCACCCTCCACACTCCCCGTCCAGAATCTGCAGGCTTGAGCCAGTGAGGATAAATTACTCTCTCTTCAGAGTCTGCTCGAAATATACGAGGATGATTAAACAATGAATATTTTTAATTCCTAGTGAACCAATGAGCCAAAGACATCAAGCTCCACACAGGTCCTGGAAGCTGTAAAATACATGGTTGTTGTTATATGATTGCACTCTGGGATGCGCAGCACCTACAGAGTAGACAACTCTCATTTTGCGAACATGGCTTGGTGTGTAATTAATAGGTAGCTTAGCCTAATACGTACAAAGCACTTCCAGACTATGTAATGATGCAGGTGCAAGTGCACTGCAATTCATATGATGACACATTTGGGTATTTATAAATGTGATAATGTACCAGAAATGCAAACGTTTGTCTAGTCCGATGCTAGTGAATATCTCTAGATGTATAAAAATGCACGCGTGCAGAATAGTACGACATATCATACCATATTCCGCTATAACTGTTCCTGTTGGACTGTGGCGCTTTTCTTGAAAAAAAAAAAAAGGAATATTTCATTTTAATTTTGTTGCGCCCCTGCATCCGTTAATTAGATTCTCTGAGCGGCCAGTTCAGATAAGCTGCTGGGATTAGAGGGCAATAAATGAGAAGCTCGTGAATCTGTGACAGTGCTGGAAAAAATTACTCCCCCCTAACCCCCCCCCCCCCCTTCCAATCCAAAAATAAAAGTGGGGGGAGCCTCACGCTGAGATTTGGAACACCCTACAGAAAGACATTAAGACTTCCACAAGAGCTCGGTAACAAAACCTGCAAGAACTTCAGGTCAACTTTCTGGACGCCAAATAAGCATTTCATCCACCATGCGCACTGTACATCACTGCCATACCGTACAGGGATGGTAGGGCAAAGGATATATCATCCTCCCCATTTTGTGAAACATTATTTATTCCCCGCTGTTCATGAGAAACGAGACCATTTGTAAACCCCCCCCCCCCCCCCAAACACCAAACAGCTTCTTCCTCCCACACCCCTACCACACTGTTTTTGAAAGGACAGCAAAGCCATGCATGCTAATGGATTACAGTTACATCATCCGCCACACAAAAACCTCCATGTTGCTCAGCGTAACTTGTTATTACTCCACGTAATGGCAGGTTACAGTAAGGCTACAGCAGCCATTTTCATAATGTTCTTCGCAACTCGCAACGCAACCATAATGAGTCTGAAAATGGAAATGTGTTTCATTCAGCTGTTTTAATTAAGTGCAGCGTGTACCGATATTCCAATAAAAAAGCTACAATCTGATCCCTTGTATTCAACACCTATTAGGATGGTTTCAATTAGGCCCACTGAGGCGCAGAAAGATTTAAAATGTCATTTGCTCCCTAAATGGAAAAGATAATCACTTTTTTTTTTTTTTTAAAGAATAAATAAATTAATAAATAAGTACACAGTTTTTAAACCATGTTTTTTTTTTTTTAAACAAAGAAATAAAATGGCAGGATGTTTCCATCTCCCTGTGCTCTGAAACCCACACAAGCGCTTCAGTGCTGAGAGGCTGAAGCTCACAGATCCCACAGTGGGTTTTTTTGCATCAGACAGTCAATCACAGCCCTGACGCAGACCAATGGGATTCACGTCGCCGGCAACGCGATGATTCCTCCCCCCTTCGCTTCGGCGAGCTCACGTCTAGCTCACATCACAGGACAATTCAAGCATGCTGCCGAGCTCCAGTCTGACCATGACCGCTGACTTCCAGCACGGACTTATTCCTGTGAAGATTTCCCAGTCTACAGGCAGCCAGCGCGCTCTTATCACACAGCAAAAACAACATTCTACACGCACGCTCTGGTTCTCGGCAGAAGCTCAGACTGGCAACCCCAGATACAGGCCGCCGTATCCGGTCCGGCGACCACAGTTTAAAGGCGTAACCGCAGACCAGATGAAGGTAGCGGCTGTTAGAGGACGTCTGCAGTCGTGCCGCTATGATGTCAGCGCTGCTGACGGAAGCAAGGCTGGGCCTCGCACCCCTGTGGTCCGGGCCTCGTCTGCACAAATCGGCCGTTTACCGTGGGAAAGGGCTGCGTGTGCGCGCCATTTCTCCATCAAGCAGGGCGTTCTGAAACCGCGGCCAGAAAACAAAGGGGCCGCCTCAGCACCCGGCTTTAAAGGTGCCTCAAAGCAGGGAGGCATATTTTAGGCTCTCTAAGGAACTCAATCTCCCTCCCTCTCTCGCTCTCCCTCTCACTCCATTTGTCTTTGTCCTTCTGTCTGTCTCTCTCACTATCTCTGTTTTTCTCTCTGTCTGTCCATCCATCTCTCTCTCCCTCTCTCTATCTCTCTAACTCCATTTTCTTTGTCTTTCTGTCTGTCTCTCTCCATCTCTGTCTATCCCTCTGTCTGTCAGTCCATCTCTCTCTCTCTCTTTGTGTTTCTCTCCCATCACCATCATTATCATGCATTGTCCAGCTCACACAAATCTCCAGCAACTGAGAAACGCAGCTGAAAGGAAGAAAGGGCCTCGCTTCGCTTCATCCTGCTAGCCGCCAGGATCCAGCGTCGGACTGCATGCACCAGAACCCCAGTCCCCCAATGTGCGCGTGTGTGTGTGTGCGCCACCAACAATGAGAGCCATCCTAGTTAAGCCACCGTCGCCAAACTACGCCGCGCACCGTACTGTTATGAAGCTTCCGTCCTACGCAGTGACTGTACCGTTGCTCCTCAGCAAAACGAGGCGCGGGTTCATAAATATTCAAAGCGGCTCACGGCTACTGACCCAGGAGCACCTAGCGGTATGCTAAATGGAGCACAGAGTAAACGCGTGGGAACTGCGTAAAAGATCTGCACCTCGCAGAGGAGAAAGCATCAGGCCAAGCAAAGCTGGAATTATTATTGGCACCCCCACCCCCCAAACATATAAAACATGAACTCCGGGAGATTTTATTTCAGTTGCATTATTTCAGCATTCATCCTTCCTACGTTAGATATTGATAGACATGGTTTGCACGTAATACACTCCGACGCACAGATGGCACCCCAGCAATCAGACCAGGCTATAACACCACGGACACCCCCCCCCCCCCCCCCATTTTTTTTATTTGTGTTTTGGCAGGGGGTTGCAGGGAGGGAGGGTTTTTTTTCGTTTGAAGTTCAGAGAGATAAAAACAATCTCATACTTGTGCAGATGATGATAAAATGTTATTGCTCTCTCTCTCGGAGGTAGTCCGTCGAACCGCTCTCTGCTCAGGGTTGCCTGATGAGACCTTTTCATTCGTTTATGGAGGCGCATCTTTTGTTCTCTCCATTAATCTGCGAGCGCGGTCTCTTCCTCCGATGAACAGATGCACCGTCTCACCCCGTTGCAGAGAGACACACTCACTTCCTGGGCCTAAGATCAGGCTTAATGGAGTGGTTCAAGTCCAGGTTTTAAGGCCAAGTTCCCCGTTGACATAAATGTCCCCCCTTGGGACACTGTCCGTGGGAAAGCGTCCAGATCTGATTAGAAAAAAGGGAGGAGATAAGGGACCCGGTCCACAAAACATTCACCCCCCCCCCCCTTCCCCGTACACTGAGGAAACCAAATCAGGGAGCCAAATCAGAACAATGGGCGTAACATGAGGGTTATCGTCGAATCCAGCCTCCAGACAAAACGCATTGTCCAGCGTCCCCCCGACGTCCCCGCTTTGTTAATGCGGTCCCGCTCGCGGTCTCACCTGCGACGGGCGAGCGTTCGCCCACGCGGCCCGCCCTGCCCGTGAGCGAAGCTACGGGAAAAAAATTAAATACAAAATAACGCCGTGATAAACGCCTTTCGATTTCCTCCGAGAATTTTTAAAAAATTACCCGCGTGCGGGCGGTCCCTGGCACACCACCGCCGCCATTAAGAGTCATTACGGGCTGACAGAGAGACTTGCCACTGGAGACAAACATTTCCAAAAGGCTGAACTACAAACAAACACTAGAACGTCGGGGGAGGGGGGCGGGGGGGACGACCACACTTTAAAACCCAATGTTGTATGAACCCTATTCAATTACACTGATGCCATTAGGACCAGACTGTCACGGTTATATATAGCACGCGTGGCCCATAATGCACCACACGCTGCATCGTTTGTTTCATCACAGGCCGACGCCCATTAAGAAGTCTGAAAACAGCTGACCTGGAACCGCGTGTCAGAAACTAATGTTCTCGGCAGAGGACCAAACTAAAGAACCATCTCTAAGTAAAATTACCCCCTTTTCCAGCCAGCCCTCTTGACTGTACTTTATATAGCTTTATACGATACCCTTACTGTTTACTTTCACAATAACAACATCGCTGCCCGGTGGTTTTCAGGACGGTTCACAAAACCTCACAGTACTATTTCACAGAGCTAGGCACCATTTCCTATATAGAATATATGTGGTTGCCTCTGGCACTCACCACTGAATAGAAAATACACCTTCGATTTAACACGAATATTAAGGACCACGTTTATAAATCAATCAATCGTTATTACTCACAAGTACTTATCAACACAGCTTCACAGAGGACATTTTCCAAAGGGAATCAACTGGAAAATGATTCCCCAAACACTCCAGACTAGGAGTGCTGATCTGAGATCAGTCTAAACGTTTAGCTCATAATGGATGAGGTCACTGTGCAGACGGAGGAAACTTGTTCCTAGATCAGCACTCCCACTCTGAGATCATTTTATGAATGCAAGCCCTGAGCAAATATGCACCATTAATATTTCATCACGTCATAAATTTTTAAACGCAGTCAGTTACGGGACACATGTAGTTTTTAACTAAGCAACGCACACACCGCACAGGCAATTGATTAAGAAAATGAGAAACGGGCATGGTCTTCATTGGAGAAAAAAAAAACTAAAATAAAAACTAGAATAATATTCCATTCTGAACACTGTGCAGACTCTGCTGGTTTTCTCGATTGGATTTTCAGGATAGGCGATATACATGTGGCACACAACGATAATGAAGGTTGATAAACCTAGCATTCAATACACAGGGAAAGGGGAAGTGATCTACATAAACTCCGCTAAACACAGGGAGGGTCATACTACGCTCAGCTGCGCTAGGCCTCGCCCTCAGTCCATTCAGATGAGTTTTACAGCGCGGCTACGCGCCATCGAGCTCATCTCCGCTTTCCGCCGGCTTATTTATGTTTATGTTTCGTGCGCCACCGCCGCCGCCGCCGCCCCGTCCCGCCGCAGCGCCCCCGTCTGATTTGGACGCCGCTCACGCACCCCGCCCGCGCCGCGAGCGGCCCGTTTCTAAAGTTCACCGCTGTCTGCGGGCGCTGAAAAGGGCACCGGAGACAAACCCGCAACTCCGGGGCGGTGACCTACACAGTCACGCCGGTAATCAGAGCAGCTGATGAAGCTGTTTCTTTAATTGTTTATTTTTTTATTGTCTCTCTCCTACGGTTGAGTCAGCCTTAGCATACTGTACAGTCCGTCACATTCCGTGCTCCTTTTCACTTCTGCAGATCAACGTCTCGCTACCACACCTCACTGAACTCTCACTGTCATTAGAAGCCATAATGGCCACAACCCATAATGTTTAACCCATGAAGTTCTAAAAATCACAAACGTGTGATCAGAATGAAACCTACTTTTCAAAGGGTCATTAAATGCCTGGCGGCATGTGACCCGGAGTATCATGTGACTGTCTTCAATCTACAGTCGACGCATCTGAAGCCAGCCGAGATTTCCAGTATCCATGAAACCTTAATTCAGCCGAACTCTTGACTCTCTGGCGGGATTAGGGTCTGCTAAACCCCATGTGAACGTACTCGGCACCTCCGCGGGGAGCCCCAGGCACACGGGGCTAGGCTTGCCCTCAGACCCCCACGCCGCCGCCGCCGCGCGCTTCATCTGGCCCTGTGGGCTTCGGGCCTTCAGCCCCGCCAGACCTCTAATTGGACATTCCTGCTGAAGGCAGCAGAGCCCACTCCTCCACGCTCTTCTGCCCGCTGAGGGAGAAAGGAAAGTGCTGATAGGGAAGAGGACGGATCCCTTATGGGTTTGCTCAAAAAAAAAAGGAAAAAGGAAAAAAAAAAAGAAGAAGTGCACGCGGGGGTAGTACGTGATGTGTGCAGTAGCGGATAAGTGCTTTTTTTTTCTGTTGAGACATCATTTGTGACATCATCGTCTCACTCCAGTCACTTTCAGACAGGGCTGTTAGGGTCTGTTGTTTTTTTTTATGTCCCTTTTTCTTCATTTTTAGCGGTGGTTCCTCTGGTCAGACAAAAAAAAAAAAGGTATTCCTCTCGATGTACGGACAATGAGACCGGCTGAGCGGCAGGGCAGAGCGATCGCAAGACCCGAGTGTACTTTTGCTTGAGATCATTTTTTATTTCTCACTGCTCTTAGCTTGTCTACACTTCCTGTAAACAAAAAAAATAACAATACATTTCTTGGTATTAATATGATGAAAGCTTTTGGAAAAAGTTATAGTTCTAGGAACCTGGCTGGCAAAAAAAAAAAAATACAATGGCCCACGAGCAGCACAGCAGCTGGTCCAACAGCATCTTGAAAACTGGTACTACAACGGCTCAGGTCTGTGCTAACAAGGCGAGGCAGGCGAGGTAAGAGCAGGGCATGAATAGAAGGCGATAAAGCAGGTGAGGGAATGCCGGCATGCCTGCTCGCTGGGAGGTTACCCGTCGCTGAAGACGTCGTGGGTGTTTCTGAATGGATTTGTGTCATAAATACTTTTCCCTCCAACCTTGGAGACAGTAATGTCGTCGGCGATGTCAGCTGGAACGCGCGAGGAGGACTCATTGGCGAAGGAGCAGTCGATGAGCTGGGATCGCTCGCGGAGACCCGGGGGGGGGCACCGGGCGCCACGACGAGGGCAGAGAGCGCTGTTCAGGGGGGGGGGGCGCGTAATTCCCCTCGCGGGTGATGACATCACTTCCCCCACCCCCCCAACCCCCCACTGCACCACCACCAGAAGCCTGACCGAGGGCATGATTATTGTCCCCTGGCTGAAGGTCATTTCATCTTTGTTGAGGTCCAGGCTTTGTTTGAAACGGAGGCGATATGGACCTTACAAACCAGGGAAAACTGCCTCAAAACAATGGATGGGCCACACAAAGGCTGTATTGCAGCGCACGCTTGTTCGACATGGCAGTACAGTCCATCCGCCCCGCCTTCAGCGCCATACTGCATCCTAAAGTGCCGAAAAGTCCTTTAACTTCACCGGTCACACCTCACTTTTCCCTTCCTCGTTTCCCGCGGTAACCGTGAGGGCATGCAGGGGACAAGCAGATCAGTTACTGTGCTCATTACGGGAAAAAAAAATAAAAATCAATACGCTGCTGATATTGCCACGGTGCCGGAGGGGGGGCGCGAACGCCACATTGGGGAGGGTAAACTCAACAACAGTTGCTGCAAATCTTTAAGGAGCGAAATGAGTGCAAACTGAAGAGGCCCGCTCACCGGCAACACCACTGAAAGTCTGGCAGTATCCCAGCGAGCACAAAATATTTATGCAACGCCGCAATACGGTTGTTTCAGGTTGCAGTGAATCACAACATTTGTAGCCATTTTTTTTTTATGTTTATATTTTTTTTTACCGTCCCTTCTCACCACTAAGCTATAGCTTAGCAACTACATTGTCAAAATACCAAAATACCATCTCTTGGTCCAAATACCATCTTTTTTTTTTTTTTTTTTTCAAATACCACCCACAGGAAAACATTTTAAGGACACGTTTGGGACTCAATAAAATCACAAGAGCGTGAAAGTTACATTCCAGTGCAGCCTAAAAAAAAGACCAGAAGATAAAATGACAATGTGAATGGTGCGTGAACATAGCCTACACACTTTTAAATGTCAGATTGTGTCAATCATGAGTTCCACCGCAGGGTACTCTCCTTAATCTAATATCCGGGGGTGCTAGCATACCCCCTCTGCAATCCGGCAGTTCATTTTCGTCCCCTGTAGGGGACATGTGTCTCTGGTCTTCATCTGAAGAACCATACATTCTAATGCTATGAAATGTACAAAACAAGGAACATTCAATAAAAATAAAATAAATATTTTCAAAAATATTTTCACTGCAACACATTTTTATCACCCAAGATACCTGTATTATGTTAGAATTTTTTTTTTTTTTTTCCTGCTGCGTCTAAAGAGGTTTTGACAATATAGACAGAACGCTACTTTCAGGGATACACTGTGTGAAGCGAGAAGAGAACTTCATTTGAATTTAGTGCTTCGATGCAATCAGATCTCAAGGTTAGGCCTGCTGAACACACAAATGTTCAAATTCTTTGCAATAAAAAGGCAAATGTTTAGTTTGTTAAGTAAGTAATATCTGCACAATTCCAGTTCCTTTGCATTTCATTTCGAACATCTGCTTTCTTTGTTCAGCAAAAATGAAACGATACAAGAGGTGAAAATAACCTCATGTCAGACAGTATTCAGTATTCCATACTAACGGCTTTTTGACACAACGCAACTTTCTTTCTGCCACCAGACCCACCTAAGAGCTTTTTACAAGATATTTAAACAGCTAAAAATCTAATACGGACCATCCAGCAACTTTAACAGAGCGGCAAAAACCTTTTCTATAAAAGGCGGAAAGTTTTACAACTTTTTTCCCCACCTGGTGTGCTTACACATCAAATATTCAGCAGGCTGCTCACTTCTAAGGCTGCGAAAGCAGCTTACACAGGATGTTCATCAGATACATCTGACAAGATTTATCACATGTTCAACATATATATTTAAATATATACTTAATCTGTGTGTCAGGGCCATTTCTGTGTGTGTGTGTGTGCGCGTGTGTGTGTGTGTGCACACAAGTGTAGCTGCTTTTGTGTGTCTTTTTATCTATTGGCAATAACAACCATTAGCATAATAAGACACTATGTCAGTACTCCGTTTGTCCTAATTAAACTGAAACACTCACACTTTGAAGTTAATTTACAAGATTTGTTCTTTTTTTTTTTGTTTTCATTTCTCCGCTAAACTGCAGTTTAATATTATAAATGAATGCCCTATTAATGCCGGCCATAATTTACATACACCTAAACACAGGTTTCACAGTACATCGTGGATTTGTCAAAACAGCAGATATTTTTTAACATGTATTTGAACGCTCAGCATCCAAAAAAGACTGGTGCAGCTGTGCCACTACCATCTAAACAGTCCCTACCTGTCTAGTTAGCCCTGAATTATAGTCACGCACTGAACACTGTTACGGTTTTAATTATCCTCAGAAAAACTGCCATCAAGAGTCCCTGAGAGTGTTCCCTTTCCTCAGAAACAAATTGGCCCTGTCACCAACCTTGTCACCCCCCGATTGGCACGACTCTGCGAAATACACAGTTTACTGTAGGCGACGCGTTTTAGCTTAATGGGGAGAGGCAAACGCGTCCTAAAACCCCTGATTAATGGAAAAGAAATTTGGCGTGTTGTTTGTCGATTTGCTGAAAGCTTTCGCCATAATCAGCGTAGGGTGGATGACGGCAGTTGGGCCACATTGAGCTCTTGAAATGGCTAAGCTCTCCGTGACACCGTAGGTCTCGGGACAAAAACAGCTGTCCGGGTGATATGGCCTGTCACAGGCTCCGCTAGCACCATCACGGGAAACAGGCGAGGGGGGGGGGGGGGGTATAAAAGCACAATCAGGAGCGGAATCCAATCAAGCCGCTCACCCACCCACTCATCCCAGATTACACGGATTATACATTATATTATATGTAATGCAGCCTCAGGCCTTAGTATGAGCGCCAGAACACGTGGTCATTTATCAGTTTCAGTAGCTCCTAGGTTGGGTATTGCTGATGATTTCGTTTTTGTCTGTCACAGCCCAGGGCCCAGGAAGCATTGCAAAGAATTCATTAAAAAAAAAAATCAGTTGTGTCACATTGTGTTATGTCACGTCCATGACCGTAAGGCGTGATGACGTCACCAGGAACAGCCTCACAGCCTGACGTTGATCTGGCCGAGTGGAGGGGCGGAGCCGGCGGCCATGACCTAACGCTGTTCAGTTACAGAGACGGAGACCAGGCTTCGGTTCCCATGTTCCCCAGGTTGAGGTCTTTGCCTAAGTGAGAATACCCCACTCCCCACAAAACGTCAGAGAACTTCCTGTGGGGAATTCACCTACTGTATAGACACACACACACACACACATACATACATGCATGTATGTATACATACAAACATATATACATACATACTTATGTACATACTGTATGTGCATGCATGCCTACATGCATACATTAATATAAATATACATCAATTATACCCACAATAGAGCCTCAAAATGCCAATAGCCACTGCACTAAGAATCGTTATTAATAGGCTCCGTTGGGGTGTGAGTCATTCAAGAAATGTTGGAAACATTTTAGCCAAGAGAAACTTGGCTTCAAACTGGTAAACAAAACAAAAAGCTGGAACACTTAGTCAAGCACAATGAGCATGAGGAAACACAGAGGCAAATACCACTTAACACACCTGCAGTACATGCAGGATTAGAAACGGGGCCTACAAGGCAAGGCAGCCAGTGGTGCAGATTACACACAATGCCAATTGGAGCTTTCGCATTTTGTGAATTACACTGCCAACCGACCACAAACCTGATTTTTGCCTGACCGGCAAAATGGAGAATAAGGGGATCCTGATCCCAACGGCTGAAGAGGCTCCAGCCTGGGTGCTTTTCCAACGAACGCAAAATCCCCACCCACTCTGCTTCATACACCGTGGCCAATCAAAACACAAATTCCCTCCGGGTTGCATAGACTGTAGCCAATTAAACAAATAATCCCCTCCCTGTTTCATAGACTGTGGCCAATCAAATGGTGGGGAGTTTAAATACAGCGCCTGGGAGGACCAAAGTTCTGATTAAGGGCAATTAGTGCACAGCTTGAGATTGAAGTCCCTTTTACTCGTTTTCACCAGAATATCTGCCCTTCAATCTCAAATTCAATCAACAGATTCACCTGGCAGAAATTCAGGGATGCAAAGAGATACAAATATGCGCTGTAAGAATGCTCTCTACTTGCACCACTTTGAAACTCATCACTGGTCTGACCCCTTGGAGCACAGGTGTCAAGTCCTGGAGGTCCGCAGTGTCTACTGGTTTTCAGTGTTTTCGCAACCAGTGGTTAATTTACACTGATTGGCTAAAGAGTCTGCACACCTTGCCCTTAACTGGCAACTGACTGAGAGGAAACCACAAAAACCCGCAGACACTGTGGCCCCCTGGGATTCAGTTTGACACCCCTGCCTTAGAGCACTCCACGGTGGAACACTTCACTTAAACATTATGTGATTTACTGCTTTTATGCACACCACATGCATTCTGAATGCAGTATTAGCACTTATGAAAAATGAAATTATTTCCCACAAAAGGAGTGCTGTGGGAAGTCACGTAAACTTTGTCTTTACCTCAACGTCTGTGTAAGGGTGGCTCTGTGAAATCCACACATATTCTGATAAATGCATGAAGGCATGTATTAGGCTACCTATTTTTACATTGTTACTATTAGACACAAAATATTCGTGACCTCATTGATTACTTTGTCATTTTCTATGACATACCAAAAAGTGTCACGATTATTCATTCAGTCCTAGTCCCTGCAACCCCTGCTCGCAGGTAAGGGACGAACTGCAAATCAAGAGCGTGCGGGTTCATCTTAAAGGCCCTTTTCCTACGCCGCCGGAGCAGGTGGACGCGCTACAGCCGAGCCGATTCGCCGTCGCGATCCTAAAAGACGCCCGAAGAGCGAGCCATTGTGCTCGAAGTCGCGCGAGACACTCGAGAATAAATTGCGCTCGCTTTATCTGGCGGGCAGAGCCGCGACAGGCACGCAGTTTATCTAAAGTGCTTTTACATTCGCTTAACCTTCCTTTCTTCCCTCCCCGCTTCCTCGGTGCGTCTGAAGGTAAACAGCTCTCTCTGCGTGCGTCGAATCGGCTGTGTTTTTTTTTTTTGCGAAAGGTTTCGGGCTCCTCGTCGCGTGGCTACGGAGAGAAAACAGTAATAAAGGCGGGCGTCAGAACAGAACAAAAGCTACGAGGCGCTCAGATTCATACGGCACCCTCCCCAGCCCATTGTTTATGAAAACACGACGGATCGTCGCCCACCACCATTTTAAAATTCACGCAAGGGACCACAATGGAATTAAAAAGTAAGAGTGTTTTTCCAGCCTTTGAAAAAATACAACAAACATCAGAAAGCACTTATTTTGACCCTGATATTCTTTTAAATGCAATATCCAATATTCTGAAACACCATGTTTTGTTTTTTTTTTTGATTTTTTTTGTTTTTTTTGGGGGGGAGGGGGGGGGATGAATGAAAAAATAAATAGTGCGGTACACATGTGGGTGTAGGGCAGACTCCCTGTTTACCTATGCGCTCGCCATATCAAACCCCCACTTATTTCCAGTAACAGAGCCAGAGGATATGAAGTAATTGAATCTGAAGCCACAAAGCTCTGCCGCTTCGCTGAGAAGCTCGGGTAATAAGGTGCCATTATACGGGTTTTTTCATGTCTATATTGAATGCCACTCCTGGGAGATTGTTTCATCTCCTGTTGGCGCGATTATTTTATTTTATTTTATTTTTCGCGCGCCCGTCTGGGAGCCGGCACGGCCTCTCCCCGCTTATTAACGTTCGCGGCGTCGTCGTCGTCCGCGGCGATCGAGCCACGCGCGGCCCGAGAGATCCGATTCTCCGTCGTTCGTAATCAACGCTGATTACCGATAAAAAAACAAACGAATAAAACGAAAACCGTCCCCGAGCTCCGAGGCTTGCCGTCGCTCAGGACACAGCCGCTCTCAGGCCCGCCGTTCGCGCCGAGACGGAAGACCTGGGGGTGGTGCCGACCCCACAAATCCTCTGTGCCGTCGATTGTACCGGATGCACGTGTTACAGGTGTTTCGATGCACGGGTACTGTTCAAATATTGTGGTTTTCATCGCGACGTCTTCTGGTGCGAGGTACGTACGTACCCCGGTTATGTCTGCAGGCAAGATCAAATTGAACCGAGTGAAATGAATTTGAATGTAATCAACGTTACAAGCGCCAGTGGGCTGCACTGTGATTGCAGTGTTTACGGAGGGGTATTGCGGGTATAAGTTGTACTAATCGCGTTTTTTTCCCCCCATATGTTTTTGGGGGTTGATTTGAAACACCGCGTTATAGAAATGAATTTGGACAGAGGAGCATCCCGGAAGACTCAGTAGCTCATCATCTTACAAATCTACAGATGACCTGCTCAGTGATGCATTGCAAAGACTGGTCCTCCATTTATGAGGCTCCATGAATGCTCAAGGCAGGTTTAACCAGGTCTGTGGCGCACAGTAAGGGTGAGGTGGGGTGGGGGCATGGCGGGGGCGGGGGGGGTTTCCGCCATCCTCAGCCCCGCCCTTTTGCGCCTCTGTGTTCCGCCGTGTGAAGGGCAGAGCGGTAATCGGTCAATCCTCCGGTGGGTTGGCGGTGGGGCCGCGGTCTCGCTGTTCATGGCTGGGGGCTAAACGGCTTCCTCCCGGCCCCAGACACGGCGCTCGCCGATCACGCCGCACGCGGCAGCTCGGTCAGCACCCCCCCACCCACCCCCCCCCCCCACCCCCCACGCCCCGCCCCCGTCTGGCGTAGAGCTGAGGATGATGCGAGTGCGTCGGGGGAAACGGCTCTGGGAACGGAACAGTACGTCACTGCCCCCGCAGCACCACAGACTGCTGCTCCGATGAGACGACGCCCCCCCCCAACCCCTCTCCCCACCCCCCCCCCCCGACGAGGATGAATTATTCACCGGCCATCAGCCGGAGCGAGGGCCATTCCCCTCTGACAGGGCGACGACGCGGTGGCAATCAGCGACACTCACAGCCTTTTGGAGCCAAAATGGCAGGGCAGTTAGTCTCTCTCAAAAAAAAAAATAAAGAATAAAGATACAACCACTGCCCACCTTCTACCCATAAACACATATGACTGTGATTGCGGGTTATTGTCTGGTTTTTGTCTTTTTTTTTTGCTATAAATGGTCCTTACTCATTCTCTGAAAATGCGTACACATGACCCCACACGCCTCTCATCCTTTTCTTTACGTCCCTCTCCCCATCTGCCCTCCGTGCGGCGGCGCAGTCCTTTTCGTCCAGGTGGGGGCTGGCGGTTGGCCATTAAAAGTCACCGTCGCTGCTCTCGAACCCGCCACCAGAGCTTTCAGAGGGACTGTTATCCCATAACCGCTGATCTGCAGGCGAATAACAGTACCAGCGTGCATGGGATGGGCGGGGGTGGGGGGGGGGGGAATGGGGGCGGGGGTTACTTAATAAGCTCTCATCCAGCCAATCAGAGCTAATAGTAGCAGGAAGGCTCGTTGATCAAAGGCTACTGATCTACTGCACGCTCCTTTTCCGCGATGGCTCAATTTCTAGCATATTTCTTTCCCCCGTTTATTCATTTAGATCAGTGCAATTGGGCGAATATCTTTGAAGTTGCGCACACAATACGTACTGCAGCCACTCAGAGCTCTCCTCTTCTTTACTTTTCATCATCACACAAAAAGATTACCTCACATTATTGTTCTGTTCTTTTACTCATAAAATAGGCATTTAATCTGTTTAAGCATATAAAAAAAGTTTGTTTGATCCGCGTACACTAATTCCGTACCCACAATGCATTTCGGTCGTCAACACGGGTGCGCGTCTGGTAAAAAACCGAAACCCGGGGTCCTCCGCTTCATTATGTGGCCTCAAAGGGAGATGCATCCTTTTGACAGGACGGATATCGACAGGCCGCAGTCTTCGGCCAGCCGACGGTCAATCTCAAGGTCTTGAGGGCTGGATTTTATCGAGTGGCCTTTCAATTAGTGACTGATTCACGGTCGGCTTGACCATGGGGGTCGACCGGCCGGAGAAAAACGGACTCCCCCCCCCTCAAAATTATGACTTTGAACGTGGCAATCACGTCACAAGGCCGGACGGTAAATAACACAGCCCCCACCTCACCCCCCCCCCCCCTTTCAGGCACTGCAGCATCTGAGCAAGGGCTCTTCCACCCCGAGACCATTCATAAGCCACGATGCTAACAGAACCAGTGGTCAGAGCAGAGGAAACCGTCGTGCTCATTTCTCCTAGAGAATCCACTGTGATCGGGGCATTCAGTGCCTGCAGTTGTTCTAAAAATAGCTTGTTTAATGACTTGGGCAGCTCTTTCATTGGTGGAGAGCTGAAGATTCCGTTCGAAAACCGAGCGAGAAAAAAGCCATTCCAACTAATCAGGAGTTTCAATTGGAATTTCTTTTTTATTTTTTTTATTTTATCACTCTCTTGTTGCCAAACGTGCTCCCGCCTGCTAGTGTAATCAAATAAATCAGAGGTAGTCACTTCTCAGAGATTCCGACTTTAAATATTAAATCTTATTTTCCATAAATGGAAAGGCAAGCTTTGATTTCCCACTTGTTTTCATTCAAAGATCAATGTGTAATTGCAAAAAAGTACGAAAAGAAAATATGGTGGCCATAGTTTCTAAAATAAAATAGTCACAGTACAAAAGTTTCCACAGTAACAAACAATTTCTACAGGAGTAAAGAGTCTAGTTATTCATTAGAGACTTTACGAGAGAAAACTGAAAGAATGATACTAATGATAGCACTGTTTACAGTCCTTGCAGTAGTTATCTCAGTAGTTAGCACACCAAAATCTAATTTATCAAAATACTACTGAAAAAAATGCCATCAAATTCAAAGAATCAAGGTAAATTAACCAGCAATTCTGAAAACCAAAGTAAAATATTTATTTCACCTGACATTACACCAGTAACTACAACAGAGAGCTTCTGGCTATGATCACACACAGAGCATTTACAGTATGAATGCATAAACACAACCCCATTTAACCTGCAAGAAATACACCCTCGAATGAAAACAGGGAGAGAAAAAAGAAACATAATGACTTTTGTTCAGTTTATATTGGGCATGGTTCGATTTAGTTTTGTTTTTTTCAAAAGGCCTATATGATTCCACTGAGAGTAAACACAGTCTTTGACTCTGTTCTGGAGCTACCGGTGTTCAAAGCTAGCCTTTTCATGTGAATGCACCCAGAGAGCCACAGGCATCAGGCCTGCTACAGCCATGACAGCAAAACTGCCCCCTGCCAAATTTCTTACATAAACAATAAAAAAAACTTCTAAATTGATCTTCTGGGTTAAAGGATGATTAAATAAATACAGCAAAATAAATCAACACTGGAGACAACTAAAGATAAACCTTCTGACAAAACCGATAGATGTCAACATATGGCAAATTCTTTGCAGTAAATCTAATTCTGAATATCATCGATACAGAACAGGGTTACGAATTGAATATTTCCAAAATGAAAAATACCACATCCCGTGGAACTGAAAACCCCCAGATACCAAGCAATGTTCCCCTCTCATTCAAAAACACTGGGGCAGCATGGAATGTATGGCAGTGAGTGGAGCAAATAGCCCTGGATGTGAGTTTTAATGCCCCCCATGTTAACAAATAGGCAGATGTCCCATTACATTTTATTTGGCAGATGCTGTCATCCAAAGCAACATACAATAAGTGCATACTGAAAGTCGCTGGAAGAACTACCGAACAAAGGTCAGATGAGGTACAATTCTCATAAAGCATCAGTTATCCATAGCCATGAACATCAAGCCTGATTCGCACAGTAAGCATTGTACTAAGTCAGTGAAGTATGACAGGTCATAAACAAGAAGTGAGGCGTGATTACAAGAGACATGATAAAGAGCTACAACATCAAAATGAAGATACAAGTGCGACATGAAAGTCGTAGGTGAAGATGCAAGAGCAACATGAAAGGGCTAGAAGTTCACGATACAAGTGCAACATGAAAGTGATCCAGGCCTGTGATCGGTAGCCCTGCAGAGGATTGTAGTGTTAAGGTTAGTCAAGATGATGTGTCTTCAGACCACAGCAGAAGATGGGCAGTGACCGAGGTGGTTCATAGAGGAATGAGCGGTTCGTTCCACCGCTGGGGAGCTAGGGTGAAGAAGCTCTGTGGTCGGGATGAACGAGAACTGTACACCCGGATGGCAGAAGTGCAAGTGTCCCCGCTGCAGCAGAGCGGAGCGGTCCAGCTGGCGTGCAGGGCTGAACTACGTCCTGTAGGTGGGAAGGAGCTGTCCTTCTGGCTGCAGTGTAGGCCAGAGTCAAAACTTTGAACCCGACCCTGGCGGCGACTGACCCTGGCATCTCAACTCTTCTCTGAGGTGCACGATCACAGATATGTGGTCAGAATGTTCTGAACTGAACATTCTAATGCTGACGTAACAATCAAAGCTGGTAACTGAAAGCAATGGGGGGTCCTAGATTACTCACTTATAATTTTGAAGAAGCATTCCAAGAAACCTACTCTTTAAAGGGTTAAGCGGCTCGTAGTCCAAATATGAAAGAGAACAGCTCCTCACCATCGAGGTATGCATTCCAGGGCTGCCTCCCTTCTGGGAATCGTAGTCACAAACCCACCCTGCCTTAACTCCGGCCTTGCCTCGCTCTGTCAGACCTGCTTATGCTGGAGCACGCCCACTCGTGCCAAATTAGTGCGGAAAGGAGAGGAGGAAGCTGGGATTATGGTTCCTGGTCATGACCAGGGAACCTCAGCCAGAATCGCAGCCTCAAGAATTTATAGCCGGAAATTAGGTAAAGATAAATCTCGCATTCATAGCGGGAATAAATAGAGCTGTCGGTGCATTGAATAGCTTGCAAGGTCATGTAATTGAGACAGTGGCACTCTCTGCATTCAAGTCCATGCTTGACACAGTGCTGGATACTATCAGATACTTCCTAGACCGGGGTAGTCAAACTCCAGTCCTAGAGGGCCATATTGTCTGCTGGTGCACGGTGTGTTTCAGCATATGCAAGGCTCATTTAGAGCACTCACTAGCTAGAGTCCCTGTGCCTTGTTTCCAAAGAACGAATTGATTGGTTATTGAAAATAAAACCCAAAACCCTGATAAGGCCCCTTATGACTGAACTTTGCCACCCCTGCTCTGGACCGTACTGTA
Organism: Anguilla rostrata; assembly: GCF_018555375.3. Taxonomy (NCBI): domain Eukaryota; kingdom Metazoa; phylum Chordata; class Actinopteri; order Anguilliformes; family Anguillidae; genus Anguilla; species Anguilla rostrata. The sequence continues at coordinate 7,988,205 of NC_057937.1, forward strand.
GGTAGATGACAATGACCTGTCCCCCACATCAAATTTTCTCATTTCCTTAATCCTAAGAGTGCTATGTAGCACTTATTGTTATGTGAACATGCTTTTTTTTTTTACTAGTTTTCTTTTCAATGGGTCCTCATAGTACAACATTAAAAACAATGTAATTTCTTATATAAATACCTAAAGACCCATAAAAGAAAAAAGTAATACAACAGATAAAAATGTGTCACAATAAAAGTCTACACAGATATACACATGCTTGGGAACTACTGGCTGGCACTACGGTTAAGAAACTATGTGGTACATGGATGAGCCCCACAGTCTCGGATGAATTCTGGACTGTGCCAGTTCCAACTGAGGTCGATAGCTTCATAGGGCAACACTATTAACACTACTGGCGACTGTATGACCCAGGGTATGAGAGGGTTCGGTCTGGTGGGGGTCCGCGCGTCATCGATTGCTACCTCGATCGGGACTGCATGTTAAAGCCGCGTGTGAAAGGTCTCCCTCCAACTCCACTCAGTACCATCTCAGCTGTGGTCTGCAGACTGGCGACACCACGTGTTTCAGAGGAGAAGCGCGGATGTCTACGCGCTCCAGAATCGGCTGTGGCGCTCATGCATGAACGTGGCTGCAGTCGCAGATGGTTCACCATCCCAAACCGCTTACATGCTGATTAACAAGACCAGGTCAAAACCTATGGCTGGACCTAACACACGTGATCCGGCTGACCAATGGTGTAACTTCATCACTCACTCAGTCACTCAGTCACAGACATTTGTGTTTGTAGGGCTGGCCCCGCTGTTGCGGTCCAGACAAAAATTGTTTCAACCTCAGTCTTGACCATGATTTGACTATCTTCAGTTTAGGTGGAAAGGGAAGAAATTGCCAAGGTGACTAAACTGGAGGATGATCAGACTGCCAGATGACGCGTTTGAGAATTTGGCCAGGTTACTGGGGAAACCCTCACCCTGAGTCACACGTGCCGAAAGATTTATAATGACTGCAAGTGATTCAGCGCCTTGGACTCATCTCACAGTTTCCCCATCGCCCCATCCAGTCATGACGCATGTATGACCTAATCACAGAAGTTCCTCACTGCCAGACGCAAAAGAATTTGCAGGGCTGCATCTTCTCAAGAGCACCGCCGCTGTCTGAAGCCATCCAATCAAACAGCTAATTAATTCAATTAGATAATTACTGGAGTCTCAGGAGAGAAATGTTCCGGACACCATCTTAGCCCTCAGGACTTCAATTTAGGATAATGGTTATAGACCCTGAAAGCCTAGCGACACAGTGAAGCTCATATTTCATGCTTTGGCACTGTTGCTCCTGCTCCTGAGTTCTAAGTTGACTCTAGTGTTTAGAGACACTGAATCCAACTGAAACACAGTGCACTTATGCAAAAAAACCAGTTATGGATCTTCAACCCCATACTTTTCTAAATATGCATACAGTAGGTCATGTCTGAGTATACAGTGGTTGCTGAGTACACTAGAGAAGAAAGTTAAGTAGGTGAAGTTTTCTCTAAATGTAGTGTACTTAAAATCCCAGAATGAATAATTTATATATTTAGAGTATATTCGGACGCGTACTATTCAGGAAGTTTCACTGACATTTTCCTTCAACAATAATGACATGCGAGCATAGCCACGAGGGCAGAAATGTCTTACAACACTTCCACAGTACAGGAAAATAGCATGAACCCTTATTTTTCTCATACTGCCCATTGCATACTAAAAAGTAAACAGAATGCAGTTTGCTTAGTAGACAGTAAATACTGTGAGGACACAGTAGCTAGGAGGCTGATTCGGACACAGCGGTACCCTCACAGCTATCAAGACGTCCTTGATGCAGTGACGTGCCTAATGACTGGGAGTCACACCCGAACAAGGCTATGAGTCACCAGCCATAAAATGACCAAAGGAGGGAGGGTTGCAGCCAACGAGACTCCCCTGGCCTCAAGAGTCCGCACAAGGGTGACTTTGCTGGTCAGCAGGGGGCCTGTGGTCCACTAACACAAACTATGCGGGGAGCTCCAAGACAATGACACAGCTCAGCTCAGTTGGTTGACTGCAGAGCTAAAATCAGCAGAAGTGGTGAGCTCATCTCCTGAAGTGATGCTGGACATTATGGCACTGTGATGGGTGCCAGCATATGAATAAAACTGTACATTTTCATTTGTGAAAAAAAGGGAAGAAAAACGTGGTATGAGGATCGTTTAAGGGGGAAAAAAAAAAAAAACGCGCATGATGAGATAACGAGCCAGCGAATCAGAGCACGCTGAGGAACGAGCCAGCGAATCAGAGCACGCTGAGGAACGAGCCAGCGAATCAGAGCACGCCGAGCTTTCGACAGCACAGAGACGAACACAGGGCCAATCTGGCCGACTAGGAACGCTGCGTGTAATCCACCCTACCAGCCCTACCCCACCCCCAGCAACTTCCAGGGCAGGGCTGTCCTGAAAAGCAGCGGCAGCTCAACACCCAACGTTTTCTTACAGAAAATTCCGGTAATTTCTGCAGCCATTTCCCGTGGATCATTGTAAGGCGTGCAAATCGGGTCGGTGGCTGATGTCTTCAGCTTCCCGGAGGGGGTCTGCTGGGGATTAAACTGGAAAGCTAGCGTACGGGCTGATAACAGTTGGTCTATGCTTTTTTTTTTTTTTTTGCACCACTGCCGAATGCTTTGTCCTTATACATTCTGGCCACTGCTGGTGTAATAAAAACAGGAGATTTACAGACTTCCTTTTTTCCCCCCACAGTACAGAATACAAAAAAAGCAATACGCATTAAAAAGTGTTGTCTGCCTGAAAGGCAAAGCTCACTAAAATAAAATGACACAATTAACATAAAGGGTGAGAATATTATGCCAGTGTTAATTCAGACGTGATATATTTCATATTATGCAAAGTCTGTCACCCGACAGGAAGATCACAAATTCATATCTCACTTCATTTTCTTTGATGTGACCAAAATATTTCAAGCTTATCATGGGAAATGAATGGTATTTGCACGCACTGCATCAGCCTCAGATCCAAATGTCCTTAAATGCCTCAGGTTGAGCATTTCCCCAAAGTGGTTAGCACCGACGCTTGACCCTCTAAACCACCCTAATCTCTACGGTCCACACAGCCTCTGGGACACCAGCCTGATTGTGATTCTCAGCTGACACATGATTCTCTCTTCAGTCTTCCTCATCTGCTTTCACGACTCCCCCACCCCCCACATGCGCCACTTACCGACCCTCTTCCAAAACCTCCCTCACCCTCATCCACAAACACCCCCACCCTCATCCACACACACCCCATCCTCATCCACACACAGCCCCACACTCTTCTAAAACCTGCACCACCCTCATCCACAACCTCGTCACCCTCTTCCAAAACCTGCCCCACACTCATCCACAGCCTCCCCACCCTTTTCCAAAATCTACCCCACCCTGTTCCATGCTTTATGCTGAGTCATATCTGCTCCATTGCTTTGCACCCATCAGCACAACATCATTGCATCTCCTAGAGAGACTGGCAGCATTACTGTGTGTGTGTGTGTGCATGTGTACGAAAAAGAGAGAGCGAGATAGCTTTGCATGTTTTTGTCTCTCACACTTCAGGCCAAGAAATAAGCCAATGCACATGTATATATATGAGGGGAGGTTGGGGTAATTAAAATGTAGTGTTAACATTTTAATTATTTTGCACTTATACATACTGTATAATTAAGGGTACATTAGCCACGTGTTTAATCAAGCAAATAATTAATAAAAGCACTTTGTGACAAAGCCATCCTTTTTGACTGGCTCATTTACTTGGTGGATTCTTTTTCTTTTTTCTTTTTTTTGGAGTGGTTTTGCTCAGTGCTTCCAGATAGCCAGTGTCAGAGGGACAGCGCAGTGGGGGGGGGGGGGGGTCTCCTTGCAGTCACTGGAAACAACTCTCGAGATATCGATTAAGCTCTCCACTGAAGAGCGGCACGCTTAGAACGCCAGCGAGCACTCGGAGCGAATCGAGCCCCCCCGGACGGCGTGACCCACAAGGTCATTCTCGGAGACCACTGCAGTTTGCCGGCCCAGAGTCTGCGGAAAGCCATAAATAAGATGTGCGTCTGCTGAATCCTCACGTGCAGTCGGGAAAATAAAACGCACGATCCGATATGCAGTGCGGAGCGCTGAGGGACCTCGCCGGAATTCCGCGCGCGGCGTAGGCCTAGCTCTGAAAGCGCGCTCCAATCAAAACTTAATTTAGCACGCGGACGTACTCCAAGGCTGTATCAAAGCAATTACAATCTCCGTAATTAGTAGAAATTGCTTAAATTAAGGGGTTAATCGGAACGTACAAATGGTCAATATATCTTTACGTTGTTTCTGCAGCTGCGGGTCGTGAAATTCCTCAAATGCGTCCCCTGGGGAGCGTTATCCATTGTGGCTTTGCCCAGGGGGGGAAAGGCTTGAGTCAGCAGGATACTCCCAGCCTTAAGGCGGCCGCACGTTTCAAGCGAACTGCAGCTCGGAACGGCAGAGAACACCGGAAGGCTCCTTTCCGATGTTCGGATAGGGCGGAGGGGGGTGTTTGTAACTTTCTGAAGTTTTTTCTTCGACATTCCGAAGTCCACACCCACCGACTGCAGCGATTGGCCTTGGTGTGCAATGGGTAGGGTTTTTCAGGTGGTCTGCAAATTCTCAAATGTTGTTTGCCAACCATCAGTAAACCTCAGAAGAACAACAGTTTGGCGATACAATTGTTGCCATCAGCAATCATCTCATTTAATGGCCGCTTGCAACGCCTAGTTTATATTAAAGCGACAGATGATTTGTAATAGTCACTATCGTCATTGTGCCTATCTCTGAGACTTAAATTGTATTGAACTTTGACCCCATCGCTAGCTCAGTTGTCAAGACAATATAATTATAGAATGTTCTCATCTCCTGTAATTAGCCTGTACTTCATTAGCGAAGTGTAAAGTCATCAACTAGCCTAACCTAAAAATAAAATGGAAGAGCGCACATTTGTCGATAAACACAATTACAATGTTTCCAATCCCATATGCTGCCAACCAGGCAGACTGCAAAGATGCCATTAATGACTCCACTTCGGCGATGCGTTCTTATCAGTTGTGTGTTTATGCATTTTATGAGTGATAGCGTTCAATATCAAAGTCGATCGATGATGGAATGTTGGTGACAATGTAGCGATATCCCTCGGCCAATCAAACATCGCCAGACGTTAAACTGGCCTGAAGTTGAACTACACCGCTAGCATGAACACCTTTGAATAAAGCCCGTTTGAGTTTCCGGCATTTTTACGACTCTTTGCATTGAAGTAATTGCACACTGGCTGCCAGTCTACCACCAGGCTCAACCTTCAATCACAGAAGGAGGAGGTAGGCCTCTTCCTTTCTGTCCCGATGGCAACCTACACAACCGGTCAACAACCTGTCCATCTGTGCATATGTGAGTGCGTGCATGGGTGTCTGTAAGTGTGTGGGCGTGTGTGAGTGTGTGCATGGGTGTGTTAATGTGTGTGCGCGTGGGCATGTGTGATTGTGCGGGCGTGTGTGAGCGTGTGCATTGGTGTGTGAGTGTCTGTGAGTGTGTGCTTGTGGGCATGTGTGATTGTGTGCATGTGTGTGTGTGTGCCAGCCCCACAGAGTTCACCCTAACTATGCTCTTCCCTCCATCTGTCTCCTGTAGGTGTTGGCTGAGAGAGTGGAGATCGTAGCGCTCCAGCTCCGTCTCTCCGAGACGCTGTCATGTGTGGCCGGGGAAATCAGACCCGGGGCCAATCGCTGACACCGCCGGGGCGAAGGCGTCGCGCTCTAACCGCCGGGCGAGGCCTGTCGGCGTGACAACAGGAGTGACAGGCGGGGCGTGACAGTACAGTGGGCCGGAGATGCCCTGCCACTCAAAAGCACCGCGGGGACAGAACGCACCCGGTCCTGTTTTCGTACACGGCACTTTAACAGGGTCAGGGATCGAGCTCGCGCCAGTATTCCTGGGGGAGGGGAGGGAAAGAGGGACATTTTCTTGCTAAATCGGGCCTGGTTCCACGACGGCTCAAATTCCCACGCCTCTCAACGTATGCTGTAGCAGCTTATGCATTCCATTAAAGAAACGTACAAACAATGTACAGCAGCAGTTCCTGAGGGCCAGTCAAAGATGCACAGAGCCTGTTCAGGGTCGCGGGGGGTGCTGGAGCCTATCCCAGCGTGCATTTGGCAAGAGGCAGGAATACACCCTGGACAGGCCGCCAATCTATCGCAGGGCACAAACAGCATTCACTCACACACTCATACCTATGGGCAATTTAGTGTCTCCAGTTAGCTTAATTGCATGTCTTTGGACTGTGGAAGGAAACCAGAGTACCCGGAGGAAACAAACGCAGACACAGGGGAGAACATGCCCCCCCCCCAAAATGTTTGTATTTGTTATGCATTATGCGTAACATAAAAAGTTGCTCATAATGCATAATAAAATGTACTTCCTATGCAGGAAGACACTAGTGTGGATTTGCTTCATGGTTTCATCAAAATGATGCAAAAATTTTAAAAATCCCCTTCAAGAATTCCATTCCAATTTAACTCCTATTTTTTAAATGCATCAAATAAATAAATGGTCAAAATAAATTTATTTTTTAAATATGCTGAACAACAGCCAATGACCCATGTTGTGCAAGTGTCAGTAAAGGAAATAATGTATTGGTGAGTTATGGAAAACCAATACAAGCATTAATGCATTAATAATGTACAATCCTCCTGCATTAAGGAAGAGACACACGTTAAATTACAAACTGCAGTTTAAGAGCAGGTGCAAGGCAGTAGAGTACACGCAGTACCGCACCTCAGCAGAAAATTAAAGGTACAATAAGTCTCACTTTCACTGTGAGGAGACGGTAAACCCTCCTTGCCCACACCATCAGCAAGACAAATGTTAGATTATAGAGAAAGCACAAACAATACATCCACCGCCAGACAGCGCTTGTAGGATGAGAGAGAAGCCATTTATTTACAACAAAAACAACTCTCGGCGCAGCTGCCGTTTGTTTGTTCACATCGTACTCGCCCGGCATGAATTCCTCAAAGGTAAAAAAATAAATAAATAAAATGACCGTTGAAAGAGGCGCTTTCATTTTTCTGACGCGCGGGAGGTCTGACAGGCTCATCCGTCTGACACCGGCGCATCGCGATACGGACGTATGAGGATCCGCGCCGCAGTCTCCATCGAGGCGCTTGTTCAACATTTGAAGACCGTCGCGTACACAAATTCACAAAAAAAAAATCTAAAATTAACGACTGGGTCAGGATTCAGTTTGTTTTCAAATCAAAGGACACGGAGTGCCAAAGTCAGGATGCTTTTGGTGAGGAGATGAAAGAGACGAGATCAAACGACTCTCGTACCTGATTTGGGTAAGGGGGGGGGGGGGGGTGAGATGGGGGATGGGGGAGGGCGCCGTAGAACAGATGACAGTGTTCCACTGCCCCGCGCAGGGGGAATTCTGTCACAGCCCGTCCCGTACATAAATTACAGACGGGCGAAACCATCGCCCGCCCGTCAGAACGACGAACAGCGAGGCTAATGGCCTCGGCTACCCCCGGACTGCGGAGAGCAGCGGCTGCTGGGGGAAGCAGAGCACAAGTTCGGGCCACCGCCGGGCTCGGGGGGGGCGCGGGGGGGGACTCAGGCACCGAGACGAGCAGCGGTGAGCCGTTCTCTGCAATCACCACAACCCCGCTGTCAGCCTCTCTGATGGATGGAAGCTGTGCAGAGAATACAAAGGAGTCGCGCTCCTATGCAAGGCCCTTAATTAGAGCCTCCGAGACAAGATCACACGGACGCGCCAACACGTGCGAGCGAGCGAGCGCGAGCTCACACACGCTACGCGCGTACGATAAACACGCTCGCGCTGTACCACACACGCTACGCGCGTACGATAAACACGCTGCGGCTGTACACACACCCACGTGCGACGATAACAACGCTCGCGCTGACCGCACACGCTCACCACACGCCCGCGTCACGATGATAACACGTCGCTGTAACCAACACCGCTACGCGCGTACGATAAAACGCTCGCGCTGTACCACACACGCTACGCGCGTACGATAAACACGCTCGCGCTGTACCACACACGCTACGCGCGTACGATAAACACGCTCGCGCTGTACCACACACACTACGTGCGTACGATAAACACGCTCGCGCTGTACCGCACACGCTCACACACGCTACGCGCGTACGATAAACACGCTCGCGCTGTACCACACACGCTACGCGCGTACGATAAACACGCTCGCGCTGTACCACACACGCTACGCGCGTACGATAAACACGCTCGCGCTGTACCGCACACGCTTGCACGGGTACGATAAACACGCTCGCGCAGTACCACACATGCTCTAACACGCTACACATGTACAATAAACACGCCCGCGCAGTACTACACGCATATGTAAACATATGCGCAGAATACACACACACGCATACACATCACTTTACAGTACATTACACTCTCTTATCAGGTGCTGCTATCCAGACTGACTTAAACAATGGACAACCTCAGCATAGCCTCAGGAATACAAAAGCACAATATCACCAAGAAGGCTCCGAAGGACCATTTATAGCCATCAAGTTTACAGTTAGCCAAACATACCAACAATTAGTATTGTAAACAAAAGCAAATACCACAAAAGCACTCTCTCTACATAGTCGCTCCTATGAAATTATATCAGAAGAAAATTACAAAGAGGTTAGCTAAAGAGGATCAGGGGAGCCTTTGAGAAGTCTTAAGAGGCAGTGTGCAACCTGCATGTGAAAGTGGGGAGGACTGCCACTGTCCTGACCACAGGTTTGAAGCTCATTCCACCATCAGTGGGCCAGAACAGACAGGAGACGAGACCAGGAAGTGCAGGCACATGGGATGGGATGGAAGGGGAGGGGCTACCCATCAATCAATCAGTCAATCAAATTTTTGGGAACAAGCTTCCCAGATATACCCTGAAAGTACAATAATGTTCTATTTGGGTAAGTACCTTTCACAAGAAAAAAGGTACATGTGAATTACGTATTGCTGGCTAGAGGTACAATTCTATGTACCTATTGGGTACCACTCCAGTGACAAGCGTTTGTACCTTTAAAGGCACCTTTTCAGGTCACCAGATGTTATACAGGAAGCATGTTTATGGCCAGCATGCCACCCTGATGTTCTCAAAGGGGGACAGTCTGTTTTTCAGCAGTACTCTAAGATTTCCAGTAGATGAAGAGACACGTACACACACACTCACACACACACACACACACACACACACATGCCCGGCGTGACACAAACAGACTTATCGACTGTGATATGCATACTCCTCTGAGCATAAACTATATAACTATCAGGCAACATACAATGATACTGATGGTGCCAATAATATCCTGCAATACGGCCTGGTATATCAACACCTCACAACGTTAATTATGATTATTACACAAAATCGTTACGCACAACCTCCAAAGGTCAGCAGCGCAAGAGTTTTCCCTCTGATCCAAATTGGAATTTCATTGATCCCCTATTTCCAAGTCAGGTGGGGCAATTCCATTTATTGATTTAATAAAGAGGTTCAAGGGGGGGGGGGGGGGGGCTTCACAGAAAGTGAGAGACAGAACTAGGCTGTGTGTGAGTGGAAGAAAGTGCAACTGCCTTCAATCCAGGTGTACTTGCTGTCCCCTGGTGATACTTGCCTCACATTTATACATTACAGTATATACATCCAAGCAACAAAAAAATTTAAAAAAACAGTATTCGGAAGCAATGCCCATTGTCACTTCAAAGTTCGCAATTCTGCGCATGTCATACGTTTTACAATACAATTTTAAATACCGCCAATTTTATTACGCATATACAAAATTGCATTTTTCAAAAAAATTACACCATCATTAAATCTGAGTATTGTGCTTTCATTACATTTTATATTGTAAATGTATATTGTAAATGTATACATTTACAATGCATTACCCATTAATAAGGAACTCAGAACATGCATATGCTTGTGATGAAACCCATTAGGAAAATTCTAATTGGTTGCAGCCAGCATAGCGACTACAAACAAACCATTCGACCTCTCACTGACAACACTAATGAGTTGTCTGGTCAGGCGCAAAAATTTAGACCCCCGCCCCACTCCCAATCAGTGAAAAAATCTAACCGCATATTGCAGCAAAATGGCAGCAGAACTCTGAATTCAATGCATATGTCCTGACAGAATAACACATTGGAGACCATTGTCAAATAGCACACTGAGAATGGAGTCCAGCTATATTAATTGCGAGGTAGCCTTCTCTGCTAAAATGATAATTAGTCGGTATCTTTATAGCATTGATAAGCAAGAGCTGATGAGGAGTCAAAAGAATGAGCGCATGACCGTAAGGCATCTGTAATAATATAAAAGACATTTTTGATACTAAATTCATTATAAATTTAAATGAAGGACTCCATGATTTATTCTCACACATGTATATTAAGAAGGAAAAAAACTCATAAAAATTTTTACAAAAGTACATTTTTTGTAAACATTCAGAGCACAGCTGCTCATATTTCTTTGTTTCTAAAAAGTAAAGTTTGACAGAAGAAAACAAACTTCTTCTGGAGTCTCATCCATCCATCCATTATCTAACCCACACATTCCTGGTAAGGGTCACGGGGGGGGGGGGGGTGGTGCCGAAGCCTATCCCAGCATGCATTGGGCGAGAAGCAGGCATACACCCTGCACAGGTCGCCAGTCCATCACAGGGCACACACACCATTCACTCACACGCTTATTCAATCACACACTCATGCCTAGGGGCAATTTAGACTCGCCAATTGGCCTAAGGTGCACATCTGTGGACTGTGGGACAAAACCAGAACACCTGGAAGAATCCCACACGGGACGCGGGGAGAACACCCCCAAACCACGCGCAGAAATGACTCGAACCCGGGACCCCCACTGCACCGCCGTGCCGCCCCTCACCTGGCGACCCAAGTAGATCATTCACAAAGTGGGCCCAGAGGCAAGCGTTAAAAATAGCCCCTGTAATGGCTGTGACCTTGGCTCTCCTTGTGCAGGGGACTGATCCCTCACTGCTTTAAAGAGATGGATAATAGGATTATTTAATTTAGCGCACATGTTTTATGCTAATGCCTCAGTAATTACTTGCTTTAAAAGTCGTAACATTGAGAGGGTGGCTTGCTCTTTGCAGATATGTTCAATTTCTAAATTGGCTGCTTTTTTTTTTTTTGGCGTCACCTCGCCAAGTTGAGTTCAGACTCCCGCATGCACGCTGGGGTTTAGAGAAAGACATGGAGGTGACAGGCTTGTCAAATTTCCGGCCCCCTGTTCCTGACTGATACTCCCCTCCATGTGCTGCTGATCCAAGACGTGCCGCTGAGGAACTGGGGGGGGGGGGAGGGGGGGCGGGGGGGGTCAGCTTAGAGAGAAACGCAGACCGTAAAATCGATCTCTTACCAAGAGAGGGATTACAGGCACAAGCTTCAAGGTATTGCAAAAAAAAAACTCTGTCTGCTGTATTCACCGTCCTGTAATTTCATTTTGCATTATTTGGTGCCGAAGGAGGCAAAAGGGAAAGGTGAACGGGAGCGTGTCGACTCAACCATCTGAGCACTTACAATTACGTACAGTTCTACCCTGTGAAACAACCAAAAAAACAAAGGGGGGTCCTCAACAGCTGAAGTTACTGCAAGCCACTGGGATTCCATTACAGATCTGCCGAGAATCCCCCCCCCAACCCCCCACCCCCCCTTTCACCCAGCCCCCCTCCCCTCTACACAAAGTCATCGCCTGTCAAAATGAAACTTTAGGAACTTCCTGCCCAGGGAAGCTGAAAAACAGCACTTGGCGTAGGAGGAGCACACCGCCAGTCCCCACAGCCCCTGATGTTTAGTTTTTAAGCTTTACATTTCCGTCGAATGTAAATCTGCGCAAATTTGCCAAAGGTTTAGCGCCATCAACCAGGCACTTCCACCGGGTGTTCTTCACAGAGAGCCCTACCTCCTCCTCTCCCGCAGACCCCAGCGGCTGGACCGAAAGGTTACCGAAAAGAAGGCTCTCGTCAGTTTCGACGCAGAGTCTTGAGCCCGTTACGGGTCGCGCTAGAGAGACCCGAGCTTACCCAGCCGGTCATTCCTTAACCCGGAATGTTCCGCGGCCGCAGGAATCAAACCCCCCCCCCCCCCCCCACAGACCCCGAAGTGATTACCAGCGCAAGCTGTTAATGCGGTAAGCCATTAAGCGAAGCTTGGCATGGCGTGGAGATTCAGCGTAGCCCTCCTTTTCATTAGCATCTAATTATCACCTCAGATGCTGCAGAGGCTTCAACCTTCTCACAAGAGCGCCGTATCGAGGTTCTCTGGCCAGCGGTCAGGTGTACAAGCGGCGGATGTTACACACTTTGCGGTGGTGGGTGCCCACCGAGACCACCGTACTGATGCAATTCCCCACCCTAAAAGTACTCGATGAAATCGATAGAAGCGTTGATCCTTATCGCCGTCATTTGCGGAGACTGGTAATGCATCCGGACCCCTCCAAAAACTCACGCGCTTGGGAGAATTCAGAGAGCGTCGGGAAAGTGAGATCGAAGTACCCTGCAACAGAGCGTTGTCATGCCGACACCCTGCCCCCAGAGTTTCAAAACAAGCTGTAACCCCAGCCAGGTTAGCATCAACACCTGCACAAATACAGGCACATCCTGTAAATAACAATGAAAAAGAATGAAAACACGCGCAGTGCAGATGAGTGTAGCCCGGTTCCCTCTCTCTCTCTCTCTCTCGTAGGGCAGTTGAAAGCCGCACGCCCGCACACCAGCCCAGCGGACAGTAAAGAGCCAGGTGCACACGGCACCGCGCCCGGCTCATTAGCATAATTACAGCTTGTGGAAAGTTTGCTTTGATTAATCTGCGCTCCTCCGCTGCTGACAGAGGGACGCACTCCAACACGACGGGAGGAGACTCTCACGCTCACACACACACAAGCGCACACACGCACACACACACACATACACACTCACACACACACAACATACCTTTTATGCACGCACGCACGCACGCACGCACACACGCACACACGCACACACGCACACACGCACTCACACGCACACACACACACGCGCGCACACACACACAGCACTAGCACACACTGTATATACCAGATAAACCCTTCTGATGAGTAGAGTTGTTAAAGATGATGAAACCGTACAGGTTGGTTATGTCCATTAAATCCGCAGGTCTGCAATCTCCAGTACCTGGCACTAACATTTTCAACTACATTTACCAGCATGCAATCTCACTGCCATCAGCACTCATTAGCTCGACACGGTCATCAATATTTCATCTTCAACCAATTTCCAAGGCATCTCCGCTCGATGGCGTCCTGTGGCACGGAGGCCGGTGCCCGAACCTCCGTTTTTACGAGGCAGCAGTCTTCAGTCTTACTGTTTACAGCTGCACTGAGCCATTAGCATTCCATACAGTCACGGTGCTTTTATTTCGTTTGAAGCTCCGTGCAGTTATTCGGCTTTAACATTGCATGAAGCACTGCTGTAATTTGTAATTTATGGGGGTTTTGGTGGTGGTGGTGGAGGTGGGGGGTGTGGTTTGGACTTTTCCGCACATCGCGGGAATAAGACAAGCCAGGTGACTTATTAACACAACTTTTAAAAAATAATAATAATAATAATAATAATCTGCATCTGCACATCTTGCATGCTGGGTCAGTAAACCTCTTCACCTGGCAGACTTAAACCCTCAAAGGGCTCTTTCCTGGAATCAATTATGAAACACACTGAGGCCTGCAGCACATCAAATGGCATTTTAAGTGCCCCTCACTTTCCTGCTTACCTTCTTTTTTTAAAACACATTTCTTGTATTTTAATTTATATGCAGCACTCACTTCAGCCTCCATTCAGCACGAGCACAACAGACTTTTGTCAGTCAATTTGTGAAAAGAACAATTTGGTTTTATATATATATATATATATATATATATATATATATATATATATAGCTTATTCGCATTTTTATTTATTTTTTCTTCAGAAATGCATTATGCGATGAGAAAGCGGTAAAATTTGCCTGGTATTGGTAACCCAAGGTTACAGACAAAAAAGGAAAAGTAGTCAGAAGGAACAGATCCTCCGCGATAGCTTGTCACAGTCTTTTATGTGGAGACATGGAGGCACGCTCGCTAGCTCAAGGGTGGAGCTAAGGGGTATAACAGGGAAAGCTTTCCGGGCGCTAGCAGGTCCAGGGGGCCTCTATAGGTAGGGTGGGTATGTGTGTGTGTGTGTGTGTGTGTGTGTGTGGGGTTGGGGTGTGTGGGGTTGGGGTGTGTGGGTAGGGGGTGGGGTGGGGGTTGGGGGGTCGGGGGGGGTGTTAAGGATAAGGGTTCAGGCTATAGGCTTTAGGGAATGGGCCCTTACTGATATTTTTCCCAGCACAAATCATTTCTAGATCTGTCTCTGAGCTCACTTTTCTTTTTTTTCTTCTTCTTTTTTGCTGTTTGCAGATAATGAGCAACAATCCCCCTTTGAAGCCGCAGCTGAGTTTTACCTGTAGGTGAAGATTACAGCTTAACGCTTTCAGAAAAATAGGGTGGCAAGGCAGTTACTTCTGTCGAGGAAAAAAAAAAGACATTCGCCCAATTCAATTTTCTGCAATTCCACCGGGAAAATCTAATTTTAAATGTTTCTCGGCTGGGGCTTGACGGCAAGGTCTTGACACTGGCAGAATTTATCAGCACCTTATTTGTAACCGGGGACTTTTTTAGGTATAGGTTTTTAAAATGGAATAATGCTATTTAAAAAAGACAACCTGTGATATTTCACATATGTATGAAAATATGTCTCGGAAATAGAGACAGTAGTGAAGAAGAATCACAGAATGACATAATATTTCCCAGAATACTGTGTGGGCACAGATAGGCATTTCTAACACTGTGCCATATGACTTACGATGCCAGAAGTGAGAAAGCTGAGGCAGTCACAATGTGTCACTAGTATGGCACTGTACAGGGGCAGCCAAGCGTCATTCCTGGAGTGCCAGACATGATCCTGGGCTATGTTCCATCTGAGCTCGATTGCAAGACCTGGAGTGCCAGGCATGATCCTGGTTTATGTTCCATCTGAGTTCGATTGCAAGACCTGGAGTGCCAGCATGATCCGTTAGTTCCATTGAGCTGTTGCAAGACTAGTGCAGGCGATCGTTGTTCATCTGGCCGATTGAAGTCCTGGAGTGCCAGACATGATCCTGGTTTATGTTCCATCTGAGCTCGATTGCAAACGAGTGCAGCCCTGTTATTCCTCGTCGATTAAGACCTGGATCGATGACGTTAGTCCACGCTCGACGCCTGATGGCTTATTAACAGCCTGATATCGAGCAGAAGCGAACACTGAGTACCTCCAGCACACGGCCACCTGTGTTCATTAGGCCTAATAATTAACCCAGTTATGTAATTATAGGTTTGGGTGGAGCAAAAAGAAAAAAAAAAAACAGGCAGAGTATTTCTAATTCCTGCAATCCCATTTTCACAAATTAGTTTCAATATGTCGCTGCGTGCACAGCATATTGGGCTGTGGCATAGCAGCTGTGGGGGCGCTACTGCACTTGTTTAAAAGGTACTATGGGGTGCACCTATGGTTCTGCATAGAGGAGAAGTGTTTTGTTGAACTGGGCACTGGGGTGTCGGCCCTGTCATGGCCACTGACCTCAGGTATGTCTGTTAAGGTAAACCCTCCACTGGGGTTCAAATACACCCTAACCCCACAAGACTGGGGAGTGCATTTCAAGTGCGCCTCCACTTACTCAGACTCATAAAATCGTAAAAGTAAACCGCTCTTTCAAATGGAAAACTATCAATCAAAGTTCGCAGGGAGCGGAATTGCCTTTTTCTCTTTTCATCCTCGAATGCATGCGGCACTCTGAATATTCTATCGGCCTACGTACTTGAAAGAGATCTCTTCATTCGGGTTTTTGCTTTTCTCTTTTGCGCGGCAGTCAGACCTATCCTCGGGCTCCTAATGCACGCTGAGCCCTGACAGACCGGGCGCTATCTATCGCGTTCAGCGCTTTTTCACAGAAAGCCAAATTACGTCCGTGTGTTTTTTTTTTCTTTTTTCCCCACACAAAAAAAAGACCTAATATCCAGGAAATTCAGACGAATCGCCCCGACAGAAAGCTGTTCATTAACTAGCGTAAATACCTCCACAGCTTTGGTAACTGCTCAAAATAGAGCCCAGCACTGAGCAATTATTATCCCAAGAGACAACCTACTCCATGCTTCATTCACTGGGCCCTGTATTTTTTATTATTAAAATTTTTTTTATTTTCTTACATTTGCACAAATGAGCCTTATGAGGACTGTGGGGAAAAGATAGCAAAGCGAAGATAAATAAATAAACAGCTAATATTTATTTATTTAGATATTTTTGCTCTGTGTTGGGACAGACAATTGAGGCCAGCCTCTCGAGGAGTCCTGTCATCGGATCAGGGCTTTCGCTGCTAGGAAAGCCCCAGCAGGGCGGGACCCTGATCGTTCTTTTACAACGCGCATTGATCGCCTACCCATTCACCACAGGGCCCCGGGCCTCCAGGGTAATTAAAACAGGCTTTAAACCAAACACGGTCATTGTCAAGCAATATGAGCGAGCTATGAAATGTTTGGGTTGAAAGACCAAAAAAAAGAAAACATTGAGTAGTAGACTGATTAGTATGGTGCACTTTTTTTAAATTTATTTTTTATTCATAGCCACAAAGACTGTAATGGTACCCATAAAGTATAATATCAGTGTTAAACACATCCCCACCTCACACATACAATTATATATAATGTTGTGACCTCTGGAATTTCAGGTTTAAGCTTTAAGCTGCCATATTATGTGCAGCCTCCAAAAGACAATGCCCTATTATAACTAAAATTTCAATGCTAATTAATTCATTCTTGAAGCCCAGCTCCGAGTCTTTTAACGGTTGGAACCTGCAGCATATAATCAGCATATTTTCAAACACGCACAATAAAAAATAAAAAAAAATTTAAATGAACTCGAATATTGTGACCTTTGGAAAAGTAGATACAGAGAAGCTGGAAAAATCTTGTATATTAAACGATGCTACAGGACACCGCTGTTTTTAATCCTAATTGATTGCCTGAGGCACATGACTTCAAAGGCACCAAGGGCATTTCCATGACAATATAACACAGGCAGCGTTTGTCGTGAGCTACAAAACTGCCAAGTCCTATGACTTAATGCACAGTGCACCTGGCACATCCAGCAAAACAACTCTCCCCAACGTTCTAACGTCTAAACAGTTTACATATTCACATATTCACGTTTTCCCTCTGATAAATACGAAATCAGAATCCCAACTTAGTTGCATATTCGATTATGACAGACATCCAATATTCACTTACGTGTCTCTGGCTGCACTACTGGGTAAAATTATTTTCCTTATTCAAGGAAAGGCCTCCACTGATAATACAAAATCTGCACTAGATAGGAACAGACCTACCTGTCCCTTTAGGTTCCAAAAAAAACCCCACACTGAACTCCCCGAAAACATTTTCACTCGACAGGTTTTAACATTTTTAGAACGAGAGTACACCCATTCTCCTCCCAGGATCTCGAAAAAAAAAAAAACCTGCATGCAGGACTCTCTTACCCCTCTGAAGATCTGTGCCAGTGCGGTCCCAGGGTGCCCGGTCCGGGAGGGCTGCGGCGTTCGCTGGCTAGTTTGGGTGCAGCTTCAGCGCTGGAGTGCTTAATTTGCATCCCTGATGGGCCCAGACGTCCTCGCAGTTCGCTTCCAGGCGCGAGATTGGCTGCTAAATGCGGCGCACGCCGCGGCCCTCAGGGGCTCGCGTTTGGCACCTCCGAGCCGGTTCTCTCCCCGCCGGGAGAGGCCAGCGGCATTTTGTCCATCAATCCCTCTCACGCTCAGAGAGGATGAAAACAGAGACGAGCTTGTGGTCAGAGCGAATAACCCGCCCCACGCCCCACCCAAAAAAAAAAAATATATAAATGGGCACGGTCACGTACAGGCTTACTCACTGATACACCGGTGTATTAGTGGGATACAGTTCACGTTCGCCCGTACCTATGGATCGCTGAAATCCAGCCTGAAGAAGCACTTAAAGTGAAGTGATAGACTCATCGCAGCCGATAAATCATTAATGCCGTTCGTGCCGTTACACCCCCGCCTCTGTGATCCCGCATTGCCCTTACCTCTCAGCATTAAATAACCTCCTTCTAAATAAAATAATAAATATATCAATTTGGTAAAAAAAAAAGATACATGCGGTGCATTAATGAACACATCGTCCTGTTCCATCCTGCTGAAAATGTTACCTAATGTAACCTAATTCATAAAATATGACTGCATACATACAACCAGCATACATAATAAATCAACAATAAAGACATACAATATATGTGGTGGTATTGACGTATTGTTAAATAAATGCGTGTAGATTTTAGGATATATCAGTATGACTGTTCAGGACTTTTGTTACTTCTTTTCTTCTAAAGGACAGTATTAGACTATTATCTCTTCTCCTGCACACGCATTTTAGCAATGGATTGTTTTGGTACATATTCAAATATTGTGGGCTGTTGGATTACACACAGGTGATATACTGCTATGTCGCTGGAAATGCACTAAACGTTGGCTCTGCACTCTTGTAGAACTAAAATAAATCGGAATATCCCACCGCAAAAATCTTTATATTTATCCAGACACGTGGTGCCAAGTCAGTGTGCAGTTTCTTTGAAATACTAACATGCAATAAAAGCTGCAACCCCTCAAGGTCAAAAATAAAATTTCCTCTTTTTTTTTTACTACTGCCTGTTTCCACAGACTAACTATTCATCTCCAGATAGGAGGTACGTCTTCTTTTTTTTAGGAAGACAGGATAGCGGTGTCCCGTGCGACCAATCGCTCCCTCTTCTTCAAGGGCTTGCAGCGTTCAACGAGCTAAAAGGTTTGTGTAAAAAAAAAAAAAACAATTAGGTAGAGAAGACATAGAGAGAGAGAGCGAGAGGAAGCATATGCAAAGTGCTGCATAATGCGGCTACTGAATGGTCACTGTACAATATCAGACAAGCGATACGGAGGGCTGCTGATGGCTCATTTTGCTGAGACACACTGGCTCTGGCTCGCAGCGAACCCGGTGTCAGAACCAGACTGTGCCGGCGCTGTAGAGTGGCATGGAGCTATTAACTGCCCAGCGAACACAAAAAGGACCTCACAATGCTGCTGCCATGTAGCGGCGGTGTTATAACCTTGACAAAACATTCCACTAACATTGTGAGAACATTAGCGTTAGCTGGGTGCTCACTGCATGACCAAGGGAGGACGGGTTTCAGCTTTAGGGCTATGCTCGTCTCATTGGTTCCCAGTAGGTCATCTAGCCAATCAGACCCCTGCTGTCTGCACAGGCCAAGATGTGCATGAATAACAGTGATCCAGTGCAATGCCCATCTTATCAACACCCAATAGATAAGTTGTTTTTTTTTTTTTTTTCCCCCGGGAGCATTTCACATGGCCTCTGAAGTTTGGATGCTCAATACCACATCAGATAAAATTAAAGAAAAAAAAGATTAAAGAAAAGGCAATACACCACTTGGAGGCTTCGACCATTACTGCATTGGATAATTATCGTGGCGGTACAGCACATCGCCCCGCCCTAGCGGCCTAGCTCCAGTGACAGGCCACACAGTGAGGAGAAACAGAGCGTGCTTGCAGAGCCCCCCCCCAACCCCCCAACCCCCCAAAAGGCTGAAGGACACTGCAGTGGTGACATGGGCCCACAAATGCAACCGGACATTCCAAATAGGAAGTAGAGGAAAAAATAAATTGGGCTAAAAAAATTTTTTTTTTTTTTAAAAAGGTAGAGTAGAGGTTAGGGATTGGCAATAAGGTTGCTAATGAAACTCCTGCAGCCCTAGCTGCTACCCTTGAAAACATCACTTTGAGCCTTCGGTCAACACATCCTGCTGTACAAACAGCCAATATATAAGAGCTGCCAGTCATGGAATAAGGGAAGGCTTCTCCCGGATCAGCGCGTGATCCAGGAAAATTAATTAAATGAGCACACGAGGAATAATCAACCGGTGAGACAGCAAAGCCGGTGACCTCTGTGATGCCCCGTGACGCCCTGTGACGAAAGAAACGTGTGTTTGTGTGCTTCGGTTCGAGGAGGAGAGGTCATTCAGGAGGGCAGCGTTTTTCAGAGTCAGCGCTGAACCGAGCCACTCTCTGGTAAACAGGCCTTTTCACCGGCGAGATCAATACTCCAACGGCACGGCCTTTCTTCCCACACACAAAGGCCGCTCGGCATTATGTCACCGGCCCCTGCTGGAAACAGGAAGAAATGATACCGCGTGTTTGTTTCTTTATTTCTCCCCTGAAAAGGAAGAGGCATTCATGCTGTACCTTTTGTGACAGCAATGGTGTCTTAGAAAACGCTGTTTCTTTTTCTTTTTTTTCATTTTACATAGACTGCGAGCAGTGGGCTGGAATAGCCATTCTACTACACAGGCACCGCATTGATTCTATTTGGAGCGACTGCTTAAGTTGAGGTCAGCGCTTCGTCTCTGAGACATGAATGCTGATTAGAATGCGGGCGTGCCACGGGGGGGTGGGGGGGTGAGGGAGGGGAGGGGCTACGGAGCACTGCCATTTCATTTGGGATATTAGTCTGGCAAAGGGGGACGAGGCGCACTGACATTGTCGCTTCTGCTTCCAAAAATTTCCAAGGGGAGCGGCAGAACCTCACAGGACCTTTTAAGTCAGTGTTCTAGAACTCCCTTACTTTCAGTTACCAGTAGTGATTGTTACATCAGCATTAGGACGTACAGTTAAGAACATTCTAATCAGTCTAATCCTGTACTAACACCTTAAAGGGTTACAGAAAGAAGCCAACAAGGGTGAGAGGAGTGGGTAACAGAGCAACAGACAGATAAGAAAGCAAACAGCAAGAATAAGAGAGAGAGACAGAAAGAGGGTGTGTAGAAGGGGGGGGTGTACCCTTGATGGATGACACCCTCCCAGATGCAGTTATCACGCTGTCACCGGGGGCGGAGTTTACTCCTCTTACTAGATCAGCTGACGCAATGTTACCTGGAAACAGAAAGGAAAAAAAAAAAAGTGCCCATCCCAAAATAGTTTCATTTGCATCCAAATTTATCCTCAGCCGGATGCAGGAGGAGGCAGATGAGTAAGTGTGCCCTACATGGTGTCCTGCCAGCCTGTGCCTCTCTCCAATGGTCGCGGGCGTTGTGCGAGAGGACTGCAGTTAATGCCCAGCTAGTACAAGCAGGGCACAGGACAACCATCCACTGCAGGAGTTACTGCTGCAGGACGAGCGCACGGAGATCCCTGCTGACCCAATCCCCCCCCCCCTCTTCCCTGGGCAATGCTACGGGCAATCCTGCATTGGCCTTTAACAGGCCCCGGGCACAGATGGGGTAAAAAAGAACCCTGACCCATACCTGGATAAAAAAAAATACGAAAAATACAAAATACCCTCTCAATCTTCCCCTAGCACAAAGTTTACAAAACTAGGCCATTGTCCAGTCCAGTCCAGTCTAGAGAAAAGATTGACCACAACCTTGTTATTTTTTTTAAAGCAAGTCTTTCTCCAGTTATTAATTTCCGTCAAAGGGTCTATTTTTTCTAATTGTTATAAAGCTGAGAGTGAAAGGAAAGAAGAAAAAAAAAAAACATCCAGGGACAGGACAGCCAAGGTCACTGGCTAATGACACCCAAATCATGACAAATCTGCACCCGTGGAACACAGCACCACAGCATCGAATGGAGCACAGAGACGGGACGGCTTCAGAGTGCGACCCACTGGCATTACGTAATCCAGTCATACCAAGCACAAGAACAGGACCTTTTGGTGGTGCTGGTGCTGCTTTTATGTAAAGGGACTGTGCTGAAATATATTGCAAATACTTAGACTTCTTTAATGATTAATATGTTCTTTAATGACAATATATTGCAGTATAGTCCCTTTCCATAAAACTGCACGCTCAGCATGCATTTAGTAAATGAGACGAACAGAGGAAGCACACAAATGGTATAAAGAGATATATCACCGAGTTTACATCCAGACTGCACACGTTTTGTTGTTTCAATAGGCAATGTTGCTCCACTTTGTGTTTTACAAACTTTTTTTATTAAACAATTTCTATCACCTGCTAAGAGAAATAAGGGATATGATTCCAGGTGAATAAACTGCACTCTCCTTTTCCAATTACATTGGTAATTTAAATAAGAGGAGGAAATAAAAGTCTTGTTTTCCTTAATATTGGAATATGTTTTACAGACCGCAAACGATGCAGGAACATTTTTTCAACAGCTGTTATTGGTCAAAGCCATAGAAATTTCCATTTCTCTCTACAGAAAGCAATCTACGCTGGTTTCCCTTAAATATTAGAATATGCTTCACAGACTGCAAACAGAGCATTAGCATTTTTTTTTCAAGAGCTATTATTGGTCAAAGTTGTACAAATTTCCATATTGCGCCACAGCTAGCAATCTGCAGGTCCTTGAGTGGTGGGTGGGTGATGGTGATTGATGGACCGCGGACGTTGCATCAGTGTCTATGAACTGCTCCTCATTACAGTGGAAAGCCTCACACCCCTCAGCAGAGCGAGCTCATTCTTCACATAACAAACATCTTCGAGAGCAGATTAAATCTGCGCCGCCTGACAAACAAGGCTGGGGGTGCGGGAGTCCTTTAAACCCTGAGCACATTACGCCCGGCCCAGACAGACAGTGACATCACGGCACCATTGATCAAAGACTGGAAAAGTCAGAACTCAGGCGGAAAGACAGGACCTTGGCAAAGGAATATCTTTGTTTTATGACTCTTGGAATGGGTGGGCGGGGGAGGGGGGGGAGTGCGGGTGGGCTGGGGCCCGGGACAGGGGCATGATGGGAATTTTATCCGGGGATGCCGTGTCACAGCCCGCGCGGCCATAATTTTGCCAGGCAACAGAGCAGATCGTCTCGGCAGAATGGCCAGATGACATATTTACATGTGCGGCGAATATCGTCGGCCTCGTCTAAATTAATGCCGGGCCGAAATGAAGAGCTTAACTACGCGGCTCTCTCACCGGCTGAGCAAATAGATCATTCCCCCAATCATTGTGCTCCCTCCCTCCCTCCCTCTCTCCCTCCCTCCCAGCTCGCAGGGCTAAGTGCAGGGGAGAGGCAGCAGACATGTAATACAGCTGTATGTATGTGGGGGGGGGGGGGGGTTAGCCTAGCTCGGGAAAACTGAGCCAGAGCCATTTCAACCGAAACTCACTGTACATCTCCAGTGAGACGACCCTGCTCATACACGTACAGCCCTCTGCTATACAGTCGCACGCTTTTGCTAACCGTTGCTAACCCAAATAGGGCCCAGGACCGTGCGGCCCCACTGTGTCCCGGTATCCGGTGTGTCGAGAACAAGCTTCCTACCAGCAGCGCACCGTTTGTGAATCCCGGGGAGTTTTTGCGTCAGATGGTGAATCCTGTACAGCTTGAACCCATTCATGGGGACCGACAGCCGTGTAAGTCATGAGGCACATCTGACATTCGACACATAAGCCCTTTTCACCAAAAATGGCAAAATAGCACCAGCTGCTCTCACAGAAAGCCATTCACAGGGGCTGAATCGACTTCTCGACGGAAACGCCCATCCGACAGCTCTAGTTTTCATCACGGTAAGCCAGGCACTAGCTGAAGAGCAAGAGGGAAGGTGGAACTGAACTACGGGCTTTTCTGACTCACTATAGCCATCTGATTGCACCTTGAGCACTCTGACTTCCTCCCTCTCTCTCGCTCTCTCTCTCCATTTTCTCCCTCTATACTTGTGTGCGCGCACACGTGTGTTTGTCTGCTGATGGATGGACAGATGGGCAGACAGGCAGAAACAAACAGAGAGACAGACAGAGAGACATAGAGATAGATAGATGGATGGACGGACGGATAGATAGATTCCATTTTAAAGAAGGAAATACATGCACGGTACACAGGGATGAATTAACAGCCAAGAGAAAATTACCAGTAATTCCACGCGAGTGGACCAATGTCAATAACTGTAATAAATCATACTTCATTATGTGATTAGTACTACCAGGGATTATTGGCAGACCAATTTGTCTCCATCACTCAGTAATTCATCACGACATACATAACTGATATATGAACAATATTCTCATTCTACAGAACAATCTGTTATTTATTGTGTTCACAATAATATATCATTTCAGCGGAGTACTCTGGCGGGCTTATGAAGTATGGCTTTGTTTCAAAACAAGCCGATTTCTTTCAGTTCCACTGAATGGCAAATGCTATTCAGTCAGGTTGGATGTTAGCAATACGTTACAGTGCCCTCAAAAATCATTCACACTCTTGATAAAGATGAGCTCAGAAGGCTGTATAAAATAAACAATGAGCTTTGTTGTGCACTCAAAAATGGGAAAATTATCTTCTCTTATACAAATACAAGTACTAAGAGAAAATATCTCTCATGAGTTATGAGCTAACAGATATGCATCATAATTATTCACAACCCTGTTCTCAGTACATTGTGCAAGATTTTTATTTGAGTTTTTTTATACTTGTAAACACATTTGGGGGATCTTTATGGGTAAAAACATTACCTGGTAAAAACTCTGAGCAATTGCATTAGGATAAAGTAACATTTTCGCAATTTCTTGAGCACACAGTATATTTCATCATTATCTGTATTTTCATTTTATACAGCTGTCTTTGCATAGCTTTTCCAGCAGTGTTAATAATTTTGGAGACTACTGTACCGTCACTATTAAAATCTGTGAATGAATAAATCCACACATACAAAAATGATAACGAGGTTGTCACTGTATTTAGATGCTATACTGTGCAATACTGAATAAAAAGCTTTTACTGCTCACATAAAGAAAACAAATGCCTTACCTTTTTAAGATTCAAACAGCAAGGTACGGCTGGTCTCAGTACAGGTGAATTTCCTAACAGAATACCTTCAGGCCAAAAGAATAAAACCTGGTAGAACCTGGGGTTAAAATACAGGAAAATCAATACTTGGGTGAATTTATAAAAAGGCCATTCCTGGGAAGGCGCCTTGAAGTAGCAGTGGAATACCTGCCACATCAAAGGAGGAGGTCGTGCCTCAGAACACTGTTTCTCAAAGGAAGACAGGATTCTATTTAGTCCAGTGAGGTGTTCGCTGCTTAACAGTTCTTTTCTTTTCTTTTCTTTTTCGTTCATCTCGGTGGCTTGGCTTCTCGGAAACGAGCAACGGCTTCCACGTTTTCCCCGCCTTCAGGATGTGATCGATATCAAAACACTGGACGGCATCGGTGCAGCACCGTGGCGTACAACCGCGTAACCATCCTTTCCGACAAATTTGCCACCGTGAACAGATCTCTTGAAGGTCAACGAGGTGACTTTCAGCCCCGAAGTGTTGGCACAATAGGACCATTCTCAGCCTACCTAAACGGATTTACTCGACTGCCGAATTTAAAGTCCAGGACATCGGCACCGCGGTCCCAGCCCATTTTCCTCTCAACACTTCTGTACATAAGATCGCGTTCTTCCCCTAGTCTCTCAAATTGTTCTCCCCCATGTCTGGAGCCCTCCGGCGGGGCAGGCGATAGGTGGCTTTCGCACCCGACTCCACCATCACGCATCTGTGGAGGGGTGGGAGCCAGGGGTGCTGGAACCCCGGGCCCTCCTGCAGCAGCTGCTAGGCCGTCTGGCTGTGCCCCTCCATGCTGCGGCATGCCGGCACCTTTTCTTCAAGCGCGCCCCCTCCCCCCCCCCCAGAAGGACCCGCTAATCAGTCTGTGCCAACTTCTGGAAAAGCCAACGGCCCCCCCAGCTCCCCAAAGCTGCACCGTGCCCCGCCCCTTCAATGTGGCAGAGCGTGATTATGATGATCAGAAGGGGTTCGTCTCGCACTGCATGCTGGGAGAGGGCATTGCTTCTCTGCGCATTTCCAGTGGTGTGCCATTTTGTGAAGACCATCTGGCTGCTGCCAGTAGAGAGAGAGAGAGAGAGAGGGGTTGCGAGTTTGAATCCCCCCAAGGTGAGTTTGACACTTCTGTCAAACTCCTGAGCAAATTAGGGACTGATGTGTATTATGCCACCTTGAAGGAGACTCTGCTGGAGGTTGCCTTAGCTCTGGCAAGGACTGCTGTACTAATTTAAAATCACAACAACATAAAAGTAAAGTAAAATGCTCACCTTATTAAAAAGAAACCAAATACATCCCCAAGAAAATATAAAATTATTAATCATGGGGTCACATTGTAAATTAGCAAATGGGAAAACTAGTCACATAAGTCACATCCATAAGGGAGTTGACATATGACTTTTCATTGGTCCAGACAGCTGTCCACAGCTGGGTTATTAAAACAGGGTTCAATATCAGGAAGACCTATATCCACTTACAGGTGCCAAACCAATCGATAACTGACCAGATAAAATAAACAGTGCCATTTTCAACAACCCTGGAGTACAACAAACAGGCCAAGGGGACCGTGCTGATGAGATCCGGCCTTCCAAGAGTCTACAAAAGGTTACATGATTCCTAAGAGAGCCCCTCAAAGACTCGGGTGCACCTCAGCCTGGCAGTGCCACCCGACAGGCGGGCACCAGAAGGCTGTATCCCTGCTGTTCGGGTCGCCGCGGCGGCAGAGTCGGCGCCACCACCGTGTCACTCTCCCGCACGGTTACGCCATGGACACTTCGTCAGCTCCGCAAAGCGACGAAACCACGGTTCGGCTTTGCTGGTGGGACCGGGGCGAGAGAGGACCAGCGCCTCAGCGTTTCGGGAGAGAGGGGGGGCTCGTGGCTGGGTCTGTCTGGCATTTAAGCCGTCAGCGCGAAAGGCGCTCAGGGCAACGTCTGACAGCCCCGATTGGCCACTCGTTCTGCGAGGCCTCTTCCAGGGGGCTACCACTGACTCACAGCATGTGGGATTACAGACCTGAGCGATCGGAAACGAAGCTCGTTTCAAGCCCCTCTGAATCCTACGCCGTCCTATAAGCGCACAGGGAAGCGCTTTTGACAGTTCTCTGTCTCTGCAAACTCTGCAGGACTGGGAACAGGGTTCTCCCGCGTGATGCACCGCGCTTGGAATCCGAAAAAAACCAAGGTCCGGCCCCTACGGGTGCACTGATGCCTACGAATCTCAGCTCCTGCCTCGCTCCTCCATGTTGAAACAGCCGCATTCAACCGTGTCAAACCCAGCCTACGTTTCCAACCTGTTGGTAGCTGGACGAATTTCAACAAAACCGTATTTTTTCCAGGAAGTATTGCCAACTCATTCTTTCTATTTAGCCTCAGAAAATGATCGTTTACCGTTTCTTCATTATGCTCAGGTTACTGAACAGCATTATGGAGAATGATGATTAAAACTAACCTTTCCGGTACTGATTTGAGCTTAACTCCCCAAACGTGCACAGAATTGCAATCAGGCTGTTCGTCGGAGTGCCGCGGGCCGTCCAAGTTAATGTTCTACATGACAGTTCTCCAGCAAATATAAATTAGCCATTTTATTGTTGTTAGGTAATCCGAGCTCCCTTTCAGTTGGAAGAGATAATTAAGTGCAATAAAGGTAGAGCAGCAAAGAAAGGCAAAAGGCTTGTTGATAGTTTCTGTATTAGTACAAGGCACTCAGACAGGGGCAATGTGCAGGTCACCTGAAGAGTATGTTTTTTGGAATGTTACTTATGAGTTAGGGGAGAAAACGAAGGGCAGGAACCCTGAAAAAAAAAAGTGTGTGTGTGTGTGTCTGTGGGTACGTGTGAGTATGTGTGTGTGTGGGCGGACGTGTGTATGTGCGTGTGTGGGGGTGTGTGTTTGTTTGAGAAACCGAAGGTAGTACTGGTTCCATCCTTTATTTGATTAAAAAAAGAGGTAAGCACTGCAGTAACTTAACAGGATTTCCTGCTGAGGCAATCTCTGTGCTTTGATTGAAACGCCCCCTAAATGGGAAGAGAGAAAAAAAACTCAAAACCCATCAGAGCTACAGCGCACTGATGATACCTGTGCCTCAGGATATTAAAAGGTAAACAGAATAGTTAATTAAACTATCACTGACGCTCTCTGAAAGGGCTCCGCAGCACTTGTATTTGACACAATGCCACCGCTAATGAAAAATATCACTCCTCATTTAAACGATCGCCATAACAACAGCCGTGGGTTGTGTTACAACGTATTTCTAACTGTAATTCAATAAAAAAAAATAATTTAAAAAAAGTCCAGTTACATCATTTCTGATCAACAGTCCATCTAATTTGGATGAATACTCAAACATGCTATTGCTGTGCTGCACAATTTGTTTTGTTTTATTATTACGAACGCAAACATTAAGTTCGAAATTTGAAGAGATCAAGGTACGGCATATGACGATGTATCAGTGGCTGTTGACGGCCGGGGCTCCTCTTAGCAGGGTGGGTTTTTGGTCGTGTTTGTGCGTGCATTTGACGGACACAAAATATTCACACACACACACACGCGCACACACACACATACACGGACACACACACACACACACACATACATACAGGGACACACGTTCTCTCTCTCACACACACACACACACACACACACACACACACACAAATCCCATTCCTGCTCATACGCCAGGCGGCCACTGCTTTTCTTTTCAGGAGAAAACTGTCGAGAGACGCACGATTGATGTGGGTTGTGTCACCGAGTAGATATGGGTGTACTTCCACGGCGCTTAGTGTTCCAGTGGTACACATTATTTGATATAAATCTTCACTTTTAACGGTGACTGAGGCAAAGTAAACAATGCAGTGGGGACATGCAGGAGGTGGCACAGACTGCCACTCAAAACCAGTATTTTACTTTTTACTTCGCCTTGCTGTGAAATCGAAGGTATTCCAACAACCATCGTAAACGTTCCAGTTACCATAGTTTTGGCTGATGCTTTAGATGCATGTGTGCAGTTCAACGTGCACTCAATACTTCCTTTGAATGCCAATCAGCCATATGACATAAAAAAACAAAATATCAAAAAACCTTATATAGATTGAAAACATCACTGTCCGTGTTGACCGAAAATATATTCATGTGTTGGCTGCTTTTACAACACATATAATACCAAAAAACAAATCTTCATTATAGCAAAAAATGATTCTCTCTCTCTCTCTCATTACGTCCCCAGTAAGTTCCAGTGTTATCGTACTTCCGTGCACGCGCTTGCAGTGTTTATGCCACTTGAGACAGGTGTGGGGATATCACTAAAATATCTACAGGATTGACTTTAGCGTAAGAACCCGTCTGTGCTACCTGCAGGACAAAAGTTTGAGTCGCCTACAAGGCGTGGCATTCGCGAGTGGTCAACCGAAAGAAACGGGAATAGCCTGTGAAAATGTTGATTTCTATTAGTTGGACTATAAATCAAATGACCAGGCAGCTCAGATTTCCTGTCGAGGTCACCTTTTCAAATGAGAAATAACGATAAAAAATGTGCCGATAATAAGGATTATTTGTGTATTCAGTGAATTGAACAAAACATTATTTAGACCAATTCGTATTTCTTAAGATCATTCACGCCAGCCACTTGGATGAATATTTAGACACAGTGTCGAGCACACAATTCTCGTTTTCCGTTTGAAAACACAACCAAATTTCTGCCAATCTAAGTTGTATCCAAACTGCGCATGCAAAGGGTTTTACGCGAGGGTATTATCGAAGGACTGTAAAGATATGTGAAAACCTAGAACGAACGCCCTCCATCTGCTCACATATGTAATATTGGCTCCGTGAACAGACCAGCCGCATCAGACCTCAAAATCGTACGTTCAAGCGCAGCACTCTGACTTACAAGGTTATATTCTGTCACGGTAAAACTGGAAATAATTTATTGGGTACAAATAAGACAGACTAATTGTTCCACATGTAGATCTGAACCGGGGAAAGTAATTTATTGATAACAATTAACAAGCCTACCCGTTCAAAACTCTGACTGAGGAACATAAGCACACCTACCTGCTATAACCCACACATATGCGCACGCACACACAGACGCGCGGTCACACGCACACGCGCGCACACACAGACACACACACACACACAGAGACACAACTAAACCATAATCAACTCTGGAAACATACAACACTTGGAAGCAAACAACTGTTGTTATGATTATGTTATAAGCAGAAGATTACATGGATTCCGTTTATGTGCGAGCGAAACTTGAATATTGAAATGCCTACACCATCTATTGAAATGCGACTCACGCTCTCAACCTTACATTCTCCACCATCGCGATGAATCGTATAACAACTACGGTAGCAGCCCCTGTAGTAATCACGGACAAACCCGAGGTTAATTGCAGTTGTCTCATTAAAACGCGTACCCAGAATTATTCATAATCGCTTACCTTCAGAGCCTCAATATCCAATGACGCTGATCGGTCCATATACGTAGATGAAGTCTTTCAAACTTGTTAAATTCTAGACTTGTAGTTCCCGGCTTAAACTCGTCCCAGTCCGCCTATCCCCTGCAGAAATCATCAGTCTCATTCCCACTGATCACGAATCCCGAAGCTAAAAAATAAATAAATAAAGCAAAAATAATAATTCACTTCACACTTCTCAGTAAATTAGTGGGGATGATTTGTCAGTTAGACGACTCTCCCAGCTAATTTAGCCAGATAATTCTTATTCCATCAACGTGAGGTCGGTTTGTCTCCGGCAATGAGCAAGCGGCAGGCAAAACTGCTGCTGCAAACCCAGAAACCCGGTTCCTTCAACATCTTGATGCGGCAAATTTAAGAAATGTGTTCAGTTTGGAGGGGCAGCGCGCAAAGAACGGTGCTTCTAAATCCCGGTAATCGATGTATCAGGAAAACCCGTTTCAGACTCGTGATCTGTAGCCAAAACCCAAAGATGTGTTCTTTCCTTGGTGAGCGCAGTTCCAACAGAATCACTACTGTCGTGTTCGCACTGGAAGAGCCTATGCATCTGAATTCTCCTGCTCTGTCAGCGAAGAAAAAATGTTGAGAGTTAAAGGGAGAGGGAAGGTGGATTTCTGGCAGCGCAGAGATTTCCTTTATCTTGTTTTACGGTCCTTCACCACCAGGTGACTGTCTTCCCCTCGGTCTTCTATCTGTTTTCACCACTCAAACAGCGAACTGTCTTTCCGTGCCAATCACTCCCCCTGGGTCCTAAAGAAGAAAAAAACGCACGTGACTGTATCAGTAACCACATCGCATACTGCCGAGCCGAACCGCAGCGCTGTTTAAGTTCGAAGTCGGTGTGTGTGTGTGTTGCATGTTCAGTCCTGGGCTATGCTATCAAATACATCATCAACACCCATTACAGCTGTGAGCATTTCATCGCGAACGACCAAGGTTTACATTCACAAAAGCGCCACGATT
Source organism: Anguilla rostrata (assembly GCF_018555375.3). Lineage (NCBI taxonomy): Eukaryota > Metazoa > Chordata > Actinopteri > Anguilliformes > Anguillidae > Anguilla > Anguilla rostrata. The sequence goes on from NC_057937.1 coordinate 8,019,635, forward strand.
CACGGTTCCAAAACTTGTGTGGGTCTGTGGGTTTCAGATACAGTAATCCTTAACACTCCTATCGAAGAGAACCTTCTGTAGTTCAAACACTTTATCTGCGGACCCACGGTCCCAGAATATAACAGAACAGAACGTTATATGCTGGCATGCTGGGAATAGCCGAAACCAACGAATGCTGGGTTTCTAGTGAGGATTTTCATACCGTGTCACTGCGTAATTAATCACATTCAGAGCCCGGGCTTGGGCAGCGCAGCTGACTACGAATGGGTACCATGTGCCAGCTACGATGACGTCAGTGCCCAGGCCAGGACGAGCCATTTAAAGACCCCATGGAAGAGACTGCTGGAGTAGAAGGGCAGGTTGAATCGTCCCTTTATTAGCTGTCCGGGTCTTGGCAAAACTCAAGAGAGTTTGAGGCTGTTCACTGCAGAAAAGCTACTCTACTACAAGTATCAAGTTGCATACTCCAATGTTACCTTCTACGTTGTGTCTCATTATTGTGTGCAAAAGAAATAGCTGTGATTCTTCATCGAAAATTATTTTGCAACACTGGAGTATTCATAGCCCCAATATTTAATAAAGGCCTCTGTACACCCTTAGTTATTCACACCTAAGAAGGTGTGGTAGGGGGAGAACTAATTGAAGACATATTATTCTCACGTCTTCGCGAGCCTTTGGGACAGGCTCTTGCTGCGCAAAAAACATAATCTGCGCCTTAATACATTGTGTCAGGTGTGCTCCTGCACAATAACCAGCCTCAATCATGTTTTCTGGTACTTTCTGTAGAGTCATCACCTAATTTGCATATTAATGCCTCACGGCAAGCAGGCATTACAGCTCCATTAACAGTCAAGCAGCTGTGACAGGATCTCTTTACAGCGGGAACTGTTTTCTGCTCAAAATTACATTAAGGTAAAATTTAAGGACACGCCCATTCCCACAAGGTACCAGCATACATTGGGCTTTTGGGAATTGGAGGGTGTGATCAAGCAATCAGAACCACAGCTGGCCAAACCAGTTGGAATTCTGATAAATAAGGTAAATCACTATGCTGTCCGGAATGAATCAACTTAATTGTTTTCTGCATGCCACGGTCTGTCTGGGAGCACGACTGGCTGACAAAGACATTGGCACCTTGGAGTTTACATTACATTACGTTCATTAAGCGGACGCTCTGTCCAGCGCGACTTACAAAACAGGAGACAGATAAATGCATTCGACTGATTAATATGAGCAATAGTAAGCTACCCAGACCTGGCTAACAGCATTCTCAGACCAACGAGTGAAGACGCAAGATCACCAAACCACTTTAGCGAAGAGTTAAAAGATAATGTTGGCGGTATGTGGGCCTGCTTGATCGGAAAGTGCTGATCTTGTGTAGGTCCCTACTGGGACTTTGTATCACGGCCTGTAGGCTAATAACCGGTTCATGTCAGATGAGTAACAAAAGACAGCGTCTCTGATGTACAGTAGACTATGTTAAGGCATAAGACTGCAGGATATGCTGCCGTTCTCAAACAGCATCCTTTCGTTGCCCGGGGTGCCCTACAGCAACACAGTTCACGTTTTACGTGTAGTATTTTTACAGCTGGATATCCAGCGAATAAATTTTAGGTTCTGCTGTCAAGACCATAACAGCAGCGCTCCACTTTTCATTGTCAAAATTTAATTTTCAAGCTGCATTTTATTACTGCCATAAAATCAGCCACGTTTTCATTACGTTATTTTCTATTTGTAGGCTTATTTCTGTTACCCAATACCGTGTCCCTTCAGTTTTCCTTAGTCTGCGGAGAAGTGTATGGCCTACACTCTATTGGCAGATATTGGAACTGCAATCGGTTACGCCAGGCTATCGATTGGGCTAGATTGTGGCAATTTAGAGAAGTAAGATTGTAGACAAGGGGGAGAAAATACACTCAGCAAAATACACGCAGAGAAATTAATATTTGATTGAAATATAATTTCGTAGAACGTTGTTGTGTAAAGGTGGTGAGGCTTACAAACAAACACACGTAGAGGCTTAACTGTGAGAAAACCCATACCCATAAGCACTGCCCGTGTAGCCTGCATTTACTCATCGTAAACTGCGTGCATATTACATTGTAAGAATCGCTACAGATTTTTGTCAAGAGGTACAGTACAGAATAAATGTCGTTAATGTCTATGTAGGCTATGTATGTATTTAACCTGCAAACTTCCCTACAAATCAGTTGTTTTTGGGGACGTTTTATAGTAAGTGTACAAATAGTTTATCTTTCTCGAAGGAATACGAAAACAAAACGTGGTTGTGTGTAAATAAAACCCGACACCGGAACCTGGGAAGTTTACAACTTCGATGCCTGGATCTGTTTTAGTATAATTAAAATATTTTGTCAAGCTTAAGTTAAGGCGCCTTATTTTTAACGGCTGCAGCAGAGTAAATGTGTTGCTCGGTGTTAGATTCACCTGTGTGCGATGGATATTATGTGTTTCGGAAAAATAATAAAACAAATAATCACGCCTTGGGTTTTATTTGTGTAAAACTGTTTCTTGTAATTGAGCCGGAATTGTGTTATTCTTATTATAATTATTCCAACTACAATTCCCAGTAGGCTATTTCAAGGTGGGTCGTGATTGGTCATGACTGTAACCAGTGATCAGCCGGGAGGGAGATCTGTACACAAGCGCATCTTCAAACATGGCGTCCGCTACATCGGGATTCGGCTTGTGCCTTCCATTGACATCTTTTCTGTTGATTCTACTGCTGTGTGTGCAGTCAGGAGGGAGTCAGAAGAAAAAAGAGGTACCATAATTATATTATGCGGTCTACATTTCTTAAAATCCAGAGATGTGTGGTTAAACTGTGCTGATGGAAACAAATATTGTAAAGCCATCATTCATTGACGGTTGATAGTGCTGAATGATGGCGTGCTAGCTATGCAGCCACCTAGCTAGCTAGCTAACGTTACGTTTTAAGGTCCTGCATGTTTTAAGTCATACATCTACGCCGATTTCCATCAGCCCTCTCCGCAAATAATGACTAATCTCATGATGAATTTCATAATCTCATGTTTCAGTCTGCTTTTCAGAGGAGCATAGCTTGTATAGTTAGCTTGACTGTTGTAATGGCTATTAGCTTGCAATCCAGCAAATGCAGCAATCTAGCTAACGATTATTGTTCATAGCAGTTATCAAGATTGTCATAAACATGTGTTGACCGATTTGAAATGTCTTGTCAAAAATAGACCACGTTACTTTTTCAGTACGTTGCTGTAGACTGTATTCTCCAAAATGTGCGGAGACGAAGCCATGATATTTAGACAAATAGTTTGAGGATTTAAATGTCATTAGTTAGGACTATGTTCTGATTTTATCGTTGCAAAAAGCCAGAAATATTGCATTCGTTTCGCTTGCGAGCTTTGGGTTTCTATTTAACATCGCTCAGCACCACGCAGATGGACAGCGAACCGTTCACTTCCTGGATGCGTAGTGCCGAGCTGCTTGGGCGCTCGCTGTACCGTCTTAAAACGGAAGGAACACTTCTTTTTTTTATCTGGAAGCAGAGAGCGTTCTGATTGGAGGTTGTTTAGGTATAGAATGCCCCAGACATTCCGCCGAAATGCGAAAAAGGTTCGTTTCCTTTTACCGTTATGTTGTTATAAGGGGGAGTGGCTGTGTGCGGAGCACTTTGGGGAGCCTTCTATCAAACCAGAAAAGGCGCTTCCCGTTTAATTTTGAGGAAACGCGGAATTAAATGTAAAATTAAATGAAGTAATATAATTTTTTTTTTATATGAATACATACATGTAACAGTGCATTAATTCGTTATAAGAACAATGGGTCACAGTAGACAGTTAATCGAAAATTAAAGCTGTATCAAATAAAGCCAGGCACAAATGTTAGACAACCGAAAGCCAAGGCACCACACTTGCGTGGTGTATGTAAATTGTTTGATTTAAATCGCATGATTTCAAATTTAAATGATAAATGTAGTGGTGACCAACGTGAGTTACAGCACCATCAACAAATATCAGATATGTAAGCTCCTTGCTTCTACTGCGGTCTGCCAGACAGCATTGTTTCTCTTTCTCTCTCCGCTACGCTTGACAGCATCACGTTCTACTGCGGTGCACTGTTTGCTGGGTAGCGTTCTGCCAGTGATTCAAGAAGGGCTTTATAAACCCTACTGCACCTCTCCCCAGCTGCTCTATAGGCCAGGGCTGTAGATCCCCGCTGGACTGCAGCACCTCACACTTTGCTAGGAGTGATTGTATTCACTGGGCTGATTGTACAGATGGTGTGGGAAATGTGAAATGATATTCAGTTGCAATGACAGGCCCATTTGGATCAAAGGCAAACTAGCTCCATGATCAATATATTTCTTGTTTATGTTGTTCCATCAAAAGCAAAGGACCTAAGAACATGGTTCTAAAAACTGAAGATGTATGTTCCTAGGAAGGGGAGTGTTCAATGGAGTGAATGAATTGAGCTACTGTTAAATATCGCTTTTAGGGAATGATTTGAATATAAATCACATCCCTTGGTAATACAGAACCTGGTATTAAAGTGAGCTTATTTTACAAAGATATAATTAGTCAGCCCTGAGGCACAGACACTTGTTCTCTATTGTAGACAAATTCGTAAAACTTAATTATTTTGTGTTGCTGAAGGCTCAACTAAAATGTAGTAATTCATAAACTTCTAAGCACTCCAAAACAAATTAATCTCTCACATTTTTTAAGGTTTTACCTTGACTTGGACTGCTATTTGACTACTTGTGAATATCTTTTGTGGTATTTTGTTTAAGCATTAGAGCTTTTAATTTGAAATTTGCTTTGTGCAGTCTGACATCTTCACCAACAGCAGGCTTGAGTTTGGAATGTCCATCAGCTGGCTGTTGCTAAGCAACTTGACATACAATTGGAAGAGAAGGAAAAATGCCTAGGATATCTGACTAGGTCATGTTATATGTATCATTTTAGCTTGCTAAGTAGTATGATACAGTTAGCCTGATATTATCTAACATTACCAAACATTGATTCAAAAAGCTGATTTATACTCAGGATACATACACATGCCACTGACAGCTAAGCAAAATGGATGACAGGTATACTTGTATTCAGAATTTAAAAAGTGAGTGCATGGTGAAGTACCTTAAATGGGAATATCCTTTCATGTGTGTGGGTGATGGATACATATAAATGAGGTATTGTGTGAAGACTGCGCAAGAAAGTTGCCTTTGACAGCGAAAAATAAGTTCCCTTTTGAAGTGTTCTTTTTTAGCTTAGCTGTGCAAACACTGTTTTCTCAGCAAAACCAAAAAATAAAAATAAAGCCTCCCAGGCTAATGCCTGTGGTTTGAGGCATGCACAAACATGCTCAGAGCTTTAATGAAACCAGATAGATTTTCAAGGCTTCTGTCATACTTTGCTGCCAGAGTGAGTGGAGAAAGTACTAAATTACAGTAAAAACACCCTCCCCTGCAGATTCTGGGCAGTTCCGACGCCGGTTGGGATGAGATACGGTCTCTTTATGACCCCGGCGTGCGTTTGAGAGGGATGTGATGCCGATCCTCTTTTCCCCGCTGAAATAGCCAAGTGGCGTTTCACGTTCCGCTCCCTCTCGGTTGCGATCGCCCCCACCCCCCCCCCCCCGGAGTTTAGCGGGCGTTGACGAACGTAGCCGTATTCGGGCCGCCTGTTCCGACTCAATACGCCCGCGGGCCCTGGGTGTCCCCTGGGAGCGCCGAGCCGTGGACGCGAGGAAGAGCCGCCGCGGGGAATATTTACGCCCGTCCCGCTCTCCTCGTCCGCCGCCAAAATTGAATATCGTACATTTTTGGGTCTGACTAATGGAAAAGGTGAGGGGAAGAGACGTGTAAGCAGTTTGGCTTTGGGACGTGTAACGGCACGCCCCCCATCTCCCCCTCCCCCTCCCCTCCCCATGAGTCCTTTAACTGTTTTATTAAAACTTTCATTTTTAGTCTTGTAATCACTTCAGGGGTGGAAGGAAATATTTGCCTCTCTCCGACACCTTTCGGGGAGGCACTCAGGAACCGTCAGGCCTCACGCTGCGGCAGTCGGAAACCGTTCTTTTGAAATGTCAGCTGTTCGCCCGAGTCTCGCAGTCGTTAAACTTTTCTGTGTTCCGAGTCATGGGAGCAATTGTGGCAGTTTCGTAGGCCTGGCTTTCTGCATTTCTTCTTAAGGGACACTTAAACTGACGCTGTGTCAGCAGACTGACTGACGGCCCTAACTTAAGATGACCCCAGCTGCTGTAATCAGTCTTGACCTCAATCCCCCTTGGGTCACCGACCCAAGTGCAGAGGGCCATGATCCAATCAAAGTTTGTCATTCATTTTGACTGGAAAATAAATTCCAAACTGTTTTTCCAACTGATTTTTAATGATCATTGAACTCACTTGGCTGTCTGTTACAGTAAGATTAAAAATAATACTTGCATCTAATTGTGAGTTTGAGTTGAGGACAGATGTGGACTAAATCCCAGATGTGGCTCTCGCAAAAACTTGCCACCTAATCATCCCCTGATTTAATTGGCTAAGAAATGTTCTCTCCCTCCAGTGGAGCTGCTCAGTGGCCAACAACAGAGGATTGTGGTTGTACTGGGCAGCTCCCAGGTGTGAATGTGTATGAGTGTGAAGCAGGGCGTTCCTGCCAAAGAGCATTCGTGCTCAGTGAACCTACCCTGGGTAAATAAAGGTTAAGTAAAAAACCTGTGCTACCGCGACTCATGGCTCAACATTACTGTTAAAAAAAAAAAAAACCCCACACACACACATTCAGCCTCACTGCTTTGTGATATATAGTTGTGTAAGTCGCTCTGGATAAGAGCGTCTGCTAAATGCCTGTAATGTAATGTAATGTAATGTAATGATATGAATAACTTTGAAAAACATATTTAGGAGAAAGTAAGCTTTTTTTTCATACTTATAATGTTGCTCAGACAAACATTTCCCTTTTATCTCCAGCAAACATTGTGTGTAAGTTGGAGAAAAACTTTGTTTTCTTCTGAAATTGAAAGGCAAATAGCAGAGGGACTGAATCGTGTCCCTAAATCCATGCCATTGATGTCGGGCTCCTGCCAAGCCCGAACAAAACAGGAACCAAGTGAGGTTGTCTCATCTTTGGACGCCTACAAACGGTTTAAAAACCCTTTAGTCTTCCTTTCATTGTTCCTTTCAGATTTTTGCTTATTTATTCCGCTATCTCAAAGATACACGCACACTGTTTTTTTATAGAAATTGTTTAATTGGGCCGTACCGCAAGGGTTTGAAACGGCACAGCTAGAAATGACAGAAGCAGTGCACACGATATCAGACGCTGTGCTTTAAAAGGATGTCACAAACGTGTCCATTTCAGTGTGCGTGTTTATCTGCAGGGAAACGTACGATTGACAGACGCTGGTTTTTTCCGAAATGTAGGCTATGTCTCCTGTTACTACAAGACATTGCCAACAAGGACATTCTTTTGGTTGTATGACATTGTGAGGATCCCTGGTCATGCATTATGAATTCAGTCGATGCCCATTTAATAATTTTAGATAGTGATGTTCAGTTAATTTGATGGTGGAGATCTGTAACTCCCAAGCACTGTTCCCGTGGGCACATTGTGCATGCCAGGACTATTGTTCGGTTAATGAACAATAGAACATGCCAGTTCAAAACTTCAGTTAATGAGGTCTGCTTGTTCACGGAGTGCTGATCTTTCTTTTCCTCATCTCAACAGGAGGCCTAGGCTAATATAAAAATAAAGGTATAGACTGTTTATTTGCCATATTTTTTGTAAACAGCTGCTCCTCGTACAAATTCTGGGCAGCTGCTTCAAATTGAGCTTAATTAGTTGTTCAATGAATTCTTTCAGGTCCCATTGAACAACTAATTACTCCAAGACAGTAAAGTTCATTTCTGGGTCAGTACAGCGAATCTGTTGCAGGGTTTCCAATGAAAATAAATAACTTGCAATGTTTAGAACACAAACTTAACGTTTCCAACAGCCTTTATCAATTCAGTTCACTTTAGCAACTGTGGGTAGATTTCACAAATGCACTTTTCAGTGTAAAAAGAATGTTTAACTAGCGTATTTGTCAGGATGAGTGAAGAATCATACTCTGTCTAGGCCAGTGGATCCCAGACTTCTGACCTATGGACCCACTTAATGAGCTAATCATTTTCTGTGACCACTCATTAAAATGTAAACGAAAAACGGAAACAAAAACAGAAGAATTGAGCGCACATTGTGCTGTGATTGGTTGGACTAATGTGGACATTAGCAAAAGGATGTCCAGAAATTTGATTGGCTGGAGTAGACTCAGTGGGGAAAAAAAAAAAATCTGTGGATAAATTTGCACATCTTACTGTGAGGAAAGTCTCAAAAATCCACAAATAAATGCCAGCAATTCCACCCGTGCCAGGTGATGTGCAAATGCCCATACATTTCTAACCCCCCCCCCCCCCAAAAATGAAGCATGTCAAGAAACGAAAATGTATTATTGCATTTGTCTGTCCATGAGAGATTTGTTTGTGAATGCAAAAACATATTTCCCCCCCCAACTATGTGAAGATTTTGGCCAAATGGAAAAAAATCTCTTGGAAAAACAAGCAAGTCTCAAATTTCAATTGATTCCTCTGTCCAGCAAGTCGCAAGCATTTCGCATATTACAATCAAGCGACTTGTCGGCTGAATAGAAGATCGATCAATGCATCTTAGTGGCTGGGTTCAGTACGGTCAGTCAGTCAGTAAGAATGCAGCATCACGCATACCAGAACCTTTAGCTGTTCATTAACCATCTAAATGAACCTGGATCTGAACCAGCTGCCACTGCATCAGGGGCACTATTGAGAACGCTCAAGGCATTTTGATAAGTTAGAATGGGCTCTGCCACCTCCCTTGTCAGAAGACTCAATGTCTGTGTCCTTGAAAGGCATAAAAAAATTAAAAAAATTTCCCTGAGTAAAGCCATATTCCTTTTCATTAAAAATTGCAATATGAAAAATTGATAATGCAAAATGTCAGAATGTCTTTTGCCTGACAGACGCTTAATGTAACAGAATCACTTCTCCCTTCTTCTTGACATTCTTGAGATAAGCGCCATGCAATTATCATCTGAAACATGGTTAGAAAACAGACAGATTTTACTAAAGCCTGACAAAGGCCACACTCGAGAAAATGCTTAACTTTTGGCCTACTTCTCCAAAGTATAGTTTTTGAAATGACATGTGATGGCTGAGATGGAACTGTAGAATAATGATTGGGGAACTGGGCTTGCAACTCAAAGGGTTGTGGGTTCCCTTGCAATCTGAGTCGCTGCTGCGTAGGTGCATAAGCTGAATTTCTTAAGTAAAATTTTCAGCTGTATAAATAAACTGTATGTAAAAACGTAACCTGTACAAGTTGCTCTAGATGAGCGTGTCTGCTGAATACTAAAAAGTAATGCTAAGCAAGACTGCAAACAAATGATGTTAACATCCTTAAATTAGGTTTGAGTTTGCAAAGTTAAAAATGCTTTTTCAATTTTTTTTTTTTACCTCTGCTAAGGAGGTTATGTAATGACATCCATCCATGACCGACGTATCTGTAAAACTATTGGCCAGATTGCCATTCAATTTGCTGTGCACATTCACGTTCCCAAAACAAAGAAAGCTTCTGATTTTGGTGACCCCATGACCTTTCCTCTAGCGCCACCACCAGGCCAAACATATCTAGTTTCCTTTTTATGAAACTGTGCCTCTGACTACGTAAGCTGTTTCAGATCTGGTCTATTGCATTCAACATGGCTGCCCCAAGTTTTTTTTTCTCAGGGGCCTTTTGAACGGAGAGACATCTCGCCGTTCATTGCGTTTGATCACGCAGTGAGTTGCTCGTTATTCAACCGACAATCTTTCCCTCTTTCAGTTCTTTCTTTCCCCAGGCAGCTCACATATGGCAGAGCGGCTCATTCTGCAAAAGGCAGGATTAGGAGAGGCCCGGCCCTGGGACTGCGGAGTGTGGGGGGGGGGGCGATCGGGTGTTGGAAAGGGGGCGCGCGGACGTACTTCCTGTTGCGCGCGCTCTGAATCGACTGAGGACCTTGCAGCAGCTATTGGTAGCGATTGAAAACTACCATGGTAAAAAAAACGCTAAGACGCAGCATATTTGTGTATTTAGCGGATCAGATGCCCGAGCGCCTGTTTGCGGGGGAGCTCTGTGCATCCACCAGCCCTTCTGTGATGAATCGCGCTCCGCGTCGTCGTACTTTAACGCCTTTTTTTGTTCGTTTACGCTGATGTACCGCTCTTCCCGTGTTAGCGTCGCACGCGCTAAACGGCTCAAGCTGCCGCGGGCCCGTAAACAGCCGCGGCGGTCTGATTGTTCCCGCTCCGGCTCGGCGCATCATTTAAACGCATTTATTTATTTATTTATTTTCTTTTATTAATTACTCCAACAGATCCGTCCATCTGTCACACACACACAGTAACCCACCGCAGGCACGTCTCCGGCTCCGGGCCCGACCGCGCGCGTATACTACATCACAGCTGTCGGAACACGGAACGTTTAGATAAAAACAGATAAAAAACGAGAGAGGGGCCTACCTGCCGCTGCTTGCAGTTCACGGGACCCGTGTTCAGGCTGTCTTCTTTTGGGGTGCGCCTGGTCCGGGCGGGAGTAAAGGGAACCGACGCTCCGGGAGGTTGTTGGGTCCAGTCCTCGTGTGGAGGGGAAAGTCATCCTCAGAATGTCTGTCCCATCAGGTCAGGAGAGTGGAGGAATGGACACGCCCCTCCACCGAGCGCAGCCTGATGGCCTCCGCTTCTTTTTGACCCCCCCCCACGGGGTCGCCTGGCTGAGCCGCGCCGCCATTGGCTCCCGGGTCACAGGAGCGCACCTCATTCGCCGACGGCAGACAGGCTGCAGGGACGCGACTGACTAGAGGCCGTTCGCGCCCACTGAAAGCACCCCTCCCCCCTGTGTGACGCTACAGCCAATTAAACCCCGCCCCTGGGGGCTTTTCAAGCCAGCTGGCCCCAGCACGGTCCGGATGCCACAGCAGAACATGGGGGCACATGGCTACGTTGAAAACCACCGTTTTAACAAGGAGAGTTATGAATATGGATATTACCATTAGATTTCCCGAATCATTATACTGATGCTTATTAGCAAAAAAATAAATAAAGAAAGAAACATGCAGTTTTAACTCCCCTCATCCATATTCATGACTGAGCCTAAGAGCTCTGCAGTAAAATGATTTTCTGATATTATGTAGTCCCCTGTGTGAAGGTACCAGAGGACACGCATCTCCCATTTTACAGTGAGTCACAGAGTTCCCCTGCATACCTGCTATTTCATCCAGAGTTTAGAGACGGGGGAAAATAGTGCGCTTTCGATTAGATGAATACGTGGTTCATAGAGCTGAAATACTGGAATGTATATATTTTTGGTACCTGCAGGCCTTTATTAATGTTTAATATTTACAGAAAACAAGTGTAAAAAAATGTAATTAAAAATCGCACAAAACATAATCGTGCTGAGCTCCAGTGTACAGCTACAAGATTTTACCTTTAAGGAAGCACAGATTGTAAGAATACTGGGTTTTTCTCAGGAGGGATTGGCAGTGTTGGGTACTGTTGTTGTGGAGAGATTGGAGGTGTTGAGTTACACACACAAACACATACACGCATGGGCACAGTCATACATAATCACACAAAGTCACACACACACAGGCCCAGAGTCACACACATTCTCTCTCTCTGTCACACACACACACAAACACAAACCCAAAGCCACGCACATTCTCTCTCACACACACACAAACCCATAGTCACACACATTCTCTCTCTCTCTCTGTCTCTCTCTCACACACATACACATACACACACACACACACACACACACACCCATAGTCACACACATTCTCTCTCTCTCTCTGTCTCTCTCTCACACACATACACATACACATACACACACACACACACACACACACACACACACACCCATAGTCACACACATTCTCTCTCTCTCTCACACACACACACACACACCCATAGTCACACACATTCTCTCTCTCTCTCACACACACACACACACACCCATAGTCACACACATTCTCTCTCTCTCACACACACACACACACACACACACATTCTCTCTCTCTCTCACACACACCCTCCCTCACTCCCAGGCCCAGCAGCTCCGTTGGCAGTTGTCAGGCTGTTAGTGGAGGACATGGATGATGCAGTCGGTGGACGTGTGACAAGCAGCAGAGAGAGGATCCGGCTGGTCAGACAGAGGCCTGGAGCAGCGTATCAGCTGCCCGCCAGACGCCCACCGCGACAGCCTCGCTCAGACACATTAAAGTCTGTATTAAAATAATAATCTTATTCATTAGGACAACAAAAGCACCGCGCTCGCTGCTCAGCCCGGAGACTGCACTCATTACAAACTGAATGCAGACCTGTTTGCAGTTTCAGAAATGCCAACCCCCCCCACCCCTCCTCCTCCTCCTCTGTTTTGAGAGCACGGATTATTCAGGAGTCATGCAACCACTCAAGTGCTCAGATTAATGTGCCTAAGTCTTTTTTTTTTTGGGGGGGGGGGGGGGGGGGGGGGATTAACAGGTTAAAACGACAGCGGAGTACAAATAAATATGATAATAAGTAAATAGTAAATGCGCAGTGTGTCCAAATGAAAGTTAACAGGAAACAAAGCGAGACAACTGCCTTTGTCTGTCAGCCAAAGAAGTGGGAAAAATTGTTGTCTGATACGGTTTCCTTCATAAGAATTAAAAGCAAAAACAAAAAAAGCCCCCATTGTTTGTGGGATGTCTTTTCGCGTCGCCATATATTAACTTGAATAATAACATACAGTGTGTATTATGGTTCTTGGCACAGAATTAAACTCGGTGCTGAGCTGTAGAAACTCCCAGTGACAGCCAGCCTAGATTCACAATAATCAAATAAAGTCCCCTGATTAATGCCGCAGTAATTTATCGATGTCAGTTCCTGCTCCCTACATCCTCATTCTAATATTCTTTTGTTCATTTTTCTGAAGACAGAGAAATGATATTTACCCTGGCCGTGTTTTTTTTTTTTTTTTAAACTAGCAAACTATCTGTAACTTGGCAACCAAGTGAGTTCCTTTGTTGAATACACTGAGGCCCTAACCCAATCACAACACTAAATTACCCACAATAATTGCGGATGATTAGCCGGTATCCGACCGTTTTAAATGCAACTGCCTGTTATTCGCGTGGCAAAGACCTTACGATCTCCCCGGCATAGTTTCTGTCATCAGGGTGTGCCCCTAGCAGGCTTGGAGCTGGATCAAATCAGACGATGGATGGAAGTGATTCTGTCATCATCCTGCCCTGATTACCAGTTGGCTGAGAATAGCTCTGTTATTCCGCATGCTCTCTGAACACAAACCAGTCTTTCTTGATTGCCGAAGTATGAATTGTCTCAGTTTCCGGTTGACACGGGGTTGGGGGGGGGGGGGGAAGAAAGTATATACTAAGGCTTCTCTGAGTAAGTACAGGAATGAGTCACACATTTTAACCAAATGTCCCCGTTTGGCTCTTCTGTAATGCATCAGATGCTTTTTCAGGTTTCCAAGACGATCTCGGAACACCGTTCCATAAGTGTTTATACATCAGTTAGCTTCTGCTTTGAGCTCCCTTGCCATTTGACACAGAATGTATCCCCTAAAAGATGAATACATACCTGTGTACATTATTTTAACATTATCGTACTGCAGTTTGCTTGTTGTTGCATGTTGTTTTAGAACTAATTGCCAGGACTGCCCCCCTTCACCATCCAACACAAACAACGGCCCCCACCACCATAAACTGGGCACAGCCTCTCCCACAAGCAGCCAGCCCTACAAAGACCTGAAGAAATTTCATTGAAATCATGGAGAGGAGAAATAGAAATGAAGAAGAGGAAGGGATCCCAGGCCTTATAGAAGGCTCCAAGCCCCGCACCTTTCACACATGTACATCTGCTGTATTATTAAAAACGTATCCGAGAGTCAACTGACAGGGTATTCAAGTTCAGGTATCCCATAACTTCGGGTAATCCATGTCAATGTCGCTTGTCCATTGGGCATACGTCAAACCCTGCCCCCTCCCATCCCACCATACCTGCAGCACATAGTGACAGGCTCATAATAAGCCAAAGGCTAGGGAGCCCAAAGGCAGGAAGCCAGAGGCAGAAACCCCCCCCCCACCCCTTTTATAAATGGGTCTGCCGCAGGCACCCAGAAACTTGCATCTGACAGTAAATCCCTAAAAATAACCCAAAATGAATTGGCGGTATCGAGCGCGCGGTGCCGGCGGAGTCAGCGGCCTCTCCGCTGCGCTCCCCGCGCCGTTTCGGGTCGATGAAACGCGATCGACGCGCCCCTCCAAGCGGCCAATCCCGTCCTCCGTATTAAAAAAGAGTCACTGGAGTGTCGGGGACTCCCCCGTTTATTGGGCATGACTCCGCTCTGATTCCGTTATATCAGCGGGGCGGGGCGGGGCGGTAAAGGGAAGCTGCCCTGCGGCCCGCGACTTTTACTGCGACCGCGGGCAACAACGGGGCTCCCGTAAACAGCGGGAAGAGCGTCCCGCCGCAGTGACCCCGCCCACCCGCCCGCCCGCGCACCGTCAGGAACGCCCGCGCCCGCCTTCTGTTAGCCGCTGAGGCGTCTCGGCCCGCAGGAAAAAAAAAAAAAAAAAGCCAGAGGCGTGTCTTCGGATGCACCCCTGGGCGGAAATGGATTTCGGAATGGGTGTCAGTCGATGGGAGAGAGGGGAGGGTAAAAAAGAAAACGTAACAAAAACAAAAAAAAACCAACAACGGAGGCTCATCCGAAATCCTTGGGCGTGCGTCAGAGAGAAACGCATTCCCATCGTCGCCATATCTGAGAGATGGAGAAATGCAAAATTAAAAGATGACTTCATTACTCAAATTTGACTTCCTCCTTTCATCAGAGTAATTGGAAGAGGCTGCTCTTTCCCCCCCGAGGGAGAACACAAAGAAACTCATCTGCTTTAATCAGCGGGCTTGTAATGACGGAAAAGTGGCTCGGTCATAAAGCTTTACTCTTACATCCACATATTCTTAGGCCAATTACTCGCACCCGTGTACACAGAAACTCCGCGGGAGTGACGCCGAATACTTTTCATTTTTAATTTCTTCTCTCCTCAGAAAGTCTCTTTTGAAAGCATTGAGGTTGATTTTTATTCATTTAGACAAATTAATAATTGTAAGGGCCAAAAGTGAAAATCTGTTTCTTGATAATTAATGTGCGATCAATTGATAAATAACGTGGCGTATTTCATTATGAGGATTAATACAAGTCCGTTATGAATATTTTTCATGTGGAACAGCAGTTTTGAAGGTAGGTGGGTTTATACTTTTAATAAGAGTATGATTAGAACATTTGACAGTTGAGAGAACATGAACTTACAACAGATGGATGAGCATCTAGGCTTTCTGTGTTTATAAGAAAGCGTGGCGTTTACTGTGAGAAATTAGGACAAGGAAACGTTGGAGCTTTTTGTACGTTTAAATTGAGTAAGGTCAGAAGAATGAAGGAATTTATACGCGAGATCCTCTCTGGAGAATGTTGGGAAGAGGGCCCACATTAAAAAACGAGGTTGGGAGGATCTTGTTAGTTAGACCTGTATTTGAAATGTGAAGTAAGGTTGTGAGCGTGTTGGGCGTTTGAGCGGAATGTTTGGAATATCGTAACCTGCTGGGCGTGTGATTGGAGTTCGGTCAGGAGGACGCAGAGTGCTCGGTGAGAGTACAGGAAGCTCGGAGACGGACGGACCGCGGAGCGCGTTCTGAGCTGAAGCAGAGCGCGAGAGGGTGAAAGTCGAAATGCCGCCCGGGCAAGACGACAAACCGGAGAGCTTCCGGCCGATAGGGCGGCTCGAAAGCCGAAGGCGGAACACCGTCGGCCCTCAGGAGGAGAAAGGAGGTGCTTGGGAGGAGGAGTGAAGAGGAGGAGCCAGGGAGCCGGGCCAGGTGTGCTCCGGAAGGTCCTATCAGCGTGGGGCAGGGTTTAGAGAGCTGTAGCGCTGAATCTGGGGTTTAGCCCTGGCTGCACCATCTGTGGCACTGCAAACCCGGTACTCATTATTACTAGACTTGAGGAGTTGCATCACATCTTTTCAGTGATTTTTGCCTTCTTCTGATTGGTTTATACAAATCAGTGATTGACGGCTTACATTAGCTCCACACATTATGGGGTTTGTCCCACCAGTGCGGTTAGTAATCACAGTGAAGGACAATCTGCTCAGGCAATAAGTATGTAAATACATGAGAAATGTGTTTCTGGCTTCCCTTTCTGAAATGAAGAAATAAGGGGGGGGGGGGAACAGGGGTGGAGGGGGGGCATTGTAGTAATATCAAGCGGCTCTCCACCACCAACACTTACTGGGGAACGGAGTGTGATTAAAAGAGAGATCATTACCGACGGTGCAGCTGGGCATGCATAATGCATTTTACATGAAACCCCGGCAACTTAATTGCTCTTTGAACTTTTATTTTCGGAAGGACACGGTGTTTTTTTTTTTTTTTTTTTTCTTTTCTCTTTTTTTGCGCGGCACGACCCGGACGCTCCCCGCACCGCAGCGGAAGGGCCCGTGGTAATCCCTCGCGCTCGCGCGGGGCCGGAGATCCAGGTGGAACATTCATTATCACCAAAGTGCAATCAATTAGCCCAGCGCAAGAGGAGGAGGCAAAACATGAATATGAATACATGCGCCGCCATTAGGGCAGATTCTCTACGATAACCAGATGGACCGGCTGCTGCCGTTCCCGGATTGGCAACGGGAGTTTCCAGTGCCATTTTACAGTTCATAAACGCTCCAGGAGACGGGGGCTCAAGGGCAGAACGTCCATTATCACTGCGTGTCGTCCTTGGTCACACAATCCTCCCACAAACTAGCTCCGTGATTATTCCTAAATGCGCTGAAAGTGTAATGGCAAACGGTCAGAGCGGTAGAGAAACAGAAGGTTCAGCGTGAAGAATGCGGAGCGGACCGTCTGATTAATGTGGAGAATCTGCGATGTTTGACGACAGCCGCGCGGAACGGAGACTCCCGCGTCCCCGAGTCTTCCCCGGTGGAGATTCGTTGCGCTTGACGCACGCGGGAGCTCTCTCTGAACTCCAGTTGCACTGCGCTTAAGTGTTTTCAATTTTCTTTTTCTCCATTTGTTCACACCCTCCCCTTTTCCCTCTGTGCACAAAAGCCTTTTAACAGATTGAGTTCGGGAAAGCGCGGCAGATGCTCTCCCAGAAAATGCCCTCTCGCCACGAAGACGGCGTTCCCCCTCTCCGTTGCGACCGATGCGACCGCATCGAGGGGGGGTAAACACAGGCACGGGCGGCACGTTAATTCCCGCCAGGACCGCCATCGCGCGCCGTTCTCCGGGAACAGAACGGAGCGCTAGGCGGCCGTTGCGTCTGCTGAATGTGTATAAGGCTACGCGACGTAGCCGAATCCCCGCGTGATCGGCGTCTGGCGAACCGACCCGTGATAATTACAGAGGTGGCGATGCGTGCGCTTTTCCGTAAACTTAGCGTTAGCGGCGGCGGCGCACGCCGTAACCTGCACCTTAAATTATGCAAATGAAGAAAGGGAGATGTTCGAGGTCCCGAGCCTCCCGTCACAGGAGACTGGTGTGTTGTGGGGGGGGGGGGTGTCCCATCACGACTAGAATGCAGAAGCACAGCTGTGAGATGGAGGTGGGGCGGGTGGGGGGGATGTTGTCACGGTACACATAATTTCACACAGCGCTAAGCACAAACATGCTCAGCATATGCAGCTGTCTCTCTAGGTGTTGCCCACCTGAACACTTCACGTGAGACTCTGAAATGAACCGAACCCCACAGACGATGTTTAAAATGGATGCAGGAAATGAAATGGGGGGAGGGTGTGGGGCTGGGGGCGATCGCTCGTCCTCTAAAACAGTGATCTTCACTCCTGGTCCTGGCAGGCCGCAGGGTCTGCTGGTTTTTGTTTTTGCTTTATATATCAACAAATATTTCAGATGCAAGAAACCAGGTGAGGTGAGTTAACTGTGTAATCAACTGTTCTGATTGAAAAATTAAGTGCGGAGTAACAACTGTGACTTACTGAGGCAGCGTCGGCTACGGCGGGGAATTTCTGCAGGGAAGCGCATCACTGGCTGCTCAGGGAAGGAGGTTTTCAGCGGGCTGGACCTTCCTCCTCTCGCTGCTCATTAGTGCCCCCTCTGGCTGACTGGGTGTACTGCCTGCGTCGCTCGCACATCAATCGGACAGCTCAGCTGGTGGACCCAGCGGGTGGCCGCACACGCGCATCACAAAAGACCGTGGCCTCGTCTGCACCCTCCCCGAAATTAACGGTGGACGTTTCAGCGCTGAAACAGATTAAAACAGCGGCGATTGATTAAAAACCGGGAAAAAACAAAATGCAAAAAAAAGATTGTTAATAATCAGAGATAATGAAACTGTAAGAAAAAAAGAAAGAAAGAAATAAGACTTGAATATGCGGCAGAGCGTAGCTGAAGTGAAACTGCTGAGTGGGTTTCGGGGAGCAGTTGAGGACAGGCCGAGAGGGAATGCGAAGGTCTGTCGGAGGAAAGAGGACCCCTGTGCTGCCCCCGGCTGTGCCTGCGCAGCTCTGCTTTTTGGACCGAGGACGTTTGCGCCTTATCGCTCCCCAGCAGCGGGAGCCGTGGCAGTCGCGGGGTTAATTCACCGCGCCGGCGATTTTTCGGCTTCTGCTAATCCGGTTACGGACCCGCCCCGTTTGCGACAGGACAACCTGCCAAAAAGCTCCGGGGGCCTAGGACAGCGCCGCTCCCCTTGAGACGGGACCCACGGGTGGACGATTCGGACCCAGGTGGGGGGGATCTCTACTTGCGCTGCTGTAGGGCAGAGGCGGGAACTGGACCTGTAGCACCGTGGGACGACCCCCGCATGCGTACTCCTCTTCCTCGTGCCAGTGGCCTGGGCCCAGGTGGTGTCGACCCAGCGGACTGGCGGGCGTCGATTCCAGAACCTTCAAGTGGGCGTGGGCTTCCTGCCACGCCTGCAGGCTTGCCGCTTCTCTGGCGATGTGCGTCAGAAGCCCCGCCCACAGCGGCGGGATCAATGCCCATGGCTTGCCACAGAACTGTGAGAAGCCCAAAAGGACGGAGAGCTTTACTCGAAGGCTTACGCATCGCTGTTCACCAGGCTCACGGCATCCCAGCATGCATTGTGCCTTACACTCCACAGTCACGGTGGAATTTTACTATGCATGTGCACTGAATTACATTACTGGCTTAGCAGAGGTCTTTATCCAGAGTGACTTACACAGCTTACATTTTCTTTAATATATTTTACAGCTGGATATTTACAGAAGTGATTCAGGTTAAATACCTCGTTCATGGTTTCAATGGTAGTGCCAAACCTGGGATTTGTACCGGCAAAAACCTGTTTGCGCCCTGCGATAGATGGGCGGCCTGTCCAGGGTGTGTTCCTGCCTCTCACCCAATGCGCTGGGATAGGCTGCCCAGGATAAGCGGGTATAGAGAATGGATAGATTCTGGCCTTACATTGAGTTCAGTTTTAACAAAGGGTGACTGTGATGATGACAGGCACAGCAATAGGAGGGATGACTTCAGATGGATTTCTCCAACTAATGACTATTTTCAAAGCTTTTTTTTAAAAAAGAAGCATTTCAGAATTTCTCAAACAATGAGACAGAAGGCATTACTTTTTTCCAATATTTATCAAGAAAAGTTTGAAATGCGTCGGCGTTGGTTCTTAAATCACCCTGAAGCCACAAAAAAGAAAGAAGAATTTTAGAGTAGGCGTCAAACTTGTAACGCTCAAACTTGGTGAGAGATAGGAAGAGTGAAGAGAGAGGGAAAGATAGAGAGAAAGAGGTGTGTAAAGTGAAAGGAACGACTACAAAGGGAGAAGACGTTAACTGCCGGAGTTGCAGTGTTCCACCTGCCATCTGGCAAAATAAACCACGGAATTCATCCCCGGTGCGACGCGTTCTTACTGGGAATTGTGATGCATTTCCTGGTGGATCATGACAATCCAGCCCCTGCCGGGTACATTGTGTCCAGACGGCCAGTGAGCCAGACCTGCATTACGATGCCCTGCTGGCCAGATTACCCCGCTGACCTCTGGGTAACTCTGCCAGCCTCAGACAGCTGGAGTCTCACCAGAAGGAAAGTGGGGCTCAGTTTCAGATTAATGGAATGCACGACGTGCTCGGTTTTTCCTGACATGTCCGCACCGTGGGCCAGAACAAACATCCTTACGGACAGAAAGGGGACTCGAACGCAAGCTGCTCTCTTCTAATCTACAAGGTGCTTTGGTCCTGGGTTACAGAGTCGAGCGAAGAAAAAAACGTAACATCTCCGATGCACCATTTTGTTCACTGGTAAGTTATATTTTTTTGATGTGGAAGAATTGGCAAAACACAAATCTGAGCTTGATTTTGTCGCGTTTCATTTTTATCCATTCAGTAGTGAACGCAGTGTAAACTGGTATTGACTCCTGTCTAAATATGACACGTTTATATTCCACGGACATCAAATTTCTATTTCTAAATTTCCAGCTGCTAAAGTGACAAAAAAATGTTCCCGCATTGCAGCGGGATGCTAACGAACTTGTAGTCATTGAGTAAACTTATTAAAGTTTTATTTTTTCGCTTGTGATCAATGCAGCCCCACGAGAGACGGGCCTGACAGCCTGTCATCTTGCATGTTGGGGTGGGTGAAATATCACTCTTTTTCTTGAAAGACGAGAAACTGCACAAAAGAATAAAAGAGCTAATGGTTCAGAGGAAGAAGTTTGGTGTTGAGACAGCTAATTCTCATTGTGCAGAATGGGTTCTTGTTGACCTTCACAATGGACAAAACATGAAGAGAGACCGCTTTTCCCAAGCTTGGCGTCCCATTTTTCCTTATAGACAATCGGTAACGTTAAGCCAGCTTCTGCCGAACTGAAGCGGATCGAAGCAGGAGGGGTAAATTGATCTACAGTGTGAGGAAGTGAAGCAGGGCAAGGGTTGGGGGTTGGGTTGCAGGGGATCTTGTCAATTTTTGCTTCAGCCGTTTGAAGTGAGGAGGTGGAGATTAACAGCATCCACATTTGCACATCACACGTATTGTTTGATGTGCCCTGACGCCAATTAGTTCATTCACGTCCTACTTGGAAGACAGAAACTGTAAAAAATAGTGTTGGATCCAAATAAACACAGTGTTGAATGAATCGGTATGTGTTCAGTGGAAAAAAAATTAAAAATTTCCATTACACTATATTCAGTTTTTCTTTTTGGAAGTAATGCTTCCCTGTGGTGGTTTCCATGGAGGAAAAAAATGCAGTAAACAGTACATTTGATCCCTTTGTGTACTTGCATGTTAATCTTCTCTTGTGGCAGTTACAGTGAAGTCCCTGTTTCTTTAGTCTTCTAAACAGGCCTCCGCAGTCTGGTTCGGCGGCAGCGGTAGTAACGAGGGACTTTATTCGGCGAACAGTTCGGCGAACTTTATTCTGTAACAGAAAGCAGTTCGGCGGCACCGCTCTCTTGAAGTCTCTAGAAGTGGCGGTAAAAACCGCGGCGCTCGCCGCGCCGGAAGCTCACGAACGACGAGGAATTAACCGCCTGTGCGAACTCGCCCGGTTTGATCATTTCGCTTCCGCAGTAAAGTCCGGACGCTCGCACGGCGCTCCGCAGCGGTGTTTACACGGGGACACCGCTGGTCTTTTTTCCAACAACACTGCCATTCACAAAGTAACCAAACAGGTTCTTAAAAGAGATTCTTTTCTCCGCGAATCTGAGGAGATTTACGGACCTGAATGCCAAAGCTGGCCGTTGCCATGACGATGAACGGAAGACAGCGTCCGCGGCATTCCTGTCGGATCTGAAGCAAAGGGCAGCCTCCTGGTTCTCGTTCCCGTATTTGAATTACAAAAAAGGCCCTGTGGCCTCACCTCGGCACCCTTTGTCGGGTCAGTTATTGTTCCCCCCCCCTCGGATTGGCGAGGCCTTTTTTAAAGGCGTACGGAGATAAACAGGGCTGTCACAGCCCCCCTACAGGCCCCCACCGAACGGACGCGTTCCCGTTTGTCGACATACATTACACTAACAGTAAAAATACTCCAGGACTGTTCTCAAAATCCAATCAGATCTACCTCAGGATAAATACATACACAGTAAAAATGTCCAGCGTTGATTCAACTGTAACAGTGTTAATCCAACTCTTAACAGATCACATTATGTCCCACTCTGGAATGTGAAACCAAAAGTTATCCGTTAAGAGTTGAATTAACACTGGACATTTTACTCTGTACGTTTTTATTTTTTCCCTGATTTGCCCACCAGTGTTTATGATCATCTGTTGGGTGCCTGGCGTGTGTTGGAGGTCTACAGGAGTGCAGCAGCCTGTTGGGCGTGGAGTTTTAGTCTGAGGGGTTTTTTATGTTTTTGAACGAGCAGAGAAACACAGTGACCGCGGGGCCGCCGCGCGACGCCGATGGAGGCTTCGCGCTCGCCACCCTTGATCACGAACGCGGCGTCCCAGCTGGTGACGCCTGGCAACGGCACAAACGCCAGCCCGGCGGGTTTAGCGGGGTGCCGTCTCCTCCCTGCACGTACGGGTTGGCCTGTCCTAAAAAAGGCCTTTGCAGTCACAGCCTGCGTTGCTGGGGTAAAACTACAACACAGATTGTGGTTTCGGCAAATCACACGGTTGCTACTGTAATGACTGTTACTGTAGTTTTTCTGCTGTTGCGGTTGTATTCTTCCTGCAAGGTAAACTTCCGAGTCCTGAAAAGATACCGTCTACTTTCCAAAAGCTCAAGGGGTAGATTTGAAATGGTTTTATTACTACTACCAGTGAGGATAAGTACTTGAGGTGTAGCATTGAGAGTGGTAGCAGCAGTACTAGCAGCAGCAGCAGCAGTAGTCGAGCATTACTGCACACCATCTTTCCAGTATAACGATGTACAGTTTTTCAAGTTCACGTTAAAATTAGTTTCATCACGCGCTGTTCTTCTCACGCTCATTTTTAGAATCACTTTTCAGCTCCCCTGTTCCCTTCAGTTTGGGATGTCCAGGCCTGTCTCAGCGCTGTAATTCTACAGTGTACTGGCTGCAGAAAGCTCAAGGGGCAGATTTAAAATAGCACATCACTACTGCCGGTAAGGATAAGTTCATGAGGTGTAACATTGAAAGTGGTAGAAGCAGTACTAAAAATCCTTGATTCCAGCTGCATTTTGTCCACAGCACAAGCTAAGGGCAGGTGGGGCAGTTTTGCAGTGCCCTGGCTGTGCTCCAGTCATGCACAGATCTCATTGCAGAGCAGACTTTATGCGCAGCCTGTGCAGATCAGGCACTGACGAGGACCGCCCTGCTGACCAGAACCCTCCCTGCGCCGCTGTCGGTCACGTGCCGGCTCGCGGTCGGCGCTAGGTGCTAAGACCCGGCGTCTCTACGGGACGTGCCGGGGGGGGGAAGGCAAGCCGCGATACTGAGACCCATCCCAAACGAGTGCACGGGGAGGAGAGCGTGTGCGCGTTCCCAAAAACGCGTCTCACCGCGTCTCACCGGCCCCGCCCTCTCGCACGGCATTACGCATTCTCCGCCCGGGCGCCCCGCCCGCCGTTCGCTAGCGCTGTGGGAAACGCGGCTGGAGTCCCGGATTTTCCGGCTGGCCTCACAAGCAAACTCGCTTCCTCTCTGCACCGAGGACTTAAGGGCCTTCCTGACTGCAGACAGTAATCCTGCTTCCAAAGCTCTGCCTCCTGCCCTACAGCCAAAATGCAAAAAAATGTAAAACTGGAAGAGAAAAAAAACATTTTGTTGAGATGTTATGTAAACTTGAGTTTATATGTAAACTTTAACTACAAAAATAAACTTGTAATTATAGAACAGGACATAGGCTGTAAGATAATATCTTAATAGCAGCTGAGATTCTGGCACGAAGCTTGACTTGGACGGGTCTGGGGCATTCGCTGAAAGCATGGAAAAAATCACTGGTGAGTCAGATGGAAACAAATAACACTTTGCTAATAGTCAATGGGAGGTGCTGTATAACTGCTGCATTACTGCTTAATAACCGCTCAATAAAGGCTTAATAAGCACTGCTGCAGCATGAATGCCAGTCAGCATGTCACCCCGCGCCCTTGTGCACGTTTAAAGCAGCACAGCTGGGGCTTCCGCCCCCGGGGTCGTGTTGAGCGGCTGGCGGTACCGCGGTAACCAGCCTCTCCGCCATTACAGAGGAGGAGAGGAGACTGAAGCGAGCGCGGACGCTTTTCCCCACAGAGAAGGGAGCCATTTCCCCCACAGCTCCACCCAGAACGCAGCCTCCATTTTCATCTGGATTCTGTCTGTGTGTGTGTCACTGCGGCCGCCATTACAGGATTTAGGGCGGGGCTGAGCGCGCCCGTACGTCTGCGCGTGCGATAAAACAGCGGACCCTCATGTGCAGCGAGCCACATGAGTAATCCCAGCACAGCTAATTAAGAGCGGAGCAGGAAGCTGCTGGATGAGTCCTTCGGTTCATCATGGTGATTAAGAGCACACTCTGAGGTGGGGGGGATGTATTCACTCGTATTCTCTGCTTTCACTCTGTCCCCTCCTTACCTCGTAGTCTCTCCCTCTGACAGGGGCTTTTTACATTGTGGATGGGGCCAGGTAGGACAGGGGCGGGGCAGGTGGGATGGGGTGGGGGCAGGTGGCATAGGGGCTGGGTCAAGGGCAGGCAGGGGCCGATATTGGCTCATGGTTTTCCTCCTAGTTAGAATTGGGGGTAGGTGGTATGAGGCAGGGCAGGTGGGTTAGAAGCGGGTGCAAGTGGGACGGGGTGGGATGGGGCTGGGGCTGGGGCTGGGGCTGGGGCTGGGGCTGAGGCTGGCACTGGCTTGGGCAGATATCGTCTCATGGTCCCCCCCCCCTCTCCCCCCGGGGCAGAACATGCTGGCGGAGAAGGTGGAGCAGATGATGGAGTGGAGCTCCCGCCGGTCCGTGGTCCGCATGAACGGCGACAAGTTCCGCCGCTTCGTCAAGGCGCCGCCCCGGAACTACTCTGTCATCGTGATGTTCACCGCCCTGCAGCCCCAGCGGCAGTGCTCCGTCTGCAGGTAGGACCCGCCCCGCCACGCCCCCTTTCACAGGTCACACGTTCCACCGCCTTCGCTGCCTGAGAAATGTTCCAGCGATCTAAGCAGGGTCCTTACAACACGGACACTTCAAATTGCTGAGAGAAAAAGCAAAAAGAAAAGCTTTTTAAAGAAGTTAATCCTTGAAAGGAAGAAGAAAGCATTTCTCAGCGTGACTGAATAAAGACCTCTCTGGGTGTTATTTACGACAGGGTGGAACTCGCTGACCTCCGGATCACAGCCATCACAGCGTTTCTTTCGGAGCACAGATCCGAGTGTGTGTATTAAATTAAGATTATGTGGGGGAAATTAACATGTAAATTACAAAAAAAAAAAAAAGGGGGGGAAGTTAATTCAATCGGGGACAACCTTTATGCGGCTGTCAGTGCCGGAGCGGCACACGACCCGTAATGGAGTTTTAATCGCCCGCCGTCCCGGTAAATATGAATCGCATTTCCGTTTTTAAAGGCACGGCAGCCCCCCCCCCCCCCTTGACGTGTTTTTAAAAACACATTAGTCTTACCGGGGTGGGGAACACGCTCTCCGTTCGGGGCGCGGTGTCACTCCCGAAGCGCGTCCCGTCACGCCGCGCGTCTCTCGCTCGGGGTTCGGGTGGTGGGGGGGGCCGCGGGGGGGGGGGGGTGAGATTTATGCGGAGCGATGCGGTCGCGGCGGTGGGCGCGGTCGTGTCGTGGTTCGGCGCTGACGCACGTGGCAGATTGGGCGCAGGCTCCGTTAATCACAGTTCCCCGCCCCCCCGCCGCGCGGTGTCCTCGCCCGACACTAAGCCCTCTGAGGAGCCGCCCCGGCGTCGGCTAATCGTTTTTTAAAAAGCCGCACGGTCGCTCTCCGACAGTACCCCAGAGATTACGTCCTGGGGTGCTGCATCCATGTTTTCGGGGTCCCACTGAGCTCGAAACGACACCATTCCGATTCATAATTAAAAGCACATACAGTAGACGCGGGGCGCAGAAATTAAATTTTAATTAAAAGGACGGTAATCCTGACAGACGAGACGGAACGAGTGTTTTCGCATCGCGTTTTATTTTATTATTTCCTCTCGGTGTAGCTCATGCAGTATTCATGCGTGTGCTTGTTTTCGGTGGCAGGAGGACTCTCTCGAGCTCGCCCTCGCACGGAAACGCGCAGATATCCGAGGACAACCTTTCTGGCCCGCTCTAATTGCGGAGTCTTTTTGTTGTTGTGGCTGTTATGCCGGAAAGAGGACTGGAGCTGACAGTGGAACAGAGAAAGCTCGGAGGGAGCGAGAGTTTGGAGAGTTCCTGGAATTAAGACTCAACTTCACGGTCCTCTTGGCTTCGGAACAAAAAGCAATTAAAACAGGCAAACAAAACGAAAACACCCTCGAAAACTCAAGAAACCTCAAATGCTGTGTAAATGTTTTAGATAAAATTGTAGATCGGAGAAGTCCTCGATTCATGCAGTACAAACTGATACTTCATTATACAGTACATAACACGATAAGTACTTATGAAAATGCATTAAATAGCATTGATACAGATGTACACTATAGTTATTAAAGATGGCTCGATGCTTATCTCAAAGTTTACAACCTGGCTTTCTTTCAACTTGAGATAACAAAATGTAATAAATAGATAATAATGATTAGGAAGAGTTCAGCACCGCCACACAAGCTGAAATTATACCCCACACAATGGGCAAGGTGTGTGGCACAGTCCACAGGCCGGCTGACTCTTGAGCCATATATAAGCCCCTCCCCCCCCTCCAAAGGGGCGGGGTTTGATGCCACGCCATGGCACCTTCTGGCCTGTGACCCCGTCTCTATCAGTTACCCTCTCTGCTTGCTCCCTGTTTGAATAAAGCAAAAAACAAAATGGAGGGCAGACAGCCTCTTTTGAAATTACAGAAACAACGGACACACTCACATGTGCACACACACACACAGACACACATGCACACTCTCACATGCGCACACACACTGACTCACACACATACAGGCACACACAGACACACTGACTCACACACTGACACACACACACACACTCACACACACACACGCAGAAACAAACCTCCGTGCCTGCACCGCAGGGGAGCTCGGGCCCCCCTCGGTCCCCCAGGGTTCCTCATATCTGATGAGAGCGGGTCGCTGTCATCAATCTCCTTATGATAAAAGGAGCACAAATTGGGCGGCGCAGGATGAATTACGCTGCGGCGTGACAGACTGATGCATGAGCGCGCCGAGCGGAACGGACGACCAGGTTCAATATTTGCGCTGCACTTAACCGGGGTTCTAATTAAACCTTCATTCCGGGAGGAAAACAAAACAAAACAAAGCAAAATAAATAAAAAAAGAAAGCAAAGAAAAAAAGCCTGTCCTGTAGGACGCTTTCGACATTTCAGATGTGTTATTAGAGCAGAGCCGACCGCCGGTCTCTCCGGCGAAGCGGCGTCCGTGCTCCTGCTGGGCCGCGGTTGCCTTTTCCGCTGTGATTTTAAAAATGAGCGGGTATCTGTCAAGGCCGTGTTTATTTTCCAGGCCCCCTCCAACAGCAGCGAGTAATTAAAGACGATGGTTGGGGGGGGGGGGGGGGGGGCGGGAATCCGCGTTTCGGACGCGTCGTTATTTTCCTTATTTTGGCAGCCGAGCAGCAAATTAGCGGCGGCGGGGCCAGCGCGGTCGGCCTTATTAAACCCCCACACGGCAACAAACGGCGTCCTTATTCGCTCGTTTGGTTCATTCCCCTCTCGTTTCCCCTGCCCTGACCACCAACCCGCCCCCCCCCGCCCCCACCTCACCTCGCTGTGTGTTCCCCTCGCAGGCAGGCTAATGAAGAGTACCAGGTGTTGGCTAACTCCTGGCGCTACTCCTCGGCCTTCTCCAACAAGCTCTTCTTCACCGTGGTGGACTACGACGAAGGGGCGGACGTCTTCCAGCAGGTGAGCCCCCCGGGGGGGCGTGTCTTCCTTCAGCTCGCACCAATCCTGTCAGGGCCACTCACCAAGGGGTGCTATGGTGCTAATTAGCAGGCAGAATACATTAGTGGTGGGGGGGGGGGAATAAATAGAACTATGAAAACCCAAGGTGACTGACGCTCTCCGAGCCGTCCCCCCCCCCCCCTTCCCACCGTGTTTTAAGACACGTTCCATCTGCCACTTTAGTTCAGTTCTCAGTAGTTACGAGCTGCCTGTCAATGACAGATTCTTAAGAAGTCAGTCACTGCGTCAGCACGGTACAGTGCCAAGTCAGTCTCTGCCCCTGAATGACTATGAAAGACTTAGCGCTTAGCGCACTGAATGCACACTCCGGGTTTTTAAATTTTTCTTTTTAATTCTGAAAGGCTCGTATTCGTGATGAAAGGCTCGGATGGCTGGCGAGCGCAGACGCGTTCCGCCTTCTCCCTGCGCAGGCGCTCCCCCGAGTCCTGTCACTCATTCAGTCAGAGATGTTGCAGATGTTCCAGGCCAACCAAGGTTGCCGCGTAAGGGGGGGGAAAAAAAAAACAAATAACATTACCTTGTACTGTACCCATTACCGTTCGACGGAAAGCACAGTCTGCCGCCCAAAATTGATTTCGAGTCATTGACGTTTGAAGGACAGGCCCAGGGGGGGGAGTGTTTGTTTAGGAACTGCGTTGGCACGGTTCAGTGGCGCTGCCCAATCAGGGAGGGCCAAGGGTAAACAGGTTTTAATTCCAACCAATCACTACGCCCCGTTGAGTTCACCGATTAGTTCCCTCGTCTCTGGTTGAAGGTGCGTTAATTACTGAAAATCAGCATGCGAGGTGACCCGAATACTCTCGGGCCTATCCATAGCGTGCGATTGGGCACCGCTAGCTTAGTGCTTCCGCTGAGATTGCAGTGTGAGGACGTCTGGATGTGCAGGAGACTCGCTGACTGAAGTCCTGCACCCAGCTCCTCCTGTCGTTTGAGGGAGACCTGCGCCGGTCTGTTCCGGCATGTTCCGTCACGGTCTGGAGGGCATACGCATGAAGGCCGATCGTTACACACTCACAGGGCCCAACCGTTCTCCACCATTGGGCCCAATGTTCCGGAGAATTCCGCACTTCAGCAAAACCGGTTGTCAGTTGTAGGCCACGGGCAGTGCCGGCCAGGTTTCAATCAAAACATTAGTGCAGAATCTTGACTTAAATTGCAAGACACTTGAAGTGCACTGAATACAGACTCAGAACTGTTCTCTTCATGAACGCATTTTGGAAAGTTTGTTTCGCTAGAGTTTTTGAAGAAAGACTTGTGTTTAATCCCAAGAGTTAAGGACGTGGCGTGGACTGATTCCTGCCTATCACAGCCGGGCATCTGACGCCAGATTTGAACACAGATTAACTTGAAAAGAATCCTGTGCCAAAAAACTTTGGTCCCATTGCGCCGCTGCTTTGCATGAAAATAAACAGACGCCATTCCAAACATGCCTCATTAACATTTTCATTTTTCAAGGTAAAATGCCGCTCTCAGGCAATTATATAATTACCGCTGAAGTTTGAAATGACGTGTAATTAAATGCGGACGCGCTCTTGCTCCGAATTGTTGTTCTTAATGCGAGATTGCTTTGGACACCTCACCCGTAACACAAGACATGCTCATCAGGTGGCAAGCGAAATAAGTAACTTGGTAATGAGGCCCCCCTTTGAGTGGCGGAGGGGGGGGGGGGGGGGGGGTTTATTGTTGTTTTTAATTACAGGGGGGAAGGAACAGAGGTGACTGTACAAAGAGGCCGCCATTAGCATTCATGATACGGCCCTCATTGTTAATCCGCCCAAACGATTGCAGCGATCCTCGCTTTGAAGAACGGTGTCAATTAAATTTTGTGGAGTGACTGCGTGTGTGTGTGTGTGTGTGTGTGTGTGTGTGTGTGTTGGGACGGGATGCAGTCTGTGGTAAATCGTCCTTCTTACCTGTGTGTAATCTGCCAGGGAGCCGTTGCGCTGGGGTCCTGGAGATTCGTTAACGTTTCGGGTTCTCGTCCCTCCAGCTGAACATGAACTCCGCCCCCACCTTCATGCACTTCCCCCCGAAGGGGAAGCCCAAGAGGGCGGACACCTTCGACCTGCAGCGGATCGGCTTCGCCTCCGAGCAGCTGGCCAAGTGGATCGCCGACAGAACCGACGTGCAGGCGAGTGACCCCGGGCGGGGAGGGGCAGGGAGGGGCGGGGCATGGGTAGGAAGGGTGGGGAGGGGTGGGGCGTGGCTGGAAGGGGTGGAGCATGGCTAGAAGGGGCGAGCGTGGCTAGGAGGAATGGGGTGGGATGGGGCATAGCAGGGAGGGGTGGGGCATGGTAGGGAAGGGCAGGGCGAAGGAGAGAGGGATGGACCAAAAACTCCTCACAAGTCCTTCTTTGCCTGTAGACCAGGGCTGCCCAACCCTGTTCCTGGAGATCTACCATCCTGTAGGTTTTCATAACAACCCTAATTTGGCACCCCTGATTCTCCAAGAGATCTCTAGCTGTTGAATAAGGCGCGCTTTGTTAGGCTCGGAGTGAAAACCTACAGGATGGCAGATCTCCGAGAACAGGGTTGGGCAGCCGTGCTGTCGACGCTGTGGTCATTGTCTCCGTTGACATTTGCATTGCAAATACCAGAACAAACGTCCATAATTCAAGTGCACATAAAGACTTACCACTGACATCATCTAACACTTAGTAAAAGGGCAAGTCAATTTTAACAATTAATTCCGTCGCCTAATGGCACTGAGCAATGTTTTTCAGTCGTTAGCTTATATTTGAATCATCAGCGCTGATTTCATTCATCGAGGCGAGAGACAAAAGCACTTTGCTAAAGCACTCGCTCATAAGTGGTAACAGCATCATCTTTTTTTTCCTGTTTTGTGAGCGCTCTCTCTCTCTTTCTCTCTGAGCGTTTGAGATGCACGATAAGCCACAGTCCGGTCCTAAAGCGCACAGGAGTGGTAAAGATTATGGGCGTCATAAATCTGGGCCAGCGTAGGGCCCTTGGACTGTATCGGGGGTTCATTATGAGGGAGATGCAAACGTTTCTTTATCAAACTCAGCATTCCGCGTAACTTAGGACACTAAATTCAAGGCCGCGTGCTCTCTCTCTCCCGCTAAAGCACAGAACCAGCGATTTAAAAACGCCTCACGGTCAAACCTTCCTTGACTCCTTTGTGTCAAATCTCGAACGACCTTCTGACTGTGGCCAGCGGGGTCTGCCAGGTGCAGCGTATTCGGCCATGGAGAGAGGTTCTTTGGAACAAAATTTTTTTTCAGTATTCTAAGTCAGTATTCTAGAACTCCAGTAGTGATTGTGACAACAGAATGTCAGTTAAGAACATTCTAATCACATATTTGTGATCTCACACCTTAAAGGGTTAAACTTCAGACCCTCGCACATGTACCCCATTTTGTTGCCTCAGAACTGGAAATTTTGACACTTATAAAAAAGGAGTAAGTATATCGGATCTACGCAACCTTCTCCACATTGTCATCGCTGTATTCACATATGGCAAGAATATCCCGGTCCCTCCGTAAAAATGCCACAAATCACCAGATTAATTTCAGTCGAGCTTCCTGTGTGTGGTTTTTTCTGAGTGAGGTGCATTGTGGGATGGGTTCTCCCCCGGTCGGACGGCAGGGCGAGGGAATCTCTCGCGCACGCTCGGGCCTCGCGGGCGATATTATGACCTTCGGCAAAGACACAAACAACATCTTTATGGGCCTCGGGGTCCGCGGCTGCTTTCCTCGTAAAAATCGAGCGAAAGACCGAAAGACTAATTCTCCTCCCGCGTTTACTGCCGCTTCACAGGGCCCGGGAACCCAACAGAGCCGGCAGGGGAAGAAAATTGTTTTTTTTCTTTTTTGTTCTCAGTAGGTTACCTTGGTATGCTCCGGGACGGCTCAACATAACTGCTGACGACTCACTCAGTGCACTCCAGGGGCGCTCCCGAATCGCAGCGGCCCGTAACCCACGCCAAGACGACTCGCTCGGCCGAACAAACGGGGGCGGGCCGCTTACGTTTTCGGGCGCAGTCGCGGCCGGCCAAATAAAAACATATCGCGGGGATTTTCTGTCCGATAAATCAAGATTAAGGTCCAAACTGGCGGAACGTACGAGGTTTCATGAACCCTGAAAGGAGTCGCCAGTGAGCCGCTAAATCGGTTTTTTTGTTGATGATCGCAAAGATTTTCCATTCAGACCAGCGAATAAACGAACTTATGCATTACTGTGGCACAGTGTGTGCACCCATCGAGTCATTGGCGAAATCCCTACCTCCCCTGATGACGTCATCCGTTCGAGGAAAGAGTCCTGAATGTCAACTCCAGCCTCGCCGGTCCCACATGAACGAACTGTGTCCGCGTTTCAGATCCGGGTGTTCCGTCCGCCCAACTACTCGGGCACCATCGCCCTGGCCCTGCTGGTGTCGCTGGTGGGCGGGCTGCTCTACCTGAGGAGGAACAACCTGGAGTTCATCTACAACAAGACCGGCTGGGCCATGGCCGCTCTGGTAAGGACGGCGCCCCGCCCAGAGGACCACAACCAAACCAAACGTAGCATATCACATAGCTATGTTCATGAGACATTTGCTTAGGGATGTGTGTGAGTGTGTGTGAGAATGAGAGGCATCAATTGTAATGCGCTTTGGATAAAATCGCTATATAAATGCAGTCCATTTACCATTTTTTCAAGGTTACACCATAAGCAGCATCATGAGAGGCATCAATTGTAAAGCGCTTTGGATAAAAGCGCTATATAAATGCAGTCCATTTGCCATTTGTTCAAGGTTACACCATAAGCAGCATCATTCGCCTGCTTAGTGTAAATGATTAGCATCCTGAGCATGAGTGATGTGTATTACAGACGGCATAAGAACATACCTGCCTTGTAGAAGTATTTCTGGGAGAAGGTGCTTTCTGCCAGGTGGAGTGATGGAATTTTAGGCATGATGGGATGTGTAGACCACAGTAGCATCTCATGACCTGTAGCGATGTGGTCCATCTTCTTCATCCTCCCGCTCCTCTCCTCCTCCTCAGTGCGTGGTGTTCGCCATGACCTCTGGCCAGATGTGGAACCACATCCGCGGACCGCCGTACGCTCACAAGAACCCGCAGAACGGGCAGGTGGTGAGTGATCCTCCTCCTCCTCCACCCTCCCTCCCTCCATCTTTCCTTCTGACTTTCTTTGCATCTTTTTTCCTGTTTCTTTAATTCTCTTGCCATTCACCATCTTCTTTTCTTTTTGGCAATGTCAAGGTTTGGGGGGACAATGTGAATTGAATTATGGATGAGTGAATAATTTAGAGAAATGTGAAAACAAAGGCACTTTTTTTTGACACTTCACATATCAGTTATGAGTAATTTGAATTGATTGAAGTGTTTAGCCGGTTTGGTTTTGCACCTTTGTTTGAAGACCAGCTCATGCACAACTACCACTTATTAAAATTACATTTTTTTTAAACAAATATGCAATGCATTTAAATGTTTGCATATTCTTAAAAATATGTTGAAAAATATCTGAATTATATTGAAAATACTGTGTATAGAGAGAGAGTTGTTGTTGCCTTGCCTCTAAGTGTTATTTAAATGCAGACGTACTGGGGGGAAAAACAGAGGCATTGCTCAGTATTACTGCGGTTAATTATTTGAAACTGGTGCTCGTTGCTTGCGGGGGAATAAGACACGTGAATGTATCATTGTGTCGACTCTCCTACCCAGCACACGGGGAATTATCCATCAGTCTGCCCGCGACGGTCAACACGCCCATCCGTCTTAATCAAATTAAGGTGTTTTTTTCCCCCCCCTTTTCTTTTTTTTAATTAATGCTAAATAAATAAGGAGGGGGATAAAGAGACTGTCAGCGAGTAATCCTTATCCCTTCAACCCCCCCCCCCCCAATTCCGCTCCGACGGGCCGCGGTCGCTCGTCCCGCCTCGTTCTCCGAAAGCGCGGCTCGCGTCCGCGTCGCCGGCGGCGATGGCGGCGGACCCGGTGAATGGCGGCTCTTGACTTTTGGGCAGAGTGATTGCAGGCTTTTTGGTTTAGTGCCCCTGAAAACCCCGCCCGCAAACAGCTGGGAAGCCCTAATGAGTCATTCAGCGGCTTCTCACTCAACGCTTTCCCGCTGGAAGAAAAGAACAGGCGCTGGCGTGCCGTTCCTTCATCTTCCCTCTGTTCTCTCACAGACCAGGCGGGTTGTGCGTCGAAGGGAGAGAGAGGGAGAGAGAGAGTGAGAGAGACAGAGAGTAAAAGAGAGGCTGAGAGAGTAAGAGTGAGAGACTGAGAGAGTAAGAGAGAGAGACTGAGAGAGTGAGAGAGTAAAATAGAGGCTGAGAGAGTAAGAGTGAGAGACTGAGAGAGTAAGAGAGTAAAATAGAGGCTGAGAGAGTAAGAGTGAGAGACTGAGAGAGTAAGAGAGAGAGAGTGAGAGAGACAGAGAGTAAAATAGAGGCTGAGAGAGTAAGAGTGAGAGACAGAGAGTAAGAGAGAGACTGAGAGAGTGAGAGAGACAGTGAGACAGAGAGAGAGAGAGAGAGAGCGAGCAGAATATGGTTGATTTTATATCACACTGTTCGACCTGTGTCACAATCTGTGTCATTGACAGCGGGGGGGATGTTGGACACGCATGCAAACACGCCCTCCCAAGCAGCACGATCGCTTTCTGACGCTTTAGTGAGGAAGACCCCTCGCCTCGCCGGGTGCACAGGGTTAGCCCAATTGGGCCAGAACACGGGACCGGGCTGGCTACCACCCCTACCCCCGCCCTGCCCCGCTACCTCCCCCAAAGCAGGTTAGCATAACAGTGTCTGGTTCAAGGATGTGTTGCCGGGCGATTAATCACTGTCGGTAATAACTCACCGCAGCTGTGGTCTGGTGCTGTGTGAGAGCTAAAGTCACCGTGAGGAACGAAACTATGGTGCTGGCTCATCGTTAGCGACGGCGAGAGAACCCCCCCCCCCCAAAGTTTTGCATTTTCAGGGACTGTACGGCTCAGAGGGCTACTGAGGCGGGCTCTCACGCCTTGCCTACGCAGTGATTTTCAGGAAGAGGGGGGGAAAAAAATAAAAAATAAAACATTTTCTCCGGATGGACATTACTTTTTAAAAATGTTTCGCTTGGCAGGCACAATGTACATAGCTTATTTTAGTCACTCATTTGCATATATATATGAATTATACATAAGATCTAATTATACAGCTCTATAATGTATTTACTGAAGTAATTCAGGTTAAGTACCATGCCCACGAGTATAGAAGCTTTGTCTCACCTGGGATTCAAACCTGCAATTTCAAACCCAATTTCCTAACCGTTATAGAACCCTGCCACCCATCCTCTCTCCACCAGGTTAATAAATACAGGCACGCCAGACTGAGCACATTTGCGAGATTTCGTTCTCCAAATACTTGTAGACGTTTTTTTTTTTTTGTTTCCGAGGACTCAGAATGCCTTTGAGCTCTAAATGGGTTTTTGTTAAATATTCATTGGAAGTGATTCTCCCACACAGAGCAGCAGTAGCTTCCCTGAAGGCGATGACCTGCGCGTAGATCCGCTGCAAGAGCAAAACATTTTATATAGATCCTCTAAACTTGTAGATTCCACAGTAAATCACAGAATAACGGCAAAGTGAACAGAAGGGGAATAAAAGAGGTTAAATAAGTAAGGATGGAAAGTATCAAGGGGTGACAGGCTGGATAGGGGGAATCACTAATGCGTAATGAATTGTTAAACAGGATATGAGTCTTGTTTACGGTGTGTGATTTGGTCAGGGGGTGGCGGGGGGGGGGGTGTTCATGAGCTCTGAACTTTATCAGTGTGGTGATGTTGTGATGTATGGCGGGGGTAATGTCCCCAGATCACATCCCCTGAAGCGAAACTGGGGTCGTTATGAATAATTCAGCCAAAAGCATTGATCTTCTCAGATATAAACAAACCGCTGACAATATCCCTGGTTCCCCGACTGAAGGGGACCTGCATCTGCACCAGAGTGGTTTTTTTTTCTTCTTTAAACCTTTTTAATTGCGGAAGGTTATGCACATCCAGAATCTGTACAGGGTACAGTGCATGTAGCAGGAAGGAAAAAGTCAGCAATACTTTGAAGTTGGAAGTTCTGAAAGTTACCTAAAGTTTAAAAGTAACCTCAGAAAAAATCAGTACAGTGTGGTAATGAATCCAGAAGCAAGAATTATGTTCATTTGCGTAGCAGTCTTATGGTGGGCAGACGCGATGTGAAACAGTGTCAGAGTCCGTTGACGTTGCGCTACTTGATTTCCGCCAAAGTAACTCTCCTCGCTCGAGGGCGTAGAAGCCTCGCCATCTCGGAAAGCTCGAACCCGTGACCCCCCCGTCTCTTTCTATCACACTCCACCTCTCTGCCCTACGAAAGCAGCCATCTTGGGACTGCTGCTAGTGTCTGCTCAAGGAAGTTAACTGTCCTTCAGCAAGATAATTCAGAATTCATTATCTGTACAAATAATAAACATATGAGCGTTGCATTGCATAAGGGTAAATAATACTTAGGCTCGCTCTTGCCATTGCACATTTAAATATTTACTGCATATTTTTTAACGTGTAATCGTGAGAGCAAGCTAAGACTTATTTTTCAACAGTATATGCTTCGCTGAGCACTAGGGATTAAATAGAGTATTTATTAACCCATCATATAGTCACACGGTTAGGGATAGAACTGACCTCCAGTTGGAGCCCAGATGATGTCACGGACCGGTAGATAATTTGAATAGCGCACCCGTGTCTGGGAAGGGAGGAAAAACAGGAAGGAGGCTCGATGCAGGCTGGCGGCGTGGACTAGGGGAATCTTCTCTGGTCGCTTTGGAACCACCACCGCCGAACAAAAACCTGAACCGAAAAAAGACAATAGACGAAACGCAAGGGCTGTTCCAGCGAAACGCAAATTCGGGCTAAGGGAGCAAGCTAGCCGCCACCCCGACACCAAGTGATCGCTCTCTGTGGCGTCCCCCCAAGCTAACTGCACTACACATAGTCAGGACCGACTATCAAAGCTAATGCATTCATGTAGGGACAGCATTTGTTTGTCTCCATTTACGTTACAGATAGGCAGTCCAGTCGTAGCATAGATTCCCCTGACCGAGCGTAGCCTTAGGAACCAGCTGGTCCGTAACCACGTGTAGTAATCCGCACTATTGTGACCCCGGTAGAATTAATGAAGATGCTTAATTAGCACGAGAAGTGCATTAGCAGACACACAAGAATGGAAGAGTGCTGTTAAAATGATACCCGGAGTATGTGTCATCCTCTCCTGTGAATTTATCTTCCAGTCCGGACCGCTTCCTGAAGTGGGAGATGTACTGTATCAGTACAACAGAAGGTTCTTGCCAATCCATCTCCCTTCCTGCTTCACTTCTGCCCACGTATCAGAGACCTTTGTAGTGCAACGAATAGCAGTCTTCAGATTTATACCATAAAAGGAGACCAGTGTCTCCCGTAGTTACCAATATCACACTCGGGCAGGACCAGGGCAGTGCGGTAGACACAGAGAGGGTGCGAAGCTGCAATTTGGGTCACGCCTACTTGTGGGCCATCAGAACCCGTCCTCGCTGGAAACGATGTGATTCTGACACGACGTGAGGCGGCTGGCGGTGCCTTCGACCCACGAGGCCGCGGGGCTGGCAAACTCCGGCCCTGGAGGACCGCGGCGTCCGCTGGTTTCCGGGGTGTTCCTGGCACCGGCGGCTCATTTAAGTCACTGATTGGCTGAAGGATCCGGGCACCTTGTTCTCAGGGTGCTTAATTGGCGGCCGACAGAGAGAGAACCACGAAAAGCCCGCCGACGCCGAAGCCCTCGGGGAGTTTAGATTGACGCCCCCTGCGCGAGGCTAATCACATCGCATTTAACCCAATAATCTGCCCGCCAAATGTGCAGCGTCTGCATCCAGGGCCTTTCCCTCTCCCTTTCAGCACACCGCCCACCTACGGCCTTCCACAACTCCATCAGAGTGCCCGGTCCGATCATTAAAGGCGTCCCCCACAGCACCTGCCCGTACAGTAGATCCAGGAAAGTTTTCCCCTCAAATTTGTTTGTAACTCTTTTTGAACAGAATCCTTCCCTCAGTCGATGTAAATCTTTTCCTTTAATCTCGTTTCAACCTGAGGCTTGCAGTTCCGTCCGCAGAGACTAAACAGAGCTTAGCTTGGCTCAGCATTATGCTTCATTAGCCTCTTATAAGATTTTAAACACTTCAATCAAAACCCACGCTCCACCCCCCCCCCCCTTCCCTCCCCTCCCCAGCGCTCACCCCCTTTTCCCTTTTCACAGACTTTAGAAACTCAGCGCCTGAAGTCTGTCTTCTGATTTAACTCCAGTGAAAATGCACCTCTTTGTGAAATCATATTACAGAAGCTGCCAACACTCTGGGATAAGGCAGTCTTAACCCTGTTAATAACTCCTGCCAGGCCGCAAAAACTAGAGTCCAAAAATGCTCTTTTTAAACATTTAGAAGGAAGAAGTCCTGCCTGTCCTGCTAAAGAACTCACTCTCTGTGCCACCAGGGGCAGCACATCGGTCCTAGAATTACCCACAATGGGAGGGTTTCACTCAGTAGGGTACTCCCCTTGACATATGGATAGGGCAGATGACAAGGGGAGTGACAAAGGCCTTTGTGTTTTAGGCCTTTGCAGTGACAAAGGCCTAAAACACTATTTGACATTACCAAATTAGTAGCAAATTAGAAGCTGTTGAAAGGGAAATAGCAAGAATGACCAAAAAGCGTGTTTCTGTGTGGTGAAAAGCACAGTACCTTACAGCAGGCTGCACCGGTAGTGTCGAGGCTGAGCACATGGAACCAGAACTAGAATACTGTTGGCTCAAAATTCTCAAGGAAGGTACCTTGTCTGAATTGTGTCAGCCAGTACCAAAAGCCGTGATTTCGTTGCTTGCTTTGAGGAAGCATAATCTGTAACAAGCAGAAGCATCTGTCTGGGAAATGGACAGACAGACAAAAGCAGACTTTGTCAGAAAACACTCTGTGATCTTGAGACGTTTCATTTTATGGAGCAGGGCTGCAGGAAAGGAAAAAATCACACTATTTCAGGTCCAAAATGAGTCTTACAGAGATGCTTAGAAAAATGCTGGACTTTTTTTCCCCCCTTTTCTTTAAAAATAGTCCACAAAAACAGACTCTTGTGCAAAACGGTGTTAACAGTAATGTGCGCTGTATGAATTTTGCTTTTAATTTTGTCGTGCTGCTCATGCAGCAAGGAATAAGATGTTGTGTTAGAACGGACAGGAGACACAAAGCAGGAGCGCTTATCTTTCTGCTGCACTGAGGAGAGAAGCTGCCTTTAAACGAACACTTTGGAAAAATGCTCAACAAAAAAAAAGGGCCAAGCATTGCTGCGGAGTATTTCGCTGTCGACAGTTATGCCTGTGCATCCGTGTGTGAAATTAAAAGTAAAAAAAAAAAGAAAAAGAAAAAAAAAAAAAACAACCTTGATTTTTGAACTTAATGCAACATTTGCATGAAATGATATTTTTCCGCCACCCTCCATCATGGTAAAAAGTGCTATAGTCGCAGTTCGTTTGCCTTCAAGAGTATAATAGAGTTGTTTTTGTAAGTTCAAAAGATGGCTGACGCAGGCCGGGGAGGTGGATTGTGATTAGCTTGGTGAAAAGTTTGTTACCCCCCATTTTAATGAATGGGAAAAACGGCGCATCTTTCAATCCACCTGTTGCATTTCTCCCTCACGTACAGTAGTTTCCTCAGGATGTCGATCATAAACATTCTCCTCTCTCATAGATCTTTGTTAAACTTTCTTATGACTGTTAAGAAAGTTTAACAAAGCAATAGCAAGTCAAAACAAAAACAAAAAAACCACCAAAAGTGATGTGAAAATTTGCATAAATTCCTTACCGCGTCTGCCACTCTCGTTGCCATGGTAACCCCACATCGTCTCCTCTCCGCCATTGGTCTTTGGTCAGGCGTGATGCTGGGCGTCACCAGACCCAGACAGAACCCGAGCACCCGCCGGCACGCTCAGCTCTGGCCGAGATTTAACCCCACTCAGCCCCTGGTGGGAGGAGGCCAATCGTGTGCCGCGGCTGCAGTTCGGGGGGTCCTTATCGGCCAATGGCGAGGAGGCTTGAATCTGCGACTGCGGCTTGTGCTTGTGGTTTTACTGACAGAACCACTAGGGAGCCCCATTAATGTAATTACAAAGAGCTCAATGACTGTGGAGTGGATCACCTGTACTTACTGTGTAATTTAGAAATTCAAGTTGTTTTAATCATTACCAGTCAGTTCAGGCTCGGGGAGCAGTGGTCCATGTAATTTACCTCATCTAGCTTTCAATTTCATTTTCTGTCCCACACGCATTTTATAATTCATCAACGGAATTTCATTAACGGAGTTAGAATTTTCACAAAAAGAAAAGAAGTTGATACAATGTACAGTTCCAGATCAACAGAGTTTAAAAAAAATAAAAAAAGTTCTGTGTCCTCTGGTAAATATGTCTGGCGGAACTACAAGTGTGCAACTAGTCTGATTGGTCAGGTGCGTCACATGACCAGTCGAAGGCAATCACAATGTCTCCGCTCCTCATCATAACAAACATAATTACCATCATCTTACAATAACAAGCACCTCAAACAATACATTTCTGATTGTATAGTCATCGACAGGATCTCTACAAGATTGGGCCCATTTGACTGCCATGTAGCTTCCTAAACAGTACCATTCTAAGTATAAAAATAGGGCAGACATAATTTGCCTACACTCTCTGCCCCTTGCTTTAGTTACATGTTTTTGTCTTCACATCAGCAAACCCTTCTGATTAGTGGCAGGGAGGGAAAACTAATGCTGACAAAAAGGAGAAAGACATTTGCAGATAATTTTGAGCTGAGATACATATGGGAATGTATAAGCTCGGGCTGCGCAACCCTGTTCATCGAGAGCTTCCGTCCTGTTGGTGTTCATTTGCATTTGACACACCTGAATTCTACTTAGTAGCAGCTCAGCGAGATCTCTGGCTGTTGAATGAGGTGCTCTTTGTTAGGGCTGGAGTGAGAACCTACAGGACAGTAGGTCTTCAGGAACAGGGTTCAGTATAAGCAGTTATGGGCATGAGTAATCAGCATATTTGTATTATCATCATCATCATCATCATCAATTTATTATTATTATTATGTAGCATTGGCACATGGTTTGTGTGGTGTTTAACATCATTAGTTCAAAGCTGGCGTTTCCTCTGCCCCTGTGTTCCCTATTGAGATCACAGAAGCGGACTCAAAAGGCGAATGTAATATACACTGCACAAACACAAGCCACTGCCTTCAGCTGTGTCTGATACACTGTGCATTTTACCACAGGCCAGGGCCGTTCAGTTGTCACAGTATCAAGGCTGGTGACAAGAGTATGACAATAGCCAGGTGCTTGCAGGAAGAAAAAAAAACTGACATGGTACAAGAAATGAACATTTTTAGCTTAGTACTGCAAGGGGGGAAGAAAGGCAGCAGTGAATTCAGTTCAAATTATTTTTAACCAGCGCATACAGATGCAGTAAGCCAAGAGGCATTTATGCCTTTTCCCTTCTGATTAGTCCTGTTTATTAAATGCTGCCGTTCGTGTTTTTTCCCCCTCTCGCTTCGCCTTGTGTGGTTTTAACGACCTGTTTTTCTTTATTTATTTTTCCGTCAGATAGTGATCATAAATTAAAACTTTCTCTCGGCTGACCTGCGTGGTTAAGGTAATGAAATCCCGCAATTATAGGTTATTAAATGCAGTCTCACACGTTTGGATGCGCCGGTTTGAAATAAATCAAACGTTCCGCGCAGGTTTATGGGGCAAATGGTAGGTTCTAGTAAGCGCCGTGGAACCGCTAATGACAGCCTCGAGTCGGAAGTGATTTAGCCTTGATCATCCAAAAGACGGCAGCCTGCGCTCAATCAACATTTGTCCTTTACTGCGACTTACACGTAAACACGTAAGCGTCAAAACTTCTTTCTTTCACAAACATAATTTGGGCTAAGTTAGTTTTGCTGATTGCTGAAATTGCCAAAGTGTGATGGTGAACAAAAAAAAAAAGAATTCTTAAAGATAACGGTCCAAATGCTAACCACACCCAACCGGCGAGCTCAGATTCAACCGTACGGCAAGAGAAAGTCCACGGGCAGTGTGGCTGCCGTCTTATATACAAGATTGTGGGCCAAGCGATTTTCACGCGGTTCAAAGAGGAAGACATTTTTCTGTCTAGTTTTATTTTATTGCAGCGTGATACTGATGATACCGGGGGGGGAAAAATACAAATGGCAAATATTTGGCTTCAGCGTGACAGAATCTGCTCCACAGAGCGCATTAAGCAGACTGAGATACGGGGCGAGCCGTTAAATAAACACACACTACAGGCAAAGATTTCCAGGACTTCTTCCCAGGGACATTATTTCTGATTTAAGGGGACAAAGACGATTAAAAATGAATCTCTGAAGCAAATGGGTGATTTAATTACAGCGGGAGCGGGGCAGAGTGCGGAGAAAGCGATATTATGAAGGCAAACA
Source organism: Anguilla rostrata (assembly GCF_018555375.3). NCBI lineage: Eukaryota > Metazoa > Chordata > Actinopteri > Anguilliformes > Anguillidae > Anguilla > Anguilla rostrata. Next base: position 8,062,222 of record NC_057937.1, read on the forward strand.
GTGGGAGGGCGGCCATTTCAATGTTAATGAGTCACACTCGTGTAAATAGACGATTTTGGGGAAATAACCGGCAGACAAACTTTTGCCCGAGGCACGTTCACCAAAAGGGAGTCGATGGCTTCCAATTACTGCTCATCATTTTACAAGCTCGACTGACTGCTACTTGATGCTCCTGAGGCACTTCTTTCTGAAAAATAAGAAAGAGAGCGTAATCTATATTTATAGTGCGAGTATGACTCCCAAAAGTAAAGTTCTCACTTGGGCATTGTAATCACGCACCAGCTACAGGACCGTGACCAGGCTGATTTGCAAATGCACAGAATGGCCGTCCAAGAACTTGGGTACATTTTTGGTGCATAAAACCACTACTATTACTACTGCACACGGTAGTTCCATAAAACATCTATCGTACAAATACTGATAATGCAGGAAAAGAAAACGAGAAACGTGCTTCCACGTTCTACAGTGTTAAGCAGCTGCTGCCCTGAATCCTGCAGTGGCTCCCTGGATTAATTTGTCAGGCGCTTCGAACCGTTTTATCCAACTGGGCTCCTCAGCCACAGGACGCTCATCTTGGTTTCACTCCGTTGCCAGATTTCGGAATCGCACCTCTGGGTTATTTTTAGGCCTGGTGCACGGTGGGTAATCTAGCGCGTCCTGGGGGGTAAGAAGGTGTTGCTCGGGGTGTCAGATGGACGATGAAAACAGGCGGGCGGGCGGGAGGGCGGGCCCTGTGGCCGTTTTGGCACTCCCCTACCCACCTTCCCTCACCCCACCCCACCCTACCCAAGTAAGTTTTTACACCAAGTTTTTAGTCCCCGGAACTAGGCCTTCTTCCTGTATTTATGCCATTAGGGGCTTTCCCCCCCTCCCCCTCTCCTCCCCCTCACAGATGAAAACAGTCACGAGCCATTTCCAGTGCCTTTCGATCTCGCGCCAGTTCAGTCGGCCTGGAGGTTGGTTCTCGGGGCCTTCTGATCTGTGCAGGGCCGCATTGAAGACGTTTCTCCTCTCATCCCTAATACGATGGCTCCTCTCTCTCTCCTCTCCCGCCACGGCCGTCGCAGCGGATGGCGGCTGCCGCTCGGGCGGCGGGTTTTCGCTCGCCAAGTTCCGAGCTCGGGAAAGGAGTCCGCTAGCCCGCGCGCGTTAGCGTCACGCTGACATACGGCTCGGAAATTCCTTTCCCCCCCCCCCCCGCCCGCGCGCGTGTGCGGTCCCGGCTCGCAGGACGAGCCTTAGATCACAGCCAGCCGTTTTATCGCCTCGTATAAATTTTGAGTGCCCCGCGGATGACGGTTCTCTCCGAATAAATCAAGGCCTTAAACTTCAAAGAGTGCTCGCATTGATCAGGTGAGGTGTGAGGAAAAAGACACAGCTCGCGCTTTTATGCTGCAGAACACATACGAGCACGATCAGGGGTTAGTCACTTTTATACCCCACCGCCGTGAAACGCCCCGATTCCCTGCCAACATAAGAGGCGTTTAACGCGCTGTTTCGTACACATAATTAAGCACGAAATTCTGTCTCTGTGTCACACTAAACTGCACTCACAGCACACTTTTGGTGAACAGTATAGTTGAGAACAGTCAAATCTAAATGTATGTTCATAAAAAAGCAACATTATAAAGCAAATGCAAAGGTATCTATTGATGGTCAGTTACATTTCCATTAACAATAGCATTGGCACGTATTTAAAACAGCTGGACATATATAGCCTGCCAGGCCCTTTGGGATTACTGAGCTCACCAGTGCCGTCTTTATTCTTAATCATGTTCCAAATGGTTGATTTTGGTTAGCCTAAGGTTTGGCCTATGTCTCTGACTTTTTTTAAAAAAAAGACTCATAAAGCAACCAGCAGCCTAGAATCAAGACTAGACACTGAAAGCTTTGCTATACTTGAACACACCGGACTAATCAAACACCTGTGAAGAATTTTGTCCAAAGAAATGGGAAGGTGGATGAAAAATTATTATGCATAAAAGTGTGCGGTTAAGTCTGTATTGTGAATCCAAAATGTATCTACAGTTATGGAGTACAGAGCTAAATCAAGAAAAAAAACATTATGGTGCTCACTAATATATATATATGTATATATAGACACACACTGTACACATACTCCTTTTGTGTGTCCCATTTCTGTGTGTCCATATCAATAATGGAAAATAGAGAAACAGGGACATTTCTGTGGCAACACATTCTGTCCACATCTCAGTGCGCACATTCCAAGCCAGGAAATCTGTGCCATTGCGGGTGATGATGATGCTGCTGAAGGTTAAATGCGTAACTACACATTAAATGTCATTTCAAAAAAAAGAAAATCATCCGAAAAATACTGGAAAGATACGAGCCGGGAAAGGCATGCGGCCGGAACGCTCAGGAATGTGGCGCGGTGGCTGTTCCCTGAGCCTATCAAAACGCATCAAACCCCACCGCCGTGTGACAAATATATCAATTTCAGTATAGCCCCGGGGCCCGGGGGTTGTGAAATATGATATTAACCATGATATTTATATTCCTGTCAACACATTACCATTTCCTTGCTTTATTTAACGTTATTGCATTTATTTTTCACTCCCGAGAAAAATGTTGCGCCCTGCTGAAGTTTGTGAAAACAACCCCCCCCCACCCCCCCCACATAGAGTGAAAAGTACTTCTCTCTGTGGAAGTAGATACAGCAAGAATGCCCAGTTTGAGCTCCGTGTACTGGTTAAATTTTTAAACTCTCAATATTCTCATTCAGTCTGCACATTCATTTTTTTTTTTTTTAAGTGCAATCACATTTACATCAACTGATGACTTCTCATTTAGCTGCGACCTAGCAACTGTGCCACTGCTGATGAAGTGGTGACCGACTGTGACAGGAAGTGGCAGGTGTTCATTGTACAAGCACAGGACTAACATTTCATTGTTAGGTCTTCCTGTGCCTCTGGAAACACGGGAAATGTGTAGTATTCCAACGGTGAATCTAATTTCTGTTTTTGGGCCGTGGAGAAAAGCCACTAAACGCTCACTTCAGAGGTTCCCTCCGCTTTGAGGTGAGTGTCCATCCCTGGATTTCGGATTTCGTGTGTCGCGTCGCACGACGCGCGGCTCTTCACACTTCGCCGTAGACCGCTCTCCATTTGTGCTCTTTTGCAACGACAAAGGTCACGCAGACATCGATCGTTCTCAAAATCTGTCAGGTTCTCCAGTTCTCTCACCTTTGTTTTTATTTGCCCCCGTTCATCGTACAAGCAGCCATATTTTGACAGCTTTTTTTTCTGCTTCGGTTTCACTGGAATCGTTATTTTAATTTTTTTTTTTTCAGCGAATCGGCCGAGCATCGGGCGCTCGCTGTTCTCTCAGCGGCGCGTAATCAGGGGTTTCTGCTGCGTTCATTAATCCAGCGTAAAGGCTCCCCCCTCTTCCCTCCCTCCCTCCCTCTCTCCCTCTCTCCCTCTCTCCCTCTCTCCCTCTCTCAACGTCGTTCCCGTCGCACCGCTCCATTCGTCTGGATCTCCGGGCAAATCCCTTCGACCTTTTCGAGGCGGGAGCCTTGTTAAAAAACCAACGCGCGGCGCCGAACAAAAACAATGGAGAGAGCCATCAGTAAAAGGGCAGAGAGCGAGCCTGTTAGCCTGGAGAGCGGGGTCTGAGCGGGCTCCGTCATTACCGAGAGGGGAAGGGAAATAATGTCACGCTTTCCTAAATGTTATATCGTCCATCACCTCATTCCAGCTTTTTAGGATTTACCGCCCCCCACCCCCACACACACCCCACAAACACAACAAGTTTGAATGGATTGGGATTAGAAAACAACCAGATGCTGTACAGTCCGTAGCTTCTATGATCAGAATTGACCTTTTTTAAAATAATTTTTTATAATGTGCTTTCAAAACAGCGCATTTTTAATGCACCTGCAAAACGGCGCATTTTTAATGCGTCCGCACTAAAAATCTAGAGTGCGTTCTCCTTTTAAGATCGAACGAATGACGCCGAACAGAATATGCGGTGATAAAACCCTCCAAATTTACATCTCCTTTAGGACAGCTGTCATTATGGACACTTTTAAGGAGCATTTTTCCCCGGTTGTCAATTAACGCAAGATATTTCCTCTGTATTTATGAAGATGGCAAATGGAGATCAGCCTCGTGCCCAAGTATGATGAATGAATAAATAAACAAACAAATAAATAAATAAATATGGGAGGAAAGATGTACAAAGACATAAAACACCTCTCACGAGCCTCGAAATATTAACAGTGTCAAAAAAAAAAAAACACAAAACGAACTTCAATAATCCAAACTGGCTAAAATGTCAGGCTAAAGAAGCCATTATACTGCCAGTAATACCAGGCGTTAATATTTCCATGCCAAGACAAAATACCTTGTGTTGGTCTGGAATGAAAATAGAATCTCCAGTTGTATTCATCATTTTTCTCCCACTCACTCGCACACACGATTGACACAGTCGAGCCGGGGACGTGTTGACCGCAGCGTCTCCTCAGTGACTCAGACTTCAAACATCGAAGCACAGATTTTTCACAGCTCGGCACAAGTCTGATAGTGATGACACATCAGCTCCATCCGCTGAAGCCCTACCATGCCGTCAGTGGCGATTCGCGATTCAGATGCGCACTGTGTGTCCGTGGTAGGTTTGTGCTAGATTGATCGCGTCGCCATAGGCGACGGAACGTTTGAATTCTCAGCAGCCTGTCTCGGTGGCAGTGATCTGCTGAGCGGTGAGCAGTTGATGAAGTCACATGACCTCACACACAGTACACTGCTATACTGGAAAAAAATGGCTTATCACTACACAGGGCAGCTCTGTGGCACTCTGCTTGTCAGGCTGTGTAAACTCTCGCAGTCACATGAAACGGTTTGTTTTCCTGTTGTTGCCGGGAATACTTACACATACATGCCAGCGGCCATTTTAACGCTGACTGCACAAACAGCATTGCGCCGTGTGTTTCCGTTGTCCCCCGATTTAAAGCCACGCTACGGCCTGCCACCGACGCAGCTCCGCGGACTCGATCACTGAGCTAACGCAGCGGGGAACGGCGCGGGGAGCGGCAGACCCGCGGTCTGATAACACCGCGGTGGTTTATGGGAGCGCTGCGCTTTTTAGCGCCGCCCCCCTCGGGGGCCCGTCTCAGACAGATGAGCGGGGAGGCGTCGCCTCATCCGTTTGCCGGGGGAAACCGAAACGGGGCGAAGAGCGATCCTCCTTCCTCTGCCTCTTTTTTTTACTCTGCCGTGTGGTGCTGACCGCGATCTGCAAAACACCGCTTAGCTTCCCTTCTGCGGGCCGGGAGAAGGGATGGTTTACTGAAGATGATGATGAGAAGAGAGCATTCAGCCCATCCAGGCTCTCTCTCCATTTACCTACAAATTAGCGTGTCCAACAGTGCGCCCAGTCTGCACCTGAAGCCCCAGGAGGGTCTGGCACTGCTGCCTCAGCTGGCAGGCTGTTCCCGGCAATGACAGCTGTCCGGGTTAAAAAAATAAAAATTAAAAAAAGCTCCCCGATATCCATTTCTCTTCTCTGCGCCTTTGTTCTACTGACGGAACTCGACCTGAAAAATGCTTTGTTGTTTACTTTGTTGTTCATTCCTGTCGATTTCCTTCGTGGTGATATATTTTACGGCAGACCTGCTTGCTTTCAGCAAAGTGAACGGAGAGAGAGACAGCTCTGGCCAGTTGTCTCTCCCCCCCCTCCTCGAACCTGAGATTATCGTTCAGGTTCAAAAAGCAGTCGCTCCCTTCATTTTCTGCCACTGCATCCATCTCCCCTTTTTCTCAAGGCGTCTCTTCCATTTTTCCACCTGGAGGATCCAGAATTCACTAGAGGCTCCACGTTCCGGTACACTGATCCACTGACCCCTAAAAACCGCTACATTAGTTCCTCCCAACAATGCTCCAAAGCACCAGTGAGTCACCAGTTCTCAGCAGCAAGAGAAGCATCTCCTCTCCCATGGGCGCTAGCTCTCTCCTGTAGTACTGCACTGCCTGGGCTGCATTACATCGTTTGCTTTAAACTATTTAAAGCAAAGTAGCCATTTAAGCAGACGCTATTAGCCATCGAGCTAGCGTACAAAGCTCGCAGTCTACACGCGGTCCATTTATACTGCTGGATATTTACTTGAATCAGTTCAGGTTAAGTACCTGACTCCAGAGTACAGCAAATTCCAAGTTACGAGTTCAGTGCCCTAGCCACTGTACTGCCTTTCCTAGCTCGCAGGCGGATGAATTAAGAGGGAGAGCTCAAGCTTCAGACGCGGTGATCCTGGAGCGGTGTGTGTGGGTAGCACACAGTTTCCAAATGCGGAATAATTAGACGCTGCCAAATTGGGGAAGAGAGAAAAAGGGTCTGAATATGCATTTTATATTTTTAGGTATCATTTTAATTACACTTAATTAGGCATATTCATCAGTACCAAACTATCTATTTGAGATGAAAATGATCTCAAATACTTAAGACAATGTTCAGACGTACGGAGAATCACACCCAGCAGCCCGGTGCCTAACAAAGTCTCGCTGCAGCAGTGTTTTTGTTTTTTTCCTTCACTTCTTTCCTGCCTACCTAGCGGAAAACCGACCTCTCCCCCGTACCCCAGCCCCCCCCAATGCATTATAAATAAAGAGACTCTGCAGACATGTCATGAGCGCACCTGCCTACTCCACCAGGCTGGGTCTCCCACACGCGCCGCGGGAGGGGCTCACGCCCTGAATAACGGTGTGCGTCGCTCGCGCCGATTTGGCTTCGTCCTGCTTTTAAGAGCCTCGGTGCGGCCATTTTGCAAGGACATCGTTTCGCTTCTGGCGGCCGGTCGCATGAGCTTATCCGAGGAAACTGCCGTTGTTTGCTTTCTGAAATTGGTTAGAATTAGGGTCTCGCACCCTCCTCCCCCTCCCCCCTGCACACACACGCACACACACTTTTTTCTCTCGAGGAACGGGTTGCTGTGATTTGGGGAACATCATGGCAGCTGGAGGCGGCCCCTCCCAGATTGATCATAGTGGGGGGGGCTCTTCTCCACCCAGAAGGACTGCAAACCGAAAACTCCTCCTTGACAAACAGAAATGAAGCATTGTGCCAGAGCTCCAGTTGAAGTTAGCGGTTTCCCGTTAGCCTGTGGACTGCAAGCTTCCATCCGTTTAATGCAGCTGGAAGTCCCGCGCGGCTCAGGAAGCTAAGTCCCGGGACTGGAGCCCAGTGCCGTAAACTGGGACTCGGGGAAGGGGCTTGTTCTCGTGGGGAGACCCAAACATCACAACTTTAAAGCAGAACAATACAGAAGAGATGAGATGTAGAACGCGTAGATTACTGTGAGGATTAATGATACAACTGTACCAGCAATGGTGATTGAAACACAGAGGCCCGCGTGGGAGAGATCGTCATTCCGCGATGGCATTTATTCATATTAGGAGACTGGAGTGAGAGGAGGCGGGTTTTTTCAGGGGTGAGGGGGTGAATGTTGTTTTTGGGGATTTTTTCTGGGTTTACAGTCTCTGCTTTTGTAGCGGCTGGTTTTGGCTGACAGTCGGCAGTGTCTCCCTGTGCTTAAGACTGCCAGTGGGGGGCGCTGTCAGCGTAATGGTGCTGAGGAAGACCCTGAGGCCTGATCCGGGCTCAGGGATGAGTATAATGTATGATTCAAATGAGGACTTAAACAGTGTTGTCAGTTTTTAATAGATGCAAAGCACCTCATGCGCCTGGCTGACTGACTGACTGACCGACTGACCGACTGACCGACTGACCGACTGACCGACTGACCGACTGACCGGCTCGCTCACATTTAGCAGGGTGAAGATTCTCCACAAGGGGAGCCAAAGTATTAACACTTAGAATGGTGCTTCACTTCAATGGCACTGTGTGTCCTTGTTTTATTTACACTAACTTTCTCTTGTTTTCTCTCTCTCTCTCTTTTCCCCCCGCTGTTCTATCTGCCCACCCCACCCCACCCCCCACCGCTGTTCTCTGGTTCTGTTACCCTCTCCCACAGAGCTACATCCATGGAAGCAGCCAGGCCCAGTTTGTGGCAGAGTCCCACATCATCCTCCTACTGAGTATCCTTTCCGTTTCCCGCGGTTACCAGAGGCTCCGCCCACGCAGCATGCCTGCATCCAGGACTCCTGCTGCAGAAAACTGGCTTTCTGGAGGGCTAGCGTAGCCATAGTGTTGCTAAAATAGGGACTGGTGGAAAGACTGCCAGAGACAGCACACAGACCGCTCCAAAGCAGACCCAAGCCCCGAATGAGTTTGCATGGCTAGATCTCTTCCATTCACACTCTGCAAGGGCTTGACCGTGCTCCCATTTTAGGAGCATTTGCTCCTGAAAATTAACATGTGCTCACTAGAAAAATAATTTAGGAGCACAACTGCTAATTGGGAGGTAGTAGTGTGCTCCTAGGTTTTCCAACTTAAGAACACTTGTCCTCTTTGGCAAAAAAAAAAAATGTTAGCATAGAGCCCTGGTCTGCCTTGACTCCTCTTATAATAACTCTGGGGTTTTGTTCCAACAATGACTTAATTGGCTGAAATGGAAAGCTGTGCAGATATATAGTGGCGTTTTTTTCCCCCCAAAATGCACTGCAGTGACATTTTTGAGCACAGGGTGAACGCAGTGCAGGTCCAGCGCACCAAAGTGTGTAAACGTCCAGGAAACGAGAGCTGGGGAAAGGGCAGGACCTGCTGCTCCCCCCGGGCCTCCGGGAACAGCCGACATATTAACCTGAGGGTGGTCAGTCAACAGCGATGGCTCGGAATCGACCCTGTAGCTCGCTCTGACTGAGAGAGTTCTGCAAACATATAACCTGCCAGGGGACCGAAGACTGACATTGAAATTTGGTGCCAAAAACGAATTTCTCCATTGAAGTCCATTCAAAACTATGAATTTACTCAGGCCAAATTATACTATGTTGGATGGACAAGTACTTTTCAATTAAAAAAATTCTTCACACCAAACTAATTACTCTCCAGGGACCGATTCTGAGCTCCATAGAAGAAGAGATTTTTTCCATTCCCATTCATCCCTTCATGTTTAGGTACCCAGTGCGCATGCTCTGGTGCGGCCTCCATGAACTGGCCTGCTGAGCCAATGAGCAGCTCCCACAGGACTCCGTGGAGACGGCGAGCGGAAGCCGTCTCCGGTTCTTTCGCACCTCGGCCGAATCGAGCGGTGATCGCAGCGGTGACGGGAGCCCGTGGCGTACCGCCGTGCCTCCTGGCGCCCCCCAGCCGCGCGCTTTCGGCGGTGTGACGTGGGCGCCGACGTGCCGGGAGAACACGACGTCAGCCTGGAGCGGAAGCGCTCGATTCCGTTGGCCGACGGGACCGTCCGCGAGCGTCTGCCAGTAACGCCGCCTCCTCGTCCGGCGTGAGCGAAAACAAAACGCAGCCAAAGGAAAACAAAAGGAGGTGTGAAGTAATTGAAAGCTAATCGTCTGGCCGTCCGCTGCCTCCGTTTCTCCAGGGGGATGCAGGTTCAGGTTAACTGGAGAGCTGCGCTTTCTTTCATAATCCGTGTGGTGAAGGGAGTGGGGGGGGGGGCAGGCAGGGGGGCATTCATTTATTTCCTTTCCTATCATCCACAGCAGCCCTATACAGGTTATCCATTCCACACAACTAGATATTTTATCTGAAGCCAATGAAGACTGTGTCCCACCAGGGAATCAAGCCGGCAAACACTCAACGATGCTGTGGAAACCTTTGCTGCCATGACAATGGCAAAACCCAGCACTCGAACTGCAGTTCAAGTGCACAGAAACCCTAATGCATTATTTAAGTTGTTGAACTGAAAAGGATAATAATCCGTATGGGGAAGGGAGTGGGGGGGGGGGGGGGGTTTCATTTATTTGAACCAAAATAGAAAATGAAGGCATGAATATACAGGCGAGGCCCGTCATTGGCCACAGAGCCCTGCCATTTTGTCCAGTAAAGTCCTGGGTGTTTGAAGGCATCACCTGCCCACTTTTTAAGTCCTGAATTTTTTTTTTTCTTAATCAAGCCACAGCTTCTAATCATGCAGTTCAGGGGATGGGGGGTTCGGGGGTGTCTGTTTTTGGCATTAAACGTTTCTTAACCAAATCGGCGCTTATGTAAATGTAGAGCTTGCCACTTTGCAGCTCCCTGAAACGTTAAAAAAATCTATTTCTGAAGATTCCCTTTATGCTCTGCCCCGGCTACACGGAGCCCAGCGTTTCCTTGACGACGACTACAGATGCTGCCATCACCATGGGGATGGTCCTGCTGAATGAAGCTGCAACCTCCAAAGGCGACGTGGGAAAGAGAAGAAGTAAGCTCGGTTTTGAATAAAGTTGCGTTTTTGCGCTTTACGGTTCTAGCTGCCTCCTCAGCTGCATGGGGAGCAGGCTGACAGGACAGAGAGGGGAAAAAAACACACACACTTGCAGAAAAGAACTATGAAGCTTTCAAAAACATGGTTTCAAAGATTTTAATTTGTCCGCAGAGCAAACTAATGCATTTTGGTTTGTTTGTTTGTTTAGTCTGTGAACAGATTAGATCTTTTTTAAAATGTGTTTGTGAAACTGGTGTGCTTTTTATTTTTGGTGAGTGCAGCATTTATTGTGGGAAACATTGTATAATTCTAAGCCCAGTGCACCCCAGTGAAACAAATACAAAGTAATTTAGGATTGAGCCCATTTTTTCTTTTTTTCCATTTCTGAAGAGGCCAAAGAAAGAAAGAAAAGAAATTCTTTTAAAATAAGTTTTCTGTGCATCATGTTGCTTTTCTTAATATCCCTTTAAAGCGTGCTATCACAAATATGTAATTAGAATGTTCTTAACTGAACATTCTAATGCTGATGTAACAATCATTAGTGGGAACTTAAAGAAATGGAGTTCTAGAACACTGATTTAGGATTTTTGGAAAAACATTCTAAAAAAACTAATCTTCAAGGTGTTAAAAGAATCACGGGATCCCACACAAAGGACAGGACGTTTTCTTCTACATTCGTATGAATTGCAATGTAGCAGTACTACGCTTAGCATTTATTCAACAAATGATTTCTAACCACTTAAAATCAACCCGAGTGACAAACCTGGGAATCGCTTTCCATTTTTAGCACCTCAAAGTCAAGCTGTCCAGTAGTAACAAGACTAATAGCGGCAATTATCTGGATCTGAAATGCCCTTGTATCGCACTGAATGGGCATTAGCAGTCAGCACTCTCTCCAGAACACAAAAATGTCCTTACATTAAAACACAGCTCGTGAATGGTCTATTAAATTGTACATTGTAGAAACTAGGCTATTCTATTGGATATTTATATATTTATTTTCATTTAGAATTGGCTGGATACAAAATCAATGGGGACAGTAAAGTTTGTAAAATATAAGTTTCATGTAATGGCTGGTATTTTTCCTTACCATAAAAATAACTCCATCTGGTTTTTTTTTTTTTTTTTAAAAAGAAGAAAAAAAAGACAGTTGATTAGTGGATGAGACAGAATGGTATTATGCTCATTGTTAAAGATGTACTGGTATGCAAAGGTCACGCTGAATTGCAGGCAATTTATATATATCTATATACATACACATATATAGTATATGCACTTATATATGTATTTGTCACAGTGTTCCGAAGGGCTTTTTTTCTTCCCTCATCACACGTGTGCGGGTGGATGTGCACACTGAAGGCACAGGCTGTGGTGTGAGGGGCGTTCCGGTTTAAATTCACCGGGCGCTTTGTAGAACGAAGCAGCGACACGGACGACAGTTCTCCCACGCCCCTCCCCCCCACATTGTTTTTAATTGCCAATTAGAGCCCTGCAGCCGTGTGACGAGCGCGTACGTCCCCGGCAGAGGCGTGTGCCGCGGCGCGTGCACCCGGAACACGGACAACACGCGTGTGAAATCGGGTCGGGGGGATCCGGCCCCCTCTGAATGTGAAAACAGCCAGGCTGATTTCCCCCCCTCCCCCCCCCCACTTTAAGCTCCAGGGAGAGCCCCCATTGGCGCTAATTAGCGCGACATCGGGGGGTCACTCGCGGAGGGCAGGCGAGAGCAGGGCGCCCGTGCTGGCTGAGGCCTAATGACGCCCGCTGTACGAGAGAGCAAACCGACCAATAAACAGCATTTCGATGAGGGGAGAAAAAAAAAATTTATGCAGATTTGCCTTGTTATTGTTTTCAAGTGCATTGGCAAGTGCCGCGCAGCCAGGTCCTCTTGCCAAATTTCACTGAGGAGAAAAATAAATAAATAAAAAAAATACAAATGTTTGGCCCGGCTATGAGCGCGTCGAGCGTAGCTGTTGCTTTGGCATCCCCGCCACGGAAAACAAGAGGACTCAAAGCAAGCCGCTGCGGTCGTCTGCTCTCACCGTTACACTTTAGGGAGGGAAGTATTTCCTCCAGCCGTAATTACTGCGCTTCCCCAAACGAAGCCGGCTGTTGGGAGGACCGGGGATGAGAGAGAGAGGAGACGCTGAGGCTTTAAAAAAAACAAGAGGAAATGAACTTGCCAGTGGTTCAGGAGGGAGTGGCGGCCATTTTTACACCCCCAGACCCTTTGGTGTTTAGGAGGGGGGGAAACTGTACAGAAGTGGCTTGAGTGCAGAGAAGCGTAGCCCTGTTAAAAAGAGCACCATCCGCTTCCATTAGATTTAATTTGTTCAAGTCAAATTGATATGCAATCAAACAGATGTACACACTATATGACCAAAAGTATCTGGGCACCCCTTGTTCTGGGGCTGTTTTTCATGGTTTGGACTAGGCCCCTTAGTTCCAGCTGAAGGCAAATCTTAATGCTGCAGCATACAGCACAATCACATTCTGGATGATTCTGTGCTTCCCCCAACAGTTTGGAGAAGGCCAATTCCTATTTCAGTATGATAATGTCCCTGGGCATAGAGCGAGGTCCATATAAAAATGGTTTTGTTAAGAACCGTATGGAAGATCTCGACCGGCCTGCACAAACCCCTGAGCTCAACCCCATCCAACACATTTGGGATCAATTGGAAAGTCAACCGTGAGCCAGGTCTAATCGCTCAATCAGTGACCATCCTCACTAGTGCTCTTCTGGCTGAATGGAAGCAAATCCCCTACAGCAATGCTCCAACGTCTAGTATAAACCCTTCCCAGGAGAGTGGAGGTTGTTATAGCAGCAAAGAGTGGATCGACTCCCGGTGAATGCCCATAATCGTGGATGAGAAGTTGGATGTCAGGCGTCCAACATACTTTCGGCCATGTGGTGTACTTTTAAAAACTCAAAGGTCAGTCACTGTACAGGAAAAATTAAAAATGTTTTTGTTCTTGGTCTTCTCCTCCTGGTCTCCACACCTCCCGTGCAAGTTCAACAGCGACAGCGCTGCGTGCAGCATCGCACGTTCCGAGAGGCTCGTTTCTGGCAATTAAGAAACGAGTCTGAAGTCATAATTGGACTTGGCCTTCTCGGGAGAGGTTAAATGGGGCTGACTAGGGCCACATCAGCGCATTGTTTCGGCACCAGCTGCCTCCATTACTTTCAATTAGCTTTATTGGTGCGTTGCTTCATTCCAACGACGGCCCTGTAATGTACTGTACACACGCTGGCAATGCTGTTTAGGCAGCGAGAGTCATTGGCGAATGCCACAGTGGAATGATCGCTAGTCAATAACACATATGCACTGTGCAAGCCAGCTACTTCCCAGTTTTAATTTACTTTAATTGTCTTATTTAGTTCTGGCGCTGTGGCAAACTTTACTTACAACTTCAACACTCACAGCATTTAATTGCCCATAGGTCATAAAGAGCAAAGCCAATTGAGCTAGGATACAGTGGAAGTGGTGTAGCAAGTAATTATATTCCATGTAAAAGTAAATAATTACTTAGTAATCACTGAATTTAAGTACATTTTTAAATAGTTGATTTCTCAGTAACTGTTGTACAGTCATTTGCTTAGCATCATTTAACTCACGGTTGGTTATTCTGAATTATTTGCCACAATTCAAACATTTACAGAATCTAATCCCAATCAAAGCTCATGGGGATTTGATTCTGTAATCCTTTGGGCTGGCAAAAAAATCTTGTGCACACTCACTGTTATGAAAATCTTTGGCGTTGTCTCTGAAATCCTACATGCACACAATGAATCATATTTTCCTTGTTTTTCCAGTTCTTTGCCTGGTTGGGCTTGGTTTAGTGGTGTTCTTCTTTAGCTTCCTGCTCTCCATCTTCAGATCCAAATACCACGGTTACCCATACAGGTGAGAATACCGTATGCAGCCTCAGATCAAAGAGTCTTGTGCTCCCATACAGGTAAGAACACACTGTATATGTTTGTAGATATGAGTACAGCATCAGTTACTCATTCAGGTGAGAAAACTGAGAACACAATCAGATCCGGTTATCAAAGATGTCAGGGAGTGTCACTCATGTCAGGCATGCTTTAATGCCTCCGTTCTCTTCTTTTTCCAGCTTCCTCATCAAGTGAGAGCCAGTCGTTTCCCCACCTGACGAAGACGACTTTCGGTTACCATGCCGACTGAGTTTGCACGCGCCCTTCATAAGACGTTGCATCATTCGGTAAAAACAGTAAAAAAAAAGGAATTCCACTAAACAAAGAGCATTTATGTGAGGCACCAGTCCAATTTCGCATAAGTGTACTGGGTTACTTTATATAGCATTTCTCTTGATTCATTCGATGACAGGCTGTACCAATTCAATACTGCGCACTGAAAATGCTCACGTTTACTTGTCGAGGTCTTCTCTGAATAAACCAACACGTCACCATCCTCAACAAATTTAGCAAATGTCATGTTCTTTTGTACTTTTTCATTATTTTTACAGCTTTAATGTTTCCATGTGTACAGCTGAGAAAGCACAAATTTCAGATATGACAGTTTGAAACCCCCGCTCAAAGTTAAAAGTTAGAAAGGTGATCCCATTTTGACTGACTGGAGAATCCTTTATGTGGAAAGGTCTCGCTAACTGGACACTAGATACGTTTGTTAAGCGACCCAAAAACCTGGCCACAGGGCTCTCAAGGGCCTGAGCCCAGGTAGGCACTAGCAGGGAGTGTAGAATCCACCTTGCAGCCCAGACTAGCCTAGTTGGACTCTGTATGATACATCAGTGTGACTGGGCTGCAGTCTGGGATATAGCAGTGTGACCGGGTTTGGACATTTAACGAGGATAATTTATCCACCGTCTTTTCTACACCCTTCCTTGCTTTTCAGTTTCACATATCAGTGATGTCACTGTCGACATCACACACACACACAGTTTCACACACACACACACACACACACACACACACACACACACACACACACACACACACACACACACAAGGCCCTCCCATTAGGTGGCGTTCAGTGCGAAAAGCGTGGCCCACGCGGCGCGCTCAGACAGCCGGCGTGTTGAGGCGCGACCCAGCCATTTCCCCTTTCTAAAACAGCCCTAACAGATGTTCAGCGTTTCCTCCAAGCCTCACCGGTCCCACTCTGCCTCCATTAGCAGGCTTCCCAGGGGGTCTGAACTCCCCCCTCTAAACTGCCACCCCGCAAACAACCAAAATTATTACTGATAGAGCCCTATAAAGAGACGTAACCCTCAGCAGACGAAAATTAATGCATAAAATAAGATGAATAAGAATCAGACCTCTCTCTGGGCTGAGCTCGGGAGGTAGCGTTTGGAGGGGGGGGGGGGGGGCTGTTGCTGGTTGCGCTGGCAACCGCTCTCTCGGCTGCGGTTTGCCTCTGTGACATCACTGGCAGACGGCTGTGGTGGCCGGAGGGAGAGCGTTAGGACGCCGGGTGGGGAGGGGGGGGTAGGGGGGGGGGGGGCACTGTGACGGGGGCTGCTGCCAGATTTGAAGGTGACAGACCGCGAACGCCCCGTCAGGGAGGGCTCCGGAAGGTTCCGGAAAGCGGGACGGGGGCAAGGCAGCTGGCACGCTAGGAGGTGGTGACTCACACCGAGCTCATTACATTAGCGATGGTCGCAGACATATTAGTTTTGTATTACTTTGCCAAATATAACATTTGGGCAGAAAATGTGGATTTTTGAAAGGTGGTGCAATTGGACTACAGGGACTCTGACCGTCTCGTAATTCTTCCTTTAACAGAATCTACTGTGAAGTGATGCAATTCACATTTTTAGTTGAGCATTGAGGGACAGGTTTAATCTCACCAAAGTGTTTGTCATTCAGTGTAATCAGCTGGAATAACACCAGTCCTCTGAAGAGACCAGCATCATCTCCTTAAACCAAGAGAAACCGCCTCCTTATCGATAAGCAGGGTCACAATAATTAAAAGCTACCAAAGGAATGGTTAATTAGGCTAGCTGTGCCTGAGAATGTTATTCCACTATTTTTTGTGACTTAATGCAGCTCAGCAGGCCACGCCCGGGTCGTCCCTCCTCCCTGATTGGCTATAAGCATGACAAACAAACAAATTGCATCGTGACTGTCATTCTACAGCAGAGGTCAGAGCGATGGATGGAGGACCCCGTACACACAGGCCACTTGTGCTACTCACTGGACTGTGTTTTTCAGCACAATTAAAAAAATAAAATTAAAAAATATTTTTATTTAAAAAATTTTGAAAAAAATTCTGTTGGATTTTTGGCATGCTGACGCCAGCCTCAAGCACGGGCTGGGTGGGGGGGGGGGGGGAGGGGGGCGGGGGCCAAACCAAGGGGGGGGGGGGGCCACTCCACAGCACCCCCACGGCATCGCCACATCTGCCGAACGCGTCTCCCGAATGCGGCTGACAGCCGTATCCACCCCGCTGCCTCGGCAGCCCTCATCTCCCCAGTCACGCTGTCAGCTCGTTTGCAATCAAACTTTCTTTTTTTTAAATCACTCGCTCTCCTCGTTTAACTGCATCATTTGTTTTACTTTAATTACGTGGGTTTGGGTTTTGAGGTTCCAGGCGCAAGCGTTTGAAAGCGACTCTTGAAAACTTTCTGGGAGACTAATTATACACAAAGAGTTGCAACAATATTGTACCGCTTAAAAAGCAAAGCAGAGGCCCGGATTCTGTTTAGCTGACTCTTCTTTAGCCAAGAGCGGAGTACACAGCATTGGGTGAGAGGCAGGAATACACCCTGGACAGGTCACCAATCCATCGCAGGGCAACCTTCAAACTTGCAATCTTAAATATTCCACAAATGTGTGCACCTGTCTGTCTTATTCCATAACCTCCAGGGAACAGTAAGGAAGCGTCAAGGCAAAGCAACACAAGTTATGGTCAAATGTGTTGCGCACTTTTGCTTTTGCTCTTGAAGCTATACGAGATCAAATATCAAAGGACAACAGTATTTACCTTGCTCATGGTGGATTTCTTTTTTTGTTCTTTTTTTTTTGTTATAAATAACACAAATGGGCATCAGGTTTACAATGATCTGAAGCATTAAACGCTACATGTGCAGAAATGAAAAAGGAAGGTTATCAAAATGAAGTGCATTCACTCTCCCCTCTCTTCTACTGGTACAGTGGACGACAGTCACAGGTAAGCAGGCAGTACAGTTATCAATTACCTGCCAACGCACTAAAAGTCACGTTTCCTTAGAGGTGTCTACTGAAAGGAAACAAAACAGGACACCGAACCAGGCGCTGTTCGAAGGCTGCAGTTGCGCTGGTGGATTCATTAATTCCCCCCTGGTAGCGAAATGAAGGTATTTCTGTGTGGAAAAAAACTTGTGGGAGCTGCTCTTTCATGTCAGTGAACGGGAGAAAGAAGGGCACCTGCGTGTCTGAAGCATCAGCCAACGCGCTGCAGCCGCGCACTGTCAGTGGCACTGCCGCGGGACACAACCGCGCAGCTAGATCGCATTAAGAGGACCGTCCGTCACGAGCTCTTCTCGGTGAACCTTTTAAGCCCGAATGCGCGATCCTAATGATTCCGTGGGCTTCGGAAAGGACGCGGGTTAACGGAGACGGAAATCGCGGCGAGGGAGAGGGAGAGCCTACGCGCTTTCCGTTTCTGTCCTCAAACAATGAGGTGCCTCGCGCCCTCAAAAACAAGGGAGAACTATTTATAGTCCCCCTTTGAAATAAGTCTCGCAAGGCGGAAAATGCACGCACAGCAAAAGCTAGCGGATGAAAAAAAAATTTAAAGAAACAAAAACAGATTTCCCCGCCTCCCTTGCCACCCAACAAACGTCGCCGTCACAACCGGCACCACCCACGGTTTGTCATTAAAATAAATTGCCCAGAAAAGCAGCAGAAGAGGATATTGAGGATACGAGCTTTAAAGGAAATCACACTTTCGGCACCCAATTATTTCTTACGCAGCTGTTCCCGTAGTGCGGCTCCACTGAAAATTCACTAAACCTGCCGATTTGGTGAGCCTTCTCCCGATCGGTATCGCGCTCAGAAAGCATTACAATAGGCAAAACGTGAAGACACCAAATTCAGCGGGCTTAATGTATAATTACTGCACAGTGGAAGTTGCTTCAGATTGTAGTATTAATCGTATGGATGTGGTGAATATAACTGTCCTTGTGCTCTAATCTGAAACAAGCTCATAGCCAAGATCAAATACACATGTTGTCTTAATGCTTTTAGGTCCTTACTGACTGTGAAAGGGAGACAAGACTCCCTTTTTTTGGCCGTCAAAAAGCTAGTTGTAAAGGCATAGGTTCCTTGACTTTGCATTCCACTCTCATTCCCGAGTAAAACTATTTAAAAATATTAAATGTTGGAAATGCCCTGTGTGCGTGGACGGACGTGCATGTGTGTGTGTGTGTGTGTGTGTGTGGCAGGGTTTGTGTGGCAGTCAAGCAGCCATTTTGCACAAAAACACTTATTACACATCAGCTGAGGCAGAGGCTAGGTGTGCAGCTCGGGGGAACAGTCATGGGAACTGGTCCGTGACACCAGGGAAACCCCTCACTTTTTGCCACAGGGTCTATAAAATCCCAGGCAGTCAGGACCTGAGTTTAATGGCTCCTATGAAGCACATCCACATTGCAAGTATAAAGTCAAGCAGGTGTTTTCTTTGCGGTGGCTTGCTTGCTTCTATGGGAGTTCTCGGGACTACCGTACATGGTTCTTTTCCCCTCATTGATTCCAAAAAAAAAAAAAAAAAAAAAACAATGGGATCCCTCAATATATCTGCTGACATCCAACACTTTCACATGGCAAAGATCTCCTGGCTGGTTTCATCTGACTGCATAGACAGCAACACATCCTGTTTTTCTGTAGAACATAACCTTACATTTTTTCTCTGAGTTGTGGCTTGCAGAGCCAGGATTTAAAGAGGGGATGTGCATGTGTGTGGGCATTAAAGACAGCCTGTCTTTAACCGTCACCCGTGTCCTACTGTTCTGACGACTTCAGACAGTTCCTGAGTCCAATTAGCAGAAGAGATGGGCTCATTCACAAGAGCGATGTCTGACACCATTTTAAATTGATAGTTCCACTACTGCATCAATGAACTGAAACCGTCATGACAGGAAATGGCTATTCACGAGCTGCAAGACGGTTTAGTACTAGTTCCAGCCAATGTGGAAATGTGCTAAAAGACTATCACACAAAAGCAGGCTATGTTTCTAAATCCTGTGAATATTCATGTCAGGGATAAACATACAGAAGTTTAATTGAACTCCATAACAATTGCCTATTCTAATTGGTGCCAATCACTAGGTAGATGACATGTTGAGTTCCTGGTTTGATTCTGGGACACTAAACTAGGGATAGGACATTGGCGTCTTCATTTTTCCACTCAGAAAGCAGTGGAGCTCCACCAGTCACAGAGAAGTCACTGGTAAGAGGAAACTAAACAACCCCCTGGTGTGACTGATGGACACTTTATGGCTGCACTTCTGGGGTCCCTTCATCACTGAAGGGCGCACAGTCCGATGATATCCACCACTGGCTTTGTTCTGCTTGTTGCTGTCAACGTTCTCTGTGATTGGTAGAGAACTCTTCTCTGGTTCATATTCAGGAAGTGATGATTGCCAATGTCTCACATCTCTTGTTTATTATCTCTGGCTGGGCTCAGGGGTTTGGCCACCTCAGAAGGCCACTGCACAGCTGGGAAGGTCTGCAGCTGGAAGTGTTTCCTCCAACAAAATGGCGGAGACAGTGCAAGTACCAAGGGTCAACAAACCATGGCTAGCAGGTCAAGTCTTGCCCATTCTTTAGTGGCGGAAAAACAAATCGCCACGGAGATCGGTCTTCGCTAGGACCACGTTCTGATCTAAGAGAACCACACAGTGTGTTCCCACAGCGCCATGGACTCCTCCCACGGTTGTTCTTTTTATTTTGTGATTATTTCAAATTATTTCCGTTTTTTTTTTTTTTTTTTTAAATGCGCCACTCAGACCTCTTAATCAAAGCCGACTCACCATGACTCATTCACGATTCACATTTTTTAAAACGTCTAATATTTATTTATTTTTTTCCTAAGTGTGACTGACAGGAGCCACAATCAAAGGCAAAGCCACAGTTATTGTAATTCACTCCGAGAGGGGAATTACATTAGCGCAGACAATGCCCAAATCGCGTCGGCTCTCCGGAGAAGAGCGCTCGCCGTCCCGAGAACAAAAGGAAATAAATAAAAAAATAAACGCAATTTAAAAATAAAAATAATAATCAGCAAAAAACTGGCTGTGATTAAACTTCACTAAATGGATTTAATTAATTTCCTGTAACAGCCCCCATCCCCTGTTGAGATATCATCCTTATTCTCCCCGCACCCCCCACCACCCCCACCGCCATCAAACTTTGATATATTCATCAGAGAGAAGGACTTCTAATTACCTCTTAGAAAGCGGAGCTGCATCGTGTGCTCCATTACTTTACACAGGCCCCCCCCCCCCCCAGAAGGGCCCATTTTATGTACTGGTAAACAACTTGATTTTGAAAAGATTTTGATGGGTCTCTCTCTAATGTGTTTGCTGAATCCATGAAGGATCTGGGCAGGGAAGCTTATTTCATCCTTATTCCTCCCCGGGGCCCGGGCGGAGCGAAGTCTTTGTAAAAAGCCGTTCAGTCGAGACGACGAGGCTTTTTTCCCCCTCTCTCTCTCTCTCTCTCTTTACGCGAGTCTCCAGTCCAATCTCCCGGCCTCCCGGTCCCCTCCCTGTTTTTTTTACGAGCCTCCGTAATGTGCTGCGCTTGGATATTCGGGGGGGTATTTATGCGCCCCGCTTCGATGAAAGCGCGTCCCCTCGCGCTCTTACGGAGCTGCACCTGGCCCCCCGTACCCCCCCCTCCCCCCGGCGGTATTTCGCCCATCTCGCTCCCGGTCAGCTTAACGAAGCGGCATCGCTCGGACGTGCCCCCCCCACCGCCCCGCTGATCACAAGGCCAGCGCCGAACAGCCCGGAGAGGTTCGCTCTGGCCGGAGCAGCGCGGAGTTCGCCTGGTTTAAACGGCTCTCCGATGACCAATCCAATGCAACGAGTACGCCAGGTAGCCATAGCAACACACGCAGACGTGAATGATGAATTAAAAGGTTGTTCCATTTGTTTTGTTTTTTTTTTTTCCCCCACCCCCACACTCACAAGTTAACTTGAGTTTTTCCAATTTATTTCAATTGAGAAACGAGATTGAGATCTCACTCGGACAGAAAGTTAATACTCACTCACTGTAAAGCTATTGATTTTTTTTTAAGGCTTTCCCGATGGCTACATGGCTTTTTTTTTTTCCTTCTTCTCGCGGTTAGATCAAATTAGCTCTCTAACTGCCCGGCACACAAATCTCGCCGGCTCGCCACGCGGCGGCAGCGCGGTTTTAATGGCCGGAGCGTTCCGCGTCCCCCTCTCTCTCACGCGCCCCGCCCCGCCCCGCGACGCGTGGGCCGGTATTTATAGACGGCCCATAAAATTTTGAAACGGTGATAATAGAAACCGCCTCCGGATGGCATTTTGACAAATAAGTGTTATTAAAGGAATGGTTTTATCAATGCGTTTATCACTCGCGGTCCAGTATCCAGTGCCTAACCTTGAAGCCAAAGACGGGTGGGGCGGGGGGGGGCTCTCCGTAAAACACATTTCGTTATAGTTTAGGCCTCACAGCTTGCTTTTGTGAGCAGCAGCAGCGAGGGCATGTTTTTTTTTTTTTGTTGTTGTTGAGAAGTCATCATACGCAGCTATCAAGGTTTGACAGCACCGTTTGACCAGCGAGAGGCGCCGCGTTCGCCAGGCTCAGCGGCCGGCGGTTAAGTCCCCCCCCGGTTTGATTGACAGCTCTCCGGGCCTCGCGAAGCCTTGGGGACGCCTCTGCCACTCCGTCCGCTCCGCCGGTGTGTGAAACCCCGCCCCCTTTCGGGGGAGGGTCGGGCCGCTGGAGAGCCGGCGCGGTTCCGCGTAGCTGGGAACGCTGACAGCTCCGATCGGGCCTGGCGGGCGGAACCGGCGGGAACAGCGTCGTCGTGACGGACCCGGCCGAGGCTGGACGGGAACACCAATCGGCTCGCTCAAACGACAAGATCTGATTTGGGAGAGCGCTTTGCAAGCGGCATTACCGAGATGCCAAAGGTATCAGCAAGACCAAAAAGCAATTAATTATTCATTTAGTCCAAAGGCCACCAGGGAAGAGAAGCCAATGAAGGCTCTCACCCCAGGATGGGCCCCGCAGGCAAGAGCCTGGGCCTTGTCAATAGCCAACTGGGAGAGATCGACTGTGATGTCACAGTGACGTTACACAGCAGGCCTTATCCTGCCTGGGGTGGGGTGCATTTTAATCACCATTACTGCTCCCCCCGCAGATCTACACTATATAAAAATATCTGGACACCCCTTGGTCTGGGGCTGTTTTTTTTGGTTTGGGCTAGGTCCCTCAGTTCCAGCAAAGGCAAATCTTAATGCTACAGCATACCATCACATTCTATAAGATTCTGTGCTTTCAATTCCTGTTCCAGCATGACAATGCCTCCAGGCACACAGCGAGGTCCATATAAAAATGTTTCTTTCAAGAACGGTGTGGAAGAACTTGACTGGCCTGCACAGAGCCCTAACCCAACCTTATCTCCACGGCCTGACTCACAGTTTTAAAGCCAACTGTGAGTCAGGCCGGTGGAGGGCCGCAGTCTTTTTGTGATTTCCTTTCAATCGTCAGTCAGTTCAAGCCTTGGAATCAAGGTGCGCGGACTCTTCAGTCAATCAATGACTTAAATTAAGCGCTGAAGTTCCGGAACACATCGAAAAGCCAGCAGACACAGAGGCCTCTTCGGGATTTGAGGTGAGTTTGAGGTCCCTGCTCTCCATGTGAACAGGGAGGGAGAGAGAGTGAGAGAGTGACGGATCTGAATCAGAGCCAGACCCTTCCAATGCAACAGAGCGAGAAGAAGCAGGAGAAACATGTAGCGGGAGCTGATTAGGGATAATTTCACATCCTGCCACAGACGATCCGGGCCCGACCGCTGCCTCACGCTGAGGTTTCTTCTGCGTTCTTAAACCGTCTAAATCATCCGCCTTGTTTCGGCGCGTCTGGGGACCACATGCTGCTGCTTGTTTGTGGCAGAAGACCGCGGTTTCACCCGCGACCGGGGGGGGGGAGGCCTGACGCTCCGAAACACGTCTGCACAGGAACCGTCAAGGAGTGACGTCCTCTGATAGTCTCCGGCGCGTCTGCTCCTCTTCTCCCTCTCTCTCTCGCTCTCTCCCCCTTCCTTTCTCTCGCTCTCTCTCCCTCTCTCATCACCTTCTGTGGCACACGCAACGTGACACTGTTAGTGCGCGGCGCTCTCTCCCGCTCTCTTCCTTTCTCTCGCTCTCTCCCTTTCTCTCGTTCTCCCTCTCCCCCTCTTTCATCACCTTCGGAGGCGCGCGTAGCGTGACGCCGTTAGCGCGCGGCCGTATCTCTCTCTCTCTCTCTCTCTCGCCCGATTACTCCCCCTTTACCACGGCTCATCTGAAATCCTCTCACTTCGTGCATCTCTCCCTCCACTTCCCCGCTCTCTCAGACTTTCCCGTCTCCCTGCTCCCTGCATGACCTCACTCTCGGGCCTGCTGCTGACAGTAACCGTGATCGATACGCATTTGTCTTTATGGATCACCTTGCATGATGAAGAGAGACGTGGTGATGAGTCGAGGCGAAGCAGGACTGTTGTTTGGAGTCATTCTGGGTGTCGTGAGCCACTCCCCCCCCTCCTCGATTTCAGCAGACAAAATAAGAAAGCGTTTGCCCTTGCAGGAGTCAGAGTTTGCCCACGTACGAGTCCGGGTTTGCCCACGTACGAGTCGGGGTTTGCCCACGTACGAGTCGGGGTTTGCCCACGTACGAGTCCGGGTTTGCCCACGTACGAGTCGGGGTTTGCCCACGTACGAGTCGGGGTTTGCCCACGTACGAGTCGGGGTTTGCCCACGTACGAGTCGGGGTTTGCCCACGTACGAGTCGGGGTTTGCCCACGTACGAGTCGGGGTTTGCCCACGCCCACACAGCACCATTAACAAAATCAGAAATACAATCAAATTTCGGCACTAAATGAAGAGTTACCCAGAACACTTGATTCTTTATTAGTTCGGTGGCGACTTGCTCTAAAAAAGGACGATCTACAACGATCAAAAGCCACAGAGATGTTTCACCTGTGTAATATTGTGCAACGTGAAGTAACACCACAGATGGCAGAAGATAAATCTTCCCATTGGTTACCAAGGACAGAAAACCGGGGGGAAGCAGCGAAACTGTAGTCGGCGCTTCAGACAAAATGGAGTTAAGCCAGAGCCGCCTCCCAGGGAGTTCAAGGCACGTTTCGCCCGCGTAAAAGCGCCCTCTCATCTCCCCGACGTTCCCGCCGCGCGCCGCACCGCGTCGCTAAAACGAGCACGCTACCGACCGCGGCGAGCGCACGCTAATGTCCCATGAATCAAAGCAACGGGCTTTTTTCCCCTCCTGGTTCTGAATACGGTTTACCCCCCCCGCCCCTGCATCAAAGCCGACGTTATTTTCCCCCCCCATTTTTCCAGGAAATTTACGCGGTTCTTAAGCCCGCCTGCGCACTCGCCCGTTATTTATAACGCACTTGAACCATTTTTTTTTTTTTTTTTTTTAATTGCCCGCCCGCCCGCACGCGTTCGTTCGTTCGTTCGTTTTGAAATTGAAAGCACGCCGCGGAAAGAAAATGCTTTTGGCTCCGCGGGCGAAAGAGCTTCAGACCGACCCCTCCAGTGTTTTTTCTCAGTTTGGGGAAAGATCCAAAAAGCGACGATGTGGCACGGAAATACAAACAAGTGATTTAATGGCTATACGCGTAATCCTGGCACACGCTAACTGGCAAGGTGTTACTGATGAAGGTGCAAATCCCTACAGTACATCTGCAGCCATGTTGGCTGCTGAACTCGATCATTATTCAATTTTTTTTATTCGGGCTGGTGGGGGTTCCTCCCACCCACGCTATATTAAATGCAGCTACAGCAGGATTGGCTACTTCTATTCCTGTGTGTCTAGTGTGTATGCAGGCTTTTTTCTTCCACCAGTCCTGGTTTGATTAGGGAATTAGCTGTATACAAAAAAAAAAAAAACCTGATCCACACAAATTATATCACAGCAAAAACGTGTCATATTGGGACACAAAGCAATCTTCAGCCGTCGTTCACAAGTCTATCAACAGTTCAGTCAAACTGTCAGATCATGTAAATTAACTAAGAGCAGAAGTTCACATGAAATTTAGAAAGAGTTATACTAGTTGTTGGAGTTGCCAACGATACTGGTGAATCGATTTCAGAAGGATCAGTGGCAGAAATAAGCGCAAGAACTATTAAAAAAAACAGCTCATTTCGACCTGCACATTGCTCAAGAGTTTTGCTATAAACAGGCGTTAAATAATCACACTGCTTTCATATCTCGGGTAAAAATCTGGAGAGTGAAATTCGATCTTTCCATTTCCCCAGCCAATTTGAAATACGATGGAATACTGCGGAAATGTTTCTGCCAGATTTTTTTTTTTCCCCCGAACCTCGTAAGTGCAGTATGAAACCATTACACCATCCAAAATGGCCCCCGTGTCAGAGCACAGCAGACTGCAGGGATGCCCACAGAGGAGGGGTTTGGGTGGGTGGGGTTTTCCTTCATTTCCCCACATACCAGCAACTCCTCCGGGTCAAACAGGTGCCGTGCGGATCAACGCACAAGCTCAGGGCTGGCCAGCCCTGGTCCTGGGGAGCCGCAGGGTCTGCTGGTTTTTGTTTTCGCCTAAAACAAAACCACCGATTAGGCCGAAGAAACCAAGCGAGGCGAGTTACCTGCGTGATCGGCTGCTGAAACTGATCGATTAAGTGCCGAATAAAAACAGAAACCGGTAGACCGTGCGGCTCTCCGGGACCTGGGTTGGCCACCCCTGCTACGGCTACATGTGTAGCGTCCGTCCCCGACGCAATGACTGCGCAGCCAGACCGGCGGACTGCGGAAGGAACAGCAGCTGCGGCTGACTGTGCAGTGAAAGGGGGGAGGGGGAGAGAGAGAGAGAGAGAAATGGAGGGAGGGAGGGAGGGAGAGAGAAGGCGGTAGGGAGGGAGAAAGAGAGGGAGGGTACACACGCGTCGTGTTCTCTGTACTTGAGAACGACGTGCGCTGCTCAAGGGCAGCCCTGCTCAGTTGCCCGACGTGCCGTTTGCGCGGCTGCGTGCGCTCATTACGGCGCCGCCTTTCAGCCTGACCTCGATAAATTAACTGCGCTTGTTTTCCAACGCTGTCGCTCCCCGTTCACGTCGCGGAGCGCATTTCACGCGTCACGCCATAATAGCCTTGTTAGTCAGGCAAATAAATCAATAATAAAACGAGCTATTATAATAAATATGCACCCTTAGGGCCCCGAGGTGCCTGACATGGTCGCTAGTCTCAGGAAAGCCGGCGCAGACGCTTGGAGCCGAAGACAACTGAGAAATAATCTGCTGGACGCTACCGGCTCCGGGCCCTTTTCAGTTTGAATAAAAAGCGCGGCTTTCCATCAGCCGAGACGGGGGCTAATGTCCTCTCGCTTCCAGATTTTCGATAAATTACGGGATCTTTGCCAGAGATTTAGCGGCGAGTCAGAATGCTAATTGCGCTCCCCTTTCCACCGCGCGGGCGGCGCTTAATCCGAGCTGGTTTTCCCGGCGTTCAGACGCACCGTATGTCAAGGAGGCAACATTACCATAAAGCAAGCGGCTAAAAGCATGTTGCGTTCCCCCCATTACTATAAATCTGCTCCAAATCCCGGGCAATTTTAAGAGGAGGAGAGACGCGAGCCTGGTTAAAGGTCTATCGATGGCTGGGGCGGCTATACGGCCTTCTGCGAATGAGTGAGTGCGGTTCCGATAATGCCTGCATCCAGAAGAGCTCCTTGTTACTGACCTCACGGCTCTCTCAAAGAATCCCATTAGAGAGCACTATTTTACAAGCGTGTAACTTGCTGGGGAAAAAAATCACTCTGGGGGGAAGAAAAAAAAAGCATTAGCAAAAATCCCTTTGAATACAAGCCTCCTGGGAACTTTTTCATGTTTTTTGTTCAAGTTTAAAAAAATAAAAAACTGTGAGCTCACAGCCACCTCTGACACAAGATATATTTACTATTTTTTTCTAAAACTAAAAGTCTAACTGATATTTACTGACCTCCTGACTAAAACCATTAAAGAATGAATGTATCAGATTACTCTTTTTGTCGAGTTTCTACAAATATTGCAATTGAGCTAGCCGGCCTGCTGTGTGCATTTTAAAGATTTCTATTGCACCTCATTCGATCACAGAAAGTACGCGCCGGGAATATGTACACAGCCAGGGACTCCACAAGGGACTCCCGGTCTCATGAAAAGATCACACATTGGGCCCCACCACCCCGGGCCTCTCCACAATTACACCACAATCTTTTGAGGGCCCCCGTGCTCAGCTCACCGCGATCCTAACAGTACTAATCTGTCATTGTGGTATATGCATCTCGTGTAGGAGCTCAACCATGGTACCACCATGAACATATATTTTTCACCTTGTACGAATACAAATGATACAACGATGACAGCGCAATATCAGGCTTCCTAGTGTGCGAGTTCATTGTAGAACTAAAAGAGGAAAAACAGAAAAGAATCTGCCACATTGTGTACAGCAGGGATACTGAAACATGGCCCTCAGGTTCTGCAGTACTGCTGCTTTTCTGTTGTCTGATAGTCCAGAGTCCGATAATATCACCGATTGGCCAGAGATCACACTCACCTGGTGCATCAGGTTTAAATTAGTCCCTGATTAGAGGGGAGGAATTAAAAGCAGCAGCGCTACTGGACTCAGGCCCAGCTATTTTAATACACGAGGCTATGCCAACCGATACAGCCCCCTGCCCCCTCCCCTGCTTGGGTCAGTCTGGCACATGATGGTAGCCGCCCCAAGCTTTTCCTTTCAAAGGCCAACCCCATCTCTGAAGGGACTGCAAAAAAAATAAGAGAAACACGGCACAGTCAGTACCTTCCTGCGTACCACCATTGTGCCGTCTTCACACCTTCTCAGGATGGGGGGGGGCAAAATACAAAATAGAGTAAAATTTCAGCTGAGAAAGTCGCCTGGCGCTGTTCCTGCGATGTCGGGACACCCGCCGACAGTTTTCCTGAAACCATCAGGGATTCGCTGGCTGCGTCTCGCCCACGGGCCATCTGGGCCGCGTGGGAACACTGTGTAAAAATCCCCCTCTGACGACGTTTCGCCACCACCCCCCTCGCTCTTCGCGAAGAGGCGAGAGGTCAGGGCAGAACAAGCACGGAGGTGGCGCTTCAGGGTCCGCAAGAGTCCTGGACCTCCAGGCGAGGCCCCCTGGTGGAGAAGCGGTGCGAGTGCGGCGGAGAGAGGGAGCACGGGAGCGAGCGAGCGAGAGGACGAGCACCCGAGCGAGGGGACCTTTAATTTCTTGGGCCGTTTGCTCTGGTCAGAGCCGAATATAAACACTCTCCCATCCCTCCAGTGGACCGAAGGGCCCAGATAAATACCAGCGGCTCCCCGGCCCGTGTTTGCTCGGTGTGGAGTCGCTGTTCGCCCGCCGGTCCAGACGCACACCAGCTGCTCGCTCAGAAGCACCCGCTGGCAGGTGTGGGACGGGGGCGGGATGGGGGGCATGCTGGGCGCCCCACTCACACAGCCCCGCCCCCAGCAGTCACTTTCACCCTGTCCCCAAAATACTGCGAAAAATGACACAGACATTCAGTTTTTTCTCGTCCTCACGCAGAGCTTTATAATGGAGCGCTAATTAATGAACGGTCAATCAAGGACAGCGATGCTGTGGACACCAGAGAGCCCCTCTCTCTGTCTCTCTCTCGCCCTCTCTTTCTCCGTCTCCATCTCTCCCTGGTCCTTAAGGTAAGGTTATGGTTATTTATTCTGCTTGAAAGGAGCCCTTTTGCGCCTGAAAACGTACTGGAGCGTCTCAGGTTAAGCACTCAAACGGTTCAATAGCTGTGCCACACTGGGAGTCAAACGTGCAACCCTTGGGTTTGCGAATCCAGCGTCCTTACCTGCCATGCTCCACTGAAGTCAGCCGAGGTCTCAGTCTCCTTGAGTGATAAATTACCCGACTGCTCCACATACGCAGCGCTCAAGGCCAAGCCTACCCATAATGCATCCTGAATATGAATAGAGCACTACGGCAATTACAAACCCATGGATAAGCCCCACGATACACAGGCAGAAATGCAACCATCTCTATCTGCACGGACAACAGTTTTACACAGCACTACGGTAATGTACAATATCTGACACTGAAGATGGGACAGGAAAAGATTTTGGAAATACTTTGGTATTTCACAATCAGAAGAACCACCACACACACACACACACAAACACAGGCACACCCCCCCCCCCCCTCCCAGAAAGGACGGCTGAGTCAACCAACTGTGGGGGGGCTGACCTCTCGTAAATCATGCCAAACATCTGTGACAGGAGTCCTGCAGACTGGCCTGCCCCCTCCCCCACCCCAACCCCCGTCACCCCCCCCCCCACTGAACTCTGTGTTCAGAACAGCAGCTTGCATCCCAGTAATTGATCAATCAGGCCGAACATAAAAGCCTCTCCAGCAGCTGCAGGCCCAAGCGTGTTATCATCAATTGACCCTGCAGGCCCCTCCTCTTTAGCCCATTTAGGCCACTTACATTAAAAGCCCAGATGTAACAATTACAGGCATCAAAAAAACCTTAAAAAAAACATTGGCACATAGGGATTTAGTGCATTATCTGGCACGTACAAAAACACTGTCTGGTCCCCCCACTAACCCCCTTCGTCAAATAACCTAACATGTTTTCCATTTAAGTTCATTTTTAAAAAATTAACTGCTCCACCATGTTACCCACCCCTCCGACACATCCAACAGGAGATCCAATGCAGAAGTGAGTAGATGAACTGGCGATACGTCTTACAGTCCAGAAATAAATAAAAATTAGAGAAATATAAGTAATATATATGACTGGATCATTGGGATTCGGTGATTGACAGTACACTTTGGCTCCGCCCATTACGGCGTTAGCCCCGCCCCGCTCCTCCCTCGTTACCGCCAGCGCACCTGCGCTCCTCGCGCTCGGCCGACAGAAGGTTTTTAACGAGCGAGCGAGGTCGTCATCTTCGCTTCAAGGTTCCTGCTGAGCCGCGTTTGACGTTTCAGGCGATCGAGTGATCGAAAGCAGCAAGGGTTCCGCCGGCCGTTCCCGACGGCAGGTCGGAGCACGGCGAGAGAACACCGCGTTAAAAACACGACTCTTCCATCAGAGCTCTGCTCCTGTCCGACGTCTTCAGCGCGTGACTCACAGATGAAGGGGAGACGCATTTTTTTTAAAATCACAAATGCAGCCATCACACCTTTGTGAAATAAGCACCTGTAAAAACCCTTTGCGGTGAGTATTTGGATGAAGTGACACGCCATCATTAAGAACAAAATGAGATACTGATTGTAAAACATCTGCACAGCGTGCTTTATGGTGACGTTCGCATCACTTCCTGTTCAAGATAAAATGGGCAGTGTTCTTGTGGTCGGTAAGTCCAAAAAAACAAGGTCCTGATTCGTTTTAACTGGAGGTGGGGCAATGTCAGTTCCTGGATTTCATTCCAACTTCTCTCAATTATTTCATGAACCCTGGCATTTACGTGACATGACATCTCTTGATAATGACAGGAAGACTGTTCTTGCATCCCTATATGGACTGCAGTAACAGGCAGCGAATAAAAAGTGAACAGCATTCGGGCGTGTGTCTGTCTCTGTGTCTGCACGTACGTGTGTGTGTGTGTGTGTGCGCACGCGCGAGCGTGTCTTCGCTGGTCCGATAGAAGAGAACATACGGAGGCTAACGACGTGCAGCACAGCCTGTTCCAGAACGGCAGATCCGGACCGGGCTCCTCCTTCACTATGAGCCCAGAGTCTGTTAACCAGTATGAAGCCAGAAAGCCCAGGCGGAGAACAGAGCAGCACAGTGAGGTCCAGCAGCAGTCTAGCGAGCCCAGATAATGGGCCAGGTGACCGGGAGCCATTCCCAACCTTCGCCCACACAGCACGCACACGCACACACACACACACACACATATATATATATACACAAACACACAGTACACACACACACACACACACACACACACACACACACAGACACGGCACACACACACACACACACAAGCACATGCACATGCACATATACATACACAGCAGGCACGCACGCACACACACACAAGCACATATACACACACAGCGCACACACAGCACGCACACACACACACTGGCTGGCATTCGCTCCATCACTCAGACGGCAGCCTCTCGCGTGCGTCTCCAGGTGAAATTCATTCTGAAAGAGACAGGAAGTGGCGGAGAGACGGAGGGGCTCGCGGAATCTTTCTGTGGCACTGACACAGCGACGCAAGCGAGAGCGCCTTCCGCAAATACACCCGGGGTGTTTTCTCCTTTCGGCAGGTTACACGCCGGACCGATCTGGCATTCCATCAATTCTTCAGCTTCGAGGCCTTTAGGAGGTACTTTTCTTCTTATTCTTCTTTTTCTTCTCGCATTTCTCATTTCGTGAGCCAACAGCTTATTTATAAAAGCATAGCCTTTGGTATCTATTGATTTCCTTTGTCGTATTTTTTTGTATTGAGAGTTGGCTGAATTATTTACCCAGCCTCTCCCCACACCTGCCCCCCCTCCCCCCTCCCCCTTTATGTAGCAACGGGACGCTTCCCAGCCTCGCGAGCGGCCTCACCCCAATCACGGTGATTCGGGGTTGCCCGGGAGATCCCAACTGAGGCGTGTTCCACATTTTGGTTGCAGCTGCCCATGCTTTTTAGCAACCGGCCGCTTTGCACTGAGCACTGAAGCATGGAGGCGGGGGTGGGGGCGGGGGTGGGGGGGGGGGGGGGGGGGGCGCACACAGGACCGAAAGGTCACAGTAAAAGCGCAACAGTTAGCCCAGTCTGCCCGAGGTAAGGATTTAACAGGTTAGCCCAGCTTTAACAGACCAGGCTACACATATTTCACATAAAAGATAACAAGCCACAGGCTGCTTTTCAAGGTTTGGTGACTTGGACGGGTCCATTGAACGCCCTCTCTCTCCTTCTGTTTCTCTCCATATTGCTCTCTCGCGCACACACACACACGCACGCAGGCACGCACAAACCACACACACACACACACAAACACACATACCAGCAGTGTCAAGGCCAGGTGGGTACAGAGCCCCTCTGCACAGCAGACAGAATCATGCACAGTTATCAAAGATAACCTTTGCACAGGCAGCATATGCAGCACTCCAAACCAGGCCCAGGGCTATCAGTCAGCACAGTTCAGCAGCCAGCCTTTTCCAATACTAAAACTAAAAAGGGGGCATTAATAATTTATAAGCTCTTAGCAAAAAAAAAAAAAAATTTTTTTAAATAAACATTTGGGCTTTGCTGTTGAAAATCTAAGAGGCAAATATTAACTGACCCTTCTTGCAGTTGGTCTGTGCTGTAAAAAAAAAAAAAAAAAAAAAAACCATCTACAACGCAAATTCTGAGTAAACTTTTTGCAGTAGGACTTTGGTGAAAAACAAAATCTAAGATGCAAATGCTTAGTCTACTTTCCGTAATTGGGTTTTGCTGTTAGAAATTTAAGATGCAAATGCTAACTGAACTTTCAGCAGCAGTGCTTGGCTGTTAGGAATATAAGATGCAAAAGAACTTTTTGCAGTCGGGTTCTGTTGTGAAAAATCTAAGATGCAAAGGCTAAGTGAACTTTTAGCAGATAGGCTTTGCTATTAAAAATCTAAGATGAAAATGCTAAGTGAAATTTGACCCACTGGGGCAGCCCGACTGGCCATTAAAATGTCATCTCAATCTCTATAAACTTTTTTCCTAACGGGTGATGAACTTTCATAAATAACCATATATGTATAATAATATCATATACAATATAAACCATGTGCTCAAAGTACCCACGTTCAGAATTAATCTATAATGCAGGCAGATGCTTGGTCTTTCCACAGTGATATCATACATGGTCGTCACAGACCACAGTAATACGGTGAGCCACTTTGACCGTCACAAGACTCCACAACCACTGAAATCCACAACGGTTTGGACATTTACAAAACACACTGGGGAAAAAAAGCTGGGAGGAGACTAGGACGAGCTGGGAGGAGATTCCAGTTAGCGGTTCGGTTCTTCAAAGTACAAAGACGTAAAACGGAAACAGAGCGATTCGGCGATGAAAACGCCGCATTGCCCCGTCGTGTTGCAGAAGCTCTGTCATGCCCTCGTTAGGTTAAACTGCGGCGGCCACCTTGTTTACGAGGTCGCTTCCTGCTTACAACCGTAAACGGGGCTCTCGCTGCTCATTGGCCGGGGGTTGGCAGCCCTTCCACCGATGCCGTCGGCTGCCAGACGGCCCGGCGCTGCCAAAGTCACATCCGCAGACCTCCATCAATTCACATTCTGCGTCCCACTGCCGATCCAGGGGAGTGCAGGTGAGGACTTGGGTCCTGGTTGGGGAGGAGGGGGGATGGGGGCGGGTGGGGGGGGAGGGGCGGGGGCTCTCGTTTCGGCAGACAGCAGGTGCTTGTGACAGCCCCCCCTCGCGCGCCTGCTTTTTAGTCCATGGACAGTTGTTCTTCGGGTAAATCGACTGCGGCTCGTTCGCGTCCGATTGTTCCGCGAGCTCTCAGGAAATAATGGCCCCGATCGCTGGCTGAGCTGACGATTTACCGCCGTGTCTCTCCCGGCGTTTTGTTTTTATTTTTATGGCTTTATGGGTTTTATGTAAACTGCAGCTTGTAATATAAATTTGCTCGTGGGGGGATTACAAAGCTGAATCTCAATCCGAAGTTCTGGCCCTCTGTGTGGTGAAGGAGCCAGGTGGCCTGGGTTTCAAATGGCCGGCCAGCAGCATCACCCAGGGAGGGAGAGCGATTGGCACTGTCTCCTGTTACACATCGCACCAGGGACTCTCCTCTGCCCCCACCTGCGAGTCTTGCTTTAGGGACACCTGCGTGGCTCAGCTGGTCTACTGCCCAGCGTGAAGAGGTGGGCAGCTGGCAGAGGGCACCGCGGGGGGACGTGCGCCCAAATCCACCCTCTCCCGAATCGATGCAGCAATGGGGCAGACCCACTGGGCATTCCAAATGAGAACATCCATCCATCCGTCCGTCGTCTAAACCACTTACTCCTAGTCAGGGTGGGAAGGGAAGGGGGAGGCTGGAGTCTATCCCAGCAGCCATTGGGTGAACAGCAGAAACACCCTGGACAGGTGTCACCAATCCATCTCGGGGGCCTACCCGCCATTCACTCAAATTCATTCACTGTTCATCCCCGCCCCATGCAGTACTAAAACCGACCATCAGAGGAGCAAGTAACGACATCACATCGTGGCCGTGCAGGGGTGGGGGGGGTGCGACGAAGTAAACGTCGCTCTCGCCAGGACCGGTGGACGCTGAAACTCTTTGGGGCGGGGGGGGGCAGGGTGCGGAGGCAGTGGGCGGGGCGCCAGGCCCCGTCGTCTCCACGAAAGCAAGCGATAAAGCAGGACGGGCGAGTCCGTCTCCCGAGCTTAATTACGCGTCCGACAGGGCTGCGACCTTTGGCCAAAGTCCACGGCAGCCTTCCATTACCACAGCCGACTCCCGTATGACAGTAAAATAACACGAGAGAATTATCTGATGAGAGAATAGCGTGCGGTACACTTCCTGCTAATTAAAATTGATAAGACTCAATAGCTTTTCCGGATAAATGACTGATAAATAATAAATAATAAATGACTATGGTGGGGTGACCAAAAAAAAAAACAAAAGACTATGCTAAATATATTTTTTTCTCCAATGCTCCACTTAAAATGATAAGCAACTTTTGTGATTGTTATCAGAAGAGTGCATTGTAGGAAGGAGAATATTTTTTATGAATTGATCCTCATGTGTGTGGACGATGAACTTGCCAAGTGTTTTTAAGGCCAAAATATGTACGGCCACTCCTGTCAAGGGATGTCTTGCTTTGGCATTCATTTTAGTGAGCATCAGACACATGCAACTGGTACCTCCTCTTTATTACACTATGGACCCTCTTCCAAATTTGGAACTGGGGGGGGGGGGGGGCAGCTGAACAGGTCGCCTCCAGCCCATTTGATTTCTTCATTAGAGGAAAAACCCCAAACACGTGTCACCGCATCACGACTTCCAGGCTCCAGGTACCTCCAGCAGGTCTCTGTGGAGGCCGCGGTAATTTAGAAGACAAATTTGTGACGCGCTCAGAAAGCATCCGACGGGGGAGGGGGAATATAAATGAAAAATTAATAAACAAACTTGGAAAACATGATGACTTTCTTAAAAAGGCACCAGGGTGCGTCTCCGTGAGCAGATATAACCCAAGCGCGAGGCCAGCTCCTCCTCCCCCCCCCCCCCCCCGCAAGGACGACTGACTGGAGTGTGTTTGGTACGTCCTTGGTAAAAAAATAAATAAATAATGTAAAACCCTTGGGTGGTTCATTTTCAAATGAAGAGATTTTTTTTTTTTGCATTCATTCTGGATAACTTGAAATTAATTTCAAGCTCCAATTAAATATGAATATTAAATGATAACTGCTAGGCAAATTACTGATATTAGATGTCCATTATTTAAAAAGGGGCTCCTAAACTTTATAAAATCTCAGTCCCCTAAAAAGAAATTACCATATTGAGTCAAGCCATCCCACACTGACAAAGGGCTGCAATGCAGGGGCCATTTTGTATATAGGGACAGGCTAAAGTATTTAAACCATGAGATCCCCAATTTGTTTATACGTACGGATTACATTTTCATCCTCACATTTCATATATACAGTCATGTGTCATCAGCATAGCTTTGAAAGTGGATATGACATTTTCTGATAAATCTCCCAAGGGGGAGAATATACAATGAGAACAGTATTGGGCCAAGAACCGATCCTTGTGGATCCCAAAAGAATTGCCAATTTACACACATTTCTGGCCCTCAAAAGAAACTACAAAAAACTTTCTGCCTTTAAGAAAAGATTCAATCCTCTGCAATACTGCCCCAAGAGGTCTAACCCAGGGCTGCCCAACCCTGTTCCTAGAGATCTACCCCCCTGTAGGCTTTCACTCCGACCCTACCAATGCACACCTCAATCAGCAGTTACTATAGAGATGTTGTTGAGCTGCTAGTTAGTAGAATTAGGTGTTCCAAATTAGGGTTGAAATGAAAACCTGCAGGATGGCAGACATCCAGGAACAGGGTTGGGCAGCCCTGGTCTACCGAACATCCAAGCCAATGTAATAGAACTTTATGGTCAAAAGTCAAACAAAGACTTAAAACAAGAACTGAGTCATAACCTTGTCGTAACTAGCATTCACACTCAGACACAGGTCATTCGCAAACTTAACTGAAGCCGTTTCAGCAGTGCGATCAGCACAAAATACAGACCGGAACTCGTTGCGATTTTTATCTGCGCCGAAGAAGCCACTTAGCAGCATAAAAACTGTTTCCAGAATGTTCTCTTTTTTTAAATGAGATTACCAGGATTGCCAAGAACAGAATGCTTTTTTTTTCTTAAGTAGGACCTAGGTGATTTGCAGCAGCCACATTCAATATTTTAACTAAATAGACTAAAATATCTCAGCTGCTGCGCGGCAAAGTCACCTCCAAGTCATTATTCTTCCAGCGTGCACAAGGGAGAGATTTTTATGGACAGTGAATCACTTTAGCATCTCTGCAGCTCCCATTATCGGTGTCAGTATTATCAAAATGTTATGTTTCCCATTAAAAATACATGTATATATATTTGAACCTCATCCAAGAGAGATTCAATTTTCCGACCCTTTAGCCAAAGATTTAACCGGGCAAATAAATGACATTACTTGTTGAAATAACACGGTGAGATTGCTATTACAGTCCTACTTAGGCTAACTTTTTTCCGAGCGAATGCACTAACCGAATTTGACTGATGCCATTGAGAAGATGAAAATGTACCGTACGCACGCCGAACTCTTGAACCGTTCTGTCAGCACAGACGGTTTTTAAAAGTCTGCGAAAGGCTGTCGTAAGATCGCCAGCTCAGCAGAAAGATGAAGTGTTCCGCCCATAATTTTTTACGCCGAGTCCCGTTTTATATCGAGCCCACCGTACCGCTCTCAAACAAGGCTCAAGAATGATTAGAATAAATACAGCAGGGGGCAATTTTTATCTGTCTAGTTGTGATGGACTGTGTGTGAATTTCCTGTGTGAGCCATACTTACATTATGGTACCGAACGGCTCTTGGGCTTGGAGCATAATGAAGACATGCACATGCGCTCACGCACTCACGTGCACTTACTCTTCATTATGAATATGGCTTCTGAAATGGATCATATTGCATCTTACATAAATTCTAAATAGTACATCATAAAAAACCAATACCGTGATACTGTTGCATGTGGTTGAGAAACACTCAGAGGGTGTGAAAAAAGCATACCCAGCACACACACCTGTCAGCATGCATGCGCACTGTGCACACACACATTGCATGTACCCAGACAACAGATTTAAAAAGGCAACCGTCCAGCTGTTCATCTGTAATTGCTGGCTACTTCCCATTAACAGCTGGCTCCACAAAGCCTCAAATTCAAGCACTTTTACTCGGTTTTCTCATCGTCCTCTGGTACACATTCATCAGTTTTTCTCCACCAAGGGGCCTGCAGGAATTTAAACCTGTATTGCACTGGTTATGCTCCGGGGGTCCCCATAGGCACTTTAACAGCACAGGCAACTGATTAATCATGCAATTCAGTTACTAACAAAGACATTTATAAAAAAAAAACAATTAGTACGTCTAATATGGGGAGAGTCAGGAAGGAAAGTGAACATGGGTGGGAGTTCAAATGCAGTGGAAAGCATTAGTGCCACAGGGTCTCCTGGCTTTGTGACCACACCAATTGATCAGTTAAAGCAGGAGATCACACAGTTCATTTTGGTCACCTGGTTTCTTGGGTCTGAATCTGTCACTGATCTTACGATGAACACAAAAAGCAACAGACTCTGTGGATCTCCAGGACCAGGATCAAGTACAACAGCAGTGAAAAGAAAAATGCATCCATATAAAGCAGGTTTTTGTTTTAGCCCAGCACTAAGACACTTGATTCTACTTAAGGTCTTGATTGAAGACCATGATTAGATAATTAGTGGAATCATTCATACATTTTTGTGTAAGTTAAATGTTATATAACTGCTCTCATTTTTTCATTTGGGTATTTCCCACTGCTTCTAACCAAAAATAACATGCCCCTGCACAACATTTTAAAATACTGTAGCATGCCCATGGTAGTAAGTAATCAAACTTAATTTAATACGCAAGTATCGCTTGTAAACATCGCTGTCATTCATCATCTGTGCTTAATTAGTGGGAAACTTTATCAACTTAGATTACTGTATGTAGTGCAAATGGGATAATTGTTTGAGAAGTGACTTGGTAACCTCTAGTTGTCAGAGGAATGAAGTACCATGCGTGAAAACAAGGGGAGACAAACTGGTGGCCCCACACTTACAATTACACTATATAGGAGCTGTACCTATTACAGGAAAGTAGAGGACTACCTATACTATGCAACCGTTTCTTGGCAGACCTGAGCCACACTCCCACTCACTAATTGTCAGACACATCCACAAAGACAAATCTCAAAATCTCTCCCCAGATCTTACCTTGAAATAAATAAATAAAAACAACCGGGTTTCAGGCACGCAGCGTCCTCCGACAATTATGTGCCACAACTGGCAACCGACGGCCGTCTCAGGGGAGGGAATGCCGGCGGTGCCCCAACAGCATTGCTCATTCAAGCACCTGCTCTCACCTGCTGTCTGAATCTTTATTTCCCTTTACTTCATGGCATAAACAGGAAAGGGGGCATACAAACAACAAGCAATGACACACTGAAACCACCCGTGTGTACGCAGGTGCTACACATTTGGTGGTAGCTGAGACAAGTCTCCCCCTTTTAGAATGGTACCGCTCCTGGCAAACCACATAATCTGCAGCAACTGCAGTTTATTTTGTTCACAGTGCATATTAAAATTATTTATTAAGACTTACTTGGCCCGTCTTTCCGCTGCTCTCACGCCACCTTGCTTCATCTGGAATGGGGGATTCTCCACATTTAAACATTTTCAGTCAACGGTTTTCCTTAAAAGCCGGCCTTCTTACCGGCAAGTTCATGGAAATCTGAATGTCCATTTCCATTGCCTTAGCTTCCACACGGTTTTGTTTTAAATTTAACTTAATTTAATTTAATGATATTGCCACATTTCTTGAATACATTTAAATTAATTTTATACCGAGGGCGACGAAAACTTTGAGAATGTTTGTTATATGAATTTTACCGGAGATTCCTGAATGCCGTATGGCCATGGCAAGGTTCGCGGGGGAAATTGCGCACCTGTTCTCGTTCAATTTAATGGTAGATTCGATTTGCGCTGCTCTGCAAAGGGGGGACATTGACTGTGATTGTTATGTTCTTGTTCGGTTGACATATAATCTCGCGAGTAATAATGACGATGTCAAATGTTCTTAGTTTTCCGAGAAATTGTGTTTTATCGGTTTTTGTTTTTTTTTTGTTTTTTCGTTTTTTTTAAATGCCTTATTACATCTTGTTGACGTTTCAGTTTGTCTCACGACCTGTTTGTCCTGAAAGTGGTTTCTTCCATTTGGGTTCCGGGAAGGTATGGGCTCTATAAACCAATCTGGGGTTGAGTGACAGTTGTCAATTTAAAGGGACGTTGTTCAGGTTTGATTTTTGACTGATTTAATGACGTGTGAACCAATAAGACGCGAGCTGATATTATTGCTTTGACCAGAGGAGGGCGGTAAATAGCACGTTAACGTACACACTGCCGGAAAATCTCAAGAAGAAGCAGGAGGAGGATGGACAGTTGCGCAGTGTGCGTTGTCAGTGAAGGTTTCCCTAGGTGTAATGTCTATAGCTCAGTTGGTGCTGTTTTGTTACTGACTGCAATACAATGCATAATATTGTTTTTGTGCATTGTTGACTTGCTGAAATAAAGGTCATTTATTTATTTCCACGTGTCTTTTCCAATAAGCATTCCTTTCAAGCAGACCACTAATGGCAAAAATTATCTTAAAATAAATTATCTTTATTTATTTATTTTTTTGTTCACTGTAAT
Source organism: Anguilla rostrata (assembly GCF_018555375.3). Lineage (NCBI taxonomy): Eukaryota > Metazoa > Chordata > Actinopteri > Anguilliformes > Anguillidae > Anguilla > Anguilla rostrata. The sequence continues at coordinate 8,102,692 of NC_057937.1, forward strand.
TTAGGATAGCATCCTTTCATCCATTAACTCCATTCTTGTGGTTAATCAGCTGTGTAGGAGCAAAATCCGAACCTGCGACCCGTCAAATTGAACCTTGCCCTGTTGGGAACTCTCCGCAGACAGCTGCCCCACCCCTCTGGTGCGGCACATCCGGCGAGTACCGCCACGGATTTGCATCCCCACGCGGCTCAATAGGCCCGTAACCTTGGAATGACATTGAGGAAGGTGCTGGGAAAAAAGAGCGATAAAGCAGTCCGCACCAAGGCAGGGACTAGAGCTGTTACTTCAGCCGCAAAGCCATCGCTAATGCACCCCCAGCCAGCGCTGGGCGGAATAAGTCATCAGTGTCCCGGTGACAAATTACATTCCGTAGGGCGTTTGCTGAAGTCACCGTCGGAAATAAATCCCTGGGTACCAGCGGGAGAGGCCTGGCCTAGCCCTGCCTCCTTCATCCTCTGGATTCGCTGTTCTAACTACCTAACCTGTATTTAACTGAGTACAGTGACAGTTTGTTTTTTTTAAATTCAGTTCCTCACCTTAGGAGCAGAAACCCAGCAGCTCAATGTCACCCGAGGCTCAGTTCTCAACTCCTCATTCTTCCACCCCCCCCCCCCCCCCCCCGGCACTGCTATATAAAAAATGCTTTTTACATAAAACCAGATTTTCTCAGTGGGAGAAACTGAGATTTGTCCTATTACATAATGTTGCGAAAACACACATAGCCACTGATGCATGAGGGGGGAAAGAGCCCAAAAAGAGTGGCCAGGTTTGTGCTTTCTCTGGAGAGTATAAAACGCTGTTCATTTCTCAGGAGGTTAAAGTGGCGGCTTTTCAAACCAACTGCAGACTAAAAGCATCGAACTAAGTGCAGAGAAAAAATAAATAAATAAATAAAAAAGAAACTGAATCGCTCCTCTCAGGCGATAGAAACAAATATCTGATGTGCTGAAGCAAAGAAATAAATGGAGAATTGAGGTGTTATGTGACAATTCAGAAATCTGAAGGGGGCGGATGAGGAGGAGAAATGGAGTTATTAATACAAAAAATGAAGAAAAAAACGTTTTTCTTCTTTTTTACAGCTAAGGTGTTCCAAACACACTGGGAATTAACAAGTGGGAAAGGGAAACCCATCATGTCGCTTCAGACCAATAGACTGCCGCACAAAGCATTGCGAGGATTCGCTTTCTAAAGCAGGGGGACCCGTCCAATGATTTGAATCCAATTACCGTAAATACAACATATTTGTTGTACTCAAACGGCAGCAGCGGACCATTTGTTTCACATGCTTCGGAATTGGTTTCACAACGAGATCGTCCCCGCGGTGATCGATACTATGGATTTGTTAGCTCTGAAGGACTTTGGCACGTAAACAATTACTGGGGCCCGCTGGGCCGGCCGTTCGATCCGGTAATTATGCAGTAATGGAGCTTTGGAGGAGCGTTTAGTTCCCCCCTTCCATTCAGATATTTTTGCCCATTTGAAATTAGCTTTAAATCCTTTCAATTTTTCGCTGGTGCGTTGGACAGTGATGGTGATTGTGCATTCCCCTCCACGTGTCCTTTATAAACCAGTAGCAGAGTAGCGTGTTTTTGAGTCAAATGTAAATTTCTATGTGCATCTGTTAATTAAAGTTCAACAATTTTGTGAAGTTTTACATTGTAAAATTCTTTGACGTGTGGCCTAATCAGATGTACATCTTGGCATCGCATTGGCTGTCAGTCCTACTAAATATAGCCATTGGCATCTACCCTCAAAAAAATAAAATAAAATAGGTTCAGCTGTAATAAATATACATAAAGAGAGCGCCAAAAACACAGGTCTCATGATTAGAAACGGGGGACGGGGCTTTGAATTTGCATATGCCAGTCTCACAGTGGCAATTCGATTAGCCTCAGGTTGTCATTCCAGCCTCAGATTCCGAGCGCACATCAATTCTCCCCACTTTTGAGAACTGGGCCTCTGTTCTCGGCTGCCCAAGTCTTCCCTGTGTGTGCGCAACGTGTTTTTTGAAAGCCTTCTTCTTATTGTTTACAGGCACTCTCAATGTCTGGCTTCTGAACCATCTCCAGATCACTCCAGACTACTGCTTAAATAGCAACCTGCCTCACAAGGGTCCATCTATTGGACTATTGGGTTTCATTATGGGTGACGCTTTGCCTAAATTTAATTTGTCTTATGACCTGTAGGCTTTGCCTAAATTGAACTTGTCTTGTGACCAGTGCTGCAGGCTAAGAACAGTGCAATGCCAGAGATCGTTTGTGTAGGTGGATACGTCTTGAAATATCATCTGGTGTTTTTGAGGGTGCGGTGCAAAGGGTTGTTGCTATCTGAAAGAAAGTGACACTTTTATTTTATTTATTTTTTTGCTATAGTCAAATGTTGAGCTTTTGAGTCCCCCATGGAGCATAGAGCATAGGTTTGTGGCTTCTGTGAAATAGCAGAGTTCTCTCCAGTCAGACAAGCATTCTTCAGATTCATTCCTTGCCTAACCTTTTCGTGCACAAAGCACAAAGGCAGAGAACGGTCCACGGTCAGAGACATTCCGCGATTGTTATTGAAAGAATTTATACTCACGAGAGTACCAGTTTGATGGTCTCCAGTAAAAAAAAAGCATTTTCTTGTCTGAATAGTTTTGGGCCACTTAAATTAGCTGGTGAAAACGATACACAAACACAGCAGGTTCATTTTTACAGAGGCAACATTTAAAATTTTATCCATTTACAAAGCAATCCGTTTAACAAAGCAGTACAAGGGAAGTGATTTACTCAAGTGAGCACCAGTAAGGTTGGCACTATAGGGTGCCTAATACACATAATACGTGGACTCATTCTCCTACTGAGCTTGTGTAATAGCTTGTGCTGCAAAAGGCATCAAAACTCAAGACTCAAATCACCATACTCTAGGACCCTGTTACTCAAATCATGGTGTTCAAGGGCCAAGAACTACTGGCTTTCCGTCCTCCCCTTTATCTGATAGTCAGGTGTGAAGACTGGCCAATCAGTAGCACCCAATTACCTGGGTTGGATCTGAGGCCGAGATCTGAGTAGCCATGCTCTGGGACAGGGGTGTCAAACTGAATCCCCGGGGGGGGCCGCAGTGTCTGCGTGTTTTTTGTGGTCTCCTTTAAATCAGTAGCCAGTTAAGGCCCTGAGAACAAGGTGTGTGGATTCCTCAGCCAATCAACGACTTAAATGAAGCAGTTGTGCCGAGAACACTCCCAAAAACCAGCGGACACCGCGGCCCTCCAGGACTGGAGTTTGACACCTGGGCTCTAGGAGAATGTGCATTCCTGGCTGGTGCAGCAGAACTGTGGAAACTTCTGGAAGAACCCGAAGAAAGCTTGGACAGACGTTGAGTCGCACCGAAGAGATTTTGAAGCTGTTTTTCTCAGGAGGACAGAACTAAGATAAAAAAGGCAATGGGGCTGAGTCAACTCATTGTTAGACAAACACCATCCATGAAGATGAATATCAACACTTCTCTCTTTCTCTCCTACAGACTGCTCCTCAACAATATGCTTTCCTCCATTAGCATGTTGCAGAAAGACGCAATACATTTTCTCAGATTATTCTTTTTTTTTGGCTGTAAACCGTTTATAGTTGTATGCAAAGAGATTCAGAACCCAGCTGCACCAAGACAACAGCACTACTCATCAGGCTTCCTCGGGAGATAAAGAACGCGTTACGTTTGGCCCTCCTTATCAATTAGGGGCGGAAGCCCATCGATCGGGGTACTGAAGCGCAACCAGAAGAGGCCTGTAAACATCCAGGCCGGGACGCTCCCGAATTCTACCCACTCAAGTGAGACTCCGGGTCCCGAGAGGAAAAACGTGCATAAAACATTGATAGAAGCATTCTTTTAAAAAATCCTAACAGATCACCATGGTTACGGTGGACTAAATTCACCTGACTATTAGAATGGACGGACACTGAATTAAATCTCACCGTCAGGTCCTGAATGCTACTGTAATTCATGATCAATACCCGGCCTCGCGACAGCAATGCCGTCTGAATTTGTTAAATTACTTCTCTGTTTTCTGCTCCCCGAGCACTCAAACAATCAAAATATCGAAGGCCTAATATAAAAATATCTTTGACTGATTCATGGATTGTTTGTCGGGTTTGCTTATTTATCTGTGAAGCTTGCCATTACGAAGCACTTTCCTCTCGTTCCTTACAGGCAAGCGTTGTCCCGACAGATGGTGTGCCATTAAATTTTAACCAGGTTACATGATGCAATGCCCTACATGATGCCATGCCCTTTAGCTTTGATTAATACTGTGCGTGTCTCGGCAGGGCTGTCTCCTGGATACGCTGTATGATTGACAATCCATTGAAACCATGGAGCTGCACTAAAGCTGACAGGAATGATGACTGAAGAAAACAGGCGCCATCTTTAACCAGCCAACCCGTTCTAGCCTGTTCAGCTATCCACTTTTTGGGTGTATCCGCAGTGCCTTTCGATGACTGCTGTTCTTAATGAACTGCAGGCATGCCGGTCTTCTGTGTCTGAGAGACACCGCTTAAGCGGCCATTTTGTTGTTCGTCTAACTCAGGTTTAGGAGTCTTGACTCGTTTCGTAAAATGTGTTTAACTTTCTCCTGACAGGAACACGGTAACACTTTATCTCTTCCATTGAGATTTTTCAGCCGTTATTTTTTTTTTTGGGGGGGGGGGGGCATGTTTTAAAGGCTGGATGTGCCAATTACATGGAAATTCTCAGACTTTCAGGCACAGACTGACATGTCCCCCGTGGTCTTTCGCTCACTGCTCAGTATTAATTCAGGCCTGGAGCTCACGACTCCCTCACTGCTCATTGAATTACATTCCCCGTCTACATCCAGGTCATTAGATTAAATTCCAGGTCTTCTTCCGTGTCATTAGATTAAGATTAACAGTGGCTGAGGTTTGAATGTAAGATTCCTTCTCATCCAATTATATTTCTGCCCTCCCAGGCACGGACCGCTGCTTGGCTCATATTAAACTCATATTTACAAAGGACTTGAAGGCAGCGGGAATATTGAAGGAAAATCATGTGGCTCCTCCAGCAGATATCTATAGTGTGTACATTTTTTTTCCTGTTAAGGGCCACTGTAATGGTGTGCTCTTGGTAAATCCAACAAAACTCTGTCCCAAGGGTTTAATTAATAGCCAGCTATGACTATGCTGTAAATGTACCTACTCGTGTACAGTCAGGCTAGGTTAGGTAGGGCAAGTGCAATTCAGCTAGGGTTACTTAGGTTATGGCTATGTTCAGCAGGTAATTGCCTGGTACCTGTAGGGGGCCAGTTATCGTTAGTCAGAGATGTCCCCTCTAATGCCCCCTGTATTTTGTATACTGAGCTCTGCAGCTTGTAGTGTGAAAACAAGGACCTCCTCAGAGCTGAGTTCAGTATATTGGCACTTCAGTTGCTATGCTTTTTGTGTGGGTGAAGGTGGCATGGCGATGATGTCATAGTTAGTGTCATGGCGACCATTTCAAATGAAGACATTGAGCTCTGTCATAATGAACAAGAAATAAAATGTGTCTAGCAACGAGACACATTGTAAGTTGGTCAAGAGATGTGATTAATAAAGAGATTTTTTAATAACACTAATGAATGAAAGGTAAATACACTACTGGCTGTCCACTGGTAAGCAGTTGCCCTCAGTCGAGGTCAGGCATGTGAACTCGTAATGTCTTCTGCTCCCTGACTGAATTCTAATGAAGACGCAAATGATGTAGCTAATGATCACTTTCATTTTAATATCCAGCAAGTTCATTTAGGATTACGCACCAAGAGGCATGTAAATGAGATTTTAAAAGCCTTCCTACCTTTCTAATGGTGTTTACCACCATTACCAGTCTGTCCTGATCAGCATTTTTTTTTTTTTTTTTTTACATTTTCCTACATTTTCTCAAGGGGGAGGAAGAGAGGAGGGGGTTAACCAAAAGAAAAAGCTGTGTTTCAGTACCTGAAGGCTAAATTTGTCACGAGAGTTGTCATTCCCATCCTGGGAAAAAAAACTGGCAAGTATTAAATTAAAATGAAAACTAGATTGCAAATTAAAAGTTCCTGATTACTGCACCTCTTTCTACAGAAGGAGCTCTATGGAACAGTGAAGTGCAATTTGTTTATAGAAGCTGTTTATAACAAGAACATTGCAGGTTTGCAGTGTGGCTGTACCCTAGTTAAAGGTACTCAGCATGGCACCACATGCAACAGGTAGGCATAATGTAAGTTGAATGCTCAGGTAAAGCATAGTAAATGTGTGTTTATTTTCTCTTAAAACCTCAGAACTTTCATCTCTGATTTTCTCTGTCCTCTTGATTTTTTCTTTCACGCATTCTTGTCATGACATCATCCACAGATTCAGCAGTCACTGCATGGAGTGATACAGAGGCAGACTGCAGGTCAACGATTGGCCAGAGACCTCACCACCTTTCCCTGGGTGACGGTACAGCCAAATACGCATCACCGTCGGGATATGAAACCAGACCACGAAGCAACCCACACACTAACCCACAGTACTTTAACAGGGTGATCCAATCCCCAGCCACGTAACGGTAACAAAGTAATCCTGGGTGCTTGTTCTCTTGATAAAGAGGGAGCAGTTTTTAAGTATTGCCCTATTGGAAAGTTTTTTCTTTTTTAACACGATTTACACAAGAAAGGCGTAAGGAAATAACTTCTATTCAGGCTTTGCACCGCGCTCCCACTGGGAAGGGAGCTAAACTAGGCTAAATTATGTATTAACAGAGCAGGGCAGAGAGAGAGACGAATAGCAACTAGCCTCTGTTAGCTTTTATTACCAGTTTCAAGCAGGGAAGACTTTTCAGCCCAAACAATAGTTTTTTTTTTTTTCCAGAAACAGTTATGCCTTACACTTGAGAGTGACTTTTTAAATGGTAACCAACCCTTTATGATAAAGAATGGCTGGGTAATGTGTCGCGAGGTGGTTAAAGTATGTGTCTGGCCACAGTGTGAAGGCTGCACAGTCATCCTCTCAGTCACCTGACCTGCAATGTTCTGTAGTTAGCGCGTGTGTGCTGGAGGTTGCAATGTCACTCAAGGACAAAATCAGCCTAGTGTGAACGAGGATCTCCAAATTCTCACCAGAACTTTCCTCTGTTCTTGGTTCTTCACCCTACCCTGCTCCAACCCTGTCTCTCTGCTCGTTCAAGACCACGCCTAGATGCAGCCTTGAGCCCCAGATACACCATCCCTTCATTTGGACTTTCTGCTTGACTAGTTTAATACCTTAACTGAAACCTGCTCAAGAGCCCTTATTACATTCCTGTTGCATCCATTCTACCTCTACTTCACACCGAGCTGGCCAGCGGAGGATGGGCTCCCCCTCTATAGCCCGGTTCCTCCAGAGATTTCTTCCCATCGGGTAGTTTTTTCTCACCACCTCTTGAGTGTTTTTTCTTACCACCGGGGAGTTTTTTTTTTTTTTTTTTACCTCGCTGCTCAGTTTTTTGGAGTTCCGGGCCTGGTTTTCGCTCAGTTCTCCTTCCGTTGCCATGGAAAGCATCTTCGTGACAGTTGCCTGTAAAATCGCTATGCAGATAAAAATTGATTTGTTTTGATTAGGTTTGACTTCCTTTTGCTTTGTGATGATGTCCTCGGAAGGAACAAAGCAAAACAAAAACAAAAATATGAAGGGAACGAGGAAAACTTTTAACGAATGCCTCTGCGCACTTTCTCGAAGCAGCGAGAGGCCGACGGAATAGCCGCGTCTGGTGAGTTGAGAGTGAATGCACAGCTCGGTAATGAACATTGCTCAAGGCTGACATTTATTTGCTTCCCTTTAAAGGTTTTCTGAGGTGCGTTTCAAACCCCCCCCCTTTCCCCTGTGTGCGCACAGTGTGGCCTCTACCTCTTTTCCCTATTAGCAGGAAGTTAAAGAGACCTTGAGATATGTAAATAAATGTATATTTTATGTATAAATACAAAAATATATGTATAAATACATCTACCATATCTAGGATATATACAAATATTATAATTACTGAAAGATACTTGACGTTGGCAGACGCCTCCTCCCCATTGGCTGTCCCGCTCCAGCAAAACTGATGAGCTGGTAAAGAGGCCCCCTGATTGGCTCTGACAGCGCTGTTATCTTGGTCAGCTCTTGTGGGGATGATTTAAGATTTCTTGCTGACATAATGATAAGGAAAAGGGGGCTGAGATTGCACGAACCTCTCAACCCCCCCCCCCCCCCCCCCCCCCCCAACCCCCAAACACGTCCCTCCCATGGCGGCCCCGCGTTGGGCGCCCCTGATTTAGATGGATGGCGTGAGTCGCTCTCCCGGCAGGACGGAATAACGGGAACAAATGACGGCGCGTTGGCGGCCGACCGCGACGCCGCTGCTTGTCCTTATTCTTCCTCGTGTTGTCATCAGACAATTACATTTTCCGGGACGGGCCTCGATAAATCTTGCCAGTTGCGACTGCACTTTAGACAGCTCGCGCCGCCCTCTGCTCTCTCTCTTTCTCTACACCTCCCCCACCCCTGACCCACCAACCCCCCCCCACCCTCCTCCTGGTCCCAATAGATAAACAGGTGAACATCTCCATGCCCTTCTTTGCTTTCATAAAAAATAATTTTATGATTTGCATTTCCTGTCATGGTTTCCTGCCATGTTCCTGTTTGCGAGTCACCCATCACAAAAAGCTTGTGGAGGTGGGACTCCGTGTTCAATAGTGCATTCACCCATCGCACTGTTCTGCCCAGTCCCAGATGTGCCACCAGTAGGGGGCACTCTCACCCACTGAGATGGGAGTCATGGGGAGCAGTCACAACCCATATCCTCCTAAGACTCAGCAGAAAAAAGTCAAGTGTCTTGGCTGACACAAAAAAAACATGTTGCAATATATTTCAAAAATATTGTTTATTTTAGGTGTAGGTTTCAGGACAGCAGAAGTATGTATTTCTTCAGATGAAGACCAGAAATTCATGTCCCCTACAAAAATGAATTGCCAGGTCTGAGATGGACATCCTCAAACACACTCACCTCCCAGACACAATAACACACCGCACCTGAGAAGCAGACATCCTCCCTCCATCCATAGAAATTAAACCCTGCAGCTGGTGTTCGGACCTTCAGGGATTGGTTGGAACAGACCAGACAGCCCAGGGGCTCACAGACAGATTTTTCCACACTGCAACGGGCACAAGAACTGCAGGCCAACAGTTCAAAGGCCTTCAACTTAACCACAGTCTTCTTTACTTTAAACCTCTCTCTGGATATTCATTACCTTCCTTAAGGCCATAACTTTACCTTTCCCCAATCACACGGGCATAGAGGTGAGGCTCAGACCTGGTTCAGATAAGTCTTTGAAATACTTAACCATTTAAAAATCAGTAAGATTCCCACAGAGTACTGAAGACTTCAAAAGAAGCATCTATATTTGCCAGTGCTATAAAGATTACTCTCTCATACACGTACACAGTACGTCTGGGAAAGCAACATGATTCATGGAACATTTCCAGGGACCTTCATTGTTTTGTTTTTTATTCTCTGCCTTAAAATTTACTTCAAAAACGTTTTTGGCCATGTCTGCTGGGCGTTTACTGTTTCCGGGGGCGACACAGTGGGCCAAAAATGGCCCTTGTGTGCAGTGAAGGGGTCCAGCCGGGTCCAGACTCATTAGGAGGTCCCTCGGCTATGCAATGTGGAATGAGACACCGCCCCCTGCAGCCAATCAAATCAGTCCATCTGAGCACAGACTATATCCCTGACAAAAGACAGCTCCTCCAGTGATTAAAAACCGTGGCCCTAGAGCTTCATGTCTCTTAATGCCAGAGACGGGGATTTCAAAGCACGTTGCCTTTGTTGCTCTTTGCTACCATCTAGTGGCAGACTGCGATATAACGGAATGCCAGGACAATAGAGGGCACCAGACTATTCCGCTTATTGAGTGGGTCCTGTGCTCGGGAAGATTAGAAGCCACCGTGTCAGTGCACTGAGGTCTTGCCAAGAGAATATCTCTTGCTCAGTGATTTCGTGTTCATTGCAGTCCTTTCATCACCAATGAGAGTAAAATCCTGAGCCGTATAATGGTATGCTGATAAGACGTACGGAACAGGATATTCAGTAAGGCTCACATGCTCAATCACCTTTAAAAGCTGGTGCCACATTGTGGTGCATGAAGAGTCAATCCGATGACAAAAGAATAGTGGAGCCTGAATCAGGGAAAAGCTGCCCCTTCAACATACATGTTGAATTGCTATGCTTGTGGGAATTTAACCCTTGTGTTTATTCCCACATGACAAATCCAAGGCGATCACAGTCATTGGGTTGGAAGTAGGGCCTCCACCCAAGCTTAAATTCATTAAAAGGGTTAACTAGCTGAAAGACACACATTTTTTTCAGGTTGGGTTTTAACGGCTGGTCATGAGATACCAGGTAGAAATTCCACATTGACACCATTAACTTTTTCTTGTCTTTTTGTTTTCTTTTCTTTTTTCTTTTTTTTTTGGACCGAGAGCTCAGCCCAATGAAAGACTTTGCCCGTCGTGTAGAAGAGGCAGAACCCACAGAGTATTCAAGTCCAGTCTTTACATAGTCTCTAGACTGCTGGTAAACGATAAGTCTAGATGAATTAAATGGCCCATTCTCATCATCGGGTATTCTTATGCTCTTAAATTGTGCATCAGAGGCAATTTAGCTTTGTCCCTCAGTGGGGCTATTGGGACCTGTTATGTTCAAATCTGATGAAAGCTGTGGAAGATAAATTATATATCAGATTATTTATTCAAGGACAGCGGCATCATTCTTTATTTGTTTTGTACACCTCTGCAACTGACAAGTACGATGGGTGTTGATGTTCTCCTTCCGAGGACTAAGGGAACCGTTTATTGCTTTATATGCGGGTCTGCATTTTCATTCATCAAAGTTATTGTGTTTGGATCGTCCCTTCGCTGTGAGTTTGAATATAGTTGCCAAAAAATTGTATCAGTCAGGCAGGTTCTGCCCACAGCTCATCAATAGCTTTCATTCAACGGTGCTGCCTTTTTGATCTGTTTACGCTGTGAGAGCGACCTGCGCTCTCAAACGCTGAATAATTCATTTCCCGGAATCAACTTCCTGTCAGTTTTAGATTTGCAGCATGACTTGAGTAGCCTGCGTATTCAAAGGCCCGCAACCGAGTCCTGGGATGCGTAGTTCTCAAGAATAAAATTGAAATTGTCCCCACTCCCCGATAAAGACCCCCTTTTTTATTACTGTCAAGGTCAGTTAGTCTGGATGGAAAGACTCCAAGGACTCTATAAGGTTTGAAAGCTGCCCGCGGCTGCACGAGCCTTCGGACGTCCGCTGCCACCTTCCGTGGAGACAATGAGCTCACCGTAATGCGACGCGCTATAATGCGTTCTGGCCAGCGATCAGCTATCTGCTCACATAGGGCGCCACGATGAATACTGTATGAAGATCTCACGGAGACGCGGCTATGTTTATTATCGGAGAAACTGCGCACACTGCGACGCGTAGCCTACCCATAAAACCGTGCCGCCTCGGTTGAGTTCGGTTGACTGTTCCGAAGGGTCACTGATAGGCAGAACCTAACTGGACTAGACCAGGTTCCAGCTGGAAAAATCTCTGCAGGGTTTCAAATGTCTTAGCGTGCAATGAGAGTCTACGTTGTGGTTTATTTGTTGAAAGACTTTGTTGTCTGAATTCTAGTGGAAGAGAAAGATGAAGTATAAAGTGTTTTATATTATATGATCTTCCTGATTTTTTGTGCTGAAACACAATTACGGGTGTAAAAGACATTCTAAATTAAGGGTATTAGAAACCATGGCAATGCTAATATTCACCTGCTGGGTAATAAGTGGTTTTGTGGAAGAATAAATGATGAATGCAATTGTGAATGAAAATGTTTGCTAGAAAATTGCAAAGAGGTGTCATGTAATTCAGACCAGCATTGGCCTATTATATGCTGTTGTCTGCAAGGTGAGGATTAATTTAAATATGTTACATTTTCTGAACCCAGCAGTTTTAGCCGTTTAATCTAAAGACGAGGTTAAACAACCTTAAAACAATTAACAAAGGTTACGGACATGGACAGCTACACAAGAAATACATTAAAGAAGATACCAAACCACAGCTTGCTGTTTGTTCCAAAGTAATCCAAAATTCAAAAACCAAAAGACAGCAGAATATTGCAAAAGAACCAGAGATGACATGTAGAATGGCAGACCTAGAAGCAGGACCCAGATGCCCACTTCCAAATGTTACAAACTTCTTCTTTCCAAGTTGCCCAATCTGTGACTGCTAACTAAAAGAATGCTGAATGTTTTATCTAGTGAAAGAGAGGAGGGGTAGGGGAATGGACACACACACACACACAGACCCATGCTCACACACAGACACACCCAGTCACACCCCTAATGTCCCCCCCACCCCCCACCCCCGAATACAACTGCCAATCCTGTCCCTGGAATTGTTTACTGACAATATGCATTTTTTTCTGAGGGAAACCCAGTTACTTTTAGCTCCAAAAGACTGATGACATAATCCAAATTCATCGGTCAGACCATCTCCCTTCATTCACTACTAATGCATGGTTAGAGCAGTGATACGATATTTCAGTCAACAGGGGGCGATATCAGCTAAATAAAAGCCAGAAGAATGCTTTGCCTTAAATAAGGGTCCAGTCAGCACAAGAGAGCGCTGTAGTTTCACTCTTCAGTTCCACCAGTGCACTCATCAGACGAAGAGGATGCGGCCTACGAGCAGAAGAGCTCTCCTCTTAGGTGCTGACAGGTAAATGCTGACCTCACCATTCCTCTTCACATATGTGTGTGTGTGTGTGTGTGTGTGTGTGTGTGTGTGGGTGTGTGCGCGTGCTTGTGTGTATTTGCATGTGTACGTGTTTGTGTGTGTGTGTGCACATGTGTGTTTGTGTGCGTGTGTGTGCACACGTGTGTTTGTGAGTATGTGTGTGTGTGTGTGTGTACATAGTGTTATGTAATAAAATACTGTATTTGAAAAGAAGAAAGGTATTTATGATGTGACAGAGTGTGTATTTTGATATTGGTTAAACGCGGTTTCCACCTCCTCTCAGCTACCTAGGAGGTTTCTCTGAGCTGGAGACGTTTCAGCGGGGGATGACCATTGTTCATTGTGTGGAGAAAATAAAGTCCATCGTCGTGACGAGCCTGAATTTCCACACCGCCTGTACTCTGGTTCCCAATGCCTCCCTACCCCGGCGCCTGAGTGGAGCGAGGAGAACAGGATACGTGTGAGATTAAAGAGGATGCTTTTCCTCTTGGCCTGACGATAACACCGATCCTGTTACCCCCGCTAACCGCTAAGACTCGCTCGAGCTGCGTGCCTGCATTCCAGGGCCCTGCTAAAGAGCGAGCGTGAGACCGAGCGACGAGAGGCGTTTGCGTTAAAAAAAAAAATTGATAATATTTGACGATTCGCTGACGTTAGAAATGTAAGAAAACGAAGAAGCCTTTTCTTTTCGCCTGCGGTACTTTCACCCGGAAGAAAGGAACCGGGGAGAATGTCGCATCACCCGCCACCTGTCCGGGGCAACCACGGGTTTAGAACCCCAAGCACCTCGGTGCAATTCAGTCGTCACGGCAACGTTTCAGAAGCAGGCAGGAAAGGATTCCGTCTGGGAACTGAGCGGCTGACTTCGGCTTGTTTTTCCAAGGGGAGGGGCCGGCTGGCCTCCCTCCGATGCTCCAGGTCTCTTACTTTCAGGCCGCCGATATCAGGCAGATGCAGCAGAGGGCCCTTCCTCCTCCCCGCGCTGCTCTGTGATTGGCAGGAAGTGGCGAACAATGGCGTCGCTCCAGAAAGCCCTGCAGGGGCAGGTGAGGGGGTGGGGTGGGGAGGGGAGCGGGGGGGGGGGCTGTGGGAGCATGCATGCATATGCAGGTCATGAAATGTTTGTGCTCAGTAATATGTCCTAATGGGTTTCCTCACTGAAGGTCACAATGCTAAAATTAAAAAGTAACATTACAGCAAATGCCGTTATGTCAATATTTGTATTTTCTCACAGGCGGTTTCAGCTGCGGGACCGTGGGAGCGCCTCCAGGTTGCCCTGGCAGCACATTTTACAGCCCCAAGTCGGAGGGTTTGTTTGGGCCAGAGAGCGCCTGACCCGCGACTCCACCAGAAACCCCAAACTCCCAGAGGGCCCGGTGCTAACCGCGAAACACCTTGATTTATGCCACACACAAACAATACAAGGTAATTGAAGGAAATGGCGTGCGGTACCCACCCCAAAACCCCTTCTTCTGTGAGTGTGTGAGGGCCTATTATTCTTACTCTTATCCTTATTCTTATTCTGCGCTGACTCGGACACACGCCCATTCCCAAAATGACCTGCAGAGTAAGGTTACATCACGAGATTACATCATCACACCAGGCTTACTTACTCTATTGTCAGAGAATACAGCTGGCAGTGTGAAACTTGACAAAGAGCTGGGCAAGCAATTCAACTGGCACTTGGGTAATGCAGAGGAAATGCTCAACCTTCAATGACAATTGATAGCTGATGCATTAATGGTGACTCTCCAAGTTTTTACTTGAAGCCATAGCGAGGATGCTGGGTTTTTACCCAGCAACACAAATAATACTACTTTTTTTCTGAATTTGCCAAGTCATAGCCAAGGCATATATTCATAGTGGCAAGCTGTGACTGCTGCATTAGTGTTACTGGTGTTCTCATAAAATATTTCAAATGCACGTGCAAGGTTTTTAGAGTGTTCCCCTGCTCTAAGAAAACTTTTAACCTTAAATAGCTGACCAGTGCAGCTATTCAAACAGCTGGGAATCTCACCCGGGTATACGGACCTCGTGACTGACAAAAATGAGTCGGGTGGAGACTGCGCCGGTCTCAGGTGCGAAGCGGGGGATTCCCAGGCCTGTCAGAATGAAACATTGCAGGAGATCGTCGTAACCCACGGATACTGCGAGAGGTAGGAAATTACAGCCTGGCTCTCAGCCAGAGTCTGAGCAGCGCTCTCATCAAACGCTTCCTTAATCACGCGTATTATCGTCTTAAAGGGGCTTATGGGACGGTACCAGCCAGGAGAAAGCCGGCCAGTTCTCTGCGCAGGACGGCGGACACGTTGACGTGACCTTACATCGTCGGCGTCTTGTTTGTCCATTCGCTACAAAACATTCATGTGCATTCTCTGTGTGTACTCCAGCACTTGTTCAAGGCTGGTTAACTTCTCCGGAACTACCCATTTTTTACTTAGCTTTTGGCATATCCAGTTGGAGGTTGCAGAGATAATGCGAACATTGTTTTCTGACATTTCAGAGTTCATTACATTACAAAAAGAACAGCCCTGTACAGGTCTGTTTGCATTTGAAGAGATAGTGTACTTTGATAGTGTAATTTGAATAAGTCTTATAAATTATAATTGTATTCCTCTGTAGCTGTGCCACAGGACACTGCAACAGGAATAGCTCTGTCAACAATTTGGCTGCGTTCACTTTTTTCGGGCTAATTCGATACAGCTTGTGAGTACTGTGCTGAAATGGAAAGATAAAGCGCTAAGAAATGATTTCCTGAAGCAGCACGCTGCCAGCACACACATTAAGACTCAGTTGAGTTTCAAAATGATATGTGGGGGCTGTGGTTACTAGCAAGGAAGGATGTGTGTGTGTGTGTGTGTGTGTGTACATGTGTGTGCATGTGTGTGTGTGCATGCATGTGTGTGTGTGTGTGTTGTGTGTGTGTGTGTGTGCGTGTGTGTGTACGTGTGGGTGCATGTGTGTGTGTGCATGTGCACGTGTGTTGGGAGGGGTGGGGGCTTTATTCATAATCCACAGACACCTGAGCTTCAGAGGGAATGCTATATGAAAGTGATGTATCTATCTTTGGAGATGGGGATTGGGAGCCAGGTGGATGGGCAAAAAGTTCAGCTCCCTCTTTGAAACAGTATTACCCATCTGTGTACAGTATATATGCCTCCTCTCTCAAGCCTCCAGCTGTGATTATGATCTTTCTGCTTTGAATTGGTACGGCCCAGCTGACTATGTCGTCCTTTCCTTTGAAACGGAAGGGCCCAGTTGTATATACCACCTTTCTGCGTATAAATGGTACGACCCACCTGTCCGCGTCTTTCCTTTCAAACGGTACGGCCCAGCTGCGAGTGTGATTTTTCTGCTCTGGATTAGTACAGCCCAGCTGATTACGTTATCCTCTCTCCTTTGAAACGCTACGGCCCAGTTGTGTACACCATCGCGCTGCTTTGAAACGGTACACGCCCAGCCGATTATGACATTCCTCTGCCTTTGAGATGGTACAGCCCAGCCGTTAACGACATCGTCCTTTGATGCCGCGATTCGATCATGACGAACCCGTCCAGAAACTTTCATGGCGCGTCAAGGGCCATATAATGACTGCTTTGACACTCTCCAATCTGTGCTTGCATCATGATCTAGGCAACAATAGGCCAATTACCGAAGACATGGAGAAGGCTTTCATCTTTCCATTGTTTGTGTTCCCGTCAAAGACTGACAGCGTTAAGCGTCCCCCCCCTCCTGCATTACATATGCAGCTCGTGAGTTCCTCTTCCATTACGACTCTGCAATGACATGCGGATTTGACAATATTTTGAAGGCGCATCCATGTAGCTGTCAGTTTGTTTTCATAAGGACTGGAGCCTCGTTTATAGTACTGGGGTGTGTCCCCTTATTATTTGGTCCCAGCACCTCTGTTCCCTCTTCTTTTAATTATAAAAATTCCTTGCATTTGTACAGCGCTTATCTCATTCAAAGTGCTTCACGGTGACGAGGAGGAAATTCTCCCCAACCGCCACCGAAGTGCAGCACCCACCTCGGTGATTCGCGGCGGCCATTTTGTGCCAGAACGCTCACCACACATCAGCATTCTAAATTATTCTAAACGGTTCCCCTTTTTGAAAAAAGGCCACAAAACGCTGAGATACTTCACACGCAAGGCACAAGTCATGACTTTTGTGAAATCCGACTACACCCCCGCCCCCCCATCCCCCCCCCTCCCCTCGGGTCATCCTGGATAAGTGGGGCTTTGGGTGTAAATCTGGGCACGAGAGAGATGGTGACGGAGTGATATGGGCCGCTCCTCCACCGGGGGGGGAGGGCGGTGGGGGGGTGGGGGGTGTCCCCCTGGTGACACTCTGTCTGAGAAGATCAGATCAGGCCGATACCGCGCAGCGATAAAGGCTCATGAGAGCCACGTATATTTTGGCAGCTTCTGTTTGCTTTTTTTGTTTTTTTTTGCAAGACCTCACAGACGGGAGGAATGAGATGATGAACTGGGAGAATGCCACAGAATTCTCTCTGAGCGGTGAATAGGGAAGCCTTGCACAGTGCAACCCAGGAATTTTAAAAAAGAAAAGAGATCATTAAAGTGACCTGCAATTGATACGTAATTTCTAAAAGTGCCAATCTGGATTGAATTGGCATTAGAGTCCAGAGTATTGTGTTATTTCATTGTTCTGCATGCAAATATCAATATCATGCAATCTTTTTAGTGCTCCAAATCTGCTTGTTTTTAAAACTATGTGTGGTTTACCAGACCAATGTTCAATCCGTTTATCATTTAATGTATCTAACTCACTACGGCTTTTTTGGGAAAATGCGAATGCTAAATGCTAACCTGGGGTAAATAGCGGTGGAAGTCCCTGTGGGACTGTGCAGGCCCTTTCCCCCAGCCCGCCCTGTTACCTGTCCTGACAGAAGCCAATAAGGTACCTATGGCCCCACCCTCTGGCCTCCTCCATGAAGGAATCCATTGTTTGACAGACAAGTCCAACATTGTTCCCCTCCCATGCACATGGGACATGGGTGTGGGTGGGGGGTGGTAATACAATACAATACAATATTACTCTTTTCGTACGGAATGATTCTGGGTGCATATATCAAACAACCAGCCCGGCACCTCCTCCCATTCCCTCGGCCCGCCCCTATCATCGAATTCAACGGCATAACTTTAAACTGCGTTCTTTGAAACATGTAGCGAATGTGCGTGCACGCTTCCCATGCTGCGACAGGAGGGTCGAAACATATCTCAGCAACAATATACTTCCGCATTATTCATGCTCATCATTTGCAATTACTTTATGAATGAAAGACATGGCCACATCCACCTTAGATGAGGAATCATCTGAGTTGAATTAGCCCGCACGACTCTTAATAGCAGGGAAACGGGAGGCAGGGAGGTCCTCGATGTCGTGAGCGGCGCTGTGAGAACGCGGTGTTTTCCCCCCCCCGCGAGCGTCGACTGACTGCGGAGTGCCGTCGGCCGCAGGCTGACAGCCCAGGTGGCGGCCCCTATGCGCGGCTCCTGAAACCTGGCCGCGATGTTTCTGACTGCGGGCTAGCTTCACCGCCAACAATAACAACAATGTATCCGTGTTTCCTACCGCCCGCCTCCGGGCACTGCTTGTGTTTGCCTTGTCTTTGTGCTTGTCTCCATTTGCTACATTTTTATTACCCGGCTGTTCCATGAAAAGGATTTTCAGTCATCACCTTTTTTATACATCTAGCTTAATGAAATGTTTTATAATATTACGCATTCTTGTACGCCGTGTTTTACAATATATAAAAAAGTAAGTACTGAAAATTATCTCCAAAGAAAGCGTGCCTAATTTGACTCATTAGAGAGCACTGTAGCCTTTTTTATTTGCAGTTCTTTTACTGCAGAACAATCCGTGTATGAACAGGGATATTTTTAAATTCATGTTTTAATTAAAATAAGTTTCTCTTATGATATTCAGATATGCCTCACCCATGTGTTATGGTTCTTGGACAAAATTATGAGCTTAGATGGGCTGAATGTCCTGTTCTCATCATAATATATTCTCAGGCTCTAATGTTCCTCTTAACTGTTTTGTCCAAATGGTAGGGAGACCAGTGCCAGATGCTAGGGAACATACTGTACTGGTATGATGGCATCTTAGCAATTAAAATCAGTTAAGGGGACAGCAATGCCCCCCCACCCCCCACCCCCCCACACAACCCCACTCCCCTATCCTCAGAACAGCAGTAACAGACAGGGCCTGTTTCTCTTATCACTGCTAATAAGAAATAAAAGAGAATGCCCTAGAACTTCTCTAATATTGTCTTTCCTTGTTATCTTGTAACCGGAATGAGGGAGTGGAAGATTTGGGGATGGATGTGTGTAGATCTGGAGGTGCAGGTGTACAGCACTGGTATGCACTTTCTATAGGTCAGCTAAGCCTCGATCAATCACTCCATCGCAGCCAGATCCATACAGGAAGGGTATTAAAAGATTAACTGCAATTTAACCGTCATAATGACCTTTGATTTGCAATGACTATTCAGAAGACGTATGGGCCCACCCGCGTTGCTGACTCATGAGTGGGATATTCACATTTGAGGGAAATCATTTTTTCATGTGTGCGCTGTTCACTTCTCAGTCAGTATCTATACATTAAACTTTTTTCCCCCCAGAATGGAATGACCAAAGACTATAGCATGCCTTTGTGATTCTAAAAAATGTATTTTGTTTGTTTAGTCAGCCTGGCTTCTTAAAGTATAATAATAATAATAATAATAATAATAATAATAATAATAATAATAATAATAATAATAATTGGAGAATAGGAACATTTGGAGAATAGGAGTGTTCAGTCAAAAAACTGTCTGATCCAGGGAGGTTTATTTAAAAAGAAATTAAGCCAGAAAAATAGTTTGGAACAATAGAAACTGTGCACATGTGAAATGTCAGCCTGGAGCCCTTTATTTTTGTCATCCCCGAGAGCTTTCGGAGGTCCACAGTTATTTAATGGCACATGGTTTCGTTTAATTTTTCTCTCCATTGATTTTTCATGACTATTTCTGAAGGCTGACCGAGTCTAAATCTCTCCAGTGAACGGCTTTGAATCCTCACACAGAGGATTCTGGGAGATGCACGCAGAGCATGTGCAGGTTGTTTCTGTGTTCCCTTTGGGGTCGATGGCGGCATGCTGTGGCTAGAACGATAAATCCATCGTTTCTCCTGCCGGGGTCCGGCTTTTTGTGCTTGTGCGTCGGAGCAAGTCTCCGGCATCCCGAAAAAAGCGAAGTTAAAAGTGAATGGGAGCCTCGCCCTCCAACACGACAGTGCGATTTGTCAGAAGACGGATCCAAAGAACAAACTAATTTGTTTTATTAGCGAAGCACATCCCGCGGGGGGTTCACCGAACTCAGCTCAAAATCAGAGCGTCCTCTTAGCCCGATAGCACTGCAAGGCCCGGAGCCTGACGGCGGTGGCTGCTTCAAAGCTACGCTGCAGCAAAGGGGAACCGTCTCCATGTCATGTAAGGCTGTACGAGGCTCCGGGGCAGGAGGAAATTCCCTCCCGAATATCCGTCATCATCTATTAAAAAAAAAAAAAAAAAGATTAAAAAAATCATTTTATAACAGGGTATTGCATTCATCCACTGGCATCCAGGATGCAGTTCCCAGGTGTCAGGACAAAAAATCTGGGCCCGAGAAAAGAAAAGAACCAAGACAACATGCTGGAACCCAGCAGATGAAATGCCATAATGCTGGCCAACAAAGGAGAGGAAAACACAGATCCACATCCCGTTTGCTGCCAACATAGATGAATGACCATGCCAAACACAGGCACCACTACCAATTGTAAAGACCTACCACATACTCACTCAGCTCCAGGTTTTAACATTGAAAGTTGTGCTTCCTCTGCAATGGACTTGTGACCTGTCCAGGGTGTAATTCCTGCCTCTCGCCCAGTGCATGCTGGGATAGGCTCCAGCACTCCCCTGTGACCCTGATCAGGAGCATTTTATGGTTAATACACAGGTTTCAACACCAACACAGGTCTGTGTCGAGGAACCATTTTTGCTGTACCTAACACAGGATGCGGGTTAGATAATGGATGGATGGATGGAATTTATGCTTCCCTACCACAAAAACCAAATAGATCTTGCATTGTATAATTATTCATGAACAGGCCAAAACAAGGGAAATACTATGACAAAGAATGTTCGGTGCTGTAGTGTATCCTCCAAAGATGCAGCAATTCATTTTTGTCCCCTGTTAGGGACATGAGCCTCTGGTCTGAATCTCAGGAACCATATATTCTATTATGCCAAAACATCCACTACTTGGGACATTCGATAAAAACAAAATAAATAACATTTCTGAAAACGTTTTTGTAAAAAACTAAAATAACCCTTTTTCTACGGGTCTTGGGAGGATAGGACAGTTTTCGTCTGGCCGACAGCTGCTTTCCCGATTGGTTGGTTCTAGTTGATTGACTCGTTCAGGAAGACGTGTTGAAAGCTGTCTCGCTGTGGATCGCTACCCTGCCTCCTGGCTTGACGGTACATTTACTATTGCAATTGAGTATGACAGACACATAAGTACACATGAGAATAAGGTTATCCTTTACAGTCTACGATGCCAATGCCCCGCCCTCTCACCACAGCAACATTATGAGAAGCCAAGTGCTCTTTATGCTTAAAGCACAGGTTTCAACACCAACACGGGTTTCTGTGTCTCAACCGTTTTTATTGTACCTCACACAGCTAGGAGTGTAAAGCCGACATCAAGATTCATTTTTGAAAAAATAAATCCTTTTGACCATCAGATGACCCTTATCTTCTGCTGTCTGCCACATCTAGTTATGGTACAGTAGCTTGTGCTTCTCTCCTGTCTGTTATATCTGGTTATGGTATAGTGTCTGGTGTTGCCTTTGATATCGGAGAGCATGGGGGCCTTCCCTCAGTTAACCCCTATCCCTGAGTAGTATCTGCCTTAAGTGAGTGAGAGAAGAAATATCCCACAATCCAAGGCACATTCAGCTTGCAGTGTCTCGCTCCCCACATTTTTGGAGAGGTATTTGTTTTAAGGAGTATATCAAACCAAACTTTATAAGGTAACTAACTCAGGCAGAATTCCATTAAATTCCCAGACAGTGAAGGAAGAGAGTGGCTTCACCAATCAAACGTCTTTGTTTTCCAAAACAGAATACTATTGGTTTAAAAACCGTTAATGATTTAAACCTGAATCCCATTAAGAGGTTCACAGAACTCTCAGCTCACTGTAATGCACAGGCTCACGTCATTGGGAATGTGTACGGGCACGTTGAACAGAATAACTAGGCCTACTCCTTCAGTGTTTACGTACCGCATTCATTAAATATATGGACCGCGCGTAAGGAGGAATGAGTAATGGATTCCAAGCGATGTAGCAATTTAGCGCCTTACAACAACAGAGCCATCAGCGCAGATCCCGAAAAACAAATTCCTCCGACAATCTGATTGGATTCCTCTGCCATTACACTTTGGCAACATCCAAGACTCAAAAGTGCAGCTAAAGGTGTCCTCCGGGCAACCTTCTATACTGTGGATTAGTTTGCAGGATGGGCACAACAAACGCTTAAAAAAACAACCGGAATTTTAATTTTATTTTCTGGTCCAAGGACAGTGACGGAGCACTTTGATCTCGTGGCTGCCTTCTGCGTGTGTGCGCCGCTGAGCGCGCTCGTGTCTGTCATCGCTAATAGCGTCAGCCCCCCTCCCTCCATCCCTCCATCCCTCCCTCACTCCCTCAATTTGCTCTTTTCTTCCCGGCTTTGCTTTCATGACTCTTCCAGGAGGTTTTATTGTGACGAGTTGTGTCATCGTTTGTTATTGTTCTCTCTCTTTTCAAAAGCCCAGACGCAGCGCTGTGTCTTCATCTGCTCACAGCTGTGGCCCTGCCACGCCCTCCCTCCTCTCCGCTGGGCCCATGTGTGCACGCTCTGGGGGGGGGGGGGGGGGGGGGGGGGGGGGGCTGTCATCTGAACTGTCGCTTAGCTTGCAGTTCTTACTTAGCCCTTGTGTCTAATCGGAGCTCGAAAACGAACGAAGCGTTTTACCGGAGCGGGGAAAAAAGTCGACGAGCACTTCGGATTCATCTCGGGAAATGTGCTTAGCTGGACACTCGAAAAGGGGCGATAAGTTATTGACCCGTTTCAGACACATTTTCAAACACTTGGTGTGGTTCAGCAGTTATTGTGGTGGAAGACTTGCAGGCTACAGGAATCCAATCATCCAGAATAGGCTGACACTCTGGAGTGGGTTTTTATATAAAATGTTCATAGGCCACTTCAGCAATAAAGCTTTGGGAAAAAGTGACTTTTAGTAGCATATAAAAAGACAATAACAATCCAGCTTAATGATTCTGCATCAAGTGAAAATAGCAGAATACAAAAGTGTTCATGTTCATGCCATAATTGGTCAAACTCATGCAGTCAAACTCTGAGATATGGAGGCAGTTTAGAACTGTTTATGTTAAACTGTTAAATGTTCAAACGTGAACTCAAAATACATATGTTTAAAGGATAAACAAATTAGGGTAGCATTGTTTTTAAATGCTGTAAGCTCCTCTCATTGTATAGCTATAGACCGTAGTTTCTTATAATAAACAATAATCAAAAGTGGTGGTCAGGATCTCATTTAAATATTCATGAACCTGGACCTTCTTTCTGTTTCATGCTCGCATTTCTGGTTCGGCTTTAACAATGGACTTGATAAGGAATAATTGCATACGCTAGCTCCTGAACCATACTTGTTCAAACAGATCAATCAGCCCTTAACTCTGAGGTCCTTATCTTGGAGGTCGCACAGCACTGCGATCCCTGGAGAAAAAAACCTTTTCTTCCAGAGAGAGCAGAAGAGCTAATGTAGGCTCTGCAAAAAGCATAATGGATTCTGCCTCTTTAAATAAAGTGATACAGCGAGCTGAAATTAAATCTCCTTGAAAGTGTTTTAGATTTCACTTTGGTTCTGCATAAAATAACAGATTCTGCAGTTGCTTATTGTCCTGCTGAAAGAGAGAAGAAGGCGGTGATTAGGAAAGGATATTTACATTGTTTACCACCTAATGGAACACCCTGTGACTCAGAGTGTTCCATTAGGACTGAAAGACTTGCCCAGGCTGAAAAGTTGGAGTTATATTTTCACTGCATTATATCACTTCTTAATGAGATCGTTTCTATTGCAGAGGGTTATTTTAGAGGGCTTGTAGTGAAGGATAAATAAAAGGGAGCTTTTATTTCCGACACACTGATGCTGTTTGAAAACTGTGCAAACTCAAGAATATACTGGTATGTCAGATTGCTCAGAAGTAGTGAAAAGAAGAAGAGATATATGTACGGCCAGTGCGGGTTATCAGATGATCAAAACGGGAGCGTTCATTGACTTTCCCAACCTGGGAATTTCCTCCCTGTTAAATCACTACTGAGGCAGCTGTGTTCTACGGTGCAGTGCATGTTTTGAAGTTCAGCACCATCCCCACTCACTCACACACACACACACACCCACGCACGCACATGCACACACACGCACGCATGCACGCACATGTAAACACACACACGCACACACACACACATACACACACACGCACGCATGCGCACATGCACACACAAGCACACACATGCACACATGGATGCACACACACACACACACATGCATGCTCATGCAGGCACATGTACATGCAAACACATGCACACACACACTCATACACACACACTCTCTCTCACTCACACACACACGCACACACAGATAGATTGGAGATTGTTTACTCTCCTGCAGGTCATGGCAGCAACATCCAGGGTGTGTTGACTTGCTTTCCAAATGCACTCTCAGAAAGATCACATTCAGAAAGGGTGATGTAACACAGCCTGCATTTGAAACTTAAGGAAGACGTGGGGCTGTGGGTGACAGCAAACACATCTTTTTTCCATTTCCATTCATTTAGAATTAAATTTTAAAGGGACGATTAAGCCCTGGCCTTAAGGGTCTACTCAACAGCGTGTGAAAACTTTTTTTTTATTTGTTCTTTGGTTGCTATGGTTGCAGCGGGCTATGTTTTTTTGTCAAAACGGATATCTGTACATGAGCACATTAAATAAAATACGTATTATTCTTCATTTACGCAGGGAGATCCCATTGAGATACTATACCTCTTTCTCAAGGGAGTCCCGGTCAAGAAGCCAAAAAGCTGGAAGTTTCACATGCGAAAAACTATTTCATGTGGTTAGAAGTTTGAAATACATTTACAGTAATTCACAGCAATGTTGATTGAAACAATGGTGATGGCTGATATGCATGTCATCGTAACCGGCCTTTGTCTCATTTTTACATCAGACGGTTCCTGGTTTACACTGAAACACACGTTAGCCGCTCCACCAAAACACGTCAAAGCGTAGCTTTTCTCCTCGCCAGGCAGCACCGATTATGTTTTAAACGCGGGGGGGGAGAGCGTTCGCCACCATCGCCAACCCCTCCATGTCCTTGCGAAGCGCTCCCCCCCCGATCGCTCCCCCGTCCCCTCGTGCGTGCTGGGGCGGGCCCCGTCCCACCCCGGGAGAGTTTTAAAGGGCTGATTTACGTCCCGACAGGCGCATCCCCCGCGTTTGATATGTGCGCTCTGATCTTATAAAAGGGGACGTCTGCAGGTAACGACAGAGCCGAGGCTTGAGTAACGGACATCTCTGGAGCCTTGCGTCTCGCCAGGCCAGAGTCACACGTTTAATACCAAATAAAGTCTTTTGTTTTTTAATCAATGGCAGTCTCGTCTCGGAGCGAGTGGAGGTTGGTCGCGTCGCCGATCTGTGCGTTTGCCGTCGTAAACCCGGAGGATCGTTTTCAGAACACGGCCGTTAATTGGAAAAGCCGCCAACGTGACACGCTCATTCGCGATCGATAAAAGTGCCCACGTGCCCTCTTTTTTTTTACATGTCAGTTTTACGGGGGAAACCTGGAAGGCGGTAATGGAGACTGTAATACAGACGTGCGGGTGGGTTCGCTGCTGTAGAGTAGCAGTCTGGGTGTCAGCCATGTTTTTCTGGAGTGATGCAGGTTCAGCTGCCATAATGGAATTTGCAGCTATACACTCGAGCATATGACTTATAAAGAATGGCATCAATAAATACTCTGCATTCAAGTATTTTATGATATGTATACATGCTATGTATACATGTATGCAATATTTTTAAATGTGTCCTCCTATAGAAACGTATATTTATTTATATATTTATGTATTATACTTTTTATGTATAATGTATGATAATATGCCTTACATATATAATGGATGATATTATTGTAACCTTAGTATAATGTTCACTAAAAGAACTTGTAGAAAAAGTTGAAAAAAGCCAAGCAAATAAATGATAGTTCAGCAGTTGTAGGCGGTGACCAGTCATACTTATAATATAAGTAATAATAATATGGAAATAAAAAAATTCTTATAGTTATTATAAGAATGTTAAAGTATACATTACTGTTACTGCCATTCTGATTATAATTCATCCAACCATCCAAAGGGAGTTAGGGGCCTCAGTCCTTAGAGTGCAGGCCATTGGTCCGGGGCGGAGTCAATACCACGGCAGCCTTGCAGAAGCCCCAGCCGAGCATCCATAGGCCGTCTCCAGTGACGGACAGCGGGAGGCATCGCAGCCGCTCGATCAATAGCTGGCTGCTGGAAGAAATCGACCTATAGGAGCGCGGCATTAGAGGCCCACTCGCTCCGCATTGATTTACGTTCACTGGGTTTAATGACCGTCTGCAGTACACCAGGACCGAGAGGGCTGGCTAAGTCCTCCTCAATTTCACTCCAGGATGCCGCTGGTTTATTAAGCATTTCCAGCAGCCCCGTTCATTCTGGGGCCTTTTTTTCTAATTTTGCAACAGCTCATTAAGTTGTTATTACCATTTTACTATGATTATTAGCAGTGAAACGGTTTTTAATGAATATTAAAAAAGTTTTTTTTTTGCCTTTTAAAGTCACTATATATCCTTTTGTACATGGGGAAGTCAGTCACTGGAGGAAGGTAAGTGCATTGGACAGATATGGCTGTTCCTCAAAGAGGGAGCAGGTTAGGAACACAACTGTGAGTCCAAATGTGAGTTTGATGGGTGAGATGTGGTGAAAAAAAAAGATTTAAAAGATGACTATATCTCAGTCATCCCACACAACTGGCAAGAGGGGAGAAGGAACCGGTAACTGAAAAAATCTCAAATGAATCTCACTGAATCTCAAATCTTGCAGTTCGCTACAGAACGTTTAAATGATGGTAAGTGGCATGTCTGCGGCAACCCAAACTTTGGCGGTGTGTCGTAACAGTTGGAAAAGCACGCCTATTTCAGGCCTGACACAGGTACTGGCTTTAGAATCCGATTGACTCGTTGCCTCGCTCTACTGATAATGGATGTCTTAGTGTCCGTTAACAATTTAAAAGGGGATCCTGGAGCATGTTCGGCACATCGATGTGCCGTGTCCAAAGCAAGGCATGCAAATTAGTCCAGTAATGAGAAACCAGCCCTCAGAGACTACCACTGACAGCCTCACCTAGATTTCCCAGGGCTGCGGAGAGCTTGAAATAATTACTTTTTTTTTTTTTTTTAAGTGTCAGAAAACCACCAGTGAAGGCTTTTCGGCTTTTTCATGCAAAGTGCACAAAGAACTTTCTCGCAATTTGTAAATTAAATACATTTAAAAACATGTACTGCATATTTAGAAAATATTTTGAATATATTTAGAATGGCACTGGCTATTTGACTGTAACCCACAAGCATAATTATTTTTTTATTTTTTAAATTTATTTTTTCAAGAATGTAGCATTCACAAAAATATCCTACACATATCCTCATGCAAGAACTTTTAAGAACATGCACAGGCATTTTAATACTAAACTTGTTCAACTCTGGAAGTTAGCCAGGCTGGTTAATCTGTCACTGTGTGCAATGCATGCAAAATTAGTTTTCAATCACGGTGCTGCGATGTAGCATTGTAAAGAGGTGCCAAGCTATGCGATGAATCTCTGTCATGTGTTGATTCTTCACCTTAATCTCTCCCTCTACCTGCCCCCCCTCACCCCCCTCCCCCACACACACGTCCATCCGGGTGTCCAGGTGTGGAAGGGTGCGACTGTGGAAAAAAAAAAAAAGACACCCAATTCGTGAAGCATGTCATTAAGGAATCCGCTACCTGCGCTGAAGATGGCGGTAACAATGACAGACAGACAGACGGTTTTCTGCCTGTCCCACGAGTGAGAGAATGCTTCCAGGCCCTCTTCCTGGCAGCAGCGACGGTAACCCTGAGTTGCACCCAGCTTGGCTATCGTCCCAGGAACCCTACCTTTTCGGAGAGAGAGAGAGAGAGAGAGATAGAGAGAGGGAGAGTAACCGCATTTATTTTCGGTTTTCCCCTGCTGTCAAACTCATCCAGAGAGTTTCCCTCAGATGATATATTTGGGATTTGGCGGGCGGTAAAAAAAGAAGAAGTGCTGGCGATGAAGTAAATGCTTCGCATTGCTGCGCGGGCTTTTTTTTCGCTCATGTTGGGAGGCTTCTCCCTTTGAACGGAGGGTTCAGCCACGGCTTATGTGTTTAATTAAAGAGGCAACCGGGGAAGCGGCTCACTTGAAACCGCCCTTTGATACATCAGATACCGCTGCCTTTTTAATGCATTTGTTTAATTCCATTTGATTGCGACTCAAGAATCCTCGGTTTACAGGAGCGACTGAACACAGCTCTGTTCAACATGAAAGAATGCCAGACCTTCGAGTTCAAGCTCTCAGGAAAAGGCATCAGATTAAAGTTACGCGGTGTCAGTCGATCCCCAGAACTGTGCGGACACAATACATCAACGTGTATTATGCAAATGTTTCCCACCACAGAATGTCATCACACCCTTCATCCCTCAGGTAACTGTCATATAGAATATGTATATATGCCAAAATATGTTTTTCCCTCCCATGAATATATTTATAAGCTGCATATGCACACATTTCCCTAATGCTTCCAAACTTGTGCTGTGCAAGGTGTAAAGTGCATTGCAAATATAATTTCACAAAACTGCATACTATTTATTGAGTAGCACCATTTCGGTATATTCAAATTAAAGTTGTGTCTTTCTGAATAATACGGATGATATATTTGGCCAAACGTGCTCTGTCCCATTCTTAGCTGAACCGTAGGCAATAAGGGCTGGGGGTCTTGCCACCAATGGCTTCAAAGCTCTGACAGGAAGGAAAGGAATGAAATGGTCAAAATTCACAACATCCTGTATGCATAAATTATAATATATACATATGTAATATGCATGTGTCAGAGTTTGAATACATAGGGGGAAGGATGGGAAGGGGCAGGGATGCTGGATATATCTGAGATAAAAGAAATAGTATGTGGACTTTTTTGCACTGTTTAGCAATGTCAGGTAGAGCAGACAACATTGTCAAGCACTTTATTGCTGAAAAAGTCATCAAAATATTCCAATTAATGACATTGTGCATTCAACTAATTATAAACGCTGATGCATATCTGAAGTGAAATCCCTGGAAATGAAGACATCGACGTGTTTTGGGCCAAGGAATTACAGCGCCTCAGAAGATTAAAAAAGTGGCTGTCAGGCCTGGATATTGACTGGACATCTGGGTGAGATACACAAGCAAACTTACGGCTGTGCTTAGATCCACAGAGCTTCACTATCAAACAGCACCTAGATCTACTGTGGGAAAAGCATGCCTGTTTCAACAGCATGTAGCTGGAAACATGATGACATTTTGATCATTAATAGTTTTTCTTTTTTCATTTGACCACCACAGCTTTCTTCTTAATAACAAATGTACAATCATTTAGTAATGTGTCTAACCATACGTAATGTGTATCTTATTATGTAATGCAGAAAATAGATCATTCATATAGCTTTTATAACTGCACTCTTAACGTTGTGTCCGGTGCCTTGTTTGGCAGTGATGTCACTGACACCCAGCTAAAATCACCTTGCTTGAATAATATGGGAGCCATCACCAAGAAAAGTTAGGTCAATAGCATGTCAAGAATTTGTATTGGCAGTGACTCGTGGTAACATTCCTGTCTGTGAAATCAATATGTGTCACAGACATACATTGATTAAGCCAAGCCCAGCTTTAAACACCCTCAGGTTTAATTTACACGAGTCATCACAAAATTAAGGACATGAGTCCGAAGACCATTCCATTAAAACTACATGCAATTATATAAAAATATACATCTGTGTAAAATAATGAATTAAATCTAAAAGATTAAAAGAGTTTGACCCAAAACGGGAGTGTGGCAGTGTATAAACAAGCATTTTTTTGTTGACGATAAATGATAATAGCAGAGTTTGCTATGAAGTTGTGGCAGTTTGACATCCATCAAAATGAAGTCAATTTGTTCTTTGATGTTTTACCTTTGGTTGACACTAGAGGACCAAAGCTTTCCTATTCTTTCCCCACCAGGGGCTTTTTTACAGGGCTTTTTAAATTATTATTTTATTTACTTAATAAAATTATGGCCAGCGGTTGCACACATTATTAGTCAGCATACGTGACTTCAACTGAATGAGCACTTGTGCGAGTCCTTTATCAGTTGAAATCACATATGCTTAATAAGATTGTGTGCAGCCACTGTCCATAATTTTATAAGCACATTTTTTGAGAGTATCAGAAGTCATTTGCTGCAGAAGTTATCCCATTATACACACTGAGTCCTTTTCTCTATTAGGAAAACACTCAGATCCCCTTTGGACAGACGGTCTTTGACAAGTGGGTCAGAGAACATGAAATCAAACAGATAATATTTACAATACCTTAAAAAAAAAAAGTATTGTTGTTGGATCAGGTCATCAGGTCAACCTGTGTAATTCCCCTGCATTGTTCTGGCTAGTCACTACAGGTAGTGAGTGCTTCACTGTAATTGGGGTTGAAAAAAGTTGGATAAACCCCCCTTCCCCCACCCCCCCCCCGGCCCTTGTATCTTCACAAATGATAAACATGAGAGCCTCGACATCAGAGGAGTGAGCAGGTGAGGGGGGGAAAAGGGGGGGGGGCGGTGGCTGTACTGACAAGTGTGGGGAGAACACCTGTATTGCCAGTGCAGACAACAAAGACATATATGAGAGATCACTGACATCTACAAAACATACACACACACAGACCACTGACATCTACAAAACACACACACACACACACACACAAATCGCTGAGATCTAAAAACATATAAGCAGATCACACATAGAAACTTAACTGGGGGGTCAGCGCATATATCTGAGTAGCTGGAGATACTCAAAATTTTGTTCACTGTTTAGGATTACCACAACTTGCATTATTTTACATACAGCCCATTTATACAGCAGGGTCTGTTCTGAACCTATTCAAATTAAGTGCCATGCAACTGTACAGCCCACCCTGGAAATCAACCAAACAGGCCGCACAGTAAGGTAAAAGGCTTTAATGATTGGTGCACACAAGAAAAGAAGACAAAAAACCAAAGTCAGGGACTTTAAATAAGTTTAATTTCCCCACTTGGCTTGGGAATCTTCTCTCGAAAACAAAACACAAAACACAGAGGGCCGAGGCTTGCTTCAGACATGGTGCGCAGTCGTGACAAGACAGCTTAACCTAAAACATCATCTCAAAACAATATAAGAAAATACTATCTCCAGTCAGCTTAACAGAAATAGGTTGATCTCTATGCCCTTGTGACATCCGTGTAAATATTGGCACAAAATAAATCTCTCGAGGTTTTCTTTACATTGCATATTTACCTGTAAAAATATATTCTCGACCAAATAAATATATAAAATAAATATATGTCTCCAGCAATGCATAAATAAAACTTTTTTCTTAAAATGATAACATCTGCAAACCAATATTTTCAGGTTCTTTTGCCTTCTGCGTGGTACTGTCCGGTATTGGTCATCGGAAATCCTCCACAAACCGTCTGGGACCTTCGGGCAAAGCGGACCACCGACCTCATTGTACCAAGTAGAAAGCAGGTTCTTCTGTTTCTCCATCCAGTCCCCTGAAGCAGAGACGCAGGTTCTGGCCCCATATCAGGGATCTCAGTCAAGTGCCATTGGGTGACTTCTTTTTTTTGGGGGGGAGGGTGAGATGACATCAGCAGCTTACAGGCCAATCTTGTATGCCCACTTTCTGCAGCTGGGCATATGATCAAATGGCCCTTAAAAAATATATATGTATGTATCCGCCTGGCTGTTCAACACTTCCCTTGCTCCAGAAGAGGCATTGGCCTTCAAAAAGCGAGAGTAAGCACACTGCACCCCTCTCATCACAACCCCCCCCAACCTAACCCAAACCCGGCTCGACCCAACCCACACTGACACCCTTTGCCACCATCAACCCCCCCACTCCCCCCGCCCCCTTCTGTTTTTGTTTTTTTTGATGTTCTTTGGAGTTACTGTGTGTGCACGTGTATGCCCCTCTTTGTTTCCAAGGAAACCAGAGCACGGAGACTCCCTGTGGATCAGCTCGGTCCCAGAATCTCCCGGTACAGCTCCGGTACCCGCTCGGGGTCCACGGGCCGGGGGAGGAAATGGGTGAACCTCTGGTGGCGCCGGGACCGCGTCCCGTCTCGCGACGTCCCGTCCTTGTTCAGAGCCACGAAATAGCGCGCCCCCCTGTCCCCGTGCTTGTAGAGGTTGGAAGAGTACGTGTTGTACCAGTTCTCTTCAAACTGTTCCCTGAAGACACACTCCGCAGTCAGCTTTTCCTGGGAGGAACAACAGCGACAACAAAAATGATTTAACGTCTTTCAAATGGTTTGCTTACAGTCTTGCTGATGCATATAACTTATATTTAATTGTGTGCCATGATATTGAATTTTAATGAAATACGTCATGTTAATTACCTCACTCCAAACTTCCACAGAAGTACCCCACGCCCAGATCTGGTTGCGAAGCCTGAATAATTTACATCAATCCCATTGTTGCTCCACTAATGCACCATACATGAAATTCACGCACATATACGTTTCATGGGTCATACCCTGAGCGGTAGTGCAGTGTCTTTCAAAGGGGCTAGACGTGCATTTCGGTACAATCTGATAATATTTACGGATTATTTCCCCACCCCCAGTGACTTTAATACGGAACT
Source organism: Anguilla rostrata (assembly GCF_018555375.3). Classification (NCBI taxonomy): domain Eukaryota; kingdom Metazoa; phylum Chordata; class Actinopteri; order Anguilliformes; family Anguillidae; genus Anguilla; species Anguilla rostrata. The sequence goes on from NC_057937.1 coordinate 8,135,570, forward strand.
GAAACTATGTGCGCCCTCTGCTGGCCACTTACGTGCACAGTATCCCTTAAAGCCAATGCGCCGTTCATTTAATTGATTCATCTGATATGGGATGCAACGAACAGCGAGTCTGCACTCAGAACGTTGCGTCTCAGCTGCATCAGCATGCATATTTAAAATCTTCAGCAGCAATATGCAATATGCCGTGTCAACCAAAATCAACACAAAAAGTTCTACACATTATTGCTATTGGGGCGCATGAAAAATGTTATTGCAAAATAAAATATAGCATTACACAGCATTTTAAAGCCCGTGTATGTGTGTAGGCGCTTTACAAGCCCATGAGATTAAAAATATACTTGACGCAAAAAATTAATTAATTAATAAATCACGACACAAAACGTAGCGCCTGGCGATTTGCTGCTTCAGGCACGCGGGGCCGTGTATTGATTTCAATATTCACTTCAACTGACGCGTGTCATTTCAGACACTTGCAGGTCTAAACACTCGGAGCTATGTCATGCTGTGCGCAGATTGCGCACAGCGTGAATATTTCATACACAGTGTGTGGCACCATACACAAACATGAGACACAACGTCACACTGGGTAAACTGCTGAACTATTTTACATCTTTGTGGAAATACATTGTTTGCAAAATTATAGTGAAATGATACTTACAGAGCCATAGAGCTCTCCTTTACCATTCATTCCGAGGTAAAGTCCACTGTCCACTCCTCTGATGCTCACTATTCCAACTGCGAGACTGATGAACTCCAGTATACCTGAGACATATTTGTTCCGTTATTTGATTTTGCTATATCACAAAACGTCCGTAATATACATAGAGGTAGGATGACGTTTAATGAAAATAACCAATACATAAGTTCTATGTAATAGCATTAATAAAGCATTGAATAGCTTAAATTAGTGTACTTCCATCCATAAGGGCCTCCAGAAGTATTTCCAAAAGTATCACCTGAACATTTAATGACCGTAAGCTATGTGAGCACACCTGTAATGCTCTTTAAAGTGATTTGGCATACTTTCAGGTAACTTAACTCAGGAAGCATGAAGGGTAAAGCAAAGGTCGCGGTACCATTGTATCTGTATTAAAAGTGGCCTTTAGAACAAAGTATAAATCAGAAAGAACAACAGTATTGTCAATCATATTCAATCCCAGAAAATGCGCGAGCATAGATGTCAATTATTCACTGTTGGTGAGTTATCACAATTTAAAAACGTACATCTATAGCATGTAAAGTATGCATAGTGTTGCTGCAATGTATGCAACCAGTTATTGTAATAATAATAATAATAATAATAATAATAATATCCTTACCAAATCGACTATGATCTTTTCTTGTTCCTTGCACTGTACCATCTGGTAGTATTTCAAGGTGAAACCCAGTTCTACAGTACAGCTGCCTCCTCCGCAGAATCCCTTTTAAATGCGTTAAATCCGCGGGGGTACTCCGTGACAGTCGCTCCGCTGGGACCAGGTGGTCTCCCAGCAACACTGGACTCTCCCCAGCGGCCGTCAGGACAAAATGCGATCCCTGTCCGAAGCTGTCCAGGCCGTGTGTAAAGGTACCCACTTCGCCCACGGAGGCCATCTCCAAACCGTCCGCGCTGCCGTTTCAAAATTACAAAAGTTGGGAGCGAAGATGTCCGGAGTAAACACCTTTGCGCAGTACCAGATCGCCGCTTACTGCATGTGTACATCCGCGTCCGTTAGCACATGCTCGCTCGCTTGCTCCCCCTCTTCCACGGACTATTCCCACGGACTTGGATCTTCTCCGGGTTTCCTCGAGCGGCAGAGCCAGTTCCACAGAAGGCTCTTTTGGTTTTACTCCGTGAAGAAATGAGGCGTCCAAATTGAACTCCCGTTTAAATACATTCCCCAGCTAAATGCCCTCTTGACATATGCTAATGAAGCTCTTTATAGATTTCTTTTTGAAACATTACTCCTTGATCCTTGATGTCCGCAGACCTTTGATGTTAATTTCTTCGGGATCACACGACCATTGCAGCGGCGAATAAGAAAAAGTAATGCGAACGTGGGAAAAATTAGAAGCGCGCGAGTTATCCTTTTTTAAAATCATAATATTCGGAGAAGAGGTCTCATAGCCTCTTGTCGCATGGATGCGCCACCCTTAGCGCGGTCCCCCGGGTCTCCTGCGACTGGCTGTGAGCGGGGGTGTCGTAAGAGAGGCTGTTTAAAGCCGCGTGGCAGGTGGAAACTGCGAGGAAGGGGCGGCGCTATGACATATTAGAAAAGCCTCTGCGGGCTAATTTCAGTTTTATTTGATTTTAACTGAATCAAAAACAACGCATCATTTTTTTCACTGGCGTACCGTTGTGCGTTATTGTTGTTCTGTTATTTGCGACGTTGCTTACAGGAACTGTGGCAATTTAATTAATACAATCTACTGGGAACTGTGTTTGTTTGCTAGAAACTGCACAGTTCTTAATTAGTGAATGTTCATTTTTAATGCACACAGTCTGATGAAAACTAAAGAACGTGCCTGACTTTGGACTAAAAGAAATCCCCCGATTTAACTTCGTTCCCTCAGTGGTGTTAATTTATCTGATCCTTTTTCTGTCAAGATGCTGTCATGTGGTAGGCTCAAAAACAACAACAATAAAGACGTCAGTGCACATCTGTGCAAATGCGATCGCTTTAGGGTCAAACGATTCACCTCATCTCTCTCAGCTTTGAACAAGATCTTCTAAATCTGTCGTGTCAAAAAAAATGAAAGAGGAGCGATCAAAGTTGCAAACTCGGACCCGTGCCGAGTTCTTTCGTTTAACAAGCAAGGCCTTATTACAAAGAGGGGAAAACTCTTTGAACACATTATCAACGTTCATTCTAGTTTTCAACAATCCAGAAGAAGAAAAGATCCACTGGCCCGTAATTTATATTTCCTATACGTGGGCGACTGAACGTGCCTGATTGAGTGGTTCCGTCTTACGTAGGCCATGCGCTATAGCGGGGTCTCCGTAGAGAATCGACAAACTGCAGATAACCAAGCCACCTCTTTACCACCACGGTGATTCATCAACTGAAATCTCTATGGACATTTTCCCCCCTTCACATCCCCAGGTTCATTAGTATTTATGATTTCCAAAAATACTTTAAAAGAAAATCAATGGATCCGCTGACGGCACAATCAATCCAGAAACAGATCGATAGTTCCCAACGAAGACGTCAATTGTATGCCAAATTCTAAAATGGCAATGGCATTTAGTAAATAGTTCTGCGTCGAGTATAAATTTCTCATGCATGACAGTATGACCTACGTTGCATTCTACGAACTCTAGGCCCACAAAGTCGTTGCTTATAACAAGCACGACATGAAGCTAAGATTGTACAAAATCAAGCGTCACCACGAATGAAACATTTTCATGTGTTGCTTTTCTAAGTGTTTCACTGTCCTTTACACCTTACACGGAATTTCAAAAAAAAAAAAAAAAGATTGTGTGCTTGCCAATTTCATAATTTCTGCAATTCAACCATTTAACAACTTTAATTCGGCTAAAGCCTAAACGACTTAAACTGGAGAAGCAAAGTCCATTTTAATTCCAGCCTATTTTGTTTTCCCAAACTCACTGACGGTTTAATTAATCACCCACTGCGTGACATATTGTTAGGAGGACGTTTAATCATTTGTAGTCTATTTACTATTATAGCCAATGGTTCAAGCAAAAAAAAAATGCATCATTTATCTTTGCCTTCAAATAATTTATGAATTAGAAGCCTATGCAGTGATACGTTGTCGTAATGTGTGTAATTTACCAAATCGTCATAATATGCAATATTTATGTAGCCCGAGTGAGGCATCATAAAGCCGAGACAGCCTCCCTCGGAGAGGGTTTCCTTGGACTTGGCTAAGCATCACTGGTCAAATGAACCAGGGGGCGAAGTCCAGTTCTCGCGATGTGTGGGAATACTGTGCCTACACTGTATCGCAGCAACAGAAATGGCCGCTTTGCGTAGACTCTTCCTGGCGCTGAACAAGCCCACCGGGTTTAATTTCACTTCCCTGCCGCGAAATAATCGCTTCGGGGCTCAGACTATTAAGAAAACGAGTGTACAGAGGTCTGTTGCGATAGGAATATGCCTCGCTGCCGGAGGTGCTGTAGCCTATTACTGCTACCAGGAGATGTATAACGACAGACGCAGGACGGGATACCGACTCAACCGCGGAGTCCTGCTTCCATCCCTACCCGCAGTAGCTGCTAAAGAAAAGGTAACAGTTAATGTTACTAGTCTGCTGTGTCTGCAATAACAGCTCTCTGTGTCACCCTTCCGTTTAACCCCTCTCGTCTCGCTGACACGTTTTCTTTTTTTCTGCATCGTTTAAAATGGTCGTGCTCTCTTAGACTACTGTATGTTGGAAAAGAATAGGCTGTAACAGTCACCTCATGAATGAGGCATTTATGTCGATATCTGCAAACATTTTCTTCCGAAGTTAGCTAGATGGAATACGTCCACATGCAGGCCTATCGCCTTTCATAAATAGCCTAGATTAGACATTTCCTGTAGGAAACTGTTCCGTATTGTTGTAGACTATTCGAATAGCAGGAAGACATATCATCTAGCTAGCTCCTGGTAGCCTGTTTCGGAATCAGTATCATCGCGATTATCTCTTTACTTTAGGAAGGGCGCTCTCCGCTTTCTGAAGGTGCTGAAATGTCATGGCCCCTATTTGGGCTGTGTGTGTTTCTTGAAGTTAGAAAAGCGGCCTGCAAAACATTGTTATTGTTTTCACAAGCCTGTCTAATGTGAATTAGCCTACTACCGGGAGAGAATTACCACTAACACACAACCGTCTAACGTTAAATGGTGGCTGAAATGAAGTGGCTGGATCCGTAACCACCCTCCTCAAATTCACTCGACGCTCGGTTTTCTATGATTAGCTTTTTCCGACCGCAATTATGCCGCATGGACAGACCAAATTTAAAGGGGAACTCAATCCAGTCTCAACTTTAACATACAACGAAACTACACGAAGCCTGCTGTGAAAAGACAGGAGATTAAGGAAGTTGCTCGGTATTCTTGTACCTTATTTGGTAGCTAACTTTAAAAAAAAAAAAAACTAACCGACGCGATCCATTTTCAACGGTTTGCTAGCTGGCTAAATAGCAAACATCAAGATAGTTCAGAGATCATGATTCATTGAGCGCGTAGAGGGAAAAGCGGCGCCAAACCCTTCCCTTGTACCAATTTTAGCCTACTTTCAAACTCGCAAACACATCACTTACTTAAATAAATCAATAAATAAGTAAATAAATAAATTCCAAGTGTTATGTTCAAAAGTCACATCATATCCGCGACCGAAGATGGTAGCGTTATGTTAGCTGTAGCTGCTGTTTATGTGTTGCACACATGCAGATGAGATTCAAATTTGTTTGAACAGTCGTTTGGCATAGGCTGCTTTCACATCGGAATTCATACGACGAGTTTTCAGTGGCAAGACATCCCCGTCAAGTTAAATTTTTGCGGAAGAAAGCCAATTCTTCTTTATTGCTTTTTATTTTTTTGTGGTATTGCATGCTTATGCAGGATACTCCCTCAATAATATATTATTATTCTACCTCATGTGCTTGCTATTTATTTGTTCCGGGTCTGGTGTTTGCATGGTTCTTGATCTTGCAAATAGTGTTTCACCTGGGATTCAAACCTATAACAGCATGGTGTCTTTCATCATTCAACTGTGCCCATATCACGTGGGGGAAAACAGTATTGGAATAGTTTGAATACTCATGGGAAAAATTAGTGAATATAATTCAACTTTATCCTCTGGCAGTTCATATTTCCTTTTTTTTTTTTGCTCTTGAATTAGTCCAAATATAGTCATTCCCACACTCCGTTAAGGGGTTGCAGCTTGACCTCGGAATTTGGAAGCATCCCAGCTTTTAAGAGGGAAACATAACTGACATTTTTTGAGCATTCCCATTCTTGAATAAACACAGGGCTTAAAATGGAAAAAGACTTCCGCTTTTTTAGTAAATGACCGTTCATTCATTATCTGTGTAATGACAAACCGGTAACATCTGGAGTTTAAGGACAGTCCTCGATAGGTATTCTGAAAATTAGTATACTCTAGAGAAGAAGAAAAAACACTTTATCACCTATTTTTAATATTCTTTCGATTTGGAATCCCCAGTTGTATTTTATAGGGCTGTCTCATTGCTTTTGGGAAAGAGCAGAGTAGCATGTGTGTCCTCATGCAGCTAATAGCTTTTCACTCTGCAGTTTGTCTTTGGAGGCATGTGGTTATAGTGCTGTCATACTCCACTTCCATGTGCAGCGAGGGCAGGCATACTACAGGGACTCAGGACACGAGGGGAGTCACTTTGGTTCCATAAGGTGGGGGATACCCTACCGACTGCAAGCCTGCCTCCCTGGGCAAGGCGACATCCGATTGTGCATCAACCCGCAAGACTCCTGAGCACTGTCTGCACGCGGTCAGGATTTTTTTCCTGAACGAAGGACTAATGCTTTAGCTGGATTTACCATCCAGGAGCTTGCTTATTTAGCCCATTTGTTTCTTTACCTAAGGTTTATGTATACTTGATTCAGAAGATCACAAAAAGGCACTGTAGTTTATATATGATTCCACAATTAGGGAGACAGAAGAACTGTTAAACGCACAGTTACAACAACAACAATAATAATACTTGTACATGACTTGTGCTTATCCTGATGCGTTAGAGAACAAGTGACATGACAGTTTTCAGGGTATTACGCCAGTAACGAGAATGGTAAGGCAGCTTATTTTTAGCAACATTTGTAACTACATCCTGAAAATTCTGCGCTGTGGCCTCTTTTTTGTATTTTAATTACCGAGCTTTGGACGTGCCGTGTTTAATGTGCAGGAGGCGCTGCTATTTTTAGCCGGACAGAAATAGCGCAGCGGCTAAGGAAATGTTCTTTTTCATAAGTGTTAAAATTGAGGACAAGTCATTATCTGCGTGCACAGCAACAGCGCAAGATGCAGCCGCTACAGCTGGTCGGCGTGAAGATTATTATGTACTCCAGTGACCTCTGGCGTCCTCTGCTGTAGTCTTGGAGGCCAGGGGAGCTGCAAGGGGAGAGGGGACCTCAAAAAATGTTAGAAAAAGATTTTCTGGGGTGGTGGGGCCCAATATGAGATCTTTTCATGGGGCCTAAAACCCCTGGTTGCCCCTCTGCTGGAGACTCAGAGGGCCTGCTGGTTTTGCTTTCGCCAAAATCAGGGGTCTGTTCAAACCACCGACACCAGTTTGGGTGAGTTACCCGTGCCGTCGACTGCTTTAATCAGTCAGTTAAGTGGCGGGTAATAACTAAAAACCCACCAGGCGTCTCAGCTCTGTAGGGCCATGAGTAAAATCCAATGATAGAGCCGTAGGTCCCCATAAAACAAGCACTAGGACTCTGGCACCAGATCAGCATTTAAGACTTAGTGCAGTATGTTCCTATTATTCAAGTCATTTGAGACCAATGGCCGTGGGTAATGTAGTGAGCGTTTTAGACCAGTGCGTGTATTTTCCCATTGGCTGTTTGTTTTCATTATATCCAAGCTGGTGGTCGACTTCATTTTCCTCTGAGAGCTAAGCTTTCCAAGGCTAGCGATCCCCAGGAAAGCTTGTAATAATGTCATTACTGTGCCGGAAGCAGTGAAAATGTGGCAATTCATGTGCAACTGTAAATGGGCAAAAATGAAAAACACTTATTGATGTAGGATGCGCTTTTTTTTTTGTTTAGTTTTTTTTCGCTTGAAAATAACATAAGCCTCACAACTATACTTTAAACAAACTATTGGTGATCAGTGTAGGACAACATCTAATGTGTGTCAACTATTTTGAATCTAATTTTTTGTCTTGGGTGTCTGGCTCGTTTAAACAGACAAAATGAATGGCTTGTATTTAATTAAAAAGCTTCAAAACATTTAAGTTCAGCAAGACAAAAATTAGCACACTAAACTGTGTACGTGAAATAAATGTAACACGTGTTTATTTGCAGTTAATGGTTAAGGACAAATTGTGGGTTGATCTCAGTCTAATATCTAATCCTAACACAGTCAGCATAACGCAGTGGGGTTGGGATGGGAAGTGCGGAATTTCAAACCCTGAAAGCGTTTTTTTTTTTTTTTTTTGGGGGGGGGGGGGGGGGGGTTAACATTCCCACCCACACAGCTTCAGTGCCATCTTTTTTATTTATTAATTTACGTTCTTCTGCAGCACACTGCTGACTCACTCTGCAAAAGAGCGGAGCGTTCGGGAGCCTGATTTGCTGCTCGGGGGAGAAGTGATGGCTCAGTGGAATTATGGGATGGCAGGAGAACATAGAGGATGTATACCCTCACCCAGCGCGCTCGTGTGTGAAGGACCTTGCACACTCACTCACACTGTGGGGCGCGGGAAGCTTATTCTCTGTTAGAGGGCTCTCAGGAAGCTGGACCTAGGCCTAGACGGGACTCAAGTTATGGAACAGAAGTAGTTCGTGGGGGGGGGGGGTGCAGACCTGGCGAATAGCCATCAGCGAGAGGGGTCACCTCTGCCTGCAGACAGTCAGTCCTGCGGCTGTTCTGCACTTTGGTGAGGGGTGTGTCTCCCTTCAGTCACGAAGTGGAAAGTAATCTTCTTTAAATAGATTTGGTTCTTTGAAATAGATGTCTGATTTGTCTTGTACTTAAATTACTTTGTTTAACCTCCACTGCAGTCCTTCCTGCACCATATTCATCCCTACCATTCACCACCACTGCACCACCTCTATCCCTACCATTCACCACCACTGCACCATCTCCATCCCTACCATTCACCCACCATCATCCACCATCTCTTATCCCCTACCATCTCACCTCCACCTGCACCACCTCATCCTACCATTCACCTCCACTGCACCATCTCCATCCCTACCATTCACCACCGCTGCACCACCTCCATCCCTACCATTCACCACCACTGCACCATCTCCATCCCTACCATTCACCCCCACTGCACCATCTCCATCCCTACCATTCACCACCACTGCACCATCTCCATCCCTACCATTCACCACCACCTCACCATCTCTATCCCTACCATTCACCTCCACTGCACCATCTCCATCCCTACCCTTCACCACCACCGCACCATCTCCATCCCTACCATTCACCACCACTGCACCATCTCCATCCCTACCATTCACCACCACCTCACCATCTCCATCCCTACCATTCACCACCACTGCACCATCTCCATCCCTACCATTCACCACCACTGCACCATCTCCATCCCTACCCTTCACCACCGCTGCATTGTTTCACTACAGTTCCTCAAGGACTTGCTCAACTCTTCTGCCCTGCTTGTCTTCACTTGACTTTATGAGCTCAGAAAGCCCTGATAATGTAAAATAAAACACCAAAATATTTGATATTGTTCACCAGCAAGGGCACACCCACCTACCACCCCATCCCCCCCCCCCCCCCCCCCCACCCGGGAACAGATCGGTTCTGCAGACAGACTGCCGGGGAATCACCGTGGTGCAGACTGGCTTCCGTCCAACCTCTGACACATTTTTCTGTCCAGCCAAACTGCGGGGAATTTTGCCCTTGATTAGAAGTAAAAAAAATCTTTGCAAGCGTTGCTGTATATAATTAGATGCATTTCTTATTTACTTATTTATTTTACATTTCATTCACAATATTGTCATTTTGGTCAATAAGTAAGAAGCAGAAAAAACCAGCTCCTGCCCCTAATCCTGACTGAAACTCAGAGCTGAGGCCTGTGTTCATCCAACATTTGTCCTTTGACACGGAAGTAAACGCAAGAAGCATCTCACTTTTCCTTCTGGTTGTTCCGCGCCAGGCCCAGACGATCGACCTGGAGGACGGCGACGTGCGCATGTCGTCCCACGAGCACCGCTTCCGCATGTTCAGCTCGGTGGAGTACGAGGGCCAGCTCTACATGACGCCGCTCAACTTCATCGAGTCCCTCACCATGAGCGAGCCCAAGGGTGCGTACCGCATGCCCTGCCCCCTCCCCGCAAAAAATACCCAGCAGCCCCGGCGCTGGGCGGCTCAGCGGAGCGATGCAGACGATGCCTTCATTTTGAATCGGATCCAATTTAATTGAATTGAATTTCGTTATGTTATTGAAGTTATGAGAAACAAGTCTCAGTGAGTCTCATTTTTCAAGATTTGATTTCTCCACATCCCGTTTAATTGAAAGTGCAATGTATGTAGAGGGAAATAAAATTAAAATGTAAAATTCATGAAGTGGAAACTGAAAATGCAATATAATGTACGTTTCTCGTATGACATGGTTTAGCAGTAACAATGTTCAATAGTTTTTTACTGATATAATCTTTAGCATGTCTTCTGAGCAAAGTCTCTCTGAATAGCACAACTGAGTGCGATAAAGCAACTGGAATGAATCCGGTCTGTTTGGATTAGACACTACAGTTCATTTATGATGCTATTGCGATTTGGTGTCATAGTGATCTTGCTCCTCGGTTGTATCTTCAAATAAACACAACTGCATTGATGCCGGCTTCTCTTAAAATCCACCGCACTCTAATCTGGAGGATCAGGGTGCTGTGCAGCCATGTGAACAGTCTGCAGGTGAAGGCTTAACATGTTTTGATTTGAGAGCTTACGTTGATAGTATTTTGATCTCTTTTTTTTTGAGATTTGGAGGTTTACATTAGCTTACACGTTTCGAGCCTCTCGGGGCTGCCCCGTAGTTAAGTCTCGTCGTCAAGGCGACCCCCCCGGAACACCCTGAAGTTCTGTCCAGCCGGTTGCCGTGGGGATGAGATAGCGCCTCCGGGCCTGCGGCAGGGCCTGGTGGGAGGAGGGCTGCATTCTCTCAGAGCTGCCCCCCGTAAAAGAGCACAAGCCCCTGCCTATGAGGGAAAGGGCTGATGGTGTTTAGACTGTGGGTAAACGTCTGTCTGCCCCTGAACGGAGAGATGGAGACGGTCCTGCTCCATTTTCAGGCACGGCAGAGCGGGGGAAAGACTCAAACATATCTCTCAACCGCAAAGAATGCGAGAGCTTTGGAGCTTTTCGAACGCGCGTAATAAACAATGACCGATACGTTACTCTGCGACTCTTCAGGCATCCGTGACACCTTCCCCGGAGACGCTGAGAAAGGCGAAGCAGACGCTGAATCATCAGCAGAGGATTCTGTTCACCCGCAGAGAAAAGTTACCAATGAAAAAGTACCTTTAGCGGTACAAGCGCTTGTCACTGGGGTGGTTCCCTCCGTAAAACTGCACCCCTAGCCAGCAATCATTTGCAATTTTTTTTGCTTGTAAAAGGGTCTTGTTAGTACCCGGATACTTTCAGGGTGCATTTGGGAAATTTACTCTCTATACCTCCCTTCTCCTTTTATTTCTATTGTATATGACTGTCCTGGCTCTTGAGTGCCAGTCAGTTCTTCTGCTTGCAGTAGTCTGGCTGAAGCATGTCTGGTGATAATTCTTTTTGTTCTTCAGTATCTCTTAACTGGTTTTTTTTATCAATAAGCATGTGTTCTTACCGAAGGAATTCCTTTTTTCCGCAGATAAGAAGTCATGGAGGTCCCTCACCAAACAGGTTTGATCTGAATTATGCTTTTGTTTCTCTTGACACACAACAGCGTCCGCCATCTCGAAGAAAGTGACATACGTTGTAGGATAGACCCTTGAGATTTTCAAGTGAACAGTAATATGTTCATATGTTCAGTATGTGTTGTTTTCTGTGTCCTTGCATTCAGGTGTACATGTTATTGATTTATTTATATTCAGGAGCTTGAGAAGATTCTCACAGACACGCCTCCCGTTTGGAAAGGAACCTCAAAACTGTTCCGGAATCTGCGGGAAAGAGGTATTCCGTCACGCATCACCTGTTCACGCACACACACACACGCATGCAAACAGGGATCTATGCACACACATGCACATGCACACACAAATCTGCACAAACACACACACGCAAACAGGGATCTATGCACACACACACACTCTCACATGCAAACATGAATATGCACACATGCACACACACAAACATGGATCTGTGCACACACACACACACACATGCAAACATGAATCTGCACACACACACACACACACACACACACACATGGATCTATGCACACACACACACACACATGCAAGCATTTGGACAGCTGTACAAGACTGTTCCACCACTGAAGTGAAATATAGGACAATGCCTTATGGAATTGGGTAATTACCAGTAGCTGTTTACAGAACATGCTGCCAAATTGCAGGAAAGCGATAAAAAGGGTGGTACACGACTTCAGTTGATTCCAACCTCCAGGACAACCTATGCTTTTCCAGCATATAGCAGTGCTCTGCAGGTGCATGGGAGAATGCTGCACACACTCTGTACCCACACTGCATTAAACAAATGGTATGGAAATGATCTTGTAAAAGCAGCTGTGTAAGCTTGCTGCCGGTGCAGTTCTGGTTGTTTAGGTTTTTGCGCGGTTTGCTTGTTTGTTTCTCTCCTCGCGCTACAAAATGGACTCCACTCCTGCTGGCACAGTAAAACAGCTCATTAAGACCCGTCGAGCGCTCTACCAAACAGACACGGGGAGACGGGGCCCAGGTGCGGTCCCTCCACACACCGCGCTTCCTCCTTAATTCCGAGAGACGGAGAGTTAGCGAGCCATCGGAGACAATTATAATATTTCATTTTTCACATGCAAAATATCAGCAGGGACAGAAATATATATTTTCACGCGTGTTTAAAATCGAACGTTTTTTTTTCCCCTGTTCCCCGCGTCCTCCTCCGTCGGCGACAGCGCGCGCGGGTTTCGCGCCCGTTTCCTGCAGAAGGCGCACGTGGCCAGCTGCTGCTTCCTGTGAGCCCGCGGGCCGCCAGCCGAGCTGCACAGCGGTGGACCCCAAATGTCTCTGTGCTTAGAAGAGTCGTTTAAAAAGAACTAGGTCCGAAAAGCTATTCTACAGAGGAAAATAAAAAACAAGCTTCTCCAAGAGCTAAATAAACCTAAATAATCTAAAGAGATAAAGAAAGTAAGGTTTCTGAGCTGCAGTATATAAACTTGCGTCTTTTAGGAAGGAAAATAAAACCAGGTTTTTCATGTGGCCATCATTTATTCATAATGATACTGACTCCTGAGTGCCACTTGGGGCTGTTGTAACATTGTGATAAACCTGATTGTGGACATACGGTATGAAGAGCAGTACCAGTCAGAAACCTACGAGTGCAGTTGGGCCACAGTTCCTGTCAGAGATACTCTGAGTGAGCAGTTTCTCGATTATGGCTATCGTGGTTGTGAGAGGTTACCTTATTTAGGCTACTCTGAAAGTTCAGGGGCATTTGACAGATGATTCAGTGGCTGAAGATTTTAACTTGCTAATGTTGAAAACTAAAAACGATGGTGGGGTGATAACCAACACGCAACTCTGACGAAAAGCCGCGGAAGACAGTGGTGGGCGCAACCGCATAAATCCGGAACTGTGTTGTCCTTACTTCGAAGTGCTGGGCAAACAGGTGCTTAGGTTAGCCACAAATCCGCATCTGGGGGCAAGAACAGCGAATTTATTCAGAGCCCGGGGTGGCCCTGCAGCCCTGCTAAGCGAGTTACTGTACTGTTTCCCCTTCCCCTGCCCTGACACGCAAGGCCGTGACCCATAACTGTGTGTGTTCAGGGCCCTGTCATCTTCAAACAAGGGTGACGCGGAATGCTTTCAGCACCAAACCCCCCCCCTCCCCATCCCGCCCACGGCCTCCCGTCCCTCTTAGTTCATCCGTCACACCACAAAGGGCGTCCTGGGGATGGGGAGAGAGTGGGAGCGTCTCCAGCTCCGGTGGGTGACAGATGATCGGGTCGTGTTTTACACCTCCCTGTCCAAACATCGGAAGCTCCGGCGCTGACCCGGGGCGGGGGACGGGGGGGGGGTCTGCGTTTGGGTTCGAGAGACGGCCACGCGACGCCGTAGGTGAAACCCGCGCCCTAACCTCGCGCCGCAGAGGGTGGGGAATGCCGGCCGCGAGCGAGGAGGCACCTTTTTAGATTGTATCGTCGTTAAAAAAAAAAAAAAAAAAAAAGAGGGAGATTTCCAAAAACGCTCTGAAAACGCGCCAGGTCGCCCGGGAAGGTTTACTAATTCCGTTTATCTCCAAAGGAGCCGGCTTTGAACGTCGGTAAACATTTCAAAGCCTGGATTCAGACACGCCACCCGTACAACTCCTGCAGTAAAAACAAAAACGCTCGAGACTAAACTGAAAGGGCTTCTTCGCTCCGTGGCCCGCGGTTGGCGCACTTGAAAAACTCACAGAGCCCTTTGATTTCTCCTTTTCAGGCATCATCGCTTACACTGAGTATCTCTTTCTGCTCTGCATCCTGACAAGTGAGTATATGTGTGCACAGTGCATTTTAGGCACTGAGTGCCCTGTGGCCAGAGCTTGTTTAGAACAAAAAATGTGAAACGTGAAGACGCTGGTGATCAATTGGCTCGAGAGGGATTCTCCCCGACAAGGCCTGTTCACACTGTCCTGGCCTGCTCAACATCAGGGAAAAGCCAAAACCATTATTCCTGTAAAACCAACACGAGCGTTTTTCCTTACCTTTCTGTGCATTGCTCTACGAGTATTAATGGAGTTGAGGATTCATTAAATAAATACAGTTATAACCTTATTACTTTATGCCCATGTGAAACGGTGGAGGGGCTGAAGGCCTGTTTGTCCCAGTGAAGGGGTGCATGGGAAAAAAGTGAGAAGCAGGAGAAACTTTATTTTCTGACAATGTATACCTTAGAATGGCTTTCTGTCTGGCTCGGGATGTACTATCCAACCTTTTCCAGTAACATTATTTTCGCTTCTAAAATTTGTACTGCAATAAAGAGCATGCAAGAGGTATGTTTATTTTCAAATATATTTAACTAATTGAAATAAAATGTTACTATAGGGACCAGGCTCAATGCAAGCCCAGCACAAAAAACAAACTAATAAACTAAGTTATGCTGCACATTCAGGTTACTATGCTGGGTGTTAACAACTTTCAGCCTTTATTTTAGAATTACTGTGATTGCAATTTTTTTTCAGCCTACAAGGTTACATCATCCGCTGACCAAACTTAATTAATGGCTTTTATTTTTACAGATTAAAAAAAAAAAAACGTTTTTTACTGATGGTGGTTATTATGTATTTTTATTTAGGATAAAATGTGTTATTGTTATTATTATTATTATTATTATTATTATTATTGGACGGTTTTGACTCTCGCATGACGCCGTTCCTCTCCCCCCTCAGAGCCCCACGCCGGATTTAAAATCGCCTTCAACATGTTTGACGCAGATGGAAACCAGATGGTGGACAAGAGAGAGTTCCTGGTGGTGGGTGCAGTCCTTACGCTTCCCCCCTCAGTAACAGGACACTGGGTCTCCCCAAGCCTTCCGACAGCTATTTGTCCTTAAATGTGTTTGTGAGGAAAGAAGAACGCTGTTGTCATGTACACAGTAAAGTGTCAAGTGTTAATTCGATTCTAACAGAGTGCATCTAAGTCCAGTTTGGACTATTTGTACTGTTAAGAGTTCATTTGATGCCGAATATTGTACTGTGTAATTAATTTTTACGGGTTGTGAACAAAAAAGTACACCTGGATATATTAGGCACATGAAAGTACATGGAAAGCAGAGGCTGTCACACAGTTGTTGCTCATGCATTAATTAATCAGATGACATCCCAGCATGCACAGGGTCTTGTTTATAATTATTCTTCTCAGGTTCCGTACTGAAAAGATCCTTAGCCCAACTCCAATGTTTTTTTTCCAAACTGAGGCCAATAGCATTGAAAGCAATGGGCAGTGTGTGGTGTGAAAACCATGTAATGGTCCTTTAGTGCTGTGGACTTTTGGATAGGGACCTGGTTTCTTGTGTGTCGTTCAGCTTCAGGAGATCTTCCGCAAGAAAAACGAGAAGAGGGAGAGAAAAGGAGATGCTGAGAAATCTGCACAGCTGGTAAGGCGGGGGTGGGGGGGGGCAATCTAAAACACGCATTAACAAACCCCAGACAGGGAAAGCCTGTTTTGTTGTTTTGCCTGAAAAGACCATATATATTAAAAAAATAATACTCGATTTCAGATGTTATATATTGACACGTATTTGTTTTTTGCTAGTTAGAATCTGCCGAATGAAAATATTTTTTTTATAGAAAAGCACCAAGAATACGATAATCCAACTGTATGTTCATCGTTTTAGACAAATAGCCACAAATTTTGAAGTATTTTTAGTGACTTATTATTTCGTGAATTATTGTTTGCAGTACAGTTGAAAAAAGGTAATTTCGGCTATAATTGAATCCGAAGTTCTTCTTTTTGTCAGGGCTTCATTATCACGTGCTAGTCACGGCTGTGTTTTTGTGTTTGACTGAAGGACAGTCTACATGACCAAATGTGTTACATTAATAATTCACAACCTCATAGATCAGTGGTCACCTGCCAAGAAGACCAAACAAGTACAAGTAAATAAATGGTGTAATAAGTATGGTTTACTGGTCCCACTGACCAAAGATGATTTCTACATGAAAGAAATGTATGTGGTTCTACAGAAATCAATATGAGCACTGATAATTTTTTTGAATCACAATTACAGTAGTTGTAATATGCTGTAGTATTGTTGATAATGTCATCAATTAAAATAGATGAATCTGACAAAATATCCAGCCTATATGATTGTAAAAGTAGCAAAACAAATCAGTTCTAGTTTTTTTGTTGCTGTCCTACCACTAATAAGCAAAAGCACAGCCCAGTGTCTCTACAAAGTCCTCAGTACTAGTGACTGGAGAATGAGGCTTCAGGAACCCCAATATTTGGTGGAGCCATCATGTGCTATGAGCCACTCATTGATTTGAACCAATCACAGTGCTTTGCCGCTGAGGGCAATGTCTTTTGATTGGTCTGCGTGACCGGTTCATAGTGAATGAGTGCATGTGGTAGCTCCGCCCACAGCGTGGTTCACAAAGCCTCACTTCTCCACCGCTGCTGTCTACCAGTCTTCTGTTTTGTCTCGTGTAAAACATGTAGCATGTTTGTGGAAAAACGTTGAGTAAATGTGAAGGATCTTGATTTAAGCGTGTTGAGTCTAAAATGTCGTCTGTGAGCCTGTGGTTTCCCTGGTGCGGTCTCTCCCGTGTGAAAAGTCGTTTAGCTGGTGGAAAAACGTTTAGGCCCAGCGCATCCATAGAGTTAACACCCCATGCTAACACTACTGTGCCTGAGCAAATCTGAACCGACGCCTACTACTACTGCATGTGTCTCTAACATGTTGTGTTGTTCTTCTTCCTCCTTCTCCTTCTCCTTCCTCTTCCTCCTTACGGCATGCCCCGCCCTTAACTCTGCATCCTCCCTCTCTCTCACTGTGTGCAAGAGTTTGCAGCTGTATGGATATCACGTTGCCCCCGGCAACAGCGTATGTATCACCTCTCCGATCATCCATCATCCAGAATGCTTCACAGTCCAGTCCCATCAACTGCCCGCTTTCTCACTGTCTTCGTTTTATCCATTTATTTATTTGATATCAATTTTTGATTAATGTTGATTGACATTTTTCACCATAGGCCCTGACTGCAGGTGGTGGTGATGGTTGTGTGGTAGTTTGGTCAGGCTTAAGTACATACTGTAGTTTCCTGTCCCAAGCCATAAGCGAAACGGGAGAGCCGGGACTGAGCAGCGGGCTCTCAGAACTCAGCTTCGGTTCTTCTCAAGGCCCACGTGGTCAAAGGTCATAGGTCATAGGTCATGCAGAGCTCGGATCGTTTGTAGAGTCGCCCCCATCCCTCCCACCTGCCCTCTTCTGGGTGTGTTTTATCGTGTGTAAACAGACACAACTTCCATGTGAAGCATTTAAGATTAGTTTATGTTAAATGTGTAAATCTTAAATATAAAAACGATGTTTTTTTTTCTTCATATTTGTAGATTTATGTACGTCCTTACTACATTTGCTTTGGCAATCGTGCAGATTAATTTATCGTATTCAATCACTTAAGGAAATTCTTTGGCTGGTGGGTGGAGGAAATGGCTTTACGGTTAACATAATTCAGTTCAGCAA
This sequence comes from Anguilla rostrata, assembly GCF_018555375.3. Taxonomy (NCBI): domain Eukaryota; kingdom Metazoa; phylum Chordata; class Actinopteri; order Anguilliformes; family Anguillidae; genus Anguilla; species Anguilla rostrata. The sequence continues at coordinate 8,153,596 of NC_057937.1, forward strand.
AGCAGGTCAGTTGATTGTGTTTTCTCTTTATGCCTTCCTATTATTTTAAACTGTGCCAACTATAATAATTTTAACATAACAGTATAGAGCCTTTATTTTCACAGCCAGAGACCTGCTGAATTAACCACTAAAATCACTGGGTTAGATGCTTCGGGGTAAAATTTACAGAAAGATGTAGCAGAATTATACAGTTAGTGGAAACACAATGGAGCCAATGCTAACGTGTGATTTTCTTGTACGACCAGCGGGGTAATTAGAGTTTAATCAGTAGAACGAGTCAAAACAGTGAGCAAAAACCTAGATTTGACTAAGGCACATTGCTCAGAATGAGACACATCCGTACCGCATGCAGAATTTGTTGGGACACACTTTCACACCTCAGGAGGTGGTTAACGTTGACATTGGAACTCCCCATCCACCGTATGCGCATCACTTCCTGTACGGTGGGAAAGGGGCGTGGTCCTGACGGGGTTCGTTCGGCCGCAGTCCGAAAGGTTCCGCCGTGTCTCGGGGGGGGGAGATGGCGGCAGCGCTGTGCCCCCAGGGGGGGGCGAGTTCTCAGCCCAGCAGATAACGGCCCTGAATCTGGGCTGTGTCATCAGCCCGCGGAGCCTGAGGAACGTTCGGCTCCTTCCCGTGCGCGTAGAGAGGGCCGGGTTTCCTCCTTTAACGCTGCACGGGCGCCCCCTAGCGTCTCACGGGGGGGCCTGCAGTTTACCGGTTGTCATGGAGAGGGAGGCGTGCCTCTCCCCTGATGGCCACCTGCAGCTGAGACAAATCCTTTTCCCTCTCGCACGATGACAGCCTTTTCCCTTAGTGCTGTTACGGGCTGGAGAGCTCCGCAGTTTGCACGGTGGAACAAGGCGATTTAAAATGTCCCCCGTTCTGGCTCTCTGGAGCCCCTGACTGTCGGCCTTCAGCAGGCGTTCTCTGTAGCCATGGTCATCCTCACGCTGTGTCCCATGACAAGCTGTTCCCACGCTCAGCGATGTTCGCGCCAAACCCTGTCGCCAACATTTCACATTCGAGTCCTCGTTCTTTGTGTTGTCGGGACATTATTAGACATTTTTGTTGTACTCTGACAAGAGATCCAGGAATGCTGTAGTGTGTAATCAGTTGTCTGATCTTTATGTGTTTTTTTTGTTTTTTTTTGCTGCTCAGGTCTTGTGTTTTTTTTTTTTTTTTTAAATTTTAAAAAAAAAAAAAAAACACCTGACCAAAATCAAGAGCATTGGTCTTCACAAGTCTTCCAAATAAGGTAAAAGGAAGTGATGCATAGTCCTTTGAAGTAAACATAACTTTTACTGTTGCTTATGAACGCTACTGTACCTAGCTTGAAAAGACTACATGTAGTTGGCTTTTTAGAGCGTGTTCTGTTTTAAGGCATAGTGCTTCACACAGTGTCATTGGTGTAGTAGTAGAACTGGACTTAAGATGTGTTAGTTGAGACACAGACTTCTCTGTGCACATTGTTGTTTTTTTGCCTTTCTGCTAACAGTTGTGCTTCTGGAAACTTCTGCAGGTTCTTAAAAAAGAGCCTCAGGAATTTGTGCCCAGGAGCTACTGGGACATTCTGAGACGGGGCACGAGTCAAGCTCTCTTTTCTGACCTGGCAGAGGTACCCCTGTCCTTAGTCCCGCCTCGCTCTGTAGACAAGCCTCTGTGATGTCATCATCCCATTAGCCAATCCCTGAAGCCCCCATTTGTATTTGTTTTTCTCACCCGCCTAACCCAGACCACAGGGCAGCTCCGGAAGTTTCTGAAGGGCTTTCTTTTCCATTTTTTCCAATGTTTTCATTTATTAATTTTTTTATCGTTTTTTTTTTTTTCCAATCCCCAGTTTGGTTTTTTTTAATCATTTCATAAACAAATTAATCTGCTGACAGTGGTTGACAGTAATGTATTTGTGTTGTCTTTGTTTTTGTTTGTGACTGTGCTCACGGTGATTTGTTTTTGTATTGTTTTTTTCAGTACAGTATCTGTGTTTTTTGACTGTTTTGTTTCTGCCTGCTTGGCTGTGCAGTTTGTCTGTTGATCTAAGACCCCACTAACAGCCGCTATGCAGATATAAGTAGCATGCAGGAAGAGCTGAACAGCTTACACAGATTAATAAGGGTTATTAAATAATAATCAAAAATTATTAGAATATTATTATGAATCTAATATTTTTATGCTGAACTGATGCCTGTATACAGGGCATCATACTGGATATGTACACACAGGACTTAATGCAGCTGTATTTACTGAATCAATTCAACAAAAATAATAGTTAAAAGTTGGTATGCCCATTCATTTTCTTTCAAAGAAAAATTGAGATTCAGGTAGACAGGGAGCGAAGGTTCTAATTGTTATAAGTTAATTTGCCTCTGACATGCATGCTTAGCATTAAAGTCATGTCAATCTGTAGTTGTTTTCTTACGACAGGCATTAAACCACTGTGTTACTTATCTCAGAAATGGTGAGATTGATATCAGTATTGTTTGTTTGTTTGTTTGGTAAGTTAGGTCTGAAGCGCTGACTTGCATGTTGTGGGCGTGGCTGTGATTATGTCATTAGCTCACAGTGTCAGCTTCAAGAAACTTAAAATTAGTGGTTACACTTTTATGGAATGGAAACAAAAATATCAATTCCATGCGCACGCAGGTGTCATGCATAGTTTTTGAATGTCATATGAAGTTATTCATAAGTAGATAAAAAAAGGAACTGAGCAAAGAATCAGCTATTTGTCTTTCGGGTAGAAATATTAAGGTTTTAAGCAAGGACTGTACAAGATGTCTCACACAGTCAGGTAGATGTTGGTAGGGAAGGTTACAGGTAAATTAAGCGGAATAGTAAAAATAACATTCTCCCTTTTTGTCACAAAAGAAGCAGTTTGCCTTTTGCCATCTTTCCCTCACAAAGATGTCCCCCTCAGCAACTCCGAAAGCGAATGGGCCTGTGTGAATTGGACCTATCGGTGCAGTAAATTGGCACATTTCTGTTTGGGTCACTCAGTACCTTGGTTGCACTTTTCAGCTGAGGAAAGACAGAGGGGTAATTATGCACTAAATGTGGTCAGATGTGGCAACATTGTTATTTTATTCACTTTTAAGGAAAATACAAATTAAACGTAAATGAACAGAGCTGCAATAGGCACTTAGCCCAATTCTGTGGCCCGAGTCTGTGGAAATTGGTACACAGAATTAAAAGAACGATAAAGCGGTTGGGCCAAATTGAAATGGAATGAGCCGGAAAGTGCTACCAAGGGCTCTGCTTTTTAGAATCCCTACCCAGAATGCCATGCAACAAAAAGAACCCACAAAAAACAACTTTTTTTAAAAGTAATACAGCAAATGATCTGCATCCCCCCCATCTATGAACATGTGACATTGTGTTGGAATCAAGTTTTGATTTGAACAGCCACGTGGAACAATGTCTTCTCTCTCTCTCATTTTGAAACACCTTCCCGTCCCGATAGGACTTTAGATTAGAGGTATACGAGCCGCATGGGGGAGGGGGAGCTTGAATGCACACGGCCTTTTGGGGAGGAGCGCGGTGGGCGGAGTCTCAGCATGAGTGATCTCTCGGCAGGGCGGGGCATGGGTTACCGCGGCGACCAGCCAGCCGCCTGTGCAGCAGCAGCCACCGCCGTTTGCCTTCTTTTCTACCTCCCAGCGAACCCCCCCCTCCCCCCCCCACCCGACCGCTTCCCCCACCCCACTGCAAACCCCCACCCCACCCAATCAGCCTATTATTGCCACCCCCGTGAAACACCTTTTTCTGACTGGCTCTTTACTGCTCTCTTCAGGATTTAGCTGTTGCAGTTCCTAATTTGTTTAGTTTTTCTTTTTTTGTCAACAGTTATATATCATTAAAATGTGTTCAGAGATCTGCTTACCCCCCCCCCCCCCCCTCCGGCTCACCCCCTCTCTCGCCCCTACTCCTGTCCCCCCTTTTCAGATAACAAATACAACGTCCCGACTGTAGCTATAACACATAATTGAGCTACTGGCCAGTCAGGAACAATCAGACATGACCTGTTTCAATTCTCTGCCTGTGACTTCCGTAAATGCCCTCATGAAAATGTTCCTCGTCCCCTGAAATGTGTCTTAAAGATGATTTTATGCTTTGTGATTGGCCAGTGGGTCACGGCTCTGACTTAATGTAACTTAAGATGGACGTCCGGTTTCCATAAACTTGCGTCTTATGAAAATGTAATATATGGCACACATGATAAAATATGTGAGCAATGTATTTTTAAAATACAACTAAACGTATTACGTATATTACATAATGTATCAATTATTGCCCATTTTAAAAGCTGTTTTGTGCATGTATTGTTGGAGACACTTTTACAAATGAAAATGACAAATTAAATTACAAAAATAAAGTGCATATTCATATGACTATATGGTAGAATACATACTGTATTCTATCATATATGCTTAAAAATATGAATTTGGAAGGGGCAAAAAGTGATATATTCACAATATATGCAGTATATTTTTACATATATTGAAATTATATACCTTATTAATGGTAACTATATCCTATATCCATGCTATATCCATGGTCACGTTTCGCTTTCGGCCGAACGTATGGTCACATTTTCAAATAACAGACAAAGTACGTGACGGGGCAAAGGTTTCCGTGGTAGCGAGAAAAAGGTGGAACCGGCTCAACAGCGCGATGCGTATTTCTGCGTTGGTCCCACGACGGTTGTGCAGAAGTGCATGGGGCGTGTTCGTGTCCTCGCTTTGTCTGTCTCCCGTCATGTTTGTGTGTGATTCTGGCTGAGTTTTGAGGGCGTCACGGAAACCCAAAAAAAAAATTATTTGGCGCAGGTACACCGATTGTTTCGCGGCTCGGAGGCTAGCCCGGTCTGTTGGCCGCGCTCCCTGTGACAGTCGGGGTCCTGCCGTGACACAAAGGTGTGAGTCTGTACTAAATTTATTTATTAATTTTTTTTTAAAATTTTCGCTGAGTTGACGCACTCGAAAAAGAGCTCTGTCCTTGTCGTGTTCTCGCGCACGTTGTCTGCGCTGCTCTGTGTTGTGGGAATGGCTGACGTCGTGCCCTCGCCTCTCTGTGTCACTGTGATGATGATGATGTCATGCCTGCAGCGACCAATGAGCAACCATTCGGGGAGGGGCACAGAACTTGTCGTTTATCCTAAGTAATCATCCTGGATTGTTTCTCATGATTAATGAAACATTCCAGTTTATCTCAAGGCCCACCCTTCAACATCATATTATTATAGCGTCTTAATCTAATCCAATTCATCTCATTTGTGAGTGCACTTTACATAAAGTCATTTTAATTAAAGCTAAATTATTAGTATTACACTGCATTACAGGCAATTAGCAGTCACTCTTATCCAGTGCGACTTAAACAGCTTTTCACATTGCATTTACATTTTATATTAGACATAAGTGGATGTGTGACACCTTTGTTAAGCTAATTAAAAGAGGGGTCCTAGCAACTGACCCTGCTGACTCATACAGAGCTGCAGGTTTTGCTAATTAGGAAAGTTATCTGAATGGCAGGTGAGTTCTCTGCCTCCCCCCCCCCCCACTGCCCCCTGTATGTAGCGCACTGCCCGCAGCCAATGAATACGCTCTATGTGTCTGTGGCCGTGGCTTGCCTGCAGATTCCCTATGCAAATTGCAGCACAGCAGCCTTTGTGACTGAATGGTGTTCTCTCCCCTTCAACCCCCACCCCCCCCCACCCCCATACAGCGAGCGGATGAAAACATGATGATTGACACCACGCTGCTGGTGCATTTCTTTGGGAAGAAGGGGAAGGCTGAGCTGACGTTCCAGGATTTTTACAGGTGAGTCAGGTGGATATCATTGGATGGTATTCACAGGTAGAGTGACATAATTTGATGATATTTACAGTTAAAGTGGTGCCATTTAATGATGTTTATCTTGGGGCCACTAAATAAAGTGAATTAACCCCGAACTGTGGCAGAGCAGTCTCTTGTGTCATTGGTGAGAGTTCTCTTGAGGACGGCTTTGGGACAAAACAAAACCCAGGGAATAATTTTGGTTGACCATTCAAAGCATCTCTGAATCTGGATAAAAATAAGGCTACTGGAATACAGGTGTATGAATACACAAAATTCTTAACATTTGTGTATTATCATATCACAAGTTACAAACTTTTCAGAGAGCTCCAAAAATGTCAGGGTATGTCAGGGGTTCTCTTGTGCTGATCAAATTTCAGGAGACGGGCTGGGTGTGTTTTTTGCCCTTCTTAAAAACCACTGTCCTGCTCCTCTTCCCTAGATTCATGGACAACCTGCAGACTGAGGTCCTGGAGATCGAGTTCCTCACCTACTCCAAGGGCATGACCACCATCAGCGAGGAGGACTTCGCCCGCATCCTGCTGCGCTACACCAACGTGGAGAACATCAGCAGCTACCTGGAGAACGTCCGGCAAAGCATTCCAGATGAGAAGGTGTTTCCTCAGTCTTCACCTCCCCTCCCCCGCCCCTGTCCTATCTGGGCCCCGCCTCCTAGAACTAGTGGCTCCGCCCCCTGAGCCCTACCTGATGTCCCCCTGGCTCCATCCCAGCACCCCCCTCCCCCCCCCCCCCCCTTTGCCCCCATGCCCTCCTCCTATGGTCCCCGTGCCATCACAGCGTAATACAACAAATCTGTTTTTTCTGACAATATTATGTGCTTCTGACATGATATGAGGGTTTCTGTACTGCGTGTAAATGCTGTAGGTGGTGTGCGGCATTCACGCTTTGCTCATGTGGTGTTCATACGCTGCTCTTTCTCTTTTTCACGCTGTGGAAGACGCAAGAGGTTCGTCTTCACTGAAATACCCATTTTATCCCAGTGCTTAGCTGAACTGAAGAGTGACACACGCAAATTCAGTTGCTCCTCACAAGCATACGTGTTGGGTCCATCCAACACAGTATTTCCCTTCATTGTCTTTTGTTGTAGAAGAACGGTTACTTTGAAATAGTCTATAGAATAAGAAAAAAGGGACTTTTGCAGCCTTGTGATAGTCAGTAGCTGACAGATCTCACATCAGCATTAAACCTCTCATTTATTCACATGTAATTATCACCTGTGTTAGTCCAGTCTGGAGCACAGCTGTTACGAGGGATTGTTTCATTAGAATTCATTTCAGTACTTGTTTTGTTATTGAATAAAATTATTATTATTATTATAATAATAATAATAATAATAATAATAATTATCCCCCTGCAGGGAATCACGTTCGAGGAGTTCAGGTCCTTTTTCCAGTTCCTGAACAACCTGGAGGATTTCGCCATCGCCATGCAGATGTACAACTTCGCCAGCCGCTCCATCGGGCAGGGTCTGTGCTCCGTTCCCCTCTGGCACTCGCCTTTCCTGTTTGTCTGTCTGCAGCCTGAATTGTGTGACAGTGTCCTCAGCTCCGGGGTCATGTGACAATGTCCTTAGCCCTGGGGTCATGTGACTCTGTCCTCAGCTCTGGGGTCATGTGACAATGTCCTCAGCTCCGGGGTCATGTGACAATGTCCTCAGCCCTGGGGTCATGTGACAATGTCCTCAGCTCTGGGGTGATGTGACAATGTCCTCAGATCTGGGGTGATGTGACACTCCTCAGTTATGGGGTCATGTGACTCTATCCTCAGCTCTGGGGTCATGTGACAATGTCCTCAGATCTGGGGTGATGTGACAATGTCCTCAGATCTGGGGTGATGTGACACTCCTCAGTTATGGGCCATATGACTCTGTCCCCAGCTCTGGGGTCATGTGACAATGTCCTCAGATCTGGGGTGATGTGACACTCCTCAGTTATGGGGTCATGTGACTCTATCCTCAGCTCTGGGGTCATGTGACTCTGTCCTCAGCTGTGGGGTCATGTGACTCTGTCCTCAGCTGTGGGGTCATGTGACACTGTCCTCAGCTGTGGGGTCATGTGACTCTGTCCTCAGCCCTGTAGTTAAGCTCGTGTGCGTGCTGAATCGTGGTGTGCTCTCTCATCCAGACGAATTTGCGCGTGCCGTTTACGTGGCGACGGGACTGAAGCTCACCCGCCACCTGGTCAACACCGTTTTCAAGATCTTCGACGTGGACCACGACGACCAGCTGAGCCACAAGGAGTTCATCGGCATCATGAAGGACCGTCTGCACCGCGGCACTAGGGTACAAGGGGTCAAGGGTCAGAGGGTCAGGACGGGGCCGAGAGTTGGGGTGGAGGGAAAGAGGCAGAGATCTCAAGATGTAGTCATTAGGGGTGATAAGAGAACAGTGGGGCCATTTAATTTCGCTTTTATGTAGTGCCTTGTAGAGCACTTTTGATCACTGGATGAATGTAGCCTCACTAAAGGAGGGAGCTTTTCATAGACTGGAATAGTCCCTATCTCATAGCTCAAGAGTACCTGCTGCAGACAAGCTGTACATGAAAGCCTGTGTCTCGGATGCAGTGACTCCTCTCCCAAACTACTGGAGGACAACGATGAGACGTCCTTCAGCTGTGATTGGGCATTCTAAATTGTGAGAAAAGTTAAATCTTGGGGAAGAAAGTTGCGTTTTAAGTTTTATTATATGGAAGTTGTGAATGAGATGGATGATATTTAAACAGCTAAAGAGAGGCTGACTGAGTGAACAACTTGACTGCCACCTAGTGGCAGATATGATATTAAGGCTGCTAACATGACTTAGTGTATTTTATGCTTTGAGGAAACATTTGTTGAGCTCATGAAGATTATTAATGACTAAGAGGATTTGTGTTTCAGTGACAGAGCAGTAACACCGATATGCCTGCTCTTTCTGCATGCATCTTGCCCAAACGCATAACTTTGGTTGACGTTTTTGAAAAAGAATTCCAAGTCTTTCTCTTTCAGTGCTAACAGAATTCACTAACCACGTGCTATCTTTTATTCCCTCTCTCTCGCTCTCTCTGTCTCTCTTTCTCTCTCTGAAATGATTCTCCCTGCATGGCCTTCGTGACCTCACCACGACCTCACTCTCCTTCTCTCTCACGCCACTGCCGCTGCTGTGCGTCTGAACCCCAGAGCTACAAAACTGTAGAGCGCTTCACTTCCTTCCGATCCTGTCTGAAAAAGGAGCTGGCGGGCAGATAAGTACACTCGCTTCCTGTTTCAGTTGCCCCCCCCCTTCCCCCTCTCCTTTTCCCTGTTCCCCCCAGTGTCATGGTTACTCACAGCACCAGCCCCCCCAACCCTTTCTCCCCTCTCCCCTTTTCCCCCAAGGTTACTCACAGCATTCCCCAACCCCCACCCCATAACCACCCCCCCCCCCCCCGGCTTTCTCACTTCTATGAGATATGCAGTGAGGCTGTGCTCCAGCTCTGTGTAGGTAAAGTGCTGACACTGTGGAGTGCTGTGTGTGTTTTTAAAATCTGAGCACCGTGCACAGTCTCGTCTGTTCAGTGTGTTTCAGTCCAGGCCCAGTCTATGTGTTTAACACTCATGCCTCCAATCCTGAAAGCCGAAGGCGGAGCCATAGATGTTTTTAAAATGAGTGACAGTGTCACAGTTCAGGTTCTATGTTTTAAAATGGAGATGGGAGGGAGGTGCACCGATAGCTCCAGCAATGCCAGTGCGTTATTGAGACCCAAAACCCCCTGCCCTCCGATATCCACCAGGTGAACCGGCGACGCCCGTCTTCCTTCCCCACCTGTGTGAGGAGGGAGGCTGGGAAGCAGGCGAGGCAGCTGTGGAGGAGATTCCAGGACAAACCGTAGAGGAGGAGGAGGAGACGACCGTCACCGGGATGCCTGGCAGAGCTGTCAATCACTGAGACCGGACACACGCCCACACCCCGCCCATTTCCCCCGTAAAATGCTACACTCTCAAACGGCAACATCATTCTGCTGTGACCCGCAATCTCAACCTGTAACTTCCCTTTAATTTCTGCATTAGATTATCCATGCAAGGATGATTTGTAGTAATAACAATAATAATAATATTTTGTGACAAATTTTGTAAACCAAGTGAAACAGGACACAGGGGCTAGGCTTATAAATGTCAGAATTTGGCCAATGACACTATACCACCACCTGGTGGTCAATCTGCACTGCATTTTAACTGAGGCAAGAGGTGCTTGAACATCTAAAAAGAATCCTGACAAAAACAACAGGTTTCAAGCATCACAGGTGTAATTATAGTACACTTGTGAATTGTGACTATTCATGAGTATGTCAGTGAGTAGTGATAGTAATAATAATGAACTTATTTATATTTACGAGTGGTACATAATTAATGTTGCACTTGTAAATATTCTTGAGTGTACGAGTAATAATTCATTCACGAATGCAGCTTTTATGAGTACGTAAAAAGTACATCAAGAACTTGGTTGCGAATAGTCACGCGCAGGCAAAGTCTTTAGCTTCAGTACGACTGCAGCTTACAGCACAGACGGTCTCCGTAGCGACGGCGCTCAGACGAGGAACGTAATGAAACGCAGGTCTTGCCGGGCTCCTGAGTGGCTGTTCGCGAACACAGCGGAAACTCCCCGGAGTTGGAGGACACCGGGAGTCTGTCATTAATACGCTCTGTCTGCTCTGTCTTACCCGGGTTCAGGAGTTTAACTCTTACCTTTGGGGAGCTTCCGAGAACACACACAGCCCGCAACCACACATTCCACACTCGTCACCCCACAAATAAAGACACGCTGATCGCCTTCTGGTCACACCACAGACTTGGCACTTTAGACGTGTATATGATCCCATGTATATGATCCTAAAGCTTTTTTATAGTCAGTTTCACACACACACACACACAGGTACATACACATACACACACACACTTGTTTATATATTACATGTATGCAGTATCTCCTTCATACTCCAAATATTTGGCAAAATATGCATAATATATGATTTTGTACTCCATTATTCACAGAAATGAGTGCACCCAACAGAAGAAGAAGAAAAACAAGCCATAGCACTTGGCTATGGAAAACCGATCTTTTTTTTATAGAAATATAATCTAAAAATATTCCTGATGAAGTTTCCTCATGCTGCAAGCTCTTGGCTCACTTGTGATTTCCTGTTGATGTAATAACTCCTGATTAGATGTAATATTTCCTGATCAGATGGCTTCCACACAGCACTGGTGAGAGAGGCTGCTAGTGTTGGTGGAGCTGTGCATAGGAGATCTATGGGGGTGTTGCATTGTTTAATTCCTCTGCTTGTAGTGGGTTGATTTTTGTATTTCATTTCAAACTAAATAATTTCCTATATCATTATTTACATGAGAAGTGCAGGGCGAAGATTGTTCCTGACCAAAGTACCGTAGTACTTGCTGTTTAGAGGTAGCATGGCATGATTTTTGATTAGTAGCAGTTTAGTGACTTTTTTTCTCATCTCGAAAAACCATGTGCTGTGCCCCTTAAAATTAAAAGGAGCCAGACGTTGCACTAGCAGAAATAGTGACACGAAATTGGATGCTATTAATAGTTTTTTATATTTATTCTTCAAAGAACATTCTTTTTACTTTTTTTTTTTACATTGTCCTCTTGAACTTGCATTGTCTAGTACTGTTTAGTTTCTGTTACTTCTGTTGCAGAAGCACTCTTAATACACAAGGTTTGAAGATCTGACCACCATAGAAGAAGCAATAATATTATCAAAGTAATAACCAGAGTACAGATTTTCACAGTGGTCCTGGGTGCAATTACATTTAATCTACATGCATGCATAATTTCCTAAACCACACTACGCTGCAATTGTCTTCCTGCAGCCATTCAGAAACACCAAGATGTGCTCTTTGGTAACTACAGTACATATAAGCAAATATTTTAATTTTCAGATGAACAAATTGGCAAAGGCTTGAAAATAAATTTGAAGCTCCTGGTTGGTTATAAAATACAATATCATAGGGGTATGTAAAGGACATAGTTATGAGGAAGAGGTCGTCGCTTTTATGAGAATTAATTTTGGTGTCCCTAAATCCGCCCGAAATTGTGCTTCTGCTAACTATGTTCCACTTAGTTCATTTGTCTGTTACTGGCAGTTCCTGTACAGTACATAGAGTAAAAAGAGACCTGTTGTCATTACGTGCCTTGCAGCCGCTCTAGCTGTACTCAGCGTTGATGGTGGATGGCTCATTCTGCTGCTCAGCACGTGTTAATCCAGATTATCCGTTTGTGCTACAGCCAGCGAAATTGCTTATTCTACGTAGTCTCCCCACACTGGCCGACGCTGACGGCTCGGCCCTGCCTGATCGCTTGCCTGTGTGAACGCCACGTTGTTTGCTACCTCTCTAAGTGGTCTACCTTGCAAACTGATTTTTTTGTTTGTTTGTTTGTTTGCACTCATACCTCTGTATGAAATATGCATTTTGAAGGAGCAATGTGATATGCAAAATTTGCCCAGGTCCGAGGCAAAAACACGGAATGTAACCGCGCCATTTTTGCACAGAGTTCCTTTCGTTCGTTCTGTCCTTGTTGGCATCTCCTCTTATTGTTAGTTTACCCTGTGTTGTTCTGTCTTTTATTCAAACTTTATATCCAGTTGTACAGCTGATGGACCGAGAATGAGTTTTGATGAGGCCAAGAAACCTTTCCTTGCAGGTCCACTGATTAACTGTTTCTGAGTTTGTCAGAATTGCAGTGCTGTCTAAAGAGTGTGCTAGAAAAGATCCTGTGAAACTCTAAGCACAAAAACTGTCCATGAAAACCTGTCAGTGTGGGTGCAATTTGGTCGCCTACTCATTAGAAGTTCGGTCGTTCATATAGTTTGGTTTAAGATTCATGATTTGTGGAGTGTGTTTTGCATGCGTCAGATGCGTTTACTGCTTGTTCTTCCCTTGAAGGAGCTTGGCATTTTAGATTATAAAACATTTTACTTGTTTACCTTTTGAAATATATCGAGCTATAAATGAATGAAATTCAAATGGTAAAATGTTACTCCCAAAGTTCATATAATAAATGCATGAATAAATTATTTTGAAAACAAAAAAAGGATTTCTTTTTGTGTCTCGCTTATTTATGTCCTACCTAGTATGTTAGAGACTAGGCCACTGTTTCTAGCACAGGCTGCAATTAACATTATTATTATTATTATTCCCTGTGGCGTGGTTTGTAATTATTAGACAAAAATGGATCCAGAAAGATACTTTGATAATTGAGCAGATGTCAGTATCAGTATGCACATAAGAAAGGTATCCATATTTGCCCCTTAGTCAGAGTTTAAATCAGCACACTGTAAAATGTCCAGTGTTAATTCAACTCTTAAAAGATAACATTTAGTCCCACTCTGGGACAATGATTAACACTAGAAATTTTACTGTGCACGCTGTGCTGAGGCATGAGCTTTAGGCGCCAGAGATCTAGTCAAGGATGACTAGTGATGGATTTACTTTCGTTTTTTTCTTACAAGTATCCCGCAAATGCAATTTGCTAAATTACATGTTCAAGCACAATCTACACCCGCAAGCTTAATTAGGTTAGGCCTAGTAGCCGAGTTCTCCCATCCCGAGTTCCGATAAGTTATCGCTAAATATCTTTCTGAGTTCATAATGTAGTTCTTTGAATATCCATGTAATGTAAGCCGCCTTTGATATGCGGGATTCTATTTCGCTTTTTGCACCGCTGAATGGAGCAGTGGGTCTTATTAAGCAGAGCTCGGGAAAGCGCTCGGCAGCATCTTGCAGACGTCATAATAACTCAGGGCGGTCGCGCGCTCTCGTGCACAACCGAAGTGCTGTCAGAGGCTGTGTTGTGCTGGAAAGAACTAAGCCATAACTCGGTGCTGCACGCAACTGACTATACTATGTTAGCGAGAGAAAGGGGGCGATGGAAAACTTCTGATGTACCTCAATTTTATGATTTCTAAATAGATGATGGCGCCGTCGGGCTCTGGCGGTTTGAGACGGAGCTGTCAAAGAGTTTTGCGTTGGATCCCGGTCATTTTTATCACCGTCATCGTGGCTTGGTCCTACTACGCTTATGCCTTTCAGCTCTGCATAGGTAAGGGAAAATACCATTTAATCAGTCTTGCGCTTTTGGATCAGCTTATGATTGTGCATCGCGCACTCCCCATCAGCAGCATCGCTGTTTTCTTCTCGCTCGTTTAAAATGCTCTCCTTACACTCTGGCAAAATATCAGAAACGTGTGTCTGAGATGTGCGACAAAGTTGATGTGCATTTAAGCAGTGCAGTAGCTACTGTGGTTGTGCATATGCATAACACCCGCAGACAGATACGCTAGCGCCTGAACGGAGGACAAGGGAGGATAAAACAGAATTGATGAGTCACTGCAACACTACTTTTACTGAGCCTATGCGAGTTACAAAGCAGCAAAAGCCCGGAGATTAAGAATGGTTATTAGGCCTGTGTAATATTTGAAATGCATCAGAAACCTGGTGCCTGAGTAGGCTACTGCAGAACACCGTGTTGTATGCGCTCCAGGTGTTTCCACGAGACGGAGTCCGCAATTTTCAATAACGGTTTAAGTGAAATAAACAACAAATGTGTTAGAATAAGCTATGGTCAGTAGGCTACATGGACGCTGTAAGAAAAGTACATTATGTGGAATTAAATATGAGTGTTGTGTAAATATTATTATCATTGTTTGTTTTGATTTTTTAAGACCATAATTATTTTAGTATACTAGTTTTTGGTTCAGTATCAGTCTCCTTGCTTCCACATTGCTTTCATTACCGTTTTTAATTTACAATTAAAAATTTTTCTGAAGAACAATAAAGTGTGAAACAGTGTTTTTTGTTATCATCAATACAGACGAGATGCTTATCAAATGAAATGTATGTCCAATGTGCACTATGTTGTTGTTATGACATTAACTTTATAGTGAGTTAGGACTATGAAGTTTATGTCATTACAAAGCAGTATCTGTTCTGCGCATCATTATTATTTAGCCACAGGTGGGTCATGTGTAATGTTGTGACAATAAAAAGCAGCCATGTTTACAAAATTGGTGCAGACTAATATAATGAGGTGAAAAACACGTGTTAGCTGACCTGATGTACTGTATTCTGGGACTGCCTGCAAGTCGTGGAACAAGATGTGCTGTACCTACTCTACATACCCCACATGCAAAGTAGTGACCATGAACAGGACCTGGCAAGACTGTCCAATGTTATTAAATGGTGTTGCCGACATTAGTGCATGAATGGCTGGCATTTATTTGTCAAGTCCCTTCAATCTTTGGTTCAGCCAGGAGTCTGGCTATTGTTATTATTATTATTGCTGTTGTTGCTGTTGTTATCTTCTTGCAATTGTAGAGTAATTGGGAGTTCATATGGACATTAGCTTTCTCTTTCCCCCTGTGCCTGGGGTGTAGTCTACAGTATATGACTACTGTCCCATGTAATCCGAGTATGATTATTACGGGGGTTGGTCAGTGACTCTCACTGGCCTTTTATGAAATGGGAAATGTGTGTCATGTCCGGGGGGCCGTATGTATGTGAGTGAGTGTGTGTGTGTGTGTGTGTGTTCACTGAGCGTTACCAATCAGGAAAAAAGACCGGTGGGCAATTCCTTTTTATATGTAGGAATCGTTGTGGAAGAACCTCTAAAAATGTTTTGCTGTCCCCTTAAGCAAGGCACTTCACGCAGCCTCAGTAACAGTCCTTCTGTATGAAAGGACAATTAAATTTATGAGGCCAGGAGTGCTTTAAGCTCAGCTGCTCCAGAAGTATAAACCGCTGATGGAAGGGGCCTAAGAAATTAGTTTCACCTTTTAAAATGACCACGCCAAGACTGAGCACCCCAACTTCACAAAAATGAGCTTCCAGTGTTTTATATTTAAGAAAAAATAGTTTCAGCAAACAAAATATCTACATGCTTTGTCTTCAGTCTATTAAATATAACTGCAGCAGGACTGAGTTTGTTCTTAAATCCGAGTTACGTGTTTTCAGTCTGTGTTATTTTATTGTGAGTAACAGCTTATTGTATCGTGGAACTGAATTTGGTCTTTAGGAAAATAACAAATCGTAACACTGACATAAGTCATGTAAAGTTATGGACAAATCCTATTGGTCCTAGAATGAGCAGAAGCGTCTTTTGTTTACCCCAAAGAAATCATGGTCTAGAAACAACCCCTGCCCTCTTTCGCTCCCACCATCCACCCCCCCTTCCCCCCCTCCTTCCTTTCCTCCCTCCATCTCCCTGCTCCACGCTGAGGGGGGGGGGGAGGGGGGACGATCAATAAATCCAGAGCCGTCGTGTTATCCCATCCGGGCGTGGTGCGTCTCTTGTCCTCCACAGAGGAGTCGTTGTGTGGGTGCGTAAAGATGGACGGCGGGCCGGGTGCGTAATGTGCGCCGAACGCGAGGTGATTTATTCCTCCCGCAGCGTTTCTGTATTACCCACTGCGTTATTTCCCGCTCCCGCTCTCTCCCGTTTCGCATCTTCATTTTCTAAATGAGCCTTCTGGGGATTTTAAATAGTCCATATTATGCAACGAGAGATATATAAACAACATATAACAATAATAATAAGACAACGTACTCATATTATTATTATTATTATTATTATTAATAATACATTCGCTGAAAGCACTTTGACACCAAAAAATAGAAGGTGACCATAAAAATAAGAATGTGATTCATGAGTTCATGGTGTGCTATTGTTGGGTGGGCTGTTGTTTTTTTACAAAACACTTGCTTAATTTTGAACAGTCTATTCATTTGAATTATGCAACAACTTCAAGGCTGACTGAATTGAACTATAAATGAGGGTTGACCATAAAATTGAAAATTGTGGCATGTAACACAATGTACATTTTTCAGATTTTTTTTCAGTTTATTGTTACGTTTTGAAGATTATTTAGTCATTTGCATTAATAAGAGTGGAAAGAAAGAAATATAGGAAGAGGGCATTATGTCAGCACAAATTTAAATTAAGCCATGTGATGCACTGTTTGGAGGAGCAGGTGTTTTGTTTGTATTAATGAGAAGGTGTACCTAACAAAATGGCCACTGACTGTATATTTACTGTTCAGCGCGTAGATGGTCCACAGAGGCCTATTAGCAAAGTCTCCACAACAGACTGTGGTATTTTGAGTGTGAACATGAGCTGCATTATTTATACATGGAGGAAACATTCAGAAGGGTTACTTCTGACATCTGTGCAATATCTGCCTCAGTTGTGTGCAGAACTCTTTGTGGTTTGTGCAACACTAGTGTGCTGCTAGTTATCATAATTTGTTGATATCAGTTCTTATCAGCATGTGGTTTGTTATCAGTTTGTGGTTTGTGAGAGGTGATGATTTTACTCAATATAATTTCATCAGAAGAACTGACAATGTTTAATCAAAGAGAATGGGCAATGGTTGTCCTGATTGACCCTATATAATGTTTTAATTTTTATTAATTAAGTAATACTCCTCTGGACAAACTCAAATTCAGGTCCCCAAAACTAAGTGTTATTCACCCTCATTCATACCTCAATAATTATTTTATTGCCATATCATAATTAACAGTTATGACAGTATGAACCTTTTATAGATTAAGGAAATTCTCTGAAATGCTTGACTCTTTACCCTGATCTTAAATTGAACATGGCTAGAAGGGAGCACGGCAGAATGCTCTTTGGGGAAACACTTGAAGCCAAACAAAAACTGCTGTTTGCCCAAAACCGTGAACATCAAGCCCATTCATTGTGTTGACTCATGCTGCGCTGTGGTAAGCTTTCTATCTCGCGGTAATGCGTCCGCCTTCCTGGAAGCTGAGACTGGGTGTAGGTGTCAGATTTACAGAGACCAGCACAAGGACACTCAGTGAATCCCTGCCACATTGGGGGTATTTGATTTTCTCCTTCATATACCCTCCTGTACCAGAACAGTAGTGAATATTCAAATATAGAATTACTTGGAATGCACAACCCTTAGATACTGCATCATAAGATTGCCTTGTTTGCTTGTACTTTTCAGTTCAGTAACAAGAGTTAAGCTTGTTGTCTCCCTGGGTCGATGATAACCCCCAAGCAATCTCAGCTTGACCCACTTATGCTGTTAAAATCACCTGACGCTCTGTTCAACAATAATCTTTTCATTGTCAGAAACTGCCTGCTAGATGGGGAAAAAAGTTCAATGTTTTTTTGTTTTTTTTTACACTGTTTTAGAAATAACAACAGAAACAACATTTCAGTAGCCTGAAAATGTGATTAAAATGAAGCATGGATTAACAATTTAAATATTATCATAATGATTTCTTAGATGCTGTTGGGCCTGGCCCTGCCTATGGTTGTCTACAGTAATGTACCCAAGCAATCTAATGTCCTTTGTTTTGTATTTTTAGAGTCCATAGAAGACATGGGAGAAAAAAGTAAGTTCACTGATTCAAATGCAGCTTTTTATTTGCCTGAATGGTCAGAATAATTAGGAAAGTTAGTATCTCACTGTGGAACATTTTTTGTGTGTGTTGCAGTCACAACCCTTCTGGCGTATCATGTGATCTTCATCCTGTTCACATGGGCCTACTGGAAAACCATCTTCACTGACCCCATGACCCCTTCGAAAGAGGTCAGAGCCCAAAATCCTCTGGCCAGATCGACAGTAACTGCAGAAGTAATCTCTATGCTTTTAATTAAAGCTGTGGGCAACATTACAGATTTGTGCACATACATACTAGGTCATAGAGAAACAGAGGACTTTACAGTAAGTTAAAGGAAAAGGTGCTGCTGAATTGTGTGACTGGTGTGGGGGGGGGGGGGTCTTGCTCAGAGCTGAACAAAGTCTGTTAGCATCTCTCTGTGCTGTCTGCTCACTTTGGTGTGAAGTAAACACATCTCAACAAACCCTCTCTCGCTCGCTCGCACGTTTGTTATGGCAGGCCGGAGGGAAGGGAGGGAGGGAGGGAAACAGAGGACTGACCCTGAGGGGCGATGATGGGACGATGACAGGCGTGTTTCGGCTGAGCTCTGCTGCTGAATCCTCTCCTCTCCTCTGTGTCCTTCAGTTTTACCTGTCCTACGCTGACAGAGAGCAGCTGGAGAGGGAGGGGCGAGGGGGGGCCCACCAAGAGGTCCTCAAGAGACTCGCCAAAGACCTGCCCATCTACACCCGGACCATGTCTGGAGGTGCTAACCTCTTTCCCCTTACTGCTTACCGCTTACACACCTGTGATTTAGACTGTGGTCTACGTACACACCTCTGATTTAGACTGCGGTCTACATATACACCTGTGATTTAGACTGTGGTCTATGTACACACCTGTGATTTAGACTGTGGTCTACTTATACAAACTGTGAAGAAAAAAAACAGTTGTTTAAAATCAGTTTAAATGTGTCTTACCCTTAGAAATGTTCTGTTGGCAGTAAAATACCTGGGTAGTATGAGCAAAGTGGTGAAAGGTAAAGGTGAATTTCCTGATGAGGGATAATAATGTTTCTGATTGGTTGATTGACTAGTGGCAGTTGTCCTGCTCTTGCCACAGCGACATGCCTCTCCTTGCATGTATTGAAGAAAGTGAACTGAGTTAGAACATGCACATCCAATGTACCGTAGCTACATGTCGATGTGTTGATCGTTGTAATTAAAGGGGAGCATTTTTAATCAGCTACAGTGTGTTTTTTCCTAGGTATTCGTTATTGCCATCGCTGTCAGCTGCTTAAACCCGACCGTTCCCATCACTGCTCTGTGTGTGATAAGTATGAGGGCTATTCGTCATTACCAGATTATTACTTCATAACTGAAATAATTGTTATACTATTTTTTATTCATTTATTAAAATACTCACCATTTAATTCATCCAGAAATAAGAATTCATTGAATTACTTATAGACAATTTGTTATAGTTATAATAAGTGGTTAAATAAATGTAAATTTAAAGAAAAGGTCATTTTTACATGTATACTTAATGCTACCTAATCTTACATGGTATGTCTGAAGTGGGTAATAGAGACTGACATAACTCTTCCATATCCCTTATGTTTTACAGATGTGTCTTAAAAATGGACCACCACTGTCCTTGGTATGTAGCCACAGCATTTCCCCTTCTTTATAAAATACAGCATCGCTGTCTCTCAGAATACCATTTTCCATAATGTACTTGCTACAAGCTTGATAATACTGGGTTTCAATGTATCTGGTATGATATTAACAGCAGGCACATAAAATCTAGTAAAATAAAAATTAATTCAAATATAATGTTGTTAAACACTATATCATGTTACTTCGTGCCATGATGAAACGAATGCAATTTTGATGGAACCCTATTGGCTGTTTGGACAGCACATTACCGTGGACGTGTCCCATGGACTCTGTGTGAAAGGAGTTCAGCTGGTGTAGGTGGTCTGAATGTAAGTAGCATGTACTGAACTGGGTCCTGACGGTGTGCTGTCTCTCTCTCTTCAGGGTGAACAACTGTGTCGGCTTTTCCAACTACAAGTTCTTCCTGCTCTTTCTGGCGTATTCTCTGATCTACTGCATCTTCATCACGGCCACGGACGTGTGGTACTTCATCCGTTTCTGGACGGTCAGTCTGCTCTCTGCCGCAGCACTCCTGCGACTGAATTCCGTTATTCAAAGCTAATTTATAACGTGCTAATTTATTCAGCCGAATGCGAGAGGGGATTCATCGCTGCTCATTTTAAATCACCTTTATGTGATTGTTTTGGCCCAGGCATTTTTAAAAGCCTTTGAATTACATTGATAACCTTGATTGGTCTTTTTTTCGTTTCTTCTCAAGGTTGGGGGTAGCGTCCACCAGCATCTCAGGCAGTACTTGGTAGGACATTTAGTCAATCAGTGGCATCGGTGCAGTGACCACTGATTGGCTAGAAATGTTTGTAGGCTTGCTCAGAGCCCCTGAGTGCAATGTGCACTGAGTACCTATACCAAAAAGGGGGTGAAATACAAGATCAGAATGGATCTCTCATCCCTCTTTTTTAAAGTGATTCTGGTCGCATGATTTATTTGCTAATCAATATTCATGAGTCAAATGTGATATTAAATGCCACGCAGCAGGGAAGCGGACATGGAAACCTACACTTTAAATAGACCCTTTCACCTCTTTTTTATTCAAACTCTTCAACCATTGTGTACAACATACAAAAATCAACTTTGATGAAGTACAGTTATTCGCTTCTGAACTGCACTGAGTACCTTGGCTGTCAAAAAGTACAGTTTTTCCGTCTCAGATTATCAGAATCCGTGAACACATGCAACACCTAGAGTGCTTAATAGATAAGCTCCGTAAATAGCGCTAGAAAATAAAGGCTGTTGTAGCAAGTAGTGCTGAACAGACATAAACTGCTGTAAAAATTCTGCTCTGTATGCCATTATTTAGCTCTTTATTTAAAGTTATAACATGTTGCATACTTTACTGTGTATAAATTCAGCGAAGTTGTAATTGACATATACTGTATATGGGTCAAACTGTTTTGGCTGATTTATTTAAGGACTGCTATAACATGATTTATGAAACCCTTGTCTGCAAACGGGCCTTTCTATGGTCTTAATTAGAGTGTCAACGAGAGCTTTCATACGTGTCATCAGGACAGGCGTGGAGTGACCTATTTGTTTCTCACAGCGCGTGTGTGTGCATGTGTGTGTGTGTGTGTGTGCGCGTCTCTTTCCCCCTTCTCAGGATGGGCTGCCTGACACCCAGGCCAAGTTCCACATCATGTTTCTGTTCTTCGCTGCCTCCATGTTCTCCGTCAGTCTCTTCTCTCTGTTTGGGTACCACTGCTGGCTGGTGTGCAAGAACAGGTCCACGCTGGGTAATGCGTCATTCTACACTTACTTTTGACCCTGTTTTTTTTTGGCTCGGCTCTCGAATGGGCCCGTAACGCTCGGTGTTTTTGAGCTCGTCTCGCGTCCGTCTCGTTTTTTTTTTCCAGAAGCCTTCCGAGCCCCGGCCTTCCGTAACGGACCCGACAAGAACGGCTTCAGTCTCGGGTTCGGCAAAAACGTCCGCCAGGTCTTCGGGGACGAGAAGAAGTACTGGCCGCTGCCCGTGTTCTCCAGGTGAGGCGTTCGGCAGCGGACAGCGCGCTGCGCGCCCCGCCCACCAGCTGTCCCCATGCACGCGGCACCTTCGCAACACCATTTCCTGCCTGTTGCATGCACCGCCAGCAACTGCAGTTACTGCGTGTAGTTTCCTGCTCAGTCATTCGCATTGCACATGGGCCCTCTGTTAATGGAATTTAATGCATGTTTCAAATATGGTGTTTGCATCCAGTATTCTTCTGTCCCATGCAATATTAACTGAATAATGGAACCCTCGTAGTCTCCACAGCTGGAAATTGAGAGCTATAATGGAATTATGGGATACATGTATACATGGGCACGGATTTTATATACTTTGTGATAATGGTGTTTTTGATGTCTATGGATTACGACAACTGTAATGCACGTACTGTACTGAATGTTATATTTACTGAATGATTGCGTGCAGTATTTTTTCATATGGGGTAAGACTGTTGAACGCTATTCCTCCTCCACAGTCTGGGAGACGGCTGCTCCTTCCCAACCTGTCTGGTGAACCAGGACCCCGAGCAACCGACTACATCTTCCAGACACAACTCCACTGCCAAGAGGTCAGACTACAGTGTCAGGAATTAACAGAGTCTTTAAGGAGCTTACTCTCTCACAGAACGTGGACGTACTCCCATTGAGTCAGACAGAACCCCCCCACCCGGATGTTGATGTGTTCGTCTCTGATCCACAGCTCTGGAGAAACCCACCTCTTCCCCGCCCGGCCACTGCGCGAGTCCCAGACGCGTCTGCTCGGCGAGGGGGCGGGCCAGAAAGACCAGCAGGGTGAGGGGGGCGTGCGCCCCGATAATTTTAATAATGAATTCCTGTCATCTGGAAAAACACGATTGCCTCAGAGCAGTGGAGATATCTAGACCAGATCGTTAAATGCTGAAATCTATATTTTTTTTAATCACCATAGCAAACAATGCACAAATAAATCAAAAGAACTAAATCTGCACACAGAGCAGCTTGTGTACATACACTCTCAGAAGAGGGTTCCAAAAGGAAGGGTTCCATAGAGGAATCCTATCTAGTTCAAGGGTTCTTTGTCAGGAAAAATGGTTCAGTCTGGGAGCTTTCACACTTTCCACACCTACCATAGAGGGTTCTATAAAGAACTAAAATTGGTTCCCCTATGAAGACAAGGCAAAGAGCCGTTTCAAAGCCCGTTTTTAAGAGTGTATGGCATGTGGTGTAGAGGTACTGTAATCTTGGAAGGCACCTTTCTCTCTAGGACAGAAATGCTTTAGCATAGCATGAAGATGATTAGTTAGTACTAATACTAAATGACATTGACCTTCCCTTCCAAGAGTGTGAGTGTGAGTACTTGCAGGCCATGCCAGGAAAATGACAGAGCCGTCAGAACCCTTCATTGTTAGAAACTTGCTGCGTTTCCCTTTGGTGTTTACTGCCTGTATGCTTCCACTCGTTTTGTATTTTAGGTACAAGTAATCCTGCTGTCACCATAGAAATTGAAACATAGGAGAAAATACGTTTGGATCAGGAATGAAGGTCTGTTACCGAAGATTCCGCTTGTTCTTTTCATAGATCAGTTTTGAAATGCAGAATTGCACTGCTTACAATCAAAGGTCTGATGATTTAGCTAGTTTGTATAAAAGAAGATATACTGTACTCATGTGTTTGCTAAACTGCAGTGAGATTTAGTTATGTGTACAGTACTACACATGTAGCCAAGATATTCCTGTGATAGGTAGCATTGAAGTAACTGTATAGGATATCAACTTGTAAAGGGACATCCCAGTGCTGTTACTAAGCTTGTGTGGCACAAGTGAATCACTTCAGTCTCAGATTCATTAATCCACCTGTCTGTTTTTATCAGGTTTAATCCGCTTTGACAAGCAGCAAGAGAATTCTGATTCAGTCAGTGCTCTCCCATGCTGTTCACCCACGATGCTGTGCAGAACATGGCGCCGTCACCTGATTGGCCGATTCCCCGGTCTCACGAGTCACCTCTGAATATTAGGCGCGTGCTTCAGTGGAAGGAGGCGAAGGTGTATATCCACACATTTCCCTACAAACAGAAACAATCAGAAGTGAGGCCTTAGGTGTCAGGAGAGATTGACAATGGAAAGAACAACAGAGCTGGACTCTGTGGGAAGAGTCAATATTTGAACACTGTGGAGTACAAGGCAACCTTCAAGATGGAAGTCCTTTTTTTAGAACGCATTGCAAGTTTCATTGTGGAAGTGGGACTACAGGAGTACAATGATACTATTTACAGAAAGAATGTGCAATTTCTACATTTTAGAATTTAAAACTTTTTTCTGCATTTTAAATTTACAGATATTAAAAAGGCTTTGTCTGGCAAAAGAAAATTGATGTTGGATCCTGGAACAGACTGTTTGCTTTTTTACATGGTACATGGAACTAAATATCCTCACAAAGTAGGTCTCTGCTAAATGACACTGTAATTCTACATTAACATTTCTCTGATTGTCACTGAAATGCAGTTATAATATATAAAAATGTACTAGTATTACTAGTAAAACACTAGTATATTCTACATGGTATTTACATTTGAGTATTTTACAGACTAATATATAAAAATTGCAAACACAATGTTTATCTAGATTCATTGGGCCCGCATTTAAAAAGCATCACTAAAGTGGTTACATTTGATGTTCATATTGATTATGCCTTTAGTTACATACAATTGGGTCAAACGTTTGTTTGTAGATAACAAATAATCAACATTCCATGTGAAATTGCTGAAAATGCAGAAAGACTCTGTCGCATATCGTTCCTAAACAGAAACACTGAAAATTGAATGAGTATGGCACTTCGCTTTTAAACACTGCTCTGCATTTCGGTGTCAGTGACTGACAGAAGAACATAAAAACCTAAGAGAAGGAATAATCTAATTTAATGATTTAAAATGTGAATCACCGGTAGATGCCAGTATCGACACAGCACCACAGGGAAGGAGTGTGCTGACAGTGATTTACACACCCAGTGTTTTGTGATTTACACACTGTGTTATAAGGTATGACGCAGTACAGACACATTGATTTTTAAAACTGTCAGGACAACTTGTCCCAGTTAATGTGGACACAGTGTCAGCCCTGTCCACGTATTTTACCCCACAGAAGCTGCTGCACGACACAATTCTCAAAAAACACTGTCTAGATTTATTCACAAAAATGTGATATATTTTCTGTAACACTTTTCGCTGTGATGCATAAGGAAGCAAACTGTTTGTATCAGTAAAGCTGATAAGACCAAATCTATTGTTTAAAATTACTATTAAATTAAGAGTCTCTGAGGCATATTTTAGTCCACAAGCCTTTGTAGCAAAATTACTTGAATTCATCCCTGCGGAGTGACTTGACTAATACGGTATGGACACACTCGCAGTATTGAGTAAGAGTATTGATTTGAAAGATGTTCAGTCAACCATACACAATATGTTGGTGCACACATGGTCCCAAGCTTTTACTGTAAGGCTGGGCCCTCTTGCTTACTTGCTTATTCATGCACCTATATCCCAAAACTGATATCAGCTGGTGGTGGGTGATGGCTCTGCTAGCATATTGGTTTATAATTTACTCTTCCAAGTATTATTTTCTATTTTGTATTCAATATGTTATTCTCCTGAAAGCCATATAAATCCATTGTCAAAATGTGTGTGACAAGGGGAATAAAGTTTAACATTCAAATGCAGTTTTTATTTATATATTTATTACATTTATTTGTGTCTGTCTGCACACAACTGGTTTATGCAACTGCTTAAAATAACAGAAAAGGTGTGGTTTGTGCATGACTTGTCTTTTTCTTGTCCTCGTTTCTTTCATACTAACAAATGTTAGATGTACATAATTTTACTGGAGGAGGTACCAACAAGGTACACAAACGATAGCATAACATTTAGGCGGAAAGTTTGATGTTTTCCAAAATAAGGGGACATTTCTATCCCCGTCTCTGTGGTATACATCCATTCCTAGACTAGGAGCGCAGTTATGAGGGGCAGTTTTTTTGTATGTCATACAGACCTGGAGAAAATGTTCCGCCAACCTTCCCTTATATGAGCCAGACAAACGAGCTATTTTATGCCTTCTGTTTCACGATTGCCTTATATGCACAAGTAGCCTACAGTGTCCTGCCTGAGTCAGCGTTATTGATGTATTCTTTTTATTTGCCGCGGGATATTAACATCAACCATGACATGCCTTGTATGGCTGCTGATAGTGCGATTGTGTAAGGTGTGACCGCCAGGCCCCGGCACGCCCACCAAACTGCAACAAACACATCACAAAGCTTGTTGCACAGCACAGCAGTGCTAACTGTTTAAAATCAACGTAGTTTTTACAGCGAACAAAAAGAGAGAACTGAGAGAACATAAGAGAAACTGAGCTTTTTATTTGAAATGAAATCTAATTAAGGAGGATGTTCGTGCGAGAAGGAAGCTAGTTAACATTATTATTAGCTAGCAACACGGGCTCCGCGGCGCTAGTGGTGGCTAATGTTAGCCAGCTATATCAACGATACGTCTACTTTTTAAGTCACAACTGGAAACGGCCAGTTGGATGATAGCAGAGATCAAGAATCAATAATGAAAAATGCTTCTGATTTTTAAAAAAAATCACACTACTACGTTATTTCAACACTACCACAATAAAATGCGTCATCATCATCTCTGTGCATTGACCTTTGAACTGCAAACAAGAAATTGGTATATTTGTGCTTTAGTAATTAATAACTTATTTTAGCCCTACTGTTTGTTTTTCTTGTATATCGATAGTGCAAAATATCCCAGTAAATGAATAACCGCCTTTTATTTTTTTGTTTTTGTTGAAAATCCTGATGACGTAAAACACAAATAACATTATCACGCCAATCCGTACACACACACGGCGGTTGTCTTCCTAGCCGAGTGTTGTTGGTAGCCGCTTAGCGCGGTAGCGGGCTAGCTAGCTGGCTAGCTGCGAATGACAGGGCGAAATTTAGACAAATTCTTTCATTGGAGGAAGTGATTGATTTTTCCTAAGGTCTGAATCATAAGTTGAGGTGGATATGTGATCACAGAGGCCGTGGTTAATTAGCTAGCAAGCTAACCTTTTACTCGAATCGCAACTGGGTTGTTTTTCTCTCTTAGCCGAGAGACTAAAGTAATTAACACCAAGTATCCAACGTTAGCAAAGCAATTGAGCTCAGATCGTGTTCCAGCCAAAAGAGGATGAACTGGATTTTCCCTTCATCCAAGGGGTCTGGACCACTTCCACCTTTGAACAGTTTACAACAGCAACGGCAGAGACAAATAGACTCACTCAAAGCTGCCCATTCCAAGTAAGTTCAACGTCCCAGCTCTCTTGCTAACCAGCTAGTCTAGTTAGCTAGTAACTTCTAGTATTACCGTCCACCAGTTGACGTGCGTTGCCTGGTGTTGTCGTGGCAAGCTAACTTAGCTAGCTAGATAAGTGCCTTACTAAGGCTGTTTTGCTGTGGCACTGTCTCCAGATTAAAGTATTACGATTGTTTACGCGAGTGTAAGGCATTGTTTACCCAGGGTTGTCGCAGCCAAGTTAAAAATAAGAAATGTCTTTCTGATCTTGTTGCTTCATAATTGTGTCAGCTGCTATCGTTGGTCAACTACCTTATGTGAAATCGGACATTATTTCTCGTAAACTGATTGTTTGTTTTAATTGAAAACGTTGGGTTAGCTAATCGCTGTTTTAAGAAACGGAGTGGCTAGATTGCCCAATTCAGCCAACCCCAGTAAATTTTCCTGGGGGTAGCTAGCTTCTAGTTGGCCGCCTTTCATCTGCACAGCGGCTTTTTTCACTAAAAGCAGACTGATGTGTTTATGACAGTCAAAGTTGGACAATTGTATTATCATACTGTACATTGGTACTTTCTGTCCACAGCATAGCTGAGATTCAGAAGGATGTTGAGTACAGGATTCCGTTCACAGTCAACAACACAACTGTCAGCGTTAACATGTGAGTAATATACTCAGCCCAGATGAGTTGCGGTATATTGTACACTGCAGTCCGTAAGTATCTGGACCATGACTCATTTTTTGTTGTTTTGGCTCAGTACTCCAGCACATTGGATTTGAAATGAAACGGTGAATGTGAGGTTGAAGTGTAGAATGTCGGCTTTAATTTGAGGGTATTTACATCCACATCGGGCGATCCACGTAGGGATTACATCGCCCCCCCCCCCCCATTTTAGGGAAACAAAAACAATTGGACAAATGAACATTAACAATTAACATTTTAAAATAGTAATATTTAGTATTTGGTTGGAAATACTTTTAATTCAATGACTGACTGCCTGAAGTCTGTCACCAGATGCTGGGTGTCTTCCTGGGTGATGGTTTGCTAGGCCTGTACTGGACCTATAGGTAGTTTCCGTTTTTTTAATTCTTTCATTTTGGGAAATTCTGGCTTCAGTCTTGTCTTCAGCAACTTAAACACATGTTAAATAGGATTCAGTTCAGGTGATTGACTTGGCCATTCAAGAACATTCCACTTTTTTGGCCCTGGAAAATGTCCTTTGCTGCTTTAGCAGCATGTTTGGGATGTCTGTCCACCAGCTAGGTGAAACGCCATCCAATAAGTTTTGAGGCATCTGATTGGATCTGAGCAGATTACATGTTTCTGTACACTTCAGAATTCATCCTCCTGCTGCTGTCAGCAGTCACATAATCAGTGAAGTCAAGTGAACCAGTTCCAGTGGCAGCCATACGATCTCCAAGCCATAACACTACCTTCGCCCATGCTTCAAAGATGAAGGGGAGTGCTTTGGATCATGTGCAGTTCCTTTCTTTCCTTCACTTTTCTATTTCCATCACTCTGATACTGGTGAATGCTTCTCATTTGTCCATAAGCCTGTGTTCCAGAAGAGTATTTTCATGTACTGTTTTAGCAAACTCTAATCTGGCCGTTCAGTTCTTGAGGTGTATCAGTTGTTTGCATCTTGCGGTGAACCCTCTGAGGTTATGCTGATGTGGTCTTTAAAACATTGATGCCTACATCCTGGAGAGTGTTTTTGATCTGTTCGACCATTGAAATGGGGGTTTTCTTCACGATGAAAAATGTTCTTCAGTCCACAACAGTGGTCTTCTGTGTTTTAGCAGGTTGCTATTGCTGACCTAACTTGTTGAAACAGTTGATTTTGACGTGTTTTGACTATGTCTGATCAGTTTATTGTGATTTTTCTGTCTCACGATGGCCTACTTTACTGGCATTGACCCTTATTTGGTCCTCTTGTTGAGAGATACACTATATGACCAAAGGTATCAGGACACCCCTTGGTCTGGGACTGTTTTTCATAGATTGGCCCCTTAGTTCCAATGAAGGCAAATCTTGATGCTACGACAAACAATCACATTCTAGAAGATTCTGTGCTTCCCCCAAGGCCCTTTCTTGTTTCAGCATGACACTACCCTCAGGCACGCAGTGAGGTCCATATATAAATGGTTTTGTCGAGAACAGTGTGGAAGAATTTGACTGAACTGCACAGAGCCCTGACCTGAGCCCCATTCAACACCTTTGGGAACAATTGGAAAGCCAACTGCGAGCCAGGCCTAATCACCCAGTCTGTGCCTGACCTCACTAATGCTCTTCTGGCTGAATGGATGCAAATCCCCGGGGCAATGCTCCAACATCTATTATAAAACCTTCTCAGAAGAGTGGAGGTTGTTATAGCAGCAAGGGGTGAACCAACTCCATATTTATGGCCATAATGTTGGATGTCAGGTGTCCACATACTTTTGGACGTGTAGTGTAACAGCCACAGACTTCAAATGCAAATGCCATTCCTAGAACCAACTCGTGACCTTTTGTTAGCTTTCTTCTGCGTGGACTAATGATGCAACGACACACAGCTGGCCAAGAAGCAGCTGAGCAGTGAATTGTACAGTTACAACGGCCCCCTAAAATGGAGGGACTGTGTATGAAAAGGGCTGTAATGCCTTCATAAATCACCCGATATGGATGTAAGTACCCTCAAATTAAAACTGACAGCCTGCACTTTATATTCACATGCCTCATATTCATTGTTTCATTTAAAATCCAATGTGGTGGAGTACAAAACATTACAAATTGCTCCACTAACCAAATACTTACAGACTGTGCTGTAGCTACCAGTGTACTAACTGAGCAAGTTGGAATTAACTAATGGGTCACACAGCATGAACGTGAATGCACTTTCCACGTTTGTCTAAGTAACTTCAGCTGTACGATCAGTCACTTTGAACATTTGATTGTCGGATCTATTTAATGTGTTTTTTTTGCTCGTGTGTACTCACCCGTTCCCTTTCCCCTGCCGCAGTTTGCTTCCACCTCAGTTTCCCCAGGAGAAACCTGCCGTCAGCATATATCCCCCTGTCGCTCATCATTTAGTGGACAAACACAATGGCAGCGTGGTCACCAGCCCCCTCATAACAAATGTGAGTATGTCACAGAACTCGGTCAAACACACAACGACAGGCTTTCCTCATTGAGAATTATGCCAGGCAAAACAAAATGTAGATAAATAAAATCTTTCTTTGACTACATGATTTCTTTGCTTGCCTAAGGTACACACCCTGGGTTGGGTATTTACTGAAAGGGAATGAGTAAGTTCTGCGCTCAGACCATTTAAACTGAGATCCAGACCTCAAATCCTCTGGTCTCGAGTCTAATCTTACACAACACTGGCATCCCAACCTTTTTTGAATGCAAAACAAGTTCTCAGCTGCAACCCCAAAGGCATGAAGTGGTGTTACTGACTTTACGAGTTGTTCACTGGAATTGATATTAGCTAATTTTATGTAACTTTCCTTTACTGTGTTTTGTTTTTTTGGGGTAATAGTTTGGAATGCACTCCGATTTGGGGAAGGTCATACAGAGTCTGCTGGATGAATTTTGGAAGAACCCCCCTGTCCTGATCCCAGGTCCCACCAACTTTCCCTTGTGAGTGTGAAAGAGGAAGAGGAGGATTAAGAGGAAGAGTTTTGGATAGTCTCTCTGCTCTTACTCGCAGCAGTGTGGGGTTGTTTGGTGGCTCACCCTGCTAAAGCACTGATGTGGATGTGTGTGGATGGGCCTAGTGGTCTGGCGTCAAATACAGACCAGACCAGAGCTTTTTTTAAAGTCACAACTGTGCCACACTTATTTTTTTGTAGAATCTATCTTCTTGCAATAGACCATTAAATTGTGAATGAATTTACTGATATGTTTGAAATTTTTGTGATGTTTCAGCATGTACAAACCGACGGGCATGCCCCCGTACCCTGCCCAGGGCTTCCACTTCCTCCCCACTTTCCCGCCTCAGGACAGCCCCCGACCCGTGGGGCCCGGCCCCGTGCCTCACTCGGGGGCGGAGCCACACGGCCCGCCGCGGGCCGCCGCTCCCGCCTACGGGCTCATCACGGACCTGCCTCTCCCAGTGCCCACCGCGGACGCCCAGGTACCCGCCCCAAACGTCGACTGGCACACAGTTTAAAATGAGACCAGTTTGATTCTCTTCGCTTCTTTGCTTGCCACCTGAGGCCCGGATACTTCTGTGCAAATTTCAGACGTGTTGGTACTGGGTAGTGTAACGATGGTGACCAGTTCCTGTGTTTAATGGTGCAAGACGTTAAGGGTTGGCAGTACTGATCCTAGATCAGCCGTTTAAGGCAGAACTACTCTATTGGACAAAGCTCCCATGTATCTACGCATGTGGTCTCCGCTTCTACGTATACCGCTTGGTTCTCCTGAAAAAATAATTGGCAAGGAAAGCTGACCTGGCAACAGTTTCTTACTCCTTTAAAGGGAGTCTTTCCTTGCTCGTGTTACCAACGGGGTGCTCATGGTCCCAGAAGGAAATGGTTACTGGACATTGTGGACATGTAGGGGTGAAGAATGCATGTAATCAGACCAGAGAGGGCACAGATAAGGGGAGTGGAGGTTACATCCATCAGTTTGTCGCTGTGTTTTCATTAGTAGCCCCGGCACATGGTCCTGGCACGTGGCATGTTTTTGTGGTGTTCCGGGCACATCTGATCTCTCCCGTTTCTTTCTGTCCTTCAGGCAGGGTTGAACGGCCACATGTACAAGATGCCTGAGATTCCCGAGTCCTTTCCGGAGCTTTCCGACATGAGGTGAGCCTGGCTTTCCGAGCTCCAGCACGTGTTGAACTTTGAGCGCCCCACAGAGTTACATAACATAACGTGTACTGCATTAACATAACAATGGCCAGAACAGGCCATTCAGCCCAACAATGCTTGCCATTTTGAAGTAGCCTTTCATGGATTCCATTTTTCAGGAGGTCAAACTCTTTAATAAGGCACTTTAAAACCCCTTTTCAAGTAAAATCTGTCATCAAATATATTATGTCCTTATGATTTTTTATTTATTATGGGAAGCACTGAGCCAATAATATACACTGATCAGGCTTTTCCTGCAGTGATGGATTTTGTTTTCCAGACAGAATTTATATTGCAGTTTATTTTATTTTTTTTAATGTTGCCATGTTAAATATATGTTGCAGTATTTCCAAAAATGTAATGGGAATGGACTATAAAAACCTGCTTTTTCACGTACAAAATGGCGGCCGCGTTGACGTTCTGGGCCCACCCATGTCATGTGATCCTGTTTCATCCAGCATGTCTCAGCTGAAGGACATGAATGACCAGGAGGACGTTCTGCTGGAGTTTTTCGCCGGCCTCCCACAGCTGAAGCAGGTGACCACCGACAAGGAGGAGCTGGTCAACAACATCCTGGACATAGCCAGTGAGTAGAATAACCATAACCACACCACACTTCATTCTGAACGGTGTGATGGGGTTAACACAACCCCTCCCACCCCAAAATGGTAATGTACATACATTCACTTAAATGTAAACATGTTTGTGGTAAGTCGAATGCGTGTTCCTCTACACGTATGTTCCACCGTGCCAGTTGTCAATGAATTCACTCAATGACAACTCAATTTGGAAATGATGGTCAGACAGATTCTGTTTGCAAAGGACCCGTCTGTCCAACAGTATATTTGTTTGTTAGTCTAACACGTCTGTCTGTATCTCTTAATACAGAGAAGAACCTGTCACTGGAGCCACAGCTGGAGGGCAAGAGGCAGGAAATGTTGTACAAAGTAAGTGTCCTCACATCCACGTTCTTCACATCCACGTTCCTCCACCCCAGTTTCTTTCTGTGCGGGAGATGGCGCAAGTCTGTCATCTGATCTGTCTTTTGTTGACATTTCATTATTGTGGAAAGAGGAACCAAGTTGCATTGCGGTTTTTGAAACAAAGAGAATTGTTGTATTTGGGTCTTTGAATGTGAAGCGTTTTTTTTTTTCTGTTGCAGTACGAGCAGATCACCCAGATGAAATCTTCCTTTGAGACCAAGATGCAGCGACAGCACGAGCTCAGTGAGGTAAGATCACCCACCACAAATTCTCCATAGTAACCGGTATTCTCCACTTCCTAACTACAGGAGGGCCTGGTGCTATGTTAGTCGATGAATATTCCAGAAGGGATGTGACCGAGGACAGAACATCCATTGCCGCCGGTTTTAGCCTTGGGTGTGCCCCTCTTATGAATATTCATAAGATGTAATACATTACAACATTTCAGCTCCAACTGTAGAGACAGCTTTCACTTTTGAAGGTGAGAGCTTCATAAAGGAGGAAGATAACTTTTGGCGAGGGGGTGGCAGTGTCCTGTGCAGACTGAACAGAGGCCTCAGCAGGAACCCCTCCAGACCCTCCACCCCTTTTTCTGAGATTAGCGATTTGGCTATCTAATCTGGGGGGTATTTGGTCACAGCTTTCCAAAAACAGGAGCTATGGGCTTTCCCCCTGACTGTTGGCAGCTAGTCCTCTGATTGGAGAATATGTGATCATGTGGTGCGTTAGAGTTTTGCCACCCAGTGAAATGATGTAAGGAGGAGAAAATATTTGTTAGTCAGCCTGGTAGCTTTGTTGCATGACATTGACAAATGCGCCCCCTCTCCAGATACCCACCGTGAGGCCTACAGAAAGCAAAAATAGATTCCAGGGTTTTATATTAAAAGAAAGGAACTGCCATGATTACTTTTTGCAATTCAGAACCACCCAACACTTGTTTTTACCACGTTGAAATGTTTCAGTACTCTTGTGTTCTTGGTGTAAAATATATGAACATTCTAGGGATACATAAAATTTTAGTCCTCAAAAGGAGTGTTTTCCACTAATACATGAGGGGAAAATATAACACTGCAGGGTGCTCTCTATTGAGAGATCATTCAGCTAAATAAAAATAATATTTATTCCTAGTATTTAAATATAATTGGGTGTCGAGTGTAACGTGTGCTCTGCGTTGGGTGTAATGACTGTGCCCTGTTCTGTGTGTAACGCAGAGCTGCAGCCTGAGCACCCTGTGCTGTGTGTAATGACTGTGCCCTGTGCTGTGTGTAACGCAGAGCTGCAGCCTGAGCGCCCTGTGCTGTGTGTAATGACTGTGCCCTGTTCTGTGTGTAACGCAGAGCTGCAGCCTGAGCGCCCTGTGCTGTGTGTAATGACTGTGCCCTGTGCTGTGTGTAACGCAGAGCTGCAGTCTGAGCGCCCTGTGCTGTGTGTAATGACTGTGCCCTGTGCTGTGCGTAACGCAGAGCTGCAGCCTGAGCGCCCTGTGCTGTGTTTAATGACTGTGCCCTGTGCTGTGCGTAACGCAGAGCTGCAGCCTGAGCGCCCTGTGCTGTGTGTAATGACTGTGCCCTGTGCTGTGTGTAACACAGAGCTGCAGCCTGAGCGCCCTGTGCTGTGTGTAACGCAGAGCTGCAGTCTGAGCGCCCTGTGCTGTGTGTAATGACTGTGCCCTGTGCTGTGTGTAACGCAGAGCTGCAGCCTGAGCGCCCTGTGCTGTGTGTAATGACTGTGCCCTGTGCTGTGTGTAACGCAGAGCTGCAGCCTGAGCGCCCTGCAGGCCAGGCTGAAGGTGGCGGCGCACCAGGCCGAGGAGGAGTCCGAGGAGACGGCCGAGCACTTCCTGGAGGGCAAGGCGGAGATCGACGACTTCCTCGCCAGCTTCATGGAGAAGAGAACGGTAAGGAACCTCTAAAGCGGATTCAC
The DNA here is from genome assembly GCF_018555375.3 of Anguilla rostrata. Classification (NCBI taxonomy): domain Eukaryota; kingdom Metazoa; phylum Chordata; class Actinopteri; order Anguilliformes; family Anguillidae; genus Anguilla; species Anguilla rostrata. Next base: position 8,188,535 of record NC_057937.1, read on the forward strand.
ACACCGAGGAGGAGGAGGAGGAGGAGGAGGAGCAGCAGGAGGAAGCTGACCCCCTTGTCGGTTTCTGTGCTCCACAGCTTTGCCACTGCAGACGCGCTAAGGAGGAGAAGCTTCAGCAGTCCATCAACGCTCACGGACAGTTCCACACGCCACACTAGAGCCCAGCCCTGCTCAGCCTGTCTCTGTTTTTTAAGGTAAAGTCTTTTGCACCCACACGAAATGCAGCGATTCTGCATGAATGACTAGCCCCCCCAGCCCCCAGTGCCCCCCCCTAGCCCCCCGTGCCTGATCCTGGAGAGCCACAGGGTCTGCTGCTTTCAACCTTTACTCACCACTATCCAGGACCACGGCTGGCAACCCCTGAACTAAACTCCTCTTCATGAGAGACTGATGATATTTCTGTTCAGTGTTGCCAGTGCTTTATTACCCAGAATGCATCCTTAGGTGCCTGCCCTGTACTTTCACACATTGATTTCTTTTTTTTTTTTCGTTGTTATTTTTATTCAGGTTTGAATCTGATCTACCAGCACAGCGCCGAAAAGAAGATGAGAAAAGCACATCTTGTATTAAGTTGACCGGGGGAACCGGAGAGCCACAAAGGATTCGTGAATTTAACCGCATCGGAAACTTGCAGGATGTTTGAACTAATTTTGGAATGAAAGTCCCGATAAAGCCTGTTTTGGGGGGGGGAAAGGCCTCAAATTTTACTTGAATTCCAACTACAACTATGTTAATGCTGCCGCATAAGTACGACGAATACTGTATTTAAATAATGTTAATAATAGCCTTTATTATAATCGAAGACGATGTATTATATGTTATTTAATTTGTTAGGTAATAAACCTTTAGAATAAGTTTTGTGTGAGCTGGGTTTCATGTCACTCCTTTTACTTTAAGATTTAAATCGCCTAAAAAAACACAATTTGGACAGTATGTGGGGAGGGGGGGGGAGGGAAATAAAACAATAGTGTAACAGACAAATATTGGAGACAAGACCAACACATCTAAGGATTAATGTTTTATTTCATAATTTGAAGGATATTTCATGTAACAGGAGGAGATGGGTTTATTGATACCACTCCTAAGAAATGATTTTACTGGCTGATATTACATAGTGTCTGTCCCACTTTTACTTTTAATCAGGTCTGGTTCATTTGCATTGAAAGCTGAGCCACATCACAGAATATTCTTGATAGGAAGGGATTTGTTTTTGTAAAGTTTAAATCAGTAAATTTACATTGTGTTCCATCGGCTCTTAAAAAAAGTTTTACTCATAGAAACGGCACGTCCTTTAAATGTAAATATTCCCAATGCCGAACAGGAGCCGCTTTTGTACTTTAGTGCATTTTATACTATAACCAACATTCTGCACAAAAAAACACCAATAAGCTAACGCAGCACATTAAAATGCTAGAATAAGTTATGTATTCTAACCATTAATTTTAAGATTGAACATTAGTCTATTGCACAGTATTGTCTTCAAAAGGGGGAAAGAAGGGAGGGGTAGAGGGGGTAATCAGTAGTGTTTTACAGTAACATAAAGAACTACATCCACGACATACAAAATTATTTCCAACAGTGTTTTTTGTTTTTTTTAGAAATGAAAGAATATGTTCCAGTTGTTCCAGTGGACAAAGGCTGGATTAGAGTAGCTTATTGTCATTCCCTTTGGGTCCCTGTGTGTTCTCTTCCCCATCTCATTTCTTACCTCCTTTTTCTGAACCAATATTCCCCTCAATGTACATCGTATGGCACACTGTAGCGAGGGGGAACAGATTCACACAATTTTAAATTATAAGGTTGAACGATTTGCTTTCTAAAAGAAGAATACAAATCTGAGGAAACGGGTGTCTTGCCAAGGTTTCACAACAACAAGTGTATGTGTTGGAACAGGGATTGAGAAATCTGGTCCTGGTTTTCTTTCCTCCCAGGTAATTAACTGAACAGTTACCACAGACTGCCTTCACACCTGACTCCCAGGTAAAGGAAGGGAGGAAACTCAGCAGTTCTCGGCCCTCAAGGACCGTGATTCGACGATCCCGGTGTTACAACATTAAGCCAAATTGGGCCATCGTTTTAAAAAGTCAGACTTCTTAGTGCTTACTGGCTGAGAATACTATGGGTTGATGCATAAAAGGCCATTAGACACTAGAGTACTGTGAATCTGAAACTTACCCATGGTGCACTGGGCGTGTTCCCTCCAGACTGCCGGCACGCCGTGTTTGATCAGGCAGTGGCGTAGGCAGCCTCTTCCGAGTAGGGGTCCTTGCCACTCTCCTCCCCGCCAATGGGCGAGAGGCAGTTGAGGTCGGCCACGCCCGATTCCTGATCGCTGTTGACGGACAGGTCGGGGTCGGAGCTCTTCAGCGTGTCCCGGGGCAGGATCAGCGGCGAGCTCTCTGGCTCCCCCTGCTGGACGACGCCTGTATAGTCCTGGGGGGCACCGGTCTCTCCATCTTTGTTCTGATCTGCTGTGCTCACGTTGGTCTCGAAAACTTTCCCTCGCAGTTTCCCCAGCTTGGCAATTTTCTAGGGTCAGTCATACAAATAGTTAAAAGAACAATGCACAATCCAAATAACATAAATTATCAAATGATATGATAGGTTAATGTGAATAGTCCCATGAAAATCAAATATGGCAGAATACCCTTTTATTTCAGCTGCTAAGGTGACACAGCTAGACACCAGATTTACAGGACGGTCAATGACCAACTCAAATGGGAGGCATGAACGGCCCATGCCAAATCAGCAGATTCATTATTACCATTTTAAATTCTTCACAATGTGGAAAAAGTATCTTGAGAAGCCATTTTGTAACAGGAGCCTAATCCATCTGCTCCTTAGCATTGGTTACCATAGAAACAAAAAGAATAAAATAATTCTAAATGCTTGAATGCAAATATAGGTTCCTTCAACAATATATACACATCTCAGGAGTTGTGTTTGTTTTTTGTTTTTAAAACAAATAGTACTATATATACAGAAATACTACATATCATTTATATACGTGTGTGGGTGTGTGTGTGTGTGTGTGTGTGTGTGTGTGTGAGCTTAGATTTTCCCACTCCTGCTGTACCTCCTCATGGCATGCAAGCTCCTCCTCCAGCTGCTGTGTCTCCTCCTTGACAGCCATCAGGAAGTCCACTGCTGAGTGCTGTGGGGCGGTCCCCTTCTCCGATCGACAGTACATCGCCTTCCAGAACCTGGGGCCGGAAACAGAGCCAGACCCTTAGAGACACACACTCTCCCTCTGCTCCACCGGCACACCTGCTCTCTACTGACACAGTCACACACACCCTCTGCACAGCCTCTCTTACTGACACACACAGACACACTCTCCCTCTGCACACCTGCTCTCTACTGACACACACTCCACCTACAGACCCGTTCTCTACGCCTTCCCAGCCAGGAAAGAAAGCAATTCACCCAAATGGGAACAACTTAACTGAAACCCTTTCAGCAATCGCTTGTCTTTTTACAGAAATGGCAATCATTCACACTGAGAAGGTGCAGTTACACACTTGAAACAGTAGGGGGCTGTGTCAGGCCTCAGGACTCCCTGCGCCTGACCGTGGTCCAGTCGGTACAGGGGATTCATGTAGATCAGTCTGTTCTCCCATAGGTGCGCCCACAGCGACTGGGTCCTTTCCCGAATTCTGTTCCAAATGAAAACACCATTAAAAAAAATAAAAAAAATTTTGCGAGACATCTGAGAAAAACTGGTCTTGACTACACCGGCCTACATGCAACTGTGTCTCTTTCTGCCAACTTACATTTGGTTTGGATTTTTCCACCAGCGAATCTGGGGCATCCATCTTAAAGGAATTTTGCCTTTTCCCTTGGGCACTAACATGCATAACCCCCCAGCATGACAGAACTTGTCTCTTCAGTTGTCGCTGGAATTTTGTCAGGTTCTTGTAACACGTACTCAGGTATGTCACTGGTACATACCTGCCTGTTTGGGCAAGCTTACAATAATCTGTGGACAGGTGATATATCATGTACTGAGATTACGAATTAGATCTGTACAAGGCTCTGCCAAATAAAGATTCAGTTGGATATGGAGGGATAATTGTATGGAGGGGGGAAAAAACAAACTTGTTTACACTATATCAAAAGGGCCTATTTCCGGACTCCTCTGACATCAAAGCTTTTAGTTAATTAAGACTGTAAACCCAAGGCCAGTTCATGAAAAAATGCTTGAGAATCCATCTGTAAATGACTTTCAGGAATAGCTATATTAGCACCTCACCAACCCCAAGAGGCTACTTCCCCATATTTGGTGATGAGGTCCTGAATCTATGGAACACTGGGGGGGGTTCCATTCTCTAATCCCACCCACCCCAATCCCAGCCCTGCCCAGTCTCTCTAATGCCCCACCCCACACCCACCAGTCAATCTAATGCCCCACCCCATCCATTATTTCAGCCCTTCCCAGCCCAATCCTGGCAATCCTCGCCCCCCTCAATCTCTAGAGCCCCCGCCCCACCCTGCCCTGACCTCAGGTCCTTCCTCTCCTTCTCGCTGTTGCCCAGGAAGTTGCCGTACTGGCAGGAGTAGATGTGCGTGTGCAGCTGCAGGAGCAGCCGCTCGTTGTACTGGAAGGCGCAGGGAAACTGCTCCGTCAGCTGCCACACACAGTCCAGGAACTGGTCCAGCACAGGGGACACCTCCTTGGGGTCCCCGTCCAGGTGGCTATACCTGCAGGGGGGACAGGGAGGCCGTGAGGGAAGTGGAAACTACTTTGGTCAACACCCGCACAGCTGGCAAGGAAATGTACAGTTTCTCCTTCACTGTTCCGTGCAACGTGAGAGAGGAGTGTGAATTGTGCTGAACGTGTGGTGATTTATTTTTGCTTTTCGGGTTATGCCGTCGAATGTCTTGCACCCAGAGCAATGTGCCACAATTTAACTATCTATCTGCCGTGATTTTATATTACACTGAAAACAACAAGCTGAAAAATATTAGCCGTAAATATTAACTAGTTCAGGTTCAGTTGAGCACTGTAACGGTTGACTTGGACCTAGCAGACACCATTCTGGGTGCAAACACAACACACTGGTCTGTCAGGAAACCAGAAGCGTGAAGATGGCCAGAAACTTTTTGCCGGCCTCACTTTTTTTTGTTTGCATGTTCTTGCCATCTCAATAAAAATTAAAAAAACTGATGAGTCCTAGAGCGCAATGCTTTTCTCCATATGCTGACAGCAGCATCAAAAGTATAGATTATGCCTGCCTCTTCAAGAAATTAATAAACAAGTTTCATAAACTGCTGCAATCAGCATGTAACAAACCACTAGGAAAAGGCACACTGAGAAAAATGTAATATCAAGATTGGCCTAACGCATGCAGTGTGTGAATGTGAGCATGCAAGCTGAAGATTCGACCTCTCACCTGTGAGAGAACTTGTGTCCGAATGACACCCAGTCCTTCTCAATGAGCACCTGGATAAACATAGAGCCCCCAATCAATCCTTAAAATCGGCCCTACCAGTTCACAGAAAGCCTGTTTGTAGGGTGACCCCATGACTGAATAAACCTCTGGAGAGACGACACACCATGCATTTATAAAAATGTGAATAGAAATGGTATAAAGCAAATGTTGAGGTGTATAGGGCAGATGTTGGGGTGTATAGGGCAGATGTTGGGGTGTATAGGGCAGATGTTGGGGGTGCATTAGGCGAATGTTGGGGGTGCATTAGGCGAATGTTGGGGGTGCATTAGGCGAATGTTGGGGGTGCATTAGGCAGTATTAGGCAGTAGGTGATGTGCATTGGGTTGTACCATGAGGCCCTTCAGGGTTCTGTAATACGGGTCCAGCAGCACACTGGCCACAGAGCAGGCCTGAGCCGTCCTGTCCCAGCCGTCCGAGCAGTGCACCAGCACACTGACACCCTCCTCCGCCACCGCCTGCTCACGCACGCACGCACGCACACACGCACGCACACACACGCACGCACACGCATACACGCACACGCACACACAGGAGACAAAAAAGCAAGCCACTGGCTTCACTGGAAGCTCCTCATAATGCCGTTGGTAGTTATACCCTAGAGATGTCATTCTGGACACTGCCAAAAGGTTTTCCATTAAGCTGGTGATAAATTGGCTATTCATACCACAATAGCGCAGATCTCCATGTAATAAAGATTGTTTAAAGCTATTGCTCTTTCCCGGGCTATGGCCTTATTAGATCCATAAAGACTAATACCTTAACTTCATGGTAAAGATCCTGGTCCAATGAAAATGCCGTTAACATTTGAATAATGACGTTACTCTGAACAGAGTGCTCTGACCCCGGTGATGAAGGTGATGATGTTACCTTGGCGATGAAGATGCCCGCGTCCAGGATGGCTTTGATGTGCTTCAGCCAGCCGCTGTTCTCCAGCCCCCACAGGAAGTCGCTCATGCTGGGCGATTTGACCTCGCACACTGCAGACCAACCGCAAAACAGGAAGCGTCCTTATGACAGGTTTCACACTAAACACGTTCTAGAACAGGAAGTAATTTTCATTGAAAAAAAAAGTTCATATGACAAATCACAGGAAGTCACAATGCTCTCAGGGGAAGTAAAATATCCAAATACCATAGAGGCGAGGACACAGGAGAATTGAGTTATGATAAAATTCAATTCCATTTCCAGATAAATCCCAATGTAACGCTCATCTCAAAAACCAAATTAATATTCCAGTTCAATTCCAATTCAACTCAAATTCCAAATATCTGAATTGGCCACAGAGCCATATCAGGAATATCAGGAAATGGTTCCAGCAGAATGACCCCCACGATCAACTTTTACCTTCCAGAATCTTCTGCAGGCTGCTCCTCATCACATGAATGTTCTCAATGCCGATGAACTGAAATTTGATGTTGGAGTAATTGTCCTCGTTCTCATAGCCCTTTCCTGCAGCGCGATTGGCTATCGCGTTCAGCTGGAAACAGTTACGAAGGGCGACAGCGTGAAGAAGACCGACGGATCCACGTTAATGGAGCTTGCAGTCACGGTGCTCATCAGTAACAGTCACATGCACCTTCAGATGTTTCACTGCGTCATTACACGTAATGCAAATGTCTAATCACATTCTTGGGGGAAAAATGCACCTTTGACACAAGAAAATAATACATGTATGAGAGTCTGAAGCATAATCCCCCTGTTCCAATCCACCTTACAGTTAACCCTGTGTAATGAATTTATGTGGTGTTTTTGGTTTCATTTTAGCAACCAGCATCCTCAAAATAATATACTCCCCTACCTCTCCTCTCCACCAATCCTTGTTCTCCCCTCTCCCTTCTCTATTTCCCTTACTTCCCCCCACCCCTCCATCACCTCCATTCCCCCTCCCCGCTTTCCCACCTGACTCCTACATAGGGGCTCACCTTGGGCCTGGTGTCCACCACATACATGAACTGGCTGCCCGGGTTCGACTTCATGATGGCCTCCAGCATCTGCTCGTCCTCCAGACAGCGAGCACTGAAGCCAGTCAGGGGCTGGCTGCTGCGGCAGATGCTAGCCTGGGTGGAGGAAACGGCCGCTGGTTCAAGCTCTTCCGTGCATGGCATGCTACAGGTAAACCACCCGATTCGCCCATTTTGAAACAACTAACTGTCACTCAAGCGCCCTCTGAACCAATCAGGACTCACGTGGTTGTCTCGACGGTAGTACGAAAGCGTTGGGAAACGGCCCCTGCTTCTGAACTTGGAGCTGCCCACGATGATGGGGGGCGTGGCCGTTTTCGGGACGTACAGCTCACATGGGTAAGTATCGCAAATCTGTAAAACAAATAGCACGGTCAGGCCTAACCCTAACCCCACCCTCCTCCTGTTGCATGGCAACTGCTATTGGTCTGGAACTGCTTGGTGGGAATTAAAACACATACTGAAAATAAATCATTCTACTAACATCACTGCTGTGAACAAAGGAATTACCTTCTTACAGAAATACATGAAATTCACTGCTTTTCTACGGCATTGTATTGTTAGCCATTGTTCATTCCACAGCTCAGTTATTGGGCATCGCCTGGTTTAGGGCAAAGGCTGGCACTCACCCTGTACTCGCTGTTGGCGTGTGTGAGCTGCCAGAGCTGGTTTGGCACCCCCATGCGGCAGTACTCGGTCCTGAGGTCCACGCGGATCCAGGCCGCCTCTCGGTCCTCTTGGTCCACCTTGGGGTTGAAGGAGAAGCAGGAGAGCTCCCCGTACCTCTCTGCAGGGTGGGAGAGAGGCACGGGCACATGACTCCACATCCACCCCCCTTCCAACTCCCTCTCCATCCCCCAACCTAAACAGGCCCGCATCCTGAGAAAACCTCCCCCTCCCACAACCAAAACAGTCCCGCATTCTGAGAAAACTTAAAATAGCAGCCTGTCTGCTTTCCAAGATCTGGGTGGCAAACTCTTGTCTTTCTGTGCCACGCCTGACCACTAACTGCATGGAGGACTAACCGAGTCGATGAGGGGCGGACGACATCGCTCCGCAAAAAAAAAAAGCAGTGTGTTTAAAGCCCGTCCCGGTCCCTGATGGGACGGCATGAGGCCCTCACCTGGACGGGACAGGCGTGTCAGGGAGAGCTGCACGTCCTGGCAGTCCCTGTCCTGGGGGATGAGGAAGAGGATGACCTGGAAGTTCTTGCAGCGAATGAGCAGGGGGTATCCGGAGGGGGCTGCGGGCGGCCTCTCGATGCCACAGACGAGGCTATGTAGGATCTGCAGGGGGGCGAGGCCGGGGGGGGGTCACCTTCACAAAATGTCCAAAGGCCACATTTCCTTACAACTTGCTTGAAACGTACTAAAAATTTCCAACAAAAACAGTTTGGGATTGTTTTTTTAAGCAAAGCAGATTAAGCAACCTTGTCCCATCTCAGAACGCCAACGCCAGGTCAGATTCACGGTACTTTAAGGTTAGAACCACACAAGTCAGGGTAAGTGACTGTTGTATATACAGGGATTACCATTTAGAGAAAATATTTAGAGAACAGCTCTGTGTACGGTGACAGAATTTGAAAAAGCGTCAAACACACACATATCCACTTACACACACAGGTGCAAAGATGTTTTTTTAGTTTTTTTTTTTTAGTAGAGCAACAGTGCATGCACAGATGACTGTGATTTATTCTAAACCACCACACAGGAATTTCTCATTTCCCCTAAACTGCCATAGCATCGCTCAAGAACATGCGGAATCTGAGGGGAAACCAACACAGGCAGAATATTAAAGCCGGGTTCAGCGGTGTCACTTCCTACCCATGTTTCTTTGCGGGTCTCGGGCGCGTTTTCAACAAAGATGGTGTGAGTCCCCGTCAGATACAAGGTGCCAATGCACACCTTCCTCGGAGACGCTCTGTCAATCAGACGGACGTTTTCAACCTTGGGATGAAGAAGGAGAGAAACTGTTAACTGCACAGTATTCCACTCACATCAGTCATTTTCTAATTAATTAATCGCATCTCTCCGTAACGCACGCACACTTCATAATGCAGTAATGATATAAGGTGTCAATACCCTAGTCATGGACAGATTTTGTATCCGTCTTAAGTGTGATTTAGACCAACTTTTCTTCAGGAAGATTTGGCCATACAAGAAACCTGCTTTTGTTCGGCTCATAGACTGCTTTACACGGGGCAATTAATGTAGCACCGATGCTACAATGCAGTGCTTCTATAGAAACGCGCATAAAAGCTGCGCTCTTTGCGTTGGACTGTAAACGCCCTCGTACAGGCCATTACAGGCGGTCCAAGGATAAAGATGGCTCTTAGCTATACTGTTGTTTTTTTTATAGGAGGAGTTAAATTCCCTCTGAGAAAAGCTGCCAAGGTCGTACGGGATGTGACTTTAGGAGTGCACAGTGATGGGTAATTTGCGCACAGATGGAGGCTACATTAGGCCTTTCCAGCTATACAAACACGACCCAACAGAATAACACCCAGCGGGAATAACCGATGATGAATAAACGTGGAAGAAACACGCCTCGACAAACAGCGTCAAGTTTCGAAGCACACATATCATGTTTAACGGTCGCATGCAAAGAACATGACATAAATTTGTAATTTAGTTAGCCAGCTGTCATCCCTCCAGCACAAGATTGTATAGCCCATTATCGGCTTATAGCCTACTTTCGGTCTTTATACGTACAAACCCGGGCGGTGCACCGTATATGTGCACATGTGTGTTTGTCAATTTAATATTGGGATTTAAGAAAAGGCACTGACATGACGTTCATCATGCGTATGCATATTATAAATGTACGGAATAGCCTGCTTGCGCCTTTAGAGCAAACGCATTGCCAATGGTAAAGGGCTGCACACGGTATCACTAATATATGGCAACATGCATCGCTAAAATGCTTAAATGTAGCTTTTTTTCCATCACCACAGAAAATAGGATGGTTTACCTTGGGCGTTCTGATATGCTCCATCACTGAATGATCCGGCTGAAAACGCCACTGAAAATGATTTCGATGAGAATTACGACGAGATTAAAAAACCAGACGACGTGTTTTCGGTTAAAGGCGTGCTATTTAACAACATATCCTAAATGCAGTATTCCTTCGCTACCGGCGCGTTTGTTATCGGACGGGACCATCCTCAGGTAAGCGGCCCATTGTTGCTTTCTGGCGATGCGATCGGAGATTCCCCCATCAGCCTCTCCGCTGGACAAGATGACAACAGCGTGGTCTTAAAGCCTGCCCTATGAGAGTCTCGGTAATCCGCTCCACAGTTCCTTACTGTGCTATGGTAGCATAGTAAGGAACTACGATAGCAATTCTGATCATCAAACACTGGAGACGAATGATCATTTCGACTGTCACTATAATAGGCTATTATGATCATTATCATCAAGTCATATACTGCTCCGCTATTAGAGTGAGGGCGTGCAAACAATAAAATGTGTTTTCCCCTCATATTTAGGCGCTTAAACTGAATTTTCGTTAGACTTGAAAATTGGTCATTTGTTCTGGCCACCAGGAAACATTCTAAACCAGTGGTCTCCAACCCTGGTCCCGGAGAGCTTCAGGGTCTGCTGGTTTTCATAGTGACTCTGCACTTCATGAATCAATTAGAGCAGTTGATTACACAGTTAACTCAACTCACCTGGTGTCTTGGGTCTCAACTGGGTGCTGATTTTAAGGAGAAAACAAAAACCAGCAGACCCTGTAGCTCTCCAGGACCAGGGTTGTAGACCACTTATTATAAGGTCTCCTGGTTTTTGTTGTTACTCAGTGTTTAATTGGTAAATTAAAGCAGTTTATTACAATGTAAATTCACCTGGTCTGTTTTATTGAGTTTGATTTTTTGGCAAATATAAAAACCAACAGATCTGCGATTCTGGACCTGACTTGGGGACCAGGGATATAATCTATCATTAGAACAGAGGTGGGCAACAAGGATCTTATCTGTTTCTGGTTTTCATGTCAATGTTTGGCCTTAATTCATTAATTAGCCCTATTGCCATCTGACATTTTAGCTGCATTTCTTGATAAGTGCACAAATGACAGCTGAAGACTGCAGGATGAATTCTGAAGTGTCCACAAACATCTTATCTGCTAAGATCCAAACAAATGTCTCCAAAAAAAAAATCATTGGATGGTGCTTCACCTTGCAGCACGACAATACACACTGTAGCATACAAATGATGAAAAAAGTGTATCGCACACACTGCTCTGAATAAAACATTGCCCCGCCCCAAATCTGTGACTGCTCCCCTAATCAGTGCAGTCTAGAACTAGTGCAGGGGTAATGCTTACTTTTATTCAGTACTCAAAACAGTCCTGACATCTAATGGTCACAAACCTAATTGCAATTGCTGTTTAACTGCTATCTCCTTGATTCGGGCTTTACAAAGTGCTTTCGATTCTGTTCACATTAAACAACTCCACTCAAATTTCTCATCCAGATGCAAATCGATATGGAATTTCAAATTTAGGTCTTTTTTTTTTCAGGTGTTTTGGACAAAAACATCTACCAAATAAATAAATGTACATGCTTTGTGAGACGTGTTGCTAAACAGCTTCCCCTAGTGTTGAAAAACCTGTGGAGCATATTATAGAACTACTGCAGGGCTGTCCGACCCTGTAGTAGACTTTGCGTAGACTGCGTTGTTGCTGTTCTTGTTTATGTTGGTATTAATCAGTTTATCCTTCAGGGTCCAAGTTGAACTATGCGGTTGTTCCCTGCACTTGGAACGGTACTTCTCTCTAGGGTTCTCGACACACTTGTTCCTGGTTATGGTTATACACTTTGTTGTACGTCGCTCTGGATAAGAGCGTCTGCCAAATGCCTGTAATGTAATGTAAGTGAGGACCACAGGAGGGAGGGAGACACTGCGCACAGATTTAATGTATATGAATCAGATGGGTAAATGTACAACGAGCATTGTAACTGCTGCTATATGTAGAGACTATATGTATAGATAGATCGCAAAAAAAAACATTCACACAAACATAGCGTTAATGGTGTTAAATTTGTGGTCACACCTCTTAACATTGTGCATTTGTGCAGTATGATAATAAACCACTTGTTGCTGAGAAGGGGGGGGGGGCGGCGGGGGTGTGGGCTAGGGGGCAATTCTGAAGAACAGCAGGAGGATGGAAACATGTGGTTCAGAGGTTAGGTAACTGGACCTGTTGTGTTCAGCAAAAATAAATGTAAAAAGGGTATCCTGTGAATAGCCAGTGGCCTTAAGGGATAAGGAATAAGAATCACGTAAGTAGTTGTGGCTAAGAATGTCTACAAACAAAATTGCATTTGATTTATGAAAATGGTTAATTTAGTCTTGTTTTAAAAGCAGCATTTTTTCAGATGTCCAATTAGGAAGTTATAAATGAATAAAAAAAATTTGTGTTTCATAATTCATTTGAAGGTACTGCATGTTCGCAGTGTTCTTCTTTCAATTTGTCTCAGGAAAAGGTTAAAATGCCTCTTTGTACCTCTCTTACAGGTGGTAACTTGACAACAGGATGTGGTGCCCGTGCAGAGGCGTGTGCAAGAATTGACAATGGGCCGATGTTTGGAGAGAGTCATGACGACGTAGGTTCAAGTGCCTCGGTTGGGAAAGTCAACTGCTATACATCCAAAGCATTGTTATAAGGACTTGTTTAAAAGGTTAAGCTATGCTAATGAGAACAGTCGCTAGTTCAAAAGTCTATGCGATGAGTATCACATGGAGTGAAGCAATCCACTACCTTTTCCAAATTGATAGTGCTGTAAATTGCAGTTAAGTGGTACGACTGCCTACTCTAGATGTCCCCAAAACTCAACTAGAAATATTTCTCATAATCAGTAAGTTCAGTCATCAGTTTAATTTATTCAGTGGTCATCTCACACTATTCACTGTTGCCAGCATCTCCAAGACCCTACCAACCCACACACCTCACCACAGGTCTACCCTGCCAACACTGTTGCTTAGCGACGTGACAAACGCAGACATGAACTGCTGAGGTCTTGAAGCTTCACCTTTCTACCCCTTTCTACTCTACGAGTACTTTGTCACAATATTATTTAGACTGTTTTTTGCATTTATACTTTTTGAAAGGATTGATTGATATATTTTTAAAATCACAACACATTTAACAGGAGGGGGGAATGTGCCATATATGCTTGCTACCGTATTTCTAAACATGACTTCAAAAAGGAGCCATAAACATTTGAATAATTATTTGACTGAAGCTCACCATGATGCAATGTCTCTCTTTGGCAATGTGACAGAAAATGACTATTATTATTTTTTAGATTTTTTTAAAACTGATAGTTTTTAGTTAATTAATAAAAGCAGTTTGAATTCCATGAGGTAGACGCTTGTTTCAGGGTGGAAGCAATTGGGTGAGACAAGGGCAGTTTTTAAATGTGACGCATTCATATAGCTGAATATTTAGTCCTGCACAATACTGTTTTTTTGTTTTGTTTTGTTTTTTATTTTTAACAGCAGTGCCTTTCAAACTTTGATTTACTCACTCATCATCGTTTCAGATATCATCATTTCCTCCCTCCCCCTTCTGTCTGCCACACCACCCAACCACAAACAATGTGCTCTTCTGCTAATCCATGCAGTTCTTACAAATTACATATAAAAACACCACCGAATTATTCTATATTTTTAACAAAAAATCTATTTCACCCTTTCGTTCTCTCCCTCTTACCCGCCATTTCTTTTCGTCTGCGCTCACCCCGCCTCCTTCTCTCCCACTCACCCTTTTTTTTTCTTTCTTTTTTTTCAAAGTAGACCGCATGTCTGCCGTTACCTGCTGCTCTCCCTGAGATCTGTTCGGCTGCCTCCAGCTGTCACCCACCCTGCGATCACAAAGCCAGGACCCCAAAACTCTCCGAGCCCAAACACGGGACCCGCAGACCCCCGTCCCGACTGCAAACCCAGGACCCCGAAAACTACTTTTGAGAAGGTGAGCGGGACTCTTTGATTCGGTCCGATTTACACCCCAGCTGCAGCTACGCCTCACTGTGTTAGCAATGCAGTATGACGCTTATACCCTGCATCCCCTCTCCTTTCAGTTCCACTCTCTTCTGTTCTTATCTCTGCTTATCCCTTTCTCCCTCTTCCTCCCTCCATCTCTGACCTCCCCTTTACCTCCCCCTTTTCTTCCCCTCTCCCCCTTCCATTCCTCTCCATCGTTCCATTTCGCACCCCCGCCCCTCCCTTCCGCCACCCTTAGCTGCCACTCAGCCGTTGGTACGGATAGCTAGGCTAGTGTCTAGGAGCTCAAACGTCCAGACACAGAGAGCGCGCCCATGCAGCGACGGGTTCCAGCTCCGGGCAGGGGTCCCGGGCTGTCGTAAAAAAAGGCTTGCGCTCGGTACAGTAGGAACGGCTCTGCGGAGGTTCGCTGTACAGGACGTGGGAGACGGGGACGGAGGGCTGGTGAAGAACAGAGAGGAGGATGGCGGCTGTCACAACTTCAAAAAGAGCTTTCAAACGACTCTGACTTCCTGCCAGTCACACCTGCACTGGGAGCGCGTGGGGACTTCCTGTGTGCGTGCTGGGGGGGTTTGGGGTTGGGGCGTTTCTAAGCATTTTTTGGTGCTAGCAGCATCGTTACGGGAAAAGTGGAGGCTTGGACAGCACAGTCTTGCCCCTGACCGCAGGTGATGTAGGGGCCAAAGCGTTGGGCCTCTGAAGGGCCTGGGTGCCCTAGATTCACTTCCTGGGCGGGGACCCGTCGTCGTTCCGTTGAGAAAGCTACTTCACCTCCGTCTTCAGCCGTACGACTGACCTGAATGTGTTTCTGATAGTGTCAGAAACCGAACTAACAGAATAATGAGCTATCTGTCGAGGGCAAGAATGGTGGCTGAGTAACTGTGAAGTAACTAATGCTTGAGCGCATGTGGTATGACACAAACTGATTCAGCGCTCAGTGATCCTTCCAGTAAATGTCAGCAAGGACACCCACCTCAGCTCCCACTTAGAAATCTGAGCTCTTGGTGCACATTTTGTTTGTATTTCTTGTTTCAATACTTACATTCGGAAAATTTCATTTACACACATTCTCTCCGATTTAAAAAAAGATTTCAGTGATAAATATCTTTCTCGTTCACAGACGCGATGGCGGGCATTCCTGCAGTGCACCTGAGCACACTCTGTCTGGCCCTCTTTTGCTCATCTGTACTGGGACAGGGCATGGACAACAGCACATGGACTCCCCCTTCTACATCGACACCTGAGGCTCACCAATCAGAGCGTCCCGCTACTGAACCGTACACCACCGTCTCGGCTGCCACGGAAACAAGCGCAGGACCCGACGCAAATATCACCAACCCCACGACCCCCCCTGGCCCGACCGCGCTAATCACACGTGGTAGGACCGACGGACAGCCCCGGGAAACGACGCGCATCAAGGCCCCCCCGGCAACGAGTAGTCGAGCGCCGCAAAGCCCTACAGTACCGCGCCCCCCCAGTTCCGTCCCCATCGTCGTCAGCCTGGTGGTGCTGATAGTCCTGCTCATCCTCCTCCTGTACCTCCTGTCCCTGTTCCGAAATCGCCGCTGGGCCAGGGGTGCGTGGGGGTGCCTGGGGCGCGCGGTGGCCAGAGCGAGAGCCGCCCTGAGCTGGCTGGGGATCCGTCTGTGGCCCGGGAAGAGCGGGGGGCGGGAGGACGAAGAGGAGGATGAGGAGGATGAGGGGAACAGCGAGAGAGAGGGGGATGTGGAGCTTGGGAACGGGATGGCTGCAGAGGTCGAGAAAGAGAAGAGGGAGGAGGAAGGGGAAGAGGACTCCTCAGACGACTACTCCAGCATGGAGGGGTTTGACCCGAGGGAGAGAGCCAGGCAGGGCAAGGAGGAAGATGAGGAGAGAGGGAAGGGCCCGAGTCAGTGTGAGGACAGAGAGGAAGAAGGGAAGAGCGGAGAGGCGGTTCTCCTGGAGAGAAGTAAGGAAGGGGGGATGGAGGAGTGCGACCTCACAGCACTGTGAAAAACAGAGAGAATAAGAGTGACAGGGGTGTTGGGGGGGGGGCTAACCAATGTGAATTGAGGGGGGGTGCGTTCGCTATACAAGATGATATGAGGAGGAGAACTGGTATTTTCCGACACCCATATATCTGGAGCATTTACAGCTGCAGATATTACAATGTTAAAATCAAACAATGAACTGAACAATTGTAAAATATTTGTATGATAAACAATTGGTGCAGTTGATCACATTATAGACTTCCACGTTTCATAGGAAATCTCATGTATGTAATGTGTAATATGTATACATGTGTAATGGGAATGCATTGTCAACCAGCAAATAAATTCTATTCATGATGTTCTTTCACCGTGAGTTTAAATTAATTAATAATTTTTCTTTTTCCTTTTTATGAAGTATGAAATGGTATTTCCTGGTGAAATAAAGGTTAAATAAAAAAATAAAACTGTTCATAAATTAAATGAAACAAAATATAACTCAAGAATTTATTCCGTAGAGTTGAAGTACTTAAATATTTGAGGACTGGTATGTTTACAATTGAACTGAATGAAGCTCAATATTTGATACCCTGTCAAAATATATCATAAAAGTGCAACACCATGGGCAATATAACTTCTATTAATACTGTGGCAATAGCAAACTTAAATAAGCACTGACAGTCATAAAACAGACCCCGGTGTAATGCAGACCCCGGTGTAATGCAGTATCAGCGTTTAACACCAAACCCTCACCTCCAATTCTTGAAACAGTGATGACATCACAGGAAATGAATGTGGCTCATCACATATCCGAGAGAAAACACAGAACGGTATCACACAATCCCCCCTTCTCATACCGGACTCTTCACCTCATGCGCCAACCGCACTGCTGTGATCTGCTGGCCCGTGACTGCAGCCACACCATATTGTTCACTCCTCTGCACCCCCAAGATACCCTTCTCCCTTATTTTGGCAACAAGAAAATAATGACCTCATACAATCTCAATTATATCTCATATTACATCTGCAAAACATCAGTGACCTGTGGAGCAATACTTTACAGTGTTTTTTTTTGTTTTCGGATACAGTTCAGCGTAGGTTACGTATGAGGACGAGCTAGCTGTTATAGCACGTTAACCACATTACTCTCGGTACGAGTGACTGTCCGCGCTGCACTGTGATAGACACGTTTGCATGCTGCACAGAGCCTCCTGATTTACTGTACTGTGCGTCCATTAGACGACTTTCCAGAACGCAACTACAGGATGAGGAGGTTGCAAGCATACAAAGTCAATTCAGCAGTGTTTCAGTTATGGGGTAGAGAAAGCTTCCGTAAGATCAAGTCCAAAGAGCAGCACATTTCAATGACAACAATATTGACAATCTTCCGACTTCTTAATTCTTTGCAATTAAATTATTTTCTGCTTGTTGTTGGTAGATCATTGAATACCTCACATGGACGTCTCACTGATTTTTACAAAATGAGAGTAAGACATTTTTTGGCAAAACACATTACCTTGCCAGAGTAACAGCACATTTGACTAGACATTGCTGGCAGAAAGTTTGTGATAACGTCAAGAGTGGTACAAGGCCCCTGAGAAAGCGATTATATTTGAACCAATCAGGTTTCATCTGCCACTTCTGTGCCCTTTCTTCTTGGTTCGCCCGGGGGTCCTGATTGGCTGGGTGGCACAGTTTTCAGAGGGCAGGGGCTTGGTCTGTGTAGGTAGCTCCGCCTCCCCGTCGACACTGGCCCTGAAGGGTTCTGTCAGACAAAATTTGGGGGGACTAGAGAGAAGGAGCAGGGGGTAGAGAAGGAGAGAGAGAGAGATAAGGAGATGGTGAGAGAGAGGGAATCTGAGTCAAATTTGCAATTTAAAAAAATTATACCAGTAAATCCCATTTGTATTTGAATTTCTAAATCTGAATTTGTACATCTGAATTTGAATTTTAACATCTGAATTTGAACATTTTAATTTGGACATTTAAATTTGAATTTGGATATCTGAATTTTTTTGAACATTTGAATTTGAATTTGGTCATCTGAATTTGAATTTGGCCATCTGAATCTGATGCAGGTAGGAGGAGGGGTGAAACAGCCAGGAAAAGAGGGCGCACTCTCCCCTCCCACCTGATGGGCGTGCGGGGGCTGCTGTTGAGTCGGCGGACGGGGCGGGTCCTGGGTTCGCAGGAGAACCCTTCCTTCAGGCTCTCCAGCACCGAGGGGGCCACATAGGTGAAGCCCTGTGAAAGAACGCAGGTGTGAGAACAGGTGAAACAGGTACGTGACTCAGAAGTGAGTGAGATGTGTCTGTATAATATAGGCGTGGTTTGAAAACAGGTACGGTGTGTATACAGGTGTGGCCTGACAGGGATGTACAGGTGTGCGTACAGGTGTAATCTGACAGGTATGATGTGATTGTATGAAAGAGAAGATTGCTCTGACGAGTGTGATGTGCTTGTATGTACAGGTGTATGTACAGGTGTAATGTGTTTGCATGTGCAGGTGTGTGTGCAGGTGTGTTCTGGCAGGTATGATGTATTTGTATGAAAGAGTACAAAAGGGAAGATGGCTCTGACAAATGTGATGTGATTGTATGTACGTGTATATGTACAGGTGTAACGTGTCTGTGTGTACAGGTGTGTCCTGGCGGGTGTGTGCGTAGCATCAAGCTCACAGCAAAGGCGTGGTCAGCGCTGTGGCTCAGAGAGGTGTCGTCGGGGCTGTCGACTGGAGTCTGGCGAGTGAAGCGACTGTCGAACTGGCTCACGTCCTCGTCCGACTGCTGCAGGGACAGAGCAACGCAGAGACCTTCTCTGGTCAGGGCTGGTCTTTCACAATTTTAACAGTCTTCACAGCCTGCAGTGTTACCGCTGACAACATCCGAGGTTTGCTAGAAGCAATGTTGCCAGACGCCTGAATAAATCCCCTTAAAAAACTACTCAAAACCCCCCATATTCAACTGAGTCCCATACAAATTTCTTGTAATTTGTCCCCCATACCTTCTTCTGAAAATACACAATTTGCCATTGACTCTCATACATCTTACTGCAAAACTTCCCCTATGAATTTCTTAAAAATCCCTTACATTCAGAAGTAAAAAATGGAGGGAAGAAAGAAGGGGGCAGAGTACCAGAGAGGGCTTGTAGGGTGGTTCTACTCGTTTATTCAGCAGGTCATCCCAGTTGATGTGTCGGAAGAAGGGATGCTTCTACAAAAGTAAACATGCATGGAGGGTAAGATTAGTGAATATAGTGTATGCGTGGATGCACGGGCACACACCCGCCCACACAAACGCAAACGTGCACACGTGCACACGCGCACACACGCAGAAAGACAGGGTTGAACCTCCTGCTCCAAGATGCTTTATGAATAGGGCCTTACTGGTAAAAACTGGTATTTTTCTCACCTGTATATCGCCGCAATCTGCCTTACTGGAGCCCAGCCTCTGAGCAGAATTCTTCTTCAACAGCTATGGGAGAAAGAGAGAGAGGGGGGGGAGAGAAGAGAGGGGGAGAGGGAGAAGGGAGAGAGAGAGGGGGCAGAGAGAGAGAAGAGGGGGAGAGGGAGAAGGGGGGGAGAGAGGGAAGAGGGGAGAGAGAGGGGGGAGAGAGAGAGAAAGAGAGGGAGAAGGGAGAGAGAGAGAGAGAGAGAGAGAGGGAGAGGGAGAGGGAGAGGGAGAGAGAGGGAGAGGGAGAGGGAGAGGGGAGAGAGAGAGAGAGAACGACAGAGGAGAGGGGGGTGGGGCAGGAGAAAAAGAGGTGAGCGAGCAGCGAAGAGGCAGAGCTTGTCACCCTCGAGGGGATCAGACCTTTCATATTAAAATACACGTGAAATGAATTTTCATTTTGAATTTGAATTGCAGTTTGAAGTGCAGGGGGCGGATCCCACCCTCTTGATCATGTCCCTGGCGTCCGGGGTAAGGTACGGAGGCAGGCTGAGTTTACACTTGAGGATCTTATCTATCGTCTTCTTCCTGTTTTCCGCTGTGAAGGGGGGCTGAAAGCGGAGGAGGGCGAAAGGGGGAGACGGAGGGATAGAGAGTGAAGGAGGGAGAGATGGAGGGAGAGAGAGTGTGAGAGAGCGAGGGAGGGGAGAGGGTGGGGAGGTCAGAGATGGGGGTGATAAGGAGTTGGAGGGAGAGGTAGAATGGAAAGAGAGCGAGGGAAGAGAAGGGGGAGCGAAAAATGTAGGGAGAGAGAAAGAGATGAGACAGAGAAGAAATGAAAGTAGGGGAATGAAGGCGGTTGTGAGTGAGAAGCTAAAATAGATCTTTAGATTTTGCACATAAAACATGACATTAATTACCAACATTTAATTAGCGACTCTAATGTTTACTCTCTTCCTTCCTCATCTCTCTCAACCAGCTGAACAGAATTTACTATTCTTATTTCTCTCAGTTTGTCGTGAACACATGAAACAAATCCTTCTATCTCCCCTCTACTTCACCCTCTGTCCATTCCATTCATCCTGTCTACCTTTCCCTCTCTTGCTTCATTCCTCTCTCTCTCTGCATTCGTCCCTCCCTCGCTCGCCCCCCTCTCTCACCGATCCGGTCATCATGTCATACATCAGGGCCCCCAGGCTCCACCAGTCCACAGCCCGATTGTGTCCCGAACGCATCAGGATCTCTGGAGCCCTGCAGGGTGGGAGGGCGGGCACAAGGGTGCAGAAATTACTGTATTTTATGTACATGTAGTCATAGTTCAACTGTAAACACCCCCTCCATTTAAAGATTTTTTTGGTGTAAATTTTGCCCATGGAACCAATTTGAACTGCACATCTGTAATTAAATCGCGGGAGCATTCCAGCTCCACAGTGACCCCCGTAGACATGCAGTGGTAGTGCACCGTGAGGGGTCATCGTGTCTCCACACAGAGCCCTTCACTAAGGATTCAACAGCAAAGACGACCGTACATTAGCACCCGTGGGATTGAAAGAGACATTTCGAAAACCCATAGCGCTGCGAGAGGGCCAATTTCACGACACCAACACAACAGTCCAGCTGTACATTTACCCTCACATATACTCTATGGTACCACAGAAAGTCTGTACCTGGAGCAATGCACTTACATGTACTCAATGGTTCCACAGAAGGTGTGTGTGACTGATCCGTCGTGAATTGACTCCTTGCACAGGCCAAAATCTGTCAGCTTGATGTGCCCTGCAGAACAGACAGGCCCACAGACACAGAAACGTGAAGGCATTGAGGCATGGTGACAGATTGATGCCGAGAGCTTTTTCGTCACAGCGCCTCAAAAGGGAGAATTCACTGGAAACCGAGAGCCCTGCTTTCAGGATCTGTTCCCTGGCTGGTACCTTGGTGGTTGAGCATGATGTTCTCTGGTTTGAGGTCTCGGTATATGATCCCATTAGAGTGCAGGTGTCCCAGAGCCAGTGTGATCTCCCCCAGATAGAAGCTGGTGATCAGAAAGAAAACTGCTCGTGAGAACATGACCTAAAAAGTCAGATGGTGATCTGTCAAACAGAAACTGTCAATCACAAAAAAGGTCCAATCACAACCACCTGATCATAAATGGTAAAATACTGACGACTTCAAAACTTTCATTGAGATACATGCACTGTTGATGGTGTTCTTCTGGCAAAATGAATGACATCCACTGGAGATCATCTAGACCAGGCGTGTGCAACTAGACCACAGTGTCTGTTCTTTGGCCACTGATTGGCTTGGCTAAACAGGCCGCACACCTAGTGACCACAGCCTAAACTGGGTGCTGGCTAAAAGGAAACCACAAACACCTGCAGAAACTGCAGCATTCCGGGACTTGAGTTTTACACCGCTGACCTCTGCTTTTATTAAAATAAGTTGGGCTTTGTAACCCTCAGGACTATAGAGTGCACGCCAGTAAGAAGGTTCATGTCTCAAATTCATATTATGTAACATACTGGACTGTACAGTTACTATCTGTCTGTACATTAATGCTGCCCTGTGCCCATAATGTGTCTATTCCGCATCCCTTTTTCTCCCTCTCTTACCAGGCTGTGTCCTCCATAAATATCCCCTCTTTCTCCAGCTGCATAAACAGTTCCCCACCTGAGAAAGTAGAGAGAGTGAAGACTGATGAACCACATAGAAGTCTGCTGGATACATGGAACAAAAGGAGGAAGTGAAGAGTTGGTGAGGATTGTGGGAAATGTAGTTTAATGCACATTTCCCCAAAATATTTGAGTCAACAAAGTGAACAGTGGAAGTTTTTCACTGTCCTCTTTTATTTTGCTTTTTGCAACAACTTGTGAAACCATTAACACCACTGTAGACAATTAGCATCAATACAGAAAAGTGTATGAAATAAAGTTTACTCAAAATAAACTTCAATGCCTGTATGAATATTTGAACTGCTATGGCTCTGCTAACTTGACACAGAGCCAGACAGCACACAAGCAAACAGACAGATTAACAGACGAACAAAAGAAAGCTGACAGCCATGCAAACAGAGAGTCGCTCACAAAGAGAAGAGCTGAGAGATGGACACAGACAGACAGACAGACAGACACCCAAAACCCCCACCCCTTCCTTACCAATGAGACACTCCAGGATGAGGTAGAGCTTGCCACCAGTCTGGAAGGCATACAGCAGGTCCACGATGAAGGGGTGTCTCACTGTCTCTAGGATCTCCCTCTCTGCCCGTGTATGCGCAGTGTCCTTTGCATTGCATATGATCTTTGCCTGAAAGGGAGGGAGAGAGGGAGGGGGGGGCAGTAAGGGGACATTGACTAAGTGACAGAAGCACTGATAAAAAAAAAAAGAATAACAGAATAAGAATATAAAGAGGGACTCCTCTTTACCTTTCTGAGGACTTTCATGGCAAATATCTTCCCCGTCTGGGAACCTTGCACTTTTCTTACTTGGAAAACCTGAGAGAAGACAGGGCTTCACTGTAGCACAGACACACTATACACAGCAACAGATATACTGTATACATGAAAACAGCAGATACTCCCACAGACACACTGAATACATACCCATAGCACAGACAAACTGTATACACAGTACATACATACTGTATACAAACACACAGTCAAACACATTGAACATGCAGAACAGATACACGGTATAGCATATACACACATAAAAGGAGGGTTAATGTAGCACAGTGAACAGACACCACCTGTACAGTTTACATGGTACAGTTTCTCTTTAAACTGAACTACCTGAATCACATTCCACACTGCTGCTACATCCGCCCCGCCACACACACAAACACACACAAACACACACAAATAAACACACACACACACACACACACACACACCTTGCCATAGCCTCCTTTCCCCAGCACAGTCAGCAGCTCAAAGCATTCTGGGCCAACGCGCTCACTGTCCCTGTTCACACAGGCACCAGTCAGCTCCACTTCTTCTGTCTGTCCACTGAGGGAGAGAGGGAGACAAGGGAGGAAAGAGATACAGAAAACAGTGTGATATCTTGGTTTCTAGCACAATCTATGATCCCCCTATCTTCACCCACTTTATACCCACAATACCGGTGCTCTGTAATCTAAATGCGTTGCAAAGCAATTCAATAGAGTAAAAATGTGTCTACAGTGGTATCTGCCTCCTGTGCAGATACAATAACAGCCTAGAGCACATTTTTGCGGTGAAAAGTTGGCGAAAAGTCAATAAAACGCCAACTATGTGTTCAGGCGAATGTCCGGCTACATTTGGTCAAAAAGTGAAAGTTTTCTAGCCGACTAGGACACAGCCAGACTATTTCTGGGTAAAACCTGAGCTAAATTGGGGTTATACTAGTCAGTTTGTGTCAAATCGTCTCTCAACCTAGCTTTTAACCCTTCTGGACGTCTGGATTCAGGCTTTTGCTCACTGGGAGTGGAGAGGTATAGCGTCTGGTTGTTTTTGTTGTTACTCAACACTTAAATCTAGCGTTGCCAGATGTTCGGTTTTCGACTGGAATGTCCGGTTTTCAAATCATTTGTATAGGCCCATTTGTGTCCCTGATTGGACAATGTAACGTCCAGTCATAGTAAATGATGGAGGAAATTTACCGGTAGTTAGTAATGAATATGCACCCCCCCCCCCCCCTTTCTGGGCCTAAGTAATAAAATTAAAGCAGCTGATAACACTCACCTCAGCTCATTGCTCTGGTCTGAATTGTGTACTGATTTTAAAGTGAAATTAAAAACCAGCAGAACCCTGTCGCTCTGAACTAAACTTGGGGACCAGGGCATACCCTATCATTTCCTACCAATTCTGACTGACAGAGAACAGAGTATGTGTGGAGAACTCACGGATCAGTTTCTTCCACAGAAATGTGACACTCGTCCTCCTGTAACATACAGGCAAAACATCACTCAAATTGTGTGTACCTAAACACACACACACAACACACATCTTAATTTTCATGAAAATGCTTGGCAGGCAAATTACAGTTGGTAAGATAATGTCCAGCATTTGAACCTGTTAGTAACGCTATCAGACCGTCTCCACATACACGTGGACCCTGACCTCTGCATCACTGACGTCTTCCGACTCCAGGTCAATGTCGAATACCCCGGCCATTCTGCAAAACGGGCAAAATGAATTTGCACCAAACCATCATTGTCTAAGCACAGGAAATAAACTGGTGAAAATTATGAAACCCTTGAATAATAATTAATGTCGTATTATTACACTATTGTCGTTGTTAATAGCATAGTCACCTCAGCAGATAAAAAAATGTACATTTTGGCTACAAAAACTTTCCATCTTCCCAGCGAGCGACAACGTTAGCAAGCTAGTTGCCAGTTTGCATATAAATAACAAGCTAATAAGAACAATTCGAAAACACAACGGTCAGCTAATATAAACATCAAGCTTGATAGTTTCTTTCCTTAATCGCCAAGTCATTAACCTCGATTCAGTCTGGCAAGTCAGCCCGGCAACAGTCAGCCCCACTGGGATACCTGCTCCGGACCCGGGCCAAGGAATTCTAGGTAAATCGGTTTTAGCCCACTTCGGAACTCGCCAGTGTGAAACGTCTGTTAACAGAGGGTTTAAATGGCTCTAGAACGCATTTTACCCAGGGTTAAGTGCTTATTGTGAAAAGCCCAATTAAGTCAGCTCGACTATAGCTATTAGTTACGTAGCTAGCTAACAACTTGACATACACCTGACGTAGCGTAACTTAAATAAATAAGCAGGTGATATAACGTCGGCTGACATAAACAGTGTAACTTGAGTTAACGTTATAGCAAAAGCAAAAACCGAATAGTTAAATTAGCTAGGTTGCATTTGTGCGTTGCCTAACGTTAACGTCAGCTAGCAGTAGACAGTTAGCACGCACTGTCATGTCGACTGGCACAACGTGACAAGAAGCTGTCAAGCGACCATTCGGAATAGGATAGCTAATGTATAAGATAACTAACGTATGATATTTTGTGATGTCAACAAATTGTCTTACAATATCTATTTTTTTAAAAACACACAAATATTCAATGGGATTGTAACTCACATATCGCACAGTGTGGTTGTACGTGCTATTATTAGCTAACATGTGTGACAAGCAGATTGGTAGCATACGCATAGTATGGCTGTGTTAACCCAGCTAGCAGTTCAACTGCACGTACCTTCATCCGTGATCCAAAATGACACGATCCTTCCTGTTGCTTCTGTTTTGGTGAGAGAGTGTCTCGCTATGATTGTCAGCGTTACTTGTTTAAGGTGTTTATATGTCTATGGATTTAACTGCCTGTCTTTCAGTCCATCTCTCTAAGTTGTTTTTCCTGTTTCTGGTTGTGGATGTGTCAGAACTTTAACCCATTACGTCATCAAAAGGAGACCGTTGGAAAATGATGTGCAGCTGTGCATAAAATTCCTCACTAGTTTATTTTAGAAAATTAAAAATCTATACTCAAATGAACCAATAATCGAACAGAACTCTAGCTCTGAACATAGCTTTCCACGCATACATCAGAAAATTAAATACATTCCTTTGATTCAAGTCGGCTCATGAGGGGTACCGTAGTCTAGATAAACATGCATGAAAACTTTTTGTTTCCTGGAAAAGTAGCCTATTTTGTTGAAGCTAGTATACAGTTAACTTGTCTGTTTAAACCATTTGTTTTTAACAAAAATGATCAATCTACACGGACGTAAAACGCGTAATAGCGTACATCCGAACATACCAGCATCGCGCTGATACAGATGGGGTCATCCTGCGCCACATAACTAAATAACCCTGAAAAGTGCCAAACTCTCGGTGCTGTATAGGTATGGGGCATGCCCCCGCCAAGGCGTAACTTGGCGGGATGGCATACCTGCCATCCCAATAACACAAGGTTTCCATGTCTCTCGCATTTGGCGTGATGCTGACGTTATCAGCTCTAATGCTCCCCCAAGAAATCTCAAGCCAGAGGCTTTACACATTGAAAGAAAAAGATAATGTAGATCACTTCACAGACCGCCTTGACTTTCCAGGTGCACTTCACTTATCATATGAACGTCATATCTTGAAAATTAGAATAAAAAGGTTTGAGGAAAAAAGGTTCTTTTTAGTAAGGCAAAAAAATATGTGCACAGTAGACTACATGTAAGCACGCGTGCAGACATTGTTGGGTTTGAAAATCACAATCCAGTTTGCTGACCAAAGTAAGCAAACGTTAGAGATTTTATACAGTTTTGTATATTTCACACTGTGTGCTCTCCTCACAGCTCAGAATGGCAACGGAGTGCTTCTGGAATCAGAGTGTGTGTAATGGAAAGTTTGATATTGGGCTGCACGTGGTCCTGGTCAACATTGTCTGTGTCATAGTGCGTTTACGTGGGCCCATCTTTAAACATTAAACAAAAATTAGAACCTTACCCAGATCTCCGTTATTCATTACGCTCTGGTTTATCTTCATTTCGAATAAATCTAATACCATCAAGCAGCGAGAGAGAAATGGGGCATGGACCGCTGGAAAGAACTGATCATATAGTCCACCCCTCTAGGAGGGGCACCCGCTTTTCACCCCATTCCCGAGCACACGCATTGTTGTTTTTTATCTTAAAAATGTAAATTTTATGTAAAAAATGTCTTAAAACAATTATTGTCTCGGTGAGTGTTAGTATGGCGGTATGTATTATTGATTTGTAAATAATGTTTTTTCTTTTGAGTGTTTTCTTGTTTTGTAAATTATGTGAAGGTCTATGTGTTTTCTGTTTCCTTTTGATCTTTTAAAAAGGAATGTGTTTTAAATGTAAAATGTGAACAAAAAACTATTAAAGATACATCAAGCAGGTCCTGTGGGAGACGAGGAACATCAATGTCTACCAAAAAACAGCAGTGGACCTGGTCACTCTCCAGAGGAGGATTCAGAACCTCCTCCAGGACGGCGTTCTGGTGGACTATCGGAAAAACAAAGACCTGGCGAGAGAGAAATGGGGGGGTGGACCACTGGAAAGAACTAATCATATAGACCACCCCCCTAGGAGGGGCACTCATTCTTCACCCCATGCCCGAGCACACGCATTACTGTTGACTTTTAAACAATTTAATGCAAAACTTGTTTCATTTGTGTGAGCTGAACTAGCCAATATCTTTTGTTGTAACTTTGCCTCAACTTCGCCTGTGATAATACTTTTAACGATTGGCCTAGATTTTGCAAGTAATTAATGGCTTATAGACAGTGCTTTGCACATGTGAGTAACGTGGCGTTTTTGCATGCTTAAAATGTGTTTTTGTTGAGATTTATATCTCTCAAAGAGCACAAGTTATGTGTATGGTGGGCTGCAATTGGCCACTGTGTTGCCAGTTGGACAGCCCTGTCATGAGGTTGGCAATGTCTGAATTGTAGGTACATTACAATGCTGAAATGCCTTGTGTATTGGGTGCCAGGTCTTGTCTTTGTATGCAACAAATGCAACAGGTATTGCTTGTGTAAAAAAAACAGTAAAAGCCATGTTAAGAAGCCCTGCCTTGCACATCTGTATACTATGTATGTGATGTGTGTCCATGCCTACAGTCTATTTCAGGTTGCACCTAAAAACCAACTCTTCTGTTTACCTGGGTTTTGTGAGCTGACACAGAGTTGTGGCCTGCTTCTTACCACAGACCTCTCAATAAGCTTAGAAGTGTGTGTGTGTGTGTGTGTGTGTGTGTGTGTGAATATGTTTTGGGGGTGGGGTGGGCAATTTCCTCTTTGAAAAGCTTCTTTGATTGTACTGAAATAAGAGGGCTGAGACTATATTTCTCCACGTTCTCATCGTGACTCACAATGTCTTAAAATTGCTTTTTGTCCTCTTAAAATTAAAATAACATGTATGATATTTTACACCTCGTGGTTCCAACATTTTCTCCGAACCAATTTTTTTAATGCTGCATAAGTGTCAAACATTTTTCCACATAGTGTTTGGACTGCTACATATCAAATAAATCCGATTGGCTGTAAATATTGTGCTTCAAGGTCTACATAATTTGCGCTTCTGTGTAGACCTTTACGTAAAGCAAAAGATGTCAATGGAAACTCAACAGGAAATATACTTCCTGTTGGCCAGAAAGCAACCACTTACAGGGCCACTTCAAAACAGAAAGTCCCGGACGGAAAGACGTCTTTCGTAAAGAACGTAAAAAAAACATTGTAAATCATATAGTGTGATAGAGCGGCAGTCTCATAGCCAGCGGCATCGGAGTCGAAGTCATCTTAGAATGCGATTCTCTTGTATTATTTCACTCTTTGGTGAGTCTTCAGTTGGGTTTACTTGTTCAGATATAATAATAATAATAATAATAATAATAATAATAATAACACTGATAGCTATTTCTTTCTTTATTTCTTTCTTTGCTGTTGCCGTTTCAGTATTTAGCTTCATGAAGGAGTCTCTGGAAACGATAGTCCAGAGGAAAGTTAATCTGGGAGACACTGTGAAATTTGACTGTACTATCTCATACCACTTTGAGATTACCTGGCTGAGACATGGACCCGGTCAAATCCCCAGCGTTCTTCTGGTCGCAAAACTTGATGATGACGGTAAAATTCTTGTTGTCCTTCAACAAAGCCATCGTTTCGTCGGAGTCATTTCAAATCGATCAATCGCCCTGACGGTTACGGACATAAAAGAGGATGATTATGCGCTGTATTATTGCACGGGGAAAGAGGGTCGCACTCTACAGTTTGGAAAAGGAACCCAACTTCTGGGTAAGTTATTGTTTCTAAATTAACGTATTGAATGTAGTCTATCTATTCGTTTGGAAAATGTTCATGACAATTTGCATGATGATATACGATATGTAAGCACTGTTTCGCTTATCTCAGACTACCTAATTGTAACGTGTTTCATTTAACCGCAAATGAATCACATACACACACCAAACGCACATGGTTTTGGTTCTGTATTCCAGCACATTGCATTTGATAAGAAACAATGAACATGATGTTAAAAGTGCAGACTGTCAGCTTTAATTTGCAGGTATTTGAATCTATAGAGAACGAATCGTCTAGAAACTGCAGCCGCGTTATTAATATTTTTATACATTTTATACATTTTGGGGGACCAAAACTGGACATTTGGCTGCTCAGCTGTTTAATTAATTGCAACCTTTATTTAAGCTTGTAGACACATTGAGGGCAGATGTGATAAATGTACACATAAAATACAGCAAATTAAGAAAAATAAGTAGTACAATGTTTGGTAAATACATAATTATTTAAGATTTTTTAAAAAACTAAGCATGTGGTAATTTAAAACAGCCATTAAAAGGTAACAACATAAATGAAAACTACTTAAAAAATTCACAATTTAGGCTAACCAAATTATGTATAATTTTGATTTTTGAATTTCGAGATACTTAAGTATCTAGCTTCTGAGTTTGTTATAAAGGAATTCCAGGTGTCTGGAGCACAGCATCTAGAGACGGTTTTTTTTTCGATAGTTGAGTTTACTCTATGATCCTGAAGTGACAAACAGTCCTAAAAGCATGCTATGGTGCAAGTTAATGTAATAAAATAAGAGTGTCAATTCTGTAATCATCCATCATGCTGAAAAGAGAAAATGTTGCAGAAACATGGCCAAACTGTTTCGTATCAAGATCAACTGTTGTGTTTCATTAACGATAGAAGGTTCGATCAATACGCAAACAACTGGTAGTCATGGAAGACAACTGGATGACTGAAGAATGCTTTCAATTGTGACGAACACTCTCCAGGATGAAGGCATAGACATGCAAAAACTACCATAAAGTTAAATATACAGCATACACTCAGGTTTACAAGATTAACCATGTAAGCTGAAGAAAAGAAAGCCCAGGTTAAAGTTTGTTTAAAAAATAAATAAATAAAAGTCCTTAAAAAAGAACTTGTGGAGTTCTGGAACAAACTAAGATCAGATGAGTTTTGTAGTAACCTGCATCAAAGTGATGGAAAGAGAAAAGTGTGGGAAAAAGAAAGGAAAGTCTCTTGATCCAAAGCACCCGGCTCATCTGTGAAACATGATGGAGGTAGTGCTCAGATCCAACCAAATGGCTCAAAACTCATTGACCAACACTTAAATCTGCAAAAGGGCAATGACCCACTTATGCTATATTGGCAGGAGTAATTATTTTAACAATGTAGCTGGTTTCACTGCCGCATTGGCTTTCCATTGGTGGTGTGTGACAGATCCTGTTTTAATGGACGTTGGTTCATTTAGAAAGCAGAAACGTTCCTTTCTCCTGCATACAAATGTATTTACCCAGATTTACAGATTCCCCACTGTGCACGCTCCTTTTTAGGCAAAGTAACCCACGCTGTGTTGAAAATAGGCGGCTGGTCAGTCTAACAGTTGAACCACTTCACCATGTCTGAGTGCTATGTATATTGAGTTCCAGCAACATGATTTGCTATTTGGAGGAGCAGGCTATTTGTGCTAACGAGCAAGTGGTAAATCCTAGTAAATCCCAGTCCTATGATTAAGTCCTAGTTTGATTTACCATAACTTTCTGACCTAGCCTATGTTTACTGTGTGAACTGGACTTAATGTGTTCATGGCTTTGGATAACTGTTACATGAAGAGTGTTGTACTTTTCGGACCTGTGTTTTGTAGTTGTTGCAATGACTGTCGGTATGCACCTATTGTACGATGCTTTGGATAAAAGTGTCTACCAAATAAATGTAATGTAATAATGATGATGTGTACCTAATAAAGTGGCCAAATAATTCATTTGGCAGTAACTTCATATCTTTGTTTTAACTCATTGTTTATAGACCCTGCTGACTCAGCAACCCAACCTGTAACTAAAGTTTGTGGGGGCTGTGAAAGAGGTAACATTTTCACCATACCCAGGATATACAGTTATATATATATTACACAAACAGTTATACATATAAATATATGTTATTCTAACAGTCAGTCAATCAACTTTTATTTAATTCTTGGAGGGAACGAGCCCTCATTTACAATGGTACTGAGATTACAGAATACATTAAAGCAACAAAAGTTTAAAAAAAGTAAAAATAAATGAAAATAATAAATTAAAACTAATAATAGTAATACCACTAATAATAAATACATATAAAATAAATACTTTAATTAATAAAAGGACAATTATTAAAAAATAATTTCTAAAAGCACTTGCACACAGTTGTAACAAAGGTCAAGATCAGAGCCTTGATCAAAATGACCAGGAGTTAAAGCAGAGTTAGGTTTAAGTTCCTTATGCAATACATTTTGGGATTGAGGGGCATGAAATTTTGAAAGCACCTTAACCCAGGTCAGAGCAAATTTGAGGAACTAGGCCTTCCTTTTTCTAGAACAAAGTTGGCAGATCTCTCTCTCTCTCTCTCTCTCTCTCTCTCTCTCTGTGTGTGCTGCAGCTCCAGTTCCAGCGAACCACAGCGGCTCAATCGGTCCAGCTAACCACAGCAGCTCGGGCGGTCCAACTAACCACAGTGGCCCGGGCGGTGCCATTTTCTACCCGCTGTATGTCGCCGTGCTGGGCTGCGGCCAGCTGGGCATGATCTGCGCCGTCGCCACTGCTCACCTGAGGAGCAGGAGGCGACTCGCTGACTGAGACGCTCCGCCCCCCTCTGCGCCACGGCCCTCAAAGGGCAGTCAACCGTTTGTGGCACCCTCCACATTTTTGCGAAAACTGTCTTTTTCCTGTTATCATGAAGGGGAGGGGGATTGGGGGGGAGGGGGGGGGGGTGACCAGCCTCATCCTCACCACTTGATCATTCTGACCTCGGACTTTCTCAATACAACTTTTTAAATTCATGTTTTGTTTGTTACCTTTTATCCTAAATAAAACTCTTTACTGACCAAAAGGTTTACTACCATTGTGCTTTTAATTGACAGATAGATATACTGAGAGAATGGGGCCATTTTTCCCCATAATTATTTGAGATTATAGGCAAGAAAGAAATAGATAATGCAACTGAAGGACACTAGCTCCCACTACAGGACAAAATTATTATTACAATAATTTTATGTAATATTTCACTGATCCAAGCACCAAACTCCCAATGGTCAAACGATACCACAGCCTAACTATGATATTTCACACACATTGTAAAAAAAAAGAAAGGGCTTTTCCATTCCAACACTCTTTCCCACAATCTACCCTCAGCAGCTGTTCTGTCTCTCACTCAAGCATTCCTCGGAACTTAGCTATGAAACGTCTATGGTGGAACCTCTATGGTCCCTCAATGACACTGGTGATGCTTTTCCGTGTTTATTAACCTTTTAGATATTCTCCCGTGGGCGGACATCTTTTCAGGAACTTCAACAGGGCCGAACATTAGCGAACGTAGCAGGATATTTAACGCTGACACTTCACGGTATCATCAGTGCGTGTTTACAGCCCTAGTCCCCCTTTCGTTACAAGACGAGAAAGTCCGTGTTCACCAAGATGTCTCCGCACCAGATTGGATGTGAGCCCCCTTACGTTTTTGGAGGTGACCAATCAAATCCACCGTGGGTCCATGTTATCTTACCACCCTTGGTTAAATGCTCTTCTACTCAAACACGGTATCTGCTGTGGGCTCAAAGTAATTGGCGCAGGTGATGGAGGACAGCCTCCCCCATCTAGTAAAAAATGGTCTCGACTGCTACAGGAGATGCAATCTTGTGTAAAGTTAGGTGTACCACTCCAGGTATGCAGCACATTGCTACAGCGCTCACTGTGGGTGTTGCCATTCAACCACCTAATCAGAACGGATTTGGTTTCAGAACAGATCTTTAAAGTTGTTGGAGGTTTAAAAATCATGTGCAAAATAATTAAAAGACGTGTGGCTGTCTGAATGTTCGTCTATGCATGCTGTCTCAGAACACAAGCAGTGTAATGTTCTGCATGTTTCGGGTGAAGGCAACGCTTGTGATCCATTCATTCTGATAACCAACAAAGTTACAAAATAGACAGAAAATGACTCCATTCATTGTAATACACGGTATTTTCTGTCTCAAACATCCATATAATTGTGCATCTGATATTCAAGATATAACCCATACAAACAATAACTCCAGCATATACAATATACATTCCATTGTGTCTATAAAATCAGGTTTCGCTTCGTCAAAGTTCAGAGTATGCTTTCATGCGAATGAATAATATGAGGGTTTGCTTCACCACACTGACAACTGGAGTTTCCATTTCATGGGTTGGTATGACTAATCCAAAAGTATTCTTCATTCGTTGTAGTTGAAGGGGAAACTTTATTATCTTGAAAGTAGCAATTACTGAACAAATGATAAAAAGTATACGAGCAAAAAAAAAAAAAAAAAAAAAATCTGTGTTTTGACATTATTTTGTATCTAATGTATGTTTTTGTACTGGCCAACGTAGTTCACACATGCAATGAATGATATTTTTGATATTTAGAAATGTTTCCAAAGACCTATAACCTTGACAGTCATAGGTACAGGGCATTGACTGGTTTATGGAAACGTAAAACCACAGAACAAGCTCCGTTGGAGCGACCTGACATGTATTTTCTTGCTTTAGTCCAAAAACCCCCCGAATGACATACAATCGCCACAGTAAAGCCAGCAAGCCATGAGAAACTTCTTTAAATATCTCAAATATCCTTCATCATGGATAAAAACTGTCTGGGCCTACCAAAAACATAAGCTAAAACTGATCATATGAGACCCTAGAAAGTGATGTATCCCTTTAAAGAACAGAAAAACCCCAGACGAAGAGCTGGGATGGAGGACTTATTACACTGAATCATTCAGGTTTCAGTACTCACACTCCTTTGCCTACACAAGTACTTCTTTATTTTCCAGACAGCGTAGATGCGACATATGATACAAAATCATACATATATCTTGACGTCGGAGCCAAACAAACTTGCAAAAATATTTCCTCGTCAGTTTGCTGAATCGGAGATCACTGTTGAATAAGAAAAGCTGCAGGCCCCCCCCAACCCCCCCACACCTTCCCCCAAATTTGACAAGCAGCAGGCGGATTTCGCCCCAGAACACATGGTCGGTTGCCGAGGTACTCAGCGTGGGGCGTGTGCAGGTGCACGACTGTGCGTGGGAGCTTTCGGGAGCAGGCAAGCCTCAATCGGTTCCTCCGTGAATGAAAATGCGTCCTCATATCACAGGGCATGTGCAGACTCCAGGCTTGCCTTAACACTGGGGCTATTTCACCACCGATTCCAAACCCCCTCCGCCCACCCCCATCTGAAATGAATTAGAAACTACACACAGGGCAAAGTGTTAAAAGCTTTTGACATAGGCCACGGAACTAGTGTAATAACTAGTGCCAGCAATTAATCAGAGTGCTCACTGTCTCGCAAGAGAAACAGCCAAAAATGAAAAACTCTAAACACATGGGTCTTTGGGTTTGCTTACTGTGTGAAACTTGCTTGTCCTTTGCCTAACATAAAAGCTGAACATTAAAATTTAGTCTAGGGTAAGACATGAAAGGACCAATTTCCCTTTCCGTTTCTCTAGTAGTGTCTTAGCTTTACAAGGTGCAGTAATGTCTTTAGTCTCCCAAATCTTCTCTATGCTTCGTCGTCGTCCTCTTCTTCTTCATCTTCGTCATCTTCGTCGTCATCCTCCTCATCATCATCATCATCATCAAACTGGTCCTTGGAATCCAAGTCATCCTCATCTTCAATCTGTAAGCAGATTATCATACGGTGACATGGTGAAATAATCAAGAATAACTGCTATGAAAATGATTAGCTAATGATGATTGTACAATTTTCCACACAGGCCGTAGTACAAGCTCACTGTGAAGTAGGCCTCTTTGGATCTGCCTGCCATGCACTGAACTCAATTTGGTTAACTGACTGGCATCCAATAAAAAGTATCCATGTTGCAGAGTTAGTTGCCCTGCAAGACTCTGATTGGCCAGATTCGTTTTCTGCATCAGCGGGGAATAGACTTACAGACTCTCCCAGGTCCTTGAGCCTCTGCTTCAGCGACAGGATCTTCTGGTCTTGATCGGCCAGCAGCATGAGGAGATCGTCTTGCTCCTTTTTGGACTCGGCCACTTCCTGCTGGAGCTTGCTCTTCTCCGTCTGCAGGATGGCCACCGTGCTGTTAGCGGTCGCTAGCTGCTGCTCCAGGCTGCTCTGCGATTCCGACAGCCTCTTCACCTCCTCCTGCGCAACGGGAAGAGAGGTTACCGTGACGATCACTTCCACAAGAAAAAAAACAGCGAGGCGGCAAGAGCCTTGTTGAGATCCAATTGCCGGGCATGAAAAACCAGGGTAAATGCTTTCCGTACGCAACTGCATTACTGCATTATTGCTAATAATGAAGGACCACGGCAAAGTTCGGCAAAACACAGAAGATGATGCTGTCTGGAGCAGCGGTACGGTACGGCGCTAATGGCGTCGGTCGCTCGAGGCTGTCGACGGCGTTCAGACCTGTAGTTTCTCCGTCTCCGTGTTCTGGGCGGAGAGTCGCTTCTCCAGCTCGCTCATCTGCGTGGCGTCCCCGGAAAGCACCGGAGCAGAGGCCTGCAAGAGAAAAAAAACACACGCAACTTTAGTCATCAGACCGCATTACTTTACAGCCCTCCTCCAAAAAGAAACACAGTTACTTAACATTACGAGGCATTATATAGGAACATTACACCTGAAATCACATTAAAAGACACTCTTATCCAGAGTGGCTTCCGAAATGGCATACATGATAACAAGTACAAATGATGCGTAACCAGCAGATATATTCAGGACATAAACCTGCAACATCCACGGTTAGGGGCAAATATATACACGTTATATTAACGTATAACATTATAGCATTCTTACAGAGAAAACCCAATAATATTCATTTATTATATAATATTACAATTTTTCCTGTCTTCCAGAGAAACACATTCTAGCCTGCATGGCCATCCTGTTCCACTTCATCGTACATTACGGCCGTTATAGTCATCCTCACCACAGAGGCGTTGAGCTGAAGCTCCTCTCTTTCAGACTGTAGCCGCCTGATCTCTGCTGACTGTGTCTCAACCTGGCTCCTTAAAGACTCCAC
Organism: Anguilla rostrata; assembly: GCF_018555375.3. Taxonomy (NCBI): domain Eukaryota; kingdom Metazoa; phylum Chordata; class Actinopteri; order Anguilliformes; family Anguillidae; genus Anguilla; species Anguilla rostrata. Next base: position 8,225,327 of record NC_057937.1, read on the forward strand.
TTCCTGTTAAAAGTGACCATGAAATGTATTTTTTCAAAAACACAGCCCTGGCCTTTACCATCAAGGTAACACACCTCATTCATAACAGATATCAGTTTTATGTACAATACCGGAAGAGTTGTTTTCGGTTTAGCCATTTAAAAAAAGAGGAGCAGTCACATTTGTTACTATCTCACATTTACCTTCAGAAGTTCTGGACTGTCAGACTCTCCAGGAACAGCTTGTACTGCTCGAGTCCCCTCTGACCTCTACTCAACACAGAAATGAACACTTATTGTTGAACACAGTCAACATTTTACTCAGCACAGCAATTGACACTTGTTACTGGTCACCAAAACATATTAATGAGTATTATGTCATTATGTAACAATTACATGCGTCCAGTCATTTTTAAACTCAATACTTAGATCATTTCCGCAAATGCTATTAATAAAAGCTCAATAAGCTATCAATTTGAACCCAGTCACAATTTCCTATTCTTTTATTACGCATCGTCCAGAAAGACAGTTCATTCTCGGTAGAACCCTAAGTGCAGCGTGCAGAAGTTGGATGTCGACTCCAACACACTCACCAGACTCGCGATGACCGACTCCTTCTCCGACAGCTGGACCTGTAGCTGCGCGTGCTGGCTGCGCAGATCCTCTAACTCCACCCTCAGCTGGCTCAGCTCCTCCCCCTGGAGCCCGTTTATCTGGGCTCCTTCGCCCTGGCCAACCGGCTGCTGGCTGTCATTACCTGAACACGGAAACCGCATAACCTGAGCACCGAAACATCTTTACCTGAACACCGAATCCCCATTACCTGAACACCAAAACCGCATAACCTGAGCACCAAAACATATTTACCTGAACACCGAATCCCCATTACCTGAACACCAAAACCACATAACCTGAGCACCAAAACCTCTTTACCGGAACACCAAAACCCCATTACCTGAACATCAAACCCACATAATCTAAACACCAAAACCTCATAACAAGAACACCAAACACACATCTGTTGCTGATTGTAAGGACCCCGCAGCCCTCCCGGATCGGGCTCAGAACCCATGATAAGGTGGTTAAGGAAGGCATAACCGCGCCTACCTAACTTGAGCTTGAGGATGTTGTACTGGTCCCTGTGCTGCTGGATCTGGGCCAGCTGCTGGGTGACTGTGGCCTGCAGCTGCTCGTTCCTGGAGGTGATGGAGGACACCTGCTCCTTGAGCTCGTTTATCTGCGTGTCCTGCGAGGAGACACAGGGGTCAGTCCGCGAGCAGCGCCCCGGGGGTGGGGGTGGGGGTGGGGGGGGTTTACATGGGTCAGTCCGCACAGCGAGCATCACCACGGGGGGTTAACCTGCGGGAACAGCAGAGGGTATACCTGCTCCCTGATCAGGTCCTTATACTGGGTGACGATGCTGTCGTGCTGCTCCAGAGTCTTCTTCACTTCTTCCTCTTTCTTCTCCTCCTCGCTGGACTTGTGTACAGCTTTGGTAATAACACCTGCAGGACCGACACGCACACACACACACACACACACACACACACAGCACATCAGGACCAGATAACTCCTCACGTTACATACACTTAAACCTCTCATGGAAACACTGAAAGCTTCCTACATTTTAAATCAGGCTTTTCTTAACATCACCTTAATATTGCGATTTATACTTGTCCAAGAATGAAAGCTACATCACATCCTGATGCACATCCCAATGGCCTGCTCAGTACAAATGGCTGCTGTAGTATTAGACTAGTGGTTGAGGGGCGATTGAGACTGAGGTAAAGGTAAAGGTGAGTTATAGTGGGATTGGAGGCAGTGCTCTCACCCTCCAGGTCTTTAACCAGTTTGGTGAATTCGTGGTCGAACAGCATCTGCTCCGGACTGGTGCAGGCCGGCTGGGGCTTCTGAGCAGCCCGAGAGTACAGCTCGTGCTTGTTAATGGAGCTCAGCTTCTCCACAAAGTTCTCCTTCCCAATCCTCTTCTCTATCAGCTGCTTCAGCTTCTCCCTGAGGAGGGCAAGCAGAATCACACCATGCTCAGCATCAGGAAAAAAAAAAATACCAAAGATGCAACCCGGATATCAGGAAAGGAAGGCACCGGACTACATCTCCCATAATGCCCTGCAAAAGCCTGTTGCCCCTCATAATCGTAATGCTGAAAATAAAGTGTAAGACTATGTTCTAGATGAGAGGGGAAGTGTGGTGCGTCTTAACAGAATGAACAGTCAACTTGAGTCACCTTGAAATTCTCTCAATGCTAAGAAAGATACAACACATAGGGAACAAAGTAGAAATACACTAACGAGGAGACAACATACAGGCGAGATAATTAGAGGACCACAGTTTGTTAAAATTTAAGTCACAAAATTGATTTTAGAGCACTGAAGGAAGCATGCAGCGGAGACGCTTGCTCCAGCTCAGGCTAGCACTGCACTTTTTCCTTTGTGTACCGCATGCAATTCTGTGCTAATATCTTCAGGCGAGACATTGCGCGCGACGCTAGCCTCAGGCTTTTGAAACGGGCGTGAGGCGGGGAGCGGGCGGCGGCAGGTGGGGGCGGCCATACTTGGTGTAGTTCTCCAGCGAGTTGTCGTTGTAGTAGATGCAGATTCCCAGCAGGAGGGCACACAGTCCCTGCACCAGGCGCTCGTCCTCCCCCAGGTTCTCAGAGATCTGGCCCGTCAGCTGCGGGACACACGCTAAGGAATCGCATTTACAGCCTCTGCATGGACCAATCAGATACTCGGCTCCATATCCTCCAAAGTGCCCGCAGAAAAATGATCTATTATTATCTTTTTTTCTACAAAATACAAGTGTCTTGGATGGCCAGAAAACGTTTCAGTGAAAATCATTTCGAAAATATAATTTCTTTTGCTTTTACTGAATGTCCCTTGTAGTATAGGTTTGAGCGTGGTAGAATTCATGCTTCTGGAGATGAAGACCAGAGACTTTGTGGGGAACTGACTGATCGAGCAGAAGGATACGAAGGGGATGTTGTCCTGGTTGTGCAGGAAGTGGGTGACGGCGATGGGGCAGCTGCTGATCCACGTGCACAGGAGAATGAGCAGCCCCACCCTCGTCTGCACCTTGCTGCCCTGAAACACAAACAAACAAACAAGCAAACATCTGCTTACACTGCTTTTCAAGCCCGCTGGCTCCACCCCCTGGTCAACTGAGGCAAGTGCAGAGGACTGCAGAGGGTGAGTGGTGTGCTCTAGAGGACTGGTGTCAAACTGCAGTCCCGGAGGGCCACAGCGTCCGCTTGGTTTTGATGTATTCACCAAACACAGCGCATTACACATTTTTAATTCAATAATATGATCAAAAAACACTGCACACCCATTAGCAATTAATATGGTTAATTTCCAACACCAAGAATATTCTTAGTAAAGATTAGAAAATTACCAGGCGGTGATTTTAATGGGATCATTACAACCAAAACTAATTCAACACCAGGAAAATTATGTATTAAACACAAAAATATTGTTTAATGTAAAGATGACCAACGCATTTCCCCTTAATGTGGAAAAATGACCTAAATAATTTACAGTGTCCCCAAAACTCCATACTGGATAATCACAGGAGTTAGAACATATCTCTGACCTCACTACTCACATGACTAATGACCCATTAAACAGCCTTAAAGAGATAAGGACCATAAGCCAAATAACTGACACAGCAACGGGATTAATCAGTATTCAACCCACAAATCCTCAGTGCCCCAACAATAATAATAAGAAGATGCTCTTATCGAGTGACTTACAAATCCATTTGTAAGCTGTATATTTTATTGAAGCAGAACAAGTAAAGCATCTACTGTAACTAACGGGTACAAAGGCGCTTTAACTGGGAATCGAACCCACAACCTCAGTCGTAAGTCTGATTTCCAGGCCGTTTTGCAACATGGCCGCCGGGGTAAAAAAAGCAGTTTAAGTTTGAATATTTCGACGGAGGGCTGCGGAGTGATCAGTCCAGAGCTTTAGCCGAGACAGCCATGTCAGTCTACGGCACAACACGACGCGACACAGCGCAACACAGAGAAGCCACACCCCCCAGCCAACAACAACCAACCGCCTACTCACCCTCCTGGTGATCTTATCACCCTGAAAATCACAACGGCACACAGCTGAGATTCATCGCTCAAACACTGTCTGTGGTTCTCCAGCAGACTGCCTGCAGAGCTATATCTCCTACAGGGGGAAGACGCTCCTGCCCCCTCACACAGGTGGTCAATTCAACCTGTTCAGCTCCCAATTACTGTCCTACCAGAGGATTCTCCACTGGCGTCCATTATTATCTCTTCCCACAAACCCTTTGTGCACGTTGCCCCGACCCCAAACCGCTCACACATGGGAACAGATGGCTAACGACGAGCCCCCCAACTGCACCACAGGCCCCCAGCCCCGTACCTGGGACAGGATGTTGGTGCACTGCTGCAGCAGGGACACGGGCGGGTTCCCCAGGCTGGTGGCCAGCTGCACCCGCAGGAGCTGCTCCTTCTGGGTCAGGTTGTCCTGCAGGGCGTGGGCCAGCGCCACCGCCGCGCACCAGTTAGACAGCGAGTCCGCCGAGAACAGACCCCCGCACAGCAGCTGCCCGCGGATCGAGTCCTGAAGCAACCCGGTACTTACCCAGCCTAACCATTATACATCATTCACACCATCCAAATGAGTTACATACACCCAGTAACCCCATCAACCAAAATACATCTATAATACATATTCACACCATCCAAATGAGTTAACATACCAAACCATCATCACCCCATCCAATACTAATTAATAAATATTACATATATCATCACCCATCCAAATTTAAACATAATCAAATACATAACACCATTCACCCCATCCAAACTAATTATATATACCATTCATCCCATTCAAACTAATTACATACATCATTCACCCCATACAAACTAATTAGATACACCATTTACCATATCAAACTACTTATATACAGCATTCACCCTATCCAAACGAATTATATACATCATTCACCACATCCAAACAAATTATATACATCATTCACGCTATCCAATATTCCATCCCACGCAAAATAAAGCCCCTCTAAAATAAGCTTTTATATGACCAACCGTCTGAGGTCATCATCTACCTCACCCAGGCAGCTGTGTTCATAGCCTTGCCGCTAGCAGGCGGTACTCACCATCGATGGTTGAGGGTAAGAGCGTGGAGACGATCTCTCCCTGGCCCTTCTGGTTCTTGTACAGGAAGCACTCGAAGCAGTACAGGACCGCGCAGCGCAGGACGAAGGGCTGCCGCTCGTTCACCATGGACATCAGCAGCACCACGATGGCCGGCCTGCAACCGCGCACGGCAATCACCATGACAACGCCTCTCAACCGCGCTGCGGAACGCGCGGAACGAACGGAGGGAGGGGAGAGGCGGCGTCTCACCTGGGCGGGTTGGAGGGCGCGTTCACAGACGAGAAGTAGTCCTGGTTGGCCTGGGAACCGCGGATGACTTCCGATACAGTATTTATGGTCTGCAGGTGTCAAAGAGCAAGATGAGGAACGTCAGTTCATTTAAAAACCAACAGCAATTCTCTGTGTTCCAAATTTTAAAAAAAGAGGCTGCAGGCATCCCACATTTGGGAAGAGGGGGAAAAAGATTATATAGAAGAGAATGTACCACAGGAGGCGTTTTGTGCCCTTACCTCAGTGAGGATGTCAGCAGGGACACCGGTGGCCATGAGGATAGTGCAGAGCTGCTGGAGGAGGCCACACTGGAACATGCACTTCTGACAGCTGCCGGTGGCTCCAGGGGAGTTTACTGGACAAACCATCACTCTGACCAGCTAGAAACACACAAATACACAATCAATCAAATCACCACTCTGACCAGCAAGTAACACACAGATACACAATCAAATCACCACTCTGACCAGTTAAAAACACACAAATACACAATCAATCAAATCACCACTCTGACCAGCTAAAAACACACAAATACACAATAATCAAACCACCACTCTGACCAGCTACACAAACAATCATATGGTCAGGATCTCTACAATGCTCACTTTCCTATTGGTTGATGGCACTCCTAACATCACAGACGAGCGTCACAGAACACAGACCCCCCCCCCCCCACTCACCTGCAGCATGAGGTGCAGGTTGGTCACCTTCTGAGCCGACCAGCCGGAGTTGTCGTCCCCCACCTCAAACCAGGGCTTCATGCGCTGGATGTAGGAGCCTTCCTTGAAGAAGTTCTGGTTGGAGCTGTTGTTCTTCAGCAGGTTCAGCAACAGCAGCAGGCAGTCCTCCACCACAATGCCTGAGGCCACATTCAAAACCAGGGAGGAGTCAATACTCCCAGCACTGACAGCCAAATAAAGCACTGCAAGCCATTCATTGACATTCCAGTTCAAATTGAATCAAACTTCACGATGAGGTTCCCCTCTCTCCCTAGGCAATGCCATGACAACAACATCACACCATTCCACCCCATCTTTAGGGAATTTCCAAAAAGGAATGATCCAATCTGCTTACCTCCATCACTGGTGCCCTCCTCTGTGATAATATCCAGAAGTCTCTCGAAGGCGTTTTCAAAAGCCACAATCTTTTGAATGGCGGCATTTCCTTTAGTCAGCTGATGAAGCAGCAGCAGGCCCTATAAGGGGAAACAACATGCATCCATTAATCATTAAGGAACAACTGTAGGAATGTCAGGTTTTAAACTGGTAAAACACAGGGTAGGTCCAGACAGCATATCCTGCAGCACTATGACCACACCACTAGAACAAGAAAATGGGCTGTCTTTCCCCAAACGGAAGGGCTATTAGCTGGGGTGGTATAACACGAGCACTTACATCATTCCGAATGACTTCTCTGGAGTCAGCCAGAAGGTCCATAAGCCTGGAGACACCTGCAGGGAAAAAAAGGAAAAGCAGACACACACGCGCCAAGGCAAAGCCCAGGTTAGCTCCACACCCAGCCAACTCCGCTTGCACTATTAACAGGAGAAAATGCAGCCAGCTCAAGACATTAAAAAAAGAAACATGCAAGCTGATGGGTGTACAGTGACTACAGAAATATTGAGTAACAGGAGGATGTGAGCATTATCATGTGTCATAGGGAAAGAACACTTTGGCCTGGAGAAGTAAGTACAAACTCATGGGGTCAATGGGGGAAGTTGGTGGGAGCAGTTTGTGGGGGCTGTTGACGGGGACAGTTTGTGAGGACAGTTGGTCGGGGGAGTTGATGGGGGCAGTTGACGGGGGCAGTTGATGGAGGCAGTTGAAGGGGGCAGTTGGTGAGGGCAGTTGACAAAGGCAATTGACGGGGGTATATGTTGGTAGGAAGTTGACGGAGGTAGTTTGTGGGGGCAGTATTTATGGGGGCAGTTTACAGGGGCAGTTAGTACATACCCATGGGGCTGACGAGGATGATGCCCTGCACCTGAGCGCACTGGTTCTTCAGGAGGGATGTCAGCAGCTTGACCCCCGGCCATCGCACCTGGAAATCAAACTCCTGCACCGCGAGACAAGCCGCATTACCACCGCACAATAAAACGCCTACAACAGGCAGAGTGAACACACAACATCGCTACGGCACAGCAAAACCAACACAACACGCGACAGGTAACATCCTCTCAGACGCAAGAAAAACCTCTACAGCTCATAACATGGATCACTGTTACTCCGCAGTCAATGCGAAACGTGTACAATGTGAAAGTCCCTCAGAAGCCCAGTGACAGATCCGCATTTCCTCACTCGGAAACACAAAGCTTACCTCCAGCAGGGACAGGATAAGAGTCACGTTTTCGGGTTCTTTGATTAAAATGTCCGTGAACTGAGCTCCCAAGTCATCGGTCTGTTTCTGAGAGTTCTCCTCTGTAACACAAGGACACACACAATGCATAGCCAATGCCAGCATGAAGGTAAGCTACAAAACACAACCAGCACTGTAAAAGCAAGGGTGCACACAGCTAGTGCTAACACACCCACCAATACGCAACCAACACAAGCACAAGGTTACACTCCAAGATATAACCAACACCAACACCAGAACACAGACAACGCACAGTCAACACATACCAACACAACCAAAACTAACACAAGGATACTCACCAAGACACATGAATAAACACCTCTACAAGGCCAATGCTAAGCTAAACTAAACACAGTTCAGAAACGGTTAACATTAAGTCAATACTTAGTTGCCAAAGTGAGGATTAAACTACAAAAGAAAAGTCAGTGAGACACGAGGGGAGAGAGTAAAAAAGGACCATCGCAACACGGGGGCAGGTGTAGAAGAGCATGCCATAGCCACGGAATATTCCGGATTCTTAGACTGCACCGCAGGTGCTGAAGGGCACGCTGTAGCTAAACTCAGCTCTGTAACACACCTTACAGGTAATACTCTACCTGACCCCTAGACTGCCATGCAGGTGCTAAAGAGCAGGCAGAAGACCGGATCCATAACACACCTGGATAGTATTTGACTGATCCTAAAGCTACACTGCAGGTGTTGAAGAACGGGCTGTAGCTGAGGTAAGCTCTATAAAATACCTTACAGGATACACCTGACCCTCTAAGACCGCACATGAAGACCTAAAGATGCCACACCACATTAGCACACTTTGCACACACATACACACACACACCCGCAAGCGGCGAGGAAGAGCTGTGCTACCCAGCGACTGCTGCAGTGATGGTTAATGCAGTTAGATATTACAGAGTATTCTTAAGTCACTGGATGCTCAGCAATGCCAGGACTAAACACTGAACCAAACCTCCACGTATTTAGTGATTTCACAAGCAGCTTTAGCTACTAGTTAAAGAGCACCATGCAAGGGAAGAGATTTTACCTTCTGATTCATCTGTAGAGTTAAGCATGGGACAGAGAGAGTGCATATCAGCAAACAACGTGAACACACACAAGCAAAACCTTTAACTTTAACACGGAGAGAATCATATTCAAACCGCAAACTATTAATAGAGGGAGAAGGAAACTTGAAAGATGGTGACAATTAAGAAAATTAAGAATTGGACCAAAGCAAGTCATCATTTCGAAGCACTTCAGCACACAGCATGTAAGGCGTGTACTTCAGTTATGAGTCCAAAATACAAATTTAGTTTTGCCAAGCACATCAGCAAGGGTAAATTACATACTGTTTTGGGGGGAAATTACATACCATGCTTTAATATCAGCATATTGGATAAGCTGTTTTACACAGCAACTGCTGACACTCTGGAAATGGTTGTGCAGCAGGTATGCTGTGTAAAACGTCAATAGCTGGTACTAACAAACAAAAATATACCTTGTTCCTCCTCTTCGTCATTACAGACGACATTGTATAATGTATCCAAGGCGTATCCAATGATTTCAGAGTCCGACCTGAAAAGATAAGAAGCAGTTTAAAATGGTTGACACACGGACGTGTACCCCGCACAGGTAAACGCCCAGCCCTCCCACAGGCCGACGCCCTCTCCTTAATTTTTTTTAAAAAAAGAGCGCAAACCTGTCAGTCTGTAGAATTTGAATCAAGTGACCCATTGCCTGTGTGCCAACTTCCAAACGGTATTTCTGCAAAAGCAATCAGACCAGCGTATAAACACCAATGCAATTACAAATTACAGGTGCAAATGCCACTCCATGACATGGCAGCTGAGACAGTGGTGACTAACTGGGAAGATGCTTAGATCATAACCTATAACAAGCAGAACTGCTGTAACACTGTTCGAGCCTGTTGGGTAATTTGTTCAGTTCTACTGACAATAAGTACATATTGCGAGGACGCAGACAGTCTTTTCCAAAACAAAACACATTACACATCTTATGAATACAACATAGCTTACAAATGGTCACCTGTATGTACGTGACCTAAATACATTGGATAAATGACGTACGAACTGCACAAAACAAATTCTCAAGGCAAAAACCTCAGGGACTAGGGACATCACACATGCAGCCATTCAAATACACTTTAAGTCAAACAGGAAAAGGACATGTCACTCTTCCACTTAAACTGAGTCTCCATGCAGACGCAGCAGAGGGGGTGGAGCACGTACCTTTGAGAGGGATTTGAGCGCGCGGACTGCGTCTCTGCGGTCGTCCAGTAGCGTGGAGGACGCCACTCTGTCGCACAGCTTCTGAATCTGTCCAACACACAACCAAAGCCAGAGAGCGTCAGGTCTGACTTCCTTCTAAAAGCACATTGTGCGTCCTGGAGTAAAACCTGAAGATATGTCGGTGTTTCAGACGGCGTAAACGCGTCCAGTTCTAAGAGCAGGTGAGCGGTTTCTACCTCTGTAATGAGCTGGACAAGAGGCAAAGGTGCCCGCTCGCTGACCAATTAGGATGATTTTCACGTTTCCTTTGGCACTGCAGGGGCCTGTTAGTGCCCAGAACTGAATTAATTACTGAAGCTAACAATAGTACTACATTCACTTCATATATCTTGGTTCATTGCCGACCAGAGCATTCTGTTATTAATTGGACCTTGTGGTCTGCCAATTCACAGGCACATAGACATGGATATCCTACAACTAAACTGAGTTGCTAGACTGTAGCTACACTACATGGTCAAAGGTATGTGGACACCCCTTCTAATTAGTGGGTTGAGCTACCTCAGCCACACTCATTGCTAACAGGTGCATAAAATCAAGCATATGGCCACGCAATCTCCATAGACAAACATTGGCAGTAGAATGGGTCATACTGAAGTGCCCAGTGACTTTCAACGTGGCACTGTCATAGGATGCCACCATTCCAACAAGTCAGTTCATCAAATTTCCACCCTGCTAGAGCTGCTCCGATCAACTGTATGCCTAAATCCTGTTGTCGTGAAGTGGAAACGTCTAGGAGCAACAACTGCTCAGTCGCGAAGCGCTAGGCCACACAAGCTCACAGAGTGGGACCGGAGTGTTGAAGTGCATAGTGCATAAAAAGTGTCTGTTCTTGGTTGCAAGACTCACTTCCATTGAAGAGAAATCTTAATGCTACAGCATACAATGACATGATAGAGAATTTCTGTTCTTCCAGCTTTGTGGCAACAGTTTGGGGAAGGCCCTTTTTTCCTGTTTCACCATCACAATGCCCCCGTGCACAAAGCCGGCTCCATACAGATACGGTTTGCTGAGTTTGGTGTGGAAGAACTTACCTGGTCTGCAGAGCCCTGACCTCAACCCCAACAAACACCTTTGGGATGAATTGAAACGGCAACTGCGAGCCAGGCCTAATTGTCTAATATCAGTGCCCGACCTCATTACTGCTTTTGTGGATGAATGGAAGCAAATCCGTAGAAAGCCTTCTCAGAAGAACAGAGGCTGTTATAGCAGCGAAGGGACGTTCAACTCCATATTAATCCCCATGGTTTTGGAATGAGGTGTTCAACAACCACATATATAGGTGTGACGTGCAGGTGTCCACATACTTTAGGCCACGGAATGTATCAAGAAGTGTTCCATTTTTGCATTTATAGAAATGCAAAGCAAGGTAGTTTGTCTCACAAAACGGGGTCAGGGAACAGACTAAAGTTAAATATAAATGACGTCTCAGCTACACAGCCCTGAATGGCCCATAACTGTCGCTCACAAGGAGAGTCAATCAATATATGGAGCGCTTCTGCAATCCTTGCACATTGCTGGTCACATTGCTAATCAAAGGAACTGCATATTTTCTTTGAATGCTGGCTGAGAAAAAAAAGCTGTATGACAAATAGGAATTATTGGGAAAGCCATAAACTTATGCCCTGAAATGGAAAAAAATATAAATCTAAAACGGCGGAAATATAAAACATAAATGTGAGCTCGTAACGTTAATATTGACGGGCTATACTGAAAATCATAATTTGTCATAATAACACACTGATACTGTGCATCGCAAAGGAGACTCGAGCACATCAATCATTTACTTCCAGTTGGTTCTCTCCATAAATCTGAGAGTACTGTGTCAGGTTGAACCCGACAAAATAGATTACAGAGAGCGTGCCCCTTGGTTTAACTCAAATATTTAGGCTAACGTTGCATCTCAACGACGAAAACAAAATAATTACAAAGGCGCAGGGGCTACAATTTAGTAATGTTTGTCACATCCATCAGAACTAATTGGGAACGCGTTGGCTACTAAATAATTAACAGACTACCTGGAATATTGTTAGCCTAATTCAAATAAGTAGCATTGCTAGCTGGCTAGCTATTCTGGCTGTTCAATTTTAGATGCAGCTCTGAACTGACATACTGGAGCGTTGCATAATAACATGGTAGCAACCAATGTAACTCTAGTTTGTGGCTGTGTACCTGCCGTTAGCTAACATCTGATCTTATTTCTATGGCCATGAATACATACGCTAAAAGGGCAGGGGGCACCTTTGTCCAATTACTGTACCCTGGTTGGTGTGCTATTCAAAACTAAGTTGCTAGCAAACACGCACCTAATTATCGAGCTTCACTGCAATATCTATTTGGGGGGAAATGCCATTAGACCATTGTTGAACTGTCACGCTGCATATCGTTTCATTTCGTAACCGATACAATACGGGACATGGATATCTCAGTCTAAATTACAAGAAATATGCTTTACGTGTTTACATATTCAGGTACAACTTACCGTCTCTGCACCAGAGGGCTGTGGACCCGCCGGCTGTCCGCCCATCACTCCCCTGAAAAAATTCATCTTGTCCTTCTCTTTATGAAATGCTATAGATTTTCAGCAGTTTAATTTAGTAAATATTGTTATTCTACGTGTGTAGCATATAGTCCTTATTGTGTACAGAGTGTTATTGGGTTTACTGTACAGCCGCCTCGATCGACCCCGGAACAGCACCAACATAAACCGCGCAAGCGCGGAGACGTGGCGAAACGTGGCTCACCGATGCAGGATGACAGGGAGTCTGGAAGCCCAATAGGGCCATTATCGTCTTTTCGGGATACTATGGGCGCGTCGCTGTCAGTAATAGGTCTCAGTTTGATAATACATGTGACATATATTTTTAAAAGGACAGTTTGTGGACTTTCCACCTTTTCCTGATAATTTGATTGTGTTTACGTTAGCTAAGGTTAACTAGAAATTATTATGTATGTGTTACTTATTCTCAATGAATTCAAATAAAATATGTTGTTTTTTTGTTCATAACTGTATGTGATATTTACCTAGAAATAATAGAATATTAATAAAATATGCATTATCAATAAAGTCATCCTCCTTTACCCAAGACAGTGCATCTCTGTGATTTTAAAGTTTCTGTTCACCACATCAGTCCAAAGAATGTGGCCATACAAAAATTCCTAGAACCTATGTATTAAAATTTCTTCACATTCTTTATCTTCACAAAATAGCAGTTAGTGTACACATCTAAGTTATAGTTTTAAAGTATATATACTTTACTAATACTTTTTTGTCAATGGCCAAGACAACTTCCAGTGGACTAATATTTTTCATAATTAATAGTCAGAGAAAACAGCAGATGATCACATTGGTGACCACTGACCACATCTCTTAAAATTACATTCCTCATATATTTATTAGTTGTTTTCCTGCTTAATATAGAACACTGTAAATATTATTGAAATCTAAGGAAGGGCCTATACTTTTTTCTTTTTTCTAAGGAACTATGCAAGTATTCTTTTGGCGCAGACGACAACAGCATTATGGCAAAAGCATCGTGAAGAAAGCTTTGAAGTAGGTGGGCGGAATGATGTTGCGCATGCGCTTAGAATGTCGTAAAATATATTTGAGCCTTTGATTGGCTACTTCAGTATGACGCGTCCCAAACCCCGGATTTCAAGAGTGAAACAATAAAAACAGCCCATCATATTAATACAAACCTGGAACGAGAGTTTAAGAGCTCCCAACTCAAGGTGGGAAAATCATAAGTCTGACATTTTAAAAATGAGCTGCACTTTAAGAGAACAATTGAGAAGTGTTAACATTGACAAATTATTTTATTACAGTGTTAAATTAGGATAGGTAGATCTTTAGAGACAGATTTTCACGGGGTCGTGGAGCAGTTAGCTATGTCTTTGTACCGATTTAGCTAGCACTAGCTAGCCAATGTGTTTTAGTTAGCTATCCTTAGCTATCATCTTGCGATTACCCTTTAACATCGCATTTAGCAGACAGAATGTTAAGATATTGTCAGTTATAGCCACGGTATTGCAGAGCCAGGTCGCATCTAACATTTTCTATCTATTAGCTAACGTTCGGGTAGTTTACTGGCTAAGTTGGTGCTAGGTAGCTTGCAAAGTTGCACGTTTCTTTGTTCACTAACATTAGCTAACTCTTTGTTATATAATGTGATATTACGTTAAATTATGTGCTTGCTAGTTACCTAATTCAATGCCTAGCATTTAAAATAATGTTTGGTCATTGATTAACAAGAATGATGATTGAACGTTGGGCAGTCGCTGTCAGTCACAGTCGTGGTAGTAGTAATAATAATAATAATAATAATAATACATATTGTAACTTTATTTTGTATGGTACTTTTTGTACATAGGATACATCACAAAGTGCTCCATAGAACACAAGAATAAGACACAAGAGTAAGACTCGTGGTTTGCCCACGCTAGGCAGTCGATGGCCTTGATGGTTATTTTTATCAGATTCACGTTACCATATTATTTAGCTTTGCTAGATTTATGCGTAAGCCTTTAAACGTGAAATACCGGAATGCTACCATTTCATCTCACCTAGCTGGTCAAATAAAACAGGTGTTCCGCTGCCATTGCCACTGTTTGGTTATATTGGTATTTTCCAGGTTACCAGGTGAAGCAGGTGTAATTCAGTTCATGTTTTTTCCCAGTCTTACGAATGTAACTGTCTGTGCCATATTTCATATGTAAGAAGAAAGGTGCAGAAAGCAGGTTTTAAAGGGTTCGGGTGTATACATTTTTTTATCAACTAGTTTGTGGGTGTGAACGAGTGAGAGTATGAGAGGGTGAGCATGCATGTTCTCACCACTTTCACTGTGCCTGAACTGTATTCCCATGTCTGTGGATTTCAGCACTTGTAACTCTTTACCAAAGACATGGTGATGGAGAAGCCAAGCCCGCTGCTCGTCGGGCGGGAGTTTGTGAGGCAGTATTACACACTCTTAAACAAGGCACCTGATTTCCTGCACAGGTAACACTATTTCGACTATTTCCCTAGTAATCACCCGTCCGTTTCTCAATAGCGGCAGTTACCGTTTTTTTAAAATCGAATCCGTAATCATTATTTTCGTAATAATGGCGTGTGTAACTCGTTTAATTTTAATGTCGCTTCTGAACGTTTTGGTTTCCGATATCATGATGCACGAGTTTGGCTCACACTGCTCGCCTTCTCTCCCCACAGGTTCTACGGCAAGAACTCGTCCTACGTACACGGCGGACTGGACGGCAGCGGGAAGCTAGAAGAGGCCGTGTACGGGCAAGCTGTGGGTGCCGCGTCCATTAAACGAGCTTTTGGTGTTAACGCTTCCGAAACAATAATGTGACATACATTCAGCAAAGCATGTAGGTCTAGAGTGTTTTGTTAATCAGAAATCTGCGTAGTACCCTCAAGGTGGACATGCCTGAAATAGAAATAGCTTCTCAATTTGTCACGCAAGTTTCTGTGCTTGCACCTGATGTATAAGTTTCCTCTGTCCTTGACTGTCTAATGAAAGCCTTTTTCTCTCCCCTCCCAGGAGATCCACAAAAAGGTCATGTCTCTGCAGTTCAGCGAGTGCCACACCAAGATCCGGCACGTGGACGCCCACGCCACCCTAAGCGACTGCGTGGTGGTGCAGGTGATGGGCGAGATCTCCAACGGCGGTCGGCCCATGAGGAGGTTCATGCAGACGTTCGTGCTGGCTCCAGAGGTGTGTGTTTGCGTGTTTGCATGTGTGCATGTGTGTGTGTGTGTGTGTGTGTTTGCGTGTTTGCATGTGTGCATGTCTGTGTTCGTGTGTCTGTGTTTGTGTGAGTGTGTGTCTGTGTTCTGAAAAGAGCTTGCTCCTGTCTCTGTGTGCTCAGGGCTCTGTGGCGAACAAGTTCTACGTCCATAATGACATTTTCCGCTACGAGGACGAGGTCTTCGGTGATTCTGAGACGGAGCTTGACGAAGGTACGCATCTTCATTTTGAGCTGACACATGAATTTCAATCAGTACGGGTGATTGTGTTTTCAGGAAGAAGCATTTCTCTGCATTCTCCGTATTGACTGTTTTTATTTTTTTGTTGTAGAATCAGAAGAGGAAGCTGAGGAGGAGCATGTGGAGAGGCAGCCCTCCCCTCAGCCCCTGCAGGACAGTCCCATCAGCACCCCCTGCTATGACCCACACCCTGCCAGGTAAGCCCCTCCCCCTACTATGAGCCACACCCTGCTAGGTATGCCCCTCCCCCTACCTTGAGCCACCCCCTGCTCTGTTAGTTATTTGCAAAAAATCACATCCATTTTTTTTGAAAAAATAGTATCAATGTATACAGCTGGATAGATATTTTTCTGGATTACCTTGCCAAAGGGTACCACAGCAGTGGCCTACCTGGGATTTGAACTTGTAATCTTTTGACTCAAGCCTCAAGCTCAGTTTGTTAACCGGTACACTCCACTACACACAGCTGAGCCGTTAAGCTGGGTGTGTGGCAGCTGGTAGTCCGCTGAATCTGCTTTGGTAACCGCAGCAACGGTGTTGAGGAGCTGCTGGAGGAGGATGTTCCGGAGCCACTGCCTGAACTGGAACCAGAGCTGACGAACGAGGAAGCAGCGCCCGAAGCGAGAGCGGAGGAGAAGGCCCCGGAAGAACCGGAGGACACGGTGGCCCCTGCACCGGCTGAGCCCGCCCCAGTCACACCAGAGCCACTCAAGGTCTGTCCCTCCCTATGGCCACATCTCTGGCCACACACACTTGCACCCACACATGCTTGCACGCTTGCACACTTGCACACTTGCGCACACACACACACACACACACGCACACACACACACAAGGTAAACGCATATTTTCCCCTGTTCTGAGTGACAGCATTACAGCTTCTCCTCATTCCTTACAGCCTTCCTCCTGGGCTTCAGTGACCAGTAAGAATCTTCCTGCTGGGGTCCCTCCCCATGTCGTTAAGGCTCCGAGCTCACAGGTAACACGTCCGTATGCACAGGGCCAGCGTGAGGCCTGCGGGAGAAGCAGTGCGTGTGTCTGCCCTCTTATAGGGACAAAGCTTCGCCCTTTTGTACCCTCATTGCAGTGTGTTCAGGGTGTTGTGATCCAAATTATTTTAAAAGTGGAGTGTGTTTTAAAATTGATTTGGTCAAATCCCTTAATAATGGTCACTTGGCATTTTTAAGGTGGTGAAGCCTTGTTGCCAGGAGAAACGTTTGGGCATTTCCTGTTTAGTGTGAGCACCTGACTGGGTTAACGCCAGCTGCGTGTGCTCTGTGCTGATCCGTTTCAGCTCCGAGGGGAGGCGAAACGGGAGGCTCCGCCCCTGCGCGGCCGAGACCAGCGGTCCAGGCCGGGGTTTTCTCCGCGGGGTTCCCGACCCGGTGAGAGCGGCGGCGTTCCTGCGTTTATCACGGCCCGAACCAGCTTAAGGGAACTGGGCCCTGTTTCACACAGCAGGAACACTGATTCAGCTGCTTGACTGCACTGCGTAAAACCCGGAACCCTCACAAATGTGGAACACGGACTGAAGGAAAAACTCCACGTTCCGGGTTCTACTCAGCGCAGTTAGCCGGCTAACTCGGTAATCCTGCTTTGTGAAACGGGGCCCAGATTACTTTCCTGAGTGGATCATTCTGCACGGCCTTCCTGGCGGTCTGGTGAAACTGCTTTAACCGCTGTGACCTGCGGTTCATTTTCAGACGGTGCGTCGCCTTCAGAAGCCGGAAAACCCCAGTTCAACGTCACGGGCAAAGGTAATGGCTCATTTCTAAAGCGAGGGCGTTTTTTTTTTTGGCGGAAACTCGGCGGGGGCGCGTCGACTGACCCGAGCGCTCTCCCTGCCCAGGTTCGGAAGCAGGCGACCCGGACGGCAGGAGGATGGTGAGGCATCCCGACAGCCACCAGCTGTTTGTGGGGAACCTGCCTCACGACATCGACGAGACCGAACTCAAGGACTTCTTCATGAGTATGTACTACGCACTAGCAGAGGTGGAAAATCCAGGTTCAGAAAGTAAAAGTCCGCCCCAGTGTTTTGTTCCAGTCACCTGGATTTGCTAATTAGCACAATTCTTCAGCCAGGAGGTAAACTAAATAGTGAAATCATTTCTGATTTGAGGCCATAGGTGGAAGAAACACAAATTTTTACTTTCTGACCCCTGGGCTTTCCACCTCTGCTCAGCAGTGTGTGTGTATATGCTCGTGCTTCATGTTGTGTGTGTCGAAGGTGTGCGCGCGTGCGTGCGTTCGTTCGTTGATTGGTTTAACTGTTTTTGTGTCTTGCAGCGTTTGGAAATGTCGTCGAGCTGCGTATAAACACAAAGCCGGTGGTTGGGAGGCTTCCCAACTTTGGATTCGTGGTGTTTGATCAGTCGGACCCAGTGCAGAGAATCCTGGATTCAAAGGTTGGTCGCCTGAGCACTTTGGACACAGATGTGATTTGAAAAATAAATAAATAAAAATCAGTCACTAGTCTAGGAGAGTAGAGTCGCTATCATATATTTTAATACAATTTTACATTTTTTAATTTAAAGCTCAGTTTTTTTTTTTTGTTGAATTTCAAGGCATTTGCTGGGGGTGTTTCACTAGTGCCCTCTAGTGGCTGGCTGTTGCGATGTCCGTGTAAGCTGTTGTAACGGGAGACTGGGAGAGTTCTGTTGGCTTGTCCTTCACTGTCCTCCTGTTCTGTCGTGTCCCTGAATGACCCCCATCCCCCGCCGCAGCCACTAATGTTCCACGGGGAGGTGCGGCTGAACGTGGAGGAGAAGAAGGCGCGGGTCGTGCGAGAGAGGGAAACCCGATTCGGGGACGAGCGGCGCGACGTGCGCCGTGGCGACCGGGCCTTCGGGGGCCCGCGGGGCCCTGTGGGAAGTGGCGCGCGGGACGGGAGGGCCCCCTCCACGCGGGGCGGGGTGGCTCTGAAGCCCGAGGGCCGTTTCGCCGGACAGCGTCGCTGACAGCGCCACCTGCAGTTTGGGAGGACTACAGTACACTATTTGTCCTCTTAAAATCTGCCTGTGTCGATGGATTTTTTTTTTTTTTTTTTTCTTTTGGTTTTTGGAATGCGACATGACCTGTCAACCATTTTTCAGTTGTGATGCAGGGGAAACTAACAGAGCACTTTTGTTTTTTCAGCTTCGAGCTGATACTCCTTTACTGGTTTTTCAAGAGCTTGCTTATATCTCATTTGTAATTTAACTAAATGGACCAAGAAGGAACTTTCGCATCTGTGTTGGAGAGACACAGCAGTAACAGGCTAATCACTGGTCACATGGCCTGTGGTTTGATGAAGAGATTAAATGTACAACCTGAAGATCCTGAGGGGCTATTTTCAGAATCCCTCACATTTGCACATTTTCTGTCATTTCTGCCCAGTGCTGTCGGAATCAAAAGGTGCAAATTTTGTGCAACTGGGTGAGGAAAAAAAAAAAAAAACTTCCCCTATAAGAACATTGCTTGAAACTAATCGCATTATTGCACTTATCAATATGCACTAACAGGTACTTTTTTTTCTTCTTATTACGTCGATATGGCTGAGATCAGTCTTCACGCTATATCTAGTAGGTTTGGAGGAAGCCGTGTCCTTGATCCTTGATTGTTTCAGTTTATGATGGGAAAATAACTGAGAGCATATTTTCCCTTAAATAATGAGAAATCCTAAACGTTAGATGAGTGAAGATGACTGACTCCATCCATCCAGGCTTACATGTGGAGCAAAAGCCTTCAACTACTTTTTCGCCTCTTGACAAAAGCATTATGGTGCCTTAAGTTGTGTGTTTGTCTGTGTGTGTGCGTGTGTGTGTATGTGGCGCTAAGCAGCTTTCAGATGCTTTTGAGAGGTTTTTTGAGAAATTAGATTTTTGCTTTCATTTGAGTTTAATTTGCTAAGGCTGTTTCTTTGAATGATTTCAAAATGGTGACTGAACTACACAGCTTGGCGTTGACAGGGAATGGTGCTTGTTGGCGCAAACACAGGCTGTCCCAAGAGAATTAAAGAATGTAAACACTATGTCCTGTTGACTTCGGTCACAATAAAGCCGTTGATTTGTCAGCCAGGTACAGCTTTACCAGCAGCTCATAGGTCAATCTGACAACCAATAAACAAGGATGGAGTCGCCTAAATTGCAGATGTAGCAGAATATTTATCACCTTGTGAACATAATCCTCTAGGGACTGCTTGTGAACTCTGAACCTGCAAAGAATACTTAACTGTGTGGCATTGGTGTTGAGTCACTGTTTTCTGTGGATTTCAGAGTTGTGTACAGCAGAGCTCTTTCCGTTCCAGGCCGTTAGCCTTTCTCTATGGCAGTGTTTGCTATGCTGGGAAACTTTTGGCCGTCTGCTGATGGGACAGCGTTGTCTGAACCCTGTGCTTTTCAGCTCATGATGAGTAACCGGTACTTGTCGAGTTGTTGTTTACACTCATCTTCTGCTGTTATCACTTGGTAGGCATGAACTGTTCTCCTTGTGTCTGGAACACGTCCTTGCTTAAA
This sequence comes from Anguilla rostrata, assembly GCF_018555375.3. Taxonomy (NCBI): domain Eukaryota; kingdom Metazoa; phylum Chordata; class Actinopteri; order Anguilliformes; family Anguillidae; genus Anguilla; species Anguilla rostrata. Next base: position 8,245,882 of record NC_057937.1, read on the forward strand.
AATTTCCTGTTTTCAAAGAGGGGACCTGACCAAATACCCGAAGTCAAAGCACCCCCCCTCCTTGACTGACTCTACCTTCCACTTCCTGTGTTACCGTATCCCTCCCTGTGTACTTCCTGTGGTACACCTTGTCATTTCTTTCTCCTAAAATACGGGGGGAAATGTCACCTGTCTTTCTTGAAGCGTATTCTACACTTAACTTTGAACTGAATGGAAATTGAATTCCATTTTTCATTTTTGAGTAATAATTCCGGCGGTGTTATGAACCTTCCCTCTCAGCACTCTTTCATTTCCTAAGTGTGCAAGTGCATCAACACTGCCACTGAACACTGTGATGATGGGTTTTTTTTTTTTTTCCATGATTCCCTCAAGAAAATACACTTTGTTTTGTGTTAAGACTAAGGCCTGTACAAATTGATTGGTGGTTCATAAATGTGGTCCATTGTACAGCGTTTACTTGAGAAATTGTAATGTGTGAGCAACTGTTCCCATTAACATAAATTGCCATTTAATAAACAGTTCATAAGAAATTGTAATGTTTCAGTGACTACTTTCATTTCAGTTTCAGTAACTACTTCCATTAACAAACAGACAGTTCCAAATGAAAGAGTAGCTATGCATGCAGTTCCACTGCATGTGTCTTGATGTAAGTAATACTGGCTGTAAGCATGAATGTCCTGTTGCAGCTGCAGCAACAGCTGTGGCCATTTACACAGGATTGCCTTAAAGCTAAATCTAATGTACACCATTGGGATTCACTCTTGCACTTGAAGATCTATGGTTTGTGCGATTTCTCTGCACTTTATTGATCAAATAAAGTCAAAGTTGATTACACTGTTCATTCATTCATTCATTCATATGTAGTTACTCAAAGTTTTCAAAGTAAACATTTTCCTGAAAAAAAGTTTAACGTTTGAGTCACAAACAAAGGAGAGCGTCTTTGGTACTCCACTAGTGAGAAAAGCCATGCAGGTAACCGGTATCCACGTGCACTGAACATAAACGCCAGGAGGCAAAAGGAAGCAGAGACGTCATAACTATTTTTAATTGCGCTCACGCACACAGTCCTGCCATTACATTTCTTCCCCAACAGAGGGTTATAGGTAGCGGTTGAAACAAAGGCCCACCTCCTGCAATTGGCAGATACATGAATGTTGCACTTGTTCAATTTGTAATGTTCATTGTGCGAAACTATTATGCCCCATTTGGCATAGAACAAAACCCGAAGGATGAACTTCCGCTGCCAGCAGAGAAAATATTTTTTTCAAATCATATGTGGACCATGGGCGCCAGCCTACGCTAGTTGGCCTCCTGTGAAGTAAATCTATGACGTCATCGGAACAGGCCTGTGCGTCGAGTCTCTTTGTTAACAGTTCGACAATTGTGATCCTACGACTGTTGTGTCACAGCAAACCATTATTTATATAAATACCACACATGGTAGCTACCTCTACAGCAGTTTCCGTTATTTAATGAAATACTCTTTTTCCCAGAAAAGCAAAGTAATCGGACCAATACGTACAACATGTCAACTCTCCTTTCGGAAACGGAAAAATATAACTTTATTAGCGTCATAGACAGAGGAACATTTGGACAGGTGGCGACGTTCCAGCGGCAGAGCGATTTAAAAACTGTGGCAATAAAGACATTGCCCCTCAGCAGCGCCAATATGTTAAAACGTGAAACCAGACTTCTAGCTGCCCTCGCCCGTGAAAATTTGGAGCAAAGCCATATCGTGCATTTTTTCGAATCTTTTCGAGACCAAGAGTACCAACACATGGTCTTCGAGGTTCTGGATAAAAACTTGTATCAGTTTCAGGCGGATATCGGTTTCAAGTCTCTGTCCATCCGAGATATCCGTACTATTACATTCCAAGTCCTCACAGCTCTGAGTAAATTGAAGGCTATCGGAATCGTTCATGCTGATATCAAACCGGAAAACGTAATGCTCGTCGATCAGAGCCAACACCCCTTCCGAGTGAAGCTGATCGATTTCGGTTCCTCTTACACCATCGATGAAGCGGACGCCTTACGGGTTTCCTACCTCCAAACCAGGTAGATAATGGATGTTGCATAATTTATTGACGTCAGTAAACTTGGTGAAATATGCGTGCGTATGTAAGTGGAATTGGATGTGTGCTTGTGTGCACTGTGTGTAGCCTAATTGTGCAAGTGAGAATAGTTTGGCTACAGATATCTGCGGTTTACACTCTATGTATGCCTATGTTTTCAGCACAATAGAATGTTCCTCGGTCATTATTTTGCCACAGCAGATTAGGATAATGTGCATTTCTCCTGACTGTCCCTGAGCAGTGATGAGCAAATGCTCAATAAGACTTCTTGCCTCTTTTTTCCAGCTTTGTCTTTCTTTCACAAATAGACATTTAGTTAAATGTCTTGTGGGCCTTGTCTCTCAGATACTACAGGGCTCCTGAGATTGTTCTGGGACTGCCCTTCTGTGAGAAGATGGACATCTGGTCGCTGGGCTGCATGGCGGCCGAACTGTACCTCGGCCATCCCCTCTACCCGGCGAATTCGGAGCTGGAGCTGCTACACTACATGTGCGAGACCCTCGGAATGCTCCCCACCAGCCTCCTCAACTCCGCCAGCAAGGCCAAGTACTTCTTCGACCTGGTTAAGAGACGCGTGGGGGAGTCCCAGTGGAAGCTCAAGCCCACCCAGCAGAGGCTGTCTCTGACCGGGAGGCGGAGCTTGAGGAGGCACGTGGTGACCTCGCTGGCCCACCTGGAGAAGGGCGTCCCCGTGGCCGGCTTCGGGAGGGAGGACGCGGTGGAGATGTTCGACCGCTGGTGCATGGTGGACCTGCTGAAGAGGATGCTGACACTGGACGCGCGGAGCAGAATCGACGCCGGCCAGGCTCTCCGCCACCCATTCGTCACCCTGCAGCACCTCCGTGCGTCCGACGGCTACCGCCAGTACTACGATTCCTCGCTGCGGGGGTACAGGGAGGCTCTGATCCCCCGCCAGCCCAGCCCGGACGTCCCTGACCGGACCCTGGCGCCCCCCAGGGAGAAACGGTCCCTGAGGAGCTCGCTGCGGTCGTTCTTCGCCCGCCTCTGCGTTCTGAAGCGCAGGAAGAAGCCCGTCGGCCCCCGGCCCGCCTCGGACCACATGAAGGGGCAGCCAGCTCTGCCAGGCCCGCAGGCGAAGGAGGACAGCGCCGAGGGTTTCGGGACAGCCGAAAAAGGACACGAAAGCCCGCCGGCAGGCACCGTGGCAAGCACCAGCCAGGCGACGTGCGACGAGGTGGAGAAACGCCACAGTCAGATAAAACGCCAGGGGTTAAGAGGCTGTATGATGCAAACACTTTTAATGCCCCATGAGTGCTGTTGTTGTAAATCCCACCCCACTGATGAGTCATGAAGCAGTTATCCCTACGTACATTCAAAACACCCACTCATTGCTATAGCAACAGACACGTGACATTCCAGCGGGGCTATTAAGTGGCTGTGACACCGCAGCAGCTAGTCTAGAGGTGGCATACCTTTTTTAGGACATTTGCTGCAAAGCTTGATCAGGGTATTCCATAGATAATCTTCCTAACAGTGCCTGTACTCATCATGTTTGCCCCCCATCTCCTCTGCCCTCTCCTACAGGAGCCAGCCCCGCTGTCCTGGTCCCCCTAAAGCGGGAGACTCTTCCCCAACCTCCTGCAGGGTCCAGAGCGCCACTGTGGCGAGGTGATCACGGAGCTGCCTACTACCCAGAATCCAGGCTTCATCCCGGGCCTACGCCTCCTGCCACTCAGTTCAGTCGCTCGCCAACACTGAGATACAGACGCTGGAGACCCCTTGCCCTCTGCCTACCCCCTTCTGCCACACTCTGGCCCGGGGTGGAACTGGTCTTCTCAGGTGCTCTTGGAGATCGTCCCGCTCGGCTCCTTCTCAGACACGCCAACGTCCAAACTGGAGCGCTCAAAGTCAGGAGGCCTCCGTCCCACAGCTCCTCTCCTGGGTCTCCTCCGCCATGTTGCAGTTAAACATGAGTGTGGAGTGTAGGTTGCTCGGCAACATGCTCCGCCCAGCAGCTGTCATTGGCTCATTGAGAGAGGCGCATCACCCGGCTTCGGCTGGGCTGGCAAACAGAAACGGGTGCTTTCTGAAATGGAGTGAAATACATGTACCTTACAAACAATACTTCAGAGGATGAATGTACCTTACCAGTTAAAATGAGTAAGACTCTAGAACATGCTGTTTCCAAAAAAACATGACAGATGCAATTTTTTGTTCAAAGACAGTAATGAAGTAATAAATACAGTTAAGCTGAAACACTGTTCACTGTTCTCCATACTGTACCATTAAAGCTGAGCTGCGCAACCCTGTTCCTGGAGATCTACCTTATTATTCTGTATATAGTGTAGGTAGTAAGTATAGTATACTTGCATATGTTGTGGTCTTCTCTGGGTGTGATTGCATTTTTTGTGGCTGTAAAACCACAAATACGACATTGCTTTATGCAGAATAAAATAGCTTCCATATGTTGTGCATCCAAATGACTGACTGTAAGCACAAGGCATCCTCAGCAGATGTTCTGAACTGTTCTCCTACCACTAGAGGGTGCTATGTTCATGGCTGGACTACATCACCTGGCTGATAGCAGTTAGACTGCACTGCGTCTCTGAGCTCCCCAGCCACGTCCTATAAAACAATAAATATCACTTACTATCATTATTGTAATCAGTAGGTAAGACTCATTGTATGTGGTGTAAACAAGTGTTTCACCCTCTATGCTGGCAAAACCATGCCCCTCCAGAAAAGAAAAGAGTAATACTGACTGAATCATCATAAATGATTAGTGGCCATTTCTTTCATAATGAAACTGCTAGCTTGGTGTGACTGGACGGGGGGGAGGAGGAGTCCTGCAGGGTGCACGCTTGCTCGCCGTGGGTGCTCTGCGGTTTTCGGGCTGCCGTGCGACTGTACAATAACGGTTTTTGTGACTGCGGGCGCGCCTGGCTTGCTGGGCCATAAGCCGATCTGGAATTTTAGCAATAAAGTTGTAATCTTTAACAGGAAGCTGCTGAGCAAGGTCCGCTATTGTTCCGTCTGACAGCGAACCCGGGAACCTGGGGGACGCCACGCGCGCGTCTCGCTTTGGCCCACCCTCGGATCCCCACCCAAGCACCCCGGTCCAACTGCCTCTTGACCCCCACACCTCTCTCCCTGTGCCCCTTCGATACTCAGCATCTTCTCCAACTACCTACCCGCCTTGTCTGAGCTTCAAAGTGGGGAAAAAAACCTTTGCATGCCCTAGAATCAAGAGTGTCTTTAAAAAGCTAAAAATAAATAAACGTGAATAAAAACCCTGCTTCTGCTGCATTAGCTTCATCAGTTCTAAAAATCAACCAGTGAAAAGTTTGATACCGTCACTGCAGTGCTAATGTAGCACAAGGTGCATAATCCTTTTTTGTGAGGCTCTCTTGCAACCTTGTTTTTTTATGGTCACGGTCCAAAGTCACAGTTACCTCAGGGACGTGTGAGGCTCCAGCTCACAGTGCGCTAAGTGGCTCGGGTGGGGTGATATGTTTTCAAGGACAAAATGACAATTACTGGGGGGAATGAAATTTTATTTTGTTAAAACTCGCTTTCTTTCTATACATAGAGAGATTTAGATTTTTCCCCTGATTTGATCTGGCCCAAAACTGCATTATTGGTTGTAAATAGATTTGTGGAGGTTTGCCTTTAAGCTCTGCTGTGCTGGTGTACATAGAAACACCAGATTTTATTGGATGATATTTATGGTCCCCCTTTTCTTTCAACAACAGTCTATTTGGATCCACTTGGATTCTATGCCAATCTTTCTTTTTATTTGTGTCATTAACGTTCTTTGTGGAGGAAAAAATGCTGTCTGATGACAAAATCCACGCAGAATAGAAATGTCCTTTTGAGGTGAAAGGACGCTGAATTAATTCCATATACAGTGCATTCAGTGAAGAAATAGGATACTATAGTCCTTTGTTCAAGACCGTTTTCCTGAAAATTCAAGACAAAGGTGAGCTGAGCTTAAACGCTGCCCTGGGTTCTGAGGGTTTTTGGGTTTCAGTCAGGTGACGTGTTGCTTCTACGAAGGACACACTCTCTCTTACAGAGAGCAAGACTTTGTCCCGAGGGCAGCAGGAACTTGGGGTCCGGGATGGGGGGTGGGTGTTCAGGGAGGAGGGGGGTGGATTGTTTTTTTTTTTTTTTTATAAAGCTGTGTTTTCCTTGTGACCTCAAAGCCCAGCTGATTGGCTTTAATCTCTACTTGAGTTCAATGGCTTTAGACAGATTAACATTCTAACAGCGAGATCCCGCAAATCCACCGGGATGCAGGGGAACAAAAGGCCTGCAAAGAACGCGCTCATTAGTCCCGCACCCCTCCCTCTCCCCCGTCCCGAAACCTTCCCCCTGCCCCCCGCAGTCCTGTGTGATGGAAACTGCCTTTTGTAATATTACACTGCCCACAGACCAGCATTAACGCCCCCAAGAGAACATTCTGGGCCTTATTTACGCAGCCTTGATGTAAACAGCGCAAAAAAAAAAATCTACTGTTGTGAGGTAACTGAGAAAAAATGAGGGTGTGATTAACCATTTTAGTTGTGAGATCACAAATATGTAATTAGAATGTTCTTAACTGAACATTCCGATGCTGATGTAACAATCACTACTGGTAATTGAAAGCAATGGAGTTCTAGAACACTTGAATGTGAATGTTTTGAAATTTTTTAAAATTGTTTTATTAGTTTGGTATGTTTTAGTCATTTTTTTATTTTCCTATCCTAATAGCACAATTGCTTAATATAAAATGTTTTGTGGGTTTTTATTTCTGTTGAATATCATTTTGTCCTCTGCCTGTACGCTAAGAAATCTCAAAAGTGTTTAAAAAATATTTTTTAAATGAGCTGGCGATGAAACAAAGAGCTGACGTCTACTGTTGCGGAAGTACTGGACAAATCAATCAAGTTCAAAGCAATTATGAACGGAAAGTAGTGTTGCTAATTTTAGTTGTCTGAGAACTGTATGTTCTCAAGGAGGTTAAACAAAACAGAAAGTTAAAATGCACTTGCTGCGTAACACGTGACATTCTGCTCCCTCAGGGTGAATTTTAACCGACGTCATTTTAGCTCAAAGCAGGTAGCTGAATCACCGGTCCACCTGAAAAGCAGAGGATTGTGACTTGCTCCCATTCCTGTGAGGCTAGCTTCTCTCATTTCTGTTTCTTTCATCACAGAAGGTGAAGGATGAAGCGCATTGTTTTGGTTATCTTTTGTTGCCTCAAAAAAGCTTTGTTAGCTCTCTCTCTATCTCTCTCTTTCACACACACACACACACACACGGTCCCTAGCATGTGCAATTCCCACCGCATACAAATCCCTAGTGAGAGGTGAGACTTGTTTATTTGAGGGAGGCACTGTGGGAAAGGGTAGCTTGTTCTGTTATCGGAGCTCAGCTTCACGTCTGAGACTCCTATGACTTCCAAGTCCCATGTATATAGCCGCAACATCTTGTACATCAGTGCAAATCCCACAATCCCTCCGGTGCAGTGTTCGGTGTGGCGGCATGTTTGTTGCAGGTTTGCAACAATGCTGATGTAGTTTTGGATGCTGATATAGATCTCTACCTCCTGCTTCTCATCTGTTCCTGGACTCTGAAACAACTGGTTTCAAGTCATGAGAATCCATCATGCGCACACACTTGACAACCATTTGACAACAAAACAAGATCGTCTGCGATCATACTTCTGAAGATTACCATTGTCTGAGAATGATGTATTTGGAAGATTACCATTGGCTAAGACGAGCCACTCCTTAAACACACACCTTACTAAGCTCAGTGCTTTTACTTTCTCTCTCTCTCTCTCTCTCTCTCTCTCTCTCTCTCTCTCTCTCTCTCTCTCTCTCTCTCTCTCTCTCTCTCTCTCTCAGTTCAATAGAGAAGTGAGCTTCATGGCCCATAGAAGGCAGCCTATCCTCCTTTTTCAGATCCCAGGACCGACAGACTAATGTGAGCTAACATGCACAGTGCGGTACCGTCTGTGCAGGTCCAATCAGACTGGGCCAGTGGATGTGCCTGAGGCCTACAGACATTCTGTGGCACCCAGCAGAATGCACACTGCCACCAGGCAGCCTCCACAATGCCTGTCTGCAGACTGCTATCAGTTAGCATGATATATCCAATCAAATCACAGCTGTCCTGTGAAAAATGAATATGAAATTTTTTTTTTCATATTTCCTCACAAAGATTATGTCCTCGAAACCCCTAATTGCTAATTCTCCAGGTGTTGCATCAATACATGAATGTACTTATACATATATATATATTTATATATATATATATATATATATATATATATATATAGCGCTGTTAATTTAAGAGTTCATGATCTGTCTTAAGATGAGAAATGAGAGGCGGGGAAAAATAGTGTTTTATTTTAGATTGTTCTGACTCAAACCCAGCTTCCTGTTCCAAGTTTTTCCTCAAGTTAGAAGAGCTGAACTAAGCTTGACAGGGAGAGGGGAGGGGATAGTGTTCAAGTTCATGACCACTTTCAGCACTTCAGCAGGAGTCAGGGGGTACTTCAATGCAGTCCTCTCTTGAAAATTGTTTTAGTTTAGCCTGGCAAGAATATTCACATGTCAGGGGTCCGTGATGCTGAGTTAAACTGTGTCTCTCCGTACGTGTGTGACTGGTCACTTGAAACAGAAACAGAAATCAGTTTACTTCTCTTTTTTTTTTACTTCACTTCTTTTTCTCCCAGAAGTCAGTTTTATCTCCGCTGCAACTCGTCCGTTATTCGCCCATGCAGCCTCTTCACTGAAGAGGTCTCCGCGGAAGGAGGTGGGGCCCAAACCATTGTCACATCATCAGACCGGGAACCGCAAAGAGAGCACAGAAGGTCAGGTGTTGCTAGGGATCCTGGCGTCCAGTCTTGGAGCGCCTGCCTCAAGACACCATCCAGGTAAGAGAGTGGGGTGAGGTGATGGGCAGTCCTTTTTACTTCTTTACACACTGCGCTGTGTGAAACACTTGTGAAGTTTGGGGGGGTTGGGGGGAGTATGTATGTTAAAAGAACTGAAATTCTGTGTAAGCCCAACTGAACTTTGGTAATGTAGGGACAGAGAGTGAAAGACGGATAGGGTAAAGCACAGAGCTGTTCATTACTTCAGCCGCTAATTAAATGTGTTCAGTTTACACCACTTATCATTGGGCCTGAATATAATCACGGGGCCTTTGTGTAATGAATCATTTCTGTAGTTAAAGCTTGCTGCAACTGCATAGAGTCTGTTGGATTATTTCTTGCGCTTTGATTGGCAATAAATTGATTGTTTTTAAAGCAGACCTGGTGACTCAGTGTCAGACAGATGGCCTTTAAATATGTGGGTGGGTGGGGTTGAGGCAGTTTAAAGTATTTAGCATTTAACAACAGCATTTGCATTTGAAAAATGGATGCAACAAACCCCCTCCTTTTACCCCTCTATCAGTTTTTTTTTTACTTTGTGTAAACAAATTTGGAAGAAGTCACCCTTCCAACTTCACTGAAGCTGGCGTTCTAAAACAGCTGTGTGATATTATTCCAGCCCATCAGAATAAATACAGAGATATTACCAACAACAAAGCTGCAATCTTTCTTTTATATAATGCCCAGAATCGCCTCCTTCTTACCTCTGTTTGATCTCCCACGAGGGAGATATAAAAACTAATCGGCAAAAGAAGGAGAGAAAGATAGAGAGACAGTTGATTAAAGGGGAGAAATGCTCAATAAAATATTATTTTTAAAATAGTGTTGCAGCCTTTTTTTTTTTGATTACAAAAGAAGGTGTACAAAAAAAAAAACAAAAAAAAAAAAAGTCTCGAAACAAGTGGAATGCAGGTCTGGGCCCGAGCCAGCCAATGCTCATCAGATGGGAGGATTGCGTTTCCATTCACTAGCTACTGGGACGCGGATTCTGGTTTGGTGAGTTTAGAGGCAAGGATTACACAAAGGGGTGAAGCCCAGCCACTGCGTGTGTGTGTGTGAAGAGAGGGACAGGAGAGAGACCAAACATTTCCCATCGGCGCAAAAGGTGGCGGTGCGCTACTCGTTTCGTGCGGACCTTCTGACGACGTTATCTTTCTTCTGTTTGTACTTTCACTCTTTTTTTTTGTACCTAATTATCGTGTGACTTTTTCTTTTTCTTTTTTTAAAGTTTTGTTTCCAAAAGATTGTTTCCATTGAGTCTTTTGACTTTTTGTTTTTGTTGTTGTTGATGCTCAGTTCAACTTTTGGAGCTCTGGATTGTTACCTAGTTGGTGTTTTTTTTGTGTTTGTTTTTAATGTATGTATGTACGTGTGTGTGTATGTAAGTGTACCTGAGCCAGTGAGCGTGTGTCTCAGTGAGTGAGTGATTGAGAGAGTGCGTGTGAATGGGTGTGTGTTTCTGCTAGTTTTTCTTCAAGAACTTTTTTTTTTTCTTTCTCTCTCTCTCTTTTTTCCCCTCCTCTGCACAGAGGAATGTGGGGCTTATGGCAGTGAGAATCAGGTATTTTGCTTCAGCCTGCGCTAATTACTCACTCTCCCCTCAAGACCTCGCCGGAGTCCTGCGTTCCCCTTGACTCCTGAAAACAGGAACGGCGGCAGAGGTGACTGCCGGACAGCGGAAAAAGGGGGGTGAAAAAGAAGGACTAGAGGAGAGACTGAGGTCCCGCTCACGGGTTTGAGGGAAGGAAGGAGTCGCCGGATCGCCCCGGGAACGGAAAGTAGAGCGAGCGAAAGAAGATGCTCCTGTTTGAGTCCGGCTCCCCCGACATCTCCCTGTGAACGCCCGCGCAGTTCCGACAGACCGGCCCCGACTTCAGCCGCCGCAGCTCTTACAGGTACAGGTAAGCCGGTCTCTGTCTCGTCACCCCTCTCTTCCGAAAGCTCTTGGGGCGGTTGAACTAAGGGGTCTAACTGCTGAAGTCAAAAGACTCAGAACCCCCGGCTGATCTCAGCCTCCTGCCTGTGCGTGCTTCCAGCCTAATCATTATCACCCCCCACCCCACCCTCCCAATGAATCGCTTTAGAAGAGTGCTGGTCATCTGTGCGCTGAATATGAAAGAAAATCATCCCTTTTCTGTGTGCTCCAGGCTTGCCGATGTGTCATGAAACAGCTCAAAAGAGAGAGAACGATTTAGTGTTTATTAGGGAGGGACGAGTTTCCGTCTTTCAAGCCGCACGATGACAGACATGGGTGCTCTGCAAAGCTGAGCTTTTTTTACAGTCTCTTATTTTTAAAGGTCAGAGACACGTTTCTGTGAACTTCAGCGTGACACCAAACTAGAACCAATTTGGAAACGGCTGAGGGTGTTTTTCGGCGTAGAGTGCAGCGTATGAGAGTGTGACAGGTGAACCCTGACACACCTGCGCTAAGGAGTTCCTCCATTCCGGAAAGCTGCTGGAATGTTCTGCTCCAGGCGGAAGACGAGCAGGTGCCCTGTCCCACCTGTGCGGACTTCCCACACATGTTCTGAGACACATCAGCCGGAGGGGGGTTGGGGGTTAATAGTGCTGGCTGTTGGAAATATTTAAAATGTTATTACTGTAAATATCACGAATGCTTTGGTGGAGTGAGGGGGGGGGGATGACAGCAGCACTGACAGGCCTTCTGTTGAGTGAGCATATTGAGGAAGTGTTTAAACAGCTAACACAAGAAACCAGAGGAACAGGAAGATGGGGATCGGATGGTTGAAAACAGCTCAGCCATTAACGGGCAAACACTGCAGCTGCCTTTTTTTTTTTTCTATGCTCAAGGGGAACAGAGAACGTCGAGTCTGGGAAGAGACAGGATTTGGGTTGTGGTTAAACTCCGTGCTGTGAATTTCTACAACTGAGAAATCCGGTTTGACAGTCTCCGTCTGTATTATTAGTTTGAAATGTACGGCGACGATTTACGGTATTTCACCACTGAGATTTCACCAGCCTCCTCACCTGATTAATTTTTTGTATTGGCACTGAATTGGCCTGCAATATAAGTGCTATATGCTATCCTCATGACATGTGAAATTTCACTCAGGAAAAGTGATTGGTGAAACACCTCGCAGCTGATAAAATGTGCTCCTTGAAAAAACTTTCTGACCTCCAAGAGAGACACAGATTGATTGGATAGTGGCTGCTGGATAGCTAACTCCTGGGCTAATAGATCTTTATCAGTGCTTGGAAGAATAGTATCAAATTCCAGAGGAATTTTAAAAGAGGATTTAAGGACATGGTGTGCCCCAAATCAACCCCATCCTGTGAATCTACAGCGGTCACTGTGGCTGAATGTTGTAGGCAATCGCACTTTTTCCAACACTGTACTGTAAGTCAGTGTTTCGGACCGTGGGGTGCAAAGCTGTTTCTTGCATCATGATATTGCTTATTTGTCACACTGCTGTCAAGGGGGGATTCTTTTTTTTTTTATCACCACAGGGGTCTCCAACTCCTGGAAAGCCACAGACTGCTGGTTATGTTTCTCTTGCAATGAGTTTTGGTGAGAACAGCCAAGTTGAACGAACTATATAACGAAGTGCTTTAATTGGTCAATTAAATAATGTGTAGAAATAAAACCCGGCAAACTAGCGTGAGGTTCTTGGCAACCATCGGAGAGGGTGAGCGGTGAGAAACACAAACTTGGCTTTCTCGTTTGTGGTTGGACGGCGTTTTCTTTGCTGAGACGTTGGCGCTGGGGCGTGCGCCTGTTCTGGCATGTTCCGGCACACCGCTCTCCCGAACCTGCGGAGTTCAGTTGGAAGGGAGAGGGAGACGGGCGTCGTCAACGCTTGCCTCGGTTTCAGGAGTGGGAGTCGCTTGAGAAATAGTATTTTAAAGAAAAGAGGTGAGAGAGAGAAAGAGAGGTGGGGTGGGGGGGGGGGGGCAAGTGCTGAGATTAGTTTCGGTTGTGTGGTACTTTTAACATGGCAGGTGATCAAGCAGAATGTAAGAAATTGTCAGTTACACTGGGAGTCGGAAATGGTTTCTCCTCTGCATTGATCTTGTGCGCTAATCAAGTCTTTAATTACTTTTAGGCTGCATTAGCCTAAATGAACATGGGTTCACTGAACTTACTGATGAACTGTTTAAAAGAGACCCTAATCCCAACAGAGGCAGCTCCCATTCAGAACAGAATGTGGTTTACGTTTCAGTAATAGCCTCTTTCCACTGTAGAGCTGGAACCAGGCTGGCTCATTATTGCCCTCTCCCACTGTAGAGCTGGAACCTGGCTGGCTCATAATAGTCATCTCCCACTGTAGAGCTGGAACCAGGCCAAACCTGCTCAGCACATTTCATATGACATCATCCGCAGTTAGAACTTTAGCGTAACATCACACAGGTTTGAATAGCTGTGTCATTAGTTTTTTGGTTTTTTTTGTTCCTCTGTTCCCTTTCTGCATTAAATCCTTCCTCAGCATCTGCGCAGCAATTTTGTGGTAAACCTTGGCATCGTAGAGCACCGTGTCAAATCGTCACGGACGCCACTGACCGGGTGTTTCGGAAGCCAAAGCTTTCTCGAAACACCATAGTGAAGGGCACTGTTTTATTCTTTTCTCGTCATTGTTTTTTTTCCCCCTGTCGTTTCCTTCCTACTTTTCCCTGCCACCTCTGTTTTCCCATCGTCTGCTGCGATCAGCAGTTAGCGGCTAGCGCTTAGCTTACCGTCCCGTTAAAGTTAGCCAGGTGTCGGCGGCGTTTAAAGTTGAGCCAGGCCAGCACGTAAGCACCCAGACCGGCGAGGGCGTGTCGGCCGGTTTCCAGGGCGATAGCGTAAAGCAGGCACTAGAAGCAGGCGAGAGGCCGCTTATGCGGCTCATCGAGATGAGTTAGCTTCCCTTCCCCCGAGGTGCGCGAAGAGTTCCAGGAACTCTCCGGCCCTTCTCTGGAACAGTGACCCAGGTTGCTAAGCGCCGCGCAGGCAGCCGTGGTGACTCAGAGGAGGCAGGGCCGACGGTGAGAGGCTGGAACATTCCCAGCAGGAAGCGTTCGGACACGACTCGCCGCGGCCTCGACCCTGCCTCGTCAACAGGATCTCACACCGCTCTCGTTCCGTCAGCGTTCTGCTCCCGTTCCCCGTTTCCAAATTCTCAAAAATGGCAATCGAGGAGACGGCTGTGACCTGTCGGAACGCAGCGATTCTGATTTGCCGTGCGCGTAAGGCTTCCTGTAGCATCTATCCTCAACATCTTATGAAAAATTTGTTCATAATTTTAAAAATTTGCAGGTTGTCCCAGACAAAAGTACCCGCTGAACAAATTAATGATTAAATGATAGTTCAGTAATACCCAAAACCAAAGCGTAATCAGTTTGCTGGATGTGAAGGAGTGATTGGTAGACGGACGGCTGATGCTGTTGTGGTTTTATAGGGTTGTCTTAAAAAAGCAGACCTGTGAACAGCCGTCAGTGCACCTGTGAACTGTGGGCTGAGAATCAGTTTTCTCCCCAGCTGCACGCTACTTTGTGTGTGTGCGTGTGTCTGCGCATCTGCATGTGTGCCTGTGTGTGTGTGAGTGCGTGTGCGTGTGTGTGTGTGTGTGAGTGCGTGTGCGTGCGTGTATGCGTGCCTGTGTGTGTGTGAGTGCATGTGCATGTGCGTGTGTGCGTTCGTGTATGTGTGCGTTTGCATGTGCCTGTGTGTTTGTATGTGCATCTGCGTGTGTCTGTGCATCTGCATGTGTGCCTGTGTGTGGACCACAGATGAATGTGTTATTACACAAAGTAGTCAATTTGAAGGAAGCTCTGATACCTATGTGGTGCAGAAATGAAGAAGAACAAGAATACCTCCAGCAGCTTCTGTTGAGCGTGACTGAACTCTACCATAGTACTGTTTCAATATGGCCCACAGAGTAGTGACTATTCAGCGACCATGCAATTTATACAGCGGCAGCCCTGTCCAATGTGTCCTACTCTCATTGGCCACATCTCCCTGCTACACTCATGCCTATGTCAGAAAATGGCTGTTATCTGCCTTCACTTTTAACCAGTGGGGAGTAGGGGGGGGTAAGCCAAGGCTTGTGTTTCATAAAGAATGCACATGGAAGTACAACCTCGTCTTACAAAAGAGCTTTTTACAAGTTTAGTTTAATTAAGGGAGGTTTATTTTTGGATGGCCAGCTGAGACCAAAGCTCTGATGCAGATTTCCAGGAGTCCCACACGGGACCCCCCCTACAGCACCCCAAACCCCCACCCCACAGTTAGGGGCCCGTGCATGCTCCCTACCCCCTCACCCTACTGGTGGTGTGAAGCATAGTGACACTTTAATCTAAAAAGAAATCTATTTACTCTCCACTCAGTCTTATCTAATGCTGTTAAAATGCTTTGTTTCATACGCCCTCTCTTGTTCTTTTCTATGCAAGCGGGTCAATGTTGGCATTTCCTCCTAAGATTCGGCAACGTCCCCGATCTTAATCTCAAGTGTCATATATTCTTCAATGCTGAAACCTACACTGCAAGGGACATTCAATAAAAATAATTTCACTGCAACATTTTTATGTCATGAGACACTTGTGTCAACAAAACTTGAAATACTTATAAGATTTTTTTCTGCCAGGTCTCGGGCGGTTATATAAGTGATTGCTGACACTAAATACCTTGAGTAAGACAGTGGATGCTCACCTGTGTTACACCTTCTGTCATTAAACACCTTTGAATGAGGCTCAGTCCAGCTCAGCTCAGCTTACCTCAGCACAGCCAAGTCCTGCTCAGCACAGCTCAGCACAGCCTAGTCTTGCTCAGCTCAGCTTACCTCAGCACAGCTAAGTCTTGCTCAGCCCAGCACAGCACAACCTAGCCTTACTCAGTCCAGCTCAGCTTAGCACAGCCAAGTCCTGCTCAGCTCAGCTCAACACAGCCTAGTCTTGCTCAGCACAGCTCAGCCTAGCTCAGCACAGCCTAGTCTTACTCAGCACAGCTCAGCACATCCTAGTCTTGCTCAGCACAGCTCAGCTTGGCCCGACTGAGCCCAGCTCACAACGAAAGCCGGTCGCAGTAGGTGGCTGAGAGGTAGTGATGGGATGAAAGGAGACACCGGGTGCCCGGTGAGGTGCCCAGTGGGCACTATGTAGTGCGCCCCAGTGAAGGCTCCTCACTGCCAGCTGAGGCGGCCTCTCTTCTTGCATACCTGAGCACAATGGGGGCCTTGTCTGGGCTGGGGCTGGACATGGGGGGGGGGGGTGGTCTGCTTTCACAGTCGATCTAGCAAACGTAGCCAGGGGAGGACCTGTGTGCGTTATCAGAACGCGGAAAAGGAGGTATATTCAACTGTATTGTCTCATCCCGCATTATTACCTTTGCGAGAAGAAGGAAATGCTGGCAGAATAATGTTCAAGTTAAATATGAAGCGTGACCACGGAGACCAAAATTGAAGTTGCCGTAACAGAATGCATTTTTTAAAATTTGTTAAATTGTTGATGTGAAATTACATTATTAATCTGAAGTGATCAATCACATCATTAGTCTGAATTAAGATTTCAAACTGAAAAATTGTCAGAAGATCAAATGTCATGCACAAGGGACAGTACATCCACTCCCGTTAATATCAATTCTTTCAAGGCATTTTTTGGAGCAACCAGAGCAACACACACGCACACACACACACACACATGCACAAACTCCAGAATTTCAACCTCACGCTGGATCCGTTGAAGGGTATTGTGTAAAGGGGGTAGGATTAAGCAGGATTGATTTACTCAGAATTACACGCGCAAGGACTAATTCCTTTTTTTTCCATTCCAGTTTTTCTAGGTTTATATATTGTGTAAGACGTGTGTTTCTGGACCGCTCAAAAGAACCTGCGAAGTATCTCTTTCTGCTCTGTTTCCTGGATTTTGTACGGGATTTTCCAGAGTACGCGTAACCCGGGTTTTGGCTCTTGTTTGTCATGTGAAAAGATGCTTGTGTGTGTGTGTGTGTGTGTGTGTGTGTGTGTGTGTGTTACTCTGGTTGCTATAAAAAAAAACACATTGAGAGAATTTATATTAACAGGAATGGGTGTACTGTCCTTTGTGCATGACACTTGATCTTCTGAAGACTTTTCAGTTTAAAGTCTTAATTCAGATTAATGGTGTGCTTGATCACTTAAGATTAATAATGTGATATTCATAAAATGGCGAGTGCCACACAAGCCAAGCCATGCATTGTAATCAGCCTCAAAGCAGAGCTATCTGACTGTGCCGGCTCGAACAAACAGAGCGCAGTCTTCAAGCGCAGGTAGGGCACTGCAGCCAAAGGCCACAGAGGCGTCAGGTTGGGACAGATCGCGAGATTTCCCTCTCAGCGACCGTTCCCGTAAAACCTGTACGGAAACATTTTCCCGCAAATGCCCCAGCGAAGCGGCTTCTGCCCCGCCGACTGCTACATTTTTCCTGTCGAGAGCTATAAGGCTCGAGTAGCAAAGTTGAGAGTTATCTGGCCACCGTATCAACCCCCGGTAACATAATGTATCCTTGCCGCCTTTGTTTGTTCCCTCTCTTTCTCTCTCCTTGACCTTGAACTGATATTAAGCGGCTAAATACCAGATGAACTAAAGCTCCCATTGGCTAGCAAGGAGCCAGTGTTTTGTGATCACATGATCATGTGGGGGGGAGAGGGGTGAATCAGTGCACAGTCTCAATATCAGCTGACCAGCGGCGGCCAATTCTAGGACAAAGGGGAAACGATGGTGGATTGTGTAAAATACTCTGACTCGATAACCGAACATAACGGATACTGTGTTCCCTTGGCTGATCAAGGTCATGGGTTCACAGGCGCTTTGAGCCCTGCAACACTTTTTTGCATCCAGGGAAGTTACTTTGCTGTGTGAAAGCTCGAGCACACGCCGCCATTGACGCTGTGACTGGGGACGACGGAACGGCATCAGCAATGGCCGCCGTCCCCGTGAGTGCTGGATGAGAGACGGAGGGCGAAGCCACGCCTCTCTCGCTACGCTGGCCCCGCCCACCTCTTAATTCTCCCTCCCCCTCCGGGTTGTGAAAGTGTTAAGCGTCCAACCTAATCTTTTCATCCCTGTCACACTTCTCTGCTGTGTCTAATACATGGTGGAATTCACAGGAGACGTAGCCAGGGGACAGGCAGCCTTGTGGTCCTGCGGTCACATGACGCCGAGTGAATTTCGAAGAGCGTGTTTCATATGCTTTACAATAAGCATCCTGTGTCCCTCAGTGATTTGTGCTTCCAAATTCACTTTTCATAATAATTTCCCAACATTCTTTGTGGTTTTGAATCTAGCGCAGTGTTCTGCACCTCCCTGCAGATTTCTATTCATATTGCGCATGCATTTTGGAACTCAGACAGCTTAACGACGCCCGTGAAAGTGTTGGCGTGTTCATGAAGGACAGAACATGACAAGCGCGTGTGGACGTTAATGAACTCCACGTCGTTTGACCTCGGTTTCTGCGTCCGGGCTGACACGTCGCGGTCCGACAGTAAGAGACAATCGAGCAGCGGGGCTTCTGCCACTCTCACGGTTTCCTCCCAGGGTTCCTGTCTGGAGCTGTCCGACCCCTGACCTTTGACCCCCACATGTCTGTGCAGTCAGCTCGTGGAGCTGGGCTGCAAGATTGACCCCACATAGGGCCCGGCAATGCGCATTCACACCAGCGCACAACTGTGAAGGCCAAAAAGCCGTAATCCTCTTCAGACTTCAAATATTTTCTTGACAAGCACCAGGCCAACAAAATAAATTATGTTAGCCTGGTCACATGTCACTGTGGGATAGTAAAAATCAAGCACAGTGTAAGAATAACCACCGACACTGAGGATCACTAGCGAAAACAATTTTATTAAACTCTTGTCAATATATAAAGTACAGCTCATATGACCACTCATATTCCTTATACAAAATATAAAAAGGCCGTGTCCAAGTGTCTTCACACTTGATGCTGTTGCTTTTACTTATTGCTGCGGACTGGCAACCATGAAATCATAAAGCAAACACGAAAAGTGTAATAGAATGTTACATCATATCACCATTTTGTGCAAGGTTTGCAAGTACGTGCACTTCATGTTGGCCCGTTGCCCGCTTCGGTCGCCGGTACTCAGTTCTGTGTTTGTGGTGATCAATCACAGCGAATGTTTTCAGAAGGTGTGGGGGTGAGTGTGCTCTTTTCGGGTTTGATGTGACCTAGATCCAAATCTCACGCTAGCCCTATCAGCCATCAGCCATGGAATTCTCCTGATAAGGAAGTGGGAAACGGCTGAATTATCTGCCCTTGTTCCGGGAGTATCTACGGCAAGTGAAGGTCGTTGGGGTAGTTTCGTTTGCTGCGGCAGCAGTGTTGGGCCAGTGGTAATTTTTCAAGCAGCTATTTCTGCAACTGTAACTTTCCTGAGAACTGGGAGGGCCTTTTGACTCCCACACCGTTTGTTCCTTGCGAAATTCGGTTTAGCATCGGGCACGGCACCGTTTTTCAGTTTTTTGGAATGACATCTTAGGATGCAGGGGAGCTGATTTTGCTCAACGCTCAACTTTTTTCCTCTTGCAAACAGTGAACGTATGGCTGAGAGTTAACCAGATTTTCCAGTTCCTCCAAAACACCTGACTGGCAGGTGATGCCTATCTGTGAGATGGGCCTGGATACCTGTGATTCTTATCGTAAACGGTGTGGTGCAGGTATACCGTGACACACCGCAGGTTGTCTTTAACCTCTGCTTCCTAGCATTGTCGTCCTGATTCCGATAAAGAGTTGGTCTCTCGGTAAAATCAGATGTGTCCTCCAGCAATCAGACCCTAAATGGACTTTGTCCTTTTTTTGGGCTTTATAAGACCAGGCCGTATGTGTGGTTGCCAGTTAGTCCGGGTTTTTGGGGTCTCTTCAAGACCAGTCCTCAAGGTGATGGGCTTCACACCTTTCAGATTCTGTAGCCAGGCGGCTAAATTCCGCAGCTCTTAAGCTGCTCTGTTATCTGTAGAAATGCACACCAAACAGGGTCATTCGGTAGGGCAACTTGTCCCTTTTTTACACCAAAGGGCAGATACAGGCACATGCAGGCATCTGTGAGTGTCCCAAAAAGCCGTCTGTTACTTACAGTCATTGCTGGAGGACAGCCGAGCTATCTCTCTCAGCGTCAGTATCGATCACTGGTGTGAAAGACCATTAGCACCAGTTCTCTCCTTCTTTTGTCTTTAATGCGATTCAGCAGTGCAGTGATACTGCAGGCATTGAACGCTTTGGATGGGCAGGCCTTTTGCAATGTTTTTTTTTTCCCCAAAGATTACTTTACTCATGTAAAAGTTCCTTTACTCATGTAATCAAAAGATAAAAGTCCCAGTACAGAGTACTGGTCTGCTTTGGCCCAATCCAAAGCACTGGTCCCAGTCCCAGGGCCTGTGTGTACTGTGGCCCACCTTTTGAGCACTCCCACCTTCTGTACTAATTTAGGTTCTGGTATTTTTATGGTTTTAAGGTTATACTTTTATGGTTTTATGTTTTTCTTTTTAGGGCTTGTTATGGAAGTAGTCTACATGTATTCAGAATTTATAGTTTTGTTCTTGGTTAGCGTCGCTGACTTGCACCTGCTTTAGTGATATTACATTGTTACCTGCTGGTCTGGGAAGATTGTTAACCATGTCTGGAACTCACATTAATCAGGTGAAAGCATTTTTGTTTCTCCTTCATTGCAAGTCAATCTTGATAAAAGCATCTGCTAAATGGAATGTGATTGAGTTCATTCCGGTGCATTCACATTCAGTTTACAAATATGAGCTTGCAGGTCAAGCCATCTGTCCCAGTGTAGCTGCTTTGTTCCATGGGTTACGTCCCTCCATCCATCAAAGCATTTTCTAAACCGCTTATTCCTGATCAATGTTGCAGGGTTGGGGGGGGTTGGAGTCCGTCCTAGTGTGCAATGGGCAACAGGCAGGAATACACCCTGGACAGGCCGCCAATATATCGCAGGGCACACACGCCATTCACTCACACATTCATACCCACTGGCAATGTAGAGTCTCCAATTGGCATGGCAAGTGTTTGGGCAGTTGGAAGAAACCTGGAAGGAAGTCCATGTGGACACGGGGAGAACATGCAGACTCCACACAGAAAAGCCTTCGGCTGGGATTTGAACTCGGTACCCTTTCACCGAGAGGCGACCTGTTACCCTCTTGCTGTGAGGCAACAGTGCCATCCGCTGCACCACCATGCCACTGAGGGGCTTCTTTGTTATGCTAAAGAGGCTGCTCTGTACTTTTTACTTAAAAAATAATGGAACATCTGTTGTAAAGAGGACATGACGATCTGATCTGTTGTGCAGTCGCTGTCCAGCTCCACCGTACATGCCCTGCCTCGCTCGCAGCTTGGAGTTTCGGCTTTGTAGCCTGAGTCATTCCTGATTGTTCCGCGAGAGTCACATGGTTTTGTTCAGGTTACAGAAAGCTCCTCCCTGCGGAATTCTTTCTTTCAGCTGATACCGTCAGCTGGTCAGGTGGAGCTTCTCAAGCAGGTCACGATAGCGCGGTGTGGATGTTAGGGGTGTGTGTGTGTGTGTGTGTGTGTGTGTGTGTGTGTGTAAGACCAGGCAGTCTTTATCAGGTGTTTGTGGTATGCGTGTCAGAGAAAGAAGAATAAGAGAGAGGGAGAGACAGGGTTGTGTGGCGGGGGGGGATGAAAAGAGAGGGGAGGTCAACCACACCCCCTGGTCACACAATTCTTTTCGTAAAGAGGCCCCACCCGGAGGTCACAGGCTCTCACTCCTCCTGTGCCCCCCGTCCGGCTTCACCACGGGGACCTAAGAAAAGCGGGCGTGGATGGGAACGCAACACTGGGGCCAGAACGGGGCGGGCGGGAGGGGGGGAGGCGTGGCTACAGCGCCAGTCAGGTTTGTGAGGTTTTCTGCTGCGAAACCTTCACTTCCAGGAAAAGGAGAGGTGATGAGAACGGAGGAGTGCGGCTTTAGAGACGAGGGGGGGGGGTGGGGGGTGGGGGGAAGGAACATCACAACAGCGCACGGTCGGGTACAGTCGGCGCTGGGGCCGGGATGGGAAGCATAGCCCAAATAACCAGTTTAAAAAAAAAAAAAAGAACTGAACAGACAGGGCAGCTTTGACTATCTGCTGAGAATACAACCCGCCTTGCCCGCCGTGCGATGAGCTGCAGACGCCGACCGCGTAGCCCGCGGAATGCGAAGCAAACCTTGAAAAGTTCCCCTTGAGAGGAAAAATAAATACGGATGTTCCGTAAGCATTGGCTCCAATGAGAGAGTGATGAGTTGTGAACCAGACGTGACTCCCCTGCCCTATAAGATAAAGGGGCTTGCATTGCGAGATGGATTCCATTTCAGTGCATGGTGCTTGTTCCTCACTATGGTATCATAGCAAGTTGGGTTTTAAAGTGTTCAACTCTCGCATTTCCTTTCTTTCTTTCTTTCTAACAATGCAATCTGCATTAGTTTTGGCAACTGCCAAGATCATTTCGCCAAAGAAACTTGTAAATGGTTGAGAACTGAGCTTTTTTTTTTTAGTTTCAGTGACTTTCGCAATTGATTATGAACAAAAGCAATGCTCAGATGTGGATGAACTAATTCATCAAAAATTCAGTCTCTAGGCTGTGGGAAAACTGGAGGGTTCGGTGTTACCCAGAGCAGCTGACATACATTAGGAAACGTGTAATTTGCTCTGTCTGTTTTTTTCACTTCTTCTTCGGACACTTCTCTTATCATGAAGATGCACCAATGCTGTTATGCTGCTTGAAAGCTGATTGATATTGGAAATGGGGTTTGGATTGAAAATGAACTTGTATTTCATATTGGCGGCGTACCAGTATTAGCATTATTTTGCTCTTCATCATTCAGCAAAATATAGTCGATCTCGCAAGGACGATCCCAGATTTTACAGTGGGATCCTAGTGTGACCATGGTGATCCTTTTTATAAAAACAAATTTTTGATAAAGCATTATGAACCACAGAGAGTCCTTCTTATCAGTTACTACTGAACTTTGTGTCTCATTCGTGGTTTGGTGAATTGTGAAGGGAAAATAGCTGAGACTGGTATTTTTCAACCACAGAATGACTAGCACGCGACACGCAGAGGCGCCTAACATGGACCTCCCATCCAAACATTAAATGCAGCAAAATCAATTTTAAAAACACAAGCAATTCTTATAAGTGTGTTATCGCTTTTTGTAACCCCTTAAAACTGCAGAGGTATTTGGGAGATGTGGCCTGGATCAACAGAAGCATTCTCTCGGCTGCCCTTCTTCGGACTTAATTTTATTACCTCAAGAAACCTCGCAGGGGTCCCCGGGTCAATGGGCACGGGCCGTGACCCTGGCTGATGAGAAACAGAGCCCAGCGAGCGGAGTGTGGCATTAAACGGCGCCCCCGTTAATGTTTCACCCCGTCCCGTTTCTCAGCCGGGACTTGGGAGACGGGAGGAATTCATCTGTCCCCGTCACTCTCGGTGGAAATAAAAAAAGGGACGAATGCGAGAAGCCGATTGCACCTGGCTGAGTGAAGCCCGCAGTAGTGGCTCATTATGTTTGCTGGGAGGCGGTGGCGGTGGCGGTGGTGGTGGCGGATCATCATTGCGTGTTGTCCTTTGGGACGCACAGTTCATTTAACTCTCCTTCTGCTGTGTTTTCATATCTTTGTACACCCGGCGTTCTGTCGCTTTTAACCGCCGCCAGCTAGCCGCCGCGACGGCGTGAATGAAAGTTCCTCTCTCTCCGCACCCCGTCGCCCTGGGCTCACCGTTCGCGGCTGTGAATGGGCAGTGTGACGATGACCCCGCGCCAGAGGTTCACAAAGTATGGGTCGGCCCCCGCTGGAGCATCAAAGGGAGGGTTTTCAGTTCAGCCAAAAAATGAAAACAGAAAAATAATAATAATAATAATAATAATAATAATAATAATGACTGCGTGTGTGAACTGTCCGTTTATGTTAATTCCAGTCAGATAAAATGCGCCTGTCACACGCAAACTACACTAGTTACAGCGTGCGATGCGTTATTTTGACACATGTTGTTAATATTTCAACTTCAGGCCACATTTTAATAGGGAGCTGTTTTAGAGAAAATGGTTGGTCACGAGCTCAGGAAGGAGGAGAGGCCCACAGGCTGCCATCGGGCCCTCCTCTGCTTTTTCGCAATACTGGTCTGAGGCAGTGTCTGGTTGCTATGGTTGTGAACCCGCATGCTAAATGTCTCACTCACATTCACTGGAACAGTGACTGAGCCTGCTGATCTCTGATCCCATGCCTGTAGCGTTACTGTCTTCCCTGTTCTGGCGCTTGCAGCTGTCCTGGTTACTGGCACTTGGTGTTCTTTACCACGACTGCCCTCTACATTCTGACCTATGTTTAAATTAATAAATGTATGCAGCAAAATGTCCGGTGTTAATTCAACTCTGACAGAGTTTAGATAAGACCACTCCAGCCATACTGGACTCATGCAAACTATTTAAGAGTTGAGTTAGCACTGAACATTTTACTGTGTAAGTGTAGGCTAATACCTTTGCTTGCATCATGAGGTGGGACCACCACACTGAGCCACATGGAAGAATCCCTGATACGTGCTATTCTCTCAACGTTGCCACAACGTTGTGACAACGTGTCCTTTTGTGAGCATGCTGTGTCAGCGAGGCTGTTTTGACCTTGCAGAAAACCCTAGGGTAGTTCCACTACTGCACATCAGTTCGTATTTTTTACATTTTAATCTTAATTCTTTATTAACACATCCATTTAAGGCAAACATTAGCACAAACTTGTAGAGTTTGGGGTTTTGTAGAACCCTTTTGTAACCTGATTTTATTGTATGCTCCTTATTGCAAACTGCCTTCTCTCTAGTAATCCCATTTTAATGTAACTGACGTTGGTCTGCGTGGGTTTGGTTGTTTTGTTAACTGTGGTTGCTGTGCATTCAGAAGTGCTTGCTTCTTTTTTGCTGGATGAAAGGTGCTGATAGCTGGTTGTTTTAAGATGGGACATGTGACACCCTGAGACTCAGCAACATGTCAGCTGCTGCCTGGATTCGGTTATGCGGTTGATTATTCATAAAACTGCAATGAGGAAGCACTTTGGTTCTGTCCAATCAGACTGATTGTGGATATTTCACAATCATTTTTTCAAAGCACCTGATGCTGTTGAAATCATTTTTTACTTCCACTGCATGAAGTAAATTGATACATTTAAATATTGTACCCCTTGCATTTTGCTCTTTGTACTTTTTTGAGGCCCCCAGTATTTTGTTCTAAAAAGCATTGTTTTGTTTTTATCTTCCCACAAACACACAGAAATTGATGACATAATAATTCCGAAACATTTGAAATAATGCGACGAAACCCACATGAGAGTATACATGAATTCTTCAAACATAAAGTATTTCAGTTTATTCTCACATCTTCTACAGTGAGCCCCGTGTTTTGCTGCTTCAATAGACCCATGACATTCATGGACAAGTTCAAAAGTATATTTAAGAAGTAGTAGATGCACTCCTCGAGAGAGCAAGAGGTTTGACTCTGTCTGTCAACACATATGTAGTGTAGTATAATATCCAAGGGGCCTGTTCTAGATTGTAGCTGCTTGGAGTGATGATGCTTTATTTAGCAAATGTGGAGCAGAAGTGACACCAGGTGAAAACTTTGGGGTTGGCTAGTGTCGCTCTGGTGACCATAACTCTGTGAGCGTCAATACGAAGCTTTTTAGTTATTCTCTATCACAGCCAGGGCCCAGAGGATTATTTTGGTGGTTTTCGGTGAAGGCACGCTGCGTGAGTTTCTACACAAACTTGTCTTCACCTCTCTGTGTTCGCAGGTGTGGCAGGGGTACAGTGAGTTGGTTAGGTGGAAAAAATTGATTTCGCGGGTGATGTCATCAAAGATGTCACTCAACAGAGATTAAAAATGAAATACTTGTACGGTTAGAGCAGACTTCAGACTTCATGAGCTGCTTCTTCGGAAATCTCCCCCTGTATTACATATATATTTAATGTGGATTCTGTAAGTATTTGGAGACTGACACAACGTCTGTTGTTTAACAATGAGGGTAAATTGCAGACTGTCAGCTTTAATTTGTTGTCATTTACATCCAAATCACGTGAACCATGTAGGAATTGCAGCCATTTTTATATACAAAAATTTTCATTTTTCATTTAATTAAAATTTTCACTTAAATTATCATTGAACTGGAGCATTGATTTAAGCAGAAGATCGGCTCACCCAGTGCCCATCAGTTGCTAATCAAAAAGAAACAGTTTGTCTCTGTTCTACAGGATAAGCTCAAGTAAATGCTAGCTGTATGTTTTCCCATCACTAATGTACTGAAATTGACTTGGGGGCTGAGTAACTGGAATTATAGCTTTTGAGATTTGCAGTCGTCTCCTTGTTGTGTGTTTACTCCAGGGTATTCCTCAGTTTTTTTTTTTCCTTTTTGAGTCTTGTTCAGACCGATCAATTTGGCATTTTTTCAACCTGAGTCTGAAGTCTTTTGTCAAGTCATACGCAATGCTCTTTCATCCTGCATATCTGTCAGAATAAAAAAGAATACCTCGATTCTTACTGTTTTTGGTGGTCACCAGCGCCTTTGTTGTCAATGAACAACTTCAGCAACCCCCCCATACCACCCCCTCCCGCCCCCCATTCACACACACACACACACACACACACACACACCGCTGTATCCATCACCCAACTTAAACCCAGGAACTTTGCTCTTTCTTTCCCTATCAGAGGGGGAGGAGGAATGAGAGAATAAGAGGTGGGGGGGGGGGCTTACCTTCAGGAACTTGCCCCACCTCCTTCGGCACTGTGTAAACACGCCTTTACCTTCGGCTCATTCTGAAGTCAGTGGCTTGGCGACGCCGTCGGAGCCACACACACACGCGCACACACAGGCGGAGAGCACCTTAGAGAGAGACCTGAGACCTGAGACCGAGGTCCAGTGTGTCCCGACCCACCTTGCGCTTCGTGCCTCTCCCCCCAGCTCCACCTGTGGTCCCAGGAGCCAGGTAGGGCCACCAGACGCTTATTTGGGGGGGAGGGGGGGGACTCCGTTCCCTCCATGCATCTTCTGCACTGTGTGGGGGGGGGGGTGTGTGGACATTGGCTGGTGTGAGCCCAAGCCAGCGTTCGGTCTAAGTTTGCCTAATGAAGTGGGGAGGGGGACGACGTACTGGTGCCAGGCTGGTGGACGGGCCTCAGTGTTTTGGGGAGGCGCGGTGGGGATTCGTCCCGGTCTGGCGACGTCCGGTGCCCCGGTGTTGATGACGCCAGGGCCCTTCTGTATTTGTTCAAAGGGAAAGGTACAAGGGTGCGCGATCGCTCTGGCAGTCATCGCTCTCAACACGGTCAAAATGGCCGCCTCTGGACCTCGGTCAACCTGTAGGCACCGGGTCAAAAAAAAAAAAAAAGAAGAAGGAAATAACTGAAAAAATGAGGGAGATATTTCAGGGAAAAGGAAGTGTGGTTCTGTGTGTGACACCAGTGGGTGTGGATGGAAGGCCCATGATGGATATCCTGTCCTCTGCAGCTGTGTGGTGTTCAAGCTGGAGGCATACTTGTGCAATTTGGGGAACTGGCATTAATGTAGGGTAACCGGCAGGGCAGCTTGGTTGTAATTTATCAGAGATGTGTTCCAAATGTTTTGGGTTTTTGTTTGTTGTTGTGGTTTTGTTTTTGCATAGGGACAGATACCATTACACTGTGCAGCTTGTCCTGTGGTGTTAATTCTTTAACTGGGTTATCTATTCATATGCATGCGTAATGCTACATGTCAGCCACTTTTGTTTGCCAGTTCAACTGTGTCTGTAATGGGAATTACATTACTGTTAATTATAGTGAATGGCAGCAAGCAAGTTCTCATGTAAAAAAAAGTGGCTGTCCTATGGTTCATTTTTCCAGTATATTTCTGATTGGAAATTTGTGTTCTGTGAACTTCCAGACTCCAGTTTTAGTTTTAGTTGTTGTGGACTGCAGGTTTGTTTAAATAGAATGGCTCATTGAAATCTGAGTCATACTCTTATTTTCCGTTTCCTCATTCTTTTCCTATTCTGAAACGACAGCCGGGGACGGTTTTGTTGCTGCATTGACAGATAGGCAGGACATCTTTGTCCGGTGCCGCCAATTCAAGATGGGGCTGCTGCAGTTGATGTAATATTGGCTGTAATATTTTTTTTTTGCATGTCTGTGTGGGTGGGCGTCGGTGTCGAGCCCCACGGACGGGTCCGCGGGGTGGTGTCGGGTTGGGCAGCCGAGCCACTATGTCTGCTGTTCGGTGTGTGTTTGTTGTCAGGGTGGGACCCGGGCTCTGTTTGTGTTGCGTAAAACATTGACTGAGAAAACGGCGACACGTGTTAAAGGACATTAAACATGAGTCACTTCTGCCCGCACCTCAGTGAAAGTAAAGGCTTGAAATGGACACTTCGCTAAATTAACTTAAATCTTCACAATTTCATGCGTAATGCACTTTAATTGTGATGTCACAGAAACTATGTGTTCCAGTCTAATGTGGGCTGCTCTTGATTGGTCAGGTCAGTGGAGGAGGGGTTCTCTAACCCAGCATGCAAGGTCAGGGAGGTTACGTGATCTTACACTGAGTATTAGATAAGAATGCATAAAATCACAGAAGGCCTACAGGGATAACTATACTCATCGGTATAAAGTTAAGTTGAAATGCTTCACCCCCATAATATCCTATGCTTTATGGACATCCTAATGGAGGGTAATGATACATTACAATTTAATTCATCCAGTGCTCTGTTTCCGTGGTTAAATATCAATAATGCACCAACAGAGATGAAATACTTCTGCTCAAAGTTACTTCCTGCTGAGGTTCAATCCCAGTCTTCAGACCGGAGGTGCTACGGATTTAAACACGACTCCGTTGCAGTGTGAACCGCAAAAACGGCAAACGGTAAAAAAAACAGTTGGGGATGGCGGGGGTTGGGCCCCGTGTGTGTTTGCGTGCGGCTGAGCTGTCGCTGGCAGCCTCACGCCCCTCGAGACCATTGTATGCGCGGGGAGGAGTGTTTGGTCAGCGCCTCCCTCCGTCACACACAGGCGCAGCCGAAATCTTTATCGGGCCCGGCGGCGTCGAGCGCAGAGCTGAATAAAACAACATCGCCTCTGTTTTAGCGCTGAGGGAATTAGCTGACTGTCCCCCAGTTCCTCCCACTGTTGGTTTTCATCGTTGCATGGCACTGTTTAAATAATTTCCCCATTACCTTCATTTCCTAATGATCACTGATTGGTATGAATTCTGTGCAGTTGGGCCGTCAACCTCCAAAAAAACTGTTCCCCAAACCTAAAAAAAAATCTATCACTGTTGCGTTTTTCTTCATAGACTTCCTCACAAATTATTCAAATCTTTAACAGTTGGGGTGAAAGTCTGCAAATTGTTCTCCAGATCTAGACACGGCGTTCATGGAAACTCAATTCTGGACTGAATTATTATTTGTTTGTGTTTGCTTCTTCTACTTTTATTATTAAAAAACATCTATAATCACAGAAATCCAACTACAAGTCCTACCAGAGCTCGAGCCTTTTTTCTTGGCTATTCTTTTAAGTTTTAACTTTCAGCTGGTTATTTTTTTATCTTCTTGTAACACACCCTCGGATGTTTGCTTATAAAGGCTGTATAAGGACCATTTTCTGTAGTGTTGCCTTGTGTTGTGTTGTGTTGTAGCACATCTGTTTCGTTCTGTGATAGTTGCATCTGTACGGACATTTCAGTCATTCAGAAACTAGTCATGTGATGGCCATTGCCTTTTTCTTGTTTTTTTTTTTTACTGATTGTTTTGAAGAAAACAACCCTAGGTGTCATCTAAGGAGATAAATAATGGGTGATCACATGATCCCGTGAGTGACAGGTGACTGCATCGATGCTCCATTGCTTAAAGTGAACACAAGCATCCTTAGTCCAGTAAATGTGATTCAGAGAGCCTCTCTGGGTTGAAACTCTCTGTAACGTTAAAGCAAAGTCATGCTAAATCATATAATTTCCAACAAATTATTTTGACATTGTCAGATATTTTTCCCATCTGAATCCATTGCATAGCTTCTTTATTCGTGCATTTCAAAAAGAGGGGGAAAAACATTTTGTGACTTCCATTCAGTGCACATATAAGGTCACAGAATGGAAATACGCTGCTTCTGATAAGAGCATAATGTAAAACTGACTTGTCAAGTGACTTGAAAAACTGACTTGAAAAATCAAAAATCAAGTTCTGTTCTCCAGGGTAAGCATTATGTTTCTAGAACATTCTAAAAACGGATTTCAAATGGTCACATCATCCAGAGATGACTCGAGGGCAGGTCACGTCCAGGCTCAAAACAGAAATGAAACCGAGCACATCGGGAAATGAAACTGCCGCGAGGGAAGCTAGCAGATTAGCATGTAGCCGTCGGCTCTCAGTGGCCGAAACGGTTTTTTTTTTTTTGTTTTGTTTTTTTACAATGTCACGGTGAACCCGCTGGCCGTCTCGGACACCTGAACGACACCCTGCTCTCTGTCCCGATATAAATCTTCCTTTGATTTGTCCGGTGTGAAAAAAAAAATGAAAAAAAGAAGCTGTGTCATCGTGACCCTCCGCCCGCTTTGGAGCGCTTGCCGCGGCGTTCTCTGAATAAAGCGCTGACTCACTCCAGGGTTGGCGCACGTGAGACCGCTCAGCCTACCTGTCGTTCCGGAGCCGCTGGATTGCGCCACGCGCTTGGGGGCGAAGGGCAGGTTTCCCAACTTTCTGCCACGGACGTGTGGCGACTGCGGTGCCCCGAGGTGCACGCTGGCACCGATGCCAACGTGCCAACATGCCAACAAAAAAAAAACTAAAAACTGACCTACAGTATTACCAGATTGCACATTCAAAGATGCAGGGGGGGGACCTCTGATCGAATTAATAAGGGGTTTGTAATGAACATCATTGAACACAGTTAGCAATGGCACCATATGGGGCAGCAGACTCTTTCCAATCATGTGGATGCCTGTTCAACATTCAAACCTTTAGTTAGAGCCCAGAGACATCTCCCTTCCAACCAAGCGTGAAGCATGAGCGGGGACTGGCGAGCTCACCTGAAGGGGGCGCCTACTCGAATCTGGGCTTGAAGAGGTCCCCCATCACAAACAACAAATAAAGCCATAACAGGAGATGAACTGGCAACACCCCCACTGAGCTGAGGCAAAGAGCAACGGCCTACAGATCAGATAAGCGGCAGTGGGGCAGGTGCGTGCTATGCCTAACCTGTCCATGAAACTAGTCAAACAGGATCAGGGTATGATTTTACCCTTCACTGCTTGAACCTTTTTGTAACGCATTTATACAACCGGATTCCTGCTGGAACAACTGAGGTAACGCTTGCTGAAGGTTGCTATGGCACCAGTGCTAAAATATATTTTAACATGTAATCCTCTGGGCTCAGGGTAAAGCTTTCCAAATATCTCTGCGAACACAGTTTGACCTTTGCCACGTCCACCTATTGTTGCCTTACCACAGTCACTTATTACATTTATTATTTATATCTGGAAAAGCCCGCAGGTTTGGGTCTGCTCAGGTTCAAATATTAACTGGTTCGGCCAAAGCCCTCATACCGACGACCTTTGACCTGGGCTCTTTTAACGCGGTCAGTGAATCTTCCTGCCCCTTCCAGGCAATTCCTCGACTCAGCCCGTCAGCGAGAGTTAATCTTTGACCTCTGATACTGATTATATTGGCTAAACAGGAAGAATCACTGGAAAATTCCATCGCTGACCATTCAGCTTTTTGTGTACGTGCTGCAGTCATCGTTGGTATCCTGTAAGCTTCATTCAGCTTGTAGTAGTAGTAGTATACTGATTTACCCTGCAAAACTTCACAATGTGACTTAACTTATTCCAATGCTCATTGTCGTGCAATAACGAACTTGTAGTCCATTGAGATACTGTGTACAGTATGTATACACTGTGTGCTTTAGTACAGTGTTATATTCACTCTGCACAGAACTGCCATGCGGTTGCAATTCTCTGATGTGCCTCTACTACAGACACTGATTCTAATAGCAGACATGCCAGAAAACACATTGGCTCTCCTGTCAGAGCCACATAATAATGAGCTGATTGTAATAAAGATGATCACCGCTGGACACAGGCAGACATGCAAAACACACAAAAAAACACTAAACGTCCAATCCGATTTTAAAGAGCCATTTACCAGATTCTCCAAAACTGACATGGATCACTGTAATCCAGCCACCAGTAAAAATGCTCATGTAACTGATTCATATAAAATGTGGAAACATCATTCCTCAGGAACTTTTCCACATAATCTTACATCATGAGTCCAGTTTGTATGTGACTTCTAGTTCATTTGTGTTAATTCTGTCTGGGAGGCGGTGAGATAATTAGCATAATTATCTGGGCTTGTTGAGGACCAAGATTGGCGATCTCAGGCTATTATTTAAGTTGTGATATCTAACAGGCTTTCAAGGTTATTCTACAACAGAACAGAATCCATGGGAAAGGGAGTGGTTGGATTATTGTATCTACTGTTGAGCAGAACACAGGAAAAGTGTTTGATGTAATGCACCAAACATTTCCAAATATGCCTTTGACTGGTCTGTACCTGGTAAGAATACCGAACCCTGCTGGCTCAGGATATTAATGTGATGTTGGGATGAGGCTGGACTCTAATGTTGGCTAGACATCGAATTTTAGCTGGAAATTAAAGTAAAAACCTTTTAAAATAACAGTAGTCTTCAATAACAGTATTTCCTCAAATCTTTCATACTTGTAATATTAACAAATATACTGGTACATTAAAGTCTTAATAGATAGAGGCTCCATTTTGAACATTTATTTTATTTAAGTAATCCATTTAAAGCTCCAAACACGCCATTATTTATGTTAAGTTATCATTTTCATGAAAGCTACCGGTAATTTTCTATCTCGGTCAACCCCAGATGAACTGGGAGACCATTACTGTAACTGTGTGGGTCACGCATTGATTGAGGAGCTGGAGTGAAGTGGGTTGGAGCTGGAAAGTCGGTTAGAGGGGGAGTACTTGTGCTGTATTCCCCTGTTGGCTGGGAGCCTGTGGGGGAGGTGGGGGAGGGAAGGGAGGGGAGGGGAGGACCGGGTCACTTCAGAGCTCGGTTTCAACCCAGCCGTTTCCTGTCAATGCAACCCTTTTTCGAGGAAAAGAAATTCCTGTCTTTTGGACAGGCAATTTTTGTTTTACTCATTGTGTGCGTGTGTGTGTGTGCGTGTGTGTGTGTGTGTGTGTGCGCGTGTGTGTGTGTGTGTGTGCGTGTGTGTGCGTGTGTGTGTGCGTGTGTGTGTGTGTGTGTGTGTGCGAGCGCGTGCATGCGTGTCTGTGTGTTTTTATAAAAAATGGCCCCAGGCTTTAACAATACTACAATACCCCCTATTCAAACATGATACCTGAGTCTGTGTACTCAACCAAACAGAACAAAAATTGAATGTGGATCGCTCAGATGAGAGTAAGGGTTAACATCCTGGATGTGCTCACCCCCATTTTCCCCTCGTCCTCTTAGCACATCACCCCCCCCCCCCCCCAGGCACAGAGGACTCTTATTGGTCGATGAGTGTTCTTAGCCTCCTTCATGTGCCATGAATCCCCCAGCCTAGTCCTGGTCTTGTTTTCGGAAGTTAAGTGCCGTTGTCATGTGCATGCGCTGCTCTGTTGATGCACATCACCAACGACACGGCGTTTCCGTGCTATTCATGCTTTGGGTTCTGTCAGTGTGGCTATATAAGTTTCGGTCTGATAAGACACACCGAAACAGCATGATTGACTGATCTTATTTCATACACACACACACACACACACACTTACTGCAGTGTGTGTGTGTGTGTGTGAGAGAGAGAGAGAGAGAGAGAGAGAGAGAGAGACAGAGAGAGAGAGATCTGTCTTGGAGTTCATTGCGAGATGGCACAAGTGAGACCCAGCAATGTCCTTCCTTAAAGAGTTCCTGTCTCTGTTTGAGGAGTTCAGGTTCTTGCTTCAAGGATTTTGGTGCTGGCCACTGTATTGCTGTGCTCGTGAAAATTCAAGAACCAGAAGTAATGGAATGCATTTTAAATCTTGAATGACTGGCAGTTACAGCAAATTAAAGACAGGTTTCCGCAGTGACTTGAGAGAAGAATATGACCCAAACATACAATGGCTTCAACTGTTTTCCTTCAGCAACCACAGGTTTCAATGTAAAGGTCCTTCATTGTTTAAGCATTGATAAACTTTTTAAACACTAGCACAGGTTGGCACTGACCAAATAGAACGGTGTCCTTATCAGATATGAGCAATTGGACTCAACTCATACACACCAATATATACACACCTATACACATGCTCAGGCACACACACACACACACTTGAAAGTCCACATCCACAAACGCACACACACAGGCACATCCACATATGCACGCATGCACACACACACACACACGCACACACACACACACACACACACACAGTCGCTTGCATGTCGCTTGCACGTATCGCACATACTGCTTGCTGTTATGGGTACGTTGCATGTGCTTGCACACAGACATCAGCGTGTCAAATAAAATTGCCCCACAATCAAGCACACCCGGTTTTACCCCCTCGCAGCGGAGAGCAGCAGTTGCTGAGGTTTTCACTTCATGTTCTGAACTAGTCGCACTTCTCTCTGGGCCTCCCCAGCGTGGTGGACTCCAAGCAGGCCTTCCCAGTTTCACTTCTGCAAAGACTTTTTCATAACTTTATTCTTCTCAATGGCTCGGGCTGAACAACTGCACCTCAGATTAACTCGTATTCTCTAAGATTTTTATATTTTCTCGCTGAGAATACTCACATTCATTTGCTATATTCATTATTCTTGTTACACAGTAATGTACTCATTAAATGGCACCCTGACCTGTGAAAAATCTGTAGATTTATATCAATAAACCTCCTAGTGAGTATTTCCTGTGTAAGTCTTTTTCAGTTTTCTTTTTCAGTTACCATATTGTGCACAGACACATTAGAACAGGGCTGCCCAACCCTGTTCCTCGAGATTTACCGACCCTTAGGTTTTTACTCCAGCCCTAACAATGCACATCTCATTCAACAGCCAGAGATCCCATTGAGCTGCTAATCAGTAGAATGAGGTGTGCCAAATGAGGGTTGAAATGAAAACCTGCAAGATGGTGGATCTCCAGGAACAGGGCTGGGCGGCCCTGCATTAGTGATACCAAGAATATACTATCTCAGGGCCCACGCAAAACCGGTTTGGGAATTATTCGTACTGTCAAACCACGCCTTTTACAGGTCTGTGAAGACAAAAATTCAGATGGCTGTGAATGCAGTTCATTCTTGTTCTCGTAAACTCGCACTTCCTGAACGCTACAGACTGTAACACGCACTAGTGTTTTTTTTTTTTTTTTTTTGCGTTTGTGTGTAGTGGCACACAAAGCTATTTAGCAACTAGCCTTTAATTGATTGTCAGCTACATTTCTAACCACGGTCTATGAGTTCTGTGGAGTCATTAGTCACACCTGCAACACTTTTGAACGATGAGGAAACACTGGTCTTCCAAGCACGGGCTCTGACAGAAACATTTCATGCAACAGGAAAGGATGTTCCTTGAAACTGCATCAAGGGTGCATCTCAGACAATCGCAGCCTTCTTCAGCAATGCTGAAGCACCAGAATCCCCTGAATACTTTATAACAATATTTTGTAACATTAAATCATGTTCTTAAGTATGCAAAATGTCAATGAAGTAAATGATAATAATGCTTCCTCAAAATAATCTGAATGGTACATTGGCCCAATTTGAGGCATCTAACATTTGATGAATACGTGAATAAATATTAAAGAACAATATCCTGCCCCTGCTGGTAAAAATGCAGAAGTGACAGCGAAAGGGCTCTGGTGGATCTGTGATTGTGTTGGACACTTTTATCTGACAGGGCTCAGGTGTACTGATTTTTCATTCAGCAAACCTGAACCCAGTAAGGTGTATATGCTGTACAGAGCATTCTGGAACAGCGCCTGAGACGCTGTTTTCCATTTCCGTCAACAGAATTTGATTTAAGTGCTGATTGATTTTTATTTATTTTAAATTTATTTGTAGAATTGTGGCGTCATATTTCTCCTGTAGATTCCTGGATACTGATAGACTCCACGCCAGAGCACATACAGGCCGTACTGGCCACACGTGCTAGCTTCACACCCTATCAAGTGACTTTACCCTGGCGTTTCCAGGTCCGCGATATGTACCTACATTTCTGTCATGTGAATGTGAGTTAGAAAGAAAATGGTTAGCCAGCTAGTTATGATTAAACCTGTGCCTTTTGGGGGGGAAAAAAGGTTTAAAAAGTAAAAAATGTGGAAGAATTCATGCTCCCTTGAAGACGATAACTTATTACTTACCTTTAGACCCGCAGCTTATTTTGTCTCGTAGGACATGATCATGTGCTGGGGAAATTCTAATTTTTCATCACCTTGATGTGAAAAAGCTGATGAGTGAGATCAAGGGAAGAAGGAAGAGGTGAAATATAACAGAAGTGTGTCACAACAGGGTAACTATAGTAGGATAGTAGCTGTAGCAGAAAAAGATGCTCTTAAGAGCAGACACTGATGCTAAGCGCGATCACATTCCTTAAAGTGGCCATGGATTTCCACTGTGTGCAGAGGCATTGGCCGGCTTCGCTAATGTTTTTTTTCTCTTCTTGCTCTTCCCTTTTTCTTTCTCTGGCTCTCCGTCCTTCTCCCGAGTCAAGGTAACAGTGGGTTCTAGGTCATGTGCACCACACTGACAGATAACCGCTGGGTTTGAGCTCACAGAAACCTGGCTCTCCCACCCTGGTCATAATAGGCCTTGTGATTGGAATGTCCTTCTTCTTAAACTGCTTTCAACCACGGTTTAAGGCCACGCTTTAATTTAGCTTAGTAATTTACTCGAAAACATCTTGAAATAAGTACTGGAGTAGCCTACTGTTATCTCTGGCAATGAACAAGCCATAAATGCAGTTTAACATTTAAAATGAGTGTGAAATTCCTAGACTGGACGAATGTCAGAATGTGCTGCGCGTGAGATATTGCTCTCTGTGCTGAGCGATCAAATTCCAAATATCAACCGAGTGATAAAAAACGTCGCTGTTACTTTTCACCCAGATTTGGAATTATAGAGAAATGGCTCTAAGGGTACCAAGGCATGCAACGAGTGATACTGTCCAGAGAAAGTCCATCCATTCTTTTATTTCTTCTATAAGTAACTTTGCCTTAACTATAATTTCAGGATTAAAGCCTTGGCCTCGTCCAGATTTCTTTGTAGAAAGAAACTATGGAAACTATAGAAACTAAAATGAGGGAAATGAAAAGTTTTGAAACCAGACATAACCATAACCCACAGCTTTCGACTGGTCATTTTTCACTTTGAACTTTAAAAACATATATTTTTGACTTGTAAATTAGCCATTCACATGACCCCAGCTCCCCCCGTACAACCCCTCAGCCTTCCACATGACCTACAGCAGTAAACCTTGAGCTTATTTAAAAGGCATTTATAGGCCCTCTACATCCAATAAAAGGACCAAAGGTAGAAATGGTGACAACACTATAAGGCTATAAAAGGAACTGTCAGATAAAAGCATTATCCTCCCGAGTACCTGGCAGCAAAAAAAAGTTCAAGTATTTTTATTGTTTTGATAATATCTTGGATATGACAGAAACTTTGCAGTGAAAATATCTGCAAAAAATCTTTTAATTTCATTTTATCATTGAATAAAATCCCCTGTAGTGTAGATTTCATGATTGCGGAATGTATGGTTCTTGGGATTAAGACAAGAGACCCATGTCTACTACGGGGACAAAAATCTATTGTCGGGACTTGGGAGGTTAAAACAGGAGAAGGCAAGCTTGTTAAGTTTGTTTTTTTCTCTCTCTTTTTTTCTGGGCAGCAAGAATACATCCAAGTGCAGTCAGTTGAGGAGTGATAAAACATTATCTGGAGCAATCATTAATCCCCAACTGGAATTGCCTGGTGTGAATGATTGACAGAGAGTTTCAGTAACATCTAACTCGGGACGGATTAAGAGTTTGATGTCTTTCAGCATTTTACAGGCAGCCAGTCTTGCACTTTTATAGCAGGAGACTTTAGCCTGCCTTTTTCCCCCCCTGATTTTCTACGGTCTCAAATCAAAAATCCTGATTGTGTAAGTCTCAACTGGGGGTTGGGGGGCCTCACGGGGCAAAAGGACAACTGGCTTCGTGCGCATGCAGTTCTGACAGGTATTTGAGGAGGGAACGTGTTTGAGACGATATACATCACGACCCAAGCTCGTTCCTCTGCTGGGCTTCCAGATCTCTGCTCTCTCAGCGGGGGTCCATGGCACGTAGCACAGAATGTGCGCACAGGTGCAAACGCCTTCGACAGACACCTGTCTGCGTTCTTGACACTTAATTTGTCCCGTCTCGTTTTTCCTCAGGCCCCAGATGCGATTGGATGGTAGCAGCAGTATGACAGCAGAAGACCCCGCCTCTGCATCCGATATGAGTAACCCAAACCCCGCTGGATCCAAACCCGTCGGCTACGCCCACCACTCCCCCGAGGCCGTCCCGGAGGGCGTGGCCGGCGCCCCCAACGAGGGCGCCCTGGTGTCCCTGATGGAGCGCACGGGCTACGGCATGGTGCAGGAGAACGGCCAGCGAAAGTACGGCCCCCCGCCCGGGTGGGAGGGCCCCGCCCCGCAGCGGGGCTGCGAGATCTTCGTGGGGAAGATCCCGCGGGACGTCTACGAGGACGAGCTGGTGCCCATCTTCGAGACGGTGGGGCGCATCTACGAGATGCGCCTGATGATGGACTTCGACGGGAAGAACCGGGGCTACGCCTTCGTCATGTACACGCAGAAGCAGGAGGCCAAGCGCGCCGTGCGGGAGCTCAACAACTACGAGGTGCGCCCGGGCCGCCTCCTGGGCGTCTGCTGCTCCGTGGACAACTGCCGCCTCTTCATCGGGGGCATCCCGAAAACCAAGAAGCGCGAGGAGATCCTGGAGGAGGTCTCCAAGGTGACGGAGGGCGTGCTGGACGTCATCGTGTACGCCAGCGCCGCCGACAAGATGAAGAACCGCGGCTTCGCCTTCGTGGAGTACGAGAGCCACCGGGCGGCGGCC
Source organism: Anguilla rostrata (assembly GCF_018555375.3). Classification (NCBI taxonomy): domain Eukaryota; kingdom Metazoa; phylum Chordata; class Actinopteri; order Anguilliformes; family Anguillidae; genus Anguilla; species Anguilla rostrata. Next base: position 8,284,920 of record NC_057937.1, read on the forward strand.
ATGGCCCGGCGCAAGCTGATGCCAGGCCGGATCCAGCTGTGGGGCCACCAGATCGCCGTGGACTGGGCGGAGCCCGAGATCGACGTGGACGAGGACGTGATGGAGACGGTCAAGATCCTGTACGTCCGCAACCTGATGATGGAGACGTCGGAGGAGATGCTGCGGCAGATCTTCAGCCAGTTCAACCCGGGCTGCGTGGAGCGCGTCAAGAAGATCCGCGACTACGCCTTCGTGCACTTCGCCAGCCGCGAGGACGCCGTCGTCGCCATGGACAACCTCAACGGCACCGAGGTGGAGGGCTCCTGCGTGGAGGTCACCCTGGCCAAGCCCGTCGACAAGGAGCAGTACACCCGCTACCAGAAGGCCTCCAAGGGCGCCGCCACCACCGCTCCGGACACCTCCCAGCCCAGCTACGTTTACCAGTGCGACCCCTACACGCTAGCCTTCTACGGATACCCCTACAGCACGCTGATAGGACCCAACAGAGACTACTTCGTGAAAGGTTAGACTTCGCCTCGTCCTCTCCTTTCTCTGACTTTGCTGGTGTGGTGAGAGTCATGCCGATGCCTCGGTGTGAGTTGTGCCTCAGTGCTGAGCACGCAGGTCTCTTCTAAAATGGCTGCCAATCATTCTGATGATGTGGCCGTGTTCATTTGAATTGAATTTTTTAAAATCATACTAATTCCATCATCTGAATCGTGAAATCGATTAACAAAAAAAAGAGGATCTTGGTTGTCTTGATTATTGACTGGCCTGGTTTGACAGTGTTGATTCTCAATGTTCTGGGTGGCAGGGGGAAATCTTTAAAAATATATTTTTTTAAAATCTCTGGGTTTTTCCCTTTCCTCTTTAAAAGTCAGCTCATCAAGCCCCAATCAAAGTGCGTAAAAATCCCTTCTTAGGCAAATAATCCATACCACATATATTTTTTTCATTCTTTGCACAGAAAATGAAAGCAGCGCCTTGCAGTACGACCAGTCATGAATACTCTTTAAGTTTCTATCACATACTCATATACATCATACCTTTGGCCCAAGTGTTAAATCCAGGGATTGCAAAGCATGCAATGTCCCATTAGTGCATTATTCACCAGACAATACTTCCAGCAGTGCTTTTGTTTATCTGCTCACATGTACTTTATTTGGGTATGTATTTACCCTTATTGCAAACAGCATGATTAGCAGGCTTTACAATCAAGCCTCGGCTACCCTCTGACTCTCCCAAACACAAGCTCTTCATACACACACACACACACAGTCACACACGCACACACACACACGCATACACGTACACACACACGTACACACATGCACATTCACATAAAACCGCCTTTGAAAAAAGAGGTTGAGTCACGTCTGCAACTGCTGGTTCTCCTCTGACTGGAACAGTTGCAGAGATTTAGGATCACGCCACCCCTTTAAAACCACTCCCTGCAGAAGGAGTTCTCCCAGGTCACCGCAGTGTTCCCTGGGAGGTGAAGCTCGGAGCGAAATTAGCCTGCGCAAACGAGATCCGGTGTCCTCCATGCGCAAGAATATATGCACTGCAGGCACCAGAGCGGCTCACCTAGGCACTAACCCTGGCCTGTCCTGACAGTGAGGTTTTGAGCCTGAGCTACTTCCATAAGTGACTGTGAGCAGATCTTTCAGTCACGCATGACCTTCTTCAGAGCTTCAAAAGTCCCTTTTCGATTATGATGAAATTTTGACATTTGAATGAAGAAATGGAAATGAGTGAAGAAAAGTGTTAGCAAGGCACGATGCCAGTCCTATTTAGGACATCACTCAACCAAAAAATAAAAAGGATTAAAAAAAACTAAAAAAACATTGCCCCAAGGGTGGAACATCACTATGGTGACAAGCCCTCAATCCCCAACCCCAGTCTGACCCACCCAGGGCCTTGAGAAAGACCTGTAGAACTTCTCGGACAACCAAGCTCTTTACATTCGAACAAGTCGTGTAGCCAGTGGGGCGCAGTCCTTTCTGAACTGGAGCGTCTCTCGTTTTGTATCTCAAGCAGGTACTGTAAGAGGCCGGGGGCGCGCGGCCAGCGGGAATAGGGCCCCGGGGCCCCGTGGCTCCTACCTGGGGGGTTACTCGGCCGGGCGGGGCATCTACAGCCGCTACCACGAAGGGAAGCCCAAGCAGCAGGACAAGCCCTACGAGCTGATGCCCAGTCTGGAGCTGACCCAGGTCAACTCAGTGGGCATGAAGCCCGGCACAAGTCAGTATGGGACTCCGCCCCCTTCCCCCTCTGACCCGCTCACTACACCTCCAGCCCCGCCCCCTTTTACCCGCTCACTCCACGTCCAGCCCCGCCTCTTTTTACCCACTCACTCCACCTCTAGCTCCACCCCCTTTTTACTCCCTGTTTCCTAGAAGAGGTGTTGTCAGTGGTGTTAGAGCCTCTTTACCTGGTTTTCTCTCTCTCTCTCTTTCTCTCTCTCCCTGTCTCATTCTGATAACAGTGCATAACTGATTTTGGGCCTCATTAAGTAATAGGGACTTGTGATTAAGACTATCTTATTTTCTATTTAATTAAAATTTAAGTAAAAATGGGGTATATTCCTAAAATCCTGGAGGAGTTGCGGGTTTTTGAAATTCAGAAGGTTTTAAGTGATGCATTTTGTACCTTTACTGGAATTTACACAAATTACAGAAATTTGCATTTCCAGGAGTGATTGCTGGCCCTCTGATGGCCAAAATCACCACTAAATAAAACCATGATCCACAGTCAATTCTGCGAGTGGAAAACAGGCCTGGCCAGAGCTCATTGGCCTTTTGATTGGCTGTATATCGAAAGGACTGATAAAACCCGTTAATCTAGAGGCAGAGTCTCATTAAGCTGAGTCATACTTAACTAGCATTGCTGCAGCTGAAGTCATGTTGTGTAATAGGACCTGTGCAACAGGTCCAGACACGCAGTCGCTGCGTTTCATAAGGAGCGCGTACTTCATATTTGTCCCAAGACGGGATTAATGCAAATAACATAATCTCACATGCGCTAGATTACGCAGTCCTGCTGGGGCATTTCAGTGCTGAAGGGATAATTATGCCTCCTGCCATACAGCACGGAGGCCTCGTGTCAGTTGGATATTCGAGACACAGATTAGTGCTAATTAGACTTTGAGAAACTGGCGCTCACCCTGCGTCATAAAATAAATTGGACACATGGAGCTAACATGTGAACAGAGGATTTTGTACATTTGTGGGGATTTTCTTTTTCTGTAGAGACCCTTTAAAGTGTCATAATATATTTGTGCATAATTTTACGCTGAGATAACATGAAAAGAGATACTTGTGCATTTTGGTGAAATAACTTCAACAGAAAAACTCTATATATTGTATAGAACTTTACATTTATTTGGGTCTATCCATTCACATGGTTGTACTGGACTCTACCCATTTTTAACCCTTTGATAAGTAGATTTTCCAGAATGTTTTTTTCTCGGTCAGTGTTCTAGAACTCCATTGCTTTTAATTACCAACGGTGACTGTTACATCAGCATTAGAATGCTCAGCTAAGAACATTCTAATCACATATTTGTGACGTTACATTTTAAAGGGTTAATCCACGCATGTATTGTAGCACTCCCTCTTTAAGAAACTGTGGCCCCGTCGCTGGTTCCCCTCTGAAAGCTCTGTGCCTCTCTTTTTGCAGTGGCGCTCCCGGCCCTGGGGGGCCAGTACCCCATGTTCCCTGCTGGCACCGCTGGTAAAGTCATGGAGGAGGGGAAGATGCACGGGATGGAGCACCTCATCAGCCCCCTGGCTCTCCAGCACGACCACACGGGGGCTCCCACAGCCGCAACGGTCCTGCCAGCTGTGTCCACCCCACCCCCGTTCCAGGTACATACACATTCTTTCATTTTCTCTCTCCTTTCTCTCTCTCTCTCTCTCTCTGGTGTCACTCCTTCTCTCACTCTCTCATTCTCTGCCACTCCCTATCTCACTCTCTCATTATCTCTCTCTGTCTATCTCACACTATCATTCTCTCTCTCTCTCTCTGGCGCTCCCTCTTTATTATTCTTTCTCTTACTCTCTCCTTCTCTCTTCCAGTCTCCTCTGGTGTGTGAGATTAATTTTTTATACATTATTATTATTATTGTTATTATTATTATTATCATTGTCAATAGTTGTGGGGAAAATGGTTGAATAGATCATTACCTATCTAATCTCACCTTTTCCACCCTGTCTTTTCTTTTTTTTTTTACCTCCTGCTCACCGCAGGGTCGCCCCATCACCCCAGTGTACGCCATGGCGCATGGCGTCCAGCGCATCCCCGCCGCTGCCAACCTGTACGGGACCAGCTACATCCCCATCACGCACGCCAACTCCGCCGCCATGGCGGCAGCCCTGCAGAAGAACGCGGCGGTGGCGGCGGCCTACGGGGGTTACGCCGGATACATGCCCCAGGCCTTCCCCGCCGCCACCTTCCAGATGCCCATCCACGACATGTACCCGACATACTGATGGAGGCCCTCCCCCTCGCCTGGTCGCCCCCGGGCAACAAAGGACACTGAAGGAACACTTTCGTATTTATGAAGAGAGAACTCCATTTTGGATGTTTCATTTCATTCGCCTTGGCTTTGTTGTGTGTTTTATTTGGCCTTTATTTTTTGGGGTTTCTGAAAGTAAGCATATTACTTGGCATTAAAGAGTTGTAACCTTACATCTTAAAAAAAGAAAGAAACGTTTTTTTAACCATAAATTTCTTTGTACAAAAATAGAAGAACGTTGAAGAAAATGTGCTTTTTTGAGTTTCTTGAGAAAAAAAGTTTATATTTTGAGAATTTTTGATAATGTTAGCAATAGTCTTTAATATTACTGTAGAGACTTAAATGTCTTCCGTCCACACACTGTATGCCTACCAGTTTGAATGCGGACATTTTTAGCTATGCATTCATTATTATAATTATTTGTTTTGTTGCATTGTTATTCATATTAATATAAACATTTTGGTTTTTTCTTTTCTTTATAAAGTACTGTGGTATGAAGGTTTTAGGTTTAGCCTTGGCCATATGTGTCATCTTCATCTCAAAGAAAAAAAATATGTGTGTAAAGATTTTAACTAGATAACTTCGGGTAAAAACCCAGGAACAAAGGTTTACTTTTTCTGAAACGCAGGGACACGATCACCCACCAGAACCAGAAAAGAAACTCCCTTTAATCTGAAAAAATATTCATAACCAATGTAGGGTGACACTGCACCTACAATAAGGAGCATGATTCCAAACAAATGTTTGCTCTCAAAGGCAGTAAATGAACATTATTGTAGAATCTCTCAACTTGTCCATTTCGGGGAAAAGAAAGTGATCTCCCCCCTTCTGAATGACTCTCTGTTGAACAAAGCTCCTCAAATGAGACCAGCCTTCAGCCGTAAACGTTTCACCTCAGCGAGCACAAGTTTCAAACTGGTTCATATGCTTCTGTATAAACCTATTGGAAGAGCAAGATCCATCTACTCTAATGTTAAACAAGACCGGGTCAAAATCTAGTATATGGCTGGACCGAACCGGCTGACCAATGGTATAGCTTCATCACTCAGTGACTCAGTCACAGACATTCGTGACTTCCTTCCATAATGACTAAGATAATGCTAATGCTAACCAGGTCTAATCTCTGTATGCGCAGCACTGCTTCATTTTTCTTCAGATCTTCTAAAAGGCAGATAATACCCTTCAGATGCAGTAGTTTCTCTTGTAGTGGAGGTTAGCATTGGCGCTAAAAAATGAGCACTCTCTGTGAGAAACACTGAGCTGTTTCCGTGTCCTGCTTTCACCCATGTAAACTGGCGGTGTTGAAATTCTCTGCTGTGATTGGCCATGGCCGTGTGAATCCGTCTCATGTGACTGGCTGAATTGCCAAAGCGGGCGCATGTTTTGGGCCTAGTGCAGAAGAGGCTTGGTGCACCACGCCTTCCAGTGCTTACCACGTACTCACAGAAGATGTTTTCAGCAGAAAACCTAAAATGTTGTCATAACAAACAAAAAATTACTACTACATGAATCGTTACTTTGACGAATAGAACTGGTGGCTTCAAACCTGGGCTGGAATTCTTTAACGCATTGCCTTTATGAAGTTCAATGAAACGAACCTTTAAAAAAAAAAATCTAACCTTGTGACAAACTGTATTTGAGCGAAGCAGATCCTGAGCGAGCTACATACTGAGCAAACACACCACATCATCTCCTGTGTAAGGAAGGGTGGTTACCGCGGCAACAAAGACACGCTTCCCTATCTGTTGATCAGTTGTCTGGTGGCTCGTATTACACTCCTTTATACTGCTAGAGTATACTGCTGTCACGTGGAGCCTACATTCTCCTGCTTTACTTTGCTGAAATGGCTTTGAGTTAGGTGCACTTAACATAGTCCACAAGAGGTTGCAACCCCCCCCTCCCCTCCCCAAGTGAAATATTTGTTGTTATTGGTGACATTTAGCTTTTATTATTATAATTTTTGTGGATATGCTTGTGTACGCGTGCAAAGTGGCAGCCATGATGGGAGAAATGTGGAAAAAGTGTGAAACTGGGGCCGCTTCAGTGGATTGTACGTTGCAGAAAAGAGCAGGCGCACCGGCCTGTTCGTACAGAGCTGAACTTTTCTGCTCCCTCACGGGTGTACCCGAACCCAACGGCAGGTTTCTGAATGTCTGTTTGTGCAGAGCTGAACTTTTCTGCGGTTCCCATAGACTCTGATTCGGAAGACAAAAGCCACACAGAACACGCGAAGCAGAGCACAGCCAGTGAATTGGGACATGCCAAAGTAAACAGGCTCATCGGTGACGTGTGATTCGCTGAAGTCGCACGTGACAATGGCAGGTGCATGGGGACGCGGCGTAGGCCTGTCATATTTGAGCCATTTGAATTTGATCACGTTTTCCCATTGCCGCTGTGAGACACAAAGCATAGTACATACGTGGCTTGTGTTGCTTTGGAGGTAGTTAACGCTGTGCTTTTTAATCAGACTCGGCTCTTTTGTTTGCTTATTTCTGATTGGCCGTGGAGCAGGCTGTAATTACTCTCTGTGCTAAAAGCTAAAGTAAACATGCCGAACACACAACAGAGGCCACAGCGTTCGCCATGGACCCGCCCTGACGTATTTATGACGCTTCTCAGCATGTTACTTCATTCAGTTCATGCAGTGTTTGTTTTGTATTGCCTGTTTAAAGGCTACTTTTTCTGCTGTGTTTGGAAAGAAAAATTGAATCAACTCCGCAGAAATGTTCCTTTTGCGATGACAAACGTTCAAATATATTTAATATATTCAGTACAAGTGTTGTATATGAAGCTTAAGAAAAGTGAGAAGAAATATAATATATTTTAAAAGGAGACAAAAGATTTGCTTTCAGTTCTTTCTTTCTCGTTAAAAACAAAAAAGTACAACCTGTGATAACAGAGAACTGTTTTTCCAAAGCATCCAGGACTTGTGAACATTCAGAAAGGGCAGTTGTGATGTGTTATGCAAACATTTGATGTATGACTGGTATGGAGGTGCTATTACCCAGAATCCTCTAGGTAGTATATGGAGTGCTGAACCAGGAAACCAGAGTGCCTGCGCAAGCATCTCTCCATTGCGATTATTTCACAAACACTACAAGAGTAGTATTTCAACTTCGATGTGCAAGTTCTTGGCTACTGAAACGAACAAGGTGTGGATATTTTAAGAAACCTTTTAGAAATGCAATAAAAGTTTTTAGCGTGCCTTATTTTCATGCGTATTGCTTTAGGCCTTTTTAACCTTTTTCTGTGCACTGTAATGTCATTGCGTTGTTTTTAAAAAAGCTTCTTCTTCAGGATTGTTGTATTTAAAGTGCTAGCTGAATAGTTAAATAAAGCATTTTCAAAAATGGCATTTCTGTATTTACTCTTTGCTGCGCACATAAAGATGAAATCTTTGTCATATTAATTTCATTCGCTCACACATGGATGCTTACCCCAGGCTGCAAATGATTGTGAGATGGCTTATGAACTGGTTTTCTTATATGAAAAATATACCCTTATATATAGCTTTAAACCAGTCACATAGCTTTCAGTATTTCTACTCATAACTTATTATTATTATTATTATTATTATTATTATTATTATAAGCTGTGAAGATTCCCTTAATCTATAGCGTCTTACAATACATTTTGACCTTATTGTGTAGTTGGATATTAAGCAGAAACACTCTGGTTAAATAGGCTGCACAGAAATTTCTGTGAATTTCCCAAGTGTACAGCCATACCACACCGGAGGACCAGGGAGTGACATTCCCCCTGAAGCTTGCAAACTCCAGTGGTTACCAGAGGTATTGCAGTTTAGTATGCCTCTTGTGCCAAAAAGCAGATTTCCCCATTGAAGCCCATTCAAAACTATGCATTTACCCTGGCAAAATTATACTATTCTGGCCAGTACTTTTAAATTCTAAAACATTTTCACGCCAAATGAATTGCTCTCGAGGAACACATTGTTTTGGCTGGACCAGCCCTACAAACACGAATGTCTGTGACTGACTGAGTGACTGAGTGATGAAGTTACACCATTAGTCAGCCGGAGAGGTCCAACCATATACTAGGTTTTGACCTGGTCTTGTTTTTCTAAGCCCCACAGAAAGTCCCACGGAACTGGTCATTTGAAGCTGTCTTCAACATAGTATATGACACACCAATAGGATTGTGCCATGTGGATTGATTGCCAGCAGGTGGCACTATTGCACACCCCAAGCTTCAGGCAGCCATTACGTAGCAGGGCCTTGCCTCCGACCTCCTGTCCGTGGATCAGTTCAGTTCAACTGCTTCCAGTAATGCTGCTGCACTGACCGACGCTGACAATTACACACCCACCGACCGGGCACTCCCAGAGAGGGCACTGAGAATGCTCATGAGGAACACCATGACGCACTTTTGTGTGCTGATTTTTTTTAAAAAATTGATTTGTTTAGGGGGCTCGGTCACCTTCTGTACGAGACCCTCCCCTGCTCATTCACGTTGCTCTCTTCTGCTGCACATTGTGATGTCATCCCAAGCCACGCTGTAGCTGCGACGCTGACGTTATTTAACTGAAGAGCAAATTAAAAAATCATACTTCTGGCATTCGGTTAAAAAATTATCTTTTGCGCATCTGTCAGATCTGTGACAAAAGATGGCGTGACAGACTGTTGACAGAAGGCAGCACGTCGCCTGACGAGGAAGACGAAAAGCCAAGCGAATCTGGAACACTCAGTGTACAGATTAAGACTGCTTTTACCATGCAGACCGCTGGCTCGCAACACAAGCTCTGTATTTTGTAAACTGCATTTACGTTTTAACAGCATATGTTTTCTAATTCATTTTTTCCACACTATATCAGAGTATTAGCTTGTGACATATTTAGCTGAACTTATTTGACACATCCTTAAAATGTAAATGATTACTGCAAATACCTTGTTTCACTGAGAAGCAAACATAGCACCCAAAAACCAACTTCCTGGATGAACAGAAAAATCTGCTCTTGCCTGTCTCAGCAGTCACAATTTCTTGAACTTTTTGCACATGTGTGGTCTACAAAAAGGAATCATATCTGAACAACAGTTTTAAAAATAGCATTTCATTCAAATGAGAATCAGCAGGAACAGTTCAAAGTGGTGAAGAGTCGTGAACTAACATACACAGCTGCTCTGGTGCATGCGGTATGAATAGCACAGTGCAAAGGGACTTGCTGAATGAGTAGAAAGGGTTTTGTGTTCACTCGACAAATCGTTTGCAGGTGGTGGTAGCACAGGTGTCAGAGGCGCAATGTTTCCTTGAACGTTCTGGAATTACTTATCAATGAGTGTATGTGTGTGTGTATGTCTTGGGGTAGGGGGTGGTTTAACTGAGGGCTGTTCCTTGATCCGGTTCCAGGAGATCTACTACCCTGTAGGGTTTCTCTCCAACCCTAACAAAGAACGCCTCACTCAACAGCTAGAGATCTTGTATAGCTGCTAATTGGCAGAATCGGATGTGCAAAATTAGGGTTGAAATGAAAACCTGCAGGACGGTAAATCTCCAGGAACAGGGTTGGGCTGACCTGATTCATTCCTTGGCATTGTGGTATACGCGCTCATCTGTGTGCTTAATTTTTCAATCGCTGTCAGGTGGCGGTTGGTTCGGGTCAATGAGCACTAATGGTGTGGTTGTGTTATTCGGTCTTTTGTAACAGTATCGCTGTTTTCACGCGCAATGCTTTTATTTTCAGCGGCTCGATAGGGACTGCGTGCGCAACGGTAGCCTTGTCATGCACCACAAGGCCAGACGCATTCAAGTTACATTATTGATGAGCGTTCACGCCGCTCAAAGATTGTCTTACATCTTGCACCGCGTCTGAAAACAAAGCTGGCCATTAACTATTCTACCTTGGCGACTTGATTTGAAAATATTATTTTTCGTTCTGAACCACTGGAGCATAAGCACGCCGGCACGAGGCAAGCATCCTGTTTCCCCGGAGCGGAGTGGATATCCACGCAACTTACCCAAGCTTGCGTTTTCCCCGCTGGTCTTACAGGACGAGGTCAGCGCGCGGGACAAGTAACGGCGATCGCTTTACACGAACGCGATCAGTCAGCGGGGGTTGCTCACAGATCAACCTTTGAGACCAACGTGGCTCCAGGTGGCATGGCCGCAGCTCTAACCATACTCTACGAGCATAGGATTCTAATCCTCATTAACATTAGCAGTTTCAACAGAGCTACGGAACATATCTTTTTATGTGACAAGTTGACCAGTGTGAATAGTTTTCGAACGATACTATATCCAGTTAAATAACTTGTTTAAATGGAAGCTTGGTACAAGCCATTCTGGATGAGCGTCGATTTAATACAAAATGTTAATCTATTAATCCAACAACTAATACCATGATTCTTTAAGTGCGTCTGCTATATGCAGAGATGTATTATTAATAAACTAATAATAAGACTACTTCTACAACAACAACTACTACTACTAATGATAATAATAGAGCCTGTTATACAAAGATGTATTTCCATAAACAAAAAAATGTCTTGTAAACAATAGCCTGTGGACATCAACATATCAAACATGAAATGTTATCCTTGAAATATTTAGTGGATGTTCAAAGAGATCTTCATATCTGTCCATCAAGTGCTAACTTAATCTGCTTCTCTGGACTGTTTTTACAAACGGATTACAGTTAATTATTTAATGGTGTATGTTTTAAATATTAGAGTGCACAGTAATCCCTGACCTGCAGTTGGTACAACTGCTGAGCTCTTCAGGATGACATTCAATACATTTCTATCCAAGGGATTTTGTCAGTGTAGCGGAAACATATCCTTAGAAACCAGGCTTCAGAGTCTATAGGAACTGGCAATTAATGGTGTCATCATTCCTGAGGCTAAGCCACTAGTTTCGTTACTGATTTCTGAAGAGAAGAAAGAGAGGTGAAAAAAGCTTTGACTTGACCATGAAGAAAAAAATAAAATCACCAGCAACAGTTTTCCAAGAGTATTCCACGTATTCCTTTTTAATCTAAACCGGAAAAGAAATGTACGAAAACGGACAGTCCCATCTCGCCAAGCGTCAGGTGGCTTTGCCGATGATCACAATGCTCATGAGGAAGACCATGGCGAAGAAGATCCACATGAAGAACCGGTCCATGACCTTGGCCACCTTCTTCCACTCGGCGCCCTTGACGCAGTTGGCTCGCTGCTCCCGGAAGCAGTTGGCGATGTACTCCACGTTCCTCACCAGCTTCTGGTGGCGGCCGCAGGCACAGGCCTGCCAGTAGGGGGCGACCTTCTCCGGGTACGGCAACTCGTCCTTCGGCCCACCGTTCACAAGGCCGTTGGGCTCGTAGTTGCCATCGCGGCCAATGGGGCGGCACTTGCCGTCGCCGTTGGGGAGGGCTTTGGCCTTCTTTTCGCTGTTGCCGTGGTGATGATGCCGGTGTTGGTGCTGCGGGCAGCTGTAGTGGCCATCGTCCTGGCGATGGTGGCTCCCGTACAGGCTTCCGTTGCCCAGGGGGTCCTCCGTGTGCACGGGAATCCTCTCGCGCTGGGGGGTGGTGCAGTTCTCGCCCACCTCGTACACAAAGAAGATCTTGGACATGTAGTTGATGATGACCACCTTGGCCCAGTGTGGGACGGGCTTGGCCTCAGCACCGCAGAAGTGGATGTTCATGATGAAGATGGTGAGGGCTGTGGAGGCCGTGATCATGATCATTGTCGCAATGTAATACTTCCCTGCAGAAACACAGGAAATAAATAATTTAGTTCTCAGTCTGTCTGCCAGTTTGAAGCATTGCCAACACTTTCTGTGACGTGCCTAACACTGACAGTGAACAAATGTTATTCTTGTTCCTCTAAATACGAATTTCTCTGTAACTGTTTATGACAGCATCTTCCTCAGAATTTAATTACAAGTGTAACTGTCATCACAAAGTACCATACAGACACATTCATGCACAAATGAGCAAGAAAAAAAAAACACACACACACACACACACACACACACAGTGTGAACTTGCTCACCGATGAGGGGCACACTCTCTGAGGGAGGCATGCTCTCAGCCACCATGAGCTGGAAGACGGTGAGGGCCAGCAGCACCGTCACGCCCAGGGACACCTTCTCCCCGGAGTCGGCCGGCAGGTAGAAGCTCAGCGGGGCCAGGAAGGAGATCATCACGCAGGGCAGCAGCAGGTTGAAGATGTAGAAGGAGGAGCGGCGCTTGAGGAGCAGGGTGTAGGTGATGTCCGGGTACGGGTCCGAGCAGCAGCCGTACATGATGACGTTCTTGGCGGCGGGCATCCCGTGGCACTCCCACTCCACGTTCTCCACGAAGTCCGACAGGTCCCCGCTGTCCATCCCCATGGCGATGTCCACCTGGTTGCCGTTGTAGGTCCAGGAGCCGAAGGTGAGGTTGCACTGCTGGTCGTCGAAGGGGAAGTAGGACACGTCCACCACGCAGGAGCTCTTGGTGATGGCGGGGGAGTCCCAGGTGATCTCGCCGTTGTAGCGCAGGACCACGTTGGTGTCAGCCGGTCCTGAGGACTCATCATCGGCCCTGGGGGAGGAGTTAGAGGCACTGAACCTGGGGGGGGGAGTCTTACGCAAACAATATCCCTACAAATTCCTTCCCCTTGCATGAACCTGTATGAAAAAAAACGCCCGATTGGTCAAAACACATTGCTGCATACCAAATGTGGCGCAAGTAGCTATAACCATTGGCTGTGTGGTCTCAATCTGTTTGACTTTGTCTGTTTGCCAGTTACTTGCGTCCTTTCTGTACAGTTTTTGCCGGTGTGTACACTTCCGCCATTTTGATTTGCTCAGCACTCGAGATCGTTCGCAGGCACACGTGGCCAATTGTGACTGCTGTGGCAGAGAATGACACCTTGTTCAAACACACTGCAGGCTCTCTGACATTTCATTCATATGCCAAAATGCTATGACTGTTTATGAACGACAGCCTGGAGACGTCAGTAGTACTTGGGAATTTGCTTTGTATTTGAACATGAAAAGACAAAAGAAGGTCACAAACAGTAGAACGGGGCAGGACCGGAGTTTGAGACGCCTGGTCTAAGGAATGGGTAAATAAGCACACATACAGCCTACAAATAGCAATAAAAATACACCACCTCATACATCATATACATCAGCCTTTGTGAAGGCCAAAACACGATTAGCCAAAACATGTCAGCATATATGGATATGGTTTTTTAAAAATCGAACGTCTTTTTTGCTAAATTAGTTTGTGGAATTTTCTTTTCCATTATGAAACGCTGCTGCCTTTCATAGCCACTCCTTAGACAGAGAGGAGATGGAGGAGATGTGTTTGAGCACAGGACACCGAGCACGCTAGCTGTTTTGTGGGAGCGGGAAGCACAACCTGCACCCCCTGGTTTTGAAGAGCCTTTGAGCGTGCGCACGTATTTGACAGCCGTACTTGTTATAGAGGACGATGTCCGGCCTCCAGACCAGGTCGCTGGGAATACGGATGACCTCCAGCCCGTCGTACGCCTCCCTGTCCCACTTCAGGTAGGCGTCGTGCCAGACCTGCCTGATCCACAGGTATGACGTCAGCACCTGGTTCCTCTCGTCCTGCAGGCACAGGTGCAAGCCGGGATCTTTTCAAGGGCAGATCATTGTGACAATAGTCGTACTTGCCTTCCTAGAGCAGTGGTAACCAACCCTCTTCCTGGAGATGTACCGTCCTGTAGGTTTTCACTCTACCCCTAACAAAGTACAACTCGTTCAACAGCTAGAGATCTTGTTGAGCTGCTAGTTAGTAGAATTAGGTGTGTCAAATTAGGGTTGAAATGAAAACCTACAGGATGGCAGATCTTCAGGAACAGCGTTGGTTACCACTGTCCTAGAGGCTGAAATCAAGACACTGTGATGCGCTACAACACAATTCAGTCGGCAGCAATTATAAGCCAACACATGGTTCATATTATCTTGAAAACTCTAGTCAAAAAAAAAGGTATAATAAAAAGCTTGTGCAAATAAATTGAAAAATGGAAGAACTGGAACAGCAAATACCCAAGTTAAAATAAACTTCAAAGGTCCACAACATCTAAATATGCATAATGTATCAGTAACAGTGTTCTTGCTGATTAAATAAACCCGAGACACTTCACCCTCACTGACAGGACATCTACAGCCCTGGGGAAAGTGTCATACGGTGTGATATAATCTATTTAACAGTCAACGACAGAGAGAGAGACTGTCTGAAAACAAGACACGCCTGTTGATATCAGGTTAGAATCTGCGATGTGGGTGAGATGCTTATGACTGGTGGACACGCATAAATTGAGTTTCACTGAGGGTCGGTGGGGTGGCATGGAGCGTTTTGTTTTTCTGGTAACAGGATACACTAATGTACTTGTACATGAATGATGAGTCTGCAATAACATTATGCCGTGACTGAGTAAAGAGATTGAAAACTCTAGTTTATGGAGTTGTGTTCCCAGCTGTGGGGGAGAAGGGGAAGGTGTACGGCTGGACTAAGGACTGTCTCTTGAGATTGGCAGTTTTTTTTTACTTCTTTTACTTCTCTAAAACATGAAGAGGAGGCTTCAGCATTAATATAAATTAAAAATGCCAAAACGCTCAAAATTCAGAGCAAGAGTTTTTCTATTTTTATACACCGGTATGCTGGTCTTTAACATTTCTTCACAGAAAGAAGACCCGCCCCACCCCCACCCTCACCCCCACCTCCCTCTCCCTGCTCAGTGATTGGAGGGCCTGTCGTTGGTCTCACCATGTCCTTGATCTGGGAGAGGGTTATCTGCAGGGTGACGTTGAGCGCCTTGTCGGTGTCCTCCACGGGCCGCAGGGCACTGGAGTAGTTCTCCATCAGGTCGTTCAGCAGCTTCTGAGCGTACCTCCCCTGAGCTGAGCGGGAAACTACGCGGCAGAACCCGCACAAGGCGCACGCAGAGGGATTAACAGACAACACAAAATAATTCATAACAATGATAAAAACTTGACGTACTGCCTTTAATACAGCGTAGCTGCTCAATGTGCTTCGCAGTGTGTTATACTAATATATTTCACCCACATAAGTTCTGAGAGGCCAGTCATAAAAGTGGATCTTTAGCATGCAACAGAATGCTTTCAAATATAGTCACAAATAAGCCAATATAAAATAGATAGCAAAATGCATTTCTAAGATTAAAATCACAATAAATATTATTAGCATTTCATGTAATGGCCACGTTGAACACAATATACGAACAATAGCTTGACTTAAAGCATACACATAGTATCTGTACAGATCAGTAATGACCATTGTTACCCATGAATAAAAAGAATTTGGAATTAAAGTTAACTAAAGTAACATTAACTTTAAGATTTGATATTAACTAAAGAATAGTCCCATTGACAAGGGAACAAATTCTTACCTTTCAGGAGCATGCTCAAACCTATAATAAAAACCACTGCCTTCATACTTGCAAGAAAAAATGAATTATCCGAGAGACAAAGGGGGAAAATAATTCACAATCAGTCTCCTTCGATTTCCATAACGACCAACGCGAGTTGAATCGGAAAGAAAACGCTAGAAAACCGTTTTAGTGTTCGCGCAAGGCACGCGGCACTCGCGTTCATTCTAAACCCTGGAACAGGACCGAGGCTATCGCATAGCACGCACACCGCGGAGAAACCAGATGCCCAGACTGAGCCACGGCACAGAAGCTCGGCGCGCGCCATTCATCCAACCGCCTGTCAGTCAGAACGCTGACAGATGAGCTTACATGGCTTTAGGACAGCTCACAGGTAAATGTTATGACCACTGGGCCTCGTTGTTGATGGAATTAGAGCTGGAGGATTTCACCACACCCTCCATTGTAAGACAACCTGATCTACCAAGTGTTCTTTCTTTACAGGAGTTTTTCTCTTTCTCTGTTCAGAGGAATAATGTCACTGTTTAAGTTGCTTTGTAATTAAATCTCAATAGAAACATTAATAATGAAACCACGACATAATGACATAAATGAATGGCCGAGTGAAAGTGGATGGATATAATAAGAAAGCACCATGAAGCTTTTTTAGACTGGGAGATATGCTCCTGTGTTCCTCGGAGATGTACTCAGGTAGGAGGACTTAAAGGGGTGTTCTGTGTTCCCACACACCCTCCCACATTGTCACAAAGCTGGGGCATGTGATGTGAATGATATTGACCTGGAGGAGGATCAACACCGGATATTGCCGCTTAAAAAAAGAACTTGCGAAATCCCACCCACTTTGTCTGTTTGTCAGAACTCCTACATAGCCGGGTTACAGTTCTACAAACGGACCCTGTTCCTAACTGACCAGAAGTCTTAAGGGGGTTGAGGGGCTCTCACTCAGTGTTGCAGAGTCCATGATCCAGGTGAGGCTGCTTTTGGCTACACATGCTCTGCAGATTAAATTTCACTCTTGAAACAAACTGGTAAAGTATTTCACTCTGTCACTTACCTATACACCTACCAATACGCTTCCCTGCTGCAGTTTCATTATTGGTTTCTAGTTAAAAGAACACAGTGAATCTTCACACTTTCATGAATCATAGGAACTGCCTTCAGATTTGGAGGTTACCCCTTGTTTTGCAAATATATAACTATTACATACATCAGATTGTATTTTGCGCATAGTGTAGTGTAACTCATGGAATGAGCATGCATAACAAAAGTGTATTAACAGCTAACTTTTTAATATATTTGTAATAATGACATACACAGAAGGTTTCTTACAAAGGACTCCAGCATAGTCATCTCAAAACTCCATTCTAGTGTATGACTGAATTGTATTGGAGAGCCACTGAAGTCGCTGTCAAGTCAAAATGAGAACAGCTAAAGCATTTGGTTCAGTACACTGGACCCAACATCACCAAGGCCAGCTAATCCGGTGTATGTCTGAGATTTCCACCTAACAGCTTTTGAAGTGACGTTCATTCAAACATTTACCTCTTCCTGAAAACCAAAATAACATTTTTTCAGAGCACAATTTACGACTATTTTTGCAGGGGACTTGATCCCATTGACTGAAATCCTCCAGGACAGGAAATTAATGGGGCGGCCAGCGGTCTGTCGTCTCATTCCAGGCCTACTTCCTCCGTGTTCGCCCTGTGAGATATTTACACACTTCCGCTTTAACACCTCAGCAGAGTCTTCCTGCCAGTGCAGCTGATACTCACTGGGCGACAGCAGAGTTAACTCACCCTTTCGGTGGTCCGCCAACGCTATTTCCCACCCTGTACTGTAAATCACAGATGGCCTGCATCGTTGGTCAGTCAGTCAAATCAGTAATTGAATCCAGGGGTGTGAAAAATCCAGGTTCAGAAAGAAAAAGTCCTCCCTGTCATTTTGTTCCAGTCACCTGGATCTGCTCATTAGCTCAGCCCTTCAACCAGGAGGTAGAACTAATTAGAGAAATCACCTGGCTGAGTTCACCGGTGGAAGAAATACATGACAGGACTTTTATCTTTCTGACCCCTGGACGTTCAACAAATGATTGACTCAGTCAGATTGGACAGGTGCCTTGATGATCAGCCATTGACTTCTGCGAGAGCAAAAAAAAAAAGTCTGACCTTGTCATATCCTGAACAAGTTATTTTAAAGTGTTTTCGAAAAAGTAAAATACTGTAAAATATTCACAGGATTTTTAAACTTCAACAAAAGCAATGCCGAAGATGGAAGAAGCAATGAAAATCCATACATGTCCATAGACATCCATGTTATGACATCTCTGTAACATTGTAAAGAAAAAAAGCATTGTAAAAAAAGCGATAATTATGAATTGTTTAAAAAACCAAAAAGGCATGCACGTTACAAGCTAAAGCTTCAGACCAAACATTTTTACGTTTTATGTCTTATCAACGTCATTCATGGAGGTTGATCTGACGTCAATTGCTGGCTCAGAAATTAGGCCTATAAAGATTTTTTGATGTCTGCAATCCGATGAGTATAAAACGCTGATCTATTATAAGTAGAAAAGCGGTTGCGTCCTGAATAGATGTCGATGCCTTGTAGCTGCGACGCAGATTTGACATTTGTGTTTGTGTGTTTGTGTGTGTGTGTGTGTGTGTTGGGGGGGGGGGGGGGTTCTGTACCTGCACGCAGTGTTTAACGGCGGAGCTAAGCAGCTTCGGCTGGTTTTTCTATTTGAGAAGGCGCACTGGCGGGGCCAAAAGCGCAGCGCCTGTGGTTGGAGCACAGGTGTTTCCTGTGCGCGCTGTGCTGCGGCGGTGCGGCGGGGCTGCCTGAGCACACTCCTCGGTTCACACAGGGCTCGCGCACATCCTCCTGCGCGCGCATACACAAAAAACGCGAACCGCGGGCCGGAGGTCAGGGAACATCTTCACTGCGCCCTGAACTGAGCCCCTGCACCGTGTCTAAAAGAGCAGCCTCCGTTCCTGACTCAATCGCTTCAAACTAACGGTTTTAAAAGTCAGCGCTACGCGTTTGGTTTTAGGTCACAGAACTGAACTATGCTGAGAAAAAGTGTTCAAAATTGGCTTCAAGTGTAGGATCATGGGTGCTGAAAGTGTCAGGGCCTCTGTACTTGATTTAATTAGATATATTAGAGATGCTAACATAGGCATTATAATAACCGAACATTTAAACAGATGATTTTTAAATTATTGAACAATGGTTTGGCTGTTTGTAATTAAATTCAAACAAACCAACAATCCTCATGAGGTATTGCGCAAAACATGACCGCTAACTCTCTGTCGCTCAGGAAACACTGCCACACGAGGCTGAAAGAAATGATGTAGGCCAGCAACAAATTGCCATCCCTGTACAGATGTCTGACTCGAACAAGCCATGTTTATTTGAAGGCAAATACTAACAACATACCACTATGCTGTCATGAGGAAAAATATAAGCACTTTAGCAAATCTAAACTAAAATAGTGGCATGTTTATCAAATAATGGTGAATGTGTTTTTGAAGCTCAATCAAGCTGGACATAGCTTATTTCAAACATGCTATTTGCATACAGCTATACTGTAGCTTAGGTTATTTAAGCATGCCAGGATGAATGTGTATGAGGGTATGAAGACTCACCTTTTCAGATTGCACCATGGGTCCCCTGACCCCCTTTACATAACCTTTCTCTCTCTTTCTTTCTTTCTTTTGACTTACTTTTGTATGATGTTACAGTAATAGCTGTGTCTCAATATGCTATCTGTCTAGTGGTACTTTCTTTAGTCACATTAAAATTCTTGTTTGTTAGCTTGACATTGCACCTATTGATTATAAACGGGCCCCAGTGCCTCCTTGGTGATAAGGCATTTTTGGATGTTCGCCACTTCTGTTCTGGATAAAAGCGTCTGTCAACTGATTGTAATGTAATGTAATGCAAAACTGTACTTATACTTTTCTGTTATTTTCTCAGCAGCTGTGTTCTGCTATACCTCCAACACTGCTGTATGCTGTATGCTAAAATGCAAATGATGCTATGTCCTCAAATTTGAACTCTGCTTTATGCGCACCTGCTGTAATTGGTATTTCAAAATTTTTTAGGTTTGACGGTAATTACGTTTTTTGTGGTTTATCTTCTCTTGCTTCTCAGAAGACGTCCTGCCTTAAAGGCCAGTCAACCGCAATTATGTCATCGAACATGTCTCCCTTTTGTGTCATATCTCATACCGTTTGGTTCCTGTTAAATCAGCAACCTCAAAATGAACACACATGGTCACAGGGTCTTCCCATCCACACACATATTTCTGAAGTGAACTTGCCAGCATTAGACGTTCCACCGAGGTAAATGGTCTCAAACAAGACTGCTAACATCCTAGCATCTACCACTCGTCCTAAAAACATACAAGTGACAGGACTGGCACATAAATTCTCTATGAAGTACTTGTAGATTTTGTAATTAGTGCCAATGCATGCTGACTCAAGAAGTGGTCTGTTGCTGGCACACTGGCTTTAGGGAGCAGGGGAGATGAAGGAGAGGTGTTTGCCCTTTTTTTCGTTTGCGCACAGAACAGAAGAGAGCTGCTAGGCCTGAGCTGCAGAGAGAGCCGCGATGGGATGTGGGTTCGCTGCCAGCTCGCTCTGAAACAAACGAAGACGCGATCCAGGAACCGCACGAAAAACTCAGGCGTGCTCCTGGAAATGGAGCCATGTGACTGTTCCCCACCAATGAGCAGGTTGTACATAGAGAACAGTAAAAAAATAATAATAATAATAAATTTAAAAAGCTGCACACCAAGGCTCAAACAGTGGCATTTACAACAGCATTGAACACATTAAGGGCAGTGAGAAACACAAACCCTGGGAAAGTGTTTGGTTGGACATACCAAGGTTATATAAATCATCCTTATAATTGCCATTCAGTACATTCAAGTTTAAACACATTCCTTGAAGTTCAATTTCAATTTATTGACAATGTACTGTATTCCTTCAGTGTTGTAAATGAGAATTTGTTCTCAATCACTTTTACCTGGTTAAATAAGGGTTAAATAAATAAATAAATACATTCCTGAAAACCCAAACTTAATTTCAGGTTCACACCAGGCGTGACGTGTCTATTAAAATGGTGGTTTTTCGAAACTACCTGTCAGTATCCCAGATCATGTTCTGACTCTCCCTCTGTTGCCATGATACTTACGGAAGTTTATTAAAGATGACAATAAGCAACAGCGCTGGATTTCCTGTTCAGGTCCAATGAAACAGCACATAAACGTGTGCGAAGCCGGGTTTAATGCAAAAACCTGGTGACTGTATGCGCTGCCATGCGGTTAACCAGAACACCTCTGGGGGCAACAGAAACTCCGCCCGCCTTCCCCGGGGTCACCACGTCACGGGCGCGCCTCCCTCCCACTTCCTGTCTGCTTTGAGCGCAGAAGACATGCAGTGTGCGATGAGCCGGCTGCCGTTGGCTCCGTGACAGAAAAAAAAGAAAGACGAGTTTCAGTCGAACGTGTGTGGGCTTTCGATATTTCCAGCTTCTGGTCACCGTGTTTATTACTGAACGCGGTGCCTGGCAGTGTCGTTTCTGGCTTGGGACAATGGCGGAGGTGGAACATCCAGGGGTGAGAAAGTAAAAGTCTTATCATGCGTTTCTTCCACCTGTGAACTGAGCCAACCTGATTTCTCTAATTAGTTCTACCTCCTGGCTGAAGAATTGAGCTAATTAGCAAGTCCAGGAGATTGGAACAAAATAACAGGGAGAACTTTTTTCTTTCCTGAATCTGGACACAGAAGTACAGAAAACACAAATTACCCCCAGACAGATCTATATTAAATTGTACCCTCTAACACTGGACAGGCGTTTCCATTGGTTTCCACAAACCCTGATTGTCAATAATCGAAGCTTCTGATGATACGGATTATAGGGCACTCTCATGAAAATGTTTGCTAATTTACATTTCATTTCCCAACAAAAGAATACTTTTACCTCAGTCATAAGGTACAGGCGAAAGTTCAACTTTTGGTGTTATTAAATAAAGATTCGGGAGTGAATTTTTCACACAACCCCTACAGGAGCTGCTGGATGGTTAATTCGGGTATGGCACCACACTGTGGTGCACGGATCAGTCTTACAGCTTTGAATCAAATCCGAATACAACCCAGTGCTGACTTTAGCTGGTAGCTCCATGCGGTCATGCACAACTGGGAAATTGAGACTGCTCACCTCAGGCTACATGAGCAACCACAGGTGAGGCCACATCTGTGTGTGGGTAAAGGGGCTGTGAGGTCACATGCTCGTTCTCAACAGAAATGTAGACCACAGGGGGACATTCGGACGTTGACTATAGACTACGGTGAAAGGAATTATACTTAGGTTCAGTCACCTGTTATTAGGCGACCGTTAACATTTCTCTGAAATGCCCACAAAATACACAGTTACTGCACCAACCACTTTGTCTTAAATGTAACAAATTTTTGTGCCTTTTTATCCTGAGATGTCCGTATAAGTTTGTAATTAAAGCACATTGCATTCTAGGGACACCATTTATCCATTTAATAAGCAAGAGTCAGGGTGTGATACCATATTTTAAAATACACCGCGAATTCAAATACATCGTACCTTCAAATATACTGTACTTTCTAGCTGTATTGTGCTGTGCAAGCTACAGCTTATTTCACAAGCTGCATACAAATACAGCTAATTATGCCGGTTGGAAATAAATATACTCTGCTTTCATTTCACACAAAAGTTGTATTTTATTCCTAAAATTGGAGTAATGTTAAAAACCTATAATGCCTGTGACTACAGGCCGGCATTTCAAAATATATCTGTCTATGTATCAGCCTGCACTAAGCTCCTGTTCCTAATTCTTACAATATACTGTTGTGAAGCTTAAACTTTATCAGGAAGCTGGTTCATCCCCAAGCTGCCATGCAGATTTTAGGCCTTAAATAGCATTGTATCATACCACAAACAAGGCTGTTCACAAAATGGCATTCTCTCAAAGATGACGTTTAATCGGTTATTTTTCAGAGATTCACAATTTCTGCTTCAGTATTGTAATATTTTCTGAACTAAATAATCCCAATATAAACCCAATAATCTCTGATAACATTGCATTCTTCACAGCATGTCACATTTTAGGCAGAGTGCATCATGTGTTTTTAACAGAAAACTAAACTTGCGCATCTACTTCCTCTTCAAAGTTAAAATACTTATCAGGTCAAGTCAGCTGAAACTCACTGAAGCAGATCCAATGGTACGGTAATTATTTCTTTATCATAAAACAGCCATTGAGTACTGTCACCTGTTTACAGCCCTTAGAGACAGTGATACTGCACAGAAGTAAACAAAAATGTTTAGAAATCTTAAAAAACCTAGATTTTCAAACATACAGCAAAGATTCTGCGTATTCACACCAGGATCTGCATTGTTTCATTAGACAGCAGAAAACATCAAATAAATAATATCTGTTATTGGTCAAGTGTAATTACAAAGGTAGAAGTTACCTGTGTTCCCACAGCATTTCCTCAGTATACGTCCTCTTGTACATTAGAGAGTGACCAGTCCCAGGACATCCATAGAATTGGAGTCATACAGGAGGAGATATAATTAAGTACAGCCTATGTGCACCATATGCCGTCTCCTGCTCAAAATCCAATCACCACCAATTTTCTTTTTCTCAGTTCTTGCAAACACAAAGCATTAAATCCACAAGGTAAATGTCTACTGCCCACATACAAGGACACACAGAAAATACAGAATTAGAATATCTGGAATCATTCTTTTTTTTTTTTTGGTGTGTGGAGGGGAAGGAGCTGGGTGGGAGGTGGGGGTTAAAATATCTTGCACTGGTTGATATCGAACAGCCTCCTTCGCTCCCGTTTTCGGGCCTTGTTGATGGCCGTCCGGACGGCGCACTCGAACACCTGCTGCACCCCCCGGTTGCTAATCGCCGAGCACTCCAGGTAGCCCTTGGCCCGGAGGTCCTGGGCCAGCCTCTTGCCCTCGGAGGAGGACAGGCAGTTGGCCCGGTGCGGCCCCATCTCCCGCTGGTCCGTCTGCGTGGCCACAACCAGCACCGGCACCTGGGGCAGGTGCTCCCGCACCTCGCAGATCCACTTGTGCCGCACGTTGGCGAAGGAGGTGTGGTTGGCCACCGAGTAGCAGAGCAGCACCACGTCCGCCTGCTGGTAGGACATGGGCCGGATCCCGCGAAAGGTGTCGTTGCCGGCGGTGTCCCACAGACCCAGGCTGATCTGGACGCCGTCCATGAAGACCTCCACGCCCGTGTTCTCGTACACGGTGGGCTTGTAGCTCTCGGGGAAGGTCTCCGATGTGAAGCGCACCAGCAGGGCGGTCTTGCCCACCGCCGTGTCGCCCACCAGCACGCACTTCACCGAGGTATCCGTCAGCCCGTTCATCGCTCAGCGCGTTTTCAGGCCTGATCCGTGCCGCTATTGGTCGAGCCCTCCGAGCAACTCCAATTCATGGGCGTGAGACATCGACTCTGGTCATATCTGAGGCAGAGTTTGTCTTTCTTTTTCTTCTGTTTTTTTTTTTTTTTTTTTTTCTAAATTTTGACTACCATAACATGCCCGTCAAAATCAGCATCAGTCAAAATCAACTGCGGAGCTTGTTTTGGTTAGAAATTTCAGTTCCCTTTAGATGCTACAATCCCCCACAGGTGCTGCATATGTCACAAACTTAAATCATTATCCAGATAGAATATTTTGCAGGGGGGGCACCTGATTCTTCATAGCCAATGAGCAAGTTTATCTGTAAAAAGGAGATAAAGGGTGGTCAGTGGAGACAAGGCCAGAAGGGTATTTCAGTGATACTGGTTTCCTGCCTGCAATCTTTTTTTTGTTTTTTGTTTTTTAGCTGACACTGCTGAAAAATAAAATCATAATTTTAAGCAATTTCAAATATTTCCTTTCTGTGGAAATTTCATATATTTCCTTTTAAAACTGCGTCACACAGCACTTGACACATGCACATCAATATTATAATTGTCCTGAAGATGAATAAAATATGATCTATGATTTTTTTTTTAACCCTTAAAGGTTAAAACACATGACTCAGAATTTTTAAAAAAACTGAACAACCACTGCATAGACAAATAACAAGATAGGCATGCTAATTCCCCGCTGGCACAGTGCTTCTTTCCTAAAACAAGGCCGTGTAATTGCATATGGTATGGTACTTGAGAATACATACAGCTCATATTGCTGCACCGACACATTTACAGTAGGTTATACTCCGCTAAGGATGCAATTGCCAGATGCACATCACATGCATATTCGTAAAGGTATGAATCTGGAGAGTACATGTGTCCGTCCTGTCTTCAACCACGTGCACTATTGTGTACTTAGGTCTGTCAAATCTTTTGCCAGAAGAGAACATTGGGTGGAACGGTCTTGGTCAGACATATGTAGTATTGAATAGGATTCTAAGAAAAGCCCGATCTGGTTGAACCTGGTATGCTCATAATTGTGCTAATGCCATTGTTTCTTAATGACACACTAAATGAAGCCTAGATATTAACTGACAGCACTGGTAACACTGAGATTCCACTCTCTTATCCGTTCCACACACTTAAGCACGCACGCACCGCTCTCGCTTCTCCTATGTTCTCGCTCGATCTACATGCCTGCGCCCCATGGCAGCCTGTTTACAAAGCCTCGCTCCGTTTAACGAACCTTTTTTAAACTTTGGTTTGAATTTTTATAACGGAACCGTAAACTGTCGATGTTTTGCCTTAAAACAAATCTGTCACTATGCGTCTCTACTGATGCCACCAGAATCTATACTCTGGGCCTGAATCTCAGCCCCCTTAATGATTTTATTCACTTCACTCACTTCAGAAGCTTAATCTGCTCAAAACTTGCATGCTAATGGGGAAAGCTAATGGATGGATTCACTGGGAATCTTCTGATCCACTATGTAGCACACATTAGACATTTAAAAAATATATATTTTCATCAAACTACTTGACGATGATGACACTAAAATCCAAATCAAAAATTAAATCTTGGTTAAAAACAATTCTGCCTTCCAGGTCCCTCTCATGTTAGAAGCACCTGCAACACTACTTGTTGCGGGTCTAATGTAATTTCTCTTTTTCACAAAAGTAGATACACAGATGGGCAATGGCCTTGGCGAGCTTTAGTAATGTTGTTGTTTTGGCAACAGCTGCAAGTCAACCGAGCATGAAAGTGACACGGCACGGTCCAAAAATCACAAAAAACAGCACAGTTTCTTTCTGTTTAAACATGAAAACAACACCTGTACGGTTTTCAATTCAAGACAAAAACAAATAGGAATCAAGTTTGGACTAGACATGATGGATACAGTGACTGAGCTTTGAATGGGTCCAAAATGAAGGTTTAGCTTTTTGGTGATGTCTTGCTTTTGGGTTGGAATGTAATGATAAACTGTTAGGGATTTCCATTTTACATATCTTATTTATATTATGTCCCAGCATTACTGCATCATAAGAATGAAACGGCAATTCAAGTTTGGTTTTTGTTTTGAGCTACCTTGTGGCTGAACAGTTTGGGTTCATACAATCCACAGAATCAAAATGAGTAAATACATTTTTCGATGAACAAGAAGTATTTTGCATCTGAGCCTATGATAACTTAAAAGGAAAAAGGTCAAAAAGCTAGAACAGTGCCTATTATGAATAAATAAGTTTAGTTTACTGAATGGTGGTGGTAAATGTTGTGTTTGTGACTGAAGTATAAAGCGATATACGATCACCATTTTTGCTTGGTATTTCATTTCAGTTCATTATAATAGCACCTATAAATGTCACTATTGTTACTTTATTAGTCATTTTCATATTTCTTCACTACATTAAATTACAATATTTGCAAGTATATTTTCATCCGTCAGTTGTCCATAAATAGGCTGACTTTGAGCCCATATCAATTAGAGATCAGTCTTCGGCCTTAGAAAACATCTCTTGTGTCCAAAAGCTAAACTAAATTCACAATTAAACAATGATTTCCCATTGAAAAGAGTTAGAGATGGATGTAATAATCTGTACGACACTACCAAACTAACCGTTCTACTTCATTAGGGATGTACACCAAAATTCAAACTCACTGGTTATTAGTGATATTATTTATGTATCTCAACAAATAAATGACAAAATAATGTAACACACGAATGATGTAACCTGGTAGGTCTACTTATATAACCATCATTTCTATAACAGTTGCTACCATACGTTTAAAATTATAGACTGCATTCAAATAAAAAAATTTAAAAAACAGATAACACAACATTGATGTGAAGCAGGTGGGTTTATCAACATCAGAAACACCATTTTGGGGAATGTCAGCAACTGGAAAACAGACTGTATGGACATTTCTCACGTACAATATTTGATTTCCTGTATGCACAGAATACCTAAAAACTGTATGCTGTTGAAATTTGAACATGATTGTCCCCCCCACGCTTCCAGTCATTAGAGTTTTGACTTCTTTTGAGCTTTGTCCACCTCTGCTTGGAGATAACAGTATCTGTAGACTAATATCCGTTTCAGATTCTATTACTATAGACTTCTATTAGATTCTATAGTTACTATTACGATATTTATTTCTTGTGATTAAACTTTGAATTCTTCTTACCTTTGTGTACACTGATCCGATTCTCAATCATATCTTTAAAAACAAATTTCAAGGGAGTGACTAGGGTTTTAATTAATTGATTATACGTGCAATAATGGGTTAACAAATATCTTTGGCCTTAAGAAAGTGTAATTTCATTAATTGCAATTTAAAAGAGCAAGGCGATTCTGTAGGCCCGCATCATGAGTGTTAACAGGCCTGTATACGTACGCCATTTACCACTAGTCGCATTGTCCCAGCAAGGATTTTATTTTTATTCTTTTCAAAATAATATTTGATATAACTTACAAACAGCCTCAAACTCTAAATTCATGAATGTAACACAACGCAAATACAATAATGTAATTATACCATCATTTTGTAATTTTTTATCAATAATTTTGTAATTATACAGTCAGCTTGATCTTGATGAATTTCTACTCATAAACCGTGTAAAATCAAAGAGTGGAAGCTCGCGTTCCATCTTCATCTTTTTTACTTGTGATTAAATCGACCTTACCGCTTCAACTGCTGTCACGGTGTAACTCTGCGTTGATGATGCGCGAGATGATGGAGCCCGGTTCAAGTACGACGTCGAAGAATGTCACCAAAGAAAGTGCGACGATGATTCACAGTATTGCCTTTAACGTGAAAAATCAGATCACAGGCACGCTTTGCGTTAAATCCTCAGTCTCGGAAAGAGATTTAATAAATGTGTGCGTTGTTATATTACACCTGAAGACGCTATAGGATGCGCTTGTTCATCTCACCACCATTTCAGCGTCCGTGCCACTAAATGCTACCGAGAAGACTGAAAAACTAAAGGGGAAGTGAGTTTTTTTTCCCTCAAGCGTGCATCATCCTGCGGCATCCGTTCAGTTATCTGAAGGTGTGTAGGCAACGTAGTTCTTTTAAGTCAACTTTGCTCTCAAGTCGATAGCGAAAATTGCGTGTGTTCCACAGTCAAGCAACTAGTGCGTAGATCGATTGCCATGCGAGCAAAAGAGAAGGCTTTATACATCACGTTTATGAAATGTTTAGTGGAATTACATTATGAACTTTTAGGTCGTATAGACGACAGTAGAATAATAACAAAGGATGGAGACACAATAAAGCCTTAAACACTAAATTTCCAAGATGAGAGGCCTATTTCTCTAGTTTTTACACCTTTATATTTTACTGAAGCAGACCGGAGTAAGACACCAGTGTCCCTCTGCAAAGGCTCCTTAACTACTATAGTATGTACGTATACCCACAGCGAGACAGTCAATATATCATTTACTTTAGATGTAACATTTGGAACGCTGGCCAGGGATTAATGTATACATGTAGGTGGTAAACCATAATGTAAAAACATCCATTCAAAAAATAATGTCCGACCAGTGCACATAAATGCAGGGGTAACATGGGATTTTATTTTCTTGTTCTCGTCTGTATTCAGCCTGCTACGTTCGGTAACAGTTGCAGTCGTTGAACAGTTTGTTTAGCACCACACATAAGTGCGTTACAACAGTCAAGCCTGCTGTTGACACCAGCACCTTTGCCGCACCGGGTGTAAGAAACGGCCCTAATTTGGTCATTATCAGATGGTATAAAGCCAGTCAGCACCTAAAACAACTCCCAGCTTCATTACATGCATATACTTGTTGCCATTGAGGCTCATTGATCTGCCCTTCTCCATCTCTTCTGCATCAAAAACGTAGTCTAAAGGAGAGAGTTACTCAATTAGCAAGCAATCCAGAAAAGCACAAATATGCGCGTGCATGAGCCTAGAATCACCTCCATATTGATAAGCGCTGTTCTGGCGCCACTCCCAGGCAAAAAGGATATATTTTTGAGAATGACCTAGTTTTTAAATGACTATTTTCAAGATGAATGCACCTTTGTGTCATATCTCTGTTCAGTACCATGCACAATAGGACAGGGTTTTGGCTAACAAAACAGGGAATTGCAAAGTTTGCACTCACCCAGTACACATCAAGTCATAGAAGAGATTTCATTATTTCGAAATTACTGATTTTAGTGTGATTCCTTCTTTGTAATGTGGCAGTAATTTGGAGGTTTCCTTATCCCTCTTTAAAAGCAGCAGTACATTTTTGCATGTAGACCCTATGAAGTTCTCTCCCTGGTGCACAATGCCAGAATAAAGCACAAAGAGTGGGAAAGTCTCTTGCAGGAAAATGGCCACACATTGTACAGTGCCGTGAAAAAGCATTTGGCCCTTTCCTGATTTACTCTATTATTTCATATTTGTCACACTGAATGGTTTCAGATCTTTAGACAAAATGTAATATTAGACAAAGGAAAACTGAGTAAACACGAAACACATTTAATGACTCCAACACCCATATCATGTTGAAATGTAATTTTTCATGGCACTGTATTAATATGTACTAAACATCTTAAATTGGGGGGAAAGGATCTACCACTAGGGTTCATTTGAATTTCAAAATTAAAGCTCAAACATCACTTTCAATAAAAAAAAACAGCATAGTCATAATATAAATAAACGATTTATAATCATTTTTATTTCTAAACAAAGATAATAAACATATGTAAAAAAATTGAAAATATAACTCCCATCTTTTAAAGTGTACTGAAAAAAACAAAACACATATGACGGCTGTAATCACCTTTGTCTCCGATAAAATGTGACTCATGAAATAGGTTGAATCCGCGCAAGCACTTGAGAAGCATTCAAAGCAATTTTTTAAACAAACAAACAAAAAAAAAAGTCAAGTTAAGACTTTCCAGGTTTTAGTGAAGACCCATTAAGGGGATACTAAGGTTAGTACAGCTGAAGATCTGCAAAACCACCAAAAGAGGTCGCAGGATCAAGAGATCACAAAGGGGAACATGTTGCATCAAAGTGACAGCTGCCAATCATTACAACAGTCCTCCGTATATAAAGCCAAGCTCAGCCTGTCTTACACTTCTAGAGCCTCTTAAATATGAAACATTTAAGCACTTAAATTAGCAGGAATTACAGTAATAATAATAATCCTCGCAAAAATAGTCATAAAAATAAGAATACGTTTTTATACAGATAAATTACATTCTTTTTTCAATCTATTTAACTGTGTAGAAGTAGTGCAATGTAGAATATTCAAAACTCTGGATTCTTAAAACCATAACCATTTAAATGCCTTCTGCACTGAAAATTTTTTTTTAAAGACAGACTTTAAATCATTCACTGCTACAATGGAAAACCACCATGATAAATAACACCCAAGTGTCCCTGTAAAACTGGCATGTCTCACTGGAAAGTCAAGGCTCCAGACAAATGTTCCTTGTAGCTGCCGATTTAAAACGGTAAATTGCCAGAAGAAACGGCATAACTTACATTCAGCATTAATACGCAGGCGCACACATCAACTTCACATACGCTCATATCCAGCTATAACGTCGCCCTAAAATGGTTCTTAAAATCAGAGAGTATAAAATAACTGCTGTTTCTGTGTATGAATATATCTATGCAAATATACAAATCTATTTATACAAAAAAAGAGAGTAAGGGGAAGATAGTGAGAGAGAGAGACAGATGGGGAGAGAGAGAGAGAGAGAGAGAGAGAGATGGGGAGGGAGAGAGAGAGTGAGACAGATGGGGAGGGAGGGAGAGAGAGTGAGAGAGATACACATTATGTACACATTAGCAGCT
Source organism: Anguilla rostrata (assembly GCF_018555375.3). Taxonomy (NCBI): domain Eukaryota; kingdom Metazoa; phylum Chordata; class Actinopteri; order Anguilliformes; family Anguillidae; genus Anguilla; species Anguilla rostrata. Next base: position 8,316,057 of record NC_057937.1, read on the forward strand.
GGGTTTCAGGCTCTTCTCAGTGCAGAGTGACCAGCACCAGTCCACACTTTGGCTCCGTAAACCTGAACAAACCGGTGGTAGGGAGGGAGAGAGAGGGAGAGGAGGAGGGGGGGGGGAGAGAGAGAGAAAGGAAATCAGGTACACATGTTCATCATTTAAAATGTGCAGTTGTTTTCCTCCTCTGCCAACTTAATGCTACTTTTTGGCAGTTTTTACACGACACCAATACATCTGTGAGTACTTAAACCCAAACATGGTTTTGTTCACTAAACTTTACTCTCACTAGTCAACTTAACAAAAGCTTATTCAATTAGCACTCCAAGGCAAATTTTTCAATGTTTAAAGACCACCACACTGGATGGCATACCCTACATTAAATCTCTGCTTGTTGCATTAAAATGGGCCCTGTGTCCCCGCCCACTGAAGGCAGTGACATCAGCGTGACTGTTCATGCGTCTCATTGGCCCTCGTCTGAGCTGGAACGCAACCCCACTGTCTCTGCAAACGGAACCCTTTCATTGTCTATTCTGAGGCACCAGCCAATGAGAGCGCGTACCCACAAAAAAGAAATATGTCATTCAGACTTTGAATTTCCTCAGCCAGCTGCAAGAACGACATGCAGCAGTTCTGTTAACAGTCAAGGTTAACTGAAGGTTAGTCAAAGTAGACCGAAGGTGTTGGTATCTGTTGGGTAGGGTTCCACATATGCACTCTACTGTAGATCAATTCAGTTCAACTGAATCTCTTTTCTATCAAAATAAGTCTGTATTAACATACCATACTGTTATCACTTTCCATAAACAAAATGAACTGAATAATAATTTTTGTTATGGGATGGGGGGTACTTTGATGACTGCCCTCTTACAGGCACATTTTAATGGCTCCTACAGCATACATCCAGTCCGGTTCAGCCTCTGAACAAGCTACCTCCAGCAGCACAAATGCGTAAAATATGTAAGTGAAAGTATGTAAAAGTAAGCCTTTGTATTGCCTTCAGCGCCACTTCAAAACAAATGAAGGATGAAGTTCAAACACTCCACTGTCTAATAGAGCCATGGGGATGTGTCGAGGTGGCCAGGTGTGTTGAGGTGGGGGGGGGGGGGTTGAGGTGGTCACAGGGACGGCGGGGTCTCTCTCACTTGTATTTGTGGTTGGTGAGGTAGTCAATGACTACGGGCCGTATCCGGGCCACGCCCCCTTGGCTGTGGCTCCCCCTTCCCGTGATGACTGACAGTTGAGATCTGCACCCGCCTTGCCGCCACTCTACCGGAGGGGGAGGGGGGGGACAGGAAGTTGTTAGTGGCACCGGGGATGAGGCGAGCGGCAGGCGGGGCGCCCGCGGGGACCGGCGCAGCCGAAAACGCCGCCGCCGGCGCCGCCTTCGCCCCTTTCGAAAACGCCAGGCGTGCGAACAAACGCCTCGCGCTCTCAGATGCAGGGAGAGAGACCGCTCGCTACAGAGCCGCGGGCCAAGCTGCACACTCAGGCACGACATCCTCAGAGGCATTGAACACAGGAAGGCTGCCTGAGAGGAGATAAAGCTCTAAGGCCTACAGAGGCTACGCCGCCACACACAGCACATTAGCACTAGGCCAGCACAGCAGGGCTCTCACTGAACCAGGGTTAGCGTACGACGGCAGGATCCATCGACAGCACACACTGGCTCATCCTCTCCCTGATCACCCTCAGCTCTGTGGCCTATTGCGGGCACGCAGACTCCCATCACATCAGATCTGACACTTGTCACTTATACATTTTATTTAAAACAAAGCTGTTAAACATTTCAAAACTTTTAGACTTAGAAACATTCATTTTGGTCATTCATTACATTCATTATTCCAACCACATTAATGACTTTTAAAAATGACAGTAACAAAGACTGAAGTGCATCGGATCAGGGCACTAACCCAACCCCTTGGCCTGGCCCTCTCTGCTGGACAGACTCTCTCTTTCTATGATCTGTCAGAGGAACCGGTTCCGCCTGCGTTTCGGGGAACCCGGACCCAAGCCCTGCCCCGCCCCGCCCCGCCCCGCCCCCTCTTACCGGTGGTCTTCTCCTCCAGAACCCGCTGCAGGTGGTAGAGGGCCTCGTCCACGTGGAGACCGTGCAGGTCCAGGATGTTCTGCGGCAGCAGCGTGGCGTTGACCCGCTCGAAGATCTGCACGGCGGCGCGGTCGTTAGCCTCCCTCATCTTCTGCCCATGGAGGTGGCCCTGCGCGGCACAGGAGACGGACGGTATGTAAAATACATTAAATCAGTCAGTCAGTCAGTCAGTCAGTCAGTCAGTCAGTCATCACAGTCGTCAGCCAGCCAGCCAGCCAGTCAGCAAGCCAGCCCGCCAGTCAGTCAGCCAGCCAGTCAATCAGTCAGTCAGTCAGTCAGTCAGTCACAATCAGTCAGTCAGTCAGTCAGTCAGTCAATCAGTCAGTCAGCCAGCCAGCCAGCCAGCCAGTCAGTCAGCCAGTCAGCCAGCCAGCAAGCCAGCCCGCCAGTCAGTCAGCCAGCCAGTCAATCAGTCAGTCAGTCAGTATATCAATCAGTCAGTCAGTCAGCCAGTCAGCCAGCCAGCAAGCCAGCCAGTCAGTCAGTCAGTCAGTCAGTCAGTCAGCCAACCAGTCAGTCAGTCAGCCAGTCAGTCAGTCAGTCAGCCAACCAGTCAGTCAGTCAGCCAGTCAGCCAGTCAGTGACCTCATGGGGCTCAGGCCGCGGGGCCTACACGGCGCATCCAGCCCCTTTCCCGCCCCGGCGGCCCACCTGCTGCGCGTAGAAGCTGGCCACGTCCTTCATGTCCTGCCTGTAGGCCTCGGCCGCCTTGCTGAAGCAGTCCTGCTGCCGGCGCCGCTGCAGCGTGGCCTCCGTGCGGAAGTCCTCGTAGTCCGGGGCCTGCGTGTCCTGGAACTCGGGCGCGGTCGGCCCCGCCTCCTTCCCCTTGCGCCACTGTATCGGGGGGAGGGACAGGAGAAGTGCCAGTGTTTTTTTTTTGGGAGGGTGGGGGTTTAGGGTTTTTAGTTTTTTTTTTGGGTTGGGGTAGGAGGGGTCTCTGACATACCCGTTCCTTGCTGCGGGCCCTCTGGGCGTCCCTGGGCGGGGCCGTCTCCGGGGCGACCACCGTCCTGACCGGCTCCTCGTCGAGCAGCGAGCTGAGGAACTGCGTGGTCTGCTCCAGCGAGTAGCTGCCGGACGGGGCGAGAAACGGGCGAGCCGCTGTGACCCCTGGCGCTCACCGCAAACACACGCTCCGCCTCGCGACCTTTCACATCACATTTCATTCAGCAGACGCTTTTATCCAAAGAGACGTACGATAAGCGCACGGCGAAGGTCACTGGAACAGCGACAAAACACAGGTCTGATAAGGCACAACACTCACTTAGTATCAGTTACACATGGCCACGAGCATCAGGTCAGTGAAGTTATGGCAAGTCAAACTAGAAGTCAGGCATGATTAAAAAGAGATATGATAAAGATGTAGCTTCAGAATTCTCACTTCTCAATCTATACAAATTTTTTCCTACTTTACCTTTACTTTATCCGCTTTCCGTTTTGTTGGATAACCCAATGAAGCATTTGAGCATTTAACTCATTCATACAGAGAGAGAATGCACCAGTGCTCTGCAAACACCCCCCCCCACCCCACCCCCCTGCTGTCTCACTGTAAGCCCCACCCACGCCGTCCCGGGACGCTCACTTGTGGTCCTTGAAGATGTCGCTGAGGAAGTGGCGGTCGATGTTGGGGAACGTGGCGCACAGCTGCCTCTCCTTCAGCAGGGCGGCGCCGTCCTTCCGGCCCTCGGCGCGGCTCTCTCTGCCCTGCGGTGGGCAGAGGGGTTCCAGCACTGAGCGCTCGTAACGGGCGCGCCTCCTCACAGCGCCAACATGACAAAACTGAGTGGCCGCAGTGCAAAGCAGGGGAAATGGCGGCACACCGAATTTAAATAGGGGAAAAGGAGACCCCCACCCCACCCCACTCAGCTAGGATCTCCTTGACAACTCAGCTCAGCCAGCTGCCTCTCTGTTCACAGCATTATAAAAGTGCCTGGCTGTCACCCGACATATAGCTTTACATGTCATTTGCCAACCATTTGCACAGCCAGATATTCAACTGACGAGATTTGTTTAATACAGGGTTTCCACAAGAGGGCGCTGTTCACAACTCCGTAACACAGCCTGGCCTCTACGCTCTGCCTCCCTGAGCGGCGCCCCCTGGTGGCCGGGTCTGGTACCTTCTCCACGTTCTCCTGCAGAGCCTGCTCCTCCAGCATGATGTCCCGCAGAGAGACGTGGGACTGGGGCGTGCTCCAGTGGTCCATGAAGGGGAAGCTCTCGACCGCCGCCTCCGATTGGCCGAGGGACGCGAAGCTGTCCGTGCCGATCAGGAAGTGGGGGGCCCAAGCCCCATCTGCGGGGGCGCCCATGGCTGGACGGGACTCTCCCCAGTGTTCTGAACCTGCATGATGGGGGTGGAGCCAAGAGGGAAGGGGGGGGGATGTGCAGGCAGCATGAGGGAGGGATTAATAAAACACACAATCACAGTGAAGGCCAGAGAGACAAATGGTAAAACTGACTGTTCCAGGTGTCCCTATCCATGGCCCTGAATAGCCACAGGGTGACCTAATGTGGGATAATGTGAATTATGCAATTACAGCACACTGGAGCTTCAAATCAATGAGCCGTTTTCTAATAATGCAAGAATATCCACTGCCAGGCAGATTCGTAAGAGCTTTGCATGTCCAACCAAATAGCCTGTAATTATTTAAACACGCCACAGAGGGGTACGGTTACTCACTTTCCTGCAGAAGGTGGTAAGAGAGCACTTCCTGCCGCTGGCGTTCCTATGGAGACAGTGATGGCCGTCAGTTTGCGTTGTACATACACGTAAGCGTCAGCAGTATTTCATCTCCATTTTAGAACTAAAAGGACTGGTTACATTAATTAGCTCAGTTAAGGTAGAGATCACATGATCAAACTGCTGAAGTGTAAAAAAAAATTGGTCTTGCAAACCAGTGAACAATTGATTGGCACGTATGCATTGTACTGTGCGATACTGGGGGTACAAAGAACGTGCTCAACAGGTAAAACAATAAGAAAACAGGTATTTTATTTAACAATTCTTAATGCCATAAGCAGCTACGCTTTGTGCATTGGGGGAGGCAGTTGGATTATGTGAATGGCACTTACAGTATGCAGTACAGTGAATGGCCAGCCAGAACAGCCAAATTTAGCCCAGCCTCTCTTGGGTAATCTGCTAAAATACACACGTGACTCTCGCCCACATACTTGGATCGTTTCCTTCCACTTCTGGTGCAGGAGCCGGGCCAGGCTCAGGTCGATCTGAACCGAACAGTCCTCTGGAGACAGCGTGCCTGGACACAGTGAGACAGCAGCCGTGTGAGCAAGGCCAACGCCAGGCACAGAAATCACACGCTCTTCCAGGACAGACATAACCCCCCATTAACGCCCTTTTTCCCTTTTCACCTGGGGCGATGCCGACGGGCCCGAAGAGCTCGCTGAGCTGGAAGGCCAGCTCGGCGGGAAGCTTCAGCTCCAGGGACTGGATGCTGAGGCACGGGCGGTCCTGCCTGGCCTGGTCGGCTCTCTCCCTCTCCCGCTCCCCCTCTCTCTCCTTCCGCTCCTCCTCTCTGTCCCTCCTGCTCATCTCCTGCAGCTGGGAGACCAGCGACCAGGTGACCTCGTCTGGGGACGGGAGGTCACCCGTCTCCTCCTCCCGGAGGAGCGCTGCGCCTCCGTCCTCCTGCTGCACCTCCGCCGACGCGGGACAGCCCAAGTCCAGACCTGGAGGAGGGTCGTCCTGGTTCTCCGACGCCCCCTCCAGCCCCCCCGCAGGCTCTTCTTCCCCGGAGTCCGGGAGCTGTGTGGGGGTGTCTTGCTCCTCGTTGGGCTGGCCTGCATACAGCTCCCCTGGATCATTCGCAGGGTTCTCCTCAGCCCCTGGGGCTGGTTCCTCCACCCCGCTGCGGTCCTCTGCAGTAACCGCTGGCTCCTCTGGACCAGAGCCCTCCTCAGGGACAGGGCGCATCTCAGCCTCCACGGAACTCACATCTGCTCTCACACCCTGGCTCTCAGGGACAGGGAGGGCTTTCAAACGCTCAGCACCTAGCGCGATGGGAGTTTCCCTCTCCACGCACACTTTGGGTGAATCTGCCTTTGGCTCAAACCCGCTCCCCAGGGCAGGATGCTCCTCCTCGCACCAGGGGTCGTCCTCGTCGTCCCTGAACAGCTCCTCCCCGGAGTCCAGCAGCAGGTTGGTGGTCCACTGGATGTCCTGGTGGCACTTGTCGTACAGGTCCTCCAGGGTGTCGTAGGACACCAGCTTGAAGTGGCGACTGAGGATCTGCAGGTCCTGGGCCTTGCTGCTGTCCCCGCTCGTCAGCTCCTGCTCCTCCACCTGGGTCCCCTTGTCGTGCATCGCGCGGTACGGCACCTCCTGCTGGGCGGGAGGCTCCGGCGCGCCGGGCGAGCAGGGCTGGAAACGGAAGCTGTCCACCATGAGTACCCTCACGCCGGGGTGGTTGGCGGCCGCGTCCCCCTCCCGCCATCGGTCCAGCCTCCAGAGCAGGGCAAAGTCGCGCGGGTCCGTCTGCGCCGAACGGCTGGCGTGGCGAGGCGCGGGCGTCTCCGGGGTGACGGCGACAGGGTGGGGCGGTGCCAGTGGGGATTCCGGCGTCCTGGGGGGGGTGGGGCTGGTGAAGGTGAGGGCCAGCTTGCACTGCTTCCCCGATCTCCGGCTCTGCCTGAGCCTCCGCTCCTGGCTGCCCCCTGACACTGGTGACACAACGGCGCCCCCTGGGGGCTCCGCCTTCTGCTTGGCGGATCCTAGGTCTCTGTTGTACGCAGGGGCGCTCTCTGACTCCTCTAGGGCGCTCTTCTGCTGTTCTGCACCTCTGTTGGGGGTGAAGATGTCAGTTTGGGCAGGAGGAGGAGTCTCTGCTAGGCTCTGCGGGGTATCCCTGACAGGTGTGATGTCAGAGAGGGTCCAGTCTGCAACGCAATCCAGTAGTTCTGGCCTGGTATCCCTCCCTGCCTTCTGATCCAAACCCTCCCTGCTGGATGGAGTTGGGCTTCGGGTCCCCTGGTGGCCAGATTCAGGGTCTTTACTTAGGTCTTCAGAGCTACAGCGTAGCATAAAATCTACAGGAGAGCCAGCAGAAGGGAAGCTTTGTTTCTGCGACAAACCGTTGCCGATTTGTAAGAGGTCCAGTAGTTTCTGAAACTCAGAAGACGTCTCATGTTGTTCGGCTCCTTCCTCCATTTTGGCTCTCTGGTTTCCGTCCTGCTCTGCCGAGTCTTCCCCGTCCTGCAGCGTCCCCTTCCCCCGCCCAGCCCTCAGCCTCTGCTCCCGCTGCTCCATCCCTTCCGAGGGCCAATCCCCGACGAAGTCCAACAGCTCCGGCCTCACGCGGTCAGAGACGGCGGCCTCCTCCTCCCTCTCACCCCCGTCGGCGTTTCCCTCGAGGGCGTCGCTACCGCCCGGCTGCCCGGCTCCGTCCTGCCTCGGCCGCGCCCGGTCGCGCCTCACCCGCTGGCCGATGGACTCGGAGAAGGCCACCGGCCGCTCGTCCGCGCTGTCCTGGACCTGCCAGCCGAACTCCGGGGCCCTCTCCTGGTCCGGGGCCCGGCCCCCGTGCTCGGGAGCGGGGAGTGTGTCCAGCTCCCAGTCCAGCGGCTCGGCCCCGCCTGCCTGCGGGGCGCGGTCGTGCGAGGGAAGCGAGACGCTGGAGCCCTGCAGGCTGCTGCTGCCGCTGCTCCCGCCGCTGCTCCCCGCGCCCAGGCTCTCCTCTGGGGCCGAGCCCCGCCCCACCGATGACACGTCGGGGAGGGAGGAGAAGAGCTGGGTGTGGCCGTAGCCCTGGGCCGAGCCCAGGCTCAAATGGGGCTCCTCCACCAGGTCGGGCTTCACCTCGGACGGCAAAGGCCTGTGTGAACAGAACACCAGAAGGGTTTCCCGGAGCTCATAAATATGAGCAATATATGATGTATGAATTTATAATATTAAACATATGACATATAATATGTATGAGTAACCAGCTTATTCAACTGGAAACATGGCAGTGCTGTAGTGTAAAAACACTTCCTTTACCTCAAAATATTTTCCAAACATGATGCATATTGAAGAAATTTTTAAATGAAAAGGCATGAAGGACTGTCCTATACTAGAAAAAACTAATAAAACCCAGAAAATATGTTCCCTCAAACATTTCCTTGCAAAAGCCTAAAGAAGTTTTGTGCTTTTGCTCTGGAAAGCTACATATTATCATGGATTTGCTATTAAATCTGTATTGAGTTTTCCAGGAAAAAAACAGGGTTTAAAGTTCAAAACAGATAAGCATGTTGAATGATAACTACACACTGCACTGTAGCCATGATTTCTCAGAACAGTCCATGGCTGCCTTTGAAGGCCATATAGAGTACAGGGGAGGGGCTTGCTGCAGACTCACTGTGATAGGCTGGTCTCTGGCAGGGGGTGGGTCATGCGGCCGCTGTCGCTCAGCTCGGGCCGCTGGTGGAAGGAGCACATGACCGAGTCGACGGAGACATGGCGCTCGTAGCGCTCCAGCATGCGCTTGATCTTCTCCTTGGACACCCCGTGCTTGGTGCGTCTGGAGGGACAGCGCAGGGGTTACCCTGGGTCAGGAGGACTGGGGAACCGACATGAGGGGACGCTGCAAAACTACAGGTTGCTCGAATGTTTCCTAACGTGACAAGTTACCAATGAGGGCAGACCTGTCCGAGAGAGACCAAAATCTGCATCTGCTACAAATTACTGAACTTTCACACGCCAGCCATAACAACACAAAACCTAGAGCCGAAATTGAAAAAGACTGAGGGTGCCAAACAGGGAAAACAGTACAAAGAGCTGGCAAGGAGAACAGAAATCTGGGAGTTAGATTCAAGCCAGACCTTTCAAGCTCTCTGGGCTTGAATTTCCACCATGTGTCTGGTTCCCGAAACATCACCTTGTAATTGTGCTGCTTTGCCTGTAAAACAGTCGATACACACAGACACCATACACACATTTAACATTTAAACTCTGTCTGATAACATGCAGTGTGTCATCATCTTCTTATCATCATCTTCCCAGTCATCACAGCAAAAATAAATTATCCTCTTTAAAATCCAGTATCTAAGGATAAATATTCAAATGTTTTGGCACAATGTAATGCATGTAATGGAGTAGACACTACAGAGAGTGAAACACGCCTGTGATGTAAACTGAGTAACCAGCTCTTACATGTAAACAGCGATACCAAAACACACAAAGTTCACTTTGAATTCTAAATGAAACATTCTACATGTGGATGTCGGGACTTATTATTGTGGTGTGCTGAGTTTGATATAACAAACAAGTAATACAAAGCATTTCACCAAGAAACAAACCTGATTTTGAGCAGCTTCACAGCGCGAGCGACTTCAGGCACTTACCAAAGCCACGTACGGCTTCATCTCCCAGCTCTGCATGTTAGTGTTGTCGATGATGATGGGGGACACGTTGTTTTCAAAGGCCTCCTTGGCTGATGAGAAAAGGGAGAGGGAACAGTTCCACTGGCAGTCTGTACAACTGCAGTTCTTCTGTCAGCTTATGTACAGTTATTATACATGTAGAAAAATCAAAATATGTATACACAGCGTACTAGCCACACAAGGCATTTCCAATTAAAATTAATATCACAACTACACATCAATGATGGTGTTGCTAGGCAGACAACATTGGTTAAATGTTGCTAAAAGAAATATGGCGCTCCCCATTTGTGTCAGATGGTTAAAATGCTATGTCCGTTTGTGAAAAATGAAGGATGATAATAGAACAGTGGACACAGAGCTACCCCTTTAGCCAGGTCACATTACAATGCGACTTCATAACGAGAGTAAGATTCACCATACCTCTGCTGTGGTTCCACTCGTGTGCCTCCCCTAGCAGAGCTGGGTTGTAGCAATAGCGTCCATCACGGCTGAAAAACTCATCTGAGCTCAACGCCACACCACCAGGGTTCTGAATGAGGATGCTCCTGGGTAAAATGACAAGATGGCGCCACACCTTGGTATCAGAAACACCTCTTTCTTAGCATCTAAATATGGGGTCTACAACGCACTTACTCAGAGACTAACCATATTTTTAAAAATCTAAGATTGGAGGCTTACAGTTACCTAGCCAAGGTGGATTTTCCTGACCCAGGTGCCCCTCTCAAGAGCACCAGCACCTTCCCTTGCAGCCGGGCAGTCCTGTGAGGAGCCGGGGGTCTGGGGGCCCACGTAAGGGCCCAGGATTTTGGGATGGTAGCGGCGGGTTTCAGGGGTGCTTGCTGCGCGGGTTCATGGTTGAACAAGTAGTGCACGGGTTGCGAGTTCCAGGGCGTGGGGTTCAACACCACGGGCGTGATGAAGGCCGGACCTGGGGACTGGGGCTGGAACTCCGGAGCCTGCGTGTTCCAGAACTGGGATGGGGTTGCCAGAGGCTCTTTCCCCTCTGCGCTCTGCCCCAGGGCTGACCCGCTCCCTGGCTCGGGTAAAGCTGCCTCCCCGCGGCTGCTGGCTGTGACCTGGCAACCGGAGGTCCCCCTGGGCCCGGGGCTCTTCTTGTAGGCCTGGAACGCAGAGGGGCGGCCGCGGCTGCCCAGGTCCAGCGTGGGATACCGGCTCGCGGACTCGGCGGCCAGGTGGCTGAAGTCCAACAGTCCCGGCTGCGGCTGGCGGAGGGGCGGGCCGGAGAAGCTCAGGCCGCTCGGCGGGGAGCGTGACCTGGGACCCCCGCCGCCTCCCCCCTCGGTCTCGACCGGCTGCCCCAGCCCAGGCCTCTGGTCCCGCCCCACACTGGACTGCAGCAGCTCAGGCAGAGCCTGGCGGGGCGCCCCCTCCTGGTGGAGGGGCGGAAACGCGCCGCCGAACAGCGGCGGCTGCGCCGAGAGGCTCTCCATCTCTCTGTCGATGAGCGTGTCGAATTCCGCCGTCAGGCGATTCCCCGTGGCGTCCAGGTCCTCTTCTTCCTCTCTCTCTCCGGCCAGCACCTGGGCTCCGTCGGCGGGTGATGTTGCTACGCTGGACTCGTCCTGCTGGGGTTTGGCGTACAGGAGCGCCGCCGCCAACTCGAACCCTGAGACAGCAGCAGGTCCCGGGGCTGTTCCCTCAGCTGCCACGGAGAGCTCCAGCAGAGAGTCCATTGCATGCTCGACTGGGAAGGAGCAGAGCAGAGGAGAGAATGGGTTATTAAAAACAAGTAAACAAATAAACATTACATACCTATAGCCATAACTTTAATGTGAAAATGCAAAAATAGGGAGGGTATGCACTTCTTCCCACTGCTCTGTATAGAAATTTCAAGACCTACCTGGATGGGCTTTTAATTTCATATTGCAGTCTATGTTATGCAGTCTCGAATCGGGCTTAGTAAACAATTTCGCAATATTTTGATATACATAGGCTAGATTAAGATACAAAAATGGATGGTGGATTACGCTACATAAATATATAACATACAAAACCATAAAATGAATACCAGAGTCATTTCTTTAAAAATGTCATTATGTGCACAGTGACCCAGAATAAACTGCCTTTAATAAATTGTAATGGCCTGAACACAAACGTAAGCTATACTGAACAAAAATATTTGTTCAATTTGTGGACACCTCTTCAGCATACATGCTCTTGCATCACAGCTAAAGTAGGTAAACGCCTTGTTTGACACTGTAAACATGTCAGTCCTTGGAGAAGAATAACATTCGGAAAAAAGCTAAGCGTAAATAAGGCCCTGGGGCATTCTGTCAGCTAGTCTGCAACCGTGTTCCAATTAAATGGTAAAGGATTTTGTTTCCTCAAACTATGTCAATCGTATTGTAAAGAGTTAATAAATCAGCTCGTTATAAACATTAGTTTCTCTCTATGAATGTTATGTAACAGCAACACATGACACCGGTACGACAACAGTACGTTCTACGAGTAGTGCAAGTGCCTTGGCGATCTGGATACAATGTCAAACGACCGCCATGTCCTCAACATAACAGTGGCAACAAGTTAGCAAACTGCATGGCTACAAAAACAAAACGTGTGAAAACAGGCAAGCCGGCCAATCTTGGTGCAGCAGGGGCCCGCTTGTTAGCCAACTATCTACTTAGCAAGAATAACAATCAGCGATTGCAAATAAGCTGTTATTTAACTTGCAGCGAATACAGTTAAAAGCTGCTGCAGGAATTTTAGCAATGCTAACCATATACAGGCCCTGCCTAAGCCACACTAAACATTAATCATACAGTACTAGCAAGCTAAGCTAAGCAAGTTAGCCGAAAATACTTTGTAAAAAAGTATGCAATCGAAGCAATACTGCAGATAGCTATATGCTAGTATGCTGCTCTTCATAGCACGGCCATATTCGGGAAGCAATCCCGTAAGTTGGCAAAGTTCAGACAGCTACTGGGTAAGCTATCGTATTAGCCGCATTACATTTTGAGTTAGCTAACTTACCTCGGAAATCGCACTCGTTCAGCACAAGGTAAATAACTTCGGGGTCCAAGTGAGAGAACATTTCCTGCATCTTATTCACGATCTCTTCTTTCCCCGAAAATCGAACGTTCGTTGACTTCCCAGCACCCACACTGTCGCTGTTTTTACTTCCATTTCTTGCCATAGCTTGGTCAGCCACGGACGGACCGCTGTTCCAGCTGACTCCGCGCTCAACAGACAGCCCCGGAGCTCGGGCGGGACTCTGGCCACTTTTCTTTTTTCGTGGCATCCCGCTGTTGTTGGCCCACGGGCGCTCGTCCACTGTTGACACTTTTTCAGCAGCGAGCCAACCAGCCGGAGACCATTAACTTCTGAAGATCTGCCAAACCATTTTTTTTTTCATGGGAAAGCAATGTAACTTGCAGGCTAAGTCACAGCACACCAAGCGAATGGAAATTGAACAGCAGCCCAAGAGATTCCCCATTCATTAGTTGGCAAACCAAGGCTTTGATCATAATAGAGTAGGTCGCTGTTGCTAGTAATTACATTTGGATTTTGCCCAAATCCTCAAGTAATCCAATTTAACTGATCTGCAAAGGACACAGTATATATCGTAGAGCGATTTAGGCTACCAACTGGATACCATTTATAAATATTATTTTAATCATCATTCAGCGGTCGCTTGATGGTGGGGCATTTGAGTTTAATTTTACAGGAGCAGAACAGAAGTGCAGATGTTTCCAAGCATAGGTAGTATTTATGATATGTATTTGAGTTACTATGGAAACCGTCTGTAGCAACGTATACCTTTAGCTGTGTAACGTTATCGATACCAAATATTAGCAAACTCGGTTAATGCAGCTTGATGATGTTACTTCATGAATACTGTATGTAGCTATACAACATAAGCAAATAGTATGCTTTCTTTATCACTGTTGACAGTTATCAGCGTTGACTAAACCCAGTAAGGTCATCTGCTGACGCAATTTTACAGTCAGCAAGCTAACTAGCTAGCTCTAGTCTAGTGGTAAAACCACAGAGCACGCTGGCATGTTTTGTCAACGTTAGCGTAATACGTTGCTGGGCGGTAACAATTATTTTAATGGGAATTAATCTCTCAATAGACGCCAGCTAAATTAATTCTTCAATAAACTTTACGGCAAAAAGCGGCTGTCCCTCTCTTCCACAGACATGCATAAGTACGCTCCACGCTAGCGCCTCAACAAGTTTCTCAGTAGTTCAGTTCTCTGGTTTTTACGGACTCCCGCCTCCAGGCTAGTTTCTGTGATCATACTCTACTCCAACGGAGGGTGGCGTTGTGTCTCTTGTTTTCCCAGACGACACTGAAAACTGCACTGGCTGACTATCAGAAGGATCTTTGTGCTGAAACTAAAAACCTCATCTAAACCTGTCTCATGCACTAAAACAGCACATTAATGAGGTAAATATTTGACTGGCGTTTTTCAGATGTATTAAGGATAACGCGAATCTAACTAGTTAGTCAGATAGTAATTTTATAAGAGAGTTATATGGTCTACACGCGAGCATGTTTATGCTTGAAATGAGGCTTAGGATGCCGCTACAAGATCCTGGTAGCTAGCTAACGTTAGCTTGTGCTGTAATGAGATATTAGTACTGTTGAACCGAAGTTTGGTGAATCAGACAAGTAAATTGTGTAGGTTTTTCAAAGTTATATTAACTTATGTGCTTCCGGAAGGTTACTTTGATTGGTAAATTTAATTTTTACTGAAGATGGCCCCCGTCAGTGAAAATATTTTGAGACGTGATTTTAGTCTGTATTTATGTGTCTGCGGAGCTAGGAAGCTATCTTTAATAGTTTGAGGCCTAACGTAAAGCTTAGCCTAGGCCCTAGCTAGCAAGCAACACCTTACTGCTGTGCTATTTTCTTGAATGTACTGAATGTATGTTTTGGTAGCAAATACTTGTAGCTGTAGTGGGACTGTTGGTGTGATGTGATTCTTGCTTACATTCATTGTAAAATGTCCAGTTTGAGCCCGGACGACATTAATTAAAGGAATGAAAGATAACGTGTGAATGCGGACAGAGGCTAGCTGGCTAACCAGCTATATACTAGCTTGCGTGTTTGGTGCACAGGCGGTTTTAGTGTGCTCTCCTAGAGATTTGGGGAAGTCTGAGACTAAGAGATCCTTGCGTCGCCGATGGTTTTTTTTTCTTAAAATCCATGTAGTTCATAATCTTAAAAATTTTGCATTTGGACAGAAAGTAAACCTTTCAAATTGAATTGGGGAAAAGTGCGGTAATGTACCCACTTGTACTTTTGTTTTCCCACCCATAGAGGCCAGTAGAGGACCGTGTGGACACAGCGACGTTTGCGAGAATGGAGTTCCCACAGCAGCAGAGGCCGGCGGATGGAAAAATCACCTACCCGCCGGGGGTTAAAGAGATTACTGACAAGATTAGTAATGATGAGGTGGTCAAACGGTTAAAGGTAAGACTCCAGAAAGTAGTAGCTCTGTTCAGTTGTTTAGTCCATGCATATGGATACAACCGTAAATTTGGGCTTCTTTGAGCATTTTAGAAGCAGGATTAAATAGCTCATCAGTCTTGGTGCAGTGATGTGTCTGGAGAGGGAGCGTTTCAGTCAGCAGGGTGTTCCCTGCCCTGTCAATCAGGTGCCACCAGTCTGCCTGCACCCATGCTAGGTGTGTGTGGGAAGTGTAGTCTTTTGGTGCTGTGCATGTGCAGCCCAGCGGAAGGGAAGTGGGGGCTGGTTGCATTTCCTGCTGTGTGCTCTCGAGTTCTGATTGAGAACTCTATGGTATGGGGCTGTGAATGCACCAGGAAATATGAAATTTGGATTTAATAGCAATTTTTTATTAATGGTGTCAGTAGAAATTGCAGTATGTAAAGGACTTTTGCACTGTATTGCATTAAAGAGTATATCGGGGAGTTCCTGAAGGACTTTCACACTGCATTGCATTAATGATGAATGGGAGGAGAATTACCTTTCCCGTCGAGAGCACCATTCTAGCTTCGGATGACAGGTACCTCTCATCATTTATGAAGTCCTGAGAAATGAGACCCAAAGACAGAGTGCTGCTTAATGCATTTTCGAGCCAGATGCCCGCTGGCCTCAGGGCAACCAGCCAGGCGATCTCTCCCGCGTTGGGAGGAGTCAAGAATGAAGTTGACACTTCAGAAGATGCACGATTGTGTCTGCCTTCCTGCATGGATGGAGGGCAGTGCAGGGGACGGTCTACAGTCACGCCTGTAATTCCAAATTTCGGGCAAAATAAACCCAGTCTGAAAGAACTGCAGAATGCGTGATCCTCTATGGAATAAGCACAAACCCTAATCCTGGTTCTGTCTTATCTTGTATCATAATGTGATTCGGGTAGAGGCTAAGGACGACTAAGATCATCCTGGATCAGACTCGGTGTAGGCCAAAATACCGTGGATGTTAGTGGCAGACCTAACATGCTTCGAAAAAAATTATTATTGCTTTCTGGTTTTGTGTCCATTGCAGATGCCAATATAGCTGTGGCAGCATGGTTGTTTGTTTTCGTATTGGTAACAAAAACCCTTGTGTGCGCATGCGGGTTGTTTCAAGTGTAAACCGTGTTAACACAGATATCGGATATGGGTCACTTTAAGAAGCTTGTGTTAACAGGTGGTCAAAAAAAAAAATAGGATGTGGGCAAAAAATTGGAACTGAGAGTCAAGACCTGCAGTTTAAACATAGCCTTATAAGTGCCTGAAAAGGAAAGTTATATTTTATTAGATTAGTATCCTGTCTGTCTACTTCTGCCTGACTACAGTCCGTACAGTAAACTTCCACAAAAACAATCTACCGGGTTATCTAATGCCCTCATTTAGATGTTAATTTGTTATGGAGACTGACTGCGTGGCAAAGTGCCAACTTTTACACAAGTGCCAGTGCATAACTGCCTGTCCATAGTGCGACCTATAGGACTGCTGTTCTTCCCCGCGCCATATGTGACTGATCGTTTGCGTTCACCACTCTGAGAACAAGGGGAAAAATGTGAAGGAAACTGTCTGTTGAATTAATTAGTTTTTTTTTTTTTTTTTGCATATCCACGTTTTGAAACCGGCTTGGCCGCCAGTGGCGATAAAATGTTTTTACCAGTTTTTCCAACTTCGTGTGTCCTCCTCCCCTCCGGGAGGTCGTTTTCAGTCCCACCTGCGCAGGATCATGATTTGTCAGCAGAAGTTAATAACCATTAGTTCACTAGGGAAGACCATCCCTGGACTTCAGACAGCCTTGTCTCACAGCACTGGTCAGCCTGGTCAGACTCTTAGTAGCACTGAGTAACAAACTCATACTGCTGCGTGTGTAAAGTAGTCGCGCCGTGCGGCTGCTCAGTCAGCACTGGCCCACGTGTAAGGACAGCACGCTGCTCCTGGTTACCGGGCGCGGTGTTCTGGATGTATGGAAGGTTCTGATTGGTGTATTTACAGGTGTGGGTCCTGTGTTGCTGTGCAGGCGTGACAGGCCTGGTTTCACTGCATATTTTGGCTGATTTCTCACCTTTGTGGCAACAGTTGCAGTTCTGTTTGTCTTCCTGTTTCAAGGTTTCTGTTCACTGTCTCTGCACTTTGACCGCAATCTTACAGCTGCTGTTTTTGTCAGAGGATTTGGGGTGGGGTGCAATGATCATTCGCTCAGATATTTATGCTTTTTATTTGTTCTTTTTGTATTTTTTTGTTTCCCTATGGGTTATGTGCCATTCAGCTCTGATATTGAGAGAAAAGCTATTGAGAGTTGTTCACTTTCAACAAAAAAAGGGGAAAATGAATAAATAGAAAGTTAAGGGGTGTATAAAGTTTTTATGGGGATAGCCTGTGGGCTAAAAGCAGACATTAGTGGTGTTTTTTTTATTGGCTGCTCTGGTCAGGGACAGCAGATTTGGAGGCATTCAGCTGCTCGTGTACGTCTCTGCCTCTTCAGCGTAGAGAGAGAGCTGTGAGCTAGGGAAAGCTCTTATCGCAGCCCTTCCCCCCTCTCTGCGTGCTGATTGGCTGGCACACATTGCTCTGTCCCTGACAAACTTCAGCCTGATACATTAGCACTGATTGCCGCTGCTCTGCTGGGTCCTAAAGGTCTTTGGGTTTAGTGGACACTGCAGTGATTCCCATTGAAACCAATCAGCAAGACAAACTGCAACAATAACACAAGGTGTATGTTTAGCTTTGAAATGTTTATTTGTATTGCAGATGTTTCGGGTGTGAGTTGGTGGTGGGGGGGGGAGGGATTGCAGTTGGCAGATGCAAGCTCAAACTCTAGATCAGCTCAATTTTCTGGGATTGCCAGAGCAAGGTCTTCCTCTGTATTGATGGTTAAAAGTGCAAACATTTCCGTGCATTAAAGGGAAGAAATAATGATCCATTATGTTGGCAAGCAATTCTGCTAGTGTTAATTATTGTTTTGGATTTTTAAATGAACCTCAGGGTTGGGTGATCTTCTAGCATGAATGAGTGTTCAGGTTTGGTAAATGAACCTCAGGGTTTGGAGATTCTGCTAGCATAAATGAGTGTTCACGTTTGGTAAATGAACCTCAGGGTTGGGAGATTCTGCTAGCATAAATGAGTGTTCAGGTTTGGTAAATGAACCTCAGGGTTGGGAGATTCTGCTAGCATAAATGAGCTTTCAGGTTTGGTAAATGAGATTCAGGGCTGGCAGTTGTGGTGCTGCCAGTGCAATTTTGCCTGCAGCTCGTCTCTCGTGCTGAAGGGTGGAACTGAAGGCATTTCTCTCCCTCAGATGGTGGTGAAGACATTCATGGACATGGACCAGGACTCGGAGGAGGAGAAGCAGCAGTACCTGGCCCTGGCGCTGCACCTGGCCTCCGAGTTCTTCCTGCGCAACCCCAACAAGGACGTGCGCCTGCTGGTGGCCTGCTGCCTGGCCGACATCTTCCGCATCTACGCCCCCGAGGCGCCCTACACCTCCCACGACAAGCTGAAGGTGCGGCCCCAGACCCGAAAATAGGGTCTACCCCAGCCACCCGGAGCGCGGGGTGCAGATAACGCAAGCAGGACCGTGAAATCCCTAACCCATTACAGCCAAGAGCCCCGCTCCCTGTAACGCACTGTAGCCTTACCCACATTCACACATTAGTGCCCTGACTGCATTATTGCCCGCACTCTTGGCGGCATGGGTGTGGTAGATAGCCCTGAAGCCTGACAGCCAGAAGGTCGCAGGTTTGAATCCCAGCCAGGCCCTTTCTGTGTTGTGCTGGTGTCTGCGGTGGTTTCCTCCGGGTGCTTCGGTTTCCTTTCACAGTCCGGGGACATGCAGGTTAGGTTACCTGCAGGGCTTAAGGTGGCGCTGCTGTGAATGGGCATGTTTGCTCAGTCAGCCTGCCCTGTGTAAATAAAGGTTACATAAATCAGCTCCCTGACAAAGCCCACATTCAGCATTGGCAGTATGCACATGGATGACGGGCCGCTGCAGATTGTATCGCTTCCTGGGAGAGAAAGCCTGGCCCCCTGGTATTCACACACTAGCGCCCTGAATGCGCTCTGATTGGCTGAACGTCGGCGCGCGTGTGAAGCTCCTCTGATCTGACGCTGTTCTCAAGGGTGCTGTCAGAGTGAGTGAAAGCCGCCTGCAGCATCAACAGTAAACATTCCCGCGGCGGCAAACCTCAAAAGCTGCCGTGTGCTCTCGAAAGCGTCTCTGTGGCCTTTTGAGCAAACCCTCCCTCCCCGCACTTGTGTTTTTAACCTCCTGGTTTGCGGTTGAACTGTTGCCTCCCCTCCCATCCTCCTCTCCTCCCCTCCCCCCCAGGACATCTTCTTATTCATCACCAGGCAGCTGAAGGGCCTGGAGGACACAAAGAGCCCTCAGTTTAACAGATACTTCTACCTGCTGGAGGTGAGTGCAACCCTGTGAGCCAGAATGGCCGCCACTGGTCCCTGTCCACCATAGAGTTCCTGTCCGAACAAGAGCACCAGGCCTGCAGCTGAGTTCGCCCGGGTTAGTTTGCTCTTATTTACCTACAGCCAATAAGGTAGTAGGAAACCCATCCAGTTATGTAAATAGTCAGGTTCGGGCTCTACAGTGGAAAGGGGGGTGTAAGTAACCGGAATAGGCCAGACAGGTTTGGTTCTCTGGATTCACGCAAAGTGTTGAATTTCTTCTTATTTTGTGAAACACAGGGTTCTACTGTGCTCCCATTTTAGCCTTTGATTGATGTGTGCTAACTGAAAAAATAATTTGGCACAACTACTAATTGGAATACGTTGGGGCGCCCCTAGTATTTTTCAGCTTGTACACGCGTACTGTGTGTGCATTGACACGTGTGCCCTCATTGGTAGATTATATTTCACTCATGGGAGTGGCAGTACTTGTAAAATGCTGAAAAGCAATTAATGCGTAATATAATGAATGACTGAAGTGCGGAATTGAATCTGTCATTTAAAATGTACTCTCAGTACCTCTGGAGGCCCGCCAGGTGCCCCAGTTTGGGGATTGGGCGGAATTGGCGGTTTAGATGTGGGGCTCAGCTGTGCGGAGATGTGCTGATGGAATCCCGCAGAGACCCCTCCTGAGAGATCAGGGCGCTCCCAAAAATAAACCGGAGTTAACAGCAGCCTCTGAGGACGAAACAAAACAAAGGCCCGACTCGTTTCATGCAGAAAAACGCCGCATGAAAACAGCTGGAAATACGCGTCAGAGAATATCTGTATGATTTTGACCATTTTTTCATGGACCTTCTCTTGTTATTGCTTGGATGTTAGATGCTGGCCTTTATTTCAATAGCTGTTATGTTATGTTGTCATGAAAATGCAGCACTCTTTGATTGATGGCTTTTGTTCATTCATATGTAACCTAGATTAGATACGAGTCTGTGAAAGTCATTTTACTCTAATGGAATTGTGATCCCTTGTAGTAACTGATTAAAAAACTTTATTGATTATGAGAAGCCCATATTACTGTGGGATATAGCGTAGTCCGGACAGAAAACTGCTGGAGTGAACTTGATAGGACCTTCATGACCTTTTCTGCTTTACAGAACTTGGCCTGGGTCAAGTCCTACAACATCTGCTTTGAGCTGGAGGACTGCAACGAGATCTTCATCCAGCTCTTCAAGACGCTCTTCTCTGTCATCAAGTGAGTTTCTCCCTCTCCCTTTCACCAGTGGGCATACACTTAACCTGTAAGGTGTCTGCTGTGATTTAAGCCTTCTTTATTCAGAATTAACTTGACATGATAATCATTGTCTGACTAAGGAACGGTCATTGTTGCGGTTACCCACAATGCTTCACTCTGTTCTGCAGTAATAGCCACAACCAGAAGGTTCAGATGCACATGCTGGACCTCATGAGCTCCATCATCACCGAGGGCGACGGAGTGACACAGGAGCTGCTGGACTCCATCATGATCAACCTCATACCCGCCCACAAGGTGCGTGTCTGTCTCTCTGTACATTTATCAGGCTGTTAGGTTATTCCTCATACTGTCTAAACAGCATCAGTCTAATTCAATCTGTATGAATTGATGTCTGCAGTATACATATTTGTCAACCTCCGTTGGGTAGTCAGAGGCCGTGCAAACAGAAAGATTAGCCCACACAAACAGTTCGCTAACTTCCCTATTGTAATATCTAATATACAAACTAATTTATCTCTTTCACCTTTGCAGAATTTGAATAAGCATGCGTACGATCTCGCTAAGATTCTTCTGAAGAGAACCGTGCAAACCATTGAGACGTGCATCGCCAACGTAAGTATCAAACCCCCCACCCCCCAACAATCTGCTGTTTACACAGGTGATTCCCGTTTAGAGCTGCATAGCTGAATAGTGTTCTCCCGTGCTCTCTCTCTCTCTCTAGTTTTTTAACCAGGTGCTGGTGTTGGGCCGCTCGTCCGTGAGCGACCTGTCGGAGCACGTCTTCGACCTGATCCAGGAGCTGTTCGCCACCGACCCGCTGCTCCTGCTGTCCGTCATGCCCCAGCTGGAGTTCAAGCTCAAGGTGCCGCGGCCCGTCCGCGCTGTGCTTGCGTTAGCTTGCGTTAGCTCGTACGGCTTTAGCCTCCTCAGGGTCAGCAGGGCTTCATCTGGAGCTTGTCTCAGGGCACTTTGTGTGTGTGTGTGTGTGCATATGTGGGTGGGTGGTACGGGTTGGTGGGCGGAAAGGGGGAATTGGGTTATACCTTTTACCTTATGACTCTTTCCAGGTGATTGACATCTTGGAGAAATACCCTTTGCAGTTTAGAGCTGTGAATGTAAAATGAGTAACCGAAATGTCACTTTGCAGGAAGCCGTGCAGTGCGTATCTTGGCAGATTAACGTGTCAGGTTCTCCAGGTGTCTTACCGTGCTGTTTGGGTGTATGAGGATCACAGTTTGCTGTAACCTGCTGTTTTCAGAGCAATGACGGTGAGGAGCGTCTGGCGGTGGTGCGGCTGCTGGCCAAGCTGTTTGGGGCAAAGGACTCTGAGCTGGCCACTCACAACCGGCCGCTCTGGCAGTGCTTCCTGGGAAGGTGTGTGGCCACGCCCCCCTCTGACATCATGGATTCACTCACTTTACCCTTCCCTGCTTCTGTGGCATTATTACACCTGTGG
Source organism: Anguilla rostrata (assembly GCF_018555375.3). Lineage (NCBI taxonomy): Eukaryota > Metazoa > Chordata > Actinopteri > Anguilliformes > Anguillidae > Anguilla > Anguilla rostrata. Next base: position 8,338,080 of record NC_057937.1, read on the forward strand.
TTTTGCACTTTTAGTTTTGGCCGACCAGTAATGAATTTCATCTGTAATTGCAATGCGTTTTAAAATGAAATGCTTCTGGCCTCCGGTGTGCAATGTGGCCCGTTTGGTTCTCCAGGTTCAATGATATCCACGTGCCCGTGAGACTGGAGTGTGTGAAGTTTGCCAGCCACTGCCTGATGAACCACCCCGACCTGGCCAAAGATCTCACAGGTGACCTGAGATGTCTCTTATCTCTGTCGAGCAGAAGTGCTGTTTGCATACTTTGTGGAGACAGGAAGTGCAGTCTTGACCGTGTTTAGCGTTTGTGTCTACATTTAACGGGACAAATATACAGATAATAAACAGGACAAACAGTACATACAAACAGAAGTGATAGTTTGCGAATATTTTACATGTGCATATCTGATTGCTTGTCTGTCAGAGTTTCTCAAAGTGCGGTCACATGACCCAGAGGAGGCCATTCGTCACGATGTCATCGTCACCATCATCAACGCCGGGAAGAAGGACTTGAATCTGGTGAACGACCAGCTGCTGGGCTTCGTCAGGGAGCGGACGCTGGACAAGAGGGTGAGCCGACCGAGAGCTCCGCCTCCCCTGTGTGAACACGGCCGCGCAGGTACGCGGTACGCGGAGTTAGCGCTTTTCTAATCGTGCGCGCGTGTGCTCGCTCGCAGTGGCGGGTTCGGAAGGAGGCCATGATGGGCCTGGCCCAGCTCTTCAAGAAGTACTGTCTGCACCACGAGGCCGGCAAGGAGTCGGCCCAGAAGATCAGCTGGATCAAAGACAAGCTGCTGCACATCTACTACCAGAACAGCATCGACGACAAGTGAGTCCCTGCCCGCCACCGCTAATGCCGCTAACGGGCTAGTCTCAGTGCTGCTCTGTGTCAAGTGTACAGGTCTAGCGCCTCCCCGAATCCCGCTAACGAGCTAGTCTCGGTGCTGCACTCTATCTGGAAACCTGAACCTGTACCACCTCAGCTCGATGGTCAGCGCCTGGATCTATCCAGACCCCTTCAGCTGTGTCCTTTGTTAGATATCAGAGTGGAAACGCGTGTGTTCTGCCCCTCTCTGTGTGGCAGGCTGCTGGTGGAGAAGATCTTTGCGCAGTACATGGTCCCTCACAGCCTGGACACGGAGGAGAAGATGAAGTGTCTGTACTACCTGTACGCCTGCCTGGACCCCAACGCCATCAAGTGAGTCCTGACCTTTGACCCCCTGCGTACCATGTGACCTTGCACGGGCATGTATATAGAGATGGAGGGAGAGGTGCAGACGTGCGGCTGACCCCCCCCTTTCTCCCCCCCCCCGCATGACTCAGAGCGCTGAACGAGATGTGGAAGTGTCAGAACATGCTGAGGAGTCTGGTCCGAGAGCTGCTGGACCTGCACAAACTGCCCGTGGTGAGCCAAATTACACCCCCCTTCCCCAGTGCATTACACGTCTGACACAGTCGGGAAAGTCATTCCATCTGTCGGGAAGTCCTCAGGAATGGCACTGAAAAATGAGAGCTATGTCTCGCACAGCAGGCGCTGGGCTGTTGGTATGGTCGTCAGGCTAAGACCTCTCTGCAGGATGTGTGTTTGGAGAGTCTGTTTCATGTGGTGCGAGTACACGCGTGGTGTTTAACACACGCCAGTAACGTGTTCCGTTTTTCCTGTTGCAGTCAGAAGCCAACAGCTCTGCCATGCTAGGAAAGCTGATGACCATCGCCAGTAAGTGTGTGGAGGGTTTGGGGAGAGAGTGAGTGAGAGAGTGAAAGGGAGCGTGTGTGTGTGTGTGTGTGTGTGTGTGTGTGAAGAGAGGCGGAGGGTGTGGTATTTCAGAGGGACCTTATGAGATGTTCCGCTCCTCGCAGAGAACCTTCCGGACCAGGGCAAGGCCCAGGACTTCATGAAGAAGTTTAACCAGGTGCTGGGGGAGGACGAGAAGCTGCGGGCCCAGCTGGAGCAGCTCATCAGCCCCACCTGCTCCTGCAAGCAGGCCGAGCTCTGCGTGGTGAGCCACCCCCTGTCCTCCTGTCTCTGTCTGTGCATCTGTCTGCCTCCCTATCCTGTTTGTCTGTCTGTCTGTGCGTCTACCTACCTATTCTGTCTGTCTGTGTTCCTGCCTGTCCATCTGTCTGTGCCTTTGTCTGTCTGTCTGCCTGCCTGGCTGTCTGCATGTCTGTCTGCCTGCCTATCCTGTCTGTCTGCGTGCCTGTCTGTCTGTCCGTCCGTCTCTCTGCCTGTCTCTGTCTGTGTCTTTATATCTCTTGCTCTCCCACCCTCTCTCTTCCTTCCTCCCTCCCTCCTGTGTCTGTTTGTCCTGTTGTGATTGGCTGAGGTCTGTTTGTCGAGTCCCTCAGCCAGTCCCTCTGTCTCTCCGAATCCTCTGTTCAGTTTTCTGTGTTTGTCTGTGGGTCTGTGTCTCTCGCTGCCCGTGCTGTTTCTGTGGGGCTGAGACCCGTCTGTTAGCGGGTCTGACTCTGAGCGCTGTTAACTCTGCCCTGTCAGAGGGAGATCACCCGCAAGCTGACCTTCCCCAAGCAGCCCACCAACCCCTTCCTGGAGATGGTCAAGTTCCTGCTGGAGCGCATCGCCCCGGTGCACATCGACTCTGAGGCCATCAGGTACCCCCGCCCCCGCCCCCTTCAGCCCATGCTTCACACCTGGGGCAAGAGCGATCCTGGCTCGCTCATTCGCTCAAACACCCAGGGTGAATTATTAATCTTGTGTAACCAGAAGCTCTGCGACCATGCTAACTTTAAAGGCCAACATCTCCCAGAAATCTCAGTTTTAGAATTTGTCTATCTTTCCACAATCAATGCATGGGAAAAAAACATCACAAACAAGTTCAAGGAAGCCTAGATATGTACTGGGCATGTTGCAATCTGGGAAAGTGAGTCAGGGCGGAGATGGGAAAATGTACTTTTTACTCATTTTCGTTGGGTTGATGATGATGTTTGGTTTCATGACATGCTGTGCACAAAGTATTTTGTGATTTACAGCAAAATGACTAAATGGTTACGTGTCTGGTATGAAATGTTTCCCCTTTGCCTCAATTTCCCAGAGTGCTTTTTGTATCGTTATGGACAAGAGTGCAAGAATTCCATTCTGGGAGATAGTTTCATTAAGCTGAGTAGGAAGTTGAAGAGACACGTCTTCATTTGTTTTAGCTTAAATAGTTTCTGTATCTGCTGCAAGTAGGTTTATATCCTTGCCCGCAATTACTACAATAAAGACGCAGAAAAACCGAAATATGAATAGGGGAACAGTCCTCCTTCAAACCTGACACAAATAGGGTACAGAGTAAAGCCAAGCAGACTGCAGTGAGAGTGGAACGGGTTTGTTCCGTGACTGTGTTCCCCTGTGAGGATGCGGGCAACTGGTTACTGAAGTGGAAAGGCTGTTGTGTAACACCGTAAGCAGAAACTCACTGCCGTTTCGCACTGCGACACCTGGTGTTGGCAACCCGCAACTGCGGCCGTGGCCAGTGACACTGCTGATGAATCTAGACACAGTGTATTTGTGAAGGTAGCTTTATTCCCAGAGTGGAAGGGGGTGTCTATGCTTACCTCTCAATTGGTGCCTTCTTATTTTTTACAAAAGATTAAATTCATGTTGAGGAAGGGACGCTCCTGTCAGGGTTCTGAAACATTCTCCAGCTTTGTATAAATGATTAAGCCTCTTAGAAGTGGGAGGAGATTCAGTTAGATGTTCAGTTAAGGCTAACAGGCCTTCAGCTGTGAAGCTAAGTGATAACTCCTGGACTCAGCTTTCAGGGCCAGAGATGGGCCTAGTCTTTAGGGCTATGTACAGCGTGTGTGTAAAGCTAACCAGGTGGCCTTTGGGGTTTTCAGTGCTCTGGTGAAACTGCTGAACAAATCGATAGAGGGCACAGCGGATGATGAGGACGAAGGCGTGACTCGTGACAACGCCATTCGCTACGGCCTGGAGCTGCTCAAGGTGGGCCCGCACGCACGCACGTCCGCGATTGGCTCAGACAGGTCACGCGGGGCCCTCCCGGCCAATCGGAGCATAACTGTCGACGCTAACCTCCCGCCCTCCTCCCCTCCCAGGTGCTGTCGTTCACCCACCCCACCTCCTTCCACTCGGCCGAGACGTACGAGTCCCTGCTGCAGTGCCTGAAGATGGAGGACGACAAGGTGGCCGAGGCGGCCATCCAGATCTTCAGGAACACCGGCCACAAGATCGAGACGGAGCTGCCACAAATCCGATCGTACGCACCCCCCCCCCCCCCACCCCACCCCACCTCCTCCCGGGCTCTGTGCTCTGCCCAGAACCCGTTTTTGCGAACCACGTGCCAGTCGGTTTTAACGCAGTGCATTCCTAAAGGCGTTCCTCGCTCATTAATATTTAAACGGTCTGTGGTCACGACTGCTGTAATGGAATCCGCTGTGTTAAAAATGCATCATTTGCTCGCCGTGCGGATGTTGGGAACTTGCAATGGGCTGTGGAACACTCGGATGATAGAAGTGATGCGGGGCAGAAAGAATTAGCCTCTGCCCCCCCCGTCAGTGACACCCCCCCCCCTCCCCTGCAGGACCCTGATCCCCATCCTGCACCAGAAAGCGAAGAGGGGCACCCCGCACCAGGCCAAGCAGGCCGTCCACTGCATCCACGCCATCTTCCACAACAAGGAGGTCCAGCTGGCGCAGATCTTTGAGGTAAGACCTGTCCCGCCGGAGAGAGCGGGTCCCGGGGGAACCGTGCTCACGAAACTGCACCAACGGCAGCTGCTCTTAATGAAGCACTGGCTGGACGAAGGAGAGAAAATAACACAGTAGGGCCAACCAGGGAAAGGCTTCTCTGTGGGGTGGGTGGGTGGGGGGGGATGGACTCAGGCTCAGCCAATCAGGAGCCGCTTGTGCTTGTGAAGTGGCTGCCTGGTGAAGCATGTGACAGGGCTGGGCGGCGGGTGGGGAAGCTCCCCTGGAACGGGTCACAAATCCAACCCCACTGGCCACAGCCAAAACACTGTGTGGTGTCCTCCATTGGGTGACCTCCCGCCCCTCCTCCCTGCAGCCCCTGTCCCGCAGCCTGAACGCGGACGTCCCGGAGCAGCTCATCACCCCGCTGGTGTCCCTGGGGCACATCTCCATGCTGGCGCCCGACCAGTTCGCCTCGCCCATGAAGGCCATCGTGGCCAACTTCATCGTCAAGGACCTGTTAATGAACGACCGGGTGAGGGCCCAGAGACGGGGCCGGCTCTCTGAGGGGTGTCTGGGGTGGGTGGGGTGCGATTGTCAGCGTAATGGGAAATGGGTCTGTCATATGCCGGCCAGCTGCAGTATGAGATTGAATGTTTGTAAGTAGATAAATATCTTGATCTAATGCACACTATTGTCCATGTAGACGTATTTCGAAATGCCTGGTTCTCTGCTTATTTACATTAATCCACGTGTCTTGATCGTTCCATAGCATATGACGTGTGTTCTGACGCCTGCGCGATAGACATCACTGCGCGTAGCTGCTGGTTGTTCTGTCCCTCTGTACTGAACACGTGTTTACAGAGTCAGAAATGCGTTCTGTCCCTCAGTGAGGCAATAAGAACGGGAAGCTGTGGACCTCTGATGACGAGGTGTCTCCGGAGGTGCTGGCCAAGGTGAGGCTGACCTGAGAAAAGCAGAAATTCACATTGCTTTTTCATACATTGAGAACTGTGATTGGCTGTTGGTGTAGTTTCACTGTACCCCTTTCTTAACTCTTTAAATTGTGGGATCAGAGATATGTGATTAGAATGTTCTTACCTGTACATTCTAATGCTTATGTAACAATCACTACTGTTAACTGTGATAGCACTGGAGTTCTAGAATAGTGACTTAGAATTTTGAAACAACATTCCAAAAAACCTACTGTTGTTGTACACTATATATACCCATGTGAAGTGTGAGTAATTGCCGTGGTAAGGCAGGCTCGTTCTACACCAGCAAGCGCCTGTGTGTGTGTGTGTGTGTGTAAAGGTTGCTGTGGCTGGTTTCTCAGGTCCAGGCCATTAAGCTGCTGGTGCGCTGGCTGCTGGGGATGAAGAACAACCAGTCCAAGTCGGCCAACTCCACCCTGCGGCTCCTCTCCGCCATGCTGGTGAGCGAGGGCGACCTCACCGAGCAGAAGAAGATCAGGTGCGTCCGCCCGCACTTCATTTCACACTGAATTAAGTCCGCCTTTACGCTAACCGGCTAGCTCAGCGTTTACGGATGACCCCAACGGCCTCAGAGTGCCGATATTGCTAACAGATTGGCCCAGCTCACTGTACTGTAGGCTTTTTTTTTTTTTTTTTGCAGAGCCACTGGTAAATGCTATTTGTCGCCAGTAGCTTCCAGAAACAATATCTCACAGAAGACTTTCCCTCACTTTACCATCCTCAGAGCAGCCTGCTCTCTGGGGAATGTGACTACTGCAGCAGTAAAAATATGTATTTATGACGCTGTAAAGACAAGTAAGATTTATTAGATTGGGAGCCCAGAGAGGCCGTGTGGAGAGTGGGCTGGGTTCCAGGGTTGGGGTGGATCCCCCTCCCGCACGGGTCCGTGTCTAACTGTGCCCCCGCCTCCCCCTCGTCCTGCAGTAAATCGGACATGTCCCGGCTGCGGCTGGCTGCCGGCAGCGCCATCATGAAGCTGGCGCAGGAGCCCTGCTACCACGACATCATCACGCCCGAGCAGTTCCAGCTCTGCGGCCTGGTCATCAACGACGAGTGCTACCAGGTGCGGCAGAACTTCGCCCTGAAGCTGCACCTGGCGCTGGTGAAGCTGACGCTGCCGCTGGAGTACATGGCGGTGTTCGCCCTGTGCGCCAAGGACCCGGTGAAGGAGCGCCGCGCCCACGCCCGCCAGTGCCTGCTCAAGAACATCAGCGTGCGCCGCGAGTACATCAAGCAGAACCCCACCGCGCACGGTGAGCGCTCCTCCCTCCCTCACCCCCGCACCGCCCCATCCTTACAGGCCTGACCCAAGACCTGGCCACGCCCCCTCAGGCCCAGCGACGCCCCCTCAGGCACAGCAGGAGGCACTTCATCGATGTATTGTACTGCATTTTCACGCGTTCTCCTCCTCCCCCCCTTCAGAGAAGCTGGTGTCCCTCCTGCCGGAGTACGTGGTGCCCTACATGATCCACCTGCTGGCACACGACCCCGACTTCACCAAACCTCAGGACTCTGAGCAGCTCCGCGACATCAAGGAGTGAGTGGGGGGGGGGGGGGGGGGGGGTTCCTGAAGTTGAAAAGGCAGCGACTCGGTAGTACTTAGCAACAGAACACGAGTGCATCTTTTTGTAGCTCATATGAGCATGTGTGGTTTTTTCTTCTGGTTCCTGGGGAAGGCCCCTTGGTGTTTAAATCCCTTGTGGGGGACTCTCTGCGGAGTATCATAAATAGCTTGCTTTTTTCCTCCTCTGCCACCTCACACTGCGATATCTATCTCTTTCTCTCTTGCTCCCTCTCCCTTTCTCCCCTCTATCACTCTCCCTCCCTCCCTCCCTCTCTCTCTCCCTCCCTCCCTCTCTGTCAGGTGTGTGTGGTTCATGCTGGAGGTGTTGATGACGAAGAATGAGAACAACAGCCACGCCTTCCTCAGGAAGATGGTGGAGAGCATCAAGCAGACCAAGGACGCGCAGTCGCCCGACGACCCCAAGGCCAACGAGGTGCGTCAGCCAATCAGGGCGAGCGCCGCTCGTCTCCCGGAGCCCGGGCCGCCCGGCGGTCCTCGGGCTCTCCTGTGAACGCTCTTTTCTCCGCACAACAGAAGCTGTACATCGTGTCTGACGTCGCCCTGTTTGTGATCGCCAACAAGAGCACGTCCTGCCACTTGGACTCCCCCAAAGACCCCGTGCTGCCCGCCAATTTCTTCACCCCCCAAGACAAGGTAGCGTGAGCTCTACGCCACGCGCGTTCGGGCGTCACGGGTGTCTGGCCCCATAATGCATCACACCACATTACGTTTATTTACCCAACGTTTTATCCAAAGCAACGTACATTTACCAGAGCTTTGTTTTTTGGGCTCTTGTTTTTTCAGGACTTTGTGAATGATAAGGACTACCTGTCATCGGAAGCCAGGACAGTGCTGCTGACAGGAAAGGTAATCCCCCCGTTCATCAGTGACTGAGTGCGGAGTATACGTCCTTTATGTAGTGCTGTGTGTACGTCCTGTATGCAGTACAGTGATGTAGTCTGACAGTGCATTGATGTAGTCTTTAATGCGTTGTGCTTAATGTCAAAGAACACGTGTACCCCTTACTGGCTTATAAAAGCCATCAAAGGAAAAGGCGGTTTTAATCAAAGATGTAATATCTGCAGGAGTTGTATTAACTCTGCTTGTGAATACTAAAAATGATGATGGTAGCAAAGGTGATGTTGATGGTGACAGTGACGGTTGATGATAATGATGACGATGACTGACTGACGATATTGATGGTAAGGGTGAGCTTGATGACGATGATGGTGATGATGATATTGATGGTAAGGGTGATCTTTATGATGGTGATAGTGATGAGGAAGATGATGAAGATACTGATGGTAAGGGTGATGGTGCTGATGGTGATGGAGGTGATTATGCTATTGATGTTGATGATGATAATGCTGATGTTGATGACGCTGGCGATGATGTTGATGATGCTGGTGATGATGATGTTGATGATGCTGGTGATGATGATGTTGATGATGCTGGTGATGATGATGATGTTGATGACGCTGGTGATGATGATGTTGATGACGCTGGTGATGATGATGTTGATGACGCTGGTGATGATGATGTTGATGACGCTGGTGATGATGATGTTGATGACGCTGGTGATGATGATGATGATGATGCTGGCGATGATGATGTTGATGACGCTGGCGATGATGATGTTGATGACGCTGGCTCTCTCCAGCCCAAGCCGGCGGCCGTGCTGGGTGCGGTGAACAAGCCGCTGGCGGTGGCCGGCAGGAGGCCGTACACCAGGTCGCCCGTCTCCGGCACGGGCGGCAACGTGAGCGTCAACTCCGAGTCCAGCTCGCCGGCGGGGAACAGAGGGAGGTGAGTGACAGGCCCCTCCCCCCGCCTCTGGCCACACCCCCAGCCTCTTACTGACTTCATTAGTAAAAAAACTCACTTCATTGGCTCCATTCATTAACTCACACATTGTGGAGATAGTAATGGTTTCTAAATGCTGTTGTGGATAATTTAGTAACCTTGACATTCACTGACACACACACGCGCACACACAGTTACCCAGTAGGTTTGACGGCCTTGTTGTGGAAGGGGGTACTGAAAGTGAAGTCTCTTGTGGGACAGGGACGTGGGGCTGGAGGTGTCGGAGACGGGGGCGAGCGAAAACGAAGAGAACCCCGTCATCGTGAAAACGGAAGCGGTGAAGAAGGTGGGTGGCTGGACCCCGGTGCCACCTGGGGAATTTACACTAGCATGCACGCATGCACAGACACGTGCACTGGTATACGCACACAGTAACACACATCATTTATATATATACGTACTCGTTTATGTATATACTCACACACACACAGGCACATATGCTCGGTTCAGTGAGTTGCCAGCTGTATAAATGGTCACATCTCTTTAGCATCGAGCCTAGCTACGACCTGAATTCCGTCAACATTTTTTCTCGCCATGAAATCCAAAAATGATTTTTTTTCTTAAACAGTCACAGAAATGTTTTTCAAAGAAATGACATCCGTGTTAAGGAGGAATATTGATTGAATCCAGCTCTGAGTCCCTGTTAGTGAGCTGAGTTTGCCTGCGTCTCTGGCGGCCCCTTCTTCAGGAGCTGAACTCGGAGGCGGGACAAGGCGCCGGCGTGAAGAAGAGGGGCGTGGCCTCGGCCGGCAGCGAGAACGACGGGGCCTCGGAGAGCTCGGCGGCGACGCCCCCCGTCCCGACCAAGGCAAGGCGAGGACGGCCCCCAAAGTCACTGGCCGCCGGGGCGGGCGGAGTCAGCGGCGCGGAGAAGGAGGGCGGGGCGGGGGCGGGGAGGGGCAAGAAGAGGGCGGCCCCAGCTCAGGACAATACCAGCAGCCCCACGGTGGAGCCAATCACCATCAAGATACCAAAACAGCAGAAGGACACAGAGGGCAAGAGGGCGGGGCCTCAAAGACAGATGGACCTGCAGAGGTGAGTTTGAGGGGGAGGGAGGAGAGCGATCTGGCATCCCAGCCACGTCCATTTTGTTCTGAAGTGTAGTTTCTCATCTGAAGGACGATGTGTTTAGCTGAGAGAAGTTTGTCACCGGATGCGTGTGAGGCTGTTTCCCTACTTGGCTAATCTCGGACGCTTTAATTGCCTGTGTTGCGATGTGATGCGATGAGCTGAATGGAGCGGAGCGGGTGGTTTTGTGGCGACACTGTCGGCCCGTCGGCATCTCGAGCGCGAGCGCCGTCTCCGTGGTAACGGCTAGCATCCGAGTCCTTTTGCGTCCTGTGGCAGCTGGCGCGTCCTGGGCAGCGACGGGGACACGGAGCGGGAGCTGGACTCCAGCCCGGGGAGCGAGGGCAGACAGAGAGCGAGAGAGAGAGGGACAGAGAGAGAGAGAGAGCGCTCGCAGGGCAGGCACAGCACAGACACTGTACAGGTGCACAGACCAGAGAAAGAGAGGGAGTGTGTGTGTGTGTGTGTGAATTTGTGTGCATATGTGTGCACGTATTTGTATGTGTGTGTGTTTGTGTGTGTGTGTTGAGGGCCCTGAATGTGTGTCATTCATGCTTACTGGGTATCAGCTACTGACAGACCAGTTAAAGGGCCCATGATATCATTACTGAACACAGCTGCAGGTTCCGCAGTTGTTCTCGCTCAGGCTCATGCTGTTCCTCTCGGGGGCTGATCCGAGTGCTTCTCTCCCCTCCGTGTCACATTCAGGTAAAGAGGAAATGGACGCCGAGAGCCAGACGATGAGAGGACTGTGTGCTACTCTAACCAAACCCCGCCGCTGCAGGAACACAGCACCCCCCTCAGACTGCAGAGCGCTTCTGGTCCCCACAAGGATCGCATGTACACGGGACGTACACACAATACACACACACACACACACACACATACACACAATCCACAATACACACACACATACGCGTACCTACACATATGCACGCAGACTACACACACACACACACACACTACACATACATACACACACACACACTTCCTTCAAACCCCCTACTCATGATGTAAGCTGCCTTCAGCAGAGGAGAATGGGCGCACAGGGGAGAGCATTTGGAGTGGTTCGCCTAAAGGTTTAAATGGATTTTTAAAATATTGGCCTCAAATGAATTGCTTATCACAGTTTTAATCCGGTTTAAAGTTACTTATTCAATCTCAGATTTGGTTTTCTGTCTGAAAATGTTTAAGGGGACGTATTATTGTGGTTACCATTTATTTTTTTATGTTATTATTTGCATTTGTAAATAGCAGTTTACATAATGGTAAACTGAGCATCTGAGCCATCAGTGAATTTCCGAAAGAACGTGAAGCCAAATACTAGTATGTGTGTTGGGTACGTATTCGGGTATGTGTGTTTGGTACGGATATGGGTTTGGGTCCGTGCGTTGGGTACGGTTGCGGGTACGTGTGTTGGGTGTGGGTGTGGTTGTGTGTGAGGGTACGGCTGTTGGGTACTTGTATGGGTGTGGGTGCGTGTGTTTGATACGTGTGTTTGGTATGTGTGCGGTTCGTGTGCATGGGTTAGATACGTGTGTTTGGTATGTGTTCAGGTGCGTGTGTTGGGTACGTGTGTTTGGAATGTGTGCGGGTGTTGGGAACATGTGTTTGGTATGTGTGCGGGTGCGTGTGTTGGGTACGTGTGTTTGGTATGTGTGCGGGTGTTGGGTACATGTGTTTGGTATGTGTGCGGGTGTTGGGTACATGTGTTTTGAACGTGTGCGGGTACGTGTGTTGGATACGTGTGTTTGGTACGTGTGCGGGTGCGTGTGTTGGATATGTGCGTTTGGTACGTGTGCGGGTACGTGCACAGGGCTGTGTTTTAGCACACTGGGCTCTATGGTGCAAAGCAGTTCACCCTGTCGTAGGGCAACCTTCCAGTCTCTGCCTGGTAAAATACTGGCCTGCTCGAGCATGTGATCGAATGCGCTGACTTAGCCCCCTGATCCATCCAGAAACCCAGCCAAACGGACAAGAAACTGTCCCACCCTCCAGACACCGGCTCACCCAGATTGATTGACTGCTTTTTATAAAAAAATCTGTTATCTCGGACCACCCAAAATGTGTGTGTACTCACTCACCCCATGGTTTTACCTGTTTATGGAAGGGGCAGAGGGACAAAAAGCCTTTTCAGGAAACGGGGTGGAGAGAGACTCTCGATTTGCAGACGTCTGTCTGTTTGCTCTTCTACATCGGTGGCTCCTTCTCGATCCTGTCTGATCTGCTGTCAGTCTGCCCAGCGGGATCCTCCCTTGTGTTCAATGCAATTAGCTCTTCACCTACATTGCAATCGACTGGGGAAAATGGGGGGGAACTTCCTCCAGCAGGTTATTCTTCCTTTCTATTAAGTTTCCTTTTCAGAGGCCTTTATTAACATAGTGCAGATTTTACATTTTTGTAATGAAGAGGAAGTGTACAAAAAGAAATGTCTACCCCCCCCACCTCCTTCCCAGAGGGGGGAGGGTTATTAATTACCACAGTTATCTATTATGCTGAAAAAAAAAAAAAAAAAAAGATTTTCGATAAATATTTTAAAAGGACGGATTTTAGACTGCCACTCATATTTGACAGGTTTAAAAACAGTTCAGGACTGTTGGCATTTTTAAGGATTGGAAAAATGTTTTTTAAGACATTTGAACTTTTCTTTCCCGTTTTTGTTCATTTTTAGTGAAATTGCATATGTTGCATCGATTCAAGTTGTTCCTTTTTTTTGTGTGTGTAGATGTATTTGGCTGTTTTACACATGATCATATTTAATTTCGATATGTTTTTGTTTCCCTTTTTGCAGAAAATAAATGCTTTTAGACGTGAACTTGTGCTTTCCTGGCCCGCCTTAGTGCTGCTTTCACCTGCTGATGCATACACAACACATTTAGGATTGATTTAAGCATTATTTATGCATTTAATCACAGTGTGAGCAGGGACCCTTGGATTGTTTCAGATGGTGTAGAGGGCTACAGTAGATTCGCTCTAGAGCAGTGGTCCCCATACTGTGGATCGTGACCCATTGGTGTGTTGAAATGGTTCACGGGGTACATGTGGAATAAAACAGTGTATAGCTGCACAAAACACTCCAATGATATTTATGGCAGACAAATGAAACTTATTACACTGGTTACACTGTGCATGCAGTTGCCCTGATATACGTTAAGACATTATTTCCACGTTAACCCGTTGTAAAATGAAATTTATTCACTCGTCATGGGCTGGGAATTTTTTGGAACCCTTGATCTAGAGGATTATGAATTGAGATGCTTGGCCTGTTTTTATCATTAAATCTTGGGCTTAAACTCATTTAGTTGATCGTTTTACACACACGTCTGAAATCTGCAGTCATTTTTTAGTAACCAAAATGACCATGGATTCCAGGTCTATTTAAAGAGTGTTGTGTAAGTAAGCAGTATGCATTAGTTGTTCTGTCTGGGGTTATTACAATTCCAGCAGGAACACTGTAGGGGTAAAAGAACTGAGTGGAATTGAAGATTTTGCCCAAGCCGATATTTACCATACTAAAATTCCTAATACTGACAGAACCTTAAAAGTGCTTGATTTTGAATGGGGAATATAAGGTCTTCATAGTGCTTGGACTTTGAGTGATTGAAGGTAACGATGCAAGTATTTAAATTCTCCAGTGTCCATAGCAAGGCGTCACGTACAACAAGAAGTCAAACGGAATTTTTTAAGGGTGATGTTTTTCCCCAAACAATCTTCTTGCAATACTAGCTACAGTGTAAGAGCAGAATATTTACTACCTGAAAGTGAAGGCCCTATTAACATCATTTGTTTACAAATAAGGTCCTTAAAATGTAATTGTCCTTGGAGTTCCTGGAAAAGCCATGCATGAGAAATACAACACGGCATGTGGGACTAAATTGAGTGGATCGTCTAAAACTGAAGGGCAAGTCCAGTGCGGCTTCCACTGCTGTTCCGAAAACACACTGACAACCACATCCGCTTTATTTTCATTTTCCATGTTTTTTTTTAATAAAAGAAATATGACAGTTTGACAATAAATAACCATGCTGTGTACGGCTCATCAGAAGATGTAGAATAGAGAAAGGGGGAGGAAGGGGACAAAAGATCGGCAAAGGTGTAAACTTAAGTCCAGGCGGGAAAATGAACGTAAAACCCTACTTTTCGTGCAGTATTGAATGTAGTGAAAGAGGAGGAAGACAGGAAGAAAATCCATTCTTTTTTTCTTTTTCATTTTTTTTTTTTTTACAAAAAAAGTTCAGCCATCAATGGTGCATTCTAAGATGTTAGCTGTTTTTTTTTTTTTTTAAACATGAAAAACCACTGCTGTATGTACAAGATGATGGGGAGAGGTTCGGGTTTGAACCCTCAACGAAGCCCCGCTGTTGAACTCAGGGGGGGGTGGGGGTTGGGCGGGCACAGTGTAAGGGGGAAGAGTGTAATTCTGTCCATCGTCTGGAGTGTGGGACATGGACAAAGCCATCTGGAGCCACAGTGTCAGCTTGCCCCTTTCTAATTGGTTACTCTTCAATTGCACGAGTTCTGCGGTTGCCAAGATCAACCAGTAATGCATTTTTCTTTTTTTTCTTTTTTAAGTTATTCAAAATTCTGGAAAAACTGCAATGCAAGCTGGAATGAGTCTCGGCCTAAAGCTTTTTTTCCTTTTTTGTGAACGGCAGGAAGATGGTCTAGTAGCTCACTATGAACATACAGTACTCTGCTACCTTGCTGCTTCTGACAGCGAGCTCATTTTTTAAATCTAATACAATCGGTAACAAAAACAACAAAAGCAATCTGTTTTCTCCCAGTGCAGTGAAGAAGCCTATCAGAAGTAGTATCAGCTACAGCATAACATTTAAAAATCAAGAATGCTGTACCCATAGCAAATGGCATAGCTTTATATACAGTAAAAAAAAAAAACTTTTCGCCTTGGGTGTGTTTAATAAGTAGCACTTATTCACCACAGAAAGAATGAGGTTGACTAACAGACCCAGTTGAATATGGTTTACCCCTTTTGAATTTTATTTTCCATAATTACCAGTTATGTAAATTAAAAAAATAAAACCCTAACCCTATTCTGGAACAGACTGTTTAACAGTTTGGATCAGGAATGAGGATTGTACCTGTATGATAACTGGTTACATGAGTAACATTTACTGCAGCTGTTGTTGGGACCATGAGGCCAATAAGATACTTGGGTCCGATTCAACAGTACCACCAAGTGTGCTGTCCTTCATCTTCAGCAAAAAAAATAAAGAAAGTGTGGCATGGTTTCATTAATGGTAATGACTTTCCAACCTCAGAATTGCGGATAAAGTTTAAAAAGTCACATCAGTTAAAAGTTTGGAGTAAAGAGCGTTTCACTTAAAACCGAGAACCCATGCAGTAACTTTTATTACTCTTCTACGACGGTGTCAGAATTTAGTGAGAGCGAACGGAGGCTTCTTAACGAGACCCTCTGGGAGCGCGGTCGCCACGCAGCCCCGTGCTGGCGGGCGGGAAGCCGGAACGGTTGCGGAGGGAAGCAGAAAGGCTAAGCGCTAATCCCTGATTCAGCACATCCCCATCAGTGACGAATACGAACCCCCGAGCAGCCAAAAAAAAACAACCAAAAAAAACTACTCCTCTAAAAACTCCGCCGTGCTCCGCAACGGTGACATTTTACGCTTTCCGTCGGATGGACAAGCTAGCGCCTCAGGGTACTGAACGCTGGGACTGGGGAGTAAATTTAAGCTGAAGCCACTCCTCTCTGGGTCTGACTGGGATGGCACAGTGCCCCCCGCCCCCCGCCCCCCCGTCCCGCAGGCCAAACTGCAGGGCCTGGAAAGGCTGGGGGCCAACCCCACGGAACAGGGTCCTGTGTTCGGGGCCGCGAGCTCGGCTTGTCGTTCAGAGGCCTTTTGTTATTTTTAGCCCCCGAGTGGATCACAGCCCCGCGGTCCACTCGAGCCCCCGCTGCCGTCGATCCACAAGAGACACGAGCACGGGAACAATCGGCGCACGGGGCGAGGGGGTCGACGTTTCTACGGCAACCGGAAAGGGAGGGAGGAAGCAAGGGTACTTTGTGGGGGGGATGGGGGGGGGGTTGAGAGGTGAGGGAAAAGAAACTGCAAACAGGATATGAAGAGTATACGAAGAGTTCCACTCTTCGTTTTATGATTCACTGAATTTCAAGAAAGAAAAAAAAGGCATTTAAATGACTAATAATACTGTACAATCCAACCTGTATACCTGTACAAGTGGTGCAATGGGAAGAGGGGAATCCGTAATACAAACATAGCATTAATACATACGGCCTTCTCTTCCAGCACGTCATCTGGCCCAGCGGATCGATGAGGTTTGAGTTTGCGTGTGTTGGTACAAACGAGTATGATATCAGTGATTTTCTCCCTTGTTCAGGAAAACTCAAGTTTTTCAAAACGGACAATGTCGTCCGAGAGTAGCGGGGGGTGAAAACCTCTTCCTGTTCTTGACCAGCAGAGCCAGAACCTGCCATGCAGGTGTTGAGGCGAGAGCACTGGTGAGCGCCACACGTACAGCCGAGCTGACCCCCCCCCCCCCGCCGACCCCATGACCCCCCGACCAACGGCACACAGGCCCAATTTAACCCAATGAGTGTACACCGTACAGCTCCACAGCCAAAAAACAAAGAAACTTCCGGAAACCTTTCACAGGACCTGACAGCATTTGCCATTATACATTTGTCAAAAATAAACCTATAGGCCACGTTTTCTTCATCATTATCATCATTCATAAGCACAGCTCAGATTCAAGGTGATTTTACAATATTACGAAAGAAAGTATTTTCCCCATGTATTTTCTTTTTTTTAATTTACACAGACTTTAATACCTTTATTTACAGATGAACTTTTTTGGGTGCTTCAAAAACATTTTCACACCCCAGTCTCAATTTTCAGGATCGTATCGGATGCGTTTCATTCGCTGTTTTTTTTTTTTTTTTAAAAGGGAACGTATATGTATTCTTTAAAAAAGTAAGAACCATAAATCTGGAGGTAAAATGGAGGTGCTGGAGGAGGGCCGGGACTGCACTACAGGTACTGAACTGTAGTCGGGAGGAAAAGTAGTATTGGGGGGGGGGGGGGGGGGGTGAGAATTTGGCCGAAATGAAAGAGATAGAATTGGGGGGGGGGGGGGGGGGGGGGGGCATGTGGACTGGGGCGGTGATTTGGGTGGAGTGTTCAAGCCTAGTGACGCAGCCTCGGAGGGTGGACTCAGTTGCTAAGCAGCAGCTCTGTCGCCGTCTCCACGTCCCACGATTTCGAAGACAAGGCCACTATTACTGCGTTCTGGGGAGAGAGAGGGGAGACAGCGGGGGTTACCACGGCCGCACACGTGCTCTGCATCGTCCCAGAACACACCTCCCAAAAAGAACCATCCCCATCCACTCAGAGTAACATGCCTGGCCCACATATCCCATGTGCGTGCATGTGTGTGTGTGTGTGTGTGTGTGTGCGTGCATGCGCGTGTCTGTGCGTGTGTGTGTGTGTGTGCGTGCATGCGCGTGTGTGTGTGTGTGTGTGTGTGTGTGTGTGTGCGTGCGTGCGTGCGGTGCGGTGTGGGGGAACGGACGCACTCACTTTGTCGAAGCCCATGGCGCACAGTTTGTCTATTTTGCGGGTGTATTCGGGACTGGAGACGGGCGCGCCCGCGTACACGTGCGCCCACAGTCGGGCCGTCTGTTTGAACATCTCTGGGTTCTGCTTGTACTGGAGCGGAGAGGCGAGAGCAGGCAGAAGCAGCACGCGCAAACAGGTCAGTGTGCAAACAGCACTCATACGCAACAAATCTGTACGTACGCTTTTTACTTTAAGGACACCGACATGGACCCCAGTTTATTTATCACACTCTAACAATACTGAACAATGTATATGAAAATACACTACAGGTGTTGCGTGTTCAAATGCAGTCAATGTATTCACAGGACTGGGACAAAAATCGGAGAGGCCCAAAGGCACGGGTACGCCTCCTCACACTCACACACACACACACGTTCACCCGCACGCTCACACGAGCCCGCACTCATTAGACAAAAAATAATTCGCTGCATCGCACGTTAAGAGTGAGGCCAAGCGTTCCTCGCACCTGATTCGCCACGACTGCGTCCTGAGGGTCGTCTGGCTCCGCTGCCGCCAGCAGAGCCTGTAGCGATAGCAGCACCGTGCGCAGCGTCATGGCGGCTGCCCTGGGGGGCGGGGCCAGAAGGACAGATTCAGTCTCAGTGCGGCGCACTGGTGACTAGAGTATTAGGATAACTGGCCTCCTGATATTTAGTTTATTAAGAGTACTGGCCTTCTGATATCTAGAGTATTAGGATAACTGGCCTCCTGATATCTAGAATATTAGGATAACTGGCCTCATGATATTTAGTTTATTAACAGTACTTGCCTTCTGATATCTAGAATATTTGCATAACTGGCCCCTGATAACCAGCACCATTTGGATAACTCACTACCTGATACCTAGCACATTCAGATAACTCAACATCTGATATCTAACAGATTTGAAAAACTGGCCCCCTGATATCTAGCATAATCAGATAACTTGCCCTCTAAAACCTTGCATATATGGACTGGAACAGCACTTGTAAAGTTGGCACCCAATTTACAGTGATCCTCCAGCGTCCCACCTTGACAAGCACTGAGATTAATTTTACTGGTGGACCCCACTCACCACTGATCTTTAAGAATGTCCAAGCATATCGCCCCAGTGACCGAGCTGATGTTTGGGTGCCATATCTTTGTAATAAAACGCACCTGAAAGAGAGACAGATTTTGAGGGGGGGGGGGTGTCTGAACGTCAACCAGATAGACATGCTTCACTTAAGTGTGTATCCACTTACTGCTAAATCTAGTCTTTCAATGACACCTTCGAAAAAGCCATTTATGCCATACCTTTGGAGGGTTAAATGGATATGTTTCAGGAATCTTTATTTCTAGTTGATATCTGCCACCTGCAAAAAGAAATAAATATTACACGATGCAGCAAAAAGGTTCCTTGAATGCCACTTTTCCAGTCCCGTTCCATAATAACCGACTCCTTTTTTTGAAATGCGGAGATATGCTCTGTGAATTCTTCATATGCCATTATACTTTCAACTTGCTCTCTACTGAGTTCTGCCTTGTGAATTCAGCACAAAGAAATCTTTCCAGCAAGCAAGCTGCAATTTACGATTCTGTAAAGCACACTTTCTGCAGCTGTTATATCTCACCAAAATTAAACAATCAATATATGAAAATATATATGCCTCCCCCTAGACAAAAACAACCCGGGGGGACAACCACACAGAGGATCACGTAATCCATTTAGGCTGCGATCAAAAAGAAACAAATTATTATTATTTTTTTGTTTTTTACTAAAGGCAACTAAAGGAGACTGAATTATAAATGTGTGGTCTGCTTTGCATATTGCAAGCATTTTGCAGATGAAGGCATGTTTTTCCTGAAATGGGGCTCCATTAACCGAGGTTGGGTAAAAGTGGCCCCCCGTCGCTGTCCGTCAAACAAGTGGGGGGAGGAGCTTGGTGAAATCCTGGTCCGCCCGTGTCTGACGTGCGATGGTGCCCCACAGCCATTACCAGACCTGGGGCGGGCGGGGGTCCTCACTCGCGGGTGTCTGGGTCCGCTATCTCCCCCTTCAGCTCTGTGAAATTCTCGTCTACCAGGTCCACCTTTATCTGATTTTTGCTCGTCTGTCGGAAAGAAAGAGAGGAAGGAAAGAGCCGAGCAGAGTCAGTGGAGCCGCGGCTCTCCAGGGAAACCGCCATTTCAGAAACGACGCTCCGCTTTCATAGTTACGCATTACAAATGGCCCACGGAAACAGCCGATCTGCTGGGAAATTTCACGAACACAACACAATCAATGACATAACAGTGTACGCAAGCACGTACTCATTTTTATTCGATAAACTTTTCTTTTGAAAAAGTGCTGCTCGTACAATAAAATCTACCGGTAATTTACATCAAAGTGTTATACATTCATTTGCTACCTGTGTGGAGGTGCACCATTTGATTTAGAGGAATTGCTAAGGAGATCTCCAAACAGGCAAGCAGGAGAGGCCGGGGCTCATCCTGCGATGGCATTAATGCAGTGTCTGAGAGCACAGTCTGCCATCACTGGGAGGCACTGCCAGCTCTGGCCGGCAGCCCCGCGGAGCAGAGCCGAAATGGCGTAAAAGGGGTGCAGCGTTGCCCGAGGAAGGAGGGACCTCAGTCAGCAGCGTGTCTCACTGCTCACCAGCGCCCCCCTCTGGTGAACCAGGTGCTCACGGTCTGCCTGCACAAGATAAATGTGTGTCTCTGCCAGCTTGACTGGTGGAGTGAAAAGAGGCAGCGAGCTGGCACAACCGTTTCGGAGTCAGCGTTCTCTTCACCTGACAGAGGAGGCTACCGCAATGAGCAAGAATGCAAACACACAGCCACAGACACAGGCACACAGGCCATTCCGAATTGGGGGACCCTCATATCAGAATGTCTTAAAGCGCTCAAACTGTTTCGTAAGAGATCTTCACACGCAGAACCGCCAGATTTAACACACCGCCATTGGGAAATGAACTCAACCCGCGCACGGTGATCCGATTAACCAGTGCGAGACCGTAGCAGCAGCACATTTCAAACCCCCAAGAGAGTCAGTGCAGGAGAAAGAAAGGATAAAATAGTAATGAGAACGAAAAGAGGCAAACTAGATAGCAGTGTGCAGAGTATTATGAAGAAAAAAAATCAGTATTTACAAATCAATGCGTGTGGAATCCATAACAAATTCCCAGAGTTTTAGATCGTTACCGACTGGTAGAACGACACGGTCCAGTATAATTCCACTCTGACGGAGAGAAGGTCACGGTATAATAACTCGCCTTCCTATGACTGGATGCCAAAATGAATATTGTGCTAATTAAATTCCTGCTGAAGAAAACGAGCTGGATTTCAAGTGAACGGAACAGAAAAACTAGCGGTGGAACGCTTCATGGAAGGATGGCATCCTGAAGTTAACATGGGGCTTAAATGCAGCCTGTAAAGCCAGAAATAGTCACACCTTTAACATTTTCAAAAAGATGGCAAGAAAAACATACAGAAGAGTCAAATCAAAAGAAAAAGTTCAGTTTACTCATATGCACCACCTTCCACACATGCGCTGCAAAATAATAATAATAATAGTAATAACATCACCAGTACACTCGTTAGTCTAATATTCATTGGAGGCTGGTTACAGCAGACAGGAAATGCCTGGAGACACCAACTGCCAGTGTTATGCACAGAGCCTAAAAACATGCTACACGTACACTGTAAAATGCAACTTCTCCTTCACCTTGCATTCCCAGACTCCTGCGGCACAACCTGCACTAATGCTTAGCTCCAACAGGCGGAACAGAGCCCAGCTGGTGTGCACTCAGCCTTCACTGAGACGTCTACTGTTTCCGTGTAAACACCGAATTGAATTTAAATCTAGAGACCGCATAAAATGTCCATTCTCAGCAACAAACTGTTGCACCGACTGTAAATCCATGCATTATAATAACTGTTGCTGTCAATTCTTACTGTTGCTTGATGAACGTGTAAACAGGCATACTCAAATTAATATACACGTGCACGTACATCCCTTTTCCTACTAAATCAACATTGTACTCATTCTTTCGAGTAAAGTGGTGACATTTCTGTATTCAAAACTGTATTCACAATGGGCCAAGTGCTTCGGTTCATTTAGCTCACCCACCATGTAAAATAAACAACGAAATTCCTTGTTCAACACATCTTCTGGCTGCTCGTCATGTTCCACTTTCATCGCCTGCTTTCAGTATTGTTGCGGTCTTTCTTTTTATCTTAATCATACTCATTTCCCTTTTTACTGGCGTCTTCTGCTGTGTCTAGGCCACAAAAACATACACTAGCGTGACTTGCAAATGGGCGAGAATAAAAAAGGAAAATTAAAAAATGAAGTGTAAACAATTATGCTGTTGTCAGGTGAGGTTGAGAGGAGGGCTTATGCCAAACCATCCATCTCAGGATCACAGCTTACATCCCTGTAATGTACTGTGTGAGAGCCCTCTCCTTTTCGGGGCATTTACCAATGTGTTATTACAGACTCCATCATGTGTTCAGCACTGGAAAAGCGATTTGAGCAAACAGGTCAGGAATTACATGGGCCAAACTTTCAAACTCTTTCCGTTAAAACGTAAAAACGCAAATATAAAAGGAATACATTTCTCATTTCTTTCACAACTTTTTTTTTTCATAAATGCATACATTCCATGTATACTGGGTACTGAATAAAAATGCATAACTTTGTACAGTAGCATTCTCTTCCAAACACCTCATTCTCCTTGATCTGAATGATGATATTCCTGCCTTACATGCTGAACAATAATGGACAGCCCTCACCACTTCTAAATAATCCCAGTCCAACTCCTATCAGGTTTTACAAAATGTTAATTTGGGTTTCCCACAACACGGAAGAAAAAAATTGATACACTTCGTAGCTTCCAATGAAAAGCCAAGCTGAATGAGTGTCTGCCGTTTTCAGATAAATTTACGAGAGACGGCGAGACAGAATGCGGTCACCACTGCTGGCCTAGATGTGGTTACACACACCCCGTCAAAGAGGGACACACACACACACATCACAGACACTCAGAAGTCAATTAAATCATCATTTCACCCATTACACTAACGCTACAGCACAATCCTACCATGCCTACTAGACGAGGGACTTTCCATTGAGGCTAGCCACCTGTACGGGGCAAATACAGACTCTGAAAAGCAGCTCATGTCACAAAAGGGCTTGGATTCCACGGACCTCTATACAGCACCCAAGCTGCTGGAATCCTATGCGAGTTGCATTCACACTACAAGCAAGATGGCTCTGCAGTTCCATTCCACCATTTCAATGTCCACACACTCTCCTCATGAACCACAGTTCACACTTCTACAACAGCATCAGGTGAATTTCACAAGTACATCAAGGGGCCATCAGTCGTCACCGTCTCAGATGTTAACCAAGATTCCTTTGAAAATCCTACACTGTAGTTGACGCTTGGTTTATCCAGTAACGCATGACACTTGTGCTTGGTCCTCCCACTATCCAAAAATATAAGGTTATATATTTTTTTTTAAAAGCCATTGAGCGATATGCAATTGGACAGCCTATCAATTAAACCACTGCTACCGTAAATCTTCTTCAACTGATGAATACCGCAGAAGATAGCAATTTGGAGAAAGCACACTAGACACCACTTTCTGCAGAAACCTCAGACTACATGTAGAACTGACAATGAAGTGCTTTGCATATTCCAAACCCTTCAAACAATGTGATACACATGAAGCATCCAAATATTTCCATATTCTGAGAACTTGGACCCAAAAGAATCAGGTCCTTATAATCCGTGTAAACAACCAAGGACAGTAACTAGACTTGTACATTTAGAGATGCAGTGAAAGAGTACTTTACATGCATTCGGGTAAAACGGCTATACCCGCGCGTTAAAACTAAAGAAAGGCGGTTATCTAACCACTGCACTGCCACTTAAAATAAAATAATAATAATTCTTTAGTACAGGTAACAGCAAAGTTATGCTATGAAGACTACTACTGCTACTACCGATTTCTTCCAACTAATTCGCTGCAGTCTAACTGGCTCAGGTTTAGCCATCATACTTATTTCTACATGCTGCTTGATGTATTTGACGCAAAGTTCAGAACTGACCACGGCCCAGTGCCCAACCACTGCTTGCTAGTAAGCGGTTTAATAATCTAGTTTAAAAAGCATTATGGACAGCCGTCAGTTACTGAACATACATTGACATCAAACATCTGGAGTATAACGTTGGCTAGTCAGCTAGCAAGCTGTCAAACTGGCTTAATCGTGCTCAGGTGACAGCTAGTTCTCAAACAGCTCATACTGAAATATGTTGTAATGGGGCAATTGTTTGAATACTTGTTTAGCGAACCACCAACAATTATTTAGATATATTGATCTTTGACACGGTTTAGCTAGCCAGTAGATTTGGTACCATTAACGTTCGTTCCCAAGCCACCGTACAATATCAGCCATCTATCTGGCTGAGTAGCGTGCTAGCCAATATTTTCTAGCTTGGTTGACTGTCACGATTTGCTGGCGAGGTGATTGGCGTTACCCACCATTGTAGCAGCAAGAGCAATTGATTTACTTTTTCAAAATGACGCTTTACCTTTAGAAAAAGACTGACATATCCAAATAGGCTAGCATGACAGCAAGCAATCAGCCAGCCAGTTACAAAACAGTCACCTGAAAAAGACCTGTAGCTAACGACAGTGGTTCTGTGCTAGCCGTAGCCACCGGTTCGAGCTACTCAGCCTCCACTTTGTCGTTAAACTGTCAAGAGTCGTAGCTTGCCAAGTTCGTAAGATACGAAGCTGGGTCCAGCTGGCACTGCTAGCTAACTAACATCGCATTGCCAATCTCACAAAATGACTTGTGCCTGCGATCGAAATACCTTGTCCCGGCCTAACTACTATCGCAATCCTCGGTATTTCCTGCACAACTGCATGTACCCCTCCACACCAAGAATAGGAACTTGCCTAACCACGGTCGAGATGACATTACCTCTCCGTCCCGTGGGCCTTCAGTGCTTCTGGTTGACGTTATGGCTAACCTAGCCTGCTAGCTTCTCTTAGCTAACGTTAGCTAAATAGCCTATTTAAAAATCCCCAACGACCGCAGTTTGCCAAGTTAGCAAGCTAACATTAGCTTGCTAACGTTGCATGATGCTGGATTACTAACACTGCATTACAACATCGCCTGTAAGGGGAATAAAATGGCAAACCTCTTCGCTTTTTAGAACCTCTTTGAACTCCCGTTTGATCCTCTGGACTGCGATGTTGGCCATGATTTTGCCGTCCCCGGTCTGTTGCTGTTTCCTGAATCAGGCCTGCCTCGGCTGTAGCTTCGCTCAGCTTCAGACTCGGATCCCGCACACTCTCTCGCTCTCCTCCTTTTTCACCTTTTTTTTTTTTTTTTTTTTTACAACAAAAACACAGACCCCCCCCCCCCCCCTCAAATATAAATGGCGGTCTTCAAAGCATCCACATCGTGCTGTATGGGGAAATGATACTTAGAAAATTGTTGCACGCCAGTAAAGCTATTTGTTTTATTTTGCAGAACAGCTGCATTGTGATTTATTATCCTCAATACCGTGCTGTTCTATAATAATATTGCCATGTGTTTTGTCTTCCACATAAAGGCTTCAGTAATCCGTGTATTTGTATTAAAGTTTGTTTCTCGCAATGTACTGACTCGCTGTATTTGTATAGCCTATATAATTTCGTATTATTTGTGCATTTCTATTTCATCAGGCCATCGTTTTGTTTTGTTTCTAGTAGTCACATTCGTTGCAATCGTGATTTGAATCACGTTCCAATTTGTCTGAATAACTTTTGCCTGCATTTGGACATGACTCAGTAACCACTGTATAGAATTTCCATTGTAATCGAGCGCCTTTGTGATTCCTGTCATGTGTTTGGCCAACTTGAATATCACTGTACATGCAAACCAGCGATGGAAGCTCAGGATTTTTCCCTTTGTTCAGCACAAAACACAAGTTTTCTAGATTTTTTTTTTTTTTTTTGCATAATTTGTGGGAATTGCAGGGTTTTTTTGAGTACTCCATTGAATTAATGAAAAGTTTTCAGCAGTTTGTATTGTTTTCAATAGTGTTTAATCCTGTAGCTTGTAGAAATGGACAAATAATTTTAACAAAAATGTATTATGCTAACCTAATAAGATTTCAGACAATATGTGAGTCCTAACGAGTGATGCCTGTTGTCCTGATCGCTGTTGTGGACCTTAACCCCATATAAACAGGAACAGTTCATTAATTCAGCGATACAATATTTTAGCCCTTTACAGATTTATTAACAGTTCATTGAGTTAATTCCTGTCCTTTTACCCTTAAAACCAGTTTTTCAAAAATGTATAAAGAATACAATGAGCATTAATATGTGAATGTAATTGATTGACTTTTGGAATTGTAATATTTAAATCATACAACCCGATAAACCTTGATATTTATAGAAAAACACCATAATGGTACCACAAATAACTACTTCTCTGGCTTGAATGACGCATACAGAATGTTGCAAAAAAAAAAAAAGAAGCAAGGTCGATAAAACCTTAATGCTGTTAATCTCAAGAATGATAAACATAACCATTCATTTTTCTTATTGTCATTAGTTTTTTGGCATATGTTCCACTTCATCTATTTCTATTGTGACTAACATAACTTTGTTACATTTAGTAGATACCATTGTAGAGTACAAAACTAGAAGCAAAGCACCAAATGAAAATGTAATATACACAAAAATATTATGACTGTTATAAATTATATTTAATGACTGCATACAGGATATCAAATGTAAATCCAACCTAAGATCTTTTTTTGAGCCAATTATAGGCTGTTAGTTAGTTAGTTTACAGTCAGCAATGTATGATATTTCCATTAAGACTACCAGGGAGTTTCAAGAAATACCTTCATTTAAAGCATCAATGGGCCAATGAGACAGAATTAAGACGAGCAGATCCTATAAATTAGCCTTTTCAGATTGGGGTTTCTCTATGCCACATGGGGCATTGGAAACAAAGTGGGCATTCATTGTTAAAACTACAGGTCCCTCTTCACCTGAATTCCCATTGGTGAAATGAATTCCCAATGGACAAAATAGACAATACGTATAAAGAGGGCCTAGAGGACACTTCACAGCCTCCTTATTCTTAGCATGTAGTAAATAATGTCTTTCTTCCAGATACAACATTAATTTTGTGATTGGTCGGCAAGAGCTATAGGGAGAAACTAAGCCAATCAAAGGCCAGAGGGCGTTGCGTCTGCGAGGAAACGACTGTTCTTGGTGATTTATTTTGGAAACCCGGATCTCTCGCGTGAAAAATGTGACGTGGCCGTTTCATTTGTGTACCAAAACACAGACGGCGCAGCAGCTGGATGCTTGGAATTACTTGAGCACCGGATGAGTGTGTGTTGGCTGTGTGATTTAGGTTGTATGATTAGACTTTGCAACGGGAAGCCGTACTTGAAGGGGTAGCTTAAACGGAACTCAGCTGGACCACATTTGCTCGCCAGTTGACTTTTTAAAAATACGGATCCACAGTTGCATTCATAATTCGTCGAGTAAGTTGTTTATTTACAATCTAGCTAACTGCTAATTCTTCGTGTTCCTCATAGGTAGCTATACAATAGCCTAGTCGCTAGGAAGCCATTTGTGTTGTTTCACAGGGATTGCCTAGATTTCAGTTAAAAAATAGTCGTGTGTTGTCCATGAGTTTGCTCGTTAATGTGTTCGTTTGCTAGCCAGCTGCAATGCAATCCAACGTTAGCTTGCAGAAACCACAACATCGGTGTTATATCATTAGCTTTGTGGCTAGCTACGCCGCGTATGCAAGAAAACGTAATATTATAACCAGAAATTTTCTTCGTGGAGTTCTAACCAAGGTATCTAGCTTCGTTCAAGTCTTTGTTCGTAAGGAAATGTAGTGGTTGTCTCCTGACTGCATTTCTGTCGTGAAGATACAAGATAAGTTCTATCTTCTGCTTTTTGGTGGCTTGATAGACTGCTAACGTCACGGTGGGTAACGTTAGCGTGGGCGAGCTAGCCCGATAAATAGCTAGCCCGAAGTGTCAAAATTGCAATCAGACTCATGGGATGGGTGATGGCTAATGCGACTGATTATCTGCATTTTGCCCAATCAAATCATCAGTAAGAGTTTGGATTTGGTTAGGGATCCACCTCGTATCTCTTGTATATATTCGATTGATTTTTAGTTAATTTGAAATCCAACTTTAACGGTTGTATTGCTATTAGGCTATTTGATGCAATCGAATGAGTGTTAAAGCATAATTTTAAAGCAAGTGAACAACGAAGGCCATATAGGAATATAGAAAATATAGACCTATTAGATTTCATGGCGAAGTCTAACCTGACTTTGCAAACAAGAACCGTCTACAACGCAAACAAAAACCAGCCTATTTGCCCAGGTGTTAATATGTGTGCATTGTATGCTATATCTGACATTCTAAATTTTTATTATTCGACGTCCAATTTTTCTTCCAAACATTTCCAAGAAGTGTGTTATGTACAGTGTCAGTGCTGTAGGCCTACTAAGAAAAACAAGTTCCGAGCCTTTGTGTGCAGACATTTCTAACCACGTCTACTCATCAGGGGGTCGTCGAGCAGGCCATAGTGAACAGACAGGTATTCCCGTCATCCTTGTAAGCCTTTTTGTTGTAATTATGGGGCTGCGGCACCAGCCAGACTGATAGGCTATTACTCAGAGACTGTAAAACATAGGTATTCCTTCGCTGTCTATCTGTGAACGGCGGCATGTGTTAAGAATTTAATCTGGAGATACCAACCTCCTCGAGAGAAAGGTACCTGCTAGATTTTGTTCTTCGGTTTATTGCGATTTCCTTTGTTCTTTTCTTGTCTTCCTCGGGTGCTCTCTTGCATGCATAACCAAGTTATATTAAGTTGAACATATTGTTTAAGGCGTGCAGATTTTCATGAAAGCATGATTGCGGTTTCCGTTTTAAATTGCCGGTCACTGTATAGCTGGAGTTGTATTTGGAACTCTGCATTTAAATCTGCATATTTGCGTATTGTTATTTTACATTTAAACATGAATGTGCTTTTTGACGTGCTTGCCACATTCACACCGATGCAATGGCCTCTCCAATGATATAGCCTATTCTGATTTTGATTTCCACAGCGTTAGTCTGTGTTGGCTATTAAGTGACGTGGCGGGCGTACATGCACCAGCCACAAACCTTTTCAAGTTAAGGGCTCTCCTCTCCTTTTCTCAAAGCACCATGGCACTAGTGTGTTAAAAACTTCGCCGGCGTGACAGCCACGTGGGTAAACGGGGATTTGAAACGCGTCTGCTCGGGGAGTCGGTGTCTGGCTCCGTGCTCTGTGGGTGTCAGTGGAGTGAGCACTTTGGAATTCCGCGAGGGGCCTCCTTCCGGCAGCAGCGGATTGTTAGTTTGCAGTGAGGTCCGGAGGAATGGGTGGCTTTTCATACGCAGCTTAAGCTTGTGGACAATGTCGCGAGACTTGTTCTGCTGGCTGTTTAGCTAATCAACACACACAAGGACAATATTTTTTAGACAAACATCCAACAGGGAATCCCTTACCTCTTGAGTGCTTATAATGCAAAGTAAATTCGTTGTAACTTGACAATTGTAATGGCCAGTTTATTTTCTGGCTTGTCTGAATTGTCTGTATGGGTGTGGAAGTCTGTCATTTTCAGCCCAAGGTCTTATGTTCCAAACAAACAGAGCATTCTGTGCATGTGTAGGAGGACATGACTGTTCCTGGACATCCTGCTGCCATTCAGTCCTTTGCTGTTGTTTTTTTCTTTAACCTGAGAACACCTAATGTAGATATGGTTGTGGGTTAATGGGTTTGTAAACTGAAGATCGCACGTACAAATCTAACTGCGCAGCTGCAAAAAGAAACATGTTCTTAAGCGGTGGAGCCCCATTGGGGTTGACCGTGACGTTGTTTTGCGGGTGTTTCTGACTGTGCTCCTGTGTTCTCCCCTCAGGACTGACTGCGCAGACATGGCGGAGGGAGGCTTTGACCCGTGCGAGTGCATCTGTTCCCATGAACACGCCATGAGGAGACTGATCAACCTGGTGAGGCACCTCATCCTGGAGTCACTTTCTTTCGCTCTCTCTCCCTCTCTCTTTCTTTCTCTGTCTGTGTCGTCAGGCACCTCATCCTGGTGTCTCTTTCTTTCACTTTCTCTTGCTCTCTCTCTCTCTTTGTCCTTTGGTCTCTTTCTCACTGTCCTTCTCTCCTGGGAAAGAGTAAAGAATCCTGTAGGATGCCCAGTTCATTGCTGCCTCTTGCTCAGTGGACAGGGAAGGGAGAGACATGCTTCAGAACAGAAGCCGACTCATAAGTACATGTATATGATGTATATTTCTTTTAGTTTCCTTATGTTATAGGTCACTGCGTTCTTTTTTCAACATACCCAAAAGAATATCTTCTCCTGTTTAGTTCATTTACGTTTTATTTAGTTATTTAAATGGACTTTGTGGCAATTCACCTGATCGTTTTCGGAACTTTCTGCCATTTTTTCAGCAACCCTTCTTTAAAATATCTTTGATGTCAGGAGAAAGGCACAGAGGCTGGATGGGACCCTTCCAGGGAATAGCTTTGCTTAACAATGTGAATGAGAAATTTACATGTACTTTGCTTGTGGTGCAGCAGTGAATTTATACTAAGGGCTTCAGCTACCGGGGTGAATCTGGAGAGAGAAAGTCCAGCGGATTTAGATTCTCCGGCAGTTTATTGCAAGTGCTTGGGAGCGGAGAGCAGCTGATACCGAGGTCAATGTTATGATTCCAGCTGCTGTTCTCTCAATCATAGGTTACAGTGAGTTATTATAGATGACCAGTATTTAATAATATGTACATTATGTTTTTAAATGCTTTCCCTCACCTTTTTATCCCCAATTTGGAATGGTCGTTTGTGCTCATGCTGCAACGCTCCTCACAACTGTGGATTCGGGAAGACGTAGACAAGCATGTGCTCTCCTCAGAGGCGTGTGATGTCAGCTGCCGGTTCTTAAAACTCTGCAGTCTGCCAGTCAGGTTAACACGGATATGAGTGGGAGGAATACCCTTCATGCGGAACGCGGCAGATTAACTTGCGGACAGCCGGTGGACCGGCGGGGGCTGCTGGTGCTCGGAGAGACACTGTTATGGCCGCCGACTGCGTCATTCTCATTCCTGCGTGTTGCGAGTGCCGGTTCAGCCAACTGTAGGGCTGCTGCAACCAGTGAGACACCAGTAACATTTAAATTCTCTAAACAGTGATTGGTCAGGGTGGGTTTAGTAATCGTGTTGCTGGGCAATTATGCACCCTATGGAAGGGGGAGCAGTGCCATCAAACTGCAAAAAGAACTCAATAACTCATGAATAAGACGTTAATATATATACATACTGAATGTGTTTGTGCTAATGCTGTTCTGCGTGTGATTTTTGTCATTGAGGGTAGCGGTTTTTAGATTCGGGATCTCTGTTGCAGGTCTGTGTGTAAGGGAGTGTTCAGACTGTCCTCCCTGACACTGCTATCTCTTCCAGGGCCCTGGCTCAAGGACGTTCTGTTAGGTGCTGATACTGGTTCATGAGACATGGATGCCGAAATGACACGTTGATTGTGTGCTGCACAATGAAACATTCGTAGTAGTTGGTTAGTCTTAAAAACACTGTTCATTGGTTATATAAGCTCAGTGGTTGTGCACATGTATTATGTCCATTATTTCGGGAATAATGTAGCATTCCGGTAATAGTCGGGTCATTCATAGAGTTTCAAATAACCATTGAACACTATTGTTTAAAGCAGCCATTTCCTACTAGAAACTGCAAGAAAGGCTCCCTAACACTCGGAGGGAAAAAAAAGATAAGAGGAAGAGGAAGATAAGCTTGCATGACGTGTCTTGATGTACATGCCTGTAGTTTAAATAAACGCTGTATTCTGTAGGAATTAAGATGCTGTCTTTGTTTGTCTTGTGGGCAGTCTATGCTTGGCTGCACCTCTGTGATAACTCTGGAGACTGTTGGCCTGGAGAGAGGATCATTGGTCAGTGAGAGCAGGAAGTATAGCCGGTAAGCTCAGATGGCTGTTAGGTTTCGCATGGCTTTGTGTGCTTTTACACGTTGGCAGCGGTTTGGGTGCGCGCTTACTGACGTGTGTGTATGCGATACAGGAAATGGGTCCTCCTCGCTGTCCTTTCTAAACTCCATAAAAGGGAGAGTGTTGACTTTCGTCTGGATGGTCATGCGTGAATACACAGTACTTTATTGCACTGGCTATTTGTCACACGCTTGTTTGACACCCCTGGGAGAGAGATGCGGCAGTTCCGGGAGTGCACCCACACCAGCTCGAAATGAAATGAACAAACACCTTCACCCTTCCCCCCCCCCCCTCACATTTTCCGGGCGAAAACAAAAAACTAAAATAACGAAGACGAAAGAAAGCAAAACTGAGCAGCAGCTTTTTAGCTCGCCACTCCTAGCTGGCCCACTTTTCAGCTGGCCAGCTCCTGTAGCTTTTCAGCAGCGGGTTTACTTTCCTTTTGTGCTCAGACAAATGAAACTCAAAATTTGCTCTCTTGATGCGAGCTCCCAGTCTCAGCCTCAAACTGTAGAGAGGAACACGCCTTTAAGCACACCTTTGAAGAGTTAACTTAATCCAGGTGTGCATGGTCTCTCCTGAGTCCAGTCCGCTTCTCTGGCAGATCGAATGCCACACTATTGTAACATTGTAACAGTGCAAATGGTTGTTTTTTCCCCCCTTCTATTCATAGCATTTGTTCAATTCACACAGTTTTTTTTTAAACAACTTGTTTTGTCACAACTTGCATAGGTTGAAACCGATAGCATAGATGTTTTGTCTGATGAGGAGATATTTGATAATGTAGCAGAGATTTGCTGGTGCTTTTGGGGTCTTATCAAATTGTCTCATTCCTGACAGTTCTGTTTGCTTCACTAAAGCTCTCTGTCACCCTGTGCTTACGCAGTACAAAATACAGTAAAAATTTGTTCCAGAAAGTCAGGGACAGTATAAAAATTCCAGTTATTCCTCCCCCCCCCCCATAAAAAACTGTTGACAAGAGCAAATTTGACGAGAGTTTGGGCAAATTAGGAAGAGCCAGTGGGTTGAATGGTCAGTGTCTGTACTTTGACCTGAAAACAAACCTCTGGTTGTTTTTCTTGGGTGGTATATTTGTATTCAGTACATGGTAACACAAATACTGAAGAGTTTGGTACATAGCACCATTTTTTCTGTCAGCGTATGGATATGGGTATTGTGACTTTCAAGGTGATTACAGTCATGATAAGTTCTCAAAATCCCTTTTATCATTGTGTGCCTGACAAAGTGCGCCGGGTTGCCTCGCATTAATCCTGGAATGGTAACTTTATAACAGTGACACAAAGCACTTGCAGTTAAATACACTTTGGAATGCATCCTGTTGGGGCTGCCGGGTGGCTAATCCTGTTAAGGAACTGTTTTATCGCGTGGATGACCCCACAGTCTGGTACTGAATCCGGACTGAGCCTGTGTGGACTTTGGCTGGCATCCTCACAGAGTGACGCCTGATTGGTTGGTTTGTCGTCCGGAGAGAGAAAGCGGTTTAGTCAGCTGGAATGACCATCTTCTGTCACTTGCCAGGAACCGGTATATAACCCACCGTCTTCTTGCTAAAGCTGCAACTGAACTTGCTGTGTGAAATAAGTAGCGGCTTGACGTTGCAGGCTTTGGAGAGAGCTCACGCTTGTATGCTCTCTCCCAAATTGATTGCGGAGGTTGCAGCAATGAGCATGACTGGTGAGTACGATTGGCCATTCCAAATTGTGAAGAAAGTGGAAAAAGCACATTTAAAAAAAAAAAATTAAAAAAAAGAGTTGTTGTAGTGACTGTAATGATATAACCATTTATTCCTCCCTGCCAGCAGAGGGAAGCAGAGGCCATGGAATGTAGAGTATAGAATTCTCAGACCGGTAGCTTTGCTGTGCATGTGTTTTTTGGAGAAATTGCTTGCTTCGTTCTGATAAATGTTTCAAGCTTGATGACAGTATACAAATGCCTTTTCTTTGTGTTTGTCAGCTGAGGCAGTCCCAGTCTTACTGCACGGACACGGAGTGCCTTCAAGACAGTAAGTATTCAGAGCAGATTCTGCACTAAAATCACTTTCATTCTTTAACCATCATAGTCATTATGTATTTGTCCTTATATTGACTTTCTTCTAATGGAGAAACGCGCTATTGCACACAAAAGAAATAAGGTTGAAAATTGTTTACGCTTTATATGCTATTTCCACCTGGTGCTGTGTCCTGTTAATAAAATGCCTACCACTCACTTTTACCCAAAAACTCTAATTCTCTATTATCTGGTCTATCTTGACAGCCACATTAACTGTATTATTATCTACTAGTTGCTACCACTGTAGACATGATTGTAAACCTAACTGTAAACCAAAGTCTCCTACGTTGTATCGCTCGGCCTTCTCCCTGTAAAAGTCGAGCCGCTGGAGATAAACGCCAGGTGGCTAGCTCTGCGGTTAAGCGCTGATAGTTGTGCAGGAGGACAGCCCTAGCCGCCATTTTAAGAGCAGTGAAGGAGACCCCTGTTCGCCCACAGTGCCGGGCCCCAGTTCCTCCGCAGCCTCGGACCTGACCGTGCCCATGATCATGCTGGCCTGGGTGGTGCTGGCCCTTGTCCTCTTCCTCCTTAGACCAGCCAGCATGCGGGGCCCCGGGGCCACAGGAAAACCAGCCAGCCCACACAACGTGTGTGACCCCCCCCCCCCCCCCCCTTGGTGCTTGGGGCCCAGTGTCCTAGAACAGCAGTATGAGGCGGGGCAGGTCCCCTGGGAGGGTGGGGTAGGAGAATGCCTTCAGGCTCACTCAGGAGTGCTTCAGTGACGGGTGTCATGATGTTCTTGAGTGAATCAGCAGTTTCACCCTGTCTTCTCCACCTTATACTATGACAGGCTGTAAAAAAAATATGAGTTATTGTATTGGATGCATTGTTCTTGGCTTGAAAGGTATGCTGTCAAGCCTCGGGGTGGGACAGTGAGAAATGGGGCAAGGCTTTGTGTCTGGCTCTGGGCTTGAGCTGGCAAACCCTTTGAGACAAACGATCCTCCTCCTCCTTCCTCAGAACCGTGACAGAGAGCCACCCGCCCCGCCCGTGGACTAGCCCTGGAGCTGGACATCTGAGTTCCAAACGGCCAAGGTTTTGACGTGACCCGATCAGCTACTGTGACTCGGATGTTCTCCTTCACCACCTCAATTCGTTTCAGTTCTCTCACATACTGCTTGTCTGTATTCAGTTGTCTGTTTTTTTTTTTTTTTTTTTTTTCTCCCCCCCCCCCCCCCCCACAGGTAAAGTGGGTCTCACAGTAGATCGCTGCGTTCGGAGGGCATGTTTGGAACCGAGTGATTTGTTCCAGGTGTCCTCTGTGCTACTGCAGCTGAATTCGGACTTTTCAGAAAATGATTGTGTCCACAACCAGTCGGGTGGAAGGGGAAGAGAGACGCCAAATCTAAATCGGTCCTTTTATGGCATGGGCGGCTCAAACTCAACATTCCATGAAGGTGTTAATGTTATCGCTTACTCGCTGACTTCTTAAATAATCTTGTGTTTGGACTGCAGCTGAATACTGTGCTGGAAATGAAGGTGAGATGCAAAACAAATGTGCAATTGAAAAAAAAATAGAATAATAAAAACTCAGTTTGAATGTCCCTTCAGTGGCCAAAACCCCCCCCCCCCCCCCCCCAATTAGTTTTTATTGGGCAGAGTCAGGCTGATTTCTAAATGACGTCTGTTGTGAAATGGAAAGATTAAAGCTTGCTTCTAGCTGGGCTCGGTTTGTGGTTCCAGGGTTAAGTTGTTGGCTTTATGTTGTCGCGGCAGTTGGAGGGTTGACAGCTGTATTTATCTGGTTGCCTTACATTGCATTTGCCATGTGAAACCAGAAGGGCGTTCTTGAGTGCCGTGCTTCTAATAAGTGGGCTAAAATAACATCGTGTACAGTCACATCTTGTGTGACTGGTGTCCAAGGCAAACAAGATCCATACCTGCCCAATGTCTCCATACTTCATAGGCTCTGTACATAGACTCTAAAGGCTGAGCTTCACCATGCGATAGGGCAAATAATTCATAAATGGTTATATCTGAAATGATTAATGGTCACAATCTATATTGATATATACAGTACCTCTATTTGGGCATCCATGATGTTTACTCAGTGCCTTGCCTGAATTTGGTCATGCTGCTGGTTACATTGCTAACTGCAATTGTGTCCTATTTGAAAAGGTTTCACCTGCAGGAAACCCAATGTTGCCCGTAATAGCAAGTATCGGTACTCATTGTGTGACATTACGGATATCTATCATTTTCATTGCTTGAACTTAAGTCCAGGCACATTCTTTACTAGATCAAAGTGGCTTCTTTGCCAGGATCTTGTTTCCCTCAGAAATCTTAGCGTAATGCATTTGTGCTTTAAAGATTAATTAAAATGCGCCCCCCTCCCTTTTCCTCCAATATTGCAGCCATCACAATTCAAATTCTGTCGGTAAGGTCATTTTTTCTGCCCAAACATGCACCTTGTTTTATGCATATAGTGTAATAGTTCTGTCTTTGTGTCGGGTTAAGTTTGTGCTTTAGGCCGTGATTGGTGTATTGTGCAGTAGGTTTAACATTGGGGTCCGGCTGCAAAAAAACTGCAGATGTTCAGCTTCTCTGTTTAAGAACGGTTGCTCTGACCCTATTATCTGTAATGACTTCTATTGGGCCCATGAAGAGCAGAGGGAGAACACCTAACACAATAGTTTTTTTTTTTTGTATTGTGTGTGCACACGCATTTAGAAAAAACTTTATTCAGACAGAGGGGGTAAAAGATAAAGGACTACATCGGAGAAAGTGTCATGGCGGGAATCGAACCGCTGCTCGTGTGGGAGGATTCGCATACCGCTCGAGTCGACCACCCTATGGACTACGTCACTTGGTGAAGCGGCAGTTTTTTTTTTTTTGTTTTTTTGTAACCAATGTAACCAGTTTGCGGCAGTGCCAGTTGTGAAGTTGAAATTATGCCAGTAAAAACATTGACCTGGTATTGCGACAGACATGCCCTTTCACGCTGTTTTTCTTTGAGGAGAGTTCTGACGAATCTGGTGTCTTCATTCTTTTCCCTATACAGGCACTTAAAAGAAGGCTTGGGTATGAACTGGCCAAATTTGTGGACTTCTTTCACTGTAGTTTTAGTGCCATTTAAACTGTCCCTTAACACTGTACTGAGTGATTAAAAAGAGCGATAAAGGGCTTCAACTATGCACTTTTCTTAACTTTGAATAAATATAAGTAATACAGTTTGTCTTGGTACAGATTGTGCGTCAGTTTATTTCTTTCTCATTATTTTGTGGTGAGTTTATTCATGTTTAAATTCTTCATTTCTTGTGGTGGACATTTTCTCATGCAGGACAGTACAGGCTGCTGCTCCTGCTTCTGCTTATTTTAAATTTACATTGCATTTTATGTTGGTGACTTGTCTACTATTTTAATTACTCTGTATGTGAATATGGCTCTGTTTTACTGACAGGTTTTAACGAATTTGATTTTTTTCTCAGGGTTTAATGTTGAATGAACTACAACTGCTGTAATTTCTGTTTGTGAATACATATTATAGCCTTATAATATGTCGTATCCCAGTTTTTTGCTGGCATCCCATGGCAACTAACGAAAACAAGGCAGCGTTTAAAATACACATGGAAATTAATTGGTTACTTTGGGAGTGGCAGCATATCGTACAGATGTACAATATACAAAGCCTTGAGCTATGAGAGTGGTTGAGCAACTGACTGAGTCTAGTACGTCAACTCATTCTAGGTGTGATGAGAGCAAAAATGTAAAGCAAGCTGGGCGGGTGATCTCGTACCCATTATAGGCTAATAGAAATTGAACGGTTTCCACTTTTCTGTATGGCCACCGTTAAATGCATCCTGTATGTTATTGGCCAACAGCTCTCTATTTCTAAATGCAATAAGAAAATATTTTGAAGCAAACTGGTATTAATTAATGTGTCCATTCCATCACTTTAAAAAAGAATATTAAAACATGCATTGTTATGAAATGGAAATGCTGAAAAATGAATGTTATTGATAAAATATCATTGTTTGGGTCATATTAGCGATTCCCTTCATCAGGATGGTATTTGTGTATTTTGTCAACAACAACAAAAAATTTTTAAAGATGTACTTGGTTTAAATTATTTCACATTGCTGACAACTCAGGAGTCCCTTGCTTGTGTCTGCCCGCGTCACTATGACGTCACAAATAGGAATTTATGAAACCACATGGTCGCAGTCCCCGGAAGAATTTAGCAAGCAAGACCAACCCTCCTCTGTTATATTAGACGAATTTGCATTATGTAATGACAGCAACTCCCACGTTAACGGTGTTTCTACTTGACACAAGTCCATGTCAGGTCCATTTCCTCAGATTTGAGGATAAGACAACGTGAACAACTGAACTGTCCTGGTTCCAGAGTCTCTTGCAAGCAACCAACTTCGTCATACAGTGCAGCGCTAAGCTTGCTAGTTGGCTTGTCTATTCATTATCCACACAGGACCAGCGAATTTCTGGGCTATTGCTCACCCTACAAGGTGAGTTGTAAATTCATTTGGAGATATAAATCTGCGGAATACTTAATGCAGTTAGCAAACTGTTCGCTAACCATAGCGATATTAGCTACGTCCACTTGTCTTAGCTACCGAATATTTGCAGCTAACTGTATGATAACTATTTAACGCTGTCTACCGATGATTTATGAAACTAGCGAACTGAATAGCTAACTCAGCTACTAAGTAGAGGTGATTTACAGTATGCCTCTTCCAAATTAATGTTTTTTTTCTTCCCTAAAATGGCTTAAAAGGTACAGCTAGCTAGATAGCTAATTAAGTAGCTATCTAACGTTATAGTTTAGTAATATACGGGTTGACAGCGTTATATGTTAAAGTAACAGCAACGGTTTTGTGGTTTTGTCTTCATTTAAAGCCTAATCTGGTTAAACCACGGCAAGTGTAAACTTCTGAGTCACATACCCGTGAACAAAGGATTAGCGAATACCGGTTTTCAGTAGTTTACGACTCGCATTCAGAATGTTAACTGTAGCCTACTCACTTCAGGTTTCTGATTTTGCATTGTGAGTGTGCGTGTACTAGATTTGTTAGAAACATCTGAATAGCATCAGATACTACTTGTTTAGCCTTATCTGACATTGTCTACTAGCACATGCAATCAAACGAAACAAATGAGATGGTTGTGTTTTTCAAAAACTCCCACTGGAGTTGTGGACTATATTTTTCCGACTGAACTCTTATGCAAACTCACAGAACTTTTCATAAAATTTTTGTTGTTGCTAAACTGGAATGGATCCGTGAATTTCTTTTAACCCACAAATTATGTGGACCCACAGTTACTCAATAGAATCCGTGGTTTATTTAAACATTTAATCCATTACTCACAGCGGACATCCGGCCAAATTAAATGAATTAACTTGTGTATTTATTTCAAGTATATAGTCTGTTTATTTGGTAAAGGTCGTTATCCCTTTGTTCCAGATGTTTCAGATCAAGAAAATCTGCTGTATAGGCGCTGGCTACGTGGGAGGCCCGACATGTAGCGTGATCGCGCACATGTGTCCAGAAATCAAAGTCACCGTGGTGGATGTCAACGAGTCCAGAATAAAGGCCTGGAACTCGGACACGCTGCCGATCTATGAGGTACTGTAACTGTTCATCTGCTTTCTGTCCAGCATAGCAGGGCAGTGGAGAGCTGTTTGGGTTGGATCTCTGCAATGACTGGACTGTAACTGGCTCTGTTTATTCCATGACAGTCCTTTATTGTTATTGACTGACAGAATGATTAAACTGTGAAAAGAAATATAATGACAGGTGGAGTTGATATACATTTCAATTTGTTTATTGCCTGTATGTTCCCTCCCCTTATTCTGTTAGTAGGGTTGTATTTTTTTTCATAAATACATGAGTTTGCTGTCATTTAAAATATGCTATTTCAAGTAGTCCAGTTGTCAGATGTCCTAACTTAATTGGGGAAAGTGACGTTGTCTGTTTCCACCCCTAGCCAGGCCTGAAGGAGGTTGTTGAGTCCTGCCGAGGGAAGAATCTCTTCTACTCCACAGACATAGACACCGCTATTAGGGAAGCAGACCTTGTCTTCATCTCTGTGAGTATGCAGGAGGCTATTGGTCGGACAGCGACTGAGCGATGTGTTCGTGAGCGCGCTTACGATGTGCAGACTCGATGAATGTTTGGTGTTTCAATCAAGAAAAGATGGCAAAGGGGCTGCATTTACCCGTGAATCTGTGTTTGTATTGCTTCCATTTTTATGTCACAGTTTAATTTAAGACCAGGCAGAGAAGCTTTAAGAAAAGGACCGGTGCACTAACCCCGTTTGTGCGCCTGTAGGTGAACACCCCGACTAAGACTTATGGGATGGGGAAAGGGCGCGCGGCAGACCTCAAGTTCATCGAGGCGTGCTCCCGGCGGATCGTCGAGGTGTCGGAGGGCTACAAGATCGTGACGGAGAAGAGCACCGTGCCGGTCAGGGCTGCCGAGAGCATCCGCAGGATCTTCGATGCCAACACCAAGCCCAGCCTCAACCTGCAGGTGAGCCCTGCCTGCGTGAGGCGTGTGCGTGCGTGCGTACGTGGTGTGTGTGCGTGCCTGCGTGCGTGCGTGTCATCAGCAACAAGCCCAGCCTCAACCTGCAGGTGAGCCCTGCCTGCGTGAGGCGTGTGCGTGCGTGCGTACGGGTGTGTCTGTTGTGCGTGGTGACGTCGTCTCACGGCGTGTGTGTCGCGTGCACTGCGTGTGTGGTTGTCATCAGCACCAAGCCCAGCCTCAACCTGCAGGTGAGCCCTGCCTGCGTGAGGCGTGTGCGTGCATGCGTACGGGTATGCGTGTGTGCGTGCGTACGGGTGTGTGTGCGTGTCTGCGTGCGTGCGTGTCATCAGCAACAAGCCCATCCCCAACCTGCAGGTCAGTCCTGCATGCGTGCGTGCGTACGGGCGTGTGTGTGCGTGTGTCATCAGCACCAAGCCCAGCCTCAACCTGTAGGCCAGTCCTGCATGCGTGTGTGATATCAGCACTGAGCTTGAGTAATGTGTGTGTGTGTGTCTGTGAATGTGTGTGTGTATGTGTTATATCTCAAGCCCAGTGTGATGGGATTGGATGGCATGTTGTTGTATGTTCGGCTGTCTGTGCATGTGCCTTTCGGTGTTGATGGCACTCTTGAGGCATGCCGCTGCCTGTAGCTCAAGGCCGAGGTGAGCCGTGGCTGGGTGTGCATGATTGACAGGTCCGCTGCATGAACACACCCAGTCAAAACCTGTTAGGTTTGCAGACAGGAAGTCATGAGTGTGGAGACCTGTTATAGCACGCGCACACACACACACGCGTGCGCGCACACCTACATCTGCTGTAGTCTTGCCTCACCTGCCACACATGGCCGTGGGACAGGAAGTGGGCAGATCTTTTGGTCAAAAAAAATAAATAAATAAAAATCAAAAGCAGGAGTACCAGAACATAGCAGGTGAAGGTGATGTCATAGAAACCACGGAGACGACCGCTTCTTGACCCCAGGGGTTCCTCTGCGTCCCTCCCAGGTCCTGTCCAACCCAGAGTTCCTCGCGGAGGGGACGGCCGTCCGGGACCTGAAGGAGCCGGACCGCGTTCTGATTGGTGGAGACGAGACGCCCGATGGCCAGCGTGCCATCCAGGCCCTGGCGGCCGTCTACGAGCACTGGGTCCCCAAAGAGCGCATCATCACCACCAACACCTGGTCCTCGGAGCTCTCCAAACTGGTCAGCGCACTCCGCAGCGCACCGCAGTTTTGCAGTTTTTTTATTTATTTTTTTGGTAAAATTTTCCAGGGCATGTAGTTATAAGCAGGAAACCCTTGGGGGTATTCAAGACCAGGCTTGACACAATGCTAGAGTAGGCAAATTGAATGACAAAATGGGCATTCTTATGTTTTACGACTGATGTGGTCAGTGCTGATGATGCTCGCTGGGTGCTGTAGCAGACAGCTAATCCTTACTGGGGCGCACAGAGATACAGTTGGTAACGTTTTCTGGTTGTGTGTAGTGTTAAAGTCAGAACTGCTAATGGCTAATAGCATGTGCACTGCAGTGTTCTTCATTAATTCAAAGGAGGGCCACTCTTACCAAATGAACATTAGTTTGGGGGGCCGCAGAGGGACGCTCAGTTTATGAATGTTAGGTCGGTGGGTCGCAGACGGACGCTCAGTTTAAGTGTAATGACCGCGTTGCAGGCAGCCAACGCCTTCCTGGCCCAGCGGATCAGCAGCATC
Organism: Anguilla rostrata; assembly: GCF_018555375.3. Taxonomy (NCBI): domain Eukaryota; kingdom Metazoa; phylum Chordata; class Actinopteri; order Anguilliformes; family Anguillidae; genus Anguilla; species Anguilla rostrata. Next base: position 8,380,157 of record NC_057937.1, read on the forward strand.
AACTCCATCAGCGCGCTGTGCGAGGCCACGGGGGCCGACGTGGAGGAGGTGGCCCGCGCCATCGGCATGGACCAGCGCATCGGCAGCAAGTTCCTCAAGCCCAGCATCGGTGAGTGGGGGCGGAGGGGGGCGTCGGGGGAGGCCCCAGAAATGAGATCCGATCTTGGGCATCAGGGGGTCCCAGAAATTATATCCGAACCAGGTCTTTCTTTTCTATTTTTCTATTTTTATATATTCGCGTGTAGTCAGGATGTTGGGGCCTTGGTGGCGTGACACCTCTGTGTAATCCCCCCCCCCATTTTTTGCATCCCTTCTCTCTTTCAGGGTTTGGTGGGAGCTGCTTCCAGAAGGATGTGCTGAACCTGGTGTACCTGTGTGAGGCTCTCAACCTCCCGGAGGTGGCTTCTTACTGGCAGCAGGTAACCGTGGATACCTCCAACCTGTCCATGTACTGTAGACAGGGCTCTCCTACATACACATGCAGTAGTTTACCAGCTGCTTATTTTATATTGTTTTCTGTCTGTGCTGTGAGCAGATATGTCCTGCTCTCAGATGTTAAGAACATTCTAGGGGCATATTTGTGCTCTCACACCTTAAAGGGTTAAGTCAGGGTAAGTGTAGTGTAGAATACTGGTGTGGAACAGTGCGTGACCCCTGCCTGCCTCTCAGGTCATCGACATGAACGAGTATCAGAGGCGAAGGTTCGCCTGCCGGATCATCGACTGTCTCTTCAACACCGTCACTGGGAAGAAGATCGCGCTGCTGGGCTTCTCCTTCAAGAAGGACACGGGAGACACCCGGTATAACCTCGATTAAACCCTTATAACACGCACACACACACACACACAGACACACACGCCCTCCATCTCTCTATCTCTCTCTCACACACACTCGCAGATGCACACTCCCTCTGTCTCTCTCTCACACACATACACACACACACACACACACACTTCTCTCTCTCACACACACACACACACACACACACACACAGAACAGACACACACGTTCTCTCTCCTTTTAATTATTAACCCTGCTGTTTTATGTGGGTTTCTGTGTGAGTCTGTACATTTTCGCTCCCCGTTAAACTTTCTCTCTCTCGGCACTTTAACCTTTTAATTCTTTCATATGCGATCTCCTACTGATTTTCGCTGCCTGTGCCTTTGCATAACTAACGGAATATTTCATTTGCAGCTCTAGCAGAGCGGAGCTGCTTGGAGTGAAAACCGGTTCTTGGCATTTTGCTCACGGCTCAAAGTTAAAAAAAAAAAAAAAAAAGAAAAGAAGTAGAAGCTGGCAATATTGTGTGCAGTCAAATATAGTCAATTGAAATGATAAAACCAAACTGTTACCCTATGAACCTCAACAGAACAACAGAGTGACCATGATGCACTTCTTCCCCAGGGAGTCGTCCAGTATCTACATCTCCAAATACCTGATGGACGAGGGGGCAAAGCTGTACATATTTGACCCGAAGGTTCTGAAAGAGCAGATCATTCAGGACCTGTCCCAACCCAGCATCTCTGAGGACAACCCAGGGCGGGGTGTGTACACGTGTGTGTGTGCGTGTGTGTGCATGGTGTGTATGCAAGTTATTGTAGTGCCATATAGAGGCAGACCAGATTTTTTTTAAGATTGCCATTGGGAGGAGCTGTCAAACTGGCTCTGCAGGTTGTGCCAATGTGCGTAACGAGAGTGCAGGTGAGAGAAGTGCTCTCCACGCCTGTCTTTGGAGAGAGCAACACCCTGCTGAACGATCACCAGTGCAGTCATTGCACCTGGCACATATGCAGAGGGCAAAGGGGAGTTTGACGGAGTTCAGGCGTTTTGCTTTGACTTCTGCTCTTAATTTATTGGCTTAGTCACAGTGACCCCTTTTACGCAACCGTATAGTTTGCAGAGGTGAAAAATCCGGGTTCAGGAAGTGAAATTCCTCCCCAGTATTTTGTCCCAATCACCTGAATTTGCTAGTTGGCACAGTTCTTCCGTCAGGAGGTAGAACTAATTAGTGAAATCAGCCGGCCGAGTTTATGGGTGGAAGGAACACATGGCTGGATTTTTACTTTCTGACCCCTGGACTTTTGTGACTCAGTATATTTTGGGAGGTATAACATATTTGGCTATGCAAGTGCTAATCATGTCAGTTAAGTTGGGTTGATTACTTGGAACGGATTCTACTGGAGCATACACGGTTGTGTGCGTTTGGCATCCCTTTGGGTGCGGTGAAATGACGGTTGCTTTTTCTGTACGCAGTGTCTGAGCTGGTGACGGTGACCAAGGACCCGTACGAGGCATGCAAGGGGGCGCACGCCCTGGTCATCTGCACGGAGTGGGACATGTTCACGGTTCGACCTCGCCCCTCTCTTTGCACTTGCCTTTACTGATCTGTTCTCTCATTAGTCTCACGTCTTTCCCAGGGTTCACCTTCTTTACCTTTTAAGGTGGAATACTCCTTTCCCCCAAAGTAGCTAAATTATATTTTCCTTTTGTTTTTTTTGTTTGTTTTTCATACCCTCTGTTAAATGTAATTGTGATGCCCTGTGTAATTATTCATTTGTAACTGGACCTATTAAAAAATAATTATTGATTGAGAACAGCAATGGTAAATTAGACAGTTTGTATCCTTGGTTATTGACTCCTGCCTTTTGTACACACGTTATCAGGATATTGTTATATTCTGCATCTGACGTTAAATATAATTGTAATAGGAAAACTGATCTCAGTTCACAACAGCAATAGTAACTGGTTTTCTGTGTTGTTTTTTGTAATCCATAAAGGATCTGGACTATGAGAAGATTTACTTCCAGATGCTGAAGCCTGCGTTCATATTCGACGGCAGACGGGTTCTGGACCACCTTCACCCCAGACTGCAGAGCATCGGCTTTCACGTGCGTAATCCATCACGTCACGTTCGTTTAGCTAGCGGGCGCTCTCATCCAGAGCAGCTCAAAGTGCGAGAGAACACAAGTGCAGTCTCCTGACCAGCAGTGTCCTATTCGGTGAACGACATTCCCGGACTAGCTAGTGAGTGAGTGGGCTAACGGTGCAAAGGACTAGCCCTAATTGCTCTAGAAGGGCTCTGCAGAACCAGTAAAACCAACAGGAAAAATGAGGGAATTTGTTCTCCAAAGGATATTTGGGTCAAGCCTTTCTGTGGCAGCTGTCCTTCTCAGTGTTTTAAGTTTGCGTATGTGCTGGTTGAACTTTTTCCAGACTAAAATAATCAGTAACTCAGTGTAGACCTTGAAATAGCCCAGGTGTTCATGTTGTCTGTGTTCTTCCTCAGATTGAGACCATTGGCAAGAAGGTGGCCACCGCCCGTATCCCCTTCACTCCCCCCGCAGGGGTCCCGCGAATCAGCGCCAGAGAGCCCCCGACCAAGAAGGCCAAAATCTAAGAGCACCCATCTCCCCCTCCCCTCCAGGATCAATGGCTATAACTGACTTCCTGTCAGCTGAGATTCAAATATTGACTGATTCCATCTCTCAGTACAATTATGTACTGTCCACCTCAAGTCAGTGTGAAAACAACTAAGAATATGCACACCCTACTCTGTCCATCTGCACACACCCATCCATGTTGCCCTGTCCTGTCTAATCCACTGGTCATTCAGTGTGCCCCCTAATGCTCAGCACTCGCTATTACCTGTATTGTGCACTGGTCAGTGTCTTACTGTATCCAAACATTGTCCTCCGTGGATCATGCACTCACTCAGTTTAATGGTTGTCGGTTTTTTTGTTGTTAATCCAGCAGTCTGTAATCCAGTACTCGACCCATGCAGCATTGACGTGGTTTGTCTTGGTTTCATTTCCAATCATGTCCCTGATTCAGCTTCATTCCCATTGATTTCATACCAGTTAGTGTGACAGCAGACTTGTACATTTTTTTATGAACAGAAAAGATTTTTTAAAATATGTCCTGTTATACAGGATTTTCAAGTTTGCTAAAAAAAAAACCTCAATGCCACTGAAGTTTATTGAGAAATAAATAAAATGGACCAATGCACTTGATCATGTCTCCAGTTTCCTGAATGCTATACAGGCTAAGATGACCTTGCTTTGTGCCTCTTTATATGGTCTTCCAGAAGCTGTACTTCCACAAAATATTCAATGTCAATGTGTCACTCACCCTAATATGTGACTCTTTCCACGAGTAGTTGTCACTACTTGTCACCTTTAGTCACTACAGGCAAAACCCAAAAGGTATTCAGAAAACAAACATTCAATATGGCAGTATCCATTTATTATATAATTTTAGTCACAATTTAAATAATTCCAATTTATGTATATTAACATACACCAAGTCTGAAAACCTCACCAAATCTCCCGGAGATCAAACAGAATATGGAAAATATTCAGCCGTGATTCAGATCAAATTGTGTGCAGTAGCACCGTATAATAATAGTGGAGCATTTTTTTGCATGTTTTTATAGCACGTTGACTATAGATGAGCCCGTATCTGGACGGATTGCAGTTTACGCCCATAGCAGATAGAATTGAATAACTCAAATTTTTCCCAGGGAATATAAAAGAAAAATGCGAAGCTGGCAAAGAATACAACTGATTACATTTCTATAAATATCTTTCAAAGAAACAAGTCAATAAATCCGGTGATGTAGTGCCCCCAGCTGTCAATCATCTTTATCATCCAATCTCTAAACAGTGCTTGCAATAGCAGAACACTTCAGGTCCAATCACGCGACACCTGGGGATTCAAGAAGCCTCACTCTCCCATTGTGTCCCTATGTGACAGGCTCCTTCCCCCTTAAATTTTGGGAGCTCTGATGAAGCCCTAACAGCGCCAGTTCCACTCTCTATTAAGTGCTATCCCTGTGAAAGCCTCTGCTGACTCACATAGTATATTGACCCTATACAGATTAAACAGTTTACGTGAGGCATTAGTAATCACACATACACATGCCACACCCAAAAAAACACTATTTTTTCCTTCTGTCTGTCAGTCTCCCCATCCCTCAACACACTTCTGTACCCCACTTTGCTCCAATGCGTTTGTGCGCTTATATTCTGACTGTGCCACGACGATAGCTATACAGAAAGTACTGTACACGAATGTTCATACGGGTACACAGTAGCTACCATGTTCAATATATTTCTGTTTTGCAATGTGTATTGTTCTACAAGTTTAAAGAGACTTTGACCATTACGGGGGGGAGTGGCTTTGAAGGGTTTGGTGGGTGGGGGAGGGGGGGGGGGTCCTGGGAAAATGGCCCTCCCAGCAGTCTCATTCGGCTGCAGTCCTCCGCTTCTCAATGAGATTCTTCAAGAAGAATTCACCTGCGGAACGCAGTCCCAGTCAGTGCTCACGCCCCTGACGCGGCAATCGTTACGGCAGCCTAGCACCTGCTGCAGTCACCTTCCGCCACAGCGGAGGCCATCTTAAACTGCGCTGCCCTCTTCAGCGGCACGCGGGCGCGAGACGGGTTTTAGTCACATGGTGAGAGGGCGCAGTGTGACGCATACCTGCTTTGTAAGACGAACGCACGAGAGGGCCGCTGGCCGTGTAGACGAAGCCCATCTCCTTCCCCGTCTTCTCCCAGTGCGCAAACTTCTCAGGGGTCACATACTCGTCCACCTGCGCGCACACAAATGCAACCGTGATTATCGAATGAAGCAATTCAGAGGAAGAAAGTGCCCTGTTCACAGGTATGCGGACAACATGCCTTCTGGGCTTAATGTCTTTATAAGGTACTGCAGAAGCTTTAAGCTGCCAAAACATCCTGCCCCAAACATGAACCAGTGGCGCTGAAAACACTGCCTTTAGTTCAATATGGTAGTCAATACTAGAGAGTAGTCAAAGTGTGGAGTAGCCTGCAAGGCCATGTAGAAGAGGCAGAAACTCTGGAGTTTTCAAGACCAGGCTTGATACGGTGTTAGACAGTATCAAGCCTGTAGGCAATCACAGCACTAGGTACCATTTAGTCAGGAAAATGGAGAGCATTGTTGGGCTGAATTGCCTGTTCTTATCATTATGTTATATTACGTTAACATGTTAGCAACTATGATTTCAAATGTGGTGGAGCGACACCACACTGGAAGAAAAACGGTCCTACCTTGAGGTGTCGTTTGGTGGGCTGCATGTACTGTCCCAGAGTCAAACAGTCCACCCCGGACTCCCGGAGCTCTGAGCAGACGAAAAACGCACAAGTTAAATGGTTAAAATGGACTGCGTTTTATATAGCGCTTTTATCCAAAGCGCTTTACAATTGATGCCTCTCATGCAAGGTGCCAATCAGCTCGTTGGGAGCAATTAGGGGTTAGGTGTCTTGCTCAGGGACACTTCGACATGCCCAGGGCGGGGGATCGAACCGGCAACCCTCCGACTGCCAGACAACCGCTCTTACCTCCTGAGCTATGTCGCCCCCAAGTGGGTGCTTCACATTGGTAGTGGCTGAGCCAAGTTTCCCCCTGACGCTTTGAGTCACTAGCAAATGCAATAAACAAGTACAAGAATAATGACAATTAAAGCTGTGAGCGGTTACCTTTCATGGTGGAGTGGACCTGCTCGTCGGTCTCTCCGAGCCCCAGCATGATGGAGGTCTTGGTCAGGACCGAGGGCTTCACGGCCTTGGCGTGGCGCAAAACGCTCAGCGATTGGTCAAAGTTGGCCCGTGGGTCACGTACGTGCCTGTGCTCAAACAGCAGCCACAAAACACAACATAACCAAACGGCCTACACTATATCATCTGTCCAGCACGACCTCAAGCCCAAAAGTAATCATCAATGTCCCTGCACCACCTGCTGGTGTGGCTGAGTATTACAGCGCGCAGACAAACCATAGAGTGCTATAATCCCTGTCTACCGAGATCCTCATCAGCCACAAACTAAACTTCCAGTTCAGTAGTCTTTACCTTTGTCAATGTGACAAGCCCTAACAGGATAACCTTGATTCAATTTGAAACATTAGAGCTAACAGGATAACCTTGATTCAATTTGAAACATTAGAGCTAACAAAGTTCAGGAATTCCATTAAAGCATATAAACAGGTCTAGAACCATTGTGGCCTTTCTGGGTTTAGAGCTAAACTGGGGTCCTTGGAATTAATTAATCTAAACGTTTCAACTGAGACAAAGAGTCAGTAAGAGCAATCAGTGTTCACTTATTAACCTCAGCCATGTTCTAATGGACCCAACGCCCCCCTATTGCCACAGCAGAGATAAGGCCTGCTGGTCCGTCCGCGGTGCCTCCTAACACACTCTAATATCACTCATGCACCTCTCCTCCCCCTGCTGTGCACCCTGTATGTTTCAGTTTCCCCAGAGCTCACACACTCTTTACTGCATGCTCTAATACTGCCCCCTGGTGGACAGTTGTAGGCAGTTGAATTTGTTTGAAGAAATAGGTAACAGAAAGTAGAATGACCTGATTTTTTTTTTTTTTTTACTTAATTGCATCGTCAGTATTTAACCCTGGTATGCTTTCATCCACTGTAATGTACTATTTAATCTACTATTTCACCAGAGCCAAAGAAACAATGGAATAAAGTTTCATCCAAAGCCAGGAAGAAGACAACAGAGGAGTGTGAGAAAAAAGAGGGATGAGGAAACGAGACAGGGCTGGTGTGGGACCGCAGGGTGCGGGAGGGCGGTGTGCGCATGGTCCAGGGTCCCGAGACAAAGGGGTCTCATTCGGGACAGCGGCCTCACCTCTGCAGCTGCCGCACTGTCTCCACGTTGTGGGCGTACACGTCCAGCCCAGAGAGCGCAATCTTCTCCACCGCCGCCAGGTCGCCCCTGAAGTCTGGGGTCAAGCACTCTACCAGGATATCGGGGCTCCTGTTTAACCAAAACACAGTGAACTCTTAAGCCTACCTGCCTGCATTACCTCTCTGCAGAGAGACATTTTATTTTTCCATGAGAGCTCCCTCCAAATGAACTTCCTTCTTTGACTCTCTAGGACATTCGTTGTCAAACACATACTTTTATAACCCCACTGATATCTAACAGAAAACCTAGACAGGCCATATCAGTAAATAACAGTCCAGTGAAATAACATTACTGCAGAGGGTGCTATGGCTTCCTCATGAAAGAGATATAGCCCAGTCAGACACACAGGAACAGGGCACTGATTGCTCACCTCTCCTTTAGTTTGGACACAGTTTCGGCAAAGTGCTCAGCTCCTCCATCAACGATGTCTGTCCCACAGAGGCAAGCACAAAAAATAAAGAAATTTGGTTTCACCACACACAAGCAAACGTGCAATAAAGCCCTCGTCTCTCCACGTCACAAACATGGCAACCAATCTGGCAAGAAATTACTAATCACCCCCCCTTTACAGTACATTTGCATGCTGTTGCCAGATCAAGTACGCTATCTCCCGCCCGAACACTGTGACTTTGAGAGGGAAAGCCCTGCAAAGCCACGGTCATGCTCATGCTCACCGTCTCTGTCCACGGACGTCAGCACCACGTAGTCCAGGCCCCACGCCGCGATGGCCTTGGCCGTGTTTTCGGGCTCGTTGGGATCCAGAGGGGGTGGCTTTCGAGCCGTCTTCACCGAGCAGAACCGGCACCCTCTAGTGCACGTGTCCCCCATCAGCTGCATGGGGGACGGGACATACAGTCTGGACCTTAGAGCGCTCGGTCTGGAGCTACTGAAGACTTCACTGAACATTTAACTGAGTAAACCTGTCACAACGGGCAAGTGGAAAACCAACAGTACTGTACAGGTGATGCAAATCAGAAGCATTCTGTGGATCACACAGCCACCTAATATTTGTGTTATGCATTTCCACTAGAGATTAGTTTAAAATAAAAGTGACATCATGCAGTTTATTCACATCACAAACCAGCTAAAATACTAAACAGCCAACCAGAGGAACTGTGCATGACAGCCCAGAATATCCTCCTAAGTCCCAGCAATTCATTTTTGTCCCAGCAGGCAATATGAGTCTCTGATCTTAATATATATATATAAGTATATATTCTACTATGCTGAAGCCTACACTACAAGGGACGTTCGGTGAAAAAAAAATACAAACAATACATTTTAAAAAAATATTTTCACCGCAACATTTTTCTGTCATCCAAATACACTTGTATTATGTGGAAAATTTTTATACTTAAACTTTATTCCCATCGTAATAAAGGGTGTTGATCGTGCATAAGAGCAGCCGGATGACCCAGGGAATGTAGACCCCCCTTCCCCCCCGGGGAGATTTACCATGATGGTGGCTGTGGCTGTGGCATATTCCCCCCCTCCCCAACACTCCCCAATGTTGGGACATCGGGCTTCCTCACACACCTACAAACAAATACACAAATATCAAGTCAGTGCATTCTAAATTCTATAACAATTTATAAAATACATTGTTTAAAGACTTCAGACTCTAATTTTTTCTGTTTAAAAATAGCTTGAATCTCTCCTGTCTCTTCCGTGAGTTCTAGCTTTCTTCAGTTAATTCACAAAAGAAAAGAAAAGAAAATAAATGGCAACATAACAAGCCTTCCTCCTGAAGATTCTATTAGAAAGTGAAAAGGTTCATGGGTAATTAGTTCACTCTGCTCACAGTGTGCAGGTTTAGGTCCCGCAGGGTGCTCTTCAGCTTGTTGTAGTTCTTCCCGATCGGGATCTCTGTCTTCAGCCATGGGGGCAGCCTCAGCCTGAGAGGACAGAAGGCAGACCAATCAGAGCCTGTGCATCGAAACCCCTGTGAGTTTGCTAATAAAGGTTATAAAAACTACAGGATTCAAAAAGCACTGATATAATATATATATAAATACTATATATATAAATATAATATATATATATATATATATATTATAATAGTATATACTAATCAATATACATTATATTACAATCAGCTTATGATATATGGTATATAATGGGGACTTTATAATCACCCAGTCATTGCATAAAGCAAGAGGATTGCATCACAGTCCAAAGTCATTTCTCTATAACAGCCTCAGTTTAAATGCAAAATGTAACACAAATCTTTTAAAACAGACCACTGTAACTAAATATTGAGGACTTAACATTAGTTAGAAAAATGCTTGATCATAGCCTTGTGCATTATCAGGAAATGTCATAAACATTAAAGAGGAACGTAGGAACACGCCTCTAATAATATAACAGTTAAACGTGTTTCGGATTTGGTCCCGTAGTACCTCACCTCTCCCCCTTCTGTCGCTTTAGGTTTCCCCGGTATTCTTCCCACCGACTCTTCTCAGACAGCTCCCCAGAAATAAAGTCTTGCAAGTCCAGTCCGTGCTCCCTCAGTTCCTTCTTTCTCTCCTTCAGCACAGACGGTGATTTTGCAGCAGTTGTCAAACCATTAGCACAAACCTACGACAAAGCAGACAGAGGTAAATGAATGCCTAAAACCTAAGCGTAATTGAATAACCGTGCTCAACGGACAGCGACAACACCGGCCCATTTCCCCCAAAACAACATCACTAACGTTACCAGAAACTACACCTGTTTCCTGTTTTGGCATCTTGACTTTGATTGTAAATATTATCGAGCACATGTTTGTATTAATCACCTTCCTGCATGTCCCATACAGGTATCTATGTATAATGACAGCTATTTTTTGTTAAACAACGTAGCTAACTATGCTATTGTCATACGGCCCAAGTCCTTGTTTGCAAAGCCATCTAGAAAGCAAGCTATTAATTAACTACTGGGAAACAGGAAACAAATCAAAACAGACGCACATACTTGCGGCAGCTCTAGTCCCCGGGATTGTAAACACAGTCGAGCACAAGAGAAACGACCTACAACACCACCTCTCTGCATGATCGACGCCATGACTCCAGTTACTCAACCCGGTTTGTCACTGACAACACTCCGAGATTCTGGTATCGACTACTCAGTTCTGTCGGCGAATTAAACTACTACAGTGGTAGAGTTATGATAGATGTAGAGTGTTGAAAATAATTTTAATACACTCTTTATTTCGGTCCATATTGACTCGGAGTAAATGAAGTGATTCACCACTGTAACATTCTTTAGGTATTACTAAATATTTAATGCATTGTTGAAGTATGTCGTTTATCGTATGATCTTGCCTGGGGTCGTACATTTGGGGTGAGGTGAGGGGTGACGTGATACGCACGAAAACTACAATTGCGTAATGACGTCTTTCCTTCTTCCTTTCCTCTACTACCGGCGAGGTAAGGAGATGGATTTCATGTTCCAGAGCAATTAAAATCTACTGTAATCTGCCGTTTTTACGTGTTCTTTACATTGCAATATACCATCACACGGTTAAGTGAGTCCCATTCTTTATCACGCAATGCGTATTAATCAAATATACCTCACATTTCATTGTATAAAGCTGATTTATTCTCTTACTGTTTGAGACAGTTTATCCATATTTGAAAGGTAGGCCGTGTTCCACGCACCCGTGTCAAGATGGTCGGTATTTCGTGTAGTGCCAGTGGTTAAGACTAAATTACGTGGCTATCTCATTAAATTGCTTCCCTAGTTTATCGTAATTTAGTTAATTAATGGACTACTCTTAATCGAAGTGGTGTAATGCACGGCCCATGAGCTGCTGCTGTGTTACTAAACTGCCTGGGCAGCTAGCTAACTAAAGTTGGCTAGTTCAGATAGAGGCGGCCAACGTTACCCAGTCTTTGACATTGCAGGTAATAACGAAGTTAAATATATTAAGTCAAATTAACATTTCTGTTGTATGTTATTCTCAGAATGAAGACCATTCTCAGCAACCAGACAGTCGACATCCCCACCAACGGTATGTTTAGCATGTACTCGTCAGACTGCACGATCTCCTACCAGGCGCATCTTGTAGCTGCCTTTGACGGATATTTTTCAACTGGAACGCGGGGTTAACTTTTAGCCAATTTTATGCCTTGTCTGTTTCTTTTCTCAGTCGATGTGACGTTGAAAGGGCGAACCGTGATCGTCAAAGGACCCCGGGGTACCCTCCGCAGGGAGTTCAACCACATTAACCTGGAGCTCAGTCTCTTGGGCAAGAAACAGAAGAAGGTGAAGCTTGCACTGGGGTGTTCATAATTGCTCTAAATAGTTGCACGCTGTATTCGGCTCCATACAATTTACCGTAAGTTTGAGTAAAACTAAATTGTCTATTCGTGTTCAAACTGACTGTGTTTTGGTACGTTTCCTCAGCTTCGCGTCGACAAATGGTGGGGTAACCGAAAGGAGCTGGCCACCGTCCGCACCATTTGCAGCCATGTCCAGAACATGATCAAGGGAGTCACAGTGGTGAGTGAAGCCTCTCTGGACATCATTTTGTGTCTGATTCCCATCACATGATCCTTTGAACGAGAGGACTCTCCCATTATCCCACTAAGCTGGGGCTTTATACAGTTTATGCAGTAGTCATGACTGTTGTTTCCAGGCTAATCGTGTGATCTTTTTTCAGGGTTTCCGCTACAAGATGCGATCGGTGTACGCCCATTTCCCCATCAACGTGGTGATGCAGGAGAACGGCACGCTGGTGGAGATCAGGAACTTCTTGGGGGAGAAGTACATCCGCAGGGTCCGCATGAGGCCAGGTGAGTGGGTGGGGCTGGTGGGGTGAGTGTGGGGTTGTTCCTGGGGTAATGGGTAAAAAGCAAGTCTTACCGCTGACTTGGGAGTGTTTTGGATCGCCAAGGCAAAAATGTAATGATCCCACGGCAATGATAATGACCAAAAAATATATATACGGCATTGCCTTTCGTGTATCTCCAAAAGTGTTAGTGACTTACCGTGACTTACTGAGCCACCACACGTCTAAGCTTTCCTTCGCTCCATACAGGTGTGGCCTGCACGGTCTCTGCTGCCCAGAAGGATGAGCTGGTGCTGGAGGGCAACGACATAGAGCTGGTGTCCAACTCGGGTGAGTGAGCTGGGCCCGACACTTCCACTGGGATGGAGAACGTTTAGGAGGATTAGACCCAGACATGTCACACCACTATTCGGGAGCTGTAATGTACTTGTTCCCTGGTGTTTTTGTGGCCATGGAGCTTTAGAACAGACATTTTAAGAACCAGGAAAACCAGGTTCGGTAGGCCCCTGTCCTCTGCCCAACTGGCATAAACTACCCTCCTGCATTACTAAAGGTTTTCGCTCCCTACCCTATTGATGAGGTCAGTTCAATGCTGCGACTTGCCTCCTACGAGCGAATCACTTAAACTAGGCACCAGGTCGCTCACCGAGTCTATGCATGTGTTCTAAATCTGTATTTACCTTAAACTTGTCTGCCTGTATCTACCTTGTTTATGAAATGTTACTTTTTTTTAATCGAACTGCTCTACTGCTGCCGGGAAAGAGGATTCTTCTGCTTGGTTCTGCGGTTCTGTTCACACAAATCTGAAGTCACACAGTTTGCACAGCCTGTGAACTGAGTGTTCAGTCAAAGGTGCAGTGTCCCCATTCATTGTGGGGTACTTTGGAATAAAAGCAAGGTGCCTGATTCCAGTGCAGTGTCCAGACTTGTGTGAATAGGACCTTAAGGTGGCTGCAGTCTATTTCCTGGGCTTTCTTCATTTTCTGTGAACTGTGTTCTCTCTGAATATTACATTTCCCTGGAATCTCACTACAGAAATGAATAATTTGTAATATCTGGATAAGATTGATGCCACATTATGCCCCTTAATCAGTTTTGTTGTGTAGTCATCTTAATGCATTTATTTAAGTGCATACTGGAGCACACTTGTGTGAAAGGTTTGATTTTAATTCATGCAAGTGGTGTACAGTTAAGCTGTCCTTTTGATATCCTTTACACATGACTTGTAGTCACAAGCCATGCTAATAGCTACTGATGGTTGCAATGTCTGGCAAACTCCTCCCCCCCCCCCCCTTCATGAAGTGCTCAAATACAGGTCAGACACACTATTTGAGCCACACCCCTTCTGCCTCCCCCCCCCCCCCGTCAACCTACACATGCACAACCACACCTCTCAACCCCTTTACCTGTTTCTCTTCCTCTGGTTTGAGCCCTGATTGCTGTGTGCCTTTGAGATCATGTCTTATTGTACCCAGGTTGCTGTGATGCCGTCTCTCTCTCTCTGCCTGCTTTAACCTGCTACCCTGTGACTGTGTCTGCTGCCCTCTGTGCATGCTCTTCCTCACTGCCGTAGCCTCTCTCTTTCAGCCGCTCTGATCCAGCAGGCTACCACAGTCAAAAATAAGGATATCAGAAAGTTCTTGGACGGTATTTACGTGTCCGAGAAGGGAACCGTATTGGAGTCCGAACAATAAGCACTGTAGAGGTTAGAATTTACCCTGAAGCTTGACGGGGGTTTTGAATACGTGTGGCCTCCCCCATGAGTGTTTTCCTTGTCTTGTCTGCCAGCATTGTGACATCACGGCAGTTCTTGACATTTTCGGCCGACGTTTGCCTCAAGAACTGTCTGCGAAAATCCCTGCCACGTGCTCTAGATGCTAACAATGCAAGGTGGTTTTAATAATGAAAGTTTTAGAAGAGTGATACCCATTGTGTAAGTATTTGAAAAGTGAGAGAAGGGCAATCAGTCCTTAGCTTGAGTAAGTCTGAGGCTTGAATCTGTATAGTTGCTTTCTCTACAAAACAGTCTGCTTATCGCAGACTAGATATTTTATGAGAAATGACCATTCATGTTAACCAATACTGGTCAACTAAGTAATGTGATTAGTCTTTTTGTTTAATCAGACTGTGTAGAGTTCACAATATTAGGAAAGATTCTAAACCCCAGTTCTATAACTGGAAAATTGAATCTCATAATTAACCTGTTGTGAAAAGGCGTGGGGGAAATGTGCGTCCCCACCCCCCTCAGTGTATGGGAATTGGTAAACTCTCCCCCAGCCACCTTGCAGTCACATCATACCTGTGCACCTGCCTCACACCATTTTTTCCCCACTTTCTAGCTGCCTTGATCCAGCAAGCCACGACAGTGAAGCAGAAGGATATTCGTAAGTTCCTGGACGGGATCTACGTCAGCGAGAAGACCACTGTGGTGGCAGCAAATGAGGCTTAGAAAACCTGCCTAATCTGTCAATAAAATCACTTTTTTTCCATCTGAAGTTTGTGGTCAGTTGCAATTTCTTTGTTGTGTTCAATTAATTTTTCACATTGAAGAGCCCTGCCAATGTGCTTATGCCTTAGCCATGTTGGGTTTTGGTGCGTAGCACGTTCTACGACCATAGACTTGAGATGCAAACATTTTGCCAGTACAACATCTAGAAGATTCTTGATGTGATTTTTTTTTTTTGTCAAGAACCAAAACCCATCAGAACTGGTTTTGAAGGCTTCATGTGACTGAATTTTCAATTTCTGAGGTTTAATGGTTGGCAGTCCTTTGAAATGACTAGGAAAAAAGTGAAGTCTAAAGGTATAAGTTGACATAGGCTAACTGGTAGTTTTTAAATGCTGGTTTTGCAATTGCAAGCAGATCATGCCTGCTAAAGTAATTCTGAATGTAAGGTCCAGTGTAAGACCATCTCTGAGGCATGCTTGTACTTAAAGGGAGACTGCATGTTTAAATTGGTCTGAGCTGCTTTTGCACAAGCTGCTTTGGAGTTACTTCAAGCATATTTCTTTAGAGTGCAAACTCCTGATGCACTGTACCTGGAACTGTAAAGCTTACCTGTCATGAGAAAATTCTCAAAATATTTAAAATGTCCCAGCAGACAAATTCAGAATTATGCAAGTCTCAGACTTAAAATTGGTGCCACATCTTTGACTGGTGTTCTTTCTGGCCAATCTAAGCAACTTCTGGTGTAAATCCAAACTTTGCTGTGTACTATTGCTAATATGCAAAGTAGCTGATGGTTATTTGGTTAAACATTTTTTTGTCTGAAATTGATTTGTATGACATTTGGTTTGGTTTATTGAACAAATGCACTGTGGTCATCCTGGAACAATGATTCATATGGCAGGCTGGATTCCCCACAGCCCTGTCATGGCCCTCTATATACACAGGCGACCAGCCCACTTGAACAACATCTCTGGCATCAGTGGAACCCAAAAATAAATGCCACGAATGAAGAAGTGTATTACAAGTAGTAATCATTTACGAACATTTTAGCATGAATAGGACAAGCCGAGGACAATTAGACTTTTGTAAATCTAAAATACCAAATTTGCTGAGGGAAAGCATAATTGAAATTTAAAGCACGAAAGAAATGTGAGATAAGTGTACCCTGCAAATAAAATGCCATGTCGCTATTTTTTTAACTGATGGATCAAAACTATTTTGAGCGTATCTCAATAATCATATAAGCATTGCTAAAGCTATATGATTTTACAGAGAAAACAGAACGTTGAATATGCATTTAACTGTAACGTACACCGTGGTGACATTTTTCGAATACCTATTCTCTGTTTGTTTTGTAATCTATGGTGAGGAGCTAGAGCGCAGAGGCAAAGCACTTGCGTCATTTCACAGCGCCTGGATAGATTTCATACTTGGCGCCAATGAAGGTTGCTGGAGGTGGGGTGGTGTGCTAAATGTGGTCGTAATTACGATAAATTTATTTTTTTACTAAAAATGGTAAGTAATCAACCAGCTGCAATACCCCGATCTGCAAAGTGCTCTGATGAGCCATCGCGTTCATAACGTACTTTAGCTGGCAAGGTGGAAAATGTAAAGCAAAACAATGTTAGCAAGCACGTTAGCAAGGTAGTTAATCTTTACTCTCCTGCTAAACAGTCTAAATGACAGGCTTAGTTGGGTAATGTTAAATAGCATGACTTTTTCGACTACTAGCTAGCAACTAGTTACATGTATGAATAATATGCATGCTTGCTTTGTCGACTTTCGGCGAGAAGCATCCAAGATTAACTTTGCTAACGTAGCCAGTAATACTGATAGTTGGTCTTAAGTTGTCTAACTTGCAACATTGATCTCTGGATACTTAGCCAGATCCTTATGCATGGCTCCATGCAGAATTTGGAGGCCTATTAAATAGGCATCGATTTTGACTGCAAACTTTTAATTTATCGAATGGTATTTTGGGGGGAATTTCCGACAAAATTAACAGAACTTGTTGATTTACTGAAGCTGTCGTCAATTAACGTTAGAATTTATGATCAATTACTTGGCTTTTTACAATATGTAAACATGAAATAGGAGTTCGAAGTTCGTTGTAAATGAAATTTGTGAAATACTGTAGAACAAATCAGAATGTGTGCTAAAATCAGGCTACCGCTCCGTGAAGCTAGTCACAGTAAGAAAAGAATATGGCAATATTAACGGTGTTTTAATATGAGTACATTACACGCAATTTATGATCAAATGTGATCGTATACATGTTTCGTGAATGTGGTCCATTGGCTATTGGCACTAATAAAACAAAAGTTATTATGTATCGTAAATATGTGTAAACAAAAGCAAGATAAACCCATTTAATTAAGGATAGGGTTAGAATATAAGATGTGCAGCGTGAGAGGCAGTATATTTAAAATGATTGGGAACCCTGAACTGAATGTTTTCTCCAGGATATCCGGAATTTTTTCGCACCTTGTAAACCAGCTGCACCAAAACCGCCCAAGAATGGCAGCACCAGCGTCGATGAAGATTTTAAGAAAAAGAAAAAGAAGTCTGGCTCCAAGGCAAGTTGGAAACTTTGTGCTACTTTAATACTGAGGTCACTCTTTGAAGTGATGGGATCTATCAACCAACACGTAATCAAGACTCAGCCCCATTGTATAAATAAAAAATTGGAACTAAATGTGAAATACAATGTCACCAGATAAGAATGTAGCTGGTAATTTGAGAAACCATTGGCACGACACATAAGTTGATTGAGATAGAAAAAAAAACTCGATAAAGAACAGTTATGCTGTTTATAGTACTACAATAAACATTTCAAAATGATAAATTCTCTATCTTGTGGTTCCTTAGGGTGAATCGAGCCCAAAGGCTGAGAAGTCTTCGGCAAAACGAAAGAAGCGTGCTGTCATAGACTCGGGTGGGTTGACTTTGGCCGTGTGCTTCTCTTGCTTTGGAGTGCTTTTGCAGGCTAGGTTGATGTTGCCCTGTGACATAACGCAACTTACACCAGGCTAAAAACCGCTCGTACGCGTGGAAGTGCTAACTGAACGTGACTGTCCATCCTCCCTGCAGACTCAGAGGAGGAAAAGCCCGGCAAGAAGGCCCCGAAACCTCCCAAGGAGCCCGAGAAGCCCCTGAAACGTACAGCGCCGGTGAAAAAGGACCCGGTTCGCTATGTCTCTGAAACGGGTAAGAAACATTCCAGAGCCCCTAAAAGTCCATCTTGACTGAGGCGGGTCTCGTGTTTGAGGCTCACGCTTTCTTTAGCTTTGTCCGAAACGATGAGGTTGTACAGTACAAAGAGCTATGTATTTTTCACACGGGCCTGTGGATATACCAGGTGAGAACTTGTGAAAGGCCTGCTGTGCATTCGGTCCGGTCTGACGGGGGGGGGCTGTCACATTTCTGTCCTTGCAGATTCAGAGGACGACACTTTCGTGTCCCTGAAGAAGCCCTCCAAACCCCGGGAGAACGGGCTCTCCTCATTGAAGGGGGTGGGGCAGGGGAAAGGCAGGCCCCCTGCCGTCAAATCTCCCCCGAAGCCCTCGTCTGCTCCGGGCAAGGCCGCGGTCAAGTCGCCCGTCACACCCACCACCCCCAAATCGACCCCGCCCCAACCGAAGCACACCCCAATCTCGGTTCTAGACTACTTTGGCAGCAGCAGCAGCATCCAGCGGTCAGAGAAGAAGCTGGTGGCCAGCACCAAGAGGAAAGCTGTGAGTCCCTGCTCTTCGCTTCCTTAACAACCTGTCAGTTTGACAGAGCAGATGTGGCTTCTTTCTGACGAGGACCGCAGTGTATTATCTGCAGACTAGGATGATTCTGTTAACCACATGGATGCTCGCAAGTTACACGTCTTTTCTTGAGTTGCGAGGAAAGATGAAGACTTGCTCCTCTAAAGAATTTGCACAAAGCAGTGACCAGCGACCCTTATTTTAGTTAGCAGAGATGCCCTTGCCTGTGTCGAGTCATGCGGTTTGAATTCAGTTGTCTGTTTTGTTTCTGAGCTAGTTTGGGATTAGGGACCGTGCTCTTGCTCAGTTGTGCAGCGGGAGGTCGCTGAGACTGCTTTTCTGTCTCCTTGCAGGACCACGACGACTCCCAGAGCGACGAGGCCATCGCCATGCAGCTGCAGATGGACGAGGACATGGAGGTGAGAGCGCGCACGGACACGCTAAGTGCGCCATCTTGTGCACGCTCCGCAGAAACGTCGATCTGTGTTTCCTACAGGCTCTGGTCTGGTATTGACTTTCACCTTTTTACCCAGTTGCTTGCTTTCCTCAGCCTGATGTAACTGAACTACTTTCCATTTTCCTTGGCAGTGTGGGCAGTTTTTTTTGGGGGGTTATGGTTGATGTTACACATGTAACAGTGAACACATCTCTAATGTTTTGGCGCAACAGTCAGTGGATGTTCTTACTTTACAATGTTTTCTGTGTATGTGTGTGTCTGTGTTTCCGTGTGTGTGCGCGTCTTTGTGTGTGTCTGTGCGTGTGCCTTCTCTCATTGGTTCCCCAGCTGGAGAAGCAGCTGCATGAGGATGAGGAGTTCGCTCGGACGCTGGCCATGCTGGACGAGGCCCCGCAGCCCAAAAAGGTGGGTGAGGCGGGAGAACTGGGGCCCCGGGAGACACTTGTGCTATCTCCTCTGTCACAGGAGTGTGTGAATGAGTCTGTGTGTAAGTTAGTGGAAGAGAGTGTGTGTGCATGAGTGTGTGTGTGTGCAGTGTGTGTATGTGTGTGTTCTGTACCTTTCCCATGACTGTGCTCTGGTCCCCACAGGCTCGCAGGGACTCAGGGGAGAAGCTTGGCTCCACGTCCTCACCCACCAAGAGCAGTGCTGCCCCAGCCCAGAAGAGCGGCTCCTCACATACAGGTAACCTCACCCTGCCACACATACTGTCACACACACAAACTGTCACACACAGACACATGCTCACTCACCCAGGTGCACACACACACACACGCTCACTCACCCAGGCACACATACACACACACACACACACACGCTCACTCACCCAGGCACACACACACACACACACACACGCTCACTCACCCAGGTACACTCACTCACCCAGGCACACACACACACACACACACACGCTCACTCACCCAGGCACACACACACACACACACACACACGCTCACTCACTCAGGCACACACACACACACACACACACACATATTATCTGTAGTAACTGGGAGGTGGAGAGTGACCTTTCTGATCCCTTTCCTCCAGCCTCCAGCTCCCACTCACAGCCCAACGGCAAAGCCCCTCACAGCCAGCAGGGCCCGGGTCCATCCGCCAAGGCCGCCCGCTCGCCGCTGAAGACCAGCTCCAAACTGGCCTTGATGAAGAAGAGGGACGATGAAGAGGGAGCGAGGAAGAAGAAGGAGGCGCCCAGGGCCACGCTCGTCATCTCGCCCAAGAAGGAGGCGCCCAGGGCCACGCTCGTCATCTCGCCCAAGAAGGAGGCGCCGGCCTCCTCCAGCTCACAGAGACCAGGCATCAACGCAGTGACCACACCCAAGATGGAGAAGATCTCCCCCAAGAAACCAGAGGTAATGCATGGTAGGATAAGTGATTAGTTTTGACTGTTTCCTGTTATGGGGACGTGTTCTCAGTCTGATTGGACGCTTCCTTGGCTTTATTTGTCTTGGCCGTGAGCAGAGCGTGAGCCCGGAGGACTCTGAGAAAAAGCGTGGGAACTCTCAGGCGTATCGCAACTACCTGAACAGGGAGGGCCCTCGAGCTCTGGGGTCCAAGGAAATCCCGGAGGTAACGGGCGCACGTCGCTGGGTGCAGCGACACGAACGTGTGGTGTGAAGGGGTGGGACGGGTGAACACCCGGTTGTGTGTAACAGAGGGTGTGGGCACCTTGAATGTGCGGCGTCGACATGGTAACAAACATGTGGCATCGTCATGGTAACGCAGGGGGCGGAGAACTGCCTGGAGGGCCTGACCTTTGTGGTGACGGGCGTGCTGGAGTCCATGGAGCGGGACGACGCCAAGTCTCTGATCGAGCGCTACGGCGGCAAGGTGACCGGCAACGTCAGCCGCAAGACCAGCTACCTGGTGCTGGGCCGAGACAGCGGCGCCTCCAAGACCGAGAAGGTGAAGCACCAGGCATCTCTCTCTCTATCTCTCTCTCTCTAACTTGCACTCCCCCCCCCCCCCTTACTTCGGCCCTCTGTCACTCTCTCTCTCATAAAACTGAAGCGTCTGACGTAACTAAAGACTAAAGTCTTGCACTCATCGCTGCTCAGGCTGAAGGATTTGGCACCAAGATCATCAATGAGGACGGTCTGCTGGATCTCATACGGACCAAACCCGGGAAGAAGTCCAAGTACGAGATCGCAGCCGAGGCGGAGGTGAGGGAGGAGGAGGTCGCCCGTGGGTCGACGCTGGGGCGCGGGACGAGGGCGATGGGCTCACGCGTTTCGTGTCCCGTCTTCCTCTTTTTCCTCTTCATCAGAACAAGAGCTCCAAGACCAGGACCCCTGAGCCTCAGCAGTCCAGGGCGAGGCGCACCCCTCAGAAGTCTGCCTCCAAAACACGAGCCACGCCCACCAAGAAGACCCCGACCAAGGCCACCGCGGCTACGCCCCCTGGGAGGCCGTCTCCGCGGGGCAGCCGGAAGGGGCTGTCCTTCGGCCGGGGGGCGGCCCCCTCTTCCTCCTCCTCTTCCTCGCAGTCGGCCGCGGCGAGCGGCGGGGAGGCGGCCAGTCTGCTGTGGGTGGACAAGTACAAGCCGCGCGCGCTGAAGGCCCTCATCGGCCAGCAGGGGGAGCAGAGCTGCGCAAACAAGCTGCTCCGCTGGCTGCAGAACTGGCACCGGCATCACACGGGAGACAAGAAGCCTGCAGGTGTGTGTGTGTGTGTGTGTGCGCGTGGGCATGTGCGCATACACGTGTGTGTGTGAGAGAGAGAGATGTTACTGACAAGGTTCTGTGTGACTGAGGACCTCTCTCCCCCACGCCAGCGAGGTTCGGGAAGTTCGGCGGGAAGGACGACGGCTCCGGGTTCAAGGCGGCGCTGCTGTCGGGACCCCCCGGTGTGGGCAAGACCACCACTGCCGCCCTCGTCTGTGAGGTCAGCACCCTTGTGACATCACGGCCTGATGAAATTGCATCACGTTTTTCCTGCATATCAAATTCACCAGTGACTCTACAGTTAATACATTTACATTGAGTGGAAATATCATTACCACAATATAACGTCTACTTGGATGATGCATAGCATAGCATTCACCATTCATCAGCTGCAGATGGCCACCATTTTATATAACTTGTATTAACCCACAGAAGGGCCACATCATTTAAATAACAATGTTTGCGCAGGAGGTGGGCTACAGCTATGT
Source organism: Anguilla rostrata (assembly GCF_018555375.3). Lineage (NCBI taxonomy): Eukaryota > Metazoa > Chordata > Actinopteri > Anguilliformes > Anguillidae > Anguilla > Anguilla rostrata. The sequence continues at coordinate 8,402,478 of NC_057937.1, forward strand.
GGAGATGAATGCCAGCTGCACCAGGAGTAAGAACAGCCTGAAGGAGGTGGTAGCAGAGTCCCTCAACAACACCAGCATAAAGGACTTCTACACAGGTAATGTTCCCTCCGTAACACCAGCATAAAGGACTTCTACACAGGTAATGTCCACTCTGTAGCACCAGCATAAAGAACATCGACGCAGGTAATGTCCCCTTGGTAACACCAGCATAAAGAACTTCTACACAGGTAATGTCTCCTACCACCCCACCATGTTCATTCACATTTTACATACTCAGAGGATAGGCCAGCCCTGCTTTAGAATTTCAGTCAGTCATTGTGTTTTTGCCTTCTCTCGAGGTTCTTACTTGTGTACATGGAGTATTGTTTCCCAGCGCTCTCTCAGGAGCTCTCTGTCTCCCCCTGCAGGATCTTCTCAGACCGTCAGCAGCAAGCACGTGCTCATTATGGATGAGGTGGACGGTATGGCTGGCAATGAAGACCGGGGAGGGATCCAGGTACTTCTGACCCCGGCTTTGTGTGGCCCCGTTGGGTGTGTATGGAGGTGTGTGTTCTTTTATTCACCCCTGTGTGTGTGTGTGTGTGTGTGTGTGTGCGTGTCTCTTGCAGGAAATGATTAGCCTGATTAAGCAGACCAAGATCCCCATCATCTTCATGTGCAATGACCGCAACCACCAGAAGATCCGCTCTCTGGCCAACTACTGCTTCGACCTGCGCTTCCAGAGACCTCGCGTTGAGCAAATCAAGGCACGGCTGACCTGTAACCCCTGACCCCTGAACCCTAACCCCTGACCTCACACTGTCTCCGATCCCACTCCACCCAACCTCCGTCCAACCACAGCCTCTTCACTGATCGACCTCAAGCCATCATTTTGTAGTTTGACCGTAGCATGTTCAAGACTGCCAACCTGAGCAGGTCCAATCAGGAGCCTGGAACTCAAAATTCAAAACCAAGCAGTTTTCATCCTACGTTCACCATGTAAACACGTGTAATTAAGAGCAATACTACTACCTGTTCTTTGACCTTTAAGAGCGTTGTTCTTTTAGCGGTTGGGATGCGCTCGCGATCACCCCCGTGTGACCCGCAGTGTCGCCCTGTGTCCCCTCAGGGCGCCATGATGTCCATCGCTTTCAAGGAGGGCCTGAAGGTCCCGCCTCCCGCTCTCAATGAAATCATCCTGGCGTCCAATCAGGACATCAGACAGGTAGGAATCGCTTAAGTGAGGACCGGTCAAATATTTCCAAAAATGGACATACAGCCATGACAGCAGTCCTGCCTAATTAGCCCTATTAACAAGAACCCATACATCAACATAAGTCCCCATGGAGGCCATAGAAGGATATAGAATTTTAACTGAATATTCTTAAATATGAAGTCCCTGTAGGCTATAGAATGTGAAGTAAAATGCTGAGTCAAGAGGGATGGGTAGCCTGTGCTTATTTTCTCTTTTTCTGTCTCCCACAGGTGCTGCACAACCTGAGCATGTGGTCCGCAAAAGACAAGGTCATGACCTACGACCAGGCCAAGGCTGACGCCCAAAACGCCAGGAAGGACATGAAGCTGGTAGAGGAAATAATACTAATAATTATTAAAATGAAATAATTTTGGTCAGGAAGTAATAATATATGAGGACTATGCGGACGTCATGGCTGCGTTCTCTATTTATGCAGTGTAACGATGGCTGTGTTCTCTGCTATGTAGAGTAACGATGGCTGTGTTCTCTGTGCTATGTAGAGTAATGATGGCTGTGTTCTCTGTGCTATGTAGAGTAACGATGGCTGTGTTCTCTGTGCTATGTAGAGTAACGATGGCTGTGTTCTCTGTGCTATGTAGAGTAACGATGGCTGTGTTCTCTGTGCTATGTAGAGTAACGATGGCTGTGTTCTCTGTGCTATGTAGAGTAATGATGGCTGTGTTCTCTGTGCCAGGGTCCTTTCGATGTGTGCCGGAAGGTGTTCACCAGTGGAGAGGAGACGGCGCACATGTCGCTGATTGACAAGTCGGACCTGTTCTTCCACGACTACTCTCTGGCGCCCCTCTTTGTCCAGGAGAACTACGTGCACGTGCGGCCGGCCGCGGCGGGGTGAGTGCCGGGCGAGGGGCTCGTGTTCCTGAGCAGGGAGGACCGAAGGGTGTGGCCTTTCTACAGTAAAGATCTGCGTCTCCTCTGCAGGGGGAATCTGAAGAGCCACCTGGTGCTGCTGAGCAAGACCGCGGACAGCATCTGCGACGGAGACCTGGTGGACCGACAGATCCGCTCCCGTCAGACCTGGTCACTGCTGCCCACACAGGTGAGACAGTCAGACACCTGCCCACACAGGTGAGACAGTCAGACACCTGCCCACACAGGTGAGACAGTCAGACACCTGCCCACACAGGTGAGACACTCAGACACCTGCCCACACAGGTGAGACACTCAGACACCTGCCCACACAGGTGAGACGCTCAAACACCTGCCCACACAGGTGAGACACTCAGACACCGGCCCACACAGGTGAGACACTCAGACACCTGCCCACACAGGTGAGGTGCTCAAACACCTGCCCACACAGGTGAGGTGCTCAAACACCTCCCTGCACAGGTGATATGCATGCGCACCTGCCCACACTGAATGAGTAAAGACTGGGTCAGATGTGTCAGTGACTCACCCATTTCATTAGGCGTGGCAGTATCTCACGTTTCACCTGAGTTACTGCAGTGACAGCAGTGGGCCACCAGGAGGAGCATGTGTTTACAGAAGTGTGCTCTGGTATGTTCTGATTCAGCTGTGTGTGTGTGTGTGTCTGTGTGTGTTTTCCAGGCGGTCTACGCCAGCGTGCTCCCGGGGGAGCTCATGAGGGGTTATATGAGTCAGTTCCCCACCTTCCCCAGCTGGCTGGGAAAGTTCTCCTCCACAGGCAAACACAACCGCATCATCCAGGAGCTGGCCTCTCACATGAGTCTGCGGTGAGGAGTCTCTCACCCACACACACACACGTGCACACACACATACACGCACAAACACACTCATGCGTGCACACACACACATATATATACATACACACACTCACACGAAAAGATATACACACACACACATATACACACACAAACACACTCACATACACACACAAACACACTCGCGCGCACACACACACATATATATACATACACACACACTCACACGAAAAGATATACACACACACACACATATATACACACGCACACACAAACACACACACAAGCATGCACGTACAAAGCCTTGTGTTCACATTTAGGCTGAAGGCTGTTTTTCTAATGCCTACCCACATAAATCGCTATCTGTGTGGCCGTATCGGCTCGTGTTTCCTTAGAGCGATTATAGAGAGATTACTGGGCGAGGCAACCCGTAGTCATTTTATCTGCGGAACAGTGAGGTTGATAATGAGCGCGTGCACTTCCTCCATCAGAACCCACTGCAGTAAGCAGGCGGTGAACCTGGACTACCTGCCCTACCTGCGGTCGGCCCTGCTGCACCCCCTGGAGAGGCGGGGGTCCGAGGGGGCCCCCCAGGCCGTCCAGCTCATGGACGACTACGACCTCGTCAAGGAGGACGTGGACAACATCATGGAGATAAGCACCTGGGCGGGGCGGCCCGAACCCTACTCCAAACTGGACCCCAAGGTGAGGGGAACGAGGGTCCCGTGTGCCAAATCCAAATAACCTGGGAATTGAAATGTCTTCTCTGTTGTCCAAGCAATTTAGGCAAGTTTAAAAAAACAAAAAAACCTTTTTTGAACTCTAACTAACTTGTTGTTGCTTTTTCTGGGCACTGAACGGTCCACTTCTGAGGACTGAGAGAAGTAACACTGATGACCTTCAGAAGAGTGTTAGCATTGCTCTTGCAGTTGTAAACGGCATCAATTTAAATTAATAACCCAGGAAGGCCATGAATGTGTTTATTTCCAACTTGAGAATTTTTGATAATTTAATCTCCCTATTTTGAAAGTAACTGAAGTTTTCCTTTCAGCTAAGCTCTTCATAGAGACCAGATCTGGGCCTTCCCACCCTGTGGCGAGCAGGGACGTGTTTACATGAGTATGTGTTCGTTCATGAGCACCGTTTCTCTACCGCCCCCTCCAGGTCAAAGCGGCCTTCACGCGGGCGTACAACAAGGAGGCGCACCTGACGCCGTACTCCCTGCAGGCGGTGAAGAAGGGCAAGCGTGGAGGCGCCGAGCCGGAGCTGGGGGTGGAGGGGGCGGAGCAGGAGGCGCAGGAACCGGAGGAGGAAGAGGAGGAGGAGGAGGGCGTGGCCTCCGACGCTATGATCAAGGTGAGGGATAGTTTGAAGGTGCGGGAGAGCAACCTCCCAGGGTTAAATTCTACAATATACCAGTACAAACGCACTGCAAACCAATACAAGGTTTGTTCTTGAAATCTTGAAATTACACATTTTCTTTTGTCAAAGAATTGATTAGGCCTGCAAGTCTAACCCCTTCCGTTTGTCTCACAGAAACTCATTTGGGTTATGTGGATGTTACACAGTCTTATGCCCCTTTCACACAGCTAATACCGCATCTGAGCCGCCTCTGATGCGGTAACAGGTTCCCTTTCCCACAGAATTTGTAATTCGTTATTCGAGCCGTCTTTACCTTTCACACACAGTAGAACTCAACTGTCGTGAATGAATTGTTTACATTCCGTTACCATAGTAACACACTTGATGTAGGCCCAAAGCTATAGCGTGACTTGTTATTTATTTTCGTTGCAATCTTCTGGTAATTTCCGGCAAAACAATCAAAAAACAAACATGTTACATTTTGAAGTGTCCGCTGACTAAGTATGTCATTAGGTTTTGCGTTCTCAATGCATTTACAATGTGGGTCCAGATATTTCCTCCGTATGCTATTTTTTCGGTTGAGAGATAGGTGCGCGTTAACGCAGATCTGCATCTTAATTCGAACGCCACACAGAACGCAGTCGTCGATGCTGTTTTCCATTCCCACAGGAGAAATGCGGTAGTCAAGGCGCCTAGAAAACATCGGGAGAGGCGTTTTCGATGCGGTGTTTTAAAAGCTGTCGCAACGTGTTCATATTGACATAAGTGCGGTATCGAAGTCGTCTCGAAAACCCCTTTTTTCTTCTGCGTGAAAGGGGTATTAGTCATAGTATGGAATGCTGATGGGACCGTGTGGATTATATAATGTTAATTATATTTGGCTACACCTCTGCACTTGATGAAGTATCAGCTGAATTTGCTGCATGTGAATGGTGCCAGGTTGCAATCTCTGTTACTGCATGTAACCTGTATTTGGATTTCTGCCATGTTCCAATATTATACCCTTTTCATCCACAGAAGAAGAAGGCAAAAGCCTCCAAGGACACCAAGCAGGTAAAAGTGGAGGATTCTGGGAAGGGCAAGGGCAAAGGAAAGGGAAAGGGCAAGGGAAGTGCCAAAAAGTGAGAGGCGGACAGGCACTTTGACCAACCCCAAACCCTCCCGGGAGAGAACTCTGAACACTGGGGCCATGGTGGGACACCTGCAGAAGACTTCAGGCCTATCCGCCCCCTCTGCCCCCCTCCCCAAACTGTTCTCTTCAGCTGTCTCAAGATGATACAACTAAAATCTAACCACAGAAACCCAAGTAACCTTTCACTAGTTGGAACAATAAGATGTGTGTTGGCACGCTGTATATGGCTTGCTGCTCAACCTGTCCCTGAATTGCTGTTGATTCAAGGTGTCTGTACGTGACAGTAGAGGTAGGTGGTTTTTTTTTTGAGGGACAGAGGCTCGATTGGCGGTCTTGGGGCCGGAGAGGGGTCGGGGGCGTGAACGCTCGCACCCCGAAAGGCGCGTAGTTTTGTCCCATCTCGCTGCCCGTAGGACTCAGCGGCTTTGTCAGATTGTACAACAGTGCGGAAGACTCGGCGAGCACTGGTCTGCCGCAGGATCAGACTGTAAATATGTACTTCTTGTTTCCCTTTTCCTTTTTACCCAACTTGTGTACACTTACTATATCAGAGCTGCACTGGTTCAGCATCGGTAATGTTTCTCTTTTTTTTGCTGGGCTGAAGTTTGGAATATGAACCCCATGTGCTTTGAACAAGCTGGGGATTTTTTCCCCCTACCTTTACATTTCTTTTGTATAAGGTTAACAGAATAATAAAGAATTTAATAGCTGGCTGCCCAGTGTGTGTAAGTTATGGAATGGAGCTGATCTTCATCAGAGGCACCACAATGTCATCAGAAGTGTGGTTTCAGAGTTTGAGCCCACTGGAAACTTTAGGCAAGGTACTGTCCTCTACAGTTCATCACCATTTCATTTGTATTCAGTACCTTCCTATCTGGTCATCGGTTTATGCCTTGTTCTCATTGGTTAACAAAAGTTCTCTGGCACAGAATCGCATCACCCAAGTGGGCGTTACCCATCTGCAGTGAGTGACAGCTGGCACAATCCTCAGTGTAAAGGGATTTGATGTCCTTAGGTGAAAATCACTGCAAAATAGCAAGCAATTAAGGCCCCTGTCATTACTGTGGATAATATTTTATTACTGCAGGGCAGGAAGTCACATTTAGCATTGGCGCAATACAGACCTGTACATACAAAAAGCAATATAGTAAATCCTTAGAAAATACCTATGAATTAAAAAAAAAATTGTCAGGATTCATATTTTAGCTGCTTATGTTTAAAATGAGCGTATCCTCCATTTTGTGTGGGGCCATTCTTGTGCCTGACTGCACACAGGGGTGATGAAAGGAGGCTGATCTACCTCAGTACCTGTGGAGCGAGTTCCTTTTTCAGAGTTTCAGAGCTGCCATACTTCAGCGGGTTTCCCAGTATTGCATTCCAGCGTGGATTCCCGATCGAGCCGGCTCTAACAAGTGCAGCTCTGGCGCTCATCCAGTGTACCGGTGAACTCTTCCTGATGGCGTGCTGCCAGCCTGGTCCCCTTGCACTCTCGGCAGGCTTGGTGTTCAGGTTTGCGTGTTCAGATTTAAAAAAGAAAAAAAAAAAAAAGTACCTCTATACACATGGTCAAGAGTGAACCTCCAGCAAAGGCAATGTGAAGGCTGCTATATGTCTGCCAGTAACCATGGCAACACCAATCGCCTGTTAACTGCTAATATACATTTACATTTTTTAGCTATTTCTACCGTTAATGCTGGGTTTCTAATGCCTCTATTTGGAATTTCAATTGCACTCATTAAAAAAAAAAAAGGCAAATATATTACATAGCTTGGGCTGGACAAAAGATTTAGGCTGTGAGGTCTGAAATGAATAAGGATCATTCGATGCCAATCGTTTATCGTTGCCCTCCTGATTGATTGTCAAAGAAAATATCTTCCTTTGTCCGCCGACAGAACTTATATATCCTTTGGATCTGTTAAAAAAAGCGCATGTTTTAGTGCATTTAAATTAGGTAATGGGTTTGAATTCCTGATCTGCGTGACTACTATCTGAACGTAAAACTACAGAAATAATAATTCTAGAGGAAAAGTTACTTTAAAAAGGCTTTAAAATGAAACCAGATGTTCCGTCCTGTGCACGCAAATGTCATTGGGACCATGGCCATGTGTATGTGAATGACTGGTATCTGTGATTACCTATGTGTGTGTTTTCCTGTGTGTGTGTGTGTGTACATGTGTGTTTCCCTGTGTTGTGTGTATGTGTGTTTGCATTTGCCTGTGTGTGTACATGTGTGCCTCTGTGTGTTTCCCTGTGTTGTGTGTGTGTGTGTGTACATGTGTGCCTCTGTGTGTTTCCCTGTGTTGTGTGTGTGTGTACGGCTCGCACCTCTTGGTGATCAGTGCTCCAGTTCGTCAGGCTGCAGGTAGCTGGAACAGTCTGTGATCTTCTTCACCTGGTTCACACTCAGGGTCTCTGAGCACATGGGACACACCGACTCTGTCTCCAGCAGCCTGAACCCCACACAAACACACACACACAGGCGAACAGACGTACACGGACAAACACACACACACACAGGCGAACAGACGTACACGGGCAAACACAAACACACACACACAGGCGAACAGACGTACACGGGCAAACACAAACACACACACACACACACAGGCGAACAGACGTACACGGGCAAACACAAACACACACACACACACACAGGCGAACAGACGTACACGGGCAAACACAAACACACACAGGCGAACAGACGTACACGGGCAAACACAAACACACACAGGCGAACAGACGTACACGGGCAAAAACACACAGGCGAACAGACGTACACGGGCAAACACAAACACACACACACACAGGCGAACAGACGTACACGGACAAACACACACACACACAGGCGAACAGACGTACACGGGCAAACACAAACACACACACACACACAGGCGAACAGACGTACACGGGCAAACACACACACACAGGCGAACAGACGTACACGGGCAAACACAAACACACACACACACACACACACACACAGGCGTACACGGGCAAACACAAACACACAAACAGAAAGGATTGATTCAGACTGTGTAGGCAGTAGTCATTGACAGAATCCCTTGTGTGTGTGTCAGATTTCGCTGCATTGTGGGGACTCACGCAAGGAACTCAGAGTGCAGTGCAGGGAAGTTGCAGTGAGGACACACTGACCAGTCCTCCTTCACCATGTGACGACCCTGCAACAGCAAGCAGTGTGTGGTTATGGGACAGTGGCCGTACACAGTAGGGAAGGGTGTGTGTGTGTGTGATACTCACCGTGGCGATGCAGTAGGGAAGGTTGTGTGTGTGTGTGTGTGTGTGTGTGAGAGAGATACTCACTGGCGATGCAGTAGGGAAGGTTGTGTGTGTGATACTCACCGTGGCGATGCAGTAGGGAAGGTTGTTCTTGCACCCCGGGCACAACAGCTCACATTCGGGCAGCATGAAGCTGCAGTACGGACAGGGCGCCGTCTCCTCCTCCAGCTCTGAAGTGTCTGGGCGTCTGAGGGAGGGAGGGAGGGAGGAGAGGGAGGGAGGGAGAGTGGTGTGAGACGGAGGGAGAGAGGGAGGGAGAGGGGTATGTGTTGGAGGGAGGGAGAGAGAGACGGGGAAGAAAGGGGTTTGGGATGGAGGGACGGAGGGAGGGAGGGAGATGGGTGTGAGGCGGAGGGAGGGAGGAGAGGGGTGTGGGATGGACGGAGGGAGGGAGGGAGAGGGGTGTGAGGCGGAGGGAGGGAGGGAGAGGGGTGTGGGATGGATGGAGGGAGGGAGGGAGAGGGGTGTGAGGCGGAGGGAGGGAGGGAGAGGGGTATGAAACAGACTGAGGTGAGCAGAGCTGGTTTCCTGTCTGGTGCAGTGCCCCCAGGTGAGGCGGGCGGGGTTGGGCACGCCACGCTCACCGGACCATGGCCTCGATCTTCTTCTTGTACTTGGCGTCGATCTTGTTGCGGTACTCGGGCCGCATCAGCATGGCGGCGAAGCTGAAGGACGAGTTCTTCAGCCCCGCCCGGTGACACTCGATCACCGCCGACGTCAGGATGGGCACTATGTCTGCAAAGAGAGAGATCTCATTACATCTATCTGGCAGGCGCTTTTATCCAAAGCGACGTACAATTGCATACTGAAGGGCACTGGAATAACTACAAAACAGGTCCGATAAGGTACAATACTACTTATGTAACAGTTATTCATAGCCGTGAACACAGTAAATCCAGTTTACACAGGAAGCATAGGCTAGGTCAGAGAGTAATGTCAAGTCAAACTAGGAGGCAAGACAGCCTTCTACCCTTTCTACCCTGTTACCCTGCATAAGAGGGAGCTCAACCCTGTCAGTCAAAAACTTCTTAACATGCTGTGTAACTGCACTTAACTGTCTCCGGACTTTTTTAAAACTTTCTGTTGATGAAGAGACATGAGGTCTGTAAGGTCTGAAAGATCGAGTTGGCGGGTGACAGGTGCAGGGAAGAAGATGGATGGATGGATGAATGGATGGATGGAGAAAGAGAGAGACTCACGGGAGGGGAACTTGCTGATGTTGTTGGACACTCGAATCAGCATGCGCGCCCCCTTTAAGTGATCGCCCCTCTTCACGTGCACCTGCGGGGTAGAGACAGCAGGTGAGGCGGATCCTGAACCACAAACGCCCCGTCTCCTGAGCGTCCGGTACAGGGATGCCACCGCTTTCAAGAACGGGTGGATTATGGGTAAAGAAGAGGCCTTCCCAACCTTGACCAGGATGTAGCTGTGGAGTATCATCAGGTTGGTGGCCATCTCCGCTGGGATGCGGATGTTCTGGGTCTGCAGCTCGGTGTACATGCTGAAGAGGACGTCGTGGGCGTTCCTGTAGTTTCCTAAAACACAGTGAGGGGTGTTTATTCAGGGTCACTCGACTGCTAGCCCCCTCGTGAGGAGGTGGATCTGCAAAACAATTCATGGAGCCGTTCCAGGTTTTACTGCTGGTGCAGTTATCCAGCTAACTCAGGAATCCTGATGTGTGATACAGGTCCCTGGAGGACGAAGAACAGTATCGACAGACAGACCTGCGGACTGCTCCTCCCTGGCAATGATGATGGCAGTCCGAGCCGCCTCTCTGTAGTGCTTCAGGGCCATGTACAGCCGGAACAGGTACTTTGCATCCTGGGTTTAAAAAAAAAAAAAAAAAAAAAAGTCACGCTCATCACAGTGAAAGCTGTCAGTCAGGCTCTCCACCAATCAGCTAACACCAGGCCACAGACACACGCTCTGTATCCCCAAGGTGGTCACATGCTCGCCTGGCCACCCCACCCCGAATGTCCACCCGCCCGTGAGATGGGCATCCCCAGTCCAGACCCGCCGTGTGCCTGTATTGCCACGTACAAACGGGGCAGGGCACGGTTTTGAGCATTATTAGCGAGCAGCCTAGCGGCTGTACTCACATCTTAACTTTTTCTGTGTCTGGGGAGAGGGGAAACTCCAAACCAAAGCAGGCCAAAGCTAAACGGAACTACGGAGAAAGCTGCCTAGCGTTAGGGTTAGCGTGCGTGTAATGAACTCCGCCAGCAGGTGGCAGCAGTCCCAGGCGGCTACTCACAGCGATAGGCTAAAGGCGGGCCAGCGTGAAAATGAGCGTGACGAGAGAGATGAGGAAATGGATTAGAAACACAAATGGGAGTCATGGCAGAAATCAGGTAATCCACAAGACGGGTACAGCCTACGAACAATGGAGAATCGGTGAATGTCAAAACGCATGCGATTCAAGTCTGCAGTGATTGTTATTCACTAGCACTAGCATGAGGAGTTACTGTTATGGCATTCCACCCTCACTATCTTTGGCTTAGCTTTACTGAGCAGGTCAATGCAACACAATGGAGGACTCCAATTCCCTCTACATGAGGAGCAACCAACCCTGGACATGGAGAGCCACAGGGTTTGCTGGCCTTTAAGTGCTGAAAGTAGGAAAGCCAGCAGACCCTGCTGCTCTCCAGGGCCAGGGTTGGGGATCTCCGCTTTAGCCCTCAAGAAGTGGCTGTCAAACTGCACCGGCAAGAACAATGAAAAATTGGATAAGGCCAAGGCGCTGTGTACCTTGGGCATCCCATCACTCTCTCCCATCAAGTAGTCGATCAGCTGGTTCGTCAGAGCTTCGTCCTTGGCCTGTCCCACCTGGGGCGTGACGGCAATGAAAATCATTGCAAGGAGTGTTAAACGATGACACAAAAGTACAGATTTGTTCATATCCTGTCATACCCCGTTAAAGAGCAAACAAGCAGTAACGGAACTTACGGTCTCTATGGCCATCTCAATCGCCAGGTTGTCCTCGGTGTTGGGACACTTCAGGAAGTGCTTCAGGGCCTGAGACAGACGAGTAGGGAGGGGTGAGGGGGGAAGTGTAGGGTGTGGTGTGGTGGGGTGGGGGGCAGGGGGCAGGGGGTTCACAGACGTGCGTGTTAGAGGTGAGCTGCATTAACATCAAATTATTCAACGGTGTCTGTAGAACAGCATGCACTGTGCAAGTAATCGGGCACTACTGTGGAGAATGGCTCACAACTGCTTCGGTGCTGCATGAATGAATGTTGAGTTGAATAAATGCAGGAATGAATCCACCAATGATTCACCAGTGAATTGATTAATTAATGAAGAGTTAAAGGATGACTCACCCGGCTGTACTGGCCACACTTTTGGAAGAACTTGCCAGCTTGCAGGTGCTTCTTCTCACCCTCAAAGTACAGGGCGATGCTCTGGTAGTCCTCCATAGTGGCGTCAGACCCTGGCACGGGAAAACACACACAGCCAGCGTTGGGCAGTGGCACACGCATGCACACACGATACACACACACCATACCATACAAGCACACACACCATACACACACCCACACCATACACACCGCACACAAGGGCTTACCGATGATGTCAGCGTAGACCTCCATCTGGCTGTGTTGCTGAGCGAGCTGAAAGGCCTCGTCGTTGCACTTGGACAGGACCAGGAACTGGATGGCCGATCCGTAGTCACTCAGACGCAGGAAAAACCTGAGCCGGAACGGACAAGAGGATCACCACACAGTTATCCAATGAAACCACTAAATGGTTTCACTGAACAGACAAGGACATGCTCCTTTGAAGACTGATTGATGAATACTTGGTAGGGCCAACCAAATGCTTTCCCAGGGGTTAATGTTCTCATAAAGGGACACACCGTAACCTTTGAGACTGGCCCACCTGTTGGGGCGAACTCTGCAAAACGATCGCGATGAATTAAAGAAACGTTGACGGCGGGTGTCCTGACCTGGCCACCATCTTGGCTCCGTCGATGGACTGGGTCTCGCGCACGATGCGCACGGCCTCCTCGGGGTTGTTGAGGTGGTCCAGCTGCACGCGGATCACGTTGTCCCAGTCCTTGGCGCTCTCGTACGCCACGCCGGCTTCCTTGTACCTGGCAGGAAGTGAGCCGCAGGAAGTGGGGCGTGAGCCGCAGGTGTACACTGAGCCCTGGCTACGATGAAGGGAGATCTCTGAAGCAGCATAAAAAGAGAGGGAGAGAGGGAGAAGGAGGTGGACAGGTGTGTCACCGGCCTACCTGCCATCCGCCTCCTTGGCCTTGGCGTACTGCAGGTGGATCTTGGGTGAGGTCACCTGGGGCAGGAGTTCCCCCACTTTCGCCCTGAGAGAGACACAGGTAGAGTCCAAAAGTTAGCTTGTGTCATTCACCACAGAGTCATCCTCAGCCGTGCTGGACCATGGTTGTGCCATTCACCACAGAGTCATCCTCAGCTGTGCTGGACCATGATTGTGTCATTCACCACAGAGTCGTCCTCAGCTGTGCTGGACCGTGGTTGTGTCGTTCACCACAGTCATCCTCAGCTGTGCTGGACCTTGTGTTTCACCAGTATCTCGCTGTGCTGACCGTGGTCGTTACCACAGTCATCCTCAGCTGTGCTGACCAGCCTAAATAAGACATTACAGCTGTACCCACAGCCTTCACACTACACAGCTGGCCATGCAAGCTGACCCCTGGGCACAGCTCGCAACATTCTGCATTCACAGCGCGGAAGCTTGCAGGGAAAGCTCTGTCACGACGCCTCATAACGGAGTCCTATTCATTGGGTTTCCCCAAAGGAAAGGAGGGGATAGAGGCGCTGAAGCGGGGCCGGGGGGTAGAGGGCTGCGTGTGGCCCCGTCGGGGAGGGCGGGGCGCTCTCACCAGTTCTTGCAGCGGATGTAGACGGAGGCGGCCTTGTCGTAGTACTGGCCCTTCTCGTACAGCTGAGCTGCCTCCGAGAATTGCTGCGCAAACGAGAGAGAGGGCAGAACGGGGGGTTGTGCTTTTTGCTGGCTGCTTCACTCTCACTGCAAACCAGGCCCGTCTTACCAAGTTTTTAGTCCTGTAATTAAGTGTTTTAGTCTCGCAATGAAGTGCTTTAGTCTTGCGATGAGACCTAAACTCTGTTCTTTTCTCTCGAGTAGAAAATATTTGCTTGTTTGAAGTCACTTTTTGCTTGACAAGTGAAATTGTCTCACCCCATTGGCAAGTCTTGAAATAAGTCACCTCATCAGCAGTCTTTTTGTCTTATTTGGCAAGAAAGTAATAGAAATAAGACCGTGATTCTAAATATAACACTCAGGCATTCACTGACCTTCATGCTCTCCAGGATGGTCCCGCAGTCCTTTTTCAGCAGCCTGCTGGGGTGTTTAATCGCCTGATTGGCCCCTCGACGGATGTCTCCCATCCTGATGGACATCCGAGCCACGCCCCCTAGGCAGGCCTCATCATGCTCCTGAAACTAGGGAGAGGGGGGAGATTCATTACCAATAAAACTCCGGAAACAGGAGCGGCCAGGAAACTTCATACACAGACAGACGCATGTTCTCACACTCGCACACACACAAGCAGGAACGGTAGGGATAGAAGCATTCACCTTGTTGTCACCAGTTATTCCTTTTTCATAGTGAGCCAGTGCATTCACATAGTCTCCACTAGAGAAAATGCACAAATCATTAGACAGAACATGGACCAACATTTTATAAATTCAAGCAAATCCACAAAATGCAAAACTTGTGCAGCTGTTGTTAAAGTTCAGAGTCCTCCCATTTCAGAAGCCCGGTTTAAACAGAGCCGCCAGATGAGGAGGCGTTACTCACACAAACTCCAGCTGCACCGCGTACTCCTTGGATATGAAGGGAATCTGTGTGGGGGCCAGTCTCTTAGCCAGCTGTAGCGCACTGTCCCAGTGCTGGAGGTCTCTCCTCATCTGGAGCGCACACACACACACACACACAAACATGCACGCACGCACAAACGTATGTACACACAAACACACAAATTCAATTATGTAACGTAATTCTGTTTTCCTGCACAGCCATATTGTGAAATAAGGAGAGAGATTCAGAGACGGAGATGTGAGGGTGGGGTTATTCGCACCTCTAAGGCGGCGATGGGGCAGGTGGAGGCCAGGTAGAGATCCTGGGCTTGGTTGAAGTCGTTGGTGAACATGGCCAAGTGTCCTGCCAGCAGGTTCTGGTCCTCGATCCCCTGAGAGGGAAAGGGGTGAGACACGGCGCTCTCCTAAAGCTGAGGACTCTGCTCTGAATGTCGGTGGGGGGGGCGGGGCCTACCTTGATCCCCTCCAGTGACATCACCATGCCAACGTTGCGCACCATGCGATGCACGCGGATGGCCAGCTCCACCTCCATGTGGTGCATGCAGGCCCGGCCAAGCTCCGCCCACGAGTCCACGTTATTCAGGACCTTGCACAACTCCCACGCCTCAGAGAACCTGCCGCACACACACACACACACACACACACACACACACACACACACACAACACACGTACAGGCATTCGCACGTACACACAACACACGTACGTACACACTCACACACACACACACACACGTACACACAACACACACACACACACACATACACACAACACACACACACACAGGCAAAAAGACGTACACAAACCAAGACAGACAAGAGAGGTGAGAGTCTATAGATTAATATGCAAATACAGATATACACAGACAGACAGACATACGCACACACACACACTCTCTCTCACATGCACACACACACTCGCACTCACACTCAGACACGCACACACATACACATATATACACACAGACAGAGCCCAGGTGACCGCAGACTGACTGACACACATGCGTGAGCGTGCTCGTACCTCTTGAGCATGAGGACCTGTGGGAGTGAGCACGCTCAGTACCTCTTGAGCATGAGGGCCAGTGGGAGTGAGCACGCTCAGTACCTCTTGAGCATGAGGGCCTGTGGGAGGGCGCGTGCGAGCTCGGCGGGCGGCTGCTCCTTCCAGTTGCCGTGCAGGAACCCGTGCGTGCTCAGCACCACGCTGCTCGTCTTCCCGCTCGGCGTCTGGCACGTCAGCTCCCCGTTGTACAGCAGCAGGGGCTTGTGGGAAAACGGCAGCTTGGTGGCTCCCGCCAGGATGATCTTGGAGCCTGTGGGAAGGAGGAGGGAAGGGACCATGAGATCTGGCAACCCTGGACGAAGCACATGGCCAAGGTGTGATGTCACACAGTAAGTAGATACTGGTTTATTTAGCTTTGTTTCACACAAGGTGGTGTGGTCTGTAAATGTAACGAGTCTGGCAGGTGTGGTCTGTAAATGTAACTAGTCTGGCAGGTGTGGTCTGTAAATGTAACTAGTCTGGCGGTGGGGTCTGTGGACGGCACAGTGTCCTACCCTGGATGGTGTCCTTGTGGAAGACGTAGGTGTAGACCTTGTCGTCATCGTAGGCCACGAACACGCCCTTGTCCATGGCCCAGTTCTCCCACAGGACGCCTTTGACGGTGGGAGCGAAGTTGGGGATTTCGTACACAGAGTCGTTCACCTGAAAAGGGGAGAGAGACAGGCTGGTGAACACAGGCCTCCGCGGCTTACCCAGAGGTCCGTGCGGCGGACGCGGACGCGGGCGCGGGGAGGCGAGAGTCTCACCGGGCAGTACAGGAAGCCGTCGTTCTTGTCGTCGATGAAGACCAGCCGCGTGCCGTTGGGGTCGGGGCACAGCTTGCGGATGCCCAGCGGGTGCCGGTGCTCGTTGACGTACTGCCAGTCCTCGATGTAGAAGCACTGGATCACGCCGGTCTGAGCGGACGGACAGACAGACAGACGGACGGATCACAAACAGCGCGGCCACTGCTGAAACTGTCTCACGCGTGTGGCGCACGCGTACTGCTCTGGACCAATCAGGATTTGTTCCTTACGTCGGCGCCGTAGAAGAGGAAGTCAGCGGTGAGGGCGTGGGTCAGGATTCGACACTTGTCGTCCCGACCGGGGAACAGGCGCGTCTGTCTGTCCTCCTGAACCTCGTGCTCCTCACCCTCAATCTGAAGTGGAGACACATGCATGCACATGCACACGCGCAAGCATCCACACATGTACGCAAGCATGCACACAAACATACACACAGCTAGGTTGTAAGTGTGACCAGATGAATCTGCACCCCAAAAATGCACACATCACGCAAGCACACACACATACGCACAAAAACACGCGTGTGCATTGCACGCACACATACGCACACACGCACACCTGCACTCACCATGTGAAGCTGCACCTTCCCCTCAAACAGCGCAGCCGCGTAGTCAGAGTTCAGACACATGCTGGCCACAGTCCCCAGATACTCTGTGTCCTTCAGTTTCTCCACACCTACAGTCAGACACATCTTTCATTACCTTAATAACCACACTGAAGCCGGGGGGGGGGGACCGTTTTTACTACTCACTTGACAAAACTTAACAGACAAAATGTACATACTCACCACCGTCTCCAAGAGCATAGAACCATGCACGGTTGTTCATTCCCACGGCAACGTGGTCTGGTCCAACGCCAATGAAGTTGGGCTCTACCTCCACTTCCACGGCGATAGGGGACTCCTGTGGGGGCATGAGGGGTGAGACTCATGGGATGGGCAGCTCTAAGACTCTGCTATAGTGTGTGCGTGTTTGCGTGCGTGCATGAGTGTGCATGTGTGTGCAGGTGTGTTTATGTGTGCATGTGTGAGTGTGTGCAGTACTTCTGCTGTGATATATGTTGTCCTGGACATAGCTCAGAGGTTTGTGTTGGGACTCACCCCCTCCACCTGGTTGGCCACGGTGACCTCCAGCAGGGAGGTGAGGTAGGCCACCCTGGTGCCGCACGTGTCCCCCAGGATCGGCAGCTTGGTGAGGAACACGTGAAGCGTCCCGCGCTGGCTGGAGATCGCCAACAGCTGCCCGTCATCCGTCCAGGACAGCTGGTCCAGTCCTAACGGACACACACACAAAGGGGGGTGAATTTACTGCTGTAACAGTCTTCCAAAGCCTCAGGTATACAAGCAACAATTAATTAATAGCTCAGAAATTCAGCCTAAATATTTGACCTGAATAAAAATAAACCAACAGGCATTTTTTGAATGCCTTTTTTAATTGCATGACGCATTTGAATACTTGCCCGTTTTGGGATAAGCACTACAAGGAATTTAACAGGCTATGTTATCACCTCCCTTACCTTTCGTTTCATCATCCAGGTTGACAATGGCATACATTTCCTTCAGCTCGGTCAAGTCGTGAATCTTGATACTGAAACAGGAGAATGAGGAAAGATGAGTGACTGACATCAAATCTTTAATCTGAAAAAATTATTTTTAAAAACACACAACTGTGATTAACTTTAACAAAAAAACATGTTCCAGGCCGTGCTGGGCCATTTATTTTAAACCAGCAACCATGGTTCGTTAGCTTAATTTCTCTCACTGTTATGGGACTACAGAGCGTTGTCATTTTATTACTGGGTATTTGCTTCCGGAGGAGGGAGTCCATCGGCGCATTTACCAGTTGTCTCCACAGGAGGCAGCCTTGTTCAGGGACTGGGAGATGGCGATGCTGGTCAAGCTGTCCTTGTGGTTGTGGGCCTGAAAGAGCTCCTGGCCGATCTCCCGGATGTGCGTGGAGATCACCACGAAGTAGCCCTGCGAGAAGCCGATCATGATGTAGCCGTCTCCATACCTGTCCCACAGACAGAGAGACAGGGAAGGGGAAGAGGAGGGGAGAAAGGGAAGGAGGAAGGGAGAGGGGGATGGAAAAATGGAGTGAGGGAGAGAGAAATGTCAAAAGAAACGATCATTTCAGAGACAGTAACGGGTTTTGAAAGTAGCGAAAAACGAAGCGGGCGTCACTGTACCCCAAGCGGTGCGAGCGGGCTGCTATGGTCGTGGGACTCGGGGTGGCGCTCGCGGCGGGCGGCGATGGCGGTACGTGACGGAGCAGGAGAAGTCTTACCAGCGGTAGGCGATGATGGTGCCATAGCGCTGCTGGAAGGCCAGCTCGATGGGGTTGTCCGGGTCGTTCAGGTTGAAGAGAAACAGGGTCTTTCTCCCAACCACCACGCTCACCTGTGAGGATGGGGGGGGGGGAACGGACCCGGGTCAGACGGTTTTTGGCGCGGCTGCGAAGCCCGTGTCGCCGTGAGCGACGCGCCGGAGCCCCGCTCACCGTGCTCTCCCCTGGCGACGCCCTCTCGTCCGTCTTCATCACCGAGAACTGGACGTCCGTCGGATCCGACCGCACCTGGGTCTACAGGAGAGTAACAGACACTCAGTGCGCTACACCAGCGGAACACGTGGACTGGAACACACACACAGGTAAATAACATAAGCGCTATGAAACACGCGTGCACGCACACACAAACACACAACCAGGCACCCAGAAAGGGAACAGAACCAGAAATGTATGACATCCGTAACACATACAGCAGAGGGCAATGGAAGGAATGAATGGAATGAAGGGAGTGAGAGGTGGAGCGCATGAGGAAGGTGGAGGTGGGAAAGATGGGGTGAAGCAGCGAAGTATCGGTCACCTGCCGGATGGTGTCCCCCTCGTGGTTGCTCACGGTCACGTTGCGGTCCTCGCTGCCCAGCGCCAGGAGGTTTTGGGAGCTCCAGCAGCCGCACGTGATCCGCTTTGTGTGCTTACCTGCACAGCCAAAAAAAAAAACGAAAATCAAACACCTCCCCCTCCCAGAGACAGCCTGGGCCACACTCTTTATTACATTACATTACATTATAGGCATTTAGCAGACGCTCTTATCCAGAGTGACGTACAACAAGTGCATAGGTTTCATGATGTAGAGGCGCAAAAGAAACACTAGAGTGAAGTGAATCACCTCATCAATCAATTTAATCTTCATTCCTCAGTTTGGAATTCCTGATTGTAAATGCCGATTTGACTGCTTTACAACTCCATTCCTCAGTTTGGAATTCCTGATTGTAAATGCCGATTTGACTGCTTTACAACTCCATTCCTCAGTTTGGAATTCCTGATTGTAACCGTCAGGTAGACTCTGCATTGGCGTACCACACATTGATGCTGCATAGCAGTGTCGTACAATGGTTGGGCATTATGTTTTATGTTTTATGACTGAAAGGTTTGATTCCCAAATAAGACGTTGACATTGTGCCCCTGAGCAAGGTACCTAACCTGAATTGCTTCAGTATATATCAGAACTGTATGCACAGTACTATGTAAAAAATGTTAAAGTTGTGCAAGTCACTCCGGATAAGAGCATCTGTTAAATGTCTGTCATCTAAACTAATCTAATCACTATGGCCAGATAACACACACCCAACTGAACAGCTGAGTCGCAGAGGAGTATTATGCAATGAGGCAGGAGATTCCTCACTGCCTGAAATCAACCAATCGTGAACGGGTGGTACTGTGACCAATTGCGGTACGCCCCACAGGACTTCCGCCCACAGTTTCCATTTACACGGTTAAGAGCGAAGGAACGCGAAGAGCAAATGCTGACGAGAACAGGCCATTCAGCCCATTCGGGCTCATCATTTACGAGTCGAAGAAGAGCCTGTTTTGAGTGAGTTACAATGACAGAGAGACCCCGAGTTACCCAGGACAGGGATCTTGCGTGACGTCTGCTGGTTGTAGATGAGCAGGTTGCCCTTGGCAGTTCCCACCGCCAGCAGCGATGCAGTCTTCGACCAAAGGATGAAGGACATTTGATCCCTGCAAAGATCACAATGCACTGCTACAAAAAAAAAACCCACCAAAGGGCTGAATATGCAACCGGACAGCCCTTAATGTTACAAAACACAGCAGCACCGAGTCTGCATTGAGCCTTGCCACTGCACAGACTGCAGAAGATGCGTCACGACGCAAAGGGTACCACACGCTTTGCTTGTGCAGACAGCCATAGTCATTCTTCTTTTACTGTGCCACTGCAAGATGTTTTAAATTTCCGTTCTAAGTTCATTGAGCCTCTGTAAAATAACTCCAATAAATGTGCACTTGATACCATACTGTCAATGGTCGCTTTCCTACTTTGAGCTCACAGCTTTAAATCGGCAGCGATAATTCACAAATGGGACATAATGAATTACAATAACTGCCATTGTAATTGGAAGGATCATGTCATTCGGACGTAAAGGAGGGCAAATGCTTCCAGGCACTGACCTCATACCACTGTCAAGCTGAGATGTCTTGTTGACGTTGGCATCCCACAGGTAAATACTGCTGGACTTGTCAGCGATGACAGCCAGCGTATCTCCATCTTTATCCCAGTCCATTGCCAGACACCGTCTATTCGGGAAGAGTTGGACAAAGCGTTGTCATGCTCAAGCATTGCCTTCTTATTTCTAATGCAGAAATTAAAAATAATTTTAACCTGCGCGTATGCTACTTGGATAAAACAAGCAAGTTGGAATGAGAATATTCAGACAATAATTAAACAAGGGTTACGGAATAACAAGTTTCATGCTGTAAACAGATCAGATGCAGCTTTCTAGTATTTTCACTCACCCCGGCAAGTTCAGTTCATTTCTCCTTTGGCCATGTCGATCAAATATTTTTACCGAACTGTCAGGTCTTAAAAGAGAGGACATTCATTTTTAGACATATAGCATGACAAGCTACAAGATTTAGCGACTGCTTTTACATTTTTAGAAATTATAGACTAATAAGCACATAGCTTATGAAGCATCCCCATGCAGTCGCATGCATACAGTTAGACGCTAAAAAGACAAGAAACTAAATTGACGTTGGCTACGACGAGATGGCAGCAACTTAAGCGTCTGTTGAACTCAATTGGCAAGGTCGCTGTCTACTAACAGATCGTTGATCACAGTCCATAACCCATCTAGCTAACTTTAAATCTACAACGAACAACCCTGCTAACTTACCCAGCAACAGCGATATAATTCCCTAGTGTCTTCTGCCACTTGTACTGCAAACAAGATCCTTGCCAAGCTTTCTCCGAGAGAGTGAAAACACGCTGTGAGAAAAACAACGTAAAATAATCTTGATATAGAATTCGCTAGTTTGTAACGTTTGTGCAAATTACAAATGAACCGACGAACTTGAATCACGACTTATTAGATAGCTGATGCTGCTAGTTCGCTAGAAATGTAAGCTAGCTACCTTTAGCTAATCCACTAGTAGCCTGCGACCATTTTAGGCAATGCTACATAGCATCCACTACATGGCTATATGAATTACACCCTATCAAATAATAGGCAACATCGTGGAAAATAAAGTGGATATGAAATACAATTATACGCTTTACCTTCATTTTTGCGTTATGCAAAGACCTTCACCATCATTTTTTCTTAATAATATCCCAACATGCACCACTTTACAGCGTCTGCATCACCCATGGCGACCTAACGGTAACAACCAATCGCGTCGACATCAAACAATATGAGTTCATGCACTTCTGGGACTTGAAGTTATTTGGTCTGTAATCGTCAGGAAATTCTACAAATCACAATAGGCCTATTTCACAAGATGGCGTCAAAAACCGGATGTAGGGATACTTTGTTTCCGGTTACCGTTGCTACGGACGCAAGTCTATTTCTGACAGCGAAAAATTGAGCCTAAACAGCGACATGTGTTCTCACAGTCCCTGATAGCTCTGCCAACGTTCACTGTCCGATGTTATCCGCATTGTCAGTGAACGTTAAGCGGTCTAAACTGGACAAGGGCTATAAATTCTTTTTTGAGAAGTTTATATTCGGTTATGAAGGTAAGTATAACGTTAGCTCTGGTTCACCAGAAAGCTAAATAGCTAGCTTGCTAACCACATCAAGTTAGCCGATTAAAGAGATGTTTCACTTCGACATAACAAATTCTTTTCTGGAGGCGACTCCATTGTGTTTTCGTAGCGTGAAGCAACATCTGCTGTCCGTTAACAGCGTCTCTGTTCCTCTCGGTTGTCCCGAAAATGAATGAATAGGGAGCCTGACAACTGTGAGGAAAAGCGATTCTGTTAACATTGACGGTCAACAGGGGAGGCAAATGCTATGCAAGTACAATGTTAGGCTCCACAAAATTACTTTATTATACCGAAGTGAAATATCTCTGAATAAGTTTTGTACTACTGTTACTATTTTGTGACATGTTGTTTGTGCTGTACTTGTTCTAATAAAGATTTATATTGCTTGTCAGATCGCCTGTGTGATGGTGTTCAGTTCACTACCGAGCTGTTTGTTTTCATCGCTGATAAAAACTACCCACACATTTTTAAATCAGCTGATATATCTTAAGTTGGCTTGTCGCGATGTCAGTCAATACATTTTGTAATTACAATTAACAACTAAAATAAACGTGCATCTGCAGTTTCAACATTGAATATCCAAATATGTGCTTGCTAACAAGCTAGCTGGCTAAAACGTAATTTGCTAATCATAACATAACATATAGCTCGCTAACTGACTTTATGACATTCCAAGTTCCAGCGCACACCAAACTACGGAGGAAGAGGTCTGCATGCTTTTTCGCCGAGGCTCTCAACCAGGCGAACGTTTCCCTGCTCCTGTTTACAACCTGAGACACTTCTCCAAACCGCGCAAAGAGTACAGATGAGCTGCTTAAACTCCGAATAACTCGCGAAGTCGGTGTTTGAGGTGCTTGGCTAAGTTAGCTAGCTAGATGCGTTTCCTCTTTCAGTTTAAAATGAGCAATGACAGTGTTTCCAAACGTGTTTTTGACAATGTTGTCTTGATTATATAACCAAGGGCAAAGTATTCATACACATGAATTATTATTTTTTTGTTTCTCAAAGAGTGGTAGGGCCTATGTTTGGTGGAACTGTCATGGCAGGCGCACTGCCGCTACCCATCTTTACCTGTTATGAATTGTTTTCGTGTTTTTAGCCGTTCTCAAGCAGGCCAACTCAGACTAGAGTGCGGTACGAAAATGGAAAAAACTAGAACTGTTACAATCACTAGGCCTGTTTGATTTTGATTTGACAGTGAATTATATATTTTTGTATATTTAATATTTTTATTATTTTATATCTCTAACAGTAGGCAATACAGCTAACTTAGCCAAGCACCTCAAACACCAACATCGCAAGTTATTCAAATAGTTTAAGCAGCTCACCTGTACTCTTTGGGCCATTCCCTGTGAAATTTGGTGCCCCTACTTGAAAGGTCCTAATAGCAAGAAAATAAGGACCCCTTAATGAAGTCCGAATTATTGCCTCATTCAAATTTTAATTATTTAACGTTTTTGTTTGCTTATCCTTGATTGTACTGTCAAATTTTACTGATGCTAATGTTAAACTTGTTTTTCTCACTCAGTAGCCCATGAAGAAAAAAAAAGAAATTATTCAAAAAGTAAAAACGGCTGTCTTGTGATATGCCTGATTATAAACCGAGTTATATATATATTCGGAATTGTAATTTATATATTCAGAATTGAAGTTATATATTCGGAAATTGAATTTATATATTCGGGAATTGTACTTATATATCCAGAATTGAATTTATATATTCAGAAATTGAATTTATATATTCAGAATTGTACTTATATATTCGGAAATTGAATTTATATATTCGGGAATTGTAATTTATATATTCAGATGGCCACCACCATCTTGAATTGGCAACCATTGTGCAATCTTATTAGTCTGATAGTTAGTTTTTGTTACTTTCTGGATAATTGTATTTGTTTATTTTTTAATTTAACTTTCCTGAAGAAACACTATAGCCTTAAATATTTGGATATACATTTTTGGTGGAACACATTTTTGCATAAAAAAATACTTAAACAATATTTTTTGTAAATAGTTTATTGTTTAAAATATTTTCATTGTCTTTTTTTAAAACCATACTTAATGTAAAAATCACATATTTAGGATGACTCAATTTTCAACTTTGGGTCGTATGTTATAAGCTGATATGGTCCAACATCCTGGTAGACTACCTGTAGATTCTGTTCAATGGATGTTGTCCCATCCATTGTGGAATCTGTCCTTTGGTAGTTCTGGGATATGTAGTATTTCGGATATGGTTCTTAACTACTTCCAGGCTGGTTTTCTGGCATGGCTCCACATTGTCCAAGTATTTGATTAGCGCGATCCAAAGCTCTACTGCCGGGACTGTGGATTTGGTCTTCCGCAGCATTGCTTGCAGCTATTTTACTGATGTCTTCTATGATTGCTGGTCCTTGTTGTTGATTCCCACCAATAGGATGACCCTCTGAACTTTTGTGGTGCTGTTCTTCTCTGAGCTTAAGATGATGGTCTTTGGGCAAGCCATGATGCAAGGTGACATCTGTGAGAAGAGGAAAGTCTGAGTGTCCTCAGCATAGAGACTGTATGAAAAACAATGTGAGGAGACAACAGACTTAAGAGATTGCATGCAAAGGGAAAAGACGAGGGACCAAGCATGCTGCCTTGGGGGACGCCTGTAAGAAGGTCCTGAGCACAAGACAGGCAGCCATCCCAGGAAACCATCCATCCAGAGACGTAGGATCCAATCAACTTTAGAGCAGTGCCTGAGTGTAGTCAGGATTAGAGAGGAGGAACGTATTGTTTACAATGTCAAAACTTCATAAATTGCCAATAGTATAAGAACATAGGCAAAATGTGACTACTAAGTACAAATCAAAATAATAACTTAAAAAATTGCTTTAAAAAAACACAAAATGTTTGGTTGTGAATTTTACATAGAAAGCTCTTGGTCTATTTGAAATTTTGGAACACTGCCAGCTTTCAATCAACAGTTTTAAGCAGCAAAACTTGTCAGGCAAGTGACCTACCCCAAAGCAAAATCACTGTTTACAATAAAAATATGTCTAATTCCATCTTGGCTGAGAGCTGGACGGACCTGTGCTTATTCACCGTGCCAGCATTGTTAGGATAATGTCTAATTAACCCATGCTGATTTGGGTTGGCTAACTGAATTGAGCACCTTGGTGAGTAGACTTAATGATTTTCATGATCGCAACCACTTTTTTCAAGTAAAAATTATTTGATGTTTTCTCTGGAAAATAAATATTTTCAAATGTATTCAAACTGTTTTAAGTCTCTGGGCAAATTGACAAAGCTAAAAAAAGCATTTGGAAATAATTTTAAGTTAAGATAATTAGTATTACATTTGTGATAATTCTTTCTGACTCATGGTTCTTTTTATCTTCTTCATCTTTCTCTTCTTCTTCATCTTCTTTTTCTTATAATTATCAATAAATTGTACCATATGTGTCTTAATGTCTGAACACTCATGGGGGGTCTGTGGGAATGATTGCCTTGAATCAGTCTGTCTAAAAAGAGGTCATTGAAAACTTGAATTGACTTTGAATCACAATTGATCGTTTTCAATTTAATAATTTGGCTGACAATTTTAGCTAAAGCGACTTACAGAAGTTGAATCTAATTGAATACCTTTGTTGTTTCAGGAATTTATTTGAAAATTGAACACAAAGAATTTAAGTGACATATTTTATTTAATGCAAATAATTACAGTAGTAGTACAGTGTTACAGTGCACAAAAGACAAAAAGAATAACAGGTGTGCGTTCTCAGCACAAGTGCTTTCTATTAAAAATATTCCCAATGGATAATGGCTAAAACATAGTTTGATTTGAAATAAACTGCTACGATGCTCTAAAGTTTGATCTTGTGTGAAATATTTCAATTTTAATCTTTAGCATCAGCTATTGAGACAAGATCCTTTTTGCAAATTGAATTCTATGATAGAAGTCTAAATCTGAACTTCCATCTGTGCTTTATGTGTAGTATGCAATATTTGGGACGCTATCATTACACTATTTCACTATTGAAGGAAGGAGGGAAAAATCATGGATTTCAATGTATTTATGGCCCTTATATATATGATTAAAAAGCTGAAATGAGGACAGCACAGGAATTTATGTAAATATGATTATTGTCAAGGAAACTTGTATGTGAACCAAGAAAAAATTATGAATATATCTTTCAGTTTACTATAAATACAAAATATGTGAGGTAATGTAGCGTTATAATTGAAGTGCAGCTCACCAGGAGAAACATACTCGAAGTGGGATAAGATCATAACGTAGAACATGGGTTATGGCCAAAATATGTTCCTTAACATAATATTTTGACTGTTTAAAATAATTTTGAGGAACCTAAATAAATAAGGAAAGAAAATTTGGCACGCAAGATTTAATTGCAGGTCTGTTAAATAATTACTGAGCTTTCAGCCAGAAGACCTTCATCATCAAAGCATTTGGTATCAGTGATGCAAGCATCTTAAATAAAGCACTGAGTGATAAGAGTTCAAACAAGACATCTGGGGGCAATTAGAATCTCACATGCATAATATTTGGAAAACCACCCATTCAGTTTGGTATTTCTACATATATTGATTGGTATTTCTTTCGTCCTCGTTTTTTTTTTTTTTTTTTTTTTGGTGATTCAGACCAGTTTTTCAATATTTCCCAGGTTTCCCTTGTGTCCTGTTTTTCTGTGAAGTGTCTTTGTGACAGTGTCTCTGTACAAAACGTTCTATAAATTCCTTGCACGCAGCCAGAAGAAAAACCCTGTTAAAAAGCCCCTCTACAACCTGTCCGTCTAGCCTGTAAATATCCTGTCACACAGGTTCCCCCTCCTCTCTTTGTATGTTTAAAATAGAGAGACAAAAGCAGAGAAAATGGGAGTGAAAAAGCATTTCCCGCAATGGATTTTGTGATGCAAACTAGCAATCAGGTCTCAGTAAAATAATATGTAAAAGCATCAGTGCATGAAAGAAAGACAGTTCTCATATGTCCACCGACATGAATCATGAGTAAGAGTTACGCACACCCCAAAGAGTATTGGGTAGGAAGGAAAAGAATGACAAACTACAAGTGTTGTGCAATAATGACAGTCAGACAAAGCGATAGCAGTTCCACAGGAGCTTTGCTGAAATTTTTACATTTACATTTTAGGTTAGATAAATGTCAGCCCCAGTGACTGTTGTGTGACTAAAAGTGGACAAAGTGAACAGAGCCTGTTATTTTGAGCGTTAGTTCTATTTTCCTCTTAACATGAGCTATTGTCATGACACAGATCACAATAGATTTCTCATTGATTTGTTTTGTAGCCTGGAAAGCTATGTGAATGAAATTGATTACCCTTTAATCTGCATTAAGTTATATTTATTGTAAGAGTCTGGTAGTGTCAAGGACCCATGGGATGCTTGTAAATTATAACAAGTTATACTGTACATGCCTAAATATGAATTGTATTTTTTTATTTATTTCAGGTAACACATAATAGAAGATCAATATGTTCTGGGAGACCTTCATATCACTGGCTTTTGCCTTTGGTAAGAGGAAAAAAAAAGGTGTCTTTTTGGAAAAGGTACTTCAGTATGATCGAGCAGGTTTTGGAAACTGTGGTCCTGGGAGAACACTATGTGCTGTAGGCTGGTCTAAACCCTCATCCTGAACTGTCCCCCCATCAGCCTTCAAGACCCAACAGCTATTGTTGAAACCATTTAACTCCTTGAAGAATAGAATTTTGGATTTTTTTTTTCTAAATTCTAAGTCAGTCACAATTATTACATTGGTATTAGAAGGTTCAAGCCACAATGCAACAGCATTTTCAGGAACCCCAGAGCATAGAAATCGAACACACACATCCATTGATAATTGATCTTCACACTTTTCTTGTGTCACAGAGGACATGCACAATATATGTTCCTTTGATACTAAAATCATACTGAAAGAGCAATTCCGTAACACTTTCCCTGGATATTGTGTGCATGTTGTAAAATAAAGGCTAATAAATAGAACATGCTGATTGTTTAAGGAATATTCATGAAAAAATAACAATAACAATTATGCGCTTTACACGATAAGGAGCTGTTGATGAGGTATGATTTTAACGTTTAGTTCTACTTCTGTTTCCCTCTTTTTCTTAAATGAAAAGACGCCACTTTGAATGGAAACCTAAATTGTACATCCTGTACGTACCCATAACTGTATTAAGGCGCTTAAAAAAAAGAAATCTATTCACTGGAAATAACTGTTTACTCATTGTCACTGATCATATCTCTACTGTCTATAGCCTTGACTTCACAGGGTGCAGCACCTAGTGTGATTGCTGAAAAATCAGTATCTGCGATGGCTGATCAGAAATCAGCTGGGAGTGGCACTGCCGCCCTCAGGTTAGAGTTCACTTCCAATGAAAACTTCACTGGCGATCTGGCTAACTCCAGCTCCCTGGCTTTCCAGGACAGAGTCAATCTGATGAAGACACAGGTGAGTTACGCGCTGCATTACATCAAAAGGCACCTATGTAAGTAGAGCAGCTGGCTTGGTTGAAACTCGTTCAGTGATTCACAGAACATTTGCACCACCTTTCACAACTGGTCAGAGCCATTTAACATAAAAACAGAGTGCAATGCTGAGTCTCTGTATTTGAAGCCGTCTAACCAGATCTCTTACCTCGGGCTTTCCAGCTCACCCC
The DNA here is from genome assembly GCF_018555375.3 of Anguilla rostrata. Taxonomy (NCBI): domain Eukaryota; kingdom Metazoa; phylum Chordata; class Actinopteri; order Anguilliformes; family Anguillidae; genus Anguilla; species Anguilla rostrata. The sequence goes on from NC_057937.1 coordinate 8,431,596, forward strand.
TGTATTCCAGAATGCCTTTTCGTCCTTCCTTCAGCTGACGGGCGTACGCTTTAGGTGGGTGACAATACTTGTGAGCCCCCTGAGCAGGGGTTGACATAAGTGGAGCACAAGTATGCACGCGCAGCAAAAAGATGAAAGTGTGTGACTTTAAAAAGTTTATGTCATAACAACCTACCTAAAATAGATACAATTAACGTGCATTTTCATTGTTTTGCTATATATGCACTTATGTCAACCCCTGCCCATTAGTGATGGCAGTGATGGTGATGACAATCATGACAATGCAGAAAATAGGTACATTAATCACATGTGAATTTTAAGCCAAATAGTGCCACATATGGCTTCAACAAATTGGTCTACTCTTATTTTTGTGATTGTGAGCTAATGGTGTGAATAGACTTTATTGGCTTGACTTTGACGGGCAAATACAACTTCATTGTCAATGTGAACAATGCTGGTATGTGAAGACCAGGTACAGACAGTAAAAGTCCTCCCCAGTATTTTGTTCCGATCAGCTGGATCAGACAGTTAGCACTGTTCTTCAGCCAGGAGGTAGAACTAATTAGTGAAATCAGCCAGATGGGTTTGTGGGTGAAAGAAACACATGGCAGGACTCGTACTTTCTGACCCCTGGACTTTCCATCTCTGGCCTGGTGTAATTTCAGGACATGGCTCCCAAACGTGTAAGAGGCTGGTAGTAATAAATATGGCACTTGTGTTTCTACTTCCAGTGAGGATATGGACTCAGGAGAGGGATCAGGAAGTGGATTTGGGGGTGGATCTGGGTCTGGATCAGGACAAAAAAGTAAAATTCTCGTCAGTGTACACGGCTTCTCTTTCATGGGAGAACCTGGTGGAGTTCTGGTCCCGTAAGTAACGTATATGATAAAAATCAATGATGTTTTGAAACTAGATTTCAATGCTTGTGTAAGGTAGCATCTGCACAAACACTTTACCTTATTCTCCTTGAACAGTAAATACCAATGGCAGCCTGTCTGAAGCAGAGGCAGTTAATTACAGGAGACAGCACTATAAATGACAAGACAAGATTATAGTCATAAATTTATGGCTAACTGGGGCTGCTTTGGTTGTTTTTGCTTCCAGAGAGGAGGACATTCGCAATTTTGACAATGAGCACATCTTCTCATTTCGGATAGATGCCACTGAAGTTTTAAACAGGCAAGGCTAATGATGCAATCCATGAAGCTCTAAATTAGTTCCTGTAATTATAAGCATATTGCATATTTATTTTACACCTTTATACCACTGTAATATTATTACATAAAAAATCATAAGTAAGACAAGGATGAAAATACCATCAGCACCCACAATATTAAACATCAACCCCGCTTAGTTACGCTTTAGATGTAGTCGCTGTATTTGTTATTGTGGCTTTACTGTTCGTCCGACAGGCCCCTCGTCACCACGGCAGATCTGGTCTTTAACAGTTCCGGCATCGTGCCCCGCATCGATCAGGTCGTCAAAACCCTAAAGCAGGCCATCAACGACGGGACTGTGACCATTCCGATTATTCTCACCTCAATCAATGCCACCAGTCAGTTCCCTCCTCTGATCCACTTCTCTAATTTACGGCAGTGCACCATGACCGTCATGAAGAATATTTTTTCTCATACATTTTAATTTTGTGTATTACATTAGGAAGCTAGTTTTTTATTGTTTAAATGTTAATGGAATGCTTTACCACCAATTTTAAATACCAGAACAGCAAGGTTGTCAGTTTGACGGCACACACATTTACTTGTATGGTTGTCTTTTCATGACTTTTCATAAATATTTATGAGTTAAATACCCTCTTTGCAATTACAAAATCAGGATCACAAATAAGTGTTAGATACTATGTAGACAATGATGTGCCCATGACCTACCCTCATCATAATTTATGCTCTTTTTAAAATAGATGTTACACCAGCTATAATTGCACCCCCGACTGAATCTGGAACTCCTACAGGTACAGTTACCACTATGGATCACTATTTTGTGTTCACTACTAACAAAACTGTACCGTTGATTATCATGTGACCTTTTAAAAAAAAACAAAAAACAGGCCACCGTTTTTAGAGTAACCCAGAAGTAAATGCATTAAATTCTAAAATGGCAGAGACAATAGTCAGAAAGAGACACAGGGTTTTCTGTTCATAGTTTTCACTTAAAATCCAACAACCAATTTAGACACGCAAAAATGAGCTGAGTCACTGGTGTGATCACGTGCTTCAGTTGAGCTGTAAGGTGCTCATTATCAACAAAAAGCAGCAGAACTGTGTCTGTCCAGGACTGGGGCGGGGACATCTGAAATACCAATTGCATTAAGGTCACCATAGTCTCTTCAGAATTCCAATGCTTACTATACATTTTTGGTTGTGCTTTCCATAGGCTATCACTGAATAACACTAACTGCAAAATTGCATTGTACTACTGCAAGTTACTTTGCTTTGAAGTGTCCTGAAGGGTTATGTTGTGTGTCATTCATGCACTGTAACTGGGTCTCCTTCCCGACTCCAGGTGACACAGAGAGTGAATCGCATCCCATAATACTGGTTGCTAAGTGTGTTTCTTTCCTCTATAGGCCCCCCATCCAGTGGTGTGTCACCTGTTCCTCCCTCAGTGTTCAGCTGCTTCCTGCTGGCCTGGTGTTCCCTGTTGCTGGGTACAGTGCTCAACTTATCATGAAACAAAGATGCTCACACACTCACGCAAGCACAATACACACACAAAACACATTGTCTTGGGCAGCATTTTAATCTATTTATCTATCAATTTATCTATTTATCTATCAGTTTTATCATAATCTTAATCAAAAATAAGAACACTAACTGAAAGGCATAAGGAATTCACCAGGAGAGTGTCAGAGTTTAATTGTAGAAAGTCTTTTCATCCAGTTTTTAACCTCAGCTAAGCAGTGATATAAAGCAGTTAATTTATTCATATCATTTGGCCTTACAGGGAGGTACAATTGTGTGTCATTTACATAGCAGTGATACGAGATATCGTGACGATGGATAATATGACCTACGGGTAGTATATATAAAGAGAAACTTGTCCAAGATTTGAGCCCTGAGGTACACCAAACATGATCACTGAAATTGATGACCTAAAGCCACCAATTGACACAAAAAATTGGCTGTTTCACAAATAGGAAGAGAACCAGTTAAGAACAGCCATAGATACCAACCCACTGTCAGTCTACTAATTAGAATAGCATGATAAATGGTGTCAAGCAGAACCAGAACAGAAATGTCTCCTGCATCAGCAGCCTGCAATAAATCTTTAGCTACCCTAAGAAGGGCTGTTTCAGTGCTGTGCATCTGGCGAAAACCAGATAAAATTTACTCAGCTGACAAAATTTCTGTGAAAGTGGCAATTATAAAAATATGACCAATTCGGTTTCCTACAGCCTTTCAGAGTGATTTATACTCTGGCTTTGATTTGTATGCGTGTCATTTGATTTGAATTAATCATTTAAATGCTGTTTGATTTCTCATTAAATGTCTTGTGCTGCCTTTCCTGTGAATTAGACTATAAAAATCAAGCCCAAGCCACTTCAAGCCTGATGCTTGTCTAGTCTTGTGTTTTCTTTTTGGGGAAGGGGATTTTACACTGCTGTATTGTATGCAACTGTGTAATAAGGAAGCAGCATGCAGGTGTGACTTCCCCATGTGATACGGGCGCTGTCCATGGTGCCGATTGTGACTCATGCATAAGACATGTACTGTCCATGGTCCTGATGAGGCAAATGTCCGGTAAATTTATGCTCTGGAAAGTATTCCTCCATTTTAAAGTAATTTTTGGTAATTCTCATGAATTACCGGTGATTTAATTAAAAGTTTTAAAAACTGTATTGGATGCTTAGCGTTAATTTCTGACTAATTGTGTGCGACTACCGTACAAACACAATAATGCAAAAACAAATATAGACTTTCTCCAATTTATTTCCTCAGGCTTTCAATTTCCAGTCTCATTTTATCTCATATATATTTGAAATACAGTACATCACACCAGCAGGCATGAGTGACACTTTATTCAAGTCTCTTCCAGATATGTTATGTATAAAAACTGCATAATCTTTACACACACACACACACATAAAAATCTTTAAATCAGGATATGAAGCATAACAATTTCAGAGCATTTTCTTAACTATACAGGACATCAGGAAGCATAATATACTGTAAATACAGACACTGTCCCAGATTAAACAGTTAAAGATATTAAATTAACACATTTTGTACATTCTAGAATATTTACATATGTGTAACAGTTACTCAGTAGTCCACGTTACCATGCAACATTCTGAAATACAAACAGTTAGTATTCCAACACCAATTGCTGGCTTTTGTTATCAAAAAAAGACAATAATTTTAGAAGCATTTTTACTTTTTTTATAAGTACACATTTTATGTCATTCTTTTTGAGAAAACACAAAAACCCAAGATCAAGCCCAAGATCAACTATGCTGATTGGCAGGTCTTCATTTTATACAAGATACAACAGAAAATTTAATTTTGAAAGCCAATTTCATTCTGTTTAGGCTCAGAAAATATAGCAGATAAATGTCTTGTGTTCAAATGTAAATGGCAGCTGAAGGTATTAGGCTTCCCTACAAACAGCGAGATCATAAGCCTCCTGGATGGAGTTAGATAGGTGGAGATAGATTGAGACGGATGGTTGGAGATGGATGGGGAATGTGGATGGAGATGATGGGGTAGATGGATGGGGAGAGGTGGATGGAGATAATGGGGAGATGGATGGGGGAGGTGGATGGAGATGATGGGGAGATGGATGGAGATGCATGGGGGAGATGCATAGAGATGATGGGGGAGATACATGGAGATGATGGTGGAGATGAATGGAGATGGATGGGGGATGTGGATGGAGATGATGGGGAGATGGATGGAGATAGATGTAGGAGGTGGATGTAGATGGATGGAAAAGGATGGGGGAGGTGGATGGAGATGATGGGGAGATGGGTGGAGATGCGTAGAGATGATGGGGGAAATGAATGAAGATGGATGGGGGTCGTGGATGGAGATGATGGGGGAGGTGGATGATGAATTTTTGAAGGTTAGATAGAGGAAATGATCTGTGCTGCCAGGAATGCCAGGGCAACAGCGAAGGGAACCGAAGAGGACTTGCTCAGTGGGGAGAATCCAGATGTTGTAGCTGAAGGTGTGGTGGTGGTTGACGATAATTCTGAAGGTTGGTCAAAGAACAAAAAAAAAATCATTCATTTTTCAGTTTTGTCCGTTAATTTCGTTGCATTTTGCATATGATAAAGGATTAATTATGCTATTAACTTGTTTGTAATTCTGGTTCTTTGTTGAGTGAGTCTGAATGGGATAAAGACAGGCCGAGAGCATCATGTGGATAAGTGCATGTGTGCTTCAATTGCAAATATATGAATTTGTCAAAATCCTTGTACTTACGTGCAGCGACACTCCCAGGAACAATATTCAGGGAAATTTGCCCTGACGTCAGTGCTTGGTTCAAAGCAGTCTCTACAGAGGAGGTGGTGGGAACTTCTGTTGGGCTCTTAAATGTCAGGGTAATGTCAACACCAATGGACCCATTCCTGAAATGAAGAGAAAAGGGGATCTTTAAAGGTAAACCCTGGGACATGGCATTAAAGCAAAATGAGTGGGGCTACAATGACAGAGCTCGTTAAAATATGAGAAGATACACTGACAGGAAACCGTTCCACAAACGCAGCAGGTTGTGCTTTGAAATAAACTTGCCTCATGTGCAGCATCTTTCTTATGTTTTATGTTGTGCTTATTGTGTGCAAGACAAATTCCCCCCCAGGGCAATAAGTTTCACCCATTCATCCATTGGCAAGCTAAAACCATTGAAAATTGAATGAATGAAACTATTTTCAAAAATGATGATGTTCATAGCTAGCAAGTGCTGGGGAAAATATAATCCACTCTGAGTTTAAAAGGATTACTGTGATAAGGTTCAAATCCAGGCCTGGGCCTTTCTGTGTGGAGTTTGCATGTTCTCCCCCTGTCTGTGTGTGTTACCTTCAGGTACGCCGGTTTCCTTCCACAGTCCAAAAACATGCAGGCAGGCTAACTGGTGACCTTCTTTCTGTGAGGTAACAGTGCTTTCAACTGCACCATCTTGCTACCCAGAACATTGCCCACCACCAAGACCAACTAAAATTAATTTCAGCAGAATGCACTCACCAAAACCTATTGACTTTGGAATTATTGAACGATGAGGAAAAACTGGCCCTGTAGACAATGTTTACCTAAAAAAAAGGGGAAAATCAATTAGCAAAAAGCCAAAAGGTATAAAAATGTTCAGATGTAAGTGCTTTATCCATCAACAACTAAGGGTAATTAAATCCAGTCAGATCAAAACACATTCGTAGGCCTGTCCCGTCGTTTTCTGACGTGCTTTCTGCCAGCCACCAGTGCCTTTCTACTGTGCAGTTCATCATCTTTTCAATTATTTTCATTTGGAGCAGACCAGCTGTTCTTGCATAATTAGAAAGGAACAGCCCTGCTGACTGAAACTTTATCCCCCTGGGTGTGAAACTATAGTCAAATGCTGAGGCCACAGGCGGCACTGGCCAAATGAATATTTGATACTAAATTGTAGGATGGGTAACTACACTAAAGATGAGTTCTGTATTAAGGCACACCACTCAATTACCCATTGTATGATGTGATTCACACATGCATATTTGCACCTATATACGCACTAATAATTTGTATTTGTTCAAATCGAGAGCATACCTCAGCAGTGACGTTAGCGGCCAGATTGGTGAACTGTTGTGAGTTTTGGTCAGACAGCTCCTGAGTAAACTGCTGATTCAGTCGGAACTCAAGCTCCACGGTCGCCTGCCCATTGCTGGGTGATGCAGTGGAAACAGCCACATTGGGAACAGTCACTGCTGCGGTCTGACCACCGGATCCTGCAGTTGCTGCTGCAGTTTGGACTGCGGGTCCTGCAGTTGCTGCTGCAGTTTGGCCTGCGGGTCCTGCAGTTGCTGCTGCAGTTTGGCCTGCGGGTCCTGCAGTTGCTGCTGCAGTTTGGCCTGCGGGTCCTGCAGTTGCTGCTGCAGTTTGGCCTGCAGGTCCTATAGTTGCTGCTGCAGTTTGGCCTGCGGGTCCTGCAGTTGCTGCTCCAGTTTGCCCTGCGGGTCCTGCAGTTGCTGCTGCAGTTTGGCCTGCGGGTCCTGCAGTTGCTGCTGCAGTTTGGCCTGCGGGTCCTGCAGTTGCTGCTCCAGTTTGCCCTGCGGGTCCTGCAGTTGCTGCTGCAGTTTGGCCTGCGGGTCCTGCAGTTGCTGCTGCAGTTTGGCCTGCGGGTCCTGCAGTTGCTGCTGCAGTTTGGCCTGCGGGTCCTGCAGTTGCTGCTACAGTTTGGCCTGCAGGTCCTGCAGTTGCTGGTACAGTTTGGCCTGCAGGTCCTGCAGTTGCTGGTACAGTTTGGCCTGCAGGTCCTGCAGTTGCTGCTGCAGTCTGAAGTGCAGGTCCTGTAGTTGCTGGTACAGTCTGGCCTGCGGGTCCTGCAGTTGCTGCTACAGTCTGAAGTGCATGTCCTGCAGTTGCTGGTACAGTCTGACCTGCGGGTCCTGCAGTTGCTGCTGCAGTCTGAAGTGCAGTTCCTGCAGTTGCTGGTACAGTCTGACCTGCGGGTCCTACAGTTGCTGCTGCAGTCTGAAGTGCAGGTCCTGCAGTTGCTGCTCCAGTTTGGCCTGCAGGTCCTGTAGTTGCTGGTACAGTCTGGCCTGCGGGTCCTGCAGTTGCTGCTGCAGTCTGAAGTGCAGGTCCTGCAGTTGCTGCTGCAGTCTGAAGTGCAGTTCCTGCAGTTGCTGGTACAGTCTGACCTGCGGGTCCTGCAGTTGCTGCTGCAGTCTGAAGTGCAGGTCCTGCAGTTGCTGCTGCAGTCTGAAGTGCAGGTCCTGCAGTTGCTGCTCCAGTTTGGCCTGCAGGTCCTGTAGTTGCTGGTACAGTCTGGCCTGCGGGTCCTGCAGTTGCTGCTGCAGTCTGAAGTGCAGGTCCTGCAGTTGCTGCTGCAGTCTGAAGTGCAGGTCCTGCAGTTGCTGGTACAGTCTGACCTGCGGGTCCTGTAGTTGCTGCTACAGTTTGGACTGCGGGTCCTGCAGTTGCTGCTGCAGTCTGAAGTGCAGGTCCTGCAGTTGCTGGTACAGTCTGACCTGTGGGTCCTGCAGTTGCTGCTGCAGTCTGAAGTGCAGGTCCTGCAGTTGCTGGTGCAGTTTGGCCTGCAGGTCCTGCAGTTGCTGGTACAGTCTGACCTGCGGGTCCTGTAGTTGCTGCTACAGTTTGGACTGCGGGTCCTGCAGTTGCTGCTGCAGTCTGAAGTGCAGGTCCTGCAGTTGCTGGTACAGTCTGACCTGTGGGTCCTGCAGTTGCTGCTGCAGTCTGAAGTGCAGGTCCTGCAGTTGCTGGTGCAGTTTGGCCTGCGGGTCCTGTAGTTGCTGGTACAGTTTGGCCTGCGGGTCCTGTAGTTGCTGCTGCAGTCTGAAGTGCAGGTCCTGCAGTTGCTGGTGCAGTCTGAAGGGCAGGTCCTGTAGTTGCTGGTGCAGTTTGGCCTGCGGGTCCTGCAGTTGCTGGTGCAGTTTGGACTGTGGGTCCTGTGGTTGCTGCTGCAGTCTGAAGTACAGGTCCTGTAGTTGCTGCTGCAGTTTGGCCTGCGGGTCCTGCAGTTGCAGTAGATTCAATTATAGTCACTGAATCAGTGATGTCAGATACAGCTGTTGATTGAGTGTTGGCATTATGCTGGGTTACAGTGGGTTCAGTTACAGCAACTGAACCAGTGGTGCTAGGTAGACCTGTTGGTTGAGTGTTGGTATTAGGTTGGGTTACAGTAGGCTCGGTTACAGTAACTAAACCAGTGGTGCTAGATAGAGCTGTTGGTTGAGTGTTAGTATTAGGTTGAGTTACAGTAGGTTCAGTTACAGTAACTGAATCAGTGGTGCCAGATAGATCTGTTGATTGAGTGTTAGTATTGGGCTGGGTTACAGTAGGCTCACTTACAGTAACTGAACCAGTGGTGCTAGGTAGACCTGTTGGTTGAGTGTTGGTATTAGGTTGAGTTACAGTAGGTTCAGTTACAGTAACTGAATCAGTGGTGCTAGATAGAGCTGTTGTTTGAGTGTTGACATTAGTTTGAGTTACAGTAGGCTCAGTTACAGTAACTGAATCAGTGGTGCTACGTAGACCTGTTGGTTGAGTGTTGGTATTTGGTTGGGTTACAGTAGGCTCGGTACAGTAATGAACCAGTGGTGCTAGGTAGACCTGTTGGTTGAGTGTTGGTATTAGGTTGAGTTACAGTAGGTCAGTTACAGTAACTGAATCAGTGCTGTAGGTAGACCTGTTGTTGAGTGGTGTATTTGGTTTGGTTACGTAGGCTTGGTTACAGTACTAAACGTGGTGCTAGAAGACTGTTGGTTGAGTGTTGGTATTTGGTTGGGTTACAGTAGGCTTGGTTACAGTAACTGAACAGTGGTGCTAGATAGGCTGTTGGTTGAGTGTTAGTATTAGGTTAGTACTGTAGGTTCAGTTACAGTAACTGAATCAGTGGTGCCAGATAGAGCTGTTGATTGAGTGTTAGTATTGGGCTGGGTTACAGTAGGCTCACTTACAGTAACTGAACCAGTGGTGCTAAGTAGACCTGTTGGTTGAGTGTTGGTATTAGGTTGAGTTACAGTAGGTTCAGTTACAGTAACTGAATAAGTGGTGCTAGATAGAGCTGTTGTTTGAGTGTTGACATTAGTTTGAGTTACAGTAGGTTCAGTTACAGTAACTGAATCAGTGGTGCTAGGTAGACCTGTTGGTTGAGTGTTGGTATCAGGTTGGGTTATAGTAGGCTCACTTACAGTAACTGAACCAGTGGTGCTAGATAGACCTGTTGGTTGAGTGTTAGTATTGGGCTGGGTTACAGTAGGCTCAGTTACAGTAACTGAATCAGTGGTGCTAGATAGAGCTGTTGTTTGAGTGTTGACATTAGTTTGAGTTACAGTAGGCTCAGTTACAGTAACTGAATCAGTGGTGCTACGTAGACCTGTTGGTTGAGTGTTGGTATTTGGTTGGGTTACAGTAGGCTCGGTTACAGTAACTGAACCAGTGGTGCTAGGTAGACCTGTTGGTTGAGTGTTGGTATTAGGTTGAGTTTCAGTAGGTTCAGTTACAGTAACTGAATCAGTGCTGCTAGGTAGACCTGTTGGTTGAGTGTTGGTATTTGGTTTGGTTACAGTAGGCTTGGTTACAGTAACTAAACCAGTGGTGCTAGATAGACCTGTTGGTTGAGTGTTGGTATTTGGTTGGGTTACAGTAGGCTTGGTTACAGTAACTGAACCAGTGGTGCTAGATAGGCCTGTTGGTTGAGTGTTAGTATTAGGTTGAGTTACTGTAGGTTCAGTTACAGTAACTGAATCAGTGGTGCCAGATAGAGCTGTTGATTGAGTGTTAGTATTGGGCTGGGTTACAGTAGGCTCACTTACAGTAACTGAACCAGTGGTGCTAGGTAGACCTGTTGGTTGAGTGTTGGTATTAGGTTGAGTTACAGTAGGTTCAGTTACAGTAACTGAATCAGTGGTGCTAGATAGAGCTGTTGTTTGAGTGTTGACATTAGTTTGAGTTACAGTAGGTTCAGTTACAGTAACTGAATCAGTGGTGCTAGGTAGACCTGTTGGTTGAGTGTTGGTATTAGGTTGAGTTTCAGTAGGTTCAGTTACAGTAACTGAATCAGTGCTGCTAGGTAGACCTGTTGGTTGAGTGTTGGTATTTGGTTTGGTTACAGTAGGCTCGGTTACAGTAACTAAACCAGTGGTGCTAGATAGACCTGTTGGTTGAGTGTTGGTATTTGGTTGGGTTACAGTAGGCTCGGTTACAGTAACTAAACCAGTGGTGCTAGATAGACCTGTTGGTTGAGTGTTGGTATTTGGTTGGGTTACAGTAGGCTTGGTTACAGTAACTGAACCAGTGGTGCTAGATAGGCCTGTTGGTTGAGTGTTAGTATTAGGTTGAGTTACTGTAGGTTCAGTTACAGTAACTGAATCAGTGGTGCCAGATAGAGCTGTTGATTGAGTGTTAGTATTGGGCTGGGTTACAGTAGGCTCACTTACAGTAACTGAACCAGTGGTGCTAGGTAGACCTGTTGGTTGAGTGTTGGTATTAGGTTGAGTTACAGTAGGTTCAGTTACAGTAACTGAATCAGTGGTGCTAGATAGAGCTGTTGTTTGAGTGTTGACATTAGTTTGAGTTACAGTAGGTTCAGTTACAGTAACTGAATCAGTGGTGCTAGGTAGACCTGTTGGTTGAGTGTTGGTATCAGGTTGGGTTATAGTAGGCTCACTTACAGTAACTGAACCAGTGGTGCTAGATAGACCTGTTGGTTGAGTGTTAGTATTGGGCTGGGTTACAGTAGGCTCAGTTACAGTAACTGAATCAGTGGTGCTAGATAGAGCTGTTGTTTGAGTGTTGACATTATTCTGAGTTACAGTAGATTCAGTTACAGTAGTTGAAGCTGTGTTGCCAGGCAGAGTTGTTGAGTGTGTGTGGATATTAGGTAGGGTTGTACTGGACTCACTCATAGTTACTGAATTTGTTTTGCCAGGACTTGTTTGGCTACTTGCGCTTGTTTCTATAATAGCATTTGTAGTTTCTGAAATCATAGTGGTATCAGGTTGCGTTGTTGAAACAACAGTTCCTTGAGTATGTCCTAAGAAACACATACAGAAATTGGCATTCAATAATTTCAAAGTTTAAGCTCTTAAGCTTTGTTAATATATCACAAAGTATCACAGTTTGGAGAATATACATCATGAAATCAGTGCCTCTGTAAAACAATACTTTCCCACTTTTCTAAATTATATATAGATGAAGATTACAGAGATAGACACGAAATGTATAAATAATTACAGGAACTCACATAAACCTCAGTATTCTTTTCCCACCCTAAGGATCTTGTTTAAAGCTCATATAATACAACAACAAGAAGCTGACATAGATGAACGAATAAGCAAATAATTCATGAATACAGTGTTATAAATACATATTACAATGGAGCCGGCTGACAGGCAAGCCAGATGTCAGAGTAATGTGATGAAGAAAATCTCTGGGACAGGACTAGTAGTATCTTTACTATTTAAATTCTGCTTAAACACTCCATGTGCATGGCCGCTGTTATGAATTCTCTGGCCTGGGACAAAATATATTGGGAGAGTTTCCCCCAGTATGTTCTGCAACAAATGTAAAAATAGTCACAACCCGTATGCCCCTAACACTCCAATCGGGCCCATGCCCGGGACAATGTGTCCCAGACCCGCCCCCACCCCCCCCCCCCCGCAACCCCCCTCGCTCCCATTGGCGGCTTTTTTTTATACACATGGACTAATAAAGCGTTTCATTATGAAGAATATTTTTTTGTCTGTAAAAACATTACATTCAATACAGAAGCCACAGTCTATCAGGAATTTCTTTTCTTTTAAGATTGAGCGGATAGAATGTACTTATAATGGACATCAGTTTATCTCTTTGATTCTACTCTCTGTTGGCGTGTCTGCACTTAATCCAGGAAGGTCATTTGACAAAAACTACAGAAATAGTGTCCTACACTTTATATCCTCTGTTGCAGAAAAATAAATCAACTGATATTGTGATGTAAGCCATGCTAATCATCTGACTATTAGGTCAATGGTCAACATGCATGACCTTTTAACGACTATGGTTGTTCTCTAATGCCCTCTCTGTGTTTCCAGCTATTTGAAAAATGCAAAAATGCAGACGGGTGGGGGAACCTGTGTTCACGGGACATGAGTTAGTTTACTGGAAGAACAGGTTGTGGACGGGTGATTGACAGCTTGATGGAGTTTCCGGGAGGAAGTGAGTAAGGTAATAAAAGCATAGGATGAATTTTTTGATTTATTGCCATTTAGCTGTAAATATATAGTAGATATCATACACTGTGGTTGGCGTGTCATATTAATGTTATATATATATATATATATATATCAATGGCTATTTAAAAGTCAGAAGGTTGTGATTTTAATGTCTGTCCAAGGGCGGGTATTTATAATGTCATTATGGTGTCATAATGATGTCACTTACCTATCAGGAGGATGACAAACAAGTAGTGTAGGATCATCTTTCCTCTTGCTTAACCTCAGAATCTCTGAAAAACGCAATCACTTCATTAACATCACTGACGCGATTTCTTTCATTAATAAATGTTAGTCTCATATTTTTATTCGTTGTGCTTATTTTTATTCATCTTATGTTAATCATTCAAGCCAGTTTAAATACTATCATTGATCCACAAAGTATTTAAGGCTGTTTTTAAGATGTAATCATTTGTGCTTCATTGTTTACCTTTATTGTTTAATCTGTGGATGAATATTGGCAAATCAGCACAGAAAAATATCAATCAGTTCATTACATGCACTTCAAAGTGACCTTTAAAACACACACCATCTAGAGTGATCTTTCTTTTATAAAAGCAAATCCTGCATGGACACAGAAAATCTTACACTGTAATTGTATTCTAGTGATATACCATTTATTTGTATCATGACTTATTTAGAAAATTATTACACTGCTTTAAATAATAAAAAAGCTTGGGATTACATGGCAAAGTTTTAGCTCATAAGCACTTATTTATTTACATTGTGAGTAGAGAAGGATCATCAGTTAAAAGCAGAAACATTTTTCATAGTAATCTGACAGTATTATCTGACGGTGAATCATTTAATCACGCACGCACTCACTAAAATATGAAACAAAGATCTTGTGACAAGAGCTATGGAAAACACAACATCTTGAAGTTTCTTAAGTTCACCAGATGAACTGGCTGTGGTTAGACTCCCAAAGTCTGTTTAATCCACAAAAACGTGTGTAAATCCATAGATTTAAGACCTTCTATTGGTCTTCTATAGACCAATAGAAGGCCCTATAATAGTGGTAAGAAACTCTGGTCCTGGAGCGCTGCCAATGTTTTTGGTTTTTGTTCCATCTGAGCAGAACTGCTGGAGTTTGGTGGATAATTAAGAGCCTGAATGATGAACAGCTGTGTGTCTCCAGCACACCTGGTCACCTGCGTGAATTAAGCTTAATAATTAATGCAATTATGTAGTTATGGGTTTGGGTGGAACAAAAACCAGGAACATCTGTTCACTTCTGGAAGGGGGTTACCTATCCCTACCCTATGGAATTGCTGCATATATCGCTACAATGTATCCAACAGATCCTGGATGAAAATTAAGCCATGGTATTCTGGGTCTAGTCAGCACTGCACAACAGATTTTTCTTTTTCTTTATCATGTTCATTGTTGTCATTATCATCACCATCATCATCATCATCATCACCAAACAGTATTATTGTAAGGGAACAGAATTCAGTTTTTATGGTAAACACTACTTAAAATTATATAAATTGGAAATCATGCTAAAATAGAACTCAGCTGGCTTGTAAATGAGTGCAAAGAAATTAGTATATATGATGGCAACGGCTGTCGCTAACATCTGCTTTACTTACCAAATTTTTCTTTATGCAGAATTATCCAAAGTCAAAATTCAGAGAAAAAATAGACAAATCAGCTTTATCATAGGGACCACCTTCTATGGTGGGACTCTTCCTCAACTCCTCCAGAAAAAGTGGAAACCTGTCGTCTTATTATAGTAGTATTAGCAGTGGGGGGTGGGGTGGTAGGGTGGTGGGGAGTCAATGAGATATTTAAAATTTTTGTTGACTCGTGTAACTAGTTGTGCAACTGCAGTTCAAAAGTAAGGGCCTAACAAACCCACTGTCTTGGGCTTTACCCTGACCGCCATCCCTTTTAAAGCCAATGGGTATTGCATTCTAAAACTACCTGGAATGTCAAACTTCCAATTAGCCTTTTAACATAACTTCGTAGTTGTGGATGTGGGGTTTGCTGATCTGAACTGCATTAAAAATTAATCAATACAGATCATTCTTACCAATATCCAGTTACTCTTTCCCAAGCATCTGGAAACTAATATTATATCTTTCAAAACACACATTTCCTCATCAGACATAATTATAGTTATCACTTCACCCATTTGTAAGTAACCTATTTGTATTTTCAATGTAGGCTACCCAAACTTTCCAACTTTATAAAAAATACAGAAATACTGAAATACAGAAGTACTCTATTATGGGTGTTTTGGATTTTTATTTTCCCACATAAAAAAACATACTGGAATTTTGACGCAGTAAGTATATGGTGCTTTTAAAATTTTTATTTATTTATTTATTTATTTTACTATGCTTTAAGCATTGGAGCAAGCAGAATGTCTTTAATATACAGTACCTAGGTTACAGGTGTTCAGGCTGTAATACCACTGAAATGATATATTGTATTATGTAAATATAATACAATAAGGTTTTACAATCCAATATGTGATGGTCCAAAAAATTTAAAAAATTTAATCAATATGATAATCAATATTGCTTGATATATTTCCTTTAAAAGAAAATATATTTTGAGGCCCAAATGAGCAAAACAGAGGTGTTCAGGTAAAACATTGTGGACATGTGTATTGCCCTGCGATGAACTGGTGAACTCTCCAGGGTGTGTTCCTGTCTCTCATCCAATGCATGCTGGGATAGGCTCCAGCACCTCTCACAACCCTGACCAGGAATAAGCAGGTATAAATAATGAATGGATGGATGGATCGACATGTGTATTATTTCTTACAATACTGAAGCATTTTATTGCGTCTTTGAGAACAGTTGCAAGAACTCTGTACTGAAGCAATGTGAATATTGGGAGCTGTTGCTGAATTCAAACCATGTGCCCTGGCATTCAAGAGTTGCTATGGGTTTTTGGCACTTAGCAGTAAATTCTAAATTTTTGCTTTTCATGTTCAAATTTTGAAAATACAATAATTGTCATAGTGCCACCATGTGGTCAAAGCAATTTCATAATTGTTGTGTATTTTTTGTTACATTACATTACAGGCATTTAGCAGACGCTCTAGTCCAGAGCGACTTACACAACTTTTACATAGCATTTATATTGTATACATATATACAGCTGGATATATACTGAAGCAATGCAGGTAATGTGCCTTGCTCAAGGGTGCAACGGCAGTGTCCTTCCTGGGAATGTGACTTTTAGGTTACAAGACCAGTTCTTTACCCTTTCTACATTGCCACCCCATGCATTTTTGTATGGCAACCTATACTAAGTTTTTGAGAATCCATCTTCATTTTAAAATCATGTTTCCAACTGTTTGAAGAAAATTACGTGGGCTTTAGAGTTTTGCTGACCTCACAACAGTCATTGTTGTGCCAGTTGTATTTTTTTATGTTTTTCCTTTGTTTATAAAAATACTGTACTGTAAATCAACTGATCTACTGTATGTGGTGGTTTTGTTGTCAAAGTTTACATTGCTGGCACATGTCATTTGGGACAGAGGTGACTCAATTGAGACAATACTGCCTTTAGAGAGCTTTTATTAAGACATGCTTTGTTCTTTGGAGAATGATGCAGGTTTTCTCTATTTATGATAAGATGCTACACACTTGTTTCCAAAATATTAGCAATGCCTGAATGAACTACACTGCTAGCTATCAAGTGAGAAATAAAACCAATTTAACTTGCTGAGGGAAAGAAATAAGACGGGGTTGAAACTTGTGATTGCAGATTCATCCTTAAAAAGACACTAAAAGATAGTGGCACTAACAAGTCTATTCTAGTGACCCAAAGAGGTTAGAGATGAAGTAAGTGCTAACTAAATCCAGTCAGTGATCTTCAGCTGGACGTTGAAAGACACACAGGTAACCCTGCTTCCTAAAGCTGGTAAACCTGTGGCCGGAAGCCAATGACATGAGATATTTTTTTTTCAGCAGGTATGCATGACTCTCGGTAATTTATTTATGCAGAGGCTTGTGAACTTCATCCAAAGGAAGGACGTAGGTCTGATCTGATCATGTTCAGAAACAAGTTTTCATTTGTTCTATTTATATAAGCCAGGCAAACAGCGCTAGGCTACTTTTTTTAGTTCAAAAGCTCCTTCGTGCATACTAAAAAAGGAAAAGGAATCTTCCTCCTGAGCAGCCTGCTTGCATGTCAGCAATAACAAAAAAAGACAATGGAAAATACATAGTCATGGTGCATGAGTGATATGGAAACAATCTACTGACAATACGGTCATCACTAGAGGGGAGGAGGCATGTGGTGTGTGTGTGTTTGTGAGTGTGTGTGGGTGTGTGTGTTTAATTCCACAGACAATTTGCTAGAGATTTAAAAAAGTAAAAAATAAGAATAAGTAAAACAAAAATTGTGGTATTCCATGTTGTGCTAATAATGTGGGGGGTAACATGAGTAGTCCACTCTGGGTTACATCTTTTGGCATATTTAAAGTATTTGAAATATGCTAATGGAGGGTGGGAAACCTGTGTGGCAGGATGTCTTTCACCTAGAAGGACAGGTCGTGGCGGAGTTGCCCAAAGGAGGGGTGAAGTACTAGTGACCTCTGACCTCCACTGTCCTTTTTTCTCATTTCTGGTCATTTATCAGTCCTTTGAGTCAGGACAACTGTCATCAAAGTAAGATCTTTATTGACAACAAAGGCAATATAGTTATGTTTGGCAGTATGGCTCTGTTCTGGAAGCCCTCCCGCCAACCGCGCAGCAAGCATGGATAAGGCCAGGAGGCCAGCAGCCAAACCCCCCTAGAGGGGTACACACAGAACAGATCCAGCAGCAATGCAAATTTTTAACACATAGGGATGGAGCAATGCAAATTCTTAACACACAGGGATGGATCTGGGGTGGCGGAGGGGATTTACAAAGCAACGTGCAACACGCTTCAATGCAGGAGGAGCAGCCGAATGAGTAGAGGGAGGCTGTTATAAGTAGACCGCCATGATATGTGAATGTACTGTGATAGGTGAACATCACTCCGCTGAGCCATCAGCTGATTCGGCCAGAGCGGCTTGACTCTCGTGGCCTGCCAGAACTACGTGATGCTCCATTTTTGATTCCACATTCCTTCATACATTGGCTATACAAATGTACATACTGTAATTGTGTTGTGGGATAATTTTGTTACAGGCGGAAATATTTTCCTGACTGTTGATAAGTGCAGTCACAGAACATGATAAAGTAATGTTACATTGAACATATTGGGGTGGCTAACCCACCAGCTCCCCAAAAAAGGGTTCATCTGCTCTATTCAGAATTCAGTTGAACTCAAACCGAACAGAACTCTTGATATAATGCAGTTTATACAAGTCAATGCAGACTGTGCCAGCTGAAAGCAATCAGAAACCTTTTGTGAACACCGGACACATTAGGAGGAACTAATAATTGATTTAACTCCACCCTGCACCTGCTGGGAAAAAATAATGTCATGCTGTAGCCAACCAGCAAGTGGGTGATGGCATACTTGGAATTGAAACTCGACCCACACATATATAAAAAAAAGTACGCAAAAACACCATGGTTTCCATGGAGAAACAACAACAGAAATACTGAAGGCAACGCACCAGTGACTTGTTCCTGGTGATAAGATTTTTTTTTTTTTTTTTTAAACCATGATTTTCGTGCTTTTTGACAGTTGTAACTTACAGGTCACAGACAATGAAAGTTCATGGAGTGTTTTTTGAGAAAGCTCTCTCCTTAACAGAATCCCCCAAAATTTGCACAAAATTTAAATGAATGATTGAAGAAGTCAACTTGAGAGTAGGCACATGATTAAATATGCTTGTCATTCAGTTATTCTCAATCTACTTTAAAATATCTCTAATTGGATGACTGTAAAAGAGCATTGCATTCAGTATAGCAGTGACAAATAGCTGCAGCAATGTTTCAAAACAGGTTTTTCCATATGCACATGTCTACATTTGTTTGTGGAAACTTGTAGGACAACTGCGTCAGGTCACCTGACTGAATGACAATGGGAATTTGTGCGGTTGTGCGGTATTATGTAATTAACGGCTTTTAATCCAGTGGGAAGTATTACATGCAGGAATCAACACTTCACAAAGGAAATGCAGTTGGAAGGTGGAATAGGCTGAAACAGGGTCCTTGGTACTGCAAACCAAAGTTGATATAGACAGTAGAAAACACAAATCTGAGAGAGCAGTGATAGCAATAAAGTTTCTGCAAACGTACCATCGAGATGTTCAGGTGAAAATCAGGCTACATTTGGTTAAAAAGTTTTCTAGCTGGCTCGGACATAGCCAGGCTATATCTGAGTAAAGCTTGAGCCAAATTGGAGCTGACCACAGCTAACCTAGTCTGTTTATGTCAAAACATCTCTCAAACTAGATTCCTACCTATCTAGATATCTAGATTTGGATTTGTGCACAGTGAAATCTTTTGTTCCTTAAATCAATTTCTGTCATGGTAAATGGACTGCATTTATATAGCGCTTTTATCCAAAGCGCTTTACAATTGATGCCTCTCATTCGCCAGAGCAGTTAGGGGTTAGGTGTCTTGCTCAAGGACACTTTGACATGCCCAGGGCGGGGTTTGAACCGGCAACCCTCCGACTGCCAGACAATCGGTCTTACCTCCTGAGCTATGTCACCCATCAGATCCGATTCCATCAAATTTTAATTAAAATATCCTCAATGTAGAGGATTCAATTTGTTTTGAAATGACTTTATTTTTAATGCTGTGTCACAAAACAGCCACCTTAGAAGATTGTTACTTGGAATGACCAGAATTCTCAAAAGGAACTGTACCGATAGGAATCCAAGATAGCACTGATTGACCAATACTTAAGATCTTGAACTGATAACAAACAGTCAACATGCGGAATATGCGGGGGGAAAAAAAACAAATATTACACCTCAAACAGGAAATTTGAACTCTACAATCACCTGACAACAGACCACATTTTCAAACTTTGCTGAGCTCAATGCTTAAGCCCACACAACCTTATAATATCACCTGGGTACAGGCACTGTTTTCAGAACCCATCCCACGTAAAACAACAGTACACTAGGCATACTTGGTATAAACGTTAATTATGCTTCAATTATTCTTGAGTATAAAATAGTATACTTCAGATATCCTTGAGCAGACTATTTCTTCACATGGGATAGTGCTGCTTTGCATTCCTCCTAGCAGGTGAGGCTCAGCTGGGGCATACAACTTGGCTATAGTCTCGGTCCCATCATGTGGGGGTGACACGATTGAGCAAATATGAGCTATCCCTGCCCTGCTATAAAATCTATAGCCAATAATGATAACAATCAGTGTTCCGAGAAATGTGCTTTTGAAAAGTCTATGTGAAGGTGAGTATCAAGAAATAAACATAAAGTCCTGTTCCTGCTCTTTTTTAACCAACAGATTTAGTCAGGACTTTCATTTTTATATTTCAGTCTGTTGCAAACGTCTGTTATAACGAAAAAAAATCTAACCAAAAAACCGTACATGACTAATAAGATATCAGTCAATGATACTGTAGGCTACATACATACAATTATTGAGCTTACGCAATGAACAACAGAAAACAAACAATTCAAATACTGAACAAGGCAACCATCGCCAAATTCTAATACAGTAAAAACTGAACCCCTCATTCACTAGCTGTCTGCTCCACCTTCTGATGCCAGAGACTCTTTAGTCCTCCTACTGCCCAAACTGGGAAAAACTTCACTTGCCACAGATCTGGGGAAACTGAGGGGAACGGGGGAGGAGCAATCCACTGACAATTAACCCTTTAAGGTGTGAAATCACAAACATATGATCTGAATGTTCTTCACTGCTCTTAATGTTGCAATGCTGATGTACCACAGACTAAGAATATTTTTAAAAAACATTTTAAAAAAACCTACTTTTCAAATAGTTCAATTAATATGCTGTATATGCAATGCATTGTCCCTAAGTTCTGTCTTACAACAGCAACAACAACGACAACAATGAAAACAACAACAGCAGCAATAATAATAATAGTAGTAGTAATAATAATAATAATAATAATAATAATAATAATAATAATAATAATAATAATGCACAATGTTTTATATGCTTTCTCTTTATTTTACCTCAGAGGACAAATTAAGTATGAACTGCCAATACAAAGATACAGAAAAAATGATTCAGAGCACAGAATAAGGAACATAAAATATTAAATAAATACATTTGCTCATGCACATTTTTTTATCAGGTAGGTGTGACACCTTCGACCCAGGTGTGAGGATACACACGTCCTAGCATTCCCTGCCCATGTAGATTGCCTGGGCCAGCACTGCAAACGAGAATTGACTTCTCAGGTAAAACGTCTACCTGCTGAAACGAAGGTAAATGAATACATGTACCTCCGCTTGCCACAAAATACTTACTACGTATCAATGTGTGTTATAACTGCTTTTTGAACCATGCTAGGCTTGGCTGAGGGGCAGGAGCTGAGAGTGTATATAAAGTGCAGTTTCCTCTGCGAGTTTATGCATTAAGTTCAATAAATGATTCGACTAATCCTGTAAGCATGCACAAAAGGTAGATGATGCATGTGTGTGTGTATGTGTGTGTGTGCATGCATGCATATGTAGCCGTTTAGAGCAGGAATGCATGAGAAATTATGCATCTCTGTGCACGCATCTCTGTTTTATGATAAGTTGAGCACTTTAGCCAGCAGCAGGGAACACCAGGCCAGCAGGAAGCAGCTGAACACTGAGGGAGGAACAGGTGAGACACCACTGGAAGAGGGACCTGTAGAGGAAAGAAACACACTTAGCAACCGGTATTATGGGATGTGATTCACTCTCTGTGTCACCTGGAGTAGGGAAGGAGACCCATTTGCAGTGCATGGACGTGCTACACACAACATAGCAGAACACTTCAATCTAAAGTACCTGGCACTACAACAGTACTGTTTTGACAGCCAATTACTACTGCAGGGTGTGTGTATATACATAGGTCATACAGATGACTGGGGAACTATAAGGTTCCGATCTCTGAAATTCTGTTTTACTATAGGTACCACTCCTATTGTTATCATTCCCATTACTTATGCAGATATCATACAAATGAACCCACAACAAATGTGAACGTGAACATTAATAATATCAAATATAATATGACAGTCCACTGCTGTATATAAGAAGAGTAGGACACTGGAGGAACTGACTTGTGGTAGAGACTGTGGTAGAGACTGTGGTGATGGCAGAGCCTGAGGTGATAGGGATGGTCACTTCCCCGTTTTGCACCGCCTTAATCAGGACTGCAACCACCTGATTGATGCTGGGCACAGAGCCCAAATTTCTGAAGACCACACCTGCTTCAGTGACAATCGAGCCACTCCTGCAAAAGCAAATGAACCCAAAACACAACAGGTTTACACGTTAATTAGAAATAAAACAAAATAAAACTTGATCTACTGCAGTTTTTCATTGGTAATGAAAAAAAAAAAAAAAAAATGCTATGGGCATTACTATTTTTCTCCTTCTCATCACAGTTACCTATTAATTTCAGTTAGTGCCCAGACTTGGCTGCAGTACATCAAACATACTTTCTGATCTAAGGGTCATATATCATCACCATCATCATGTTTATCACCACCAGTGGCACCGCCGCGATCACCGAATGTTGTCACTCACCTAAACCTAAACACTACCACCTGAATGAAGGTGGTGAATTCCCTCCTGAACACAGGTTCGAGCTGAAAGACAGAAGGTGAGAGACAGGCACAGCCTGCGTTAACTAGACACCAGGAGGAAGCTCACTTGGTAACCACTGATTTATATTATGGAGGTTAAGCATGTTGGAGCTGTGCTAGTACTCTCATACCCTATGAATCTGAGAGCCAGTCCTCCTCCTTTTCCCTTAAATTTGACTGAGCCTTTTATGATCTTATTCAGATTTTTTTTAAATAACCTTGGTGAATGGCCAAGTTCAGGGGACAGCAAATCGATCCCTAGAGGGCCAGTGTACAATTTTTTTATTGACCATCATTCCCAAAACTATGCTGTCTGGAACTTCAGATCCATCATCCGGCTCCTCTAAGTGGCACTATTCTAGCTATACCATTTGGTCTTCTACTATTCCTGTTAGCTTTCACCTCAGCTGCAACCTGTTCAACCCATTTAATTTGCTGTCAACTACTTTACACCAGGCTGGCCAGTGGAGGATGGGCTCCCCCTCTATAGCCGGGTTCCTCCAGAGATTTTTTCCCATTGGGGAGTTGTTTCTTGCCGCCGTTTGAGTGTTTTCTCCCCACGGATAATTTTAATCTTATGTACCTACTATTTTGTGGTTCAGGTCTGGTGTTTTCTCTGTTTGCTCTTTTTGCTATGTCTCTTGCTTTGCTACTCTGTAAAATGCCTTTGTGACAGTTCTCTGTAAAAAGCGCTGTACAAATAAAATTGAATTTAATTGAAAAACTATACAATAAACAGTGGCAGGTATGCAAACAGCACACATAGTGATGCAACAAAATTGCCCACCTGTCTTCTTGTCAGATTGACTCTGTTCCTGAATGCCAGGGAGGTTTGGTTGGACAGTTGAGGATCAAATGTTTCATCAGAGGTGAACTGCAAAAGCACAATCGCAGTGCTTTCTGATGTTGTAGGTTTTGTGGCAGTGGCTGAACTTATCGGTGCTGGAGCTCTTGTAGGTGCCGCAGTTGCTCTTGAAATTGTTGAGTGACCAGCTGATGTTGCGCTTGTAGTTGATGCATTTGCAGAGGCTGGAGCTGATGTTGCATTTGTAGTTGCTGCATTTGATGCATTTGTAGAGGTTGGAGCTGATGTTGCATTTGTAGTTGCTGCAGTTGAAGCATTTGCAGAGGCTGGAGCTGATGTTGCATTTGTCATTGCTGCAGTTGATGCATTTGTAGAGGTTGGAGCTGATGTCGCATTTGTAGTTGCAGCAGTTGATGCATTTGCAGAGGCTGGAGTTGATGTTGCATTTGTAGTTGCTGTAGTTGATGCATTTGTAGAGGTTGGAGCTGATGTCGCATTTGTAGTTGCAGCAGTTGATGCATTTGCAGAGGCTGGAGCTGATGTTTCATTTGTAGTTGCTGCAGTTGATGCATTTGCAGAGCCTGGAGCTGATGTTGCATTTGTAGTTGCTGCAGATGATGCATTTGCAGAGGCTGGAGCTGATGTTTCATTTGTAGTTGCTGTAGTTGGTGCTTCATTTAGGAGTGCTGGAGTTGATGTTGCATTTGTAGTTGGGGCAGATGATGCATTTGCAGAGGCTGGAGCTGATGTTTCATTTGTAGTTGCTGTAGTTGGTGCTTCATTTAGGAGTGCTGGAGTTGATGTACATAACAAGGACATTAGCAGCAAGAACACAGCTGAATTAGACGATATATTAGGTTTGACCATCAATACTGTTACAACAAATGCTGGTACTAAGAACTGTTACTAAAATACTACAGTAGTACGGTGGTATGAACAATTATATAGTATGAACATTTGAAAAAAACATAAGAATATGTATGTTTTGAACACAATACAGATTTTATAAAAGAGCAGGATATCAGAGGAAGACACTGACCGGTGACAGAGATTGAGGTGATATCGATGGGCATGGTCACATTCCCACTTTCCACTGCCTGTTTCAGTGTTGTTGCCACCTCAGTGGTGTTGGGCACGGTACCAGATTTGTTGAAGACCATTTGTACTTCAGAAACAATGGACCCAGGCCTGTGAAGTAAACAAGCCCAACAGGTTTACGAATTAAGAAAAAATTCTATTTGTACACAAACAAACAATGAATACACGTCAGTGCTCCATTATGATTAATTCTTAGTCTAGCACCAGCAATACATTTTCCCCCCAATCACGATAGTTATCCACTACAGCTTGCATTCATGATGTGGTATGCATTATTATCATTATCATCATCTTCATCACCACCACCATCCCAGGGGATCTTTAATGTTATAACCCACCTAAACCGTATCACGATGATCCGAATGAAAAAAATGTATATTCTCCTGAATATAGGTTCAAGCTGAAAAAGAAATAAAAGGAGAGAAGTTGATCAGCTGTAATGACAAAGGAAATCTTGTGTTCTACATATTTGGCTAATCTGGAGGTCCTTTTGAGGTTTTGCTCCAAGTGACAGGTTGAAAAATCTATAAACTACAGCATTCAACAACACCAAGAGTCTAATCTTCAATTACAAGTGATGAATAAAACAACTAACCTGATCTCTTATCCTATTGGCTCTGTTCTTGAAAGCCTGGGACTGAGGGTTGAACAAATCAACTATAAATATTTCAGGCGAAGAGAACACCAACAGCTGAATAACAGTGGTTCTTGGTGCAGCTGTTGTACGTGTGATGGCTTTAGTTGTTTTTGCAGGTAATGGGACTGTAGTGGCCCTTGTAGTTGCCGGAGTTGTTGTTGTTGATTTTGTAGAGGCTTTAGTTGCAATTTTACTTGTAGATGCTGCAGTTGTTCTTGCATTTGTAAATGATGGAATGGTTGTATTAGCAGTGGGTAGAGTTGTTGTTCTTTTAGATACTGGAGCTGCCATTGAACTCAAAGATGCTGGAGTTGTTGTATTTGCAGAGACTTTAGCTGCCATTTCACTTGTGGATGCTGCAGTTGCTCTTGCATTTGTAGATGCTGCAGTTGCATTGGCAGAGGGCAGAGCTGTTACTGGAGTTTTAGATGCTGGGGCTGCTGTTGCACTTATAGATGCTGTAGTTGTTTTTGCATTTGTAGATGCTGCAGTTGCATTGGCAGAGGGCAGAGCTGTTATTGGAGTTTTAGATGCTGGGGCTGCTGTTGCACTTATAGATGCTGTAGTTGTTTTTGCATTTGTAGATGCTGCAGTTGCATTGGCAGAGGGCAGAGCTGTTATTGGAGTTTTAGATGCTGGGGCTGCTGTTGCACTTATAGATGCTGTAGTTGTTTTTGCATTTGTAGATGCTGCAGTTGCATTGGCAGAGGGCATAGCTGTTATTGGAGTTTTAGATGCTGGGGCTGCTGTTGCACTTATAGAAGCTGTAGTTGTTTTTGCATTTGTAGATGCTGCATTTGCATTGGCAGAGGGCAGGGCTGTTATTGGAGTTTTAGATGCTGGGGCTGCTGTTGCACTTATAGAAGCTGTAGTTGTTTTTGCATTTGTAGATGCAGCAGTTGCATGGACAGAGGGCAGAGCTGTTATTGGAGTTTTAGATGCTGGGGCTGCTGTTGCACCTATAGAAGCTGTAGTTGTTTTTGCATTTGTAGATGCTGCAGTTGCATTGGCAGAGGGCAGAGCTGTTATTGGAGTTTTAGATGCTGGAGCTGCTGTTGCACTTATAGATGCTGTAGTTGTTTTTGCATTTGTAGATGCTGCAGTTGCATGGACAGAGGGCAGAGCTGTTATTGGAGTTTTAGATGCTGGGCTGCTGTTGCACCTATAGAAGCTGTAGTTGTTTTTGCATTTGTAGATGCTGCAGTTGCATTGGCAGAGGGCAGAGCTGTTATTGGAGTTTTAGATGCTGGAGCTGCTGTTGCACTTATAGATGCTGTAGTTGTTTTTGCATTTGTAGATGCTGCAGTTGCATTGGCAGAGGGCAGAGCTGTTATTGGAGTTTTAGATGCTGGGGCTGCTGTTGCACTTATAGAAGCTGCAGTTGTTTTTGCATTTGTAGATGCTGCAGTTGCATTGGCAAAGGGCAGAGCTGTTATTGGAGTTTTAGATGGTGGGGCTGCTGTTGCACTTATAGATGCTGTAGTTGTTTTTGCATTTGTAGATGCTGCAGTTGCATGGGCAGAGGGCAGGGCTGTTATTGGAGTTTTAGATGCTGGGGCTGCTGTTGCACTTATAGATGCTGTAGTTGTTTTTGCATTTGTAGATGCTGCAGTTGCATTGGCAGAGGGCAGAGCTGTTATTGGAGTTTTAGATGCTGGAGCTGCTGTTGCACTTATAGATGCTGTAGTTGTTTTGCATTTGTAGATGCTGCAGTTGCATTGGCAGAGGGCAGAGCTGTTATTGGAGTTTTAGATGCTGGGGCTGCTGTTGCACTTATAGAAGCTGCAGTTGTTTTTGCATTTGTAGATGCTGCAGTTGCATTGGGAAAGGGCAGAGCTGTTATTGGAGTTTTAGATGGTCTGGCTGCTGTTGCACTTATAGATGCTGTAGTTGTTTTTGCATTTGTAGATGCTGCAGTTGCATTGGCAGAGGGCAGAGCTGTTATTGGAGTTTTAGATGCTGGGGCTGGTGTTGCACCTATAGAAGCTGTAGTTGTTTTTGCATTTGTAGATGCTGCAGTTGCATTGGCAGAGGGCAGAGCTGTTATTGGAGTTTTAGATGCTGGGGCTGCTGTTGCACTTATAGATGCTGTAGTTGTTTTTGCATTTGTAGATGCTGCAGTTGCATCGGCAGAGGGCAGAGCTGTTATTGGAGTTTTAGATGCTGGGGCTGCTGTTGCACTTATAGATGCTGTAGTTGTTTTTGCATTTGTAGATGCTGCAGTTGCATTGGCAGAGGGCAGAGCTGTTATTGGAGTTTTAGATGCTGGGGCTGCTGTTGCACTTATAGATGCTGTAGTTGTTTTTGCATTTGTAGATGCTGCAGTTGCATTGGCAAAGGGCAGAGCTGTTATTGGAGTTTTAGATGCTGGGGCTGCTGTTGCACTTATAGATGCTGTAGTTGTTTTTGCATTTGTAGATGCTGCAGTTGCATTGGCAGAGGGCAGGGCTGTTATTGGAGTTTTAGATGCTGGGGCTGCTGTTGCACCTATAGAAGCTGTAGTTGTTTTTGCATTTGTAGATGCTGCAGTTGCATTGGCAGAGGGCAGAGCTGTTATTGGAGTTTTAGATGCTGGAGCTGCTGTTGCACTTATAGATGCTGTAGTTGTTTTTGCATTTGTAGATGCTGCAGTTGCATTGGCAGAGGGCAGAACTGTTATTGGAGTTTTAGATGGTGGGGCTGCTGTTGCACTTATAGAAGCTGCAGTTGTTTTTGCATTTGTAGATGCTGCAGTTGCATTGGCAAAGGGCAGAGCTGTTATTGGAGTTTTAGATGGTGGGGCTGCTGTTGCACTTATAGAAGCTGTAGTTGTTTTTGCATTTGTAGATGCTGCAGTTGCATTGGCAGAGGGCAGAGCTGTTATTGGAGTTTTAGATGCTGGGGCTGCTGTTGCACCTATAGAAGCTGTAGTTGTTTTTGCATTTGTAGATGCTGCAGTTGCATTGGCAGAGGGCAGAGCTGTTATTGGAGTTTTAGATGCTGGAGCTGCTGTTGCACTTATAGATGCTGTAGTTGTTTTTGCATTTGTAGATGCAGCAGTTGCATGGACAGAAGGCAGAGCTGTTATTGGAGTTTTAGATGCTGGGGCTGCTGTTGCACCTATAGAAGCTGTAGTTGTTTTTGCATTTGTAGGTGCTGGAATTGTTGCATCTGTAGAGGCCAGAGCTGCAGAGGATGTGATTGAAGTTTGTGCAGGCATGCCTGTGGCTGTGGTCATCTCTGCTGAAGATGAACATGTTGTCAGTAAATGTTAACACAGCATATTAACTGTTTCAAAAGACGTTTCTAGACATGGTGGCCTGATTCTGAAGAACATAACCATGATAATAAATATTCATAATAAATATGATCGTTCAATTTTTGTTTGAACACCAAATATAGATTCACATTGATACCTGCAGTTGTAGAATCTGCAGCCGCAGTTGTCACTGTTGGAGGTGGACATGTACCTGGTGGAACATCTGTAGAAAGAATATAAATACTGGTGAGAATACACTTGGTTTTTACCTTTAAATGAATAGGCTGCCATATTGAGCCTAATTTAAGGCAATCCCTATTTTTTCTAATAAATGTTCAAACTTTATATTTCTAACAATAATATTATGTTATTAGGCTACAAGACATGGGACCTTACAAATGAAATATATAGATCTGGTAAATTGCATCTCCTCCCTACATCACAGATTCGCACGTTCACATTCTTTCCTGCCTATCTCTTTTTTAGGTCTGCAGAATGCTACAGTTGTTGGATTTGCAGAGGCTGAAGCTGATGTTGCATTTGTAGATGCTGCAGTACATGCTGGCTGGAAAGTATTACAAAACTAACATCACACTGACAAATTTTGGTCCAACTACAGTAACTTGTATAATGGAAATGCACTTTTCCGGTCTGAGAAAATAAGTCGAGTGTCATTTTCACTCTAGTATACGGTGAAAACCCTGCCTTACTGTATATTCAAAAGTGTAATAGCATGCAAATATTAATAAAGATATGATGGCATATGACATGGACAATAAACTGCTTTAGATTACAGAGATGGGTTAAGAGGAAACTGACTGTTCACAGAGATTGAGCTGAGAAAGATGGGGATGATCACAGTCCCTCTTGTTATCATATGCTCCAGGGTTTCCACCACCTGATGGATGCGGGGCACACTGACGGAACTGTTGAAAACCAGGTCTGCTATGGTGGTGATGAGCCTGTCTCACACACACACACACACACACACACAAATGCATTAACAACAATTCAATACACAATGTCAAAGTCTGAAATTGACTTAAATTTTGGGAAGTTGTATATAAAGTAATGAGGCGCCAAGTTTTGCTTCTTGTTTTACCTATTTAGTTTCACATATAAATTTCATTTAAACCGTAATTAGCCAACCTATGATAAATATTAAAGATAAACACAGATTGAAACTATAACATATTTACTTATGGTGCATTTCTTTCCCCTGGGGATTGACTTCAACAGCCCATTAATTTAGGAGACTGCTGACAGTCACGTGTCCTCAACAGCACGATATCATCTTTGAAATCATGCCAGGCTGTCATAAATACTTACTAAATACATAGTACTTAGTACATAGTACAAGTTCAGCACTACAATGAGATCTCCCCAAAAAATGAATGCAAGTCAATCAATGTTATATGTACTATGTATCTTGTACTGACCCATTTTCAGATCCATCTCCTGAACCATCTCCTGAATCCTCTCCGGATCCATCTCCTGAACCTATTCCAGAGCCATCGCCCAAACCAGATCCAGAGCCATCTCCTGATCCAGTTCCTGATCCATCTCCTGATCCAGTTCCAGATCCTTCTCCTGATCCATCTCCTGAACCGATTCCAGAGCCATCTCCTGATCCAGTTCCTGATCCATCTCCTGATCCAGTTCCAGATCCTTCTCCTGATCCATCTCCTGAACCAATTCCAGATCCATCTCCTGATCCAATTCCTGATCCATCTCCAGAATCATCTCCTGATCCAGTTCCTGATCCTTCTCCTGATCCATCTCCTGAACCAATTCCAGATCCTTCTCCTGATCCATCTCCTGAACCGATTCCAGAGCCATCTCCTGATCCAGTTCCTGATCCATCTCCTGATCCAGTTCCAGATCCTTCTCCTGATCCATCTCCTGAACCAATTCCAGAGCCATCTCCTGATCCAATTCCTGATCCATCTCCAGAATCATCTCCTGATCCAGTTCCTGATCCTTCTCCTGATCCAGTTCCAGATCCTTCTCCTGATCCATCTCCTGAACCGATTCCAGAGCCATCTCCTGATCCAGTTCCTGATCCATCTCCTGATCCAGTTCCAGATCCTTCTCCTGATCCATCTCCTGAACCAATTCCAGAGCCATCTCCTGATCCAATTCCTGATCCATCTCCAGAATCGTCTCCTGATCCAGTTCCTGATCCATCTCCTGAACCAATTCCAGTGCCATCTCCTGATGCAATTCCTGATCCATCTCCAGAATCATCTCCTGATCCAGTTCCTGATCCTTCTCCTGATCCATCTCCTGAACCAATTCCAGAGCCATCTCCTGATGCAATTCCTGATCCATCTCCAGAATCATCTCCTGATCCTTCTCCTGATCCATCTCCTGAACCTATTCCAGAACCATCTCCCGAACCAATTCCAGAGCCATCTCCTGATCCAGTTACTGATCCATCTCCAGAATCATCTCCTGATCCACTTCCAGATCCTTCTGCTGATCCATCTCCTGAACCAATTCCAGAGCCATCTCCTGATCCAATTCCTGATCCAGTTCCTGATCCATCTCCTGATCCAGTTCCAGATCCTTCTCCTGATCCATCTCCTGAACCAATTCCAGAGCCATCTCCTGATCCAGTTCCTGATCCATCTCCAGAATCATCTCCTGATCCAGTTCCTGATCCTTCGCCTGATCCAGCTCCTGAACCGATTCCAGAGCCATCTCCTGATGCAATTCCTGATCCATCTCCAGAATCATCTCCTGATCCATCTCCTGAACCTATTCCAGAACCATCTCCTGAACCAATTCCAGAGCCATCTCCTGATTCAGTTA
Organism: Anguilla rostrata; assembly: GCF_018555375.3. Lineage (NCBI taxonomy): Eukaryota > Metazoa > Chordata > Actinopteri > Anguilliformes > Anguillidae > Anguilla > Anguilla rostrata. The sequence goes on from NC_057937.1 coordinate 8,462,806, forward strand.
CTGATCCATCTCCAGAATCATCTCCTGATCCACTTCCAGATCCTTCTGCTGATCCATCTCCTGAACCAATTCCAGAGCCATATCCTGATCCGCTTCCTGATTCATCTCCTGATCCACCCCCGGAGCCATCTTCTGGCACATTTCCAGATCCATTTCCTGATTCTTCTCCTGATCCATCTCCTGAACCTATTCCAGATCCATCTCCCGAACCAATTCCAGAGCCATCTCCTGATCCAATTCCTGATCCATCTCCAGAATCATCTCCTGATCCGCTTCCTGATTCATCTCCTGATCCACCCCCGGAGCCATCTTCTGGCGCATTTCCAGATCCATTTCCTGATTCTTCTCCTGATCCATCTCCTGAACCTATTCCAGATCCATCTCCTGAATCATCACCTGATCCAGTTCCTGATCCTTCTCCTGATCCATCTCCTGAACCGATTCCAGAGCCATCTCCGGATCCACTTCCTGATCCTTCTCCTGAACCTATTCCAGAGCCATCTCCTGATCCACTTCCAGATCCTTCTGCTGATCCATCTCCTGGGTCAATTCCAGAGCCATCTCCTGATCCACTTCCAGATCCTTCTGCTGATCCATCTCCAGAATCATCTCCTGATCCAGTTCCTGATCCTTCTCCTGATCCATCTCCTGAACCAATTCCAGAGCCATCTCCAGATCCAGTTCCTGATCCATCTCCTGAATCATCTCCTGATCCAGTTCCTGATCCATCTCCTGAACCAATTCCAGAGCCATCTCCTGATCCAGTTCCTGATCCATCTCCAGAATCATCTCCTGATCCAGTTCCCGATCCTTCTCCTGATCCATCTCCTGAACCTATTCCAGAGCCATCTCCTGAACCAATTCCAGAGCCATCTCCTGATGCAATTCCTGATCCATCTCCAGAATCATCTCCTGATCCTTCTCCTGAACCTATTCCAGAACCATCTCCCGAACCAATTCCAGAGCCATCTCCTGATCCATCTCCAGAATTATCTTCTGATCCACTTCCAGATCCTTCTGCTGATCCATCTCCTGAGTCAATTCCAGAGCCATCTCCTGATCCACTTCCAGATCCTTCTGCTGATCCATCTCCTGGGTCAATTCCAGAGCCATCTCCTGATCCACTTCCAGATCCTTCTGCTGATCCATCTCCTGCGTCAATTCCAGAGCCATCTCCTGATCCTTCTCCTGAACCATCTTCTACTGGGTTTGTATTCTTCCTAGAAACAGAAATGCCAGTTGGTGACATACATATTTATAACTATCATCTTTTCTTAACATCTTTAAAGTCGAAATATCCATCATCATAATAATCAATTACACATACTGAATCAAAATATGCTCTGCTCATATTGATAGTGATGCCATATCTACCAGCTCAACAGCTCAAGCTTACCACTGTGTTGATATCATTTGGCACCACTAGACTAAAGTTAAGTATGCATACATTTTTGTTATTTTGATTGCCATCACCTCTGGCAATCCCTCCTGGAGTTTTAGAATATGTTCACCCACCTAAAATGTATCCTTGTCAGCAGAAGAAAGGAAGGAAATTCATCTTCAAACCCAGGTGTGAGCTAGAAACCCAAAGTAAGAGATGGAGTTAATTGAATAGCATACGCTCTCATTCTCATCGCTTTCATGTCAAAATGTTCTGGTCTGTTGTGATGGGTGAAGCAAATTAAGTTTTGTAAATTGCTGATTCGTAGGAATCAAGTTAATACAACGTTATTGGGTCAGGTGAGTATATACCACTACATACCTGCTTTAATATATTATATGAGTGAGTCTAAAATGAAATGAAATCAAGCAACATTTTTATCCTTCCTTTTCTATTTTCTGTGCACATTTGTCTGTGTGTAAAACATTTTTAATTTGTCTGGGTAGTATGGTTATTGGTCTGGGTTTTTAATCCATGCAAAATAATGAAACTTGACTTCACAGCTTTGTACCTTTGTACAATTAAGATTTAAAAAAAAAAAAAAAACAAAAAAAATATATATATACACTGACAAACTAGTTTTAGTGTTTTTGATACATTTTCCAAATTATATTTGGAGGCCCACATCCCTTTACTGCATCATTTCTGCCCTCTGAAACTAACATAGCTTGGACCCCACATTTTCACTTGTGCTGATCTCCAGTTCTGCTGTGCACTCATGGTACACAAAGACTGCTGTATTTACATAGGTGCCTTTTGATGTAATGCAGCGTGCAACTCACCTGTGTCTTCGTCAGATTGACTCTGTCCTGGAATGCCAGGGAGCTGGAGTTATATAGATCATCAGTGAAGGTCTCATTGGACGTGAACTCTAACCTGAGGGAAAGAGTGCCGCACTGTGCTTCTGGCAGAGCTGCTATTGCAGGTGATGAAGTTTCTGCAGGTGCCGTGGTGGGTGAAGCTAAAGCTGCAGACAGTGGAGATGCAATTATCAGCGATAAATAAATAAACAAATCAGCGAGTCCCAGTTAGCAAGCGATTCCGGGCCGGACCTGGGTCGATGCTGGACCGAAATCAACACAGCCGAACCCGGACCTGGCACAGATCTGGCCTGGGGTTGTTTGCTATTTGGTTTGTTGCTAATGAAGAGGTTTCTGTTATTTTAAGCACCCTAATAGGGGGTTTTCGTTTAAGTTGTAGGATCAAATGTTTCATTAAGGAGAGAGAGAGGAACAACTGAAGTTTCAATGGGACACTAAAATAAAGAATCATGAAAGTTGCCTCTCTCACTGTGTAAATATTTTCTAGTATTTGCTCTAAATATTAATTGCTATAATTTTTATTTTTACAATAGCATTTCTGAATTAAGAAAATGTACTTTATTTGTCTTTATTTGGACAACACATGCACAGTGTCCTGGGTGATTTCTGTGTTGTCCTTAATTAAGCCAAATTTTTGTTACCAAAAGGACAAATAATATAGTGCAACAAAATCAATCAATCAAACACTCAATATTCCTTTTGAACTTGAAATGAAAATACTGTTATTATCATTATTGTCTTATCAAATAATTAAAATATTCTACAGTGCCATGTACAATCGCCACGGGTCTCATTTGAGTGAAAAGAAAAACATCATTTTTGAAAGTTCATGAGTAAAATGGATTTATTTTTTTATTAAATTTTCTTTTTCAATGAACAATAATCAGAATTTTTCACACTTTGTTTCAAGGGCAGGAGCAAGTCGGCAAAAACCTGTGGTGATAATTCATATAAAAAGCTTATTCAAAACACAGATACTGAATAAATAGTGAGTTGGCGAATCTGAGTCTAAATTTCTAGTTTCCAGGTGAGTTTCACATTGCTGTGTTCCCATAAAAATCACTGTCGGAGTGAAATTACGACATGAGCAGCCACACCTGCAATCATGTGAATATGAGGTAATACAAAGGATTCCTCAGTAGCAAAAGGACTCAGTAACATCCTAGTGGAATGGATTCCTCGGAATGTCTACAAATACAAATCAGCTGAGTTTCAGATGATGCGTTTGTCCTAGGAATTCTGATTGTATTTAACTGTGGTTTAGCTACCTTACATCCACTCTCATTTGCATATTGGGGATCACAAATCTTGCCCCTCTGGAAAGGCAAAAGATTCTAACTCAGTGAAACTGAGGGGGAATAGCTTCCACAGCACGTCTACAATGCAAATCAGATAGATAAGTTTCGGATAACACATATGACCAAGGAATTGTGGACATTTTTATTGTGGCTAGCTTCACAGTCAGTGCTGGAACAACACTCTATACATCACCAGATTTGTATGTATGGACTTTTTTATAAATGAGGCCCCAGGGCTTCAACGAGCAAACAGTGTGTTCCCCAGAACCGAGGTGCCGACCAGCATACTGTAAAATATTTGTTCCCACGCATCCCCCTTTCCGATTTCTTACCAATGACAAAAAGTCCTGATAATATGGTCTTCCAGAGCATATTGATGTTCACTGAAGCATAACCTGAAATAAAAGAAAATATTATGTTGTTTTTATATGCACATTCTCAGCTTTTATCTAAGGGTATCTTAGATAAAGATATCTAAGGGTTTATACACTTTGGTTTCACCATGTAGAAATTAAAGAACTTTTATACATAGTCCACCCATTTTTGTGCACCATAATATTTGGGACATATTAAGGTTAAATAAATAAAATTAGTCCTTTTTAGTACTTTGTTGCATATCCTTTATATTATCTGCCCACAAGACCTTTTTACTCTGCAGGCTCTTTACAGTGCCATTCTTGATTTCCCCTCTGACTGGATATTTCCCAGACAGATTGATTTCACATATCGAGACAAAATGTAATATTAGACAAAGGGACCCCCGGAGTAAAACACGAAACAGGTGTTTTAAATTATTATTGCATTTATTTGTTGAAAAAAGTTATCAAACATCCATATCACCCATGTGAAAAAGGAATTGGCCCCTTAGTTATCCAGTTAACCAAATTTAACTGATAATTAGATTGAGCTGACTGAACACAGCCAGGCTCGATTCTAGCCAGCCCTGCGGAATCTAAAGCTCACTCATATTGAACCTTATCATCAAGAGTGAAGCAGTCACCACAAAGTTTATACAAGCACACTATGCCACAATCAATGGAAATCCCGGAAGAGACGTTGAAATATATCAGTCTGGAAATGATTACAAAACCATTTCTAAGGCTTAGGTGATGAATCTTCACAAAATTTCTCCAAGCACGCAGTGACAACTCATTCAGGAAATCGCAGAAGATCCCAGAAGAGCATGAAACATAGTTTGTAGACAGTAGATCCAATATGCCTCAGGGGAGGGAATTATCCATAATGCCCCCACGTCAGGGTAGAGTTACCTCCTCAATGCCAACATAGTACAGTAGCAGGCACATTATGATTAGATTTGTTAGAATGTAATACCACAGGGATCTTAGTATCACTAGGTCAGTGAGTAAAGCTTCATTGTCTTTAATAATCATAATGTCAAGAAATCTGAGACCAGTTGTATCCCAATGTGAATTTCAGGTGCGGATTCCTGGTGTTATAGTATATACAGTCCAACAGCTGAATTTCATCACCTATCCATAACACAAATATATCATCAGTATATATTATCTATAATATATTAATCACCTATATCAATAATTAGAGCATTACATCAAGTGTGCAAGTCTCAGTCTTTCATAGTTCTGAATTTACAAATGCTAAATAAATTACAAAAAGAACAATAATTTTATTCACATAAGTGATATTTGCTTTAACTAATTTATTACAGTTCAGTGGTTTGTTGTTGACCTACACATATGTTCAAGAACAACTTTAAAAGAGCAGTGCATGCTATTCAGCACTGAGTCAGTTCAGGGGCTACGCTGCGACTCACCGTACAGTGGGATGGTGTTCAGGTCCGTCTTGTTCAATATTGGTCGATTACTGGTGAGGCTGACAGTCATTAAGTTGCAAAGCTATGACTAGGTGTCACGCAAGCATTATTTATACTGAGGAAGAGGTTTGTTAGAATGTTCCCTCCCCTTCTTACACCAATAGTATACAACGAAACAAGGAAACAAAGCACTGTTGGGCTGCTTGTCTGCTTGTCAGAGGCTGGCATTTTGTCAAATGCCACATTGGATGATCAAGGTATTTTTTTTTATACCAATCAAACGATGACATCAATGATGAGAAAGATAAGAAATTGAATGGGAGAAACATATTTTTGCTGATAACAAACCGGCGTGTAAGCCGAAGATGCAGCCTTATTGAAGAAGGCTATTTACAGTAAGGGAGATTGGGAGATGTTGTCACATGGGTAATCTAGAACATTGCTCATTATTCCCACACTAGAAGGCCCTAAACAAAAGATTTAACAGTAAAATGTGTGACTCGTTGCCCTGAGCCCAACTTCCATTTCACATGTGGTGAGAATAATGTTTAATTTTTTACTCAGTAGAGGGAATGACTTTTTGAAACTAGAATGTGAGGTTTATGAATGAACTTTAGCATGGCTGCTTCAGCAGTTCTTTGTTTGTTACCGGAATAAAATGTTAGCTGTAGCATCTTAAAACTTTACCAGTGTAACCTTATAACCCTTAAAATGAGATTTTGTTGATATTCAAATAGTGCCACTATGTCAGCAAATTGCATCTTTTTTCACCACTTCCAAATACCCAGAAAAAAATCACCCAAATTGAATGTTGAATATCTATTTATTTGTCTGCAGGAACCACACAGAATAAAGTTGTGAATCTCTGCTTTGTGGTACAAACCATAAGCCTCTGTCTAAAATGTCTGTGATGTTACTACACATAATATTCACATATAACTGCAAGTGTCGCAAATGTCACCATAGTGGCCACATGTTTTTAGCAAAAATTCTGAAAGTAACATGGCATGTAGACCTTAGTCAACAGATTTCATTTGGCCAAGCTGTTCTGGGCCAGCTGTCTTTTAATTGTTTTTCACAAAACTTATGCGTTCATGAGGCAAATGTGTCCATTGTGAGGAGAGGGATCTACTGTATGTACCACCTTGAATTACCTATAGTACCACTAGGTGGACAAATTGAAAGCTTTACACAAGCACACTAGCCTATGACATTAAATAGTGATTTTCTTGACTGTGGTGGACTAGTAAAAAAAAAAAAGTTTTGAATTGTTGGCCCCAACTGACATGAATTTTATGTGAGCAAATAACGAAGGCCTGATGCCGGTGTGGAGCTGTGTGCAGTTGAAAGCACAAACCATTTCAGATTCGGAGGCTGCGTGGTTAAATTGCCGGAACTGGCTAATTCAGCTTTAAAGGATAGGGAGTTGGGAAGTGATAAAATGTACTCTAACAGACTCAGATTAAACACCCCTGTCACACGCCAGCGTGACACCCCTGGGAGGGAGATGCGGCAGTTCCGGGAAACACCGTCGGTTGCCGGGTGGAGAGAGAGAGAACGAGAGAGGGCATCCACACGAACACAAAATAAAATAAATGTTATCTTCACCCTTCCCCCTCACGGGTTCCAGGAAAAAACAACAAACTAAAACAAAAGGCTAAAATAAAGACAAAAGAAAGAAATGCAGAACAATGACGAGTTTCATTTGCCCACTCCATAGCTGGGCTGCTGTCCAACTTTCCTCCTACTACTTTTCAGTGGCAGTTCATATTTCCCCATCATGTTAAAATAAACAAAACGGAAATGAAAAGAAAGTCAAATGAAGAAACAAGCTCTCGGCGTGAGCTCCCGATCTCGGTCCCGAACTGTGGCGAGCGGCACACCTTTAAGCACCTCGGCTGATTGGTCAACACAACCCAGGTGCGTGTGCTCTCTCCACCAGCCGGTGCAGCCGAGACCAATGCGCTTCTCCGGCGGACCGAATGCTACGACCCCGCTGGAGTTGATTTAGCTAATACTGGCCTTTTTTGCTTTATAGGCTACCGGAAACTACCTGGGTCAAATAACTGATATGCATCAACATTTCAACATCAGTGAAATATCTGCGACCAGATTAACATTTACATTTAAGAAAACAAATATTTATTTTCACCAAAAAGAAGATAAGTCTTTTTCATGTAGCCAAATTGTACCTTTTGGTTTGCAGTACGTTTTATGGGAAATGGCCAGGGATTGCACAAGTGTTAGCATATTTGACCCAGGTCTGAAAAACCGGTTTTATTCAGTACAAATAAAGCCATGTCACTGTCATGAAATACAATCCTGAGACACAAGATAAGACAAATAAAATACAGAACAGTGACACTTGGCCATGCCAAACCACAAAATCACATCCAAAAGTGCAGATTACTTCTGAAACAAAATATTGTCCTCAGAATACTTTAATATGGGGTGCCGTTTGTAAAAAGTCGTACACTTTGAAACCCTGCTCAATTGTTAAAAATTTCACTAAAATTTTGAAATGACACTTTTTTTTATTACAATTGTAATAGCTTTTTCAAGAGTAATGTTTTTCATGAATGCATGATTATAAAATTATATTACACCATGACAGGATTCACTCACAAATGAACACGCCAATGCCAAATGGTCCAGCTTGACTAGGTTCCTAGTGACAGGCTCAGCTAGCTAATAAATGATTCAGCTGTGTTTGTATGAGTCCTTCATCCAGAGAACTGACTTTACACATAGGAGGCATGGCTAATTACCAAATATTTAGGTTTTACATTTAACATTTACATTTATATTTAACATTCACATTTAACAAGTATATGTATAATATATAACTTTCTTGCACTCCATGCCCATGCTTATTACCTAGGTCATCACTGCAAATGAGAATTTACTTCTCAGTTAACCTCCACCATTAAGGTACATGAAAACATGTACCTCCACTTGCCACAAAATGCTACATATCGATATGTGTTATAGCTACTTTTTGGACCTTAATTGGCGGAACGTACATGTAATGTGGAATTTTCGCTGTGTGTTTTAGTACGAAGGTTAATAACTATTCAAAACCATTAATACACATTTCAAAAGCACATTCATGTGAATAAATGATTCAGCGAATGCTATAAGGATACAGAAAAAGTATGTGCATGTGAATGCGTGCGTGCATTTGTGCATGTGTGGGCGTGTGTGAGGGAGAGAGAGGAGGAGAGAGAAGTGTGTGTGCATGTGTGTGTGTGTGTGTGAGAGAGAGAGAGGTGTGTGTGTGTGTGCATGTGTGTGAGGGAGATAGAGAGAGAGAGAGAGAGACAGAGAAAAAGGTGAGTGTGTGTGTGTGTGAGAGAGAGGTGTGTGTGTGTGTGCATGTGTGTGAGGGAGATAGAGAGAGAGAGAGAGCGAGAAAGAGGTGAGTGTGTGTGTGTGTGGTGTATGTGCATGTGTGTGCATTTGTGCGTGTATCTCTGTTTTATGATAAGTTGAGCATTTCAGGCCAGCAGGAAGCAGTTGAACACTGAGGTAGAAACAGGTGACCAACCACTGGATGAGGGGCCTGTAGAGGAAAGAAACACACTTAGCAACCGGTATTATGGGATGTGATTCACTCTCTGTTCACTGTATCACCTGGAGTAGGGAATGAGACCAAGCTACAGTACAGGGATGTGCTAATAACACAAACTGTAATATGTCCACTGTTGTAAGAATAAGAAGAGTAGATCAGAGGAAGAACTGACTTGTGTCAAAGATTGAGTTGATACGGACAGGGATATGCAAAGAATATGTGTCTACAGGGAGGGGGGTGGGATTGGGGGAGATTACAATCTAAAACGGCATCTGTGGTTTTACAACAAACAAAAAAAGAGGCTGCAGTCTATAGGGAACTTTTGCTTTTGCTGTCTCAGGGCAAGGGGGCATATGCATTGGTGTCTATCTGTGCTTGTGCCGGATAGATATAGTTTCATATACCCTGTGTGTGTGTGCGTGCTTGTGTGCAAATTAGAGACTTTTTCAAACCACAAAGTGTGTATCCTGAAAATGGGGGGGGGGGGGGGGCTTGAGGCTGAAGAAGTGGCCTGTCAGACAACAGAAGAAGGGCCTTGCAGGACAGGAGCATCAGCCTAATTGCCCTACCCATCTGTGAGAGAGGATGTTTCTGTGCACCTGACAGCACAGAGTCAGAGTTCTTGTGGCAAGACAGCAGGGAGTTGAAAAGAAGGCCAGTTTGACAAGATGACTTTGCGATGGGTATCAGTAATTGAAATGGAATGTGCGTGGTTAATGTATTGTCTTGAGTGTTTGTGTTATTAAGAAGTTATGAACTTGTTCCTGCATATTATGTACGTTAATGACGTGTTCGTTTTTGTTATGAAAAAGTTATGGAATGTATTCTGCTTTTGCTTCGCTCCATGAAATACTGCGATGGCTTCTTGGAAACCTTTTTCGCAACAGACCATAAATAGCCACCCCCCAAGTGAGACAGGGATATTTCTTACTCACACACTTCCGGCTGCTCCAATTAAATTAAAACTGCAACAGAAATGTAGGATTTATTTCCTCTTGAACAAGTCATAAAATATTTTTGTTAATGAGTGGGGTCAAAAGAAAAAACTATTCCATTCATTTCCCACTAGGACACACACACCCCCAGCCCTCCCTTCTGCCTGCTCTACACACAATTTCCTTCGTCCCTGACACAGTACAATAAAATGCCACAAGAGGAACTGATTCAATTCAAAACATAACATATTTGAAAAGTTAAATTAAAATAAACAAAAAATCATTTTTTGTCTTGTTTTAAATTGACATTGTGGCTCTAACAAATGTATTAGATTATGTTTTTTCCTGTTTTTTTTTTTTTGTGTGTGTGGAACAGGTTGTGTTCCAGTCTTAGAAAGAAGTATAAGTTAGCATAGGTTAGGTCAGAGTAATGTTCTCTGTGTGAACTGGACTTTAATGTGTTCATAGCCATGAACAACTGTACAAAAAGAATATTTTACCTTTTCGGACCTGTGTTTTGTAGTTGTTCCAATGATCGCTTTGGATAAAGACGTCTGCCAGATAAATGTAATGTCATGTAATGTAATGAGTAATACAATGTGATGTCATGATACCCAAAGTAATGGAGAGATTTAGGGGAGACAGTGCCATTGGGGTTTCAGAGACAGAGTTATGAATGTTCTGTTCAACAATTAGACTTCCAAATAAACTGGGGATCTATTTCACCTGCTTTGCTGGGAGACTGCTTCTGTCAGTCAACAAATTATGCGAGAATATCAGTGGCCTTAAAGGCTGCTTACAGTACCAAACAGGACTGCGGACTGCAATGTGCAGTTTTATTCCTAATTAAATGTAAAATAGGGGGAAACCAAATCATTCAGTGTCTGACTTTTTTGGTGTCCATGCCCATATTTTATGAAACAATTGCTCAGTGTCATATTTCACTATTGAATCTAACAAACCTGAATGCAAAACAAGTTGTATTATACACCGATCAGCCACAACATGAAAACCACCTTCCTGCGTAATGTTGTGTAGGTCACCCTCGTGCCGCCAAAACAGCTCTGACCCGTCGAGGCATGGACTCCACCTCTGAAGGTGTCCTCTGGTATATTTGGATTTCTGTATATATTTGTATCTACTGTATATTTGTATCTGATATTTTGTATCAACTGTAAATTTGTATCTGATTGTGTTACTTTGTTGTCTCTGACGCTGCAATAGTGCAAATTCCCCCCGGAGATCAATAAAGTACACTACTACTACTACTACTTATTACATTATTGGTTTTTATTACAGAAAAAAATTGAAGTGGACTACATTATTGGGAGTTATTACACTATTGGTAGTTTATTGCCTTATTAGTTGCTACAGGGCTATAAAAAGCTAAGATATTGTTAGAGGGTGAATTATTTCCACATGATTTTAAAAACTCTCGACGGGTCAGAGCTGTTTGGCGGCACGAGGGGGACCTACACAATATTAGACAGGTGGTTTTAATGTTGTGGCTGATGTAAGTTCCCAGTTGGCTTCCATTTATTGATTTACTATTTATTTTGGCTGGTAACAGGCTGAACACTCCCAAAAATCTGTAGAGTGGCCAATCGCATTGCACGGAAGTTTTGATGTTCCTCCCATTTATTTCTACAAGCCTTATAGCTAATGCCAGTACCTGAACATTCTCTGCTAGAACTGTCTCTGAGAGAACAGAATGTGAGCAGGATGCTCCTGGATCTATGTGGTGGGAATGTGGGCGTGGTGTATTTGTGCCTATTGGTACACCCACCAAAGGGTGGCAGTCGTTCAGGTAGTTGGAAAACTACAGGAGAATAGTGATGCCTGGTCATACCAAACAACACTCAACAGCACAGGTGTAACAAAATACCGTACTCATAATACTTTGTACTTCATATTTTTTATGTGTATGCATTAAACTGAGACATATGGCAGTACCCACAGCAAAGTTTATTTTGAACATTTCAGTAGGAATTATTCACCAATCTGGTATTGCGTTTAACTATTGGCATGCATTAACAATGAAAAGACAGAACTCCGAGAAGTCCGAAAACAACCATTCCCTGACTGCGAATCGAACCTACGCCGCGGCGCTCCTAACCACTAGACCACCAGGAACAGCATATGCGTAGAAGAATTGTCGTGTGGCCCCATCTAGTGGCTGACAAACACATAGACAGATGACGTGTGTATTAAAAATTTCCGGTCCACCTTAAATTAGTTGCTCAATGCCATTGTATTTTTTCGCGGTCTTCCTTGCGCGTTTGCACAGGTTATAATGTGCTTCGAAAACTGAGATGTGACTCAAAGGAGAAATTGAACAATGGTGATAATGTGATTTTTTAAAATTTATGTTATTTATACTATAAATGTTTATTTATATCTTTAATTTAGGCTACATTCACTTTGTATGTATTTTTAAGTCTGTAATATGGAAAGCTCAGATATCCACGGGCATTTATTTTCTCCCCAAATTCTAATTCACAATGTTGTATCACGTGTGTATGAGAGAACAGGAGCTAGATACATCTGAAGTGGTGTGGGTGGCATTTACACCAGCTACAGTGGCTCTTTAAGAATTGTGTTTAACACCTTGCACACATGTTGGGCCCTGAGGCTGACAGTTTTTTTTTTTTTTCTCCAGCGAAAATAAAAGCAGCCGTTTCAATGTTTCAAATGGTTCTTAGATTAGAGCCCCCCTCTCCCCCCCACAAAAACCTTTGAAAGATGGCCAAGGCAGGAAAATTTGGCATGTTTGCAAGACAATTACAGTTCATTTTTCTTTATACAACCTGGGTGGTGGGGCTAATCTCAAAGACTGTTTCATTCCACATCTTTATACGGAGTATAATGAGTAATACATGAGAAACACCCCAGAAATTGATACAACTCTATGTATGCAACCATCCTATTCCACCCACTCAGCCCCCCTAACCCGCCCCCCCCTCCCCCTACATGCACCACATGTCTCTCTCTCTCTTTCTTCCTGCACAACGGTATGGATTTTCAACCCAGCAGGCAACACTATTTGTTTGCATGTCATACATTTAAAAAAAAAAATGTTTTCTCTTGTGGGGGCCAGGACCTTTAATAACTGGACATGCAAATAACTTGAGATATGAATCACAGTCTCTTGTACAATGATAAACTTCAAGGCTGGACTTTATTTCATTCTTCTTTTCCTCCTCAGTGGTAAGTTCTGATACCTTTTATGATGTACATTGTGTTTTTTATATTGTGTGCTCAGGTGTGGTTGGTGAAACAAAGGATAACAGCACATTTTAGTCATTAAGTAATAATGAAATACTCATTCTTGGTATGAAAAATATCCTTATTATAAAAAAACTCCAGGAACAAGCTTGTTATTTGAAATTTGAATTTCCAGTGGTTTACAGAAGATTTTGCCAGAAGGTTGGTCCATATCATTCATATGTACATTTTACCAACTCATACTCATTTGGCTTGATTTAATTTCATTAGAAATACTGAAGGATAATTTATGTACCTATTTTTCATAATTATCACCATGAGATATGTTACAGTTACTTATGCACTACTCTGCACAAAACCAAGTTTGATTTTTTTTTTTTTTTTAATTTTGTGAATATTTTCTTCTTCATGGTTATATTTTTTGGTGCATTCCTCAGTTTTTCACATGTGAATTTAAGCAAGCTTACAAAGACAATTACATTCCAGGAAGCAGTGTTTTTTAACAAGTTGGGATAGGATGGATTGTTTAATACGGCAGTTTGATGTCAGAAACAAAAATCCAAGCCAACGTGTCTTTGCTTGTAGAACCAGAGTTGGCATGTCTGTTAGTTTTAGAGATATTTCTTTAGATAAATTTTGTTAATGCATTTCGTTAAATGTACTGTTTTACACATCTCAGCATTCTATAATATTCCTAGTTTTCATCAATAAGCACAGTATTATATCACTGTACCTTTATCTGTTTTTAAATACAAGGTATTCCTACTATTCACATTTCTCAAATTCCTTACATATCATTTTCAGTAACATTTTCTAGTTTTTGCAGTAAGTGCCTATACAGTCACAAGTAGATCTGTGTGTGACTACCAAATGTTCATTTGCATTCAATATTCAATATTTTTTTTCATATAAAATTTCATAGTGATGCCAGGGAAATTCACCTTAACCACCACCCATGGGTTGCACTCGGTGATGCACAGGCAACGTTTTGCACCTGAATGTGCACCACACATTAGCTGAGGTGGAGAGGAAGAGAACAAATTAGGCAATTAAACTGTGGGATGATTAGGAGAGGGCCAGGCTGGGAATTTAGCACGCACAACAGGGAACTCCCTACTCAGGTCCTCAGCATCTTCTAATCCGAAAGACATCTCCTAGATCTCCAAAAGGTATCTCCTACAGCAGTGTTCCCATCATTGCACTGGGGAATTGGGGTTTATTTGGCTAGAAGGAAAATCACCACTTCTAGTTTTCTGGGGAGGTCTCTCATCCAAGTACTTTACCAAACCCACAGCTGCTAAGCTTCTGCCATTTAGCAGGAGGAGGATACATGGTGGTATAGCTGCTAACACTGCTGTATGGGAAAAAAGATACAATTTAAATCTTCATGGAAAATAGTTCATTTCCAGGAACAGTAGTTTCAGTGCTTTCCTTTTATCTGCAGGTTGCAGCCATCTTTCATTTGAGATTATAACTGATGCTTTCTGCATTTCCCTCAAATTCCAGGTCTGCTCTCATTAGAGCCTGAAGTGAAGACAGTGAGCAAGAAAGAGGGAGAGACCGTCAGTCTACACTCTCATATTGCTGGAGAACAGGCTCAGATACTGTGGATTTTTCATTCTGGTAGTTCTAAAAAAACAATTGCCCAGCTGATCAGAGGAGAGTTTGCATCAGACTATATTGAGGAATTTAGAGACAGGCTGCAGCTGGACAGACAGACTTGGTCTCTCAACATCAGCAACCTCAACAGCAAAGACACAGGAGTTTACCACGTACAAGTCATTGCCAATGAAATTTCAGACCAGAAATTTAACTTAATAGTATATTGTGAGTGGATTTTTATGTTTATATTCATTTTATTTTCATGAATTCATTTAAGATCTGTCTGTGTGGCACTCAAATTTAAAATTTATCTTGTAATTTTATGCCTGTATTCATCTGTGTCCATCTCTCTGTATGTCCCGCCCCCCATTCTGTGTGGGGTTGGGCTCGGAAGGTGGGCAGTAGAAAGTCAGAAAATCAATTCTGCAAATAATGAGATACATACTTTCACTCAGGAGAATGTAGCCTACTCATTGTTATCAAGGTAATATACTGCACCTGTGAAAACTGTTTGAAATAATGTAAAATCATTCCAACAGAATATGAAGATAATTTTACAATTTATAAAGAAAGAAATTCCTTAGTTCCTGAAAAAGTATTCTAGTGCAGGTCTGCTTTCCCAGCAAAACATCACAATCCATCCAATCCTGGCTGAAGTCCCGTTCCCAAATGACTGTACCGAGTAAATGAGTCAAAATGCAAATAGTTATTATGAGTTTATGTTCCCAGTAAAACACGTCTTCCAGGGAAGTAATGGGATCGAGTAGGTTCACACACAATCATGCACGGACAAGTGCTGCTGTGCTCTTTGGTGACGTGTTTCATCTGAATGGCCCCACTGGTAGGTAACTCAGCTGTGTAAATGGGTGAAAGAGTACTTCCAAAAATACAGGTAACTTAACAAAAAGCAGCAAGCAGATTATTTCAGACAGTGGCATGTAATAAAATCAATTACCTCAGCTTGTTACTCCAGAGTCTTTCTACCTGCCTTAATAAACATTGTGGACTCTAGAATGGAATTCCAAATGGAATTCCACATTATGGAATCATATTTTCTGGCTTTGTAATGTTCTGTTTCTCTCCCCATGCCACAGCTCCAGTGCCTAAACCTGTCATCACTCACATCACTCCGAGGCACTCAGTCAGTCGCTCAGTGTCCAGTGCAGTGTGCAGAAAGAGCTGCTCAGTGCTGTGTTCTGTGAGGAATGAGAGAGAGGTCGTCCTGTCCTGGCAGAGGGAGGGGGAGACACTATTCAACACCAGCAGCCCTGATCTCAACAGCACCCTGTCTCTCCCTCTGGAGACAGAAAACTGCAGTGCTGCCTACACCTGTGTGGCTGAAAACCCAGTCAGTAACCAGACTGTCCCACTCAACACTGAGGAGCTCTGTCTTCTGAGCCCAGGTATAGAATCAGCGTTCAGTATTCCATGCTCACTGGGCCTCATTTTTTTTTTTAACCCCAGGTAGCCTAATACCTTTAGCCTGTCTGGAATTTGATTTGGAATGTTGCTGTTGTCTCTCATCGTGAGGACCAAAGACCTCTCAATGGCATTAAAGCAAGCTATGATGGTTTTAAAAATTTGTTTCCTTTCATTTTACAGATGCAGGCAAAACAAGGAGTTACATATTACCTGCAGTGATGATATCAGTGGTGGTGATAGCAGTAATTGGAGCAGTAACAGGATTTGTTTTTTTCATTGTAAAACAGCTGAAGTATAAAAAACTGGATCACACAGGCAAGTATAAGTGAGACTGACATCTTCATTGGATTTTGGCATTACGGATTATAATTGTGTGATGTGTGTATGTGTGTGTGTGTGTGTGTCTGCGTATGTGTATAATTTAATGTGTTTGAATGGATAATCAGTGGAATTCCTTTTCTGTGATGATACAAACCAAGACAGTGAAAGTTTCACAGATGGGGAATTTTACAGCTCTCTGTAGAATAGTAGTGTTGTAATGTATTATAACATATTTGTATAGGACAGTGCTGAACAGCAGCATTGCCATATAAAACAGGGAGTTGCAGTGTTGGGTTTAAACGACAATGTTGCTTTTTGTTTGTTAAGGCAATTGGAACATGGACAGAGTGCATAATGAAGTACAGTATACTAACGTTTGCACAGAAATGCACTCAAAAAAGACACAACTCCTGGTAAGTTGTGGGTAATATTTGTCTCCCACACACACGCACACACACGCTGTCATACACACATGCACTGGACGTCCGCTGAGAGATCAGTGACCTGAAGAAAACAAGTAAACAAAACGCCAAAATGGCTACATTTTAATTTTTAATTAACATCTAATTTCTTGTCAATGTCTCAAATTAAAGGAGAAAACAGAATTAAATGTCATTTTTTTATGTGTGGGCATTACTCTTGTTTCATTTTATTTCCATCTTACACAGAGAAATGGGGCTATAATGTAGACTTCATTCTACACTACTGGAGTACAGGCTGAGAAGGGCTCAGATATTAGATGCAGAAGGCCACACGTACTGAAATGTTTTTATTTTTAATATAAACTTAGTGGACACTACATTCTACTTCCTCTTAAAGCTGTGTTTTATATAACTGTGTGTTTATGTAACAGACAATCTTGTATTTCTTTATTTTTTGACAATCTTTGTCTTCCTTTCTGTGTGTTTACTGTTGTTTCCTGTGCCACAGGGAGGTGATACCGACAGACTGGACTCAGAGACAAAAACCAAAATTGTGTATAAATTGTGTAAACAAGTGTGGAAATAACTGCACTGGTGCAACTAAAGATAGACTGGCTGTGTCAAAAGCCAGAGTCCTATGTCCCTTACCCCATAAATGCTCAGTTTGGTTCAAATATGGTGGCTGAGAAGGCCATGACATATGGATAACATCACCCACACACCGGGAATGAAGAAAATACTTTAGCATGGGCTGAAGATGCTCATTCAGTAGCACTGAGTTACCATTAACAGTGAGCTTGCCTTCTAGGCATGAACCATGACAGGAATATCCATTCCTCTTCATAATGGAACTAACTTGTCTAACACTTAGCTGTCGCTGCTTCCAGATGCTGCTTGCTACCATACTTTCCTATTTGTTCTTTGAATCATGCACTTGTATCCTTACTGTGTATGGTGGCATCTGTCATGAATGAAGCAAAATTTTATCAGTATTTCTGTGATTAATATTAAAATTATGTCTTCATCAATACGTGTCTTAATCGTCTGAACAGATCTTGTGTTGGGCAGATCACAGGCCAGAGATGTCCTGAAGGTCTTACTCGCTTATTATTTAAGTAAAATAATAAATGCCCTGATGTGGATGATATTGGTGACTTTGTCTGAAGATGATGAAGTAATCCCATCCCAATCCAAGCCCTTTGCCTCTTCATGCATCCCAGTGCCTCAGTACTGAAGGCTTAGACACAAACACCAGGACAAGAGTTTGTGTCTAAGCACAACAATGACATAAAGCTGTTTAAGATTCCTGTTTCTTGTGAAAAGAGACACTGTTGTAATATAGTTAGGTGTATCATATGGGAAGATGTTCTCTTGTGGTTGGGGGGGAGGGGGTCTTGAAGCATACCACTTCATGCGAATCCCAGGTGAGCCAAAGCCTCAATAACTATTAATATCCACCTGTTTATCACCCTCACGACAGCCCCTAATTGTTCTAGTTTCAGCGCTTCTGACTCTGTGTTTCCTGAGGGCTGATCATATGAAAAAGAATAAGATAACGTTGATATACACAACAGATGTTCAGAAGCATAGCCTGTCTTTCGGTTTGTGCTCAGCGTGGTGAACCAATATCTACACGCCCAGATGGTGGTATTCAGACTTTGTTTCCTACTGTTTTGTCTGAGATGGTGAACGGCAAATAGTGTTTTGCCACAGGGCCCTACTTCTGCAGACCCACACTGACCCACTCTATTTCCTGTCCACTTTATGTGCCTATATACAGCACAACCTTATCAGTTGCTCTCATTTCTACACCTACTAATCATATGCTTTGTCAAACTCCCATCTACAGTACTTTAAAAATAGGACTGTAATAGTATTTTTGTTCAGCTAATGTCTGTGAACACAAAGGATGTGCGCAAAACACACACTGAAAACCCTGCTGAATAGCACCTTAGACTTTACCTTAGACCGTAGCTGAGAACGTTTAACTTTAGGCCAATTACTTAAAAATGTAGTAAACATTGGGCAGCATTACTGGAATACAGTTTGTTTAATTTGTGTGAGCTAACATAGCCAATATTATTTCATGTAATTTGACACAATTTTGATATCAATACTTTTAATTGCAGGCCTAGAATTTCTAAGTTTTAATTAATGACTTATACACAGTGTTTTGTATGGGTGAGCATTTTTGTACATTGAAAATGTGTTTTACTTCAGCTCAGTATGTGCATGACAAAACATCCATATATGTACTATAGGGTGTTTTATTTTACTGTTACAATTATTTCGCCCATCTGTTACAGTTATACTGACCAGGCTGTATGAATGTAACATCGGACTGCTTGTACCTTGGTTTGAATTGTATCCGACACTATTAAAGTAATAATCTTGAAGATTTTCATTAAAATAAATGTCTTTTAAGTCACTATCTATCGCTGCATTGGGTAACACAATGGTGATTGAGCATATTTTTATATTAATTTATACTATTATTATTATCATAATTCATGATTAAAAAACTTGGTGTCTGTGGCGACATTCCCGAGAAAAAATCACAAGTGGCGCACAGTTAGTGACGCGTTTTTCATCACCCATCAGTGGTTGGTCTGCCAGAGAGGGTAGGCGGAACTAACGCAACAGGCTCGCTCTTCAACTCACTTGTGTGTGAGCGGCGTACTGTTTTTTCCGGTGTCTGCATGCGTTACAATAACAGAGAAAGGGGGAGTTGAGGGAGTTATGGAACCCTAAAAAGTTTTTGTGTAACATGAGAGATCATATTATTTGTTGATGTAGATTTCGTATTACATTTAATGACAATGTAACTTTACTAAATTACATAGCTATTTGCACAGCTAACACTAGCTACCGGATCATGTCAAGAAAGACAACATTAGTTTAGACAACGTTGCGCACAGTATCCATCTCTCATATCAGGTAACGTTGCGTTAGCTAGCTGGCTAATGTAATTAACATAATCTAATGTCAGCTAACAATTAGAAAAAACGCTAGCTAACGCTACCGACCGGTACCGACCTCGCAAACCGTCTCTCGAATGCAATGCTACCTTGTTGCAACGTTGCAGTGTAGCTAACTTAAGGCCAGTTCAGATCAATGATTCGCAACGAGACTGGGTGCAACTTGCAAAATTCCAAGACGTCCACAACGTTCTAAAATTGCACTTGGCGATTTGACAAGGACGGTTTTTTAAAACCTCAGGGCAGGCAACAGCTCTGCTACTAGCCAGTTCACACCGCTGCAATTTTCTCTGCAACATTCTAAAACCGTTTTGCCTCATTGTGAATCATTGATCTGAACTGGCCTTGACGTTACCGTTATTTACATTGCCATCGAGTTCATCAATATATTATAATGGTGGGTGAGGTGAGTTCCCCTTCACTGTAAAGCACTTTGAGCATTTGGAAAAGTAATAATAATAATAATAATGATCGGAATAAAGCCGGGGTATGTGGAGCAGAGCCCGGGTCTGATTTCTGAAGACGTCATGCAGGAGAAAACTAAATAAAAGAATACGGCAGTATGGATTAGCATTGTTATTATTTTATTACGCTTCCTCATATGTTCCTTCAGCCTTTATGCCCTTTTTGATGAAATCTCCTTTGTTTTTGTTTTATTATTCTTGTTCTGATTGCTAATTTGACACCCAGCTCAGCTTTATTCTCGAACAGTTTAGTTAGCAAAACCAGAAACACCAGGGGTAACATTTTGCAAGGCAGTTGTTTCAAAAATACCACACAACAATCATTCACGAAAAAGACTGCTTATTGTGCATGAGATACATAATTGCACGAGCCACAGCGAATCCCGCAAATTCTTCTCTGCAGTGTAAAGATGTTCATACCGCGCAAAAAGTGGATAAAGAACATTTGCAGAAATTGATCATCACTAATTCTACCCCAGGTTTGCTACGGCATTTTAACCTGACTCGGCAGTGTAAAGACATCTTGAGTTAGCCTAATGTTAGACAACGAATGAGTATGTACATAACGTTACTTTTATAACAACCGTTTTTCATTCAGTAAATAGTACGTGTTATAGTTAGCGTGCCAACTGACTGACGTCACACAGGCGACAATGGTTGGATCCGGTTGGATCTATGGGAAGTGAGGTCCAAAAACACACATGCAATTACCGCTTCTCGCCATTGGCACCGCTATAGAGAACGAAACTGAAATCTTCGAGATTGTCACTTATGTTATGAATGTAATTGAAATGGGTAATGACTACTGAAATATCAAAGCTGTTTGAATCATACAAAACTATATCGAGGTTATAGCTGAATATATGATCTAAACAATAAATGATGGATTTCATAGGCATTGATGTAGAGGAGTACATTCTTGATGCATGCAGACTGTATTAAAGAAGTGCAGAGGTTGGAGAGAAATGCTCCCTTACACCAGCTACAGCGGCCCTCCAACAATTGTGTTTAACACCTTGCACACATGTTGGGCCTTGAGGCTGGCAGTTTTCTTTTTTTTTTTCAGTGGTCATAAAACCAGCCTTTAACAGGAAGTAGAGACAGTGGGGGTGGGCATGTCTAGGCAGGCATATGAGAGAGGTAACCTGGTTACCTATAATGTAGTCAAAATACAGATGGGAACATTGTTTAAACGTGAGCTACTGAACTGGAGGCAACTAGATGAACCTGTCTCATCCACTTAACTGAAATTTTGAACCTCGTTGTAAGCAGTGTAAGAATTGCTGCTTTGTCCTATTGAAACTGCTATATCTCTCAGCGTTCTCATGTTTCAGATGGTTTGTTGGTTAGCACACCAATCTCCTCTCCCCTTCTCTCTTTCTCTATCTCTCTCAAAATGGCTGAGATGGGAACAGCACAAAATACATTAAAAAAGGTGTAAAAGATTTTATACAACCTGGGGCTGGGGCTAATCTCAAATAGTGTTTTATTCCATCTCTTGGAAGTGAGTAAAGGACAAAAAACAGCTGCACAAATTGATACTATAACTGTGTGTGTAGAACCCTCCAACATGCCCCCCCCCCCCCCCCCCCACACACACACACACATGCGCACATACACCCACCCCCGTCTCTCTCTTTTTCTCGCTCTCTCTTTGTTCCCGTACAACGATGGGGATTTTCTGCCCAACTGGCAACTCTATTTGTTTGCAAGATATAAATTTTATATAAAATAATGTTTTCACTTGTGGGGGCCAGGACCTTTGATAACTGGACATGCAAATTACTTGAGATATGAATCACAGTCTCCTGTACAATGATAAACTTCAAGGCTGGACTTCATTTTATTCTTTTTTTCTTCTTCAGTGGTAAGTGCTTATACCTTTTATGATGTATATTGTGTTTTTCATAATGTGTGCCTGGGCATGGTTAGTGAAACAAAGGATAACAGCACATTTTAGTCATTAAATATTAATTAAATAGTCATTTTAGTTGTGAAAAATATCCTTATTGTAAAAAACCCCAGGAACAAGCTTGGTATCTGAAATTGTCCTGAATTTTGAGTGGTTTACAGAAAGTTTTGCCAGAAGATTGGTCCATATCATTCATGCATACATTTTACCAAATGGTACTAATTTGTCTTGATTTCATTTTATTGGAAATACTGAAGGATCATTTATATACCTATTTTTCATAATTATCACCAGGAGATATGTTACAGTCACTTCTGCACTACTCTGCCCAAAACCTAGTTTTTTTGTTTGTTTTGTGTTTTTTTCTTCTTCTTCAAATAATGAATCATATTCCATTTAATATTTTCTGCTTCATGGGTATATTCTCTGGTGCATTACTCTGATCAGTGAATTTAAACAAGCTTAAACAGACTATTCAGTTAAAGGAAGCAGCATTCTTTAACAAGTTGGGACAGGATGGATGGTTTAATATGGCAGTTTGATGTCAGAAACAAAAATACAAGCCAACGTGTCTTTGCTTGTAGGACCAGAGTAGCTTTAGAGATATTTCTTTAGATAGATTTTGTTAATGCATTTTGTTAAATGTACGGTTTTACACATCTCAACTATTCAACTATTCTATAATATTCCTAGTTTTCATCAATAAGCACAGTAATATATCAATGTACCTTTATCTGTTTTTAAATACAAGATATTCCTACTATTCACAGTTCTCAAATGCCTTATTCTTCATTTTCAGTAACATTTTCTAGTTTTTTGGCCTATGCGCCTATATAGTCACAAGTAGATCTGTGTTTGACTGCCAAATGTTAATTTGCATTCAATATTCATATTTTTTCATATAAAATTTTACAGTGATGCCAGGGAAATTCGCCTTAACCACCACCCATGGGTTACACTGGGTGAAGCACAGGCCATTTTGCACCTGAATGTGCACCACACATTAGCTGATGTGGAGAGGAAGAGAACAAATTAGGCAATTAAACTGTGGGATGATTAGGAGAGGGCCAGGCTGGGAATTTAGCACGCACAACAGGGAACTCCCTACTCTTTGCTCTGAGTGTTATGGGTTCTTTAATGACCACAGGGAGTCAGGTCCTCAGCATAACTTCTAAACCAAAAGACATCTCCTAGATCTCCAATAGTCATCTCCTACAGCACAGTGTTCCCATCACTGCGCTGGGGAACTGGGGTTTATTTAGCTAAAGTGAAAATCACTGCTTCCAGCCAGAACATAATTTTCTGGGGAGGTCTCTCATGCAAGTACTTTACCAAACCCACAGCTGATAAGCTTCTGCCATTTAGCAGGAGGAGGATACATGGTGGTATAGCTGCTAACACTGCTGTATGGGAAAAAGATACAATTTAAATCTTCATGGAAAAGAGTTCATTTCCAGGAACAGTAGTTGTCAGAAATATGTGAAACACAGTTACAAGCCACAGCTTGCCACCAATTAAGTTACGTCAATGAATATAAATGAAGTTCCACTCCTAATGTAATCAGTATATATTGTTGTCTGAGAAAGCTCATATTTACACACTCCAGGTCCCATTATATGACTGACAGTCATTGCTCCATAACTCAATCATGTGATATAAATCTTAAATGCAGGATTGTTGTTTTGTTTTAATATTTCTTATTTATTTTAGAGGCATTTTAACTGTATTATTTATGTATGAGCACAGTGCAAGCCGCACGGGAGAGGACAGATTTCTTTGACCACCTCGGAAGATTCTCTTTCTGTATGCATTTTATTTTTTCCTTATTTTGAAGCAACTCATGCAATCAATAATTTGGAAAGGCTGTGATTTGAAAAAACAACTGAAACTCTTCTGCGAGTCAAATTATTTCAGGGGTCTAGCTATATATGCTCAGAATTTTAACTGACTAGTATGAGTTATCGTATCTAGGCCCTCTATTCACTCCGGCCCTTTGTGCTGCCAATGGGGGATCATGTAACTTGCAAGTTGATTATGATATGATCATATTTGCCACCATCTTTGTCACCTTTACAATATCAAAAACAGGACCAACAGTGTGAAGAACCTGTATTAAGAAATACAGAAATAAGTGTTAAACAAACACTTATGTGATGTCTTTATATAATTGTTTACCAGTGTTGGGAAACAGACAGTTTTTGTATTCTAATTCCCGGAGGAAGGGCCACCCCCATGACCATATATGGGCCTCCATTCCTGTCGGTTTCGAGGTTTCCCCTCCTGGGAATTTCCACTGGGCCCCCCAAGCCCCCCATGACCATTATGGATTTGAATGGTCCAATCAGAAGGAAGTACGGCCCCTTATCACCAATCAGAGGCAGTGCTCCCTTTCAACAATAGAATTCCACTCTATGCAAATATAAATCTACCGAAAACTGTATAAAACCAAATACCCACCAATACCTTTTTGAACTTTCTTGCTGAGTTGTTCCCGTAGCCAGCTGCGTAATAAATCTTCCTGTTTTTACTACAAACTTTTGATCTGCTTCTTCCTGGGATAACGGTCATTTTACTTGTTTTTGGTAACATCATTTTTGAATCCAAGCCATGTTTAATTTAAGATTATAACTGATGCTTTCTGAATTTCTCAAATTCCAGGTCTGTGCTCAGTAGAGACTGAAGTGAAGACAGTGAGCAAGAAAGAGGGAGAGACCGTCAGTCTACACTCTCATCTTACTGGAGAACAGACTAGCCCTCACATAATATGGTTATTTTATACTGGTAGTTCTAAAAAAATAATAGCTCAGCTGAACAGAGGAGAGTTTGCATCAAACTATAGCGAGAGATTTAGAGACAGGCTGCAGCTGGACAGACAGACTTGGTCTCTCAACTTCAGCAACCTCAACAGCAAAGACACTGGAGTTTACAGCATACAGACCATCACCAATGTAAAAATTACAGAGCTGAAGTTTTACTTAATAGTATACTGTGAGTGGACTTTTTATATGTTTGAATTCTTTTTATCTTTATGAATTCATTTCAGATCTTTCCATGCTGCACTCAGGTTTTTATATTCTTATGGGGTTTTATATTTTTATACTCGTGATTTCATGCCTGCATGTAACTGTGTGCAACTGCATCTCTCTATATGTCCCTCCCACATTCTATGCAGGGTCAGGCTTGGAAGCCGGGCTTTACAGAAAGCAAGAAGCAGTTTATTTCAGACAGTGGCATGTATCAAAATCAGTTACCTCGAATTGTTACTCCAGACTCCTTCTACCTGCTTTAATACACATTGTGGACTCTAGAATGGAATTCCAAATGGAATCCCACATTATGGAATCATATTTTCTGGCTTTGTAATGTTCTGTTTCTCTCCCCATGCTTCAGCTCCAGTGCCTAAACCTGTCATCAGTCACATCACTCTGAGGCACTCAGTCAGTCGCTCATTGCCCAGTGCAGTGTGCAGAAAGAGCTGCTCAGTGCTGTGTTCTGTGAGGAATGAGAGAGAGGTCGTCCTGTCCTGGCAGAAGGAGGGGGAGACACTAAACAGCACCAGCAGCCCTGATCTCAACAGCACCCTGTCTCTCCCTCTGGAGACAGAAGACTGCAGTGCGGCCTACACCTGTGTGGCTGAAAACCCAGTCAGTAACCAGACTGTCCCACTCAACACTGAGGAGCTCTGTCCTATGAGCTCAGGTATAGAATGAGGGTTCAGTATTCCATGCTCATTGGGCCTCATTGAGGCCACTCAATTTCATTGAAATTAAATTGAGTGAAATCTTTTTTTTTTTTGAACCCCAGGTAGCCTAATACTTTTAGCCTGTCTGGAATTTTCATTTGGAATGTAGCTGTGTCCTCTGAGCCCAGGTATAGTGTCAGGAATCAGTACTCCATGTACTGAGGGCATGTAATGAGTGAGGACCTGGTATAGCACAAGCTAGTATATTTTTTGGCATGGCACAATCATATGTTTATACACAATTTGCTCTGAAATTTGAAGGTGGAGGGTGCTGAAATTGAGTGAACTCTTATGTAGCTTTTTTTAAACCACAGGTAGCCTAATAACTTTAGCTTGTAGTGCAAGTAAAATAGGCACTAAAGTTGCCAGAAATATGCAATGAAGAAGGAGTTAAGCTTATATGTGTGGAGCCAAGTAAACAAATTGGCAAGTGGCAAGAAGGTTATTCCCAGCAAGAAATGCAAAGAAGCTTAAGAATTCCTGCTGTAGTGTTCAGCAAACACTCAGAACGGTCCAGCTGATGGACCATTGTAATTGGACAGTTGGCTGCTCAGCTGTTTCTTGGCCAGTTGTGTGTTGTTTCATCATTAGTTCATACATAAGAAAATAGAAAAAAAGGTCTAGAGTTGATTCTAAATCTGGAATTTTCATTTGGATTGTTGCTGTTGTCTCTCAACGTGAGGACCAAAGACCTCTCAATGCCAATAAAGCAAGATATGATGGTTTTTAAAATTGTGTTTCCTTTCATTTGACAGATTTAAGCAAAACAAGGAATTACATATTAACGGCAGTGCTGATACCAGTGGTGGTGATAGTAGTAATTGCATGTGTTGGATTCATTATAAAAAATCAGAAGAGTAAAGAACTGGAAAACACAGGCAAGTATGTTACTGTAAGACAGACTGGCATCTTGCGTGGAGTTTGGCATTACAGGATATAATTGTGTGTGTGTGTGTCTATGTGTGTCTGTGTGTTTACATATCTATGATAATTTAATGTGTTTGAATGGATTATCATTGGAATTCCTTTTCTGTGATGACATAAACCGAGACAGTGTAAGTATCACAGATGGGGAATTTGTACAGCTCTCTGTAGTATAATAGTGCTGTAATGTAGTTTAACATATTTGTATAGGACAGTGGTGAACAGCAGCATTGCCATATTAAACAGGGAGCTGCAGTGTTGGGTTTAAAAGATAATGTTGCTTTTTGTTTGTTAAGGCAATTGGAACGTGGACAGAGTGCGTAATGAAGTACAGTATGCTAACATTTGCACAGAAATGCACTCAAAAAAGACACAACTCCTGGTAAGTTGTGGGTAATATTTGTCTCCCACACACACGCGCGCACACACGCTGTCATACACACATGCACTGGACGTCCGCTGAGAGATCGATGGCCTGAAGAAAACAAGTAAACAAAATGCCAAAATGGCTACAATTTAAATTTTTAATTAAAATCTAATTTCTTGTCAATGTCTCAAATTAAAGGAGAAAACAGAATTAAATGTCATTTTTTTATGTGTGGGGAATACTCTTGTTTCAGTTTATTTCCATCGTACGCAGAGAAATGGGGCTATAATGTGGAATTCATTCTACACTGCTGGAGTACATGCTTAGAAGGGCTCGGATATTAGATGCAGAAGGACACACGTACTGAAATGTTTTTATTTTTAATATAAACTTAGTGGACACTACATTCTACTTCCTCTTAAAGCTGTGTTTTATATAACTGTGTGTTTATGTAACAGACAATCTTGTATTTTCTTTTTTTTTTGACAATCTTTGTCTTCCTTTCTGTGTGTTTACTGTTGTTTCCTGTGCCACAGGGAGGTGATCCCGGCAGACTGGACTCAGAGACAAAAACCAAAATTGTGTATAAATTGTGTTGACACATATGGAAATAACTGCACTGGTGCAACCAAAGAGAGACTGGCTGTGTCAAAAGCCAGTATCCTACGTACCTTACCCCATAAATGCTCAATTTGGTTCAAATATGGTGGCTGAGAAGGATGGATAACATCAGTGTCATGCCCTTCAAACCACTGGGTGACACGGGGGTTGGGGTTTCATCTCAAAATGCTCATTCAATAGCACTGAGTTACCATTAACAGTGAGCTTGCCTTCTAAGCATGAACCATGACAGGAATATCCATTCCACTTCACAGTGAAACTACCTTGTCTTACACTTAGCTGTCGCTGCCTCCAGATGCCACTTGCTACTATAATTTCTGATTTGTTCTTTGAATCATGCACTTGTATCCTCACTGTGTATGGTGGCATCTGTCATGTATGAAGGGACATTTTATCAGTATTTTTGTGATCAATATTAAAATTATGTGTTCATCAATGCATGTCTTAATGTTCTGAAATATCCTGTGCTGGGCATATCACAGACCAAGGATGTCCTGGAGGTCTTACTCGCTTATTATTATTCATGTAAAATAATAAATGGCGTAGCCTCTCCAAACGTCTAATAATTTGCTGATTAACTAAACATTGTTTTAAAGAAGCTGGGGTTATAAGGACATTTTTAGCTTGGTTTATTAACCAAAGATGTAGCTTGTATTGCGAGCATTCAGGACTGACTTCAGCTTCAGCTGTGACAGGAAATTATGAACTGTTAAGAAAGGTGATTATGTAGTTTTCTACATATTAACCATTTGGCACTTTTATCACAGATGAGCCAGTTATCAGGCTAAATATTATAAGGAGTATGATGCACAATCCCAGCTGCAGCTGTGGAAGTGAAGCAGAGAAGCTGTTACTGGGCTTTACTGCGACTTTAAAATTATCACTCTGCTATTCCACAATGGTGGAACAACACGAATCGCTTGACCAACCAAGGGCAAGCAAATTTATCAGCTGACCAACCAGATAAGATATATGGCAACCAGATGACAGGCTGCAGTACACAGAATGAGCAAGAGGCTGGCTGGGCTCCCCAAGTAAAATAAAAACAAGGGTAACAGCCTACAGTCAGTGACAGCTGCCCTGTTAATTGGGAACCTCAGCACCCCTTAAATCTGAGTTAAGTTGTACCACCAGCTTTGCAGAATCTGAAGTGGACTCCCAAGTTTAAAGGTGTTCTATTTGCTTGCATTAGACTCAAAGAAAACCTTGACATGTGCATTATATGTGTTCTAATATACTGTTACAATTATTTTGCTCCTCTGTTACAATTATACCGACTAGGCTGTATGAATGTAAGATCGGACTACTTGTATTTTGGTTTAAATTTGATTCGATTAAGTTATGAATGTAATTGAAATGGGTAATGACTTGTCATGGTTCGATGTTCCTGTTTCTGTTTTTTTCCTTTTTGCGCCGCCAGATGGTGGCACTTCAGTTTTGTATTTCTGTTTGTTCCCTCATTGGTTTCCCCTGTGTTAATTGTATTATTGTTTTCTATTATGCAATCATTGTTTCTGTTCATGTCTCGTTATCCCATCCCTCACTTGTTTGATTATGTATTGAGTTCACCTGTGTCTGGTTTATTTAAGTCCTTTGTTTCCCTGACTCGGCTGCTGGTTCCTTGTGTTTCTGATTGTGTTTCCTCCTGTGAATTTCTGCCAGTGTGTTTCTGACTATGTGTTTCTGTCTGTGAGTTCTGCCCTGCCCGAGTTCTGTTTTCCTCATGTTTTTTGGTTTTTGAAAATTCTGCTGTTTTTGTTTCTGAAGAACTTTTTGTGTTTTTGGAAGTGCCCTGCCTGGCCTTGTTTTTGTTCCCTGTTTTCTGTTACCTGCATTAGATTAAAGTCTTTGATTGGATTTGCCTTTTTGTAGTTCCTGGTGTTTTTTCGTTACTCTGCGTTTGGGTCCTGGTCCCCATTCCGTGACATGACTACTGAAATATAAAGGCTATTTGAAGTAAAATTTCATAATGCTAGGCTAAATATTTTCTGTGTAAATGAGCAAAACCCAAAAAACTGTTACATTTATACCAACTGTCCCCTATGTTTTCATTGTTTTTGGAAAATTAAAAACTAGACACAGTCGAACAAAACACACCATACATAACTATATTGAGGTTATAGCTGAATATATGATCTAAACAATAAATGGGTGACTTCATAGGCATTGTTGTAGAGGAGTACATTCCTGATGCATGCAGACTGTATTAAAGAAGTGCAGAGGTTGGAGAGAAATGCTCCCTTACACCAGCTACAGTGACCCTTCAACAATTGTGTTTAACACCTTGCACACATTTTGGGCCTTGAGGCTGGCAGTTTTTTTTTTTGTTTTTTTTCAGTGGTCATAAAATGCAGCATTTCACAGGAAGCAGAGACAGTGGGGGTGGGCATGTCTAGAGGCATATGAGGGAGATAACCTGCTTACCTATAATGTAGTAAAAATACAGGAACATTGTTTAAACATGAGCTACTGAACAGGTGGCAACTAGATGAACCAGTCTCAACAGCTCAACTGAAATTTGGAACCATATTGTGGGCTCTCCTCTCATATGGTTTATTGGTTAGTAATCTCCTCCCCAGGATGGCCAAGATGGGAACAGCACAAAATACATAAAAAAGGTTTAAAAGATTTTATACAACCTGGGGCTGGGGCTAATCTCAAAGAGTGTTTTATTCCACCTCTTAGAAGTGAATAAAAGATAAGAAACACCTGTACAAATTGATACTATAACTGTGTGTGTCTGCAACCCTCCAACATGCCACCCCCACCCAACACTCCCTCACCCCTGCACACACACACGCACACACACCCGCCCCCTGTGTCTCTTTCTCTCTCTCTCTCTCTTTGTTCCTGTACAACGATGCGGATTTTCCACCTATCTGGCAACTCTATTTGTTTGCAAGATATAAAATTTATATAAAATAATGTTTTCACTTGTGGGAACCAGGACCTTTGATAACTGGACATGCAAATTACTTGAGATATGAATCACAGTCTCCTGTACAATGATAAACTTCAAGGCTGGACTTCACTTTATTCTTTTTTTCTTCGTCAGTGGTAAGTGCTGATACCTTTTATGATGTATATTGTGTTTTTTATATTATGTGCCCCGGCATGTTTGGTGAAACAAAGGATAACAGCACATTTTAGTCGTTAAATTTAATAGTCATTCTTGTTGTGAAAAATATCCTGATTATAAAAATTTCCAGTAGTTTACAGAAGTTTTTGCCAGAAGGTTGGTCTATATCACTCATATGTACATTTTATCAAATGGTACTCACCTGGCTTGATTTAATTTTATTGGAAATACTTAAGGATCATTTACATACCTATTTTTCATAATTATCACCACAAGAAATGTTACACTTACTAATGCACTAATCTTCCACTAATTTTATTTATTTATTTATTTTTTAAATAATGGATCCTATTCTATGGAATATTTTCTTCTTCATTCTTCTGCATTCCTCAGTTTTCCACATCTGAATTTAAGACTATTCAGTTCAAGGAAGTGTTTTTTAACAAGTTGGGACAGGATAGATTGTTTAATATGGCAGTCTGATGTCAGAAACAAAAATCCAATGAATATAAATGACGTTCCACTGTATGTAATCAGTATATATTGTTGTCTGAGAAAGTTCATATTTACACACTCCAGGTCCCATTCTATGACTGACAGCCATTGCTCCATAACTCAATCATGTGATATAAATCTTGAATGCAGGATTGTTGTTTTGTTTTAATATTTCTTATTTATTTTAGAGGTATTTTAGCAGTATTGTTTATGTATGAGCACAGTGCAAGCTGCACTGGAGAGGACAGATTTCTTTGACCACCTCGCAAGATTCTCTTTCTGTATGCATTTTATTTTTTCCTTATTTTGAAGCAACTCATGCAATCAATAATTTGGAAATTTTGGATTTGAAAAAACAACTGAAACTCTTCTGCGAGTCAAATTATTTCAGGGGTCTAGCTATATATGCTCAGAATTTTAACTGACTAGTATAAGTTCTGTCAGGACCACTGTCATCAAAGTAGAACTTTGTTGACAATAAAGGCAATACAGTTATGTTTGGGGGTATGGCTCTGTTCTGGAGCTCTCCCGCCAACCACGCAGCCCGCGTGGATAAGGCCGGGAGGCCAGCAGCCAAACCCTACACACAGAACAGATCCAGCAGCAAAGCAAGTTCTTAACACAGTGATGGAGCAATGAAATTTCTTAACACATAGGGATGGAGCAATACAATTTCTTAACACATAGGAATGGAGAAATGCAACTTCTTGACGCATGGGGATGGAGCTGGGGTGGTGGAGGGGATTTACGAAGCAATGTGCAGGGCTTGCATGCAGGAGGAGCAGCCGAATGAGTAGAGGGAGGCTGTTTAAGTAGACCGTCCTGTTAGTGAATGTACTGTGATAGGCGAACATCACTCAGCTGAGCCATCAGCTGATTCAGCCAGAGCGCTTGACTCTCATGGCCTGCCAGAACTACGCGATGCTCCATTTATCGTATCTAGGCAGTGGTCCACTGATTATTTGTCTATTGACTAGTTTGATAGCTTGTTTAACTGCAAGCAAGTCAGTCACTAATGTGAGTGCTAATGTGAACCCACCATCTTTTCATTCACTCCGGCCCTTTGTGCTGCCAATGGGGGATCATTTAACTTGCATAGTTGATTATGATATGATCATATCTGCCACCATCTTTGTCACCTTTACAATATCAAAAACAGGACCAACAGTGTGAAGAACCTGTATTAAGAATGGTGCTCAATTAAATTTGAAATTAAACAAGCAGCAGAACACTTATGTGATGTCTTTATATAATCGTTTACCAGCTATGTTTCAAGTAAATGTTGTGCATTACTTATTTTCAAAGTGTCTGTACCTGTTCCTGCTCTACATAATAAAGACCTTCATTTTTGAATCCATGCCCATAACGTATGCCTGTAGAAGACTGAAAACATAATTACAGAAGGTCTAAAAGCAGCACTTAAGAGCTTCAGTGTTTTATATCAGCCAATGCTTAATTTTATCTGAAGCCATGTTTAATTTAAGATTATAACTGATGCTTTCTGAATTTCTCAAATTCCAGGTCAGGTCTTGGTAGAGCCTGAAGTGAAGACAGTGAGCAAAAAAGAGGGAGAGACCGTCAGTCTACACTTTCATTTTACTGGGGAACAGACAAACCCTTGGATACTGTGGTTTTTTTATTCTGGTAGTTCTAAAAAAATAATAGCTGAGCTGATCAGAGGAGAGTTTGTATCAGACTATAGCGAGAGATTTAGAGACAGGCTGCAGCTGGACAGACAGACTTGGTCTCTCAACATCAGCAACCTCAACAGCAAAGACACTGGAGTTTACAGCATACAGACCATTATCAATGGAGACATTTCAGACCAGAAATTGAAGTTAATAGTATACTGTGAGTGGACTTTTTATATGTTTGTATCTTTTTATCTTTATGCATTCATTTCAGATCTTTCCGTACTGCACACTTGTGATTTCATGCCAGCATTTAACTGTGTGCAACTGTGCACCCCTCTACATGTCGCTCCCCCATTCTGTGTGGGGTTGGGCTCGGAAGGTGGGCAGTGGAAAGTCAGAAAATTAATTATACAAATTATGAGATACATACTTTCAGGAGAATGTAGCCTACTCATTGTTATCTAGGCAAAGTGCTGCACCTGTGAAAACTGTTTGAAATAATGCTGAATTGTTCCAACAGAAAATAAGGATTATTTTACAATCCATAAATAAAGTAATTCCTTCATTCCTGTCAAAAATATAGTGCAGGTCTGCTTTCCCAGCAAAACATCACAATCCATCCAATCCTGGCTGAATTCCCGTTCAAATGGCTGTACTGAGTAAGTTAGTCAAAATGGTAACTTTACAGAAAGCAACAAGCAGATTATTTCAGACAGTGGCATGCGACAACATCAGTTAGCTTGTTACTCCAGACTCTTTCCAACTGCCCATCATCCTTAATACACATTATGGACTTTATACTAGATGTTTATATGTGTAATAGTCATATTTTCAGGCTTTGTAATGTTCTGTTTCTCTCCCCGTGCCACAGCTCCAGTGTCTAAACCTGTCATCACTCACATCACTCCGAGGCGCTCAGTCAGACGCTCAGTGCCCAGTGCAGTGTGCAGAAAGAGCTGCTCAGTGCTGTGTTCTGTGAAGAATGAGAGAGAGGTCGTCCTGTCCTGGCAGAGGGAGGGGGAGACACTATTCAACACCAGCAGCCCTGATCTCAACAGCACCCTGTATCTCCCTCTGGAGGCAGAAGACTGCAGTGCTGCCTACACCTGTGTGGCTGAAAACCCAGTCAGTAACCAGACTGTCCCTCTCAAAACTGAGGAGCTCTGTCTTCTGAGCTCAGGTATAGAATGAGGGTTCAGTATTCCATGCTCACTGGGCCTCATTGAGGCCACTCAATTTCACTGAAATGAAATTGAGTGAAATCTTTTTTTTTTAACCCCAGGTAGCCTAATACTTTTAGCCTGTCTGGAATTTGCATTTGGAATGTTGCTGTTGTCTCTCAACGTGAGGACCAAAGACCTCTCAATAGCATTAAGCAAGCTATGATGGTCTTTAAAATTTGTTTCCTTTCATTTGACAGATGCAGGCAAAACAAGGAGTTACATATTACCTGCAGTGATGATATCAGTGGTGGTGATAGCAGTAATTGGAGTAACTGGATTTGTTGTTTTCATTGTAAAACAGCTGAAGTATAAAAAACTGGATCACACAGGCAAGTATAATGAGACTGACATCTTCATTGGATTTTGGCGTTACAGATTATAATTGTGTGTGTGTGTGTGTGTGTGTGTCTGCGTATGTGTATAATTTAATGTGTTTGAATGGATAATCAGTGGAATTCCTTTTCTGTGATGACACAAACCAAGACAGTGTAAGTCTTACAGATGGGGAATTTGTACAGCTCTCTGTAGAATAGTAGTGTTGTAATGTATTATAACATATTTGTATAGGACAGTGGTGAACAGCAGCATTGCCATATAAAACAGAGAGTTGCAGTGTTGGGTTTAAAAGATAATGTTGCTTTTTGTTTGTTAAGGTAATAGGAACGTGGACAGAATGCGTAATGAAGTACAGTATGCTAACGTTTGCACAGAAATGCACTCAAAAAAGACAAAACTCCTGGTAAGTTGTGGGTAATATTTGTCTCCCACACACACGCACACACACACGCTGTCATACACACATGCACTGGACGTCCGCTGAGAGGTCGATGGCCTAAAGAAAACAAGTAAACAAAATGCCAAAATGGCTACAATTTTAATTTTTAATTAAAATCTCATTTCTTGTCAATGTCTCAAATTAAAGGAGAAAACAGAATAAAATGTCATTTTTTAATGTGTGGGGAATACTCTTGTTTCATTTTATTTCCATCGTATGCAGAGAAATGGGGCTATAATGTGGAATTCATTCCACACTGCTGGAGTACAGGCTTAGAAGGGCTCGGGTATTAGATGTAAAAGGCCAGACGTACTGAAATGTTTTTATTTTTACCCTGTCTTTCGGTTTGTGCTCAGCGTGGTAAACTGATATCTACACGCCCCAAATGGTGGTATTCAGACTTTGTTTCCTACTGTTTTGTCTGAGATGGTGAACGGCAAATAGTGTTTTGCCACAGGGCCCTAGTTCTGCAGACCCACACTGACCCACTCTATTTCCTGTCCACTTTATGTGCCTATATACAGCACAACCTTATCAGGTTGTCGCTAAGGCGAACCTGCCCCAGTCAATCGTGTGCCAGCTCTTCAAGGACAACATGAGGGACCCCCTCCACGGCGGGCTCATGTATTCCGGCGTGGACAAGTGCGGTGACTTTGAAATGCTGTTCGCTACGGCCCTGCACTGGGACGAGTACCTCCGGGGGGTCGCAGATATGCGGAGAGGTACTCGCAGCCCAGCGAACCGGAGCCCACCGTCCCGCCGGAGCCGCCCGCCCTGCCAGTTGTTCCGCAGGGGCTGCCTGCTCGGCCCGCCGCTCCGCAGGAGCTGCCTGCTCGGCCCGCCACTCCGCAGGAGCTGCCTGCTCGGCCCCGCGTCCCAGAAAAGCCCCCTGCTCTGCCTGTTGTCCGCAGGGGCCTTCGCCGCCAGCTCTGCCTGTCGTCCAGCAGGGGCCTTCGCCGCCTGCCCTGCCTGTCGTCCAGCAGGGGCCTTCGCCGCCTGCGCCGCCTGTCGTCCAGCAGGGGCCTTCGGGGCCTTCGCCGCCTGCTCCGCCCCGAGTCCCGGAGGGGCCTTCGTCGCCTCCTGCTTCGCCTCGTGCCCAGGAGAAGCCTCCTGCCCTGCCCAGTGCTCCTGCCCCCCCTGTAGCTTCGGCGCCCCCTGTTGTTCCCTCGTCCTCCGGTGTTCCCTCGTCCTCCGGTGTTCCCTCGTCCTCCGGTGCCATCGCGTCCTCCGGTGTTCCCTCGTCCTCCGGTGCCGTCGCTCCCCCCAGTGGTCGTCCGTCCTCCGGTGCCGTCGCGTCCTCCGGTGGTCGTCCCTCCTCCGGTGCCGTCGCTCCCCCCAGTGGTCGTCCCTCCTCCGGTGCCGTCGCTCCCCACAGTGTCCAGTGTCCTGTTGGTGTTTTCGCTCCCCCTGGTGTCCGTCCTCCCCCCGGTGTTCGTCCTTCCCCCGGTGTTGTCACTCCCCCCGGTGTCCATTTTCCCTTTGGTGTCCGTCCTCCCCCCGGTGCCCGTTCTTCCCCCAGTGTAGTTGCGCCCCCTAGTGTCCATGCTCCACCCAATGTTCTCGCACCCCCCAGTGTTCCCAACCATGCGTCCGTGTGTTCTCCGGCCCCCCTGTCTAGTTGTCTGCCCGCCTGTTTGTCTGCCTGTTTGCCCGTGTGTGTGTCGGCCAGCATGTTGGCCTGTTTGTCTGCCCCCTAGGCCGTCGGGCCATCGGCCAACGTGTTCTCCCGCCTGTCTGCCTGTCTGTCTGTGTGTCAGTCCGCGTGTTTTTTGTCTTGTTTGCCATTGTGTCAGTCCCTGTGTCAGTCTTTGGGCTCACCCCTCTCCTTCCCTGTCTGCCTGTCCCTTTGTGTGTCTGTCGGTGTCGCTGTGAGCCTCCCCGCCTGCTTGTCCCTTTGTCTGTCTTTGTAGGTCTCCCTGTTGTGCCTGTGTCTGTCAGTCCGTTTTTCCATCAGTCTTGGTCCTCCCCAGTGTAGTGCCCACGTCCAGTTCCATGTAGTGTCGAGTTCCGCTCCGTGTCTGCCTTTTCCCCCGTACGGTGTTCAGTCTTGTCTAACCCAGTCCAGTGTTTTGTCTTGCCCCGTCTCGTTACTGTCCAGTGTACTGTCTCGTCTAGTCCCAGTCCAGTCCTGTGTGTCTGCCTCGCCCCAGTCCAGTCCTGTGTGTCTGCCTCGCCCCAGTCCGAGTCCCCTGGTTTCCTGAGTCCCCTGAGTTTCCTGAGTCCCGAGTCGCCCGAGTCCGGGTTCTGAGTTTCCTGAGTCCCGAGTCGCCTGAGTCCGGGTTTTGTTATTCCGAGTCGCCCGAGTCCGGGTTCTGTTATTCCGAGTCGCCCAAGTCCGGGTTCTGTTATTCCGAGTCGCCCGAGTCCGGGTTCTGTTATTCCGAGTCGCCCGAGTCCGGGTTCTGAGTTTCCTGAGTCGCCTGAGTCCGGGTTCTGTTATTCCGAGTCGCCCGAGTCCGGGTTCTGAGTTTCCTGTCGCCCGAGTCCGGGGTTCTGAGTTTCCTGTCGCTCCTGTCCGGATCCTGAGTTTCCTGTCGCTCCTGTCCGGATCCTGAGTTTCCTGTCGCTCCTGTCCGGATCCTGAGTTTCCTGTCGCTCCTGTCCGGATCCTGAGTTTCCTGTCGCCCAAGTCCTGTCCGGGTCCTGAGTTTCCTGTCGCCCGAGTCCGGTCCGGATCCTGAGCTTCCTGTCGCCCGAGTCCGGTCCGGGTCCTGAGTTTCCTGTCACCCGAGTCCTGTCCGGGTCCTGAGTTTCCTGTCGCCCGAGTCCTGTCCGGGTCCTGAGTTTCCTGTCGCCCGAGTCCTGTCCGGGTCCTGAGTTTCCTGAGCTCGAGTCCTGTCCGGGTCCTGAGTTTCCTGTCGCCCGAGTCCGGTCCGGATCCTGAGCTTCCTGTCGCCCGAGTCCGGTCCGGGTCCTGAGTTTCCTGTCACCCAAGTCCTGTCCGGGTCCTGAGTTTCCTGTCGCCCGAGTCCTGTCCGGGTCCTGAGTTTCCTGTCGCCCGAGTCCTGTCTGGGTCCTGAGTTTCCTGAGCCCGAGTCCTGTCCGGGTCCTGAGTTTCCTGTCGCCCGAGTCCTGTCCAGGTCCTGAGTTCTGTTCAGCCCTGAGTCTCCTGTCGCCCGAGTCCTGTCCGGGTCCTGAGTCCTGTCCAGCCCTGAGTCTCCTGTCGCCCGGGTCCTGCCCAGCCCTGAGTCTCCTGTTGCCCGGGGTCCTGCCCAACCGTGAGTTTCCTGTCCCCCGAGTTCCTGAGTTCTGTTTCCCTGTCCCCGCCCTCCAGTTCACCCCCTCCCAGGGTCGGCCTCCTGGGACGTCAGGAGCCGTCCCTTGGGGGGGGGTACTGTCAGGGTTCTTTGTCTTCCCCCGTCTTTCCTGGTTGGGCCGCCAGATGGCGGCACCCCTGCTTTGTGTCCTGTTAATTGTTTTATTGTTTCCAATTATTCTATTATTAGTTACTGATTGTCTCGTGTTCCCTTCCCTCTCTGTGGCCTGATTGTTCATTGTGCCCTCCTGTGTCTCGTCTGCGTCGCTTCTATTTCTTCTATTTAAGTCTCCCTCTTCCCTGACTCAGGCGCTGGATTCTTGTGCGGTTTTGCTACCTGCCTGCGTGTTTGTTGCCCGTCGCCTGTTACCTGTTCCTTGCCTGCCCGTTGCCTGTTGCCTGTTCCCTGCCTGCTCTGTTCCCTACGTTTTTTGGGATTTTTGTATTTTTGTTTTCCTGCGTTTTGAGGTTTTCTTTGTGTTTGTCATAACCGCCCTGCGAGGCTTTCTGTTCCCTTTGTTCCCCTTTATTTAAGTAAAGTCTTTGTTTTTTCTACTTCTGGAGTTTTTGCGTTCTTCGTCGCACTCTGCATTTGGGTCCATTCCCGCGCCCCCCCTGACAGAAACGGGTAATGACTACTGAAATATCAAAGCTGTTTGAAGTAAAATTTCATAATGCTAGGTTAAATATTTTCTGTGTAAATGAGCAAAGTACAAAAACTGTTACATTTATACAAACTCTCCCTTATGTTTTTGTTGTTTTTGGAAAATGAAAAACTAGACACAGTCAAACAAAACACATCATTCAAAACTGTATTTGAATATGATCTAAACAATAAATGATAAAATGAATGTCATAGGCATTGTTGTAGAAGAGTACATTCCTGATGCATGCAGACTGTGTTAAAGAAGTGCAGAGGTTGGAGAGGAATGCTCCCTTACACCTACAGCGGCCCTCCAACAATTGTGTTTAACACCTTGCACACATGTTGGGCCTTGAGGCTGGCAGTTTTTTTTTTTTTGTTTTTTTTTTTTTTTTCAGTGGTCATAAAACAAGCCTTTCACAGGAAGTAGAGACAGTAGGAGTGAGCATGTCTAGGCAGGCATATGAGAGGTAACCTGGTTACCTATAATGTAGTCAAAATACAGATAGGAACATTGTTTATACATGAGCTACTGAACTGGTGGCAACTAGATGAACCTGTCTCAACAGCTCAACTGAAATTTGGAACTGTGGGCTCTCCAAGTCATTAGAGACCTCTCAGGGTTCTCGTGTTTCATATAGTCTGTTGGTTAGCAATCTCCTCCCCCTTCTCTCTTTCTCTCTCTCTCAAAATGGCCAAGATGAGAACAGCACAAAATACATGAAAAAGGTTTAAAAGATTTTATACAACCTGGGCCTGGGGCTAATCTCAAAGAGTGTTTTATTCCACCTCTTGGAAGTGAATAAAAGATAATAAACACCTGTACAAATTGATACTATAACTGTGTGTGTGTGCAACCCTCCAACATGCCCCCACCCCCACCACACACACACACACGCGCACACACTCGCCCCCGTCTCTCTCTTTTTCTCTCTCT
This sequence comes from Anguilla rostrata, assembly GCF_018555375.3. NCBI lineage: Eukaryota > Metazoa > Chordata > Actinopteri > Anguilliformes > Anguillidae > Anguilla > Anguilla rostrata. The sequence goes on from NC_057937.1 coordinate 8,502,706, forward strand.
CTCTTTGTTCCCGCACAACGATGAGGATTTTCCGCCCAACTGGCAACTCTATTTGTTTGCAAAATATGAAATTTATATAAAATAATGTTTTCACTTGTGGGGGCCAGGACCTTTGATAACTGGACATGCAAATTATTTGAGATATGAATCACAGTCTCCTGTACAATGATAAACTTCAAGGCTGGACTTCATTCTATTATTTTTTTCGTCTTTTCTTCCAGTGGTAGGTGCTGATACCTTTTATGATGTATATTGTGCTTTTTATAATATGTGCCTGGGCATGGTTGGTGAAACAAAGGATAACAGCACATTTTAGTCATTAAATAGTAATTAAATAGTCATTCTAGTTATGAAAAATATCCTTATTGTAAAAAACTCCAGGAACACGCTTGCTATATGAAATTGCCCTGCATTTTCCAGTGGTTAACAGAAGGTTTTGCCAGAAGGGTGGTCCATATCATTTATGCGTACATTTTACCAAATGGTACTAATTTGTCTTGATTTCATTTTATTGTAAATACTGAAGGATCATTTACATACCTATTTTTCATAATTATCACCAGGAGATATGTTACAGTCACTTCTTCACTACTTTAGCCAAAACCTAGTTTTTTTTTTGTTTGTTTTAGTTTTTTTTTTTGTTTTGTTTTGTTTTGTTTTTTCAAATAATTAATCATATTCCATTTAATATTTTCTGCTTCATGGGTATATTCTCTGGTGCATTACGCAGATCAGTGAATTTAAACAAGCTTAAACAGACTGTTCAGTTAAAGGAAGCAGCGTTCTTTAACAAGTTAGGACAGGATGAATTGTTTAATATGGCGGTTTGATGTCAGAAACAAAAATCCAAGCCAACGTGTCTTTGCTTGTAGGACCAGAGTTGGCATGTTTGTTAGCTTTAGAGATATTTCATTAGATAAATTTTGTTAATGCATTTTGTTAAATGTACTGTTTTACACATCTCAACATTCTATAATATTCCTAGTTTGCATCAATAAGCACAGTAATATATCACTGTACCTTTATCTGTTTTTAAATACAAGGTATTCCTACTATTCACAGTTCTCAAATGCCTTATTCTTCATTTTCAGTAACATTTTCTAGTTTCTGCAGTAAGTGCCAGTCACAATATATCTATGTTTGACTGCCAAATGTTAATTTGCATTCAAAATATTCAAATTTCTGCATGGAATATTTTACAGTGATGCCAGGGAAATTCACCTTAACCACCACCCATGGGTTGCACTCGGTGATGCACAGGTGCCATTTTGCACCTGAATGCGCACCACACATTAGCTGAGGTGGAGAGGAAGAGAAAAATTAGGCAATTAAAGTGTGGGATGATTAGGAGAGGGCCAGGTTGGGAATTTAGCACGCACAACAGGGAACTCCCTACTTTTTGCTCTGAGTGCTATGGGTTCTGTAATGACCACAGCAAGCCAGGTCCTCAGTATAACTTCTAATCTGATAGAAATCTCCTAGATCTCCAAAAGGCATCTCCTACAGCACAGTGTTCCCATCACTGCACTGGGGAATTGGGGTTTATTTAGCTAAAGGGAAAATCACTGCTTCCAGCCAGAACATAGTTTTCTGTAGAGGTCTCTCACCAAACCCACAGCTGCTAAGCTTCTGCCATTTAACGGGAGCAGGATACATGGTGGTATAGCTGCTAACACTGCTGTCTGGGAAAAAAGGCACAATTTAAATCTTCGTGGAAAAGAGTTCATTTCCAGGAACAGTAGTTGTCAGAAATATGTGAAACACACCCTGGATTCAGCAGAGTCAATGTGAACCCCAGACATCCAAAAATCCAACGGTATATACAATTACTGTATAAGCCACAGCTTCCCACCAATTAAGTTACGTCAATGAATTTAAATGTTACACTCCTAATGTAATCAGTATATCATGTTGTCAGAGACAACCCCCATTCACCCACTCCAGGTCCCATTCTATGACTGACATCCACAGCTCTATAACTCAATCATGTGATATAAAAATCTTGCATGCAGGATTGTTATTTTGTTTTAATATTTCTTATTTATTTTAGAGATATTTTGGCAGTATTATTTATGTATGAGCACAGTGCAAGCCTCACCCGAGAGGACATGCAGTCAGACAGCCAAAGTGTTCTTTGATAATTCACCACCTCGCAAGATTCTCTTTCTGTATGCATTTTATTTTTCCTCATTCTGAGTCAATTTATGCAATCAATAATTTGGAAAGGCTGTAATCTGAAAAAAAAAAAACAACTGAAACTCATCTGTGAGTCAAATTATTTCAGGGGTCGAGTTATATATACTAAGAATTTTAACTGAATATGAGTTATCATGTCTAGGCAGGTTTTCCACAGATTATTTGTTCATTGACTGGTTTATTAGCATGTTTTACTGTAAGCAAGTTAGTCACTTATGTGAGTGCTAATGTGAACCCACCACTCTTCTGCATTTTGTGCTGCCACTGAGGATAGTGTAACTTGCAACTTGATTATGATATGATCATATTTGCTACCATCTCTGTAACCTTTACAATACCATAAATAGTGCAAAAACAGAACCAACAGTGTGAATAACCTGTATTAAGAATAGTGCTCAATTAAATTTGAAATTAAACAAGCAGCAGAACACTTATGCAATGTCTTAATATAATTGTTTACCAGCTTGGTTTCAAATAAATATTATGCATTACTGTAGCAGTCTGAGTGCCACCGCTCGGTTAATAGACGAGAGAGAGACGAGAGTTATTTCAGGACACGAATGCGTCTTTTTATTTCACGGCCGCCACGCGCCTTTCGGTTATGTATAAAAACACAATGTTGGTTGCTGACTCTCGGTCAGCACTTCCTCCGTCTCCAGTCAGCCCTTCTGCCTCCGTAGACCGCCTTTTAAGCGTCCAGGCTCACTGTCGCGCTAATCAGCACATTGTCAATTAATCAAACAATTAAACATCGGTGCTGATTAGTAATCCCCAACAGCTGTGGCGCAGAGTTCTGAGAGCCGCCCCGCCCACTCTCTCTCTGCAGCCAACGCAAAACCACGCCCACCCTACCACAATTACTTATTTTCAAAGTGGCTGTTCCTTTTTCTGCTTTACATAATAAAGATCTCCCTTTTGTATCCATGCCCATAACGTATGATTGTAGTAGACAGAAACCATGCTGACAGTCTGTCTAAAAGCAGCGCTTTAGAGCTTCAGTGTTTTATATCAGCAATGCTTTCATTTTATCAGCAGGTTGTAGCCATGTTTAATTTAAGATTATAACTGATGTTTTCTGCATTTCTCAAATTCCAGGTCTGCTCTCGATAGAGCCTGAAGTGAAGACCGTAAGCAAGAAAGAGGGAGAAACCATCAGTCTACACTCTCGTCTTACTGGAGAACAGACAAACCCTCTGATAATGTGGTCATTTGATACTGGTAGTTCTAAAAAAATAATAGCCGAGCTTAACAGGGGAGACTTTACAACAATCCATAGCCAGAGATTTAGAGACAGGCTGCAGCTGGACAGACAGACTTGGTCTCTCAACATCAGCAACCTCAACAGCAAAGACACTGGAGTTTACTACATATACATCTTTACCAATGGAGAAAGTACAGACAGGAAATTGAACTTAATAGTATATTGTGAGTGGACTTTTTATATGTTTGTATCTTTTTAACTTTATACATTCATTTCAAATCTTGCAGTGCTGCACTCAAATTTTACATTTATCTTGTGATTTTATTCCTGTATTCATCTGCATCCATCTGTCTATATATCCCTCTGCCATTCTGTGTGGGATTCGGCTTGGGAGCTGGGCTTTGGAAAGTCAGTCATCAATTCTGCAAATAATGGCATATATAGCCTACTTCCACTCAGGTGAATGTAGCCTATCCAATGTCATCTAGACAAAATACTGCACCAATGAAAACTGTTTGAAATAATGCTGAATTATTCCAACAGAAAATAAGGATTATTCTGCAATCCATAAAAAAGGGAATTCCTTCACTGCTGTAAAAAATATTCTAGTTCATGTTTCCCAGCAAAACATCGCAATCCATCCAATCCTGGCTGAATTCCCGTTCCCAAATGACTGTCTCGAATAAATGAGTCAAAATGCAAATTGTTATTATGAGCTTCTGTTCCCAATACCCTACAAAACACATCTTTCAGGGAAGCATTGGGAGCTAGTAAGTTCATGCACAATCATGCAAGGACAAGTGCTGTTGTGCTCTTTGGTGACATGTTTTATCCAAATGGACCCACTGGTAAGTCAGCTGTGTAAATGCTCCCAAAAATACAGGTAACTTTACAGAAAGCAAGAAGCAGATTATTTCAGACAGTGGCATGTATCAAAATCTGTTACCTTGAATTGTTACTCCAGACTCCTTCTATCTGCCTTAATACACATTGTGGACTCTAGAATGGAATTCCAAATGGAATTCCACATTATGGAATCATATTTTCTGGCATTGTAATGTTCTGTTTCTCTCCCCATGCCTCAGCTCCAGTGCCTAAACCTGTCATCACTCACATCACTCCGAGGTACTCAGTCAGTCGCTCAGTGTCCAGTGCAGTGTGCAGAAAGAGCTGCTCAGTGCTGTGTTCTGTGAAGAATGAGAGAGAGGTCGTCCTGTCCTGGCAGAGGGAGGGGGAGACACTATTCAACACCAGCAGCCCTGATCTCAACAGCACCCTGTCTCTCCCTCTGGAGACAGAAAACTGCAGTGCTGCTCTGAAACCTAGTAGTGCTGAACCCATCAGTAACCAGACTGTCCCACTCAACACTGAGGAGCTCTGTCTTCTGAGCCCAGGTATAGTGTCAGGAATCAGTACTCCATGTACTGAGGGCATGTAATGAGTGAGGACCTAGTATAGCACAACCTAGTATATTCAAGAAGGTTATTCCCAGAGAGAAATTGCAAAGAAGCTTAAGAATTCCTGGTTTAGTGTTCAGCAAACACTCAGAGCGGTCCAGCTAATGGACCATTGTAATTGGACAGTTGGCTGCTCAGCTGTTTCTTGGCCAGTTGTGTGTTGTTGCATCATTAGTTCATACACAAGAAAATAGAAAAAAAGGTTGAGTTGATTCTAAGTCTGGAATTTGCATTTGGATTGTTGCTGTTGTCTCTCAACGTGAGGTCCAAAGACCTTTCAATGCCAATAAAGCAAGATATGATGGTTTTTAAAATTGTGTTTCCTTTCATTTGACAGAGTCAAGCAAAACAAGGAATTACATATTACCTGCAGTGATGATACCAGTGGTGGTGATAGCAGTAATTGCATGTGTTGGTTTCTTTATAAAAAATCAGAAGAGTAAAGAACTGGAACACACAGGCAAGTATTTTCAGGCAAGTATGTTACTGTAAGAGAGACTGGCATCTTCTGTGGAGTTTGGCATTACAGGATATAATTGTGTGTGTGTGTCTATGTGTGTCTGCGTATGTGTGTTTACATATCTATGATAATTTAATGTGTTTGAATGGATTATCAGTGGAATTCTTTTTCTGTGATGACAAACCGAGACAGCGTAAGTATCACAGATGGGGAATTTGTACAGCTCTCTGTAGTATAATAGTGTTGTAATGTAGTTGTAATGTAACATATTTGGATAGGACTGCGGGGAACAGCATCACTGTCATGTCAAATATGGTGTCGCTGTGTTGGTTTAAAAATAAATGTAATGGGTTTAAAGGATGATGTTGCTTTTTGTTTGTTAAGGTAATAGGGATGTGAGCAGAGAGAGTGGTGAACTGCAGTATGCTGACGTTTGCATAGGAGCACACCCAAAAGAGACACAGCGCTCGGTAAGATGGAAAATATTTCTCTTCCACACAAGAACGCACTCGTGCACACATGCACTAGATGCACATGTCACCTCTCACACAACTCACCTCTGAGAGACTGATGGCCAAAAGAAAACTAACAAATAAAATGGCAAAGTGAATACAATTTTATATATAATTAATTACTAAGTTCGTAACCAACTTACGAAAACAATTTTTTTAACCTAATTTTTACTTTTACAAAAAAAATTTAGTTCAAGTCTTTCACTATTTTTCCTCCTTTCCGTGTGTACTTTCCGTCTGTACTTTCTGAGTGTACTTTGTGTGTTTCCTGTTGTTTCCTGTGCCACAGGAAGGCGTTCTCAGGGCCCTGGATCCAGAGAGAGAAGATGGAGTTGTGTATGCAGATGTGCGCAAATAACTGCACTGGTGCAACCCAAGAGAGACTGGCTGTGTCAAAAGCCAGTGTCCAACGTCCCTTACTACTAGTATTGTTTGTTCTTTGAATCAGGGACTTGTACCCTCACTGTGTATAGTGGCATCTGTCATGACATTTTTTCTGTATTTTGGTGCTCAATATTAATAGTGTGTGTTTATCAACGCGTGTCTTAATGGTCTAAACATATGTTTTGTTGGGCAGATCAAAGGCCATGGATGTCCTGAAGGTCTTACTCGCTTATTATTATTCATGTAAAATAATAAATTCCTTTTCAGCTGTAGAACCAAGCCTGTGCCCCTGTCTGACCCTGCCACCCATTAGTGTTCCTGCCCATCTCTCTACGTGACCGGAGTCACCTTTGCTTGGACTTAATTAATCCTCGATTGGCTGTTTATGTATTATAATTTATCTGTTTTCATGTAAGCCATTTCCATAACAAACCGGTGCCTGTCCGTGGCAGATGGGTTCCCCCTCTGAGTCCGGTTCTGCTCAAGGTTTCTTCCTGTTATCAGTCAGGGAGGTTTTCCTTGCCACTGTTGCCCTAGGCTTACTCTCTGGGGGCCGGTTCTCTGTAAAGCTGCTTTGTGACAAAGCTCCTTTGTTAAAAGCGCTAAATAAAAATTGAATGATTGATCGATTGATGTGGATGACATGGGTGACTTTGTCTGAAGATGATGAAGTAATCCCATGCCAATCCAAGCCTTTTGCCTCCTCATGCATACCAGTGCCTCAGTACTGAAGACTTAGACACAAACACCAGGCCAAGTTTTCACAACGTTTTACATGCACTAAGATGACATAAATCTGTTCAAAATTCTTGTTTCTTGTGAAAAGAGACACTGTTGTAATATCGTTAGGTGTATCATATAGGAAGATGTTCTCTTGTGGTTGGGGAGGAGGTGGTCTTGAAATGTACCACTTCATTGAATTAATATACACCTGTTTATCACTCTCACCACAGCCCTTAATTGATCTGGTTTCACACCTTCTGTGTTTCCTGAAAGCTGATCGTATGAATAGGAAGAAGATAACGTCGACATACACGGCAGATATGTAGATCTTCTCAGAAGCATACCCTGTCTTTCGGTTTGTGCTCAGCGTGGTAAACCGATATCTACACGCCCCAGATGGTGGTATTCAGACTTTGTTTCCTACTGTTTTGTCTGAGATGGTGAATGGCGAACAGTGTTTCGCCACAGGGCCATACTTCTGCAGACCCACATTGACCCACTCTGTTTCCTGTCTGCTTTATGTGTTGTACTTTTTTACTTGCTTTATTAACCAAAGATGTAGCTTGTACATTATTGCAACCATTTATGGCTTAGGGAGTTTAAACCTCACCTGTGACAGGCAGTTATGAATGAAAATATGAATATATTGTTTTGCATATGTTAGCCATTCGGGACTGTTATCACGAATGTGGCAGTTATCAGGCTAAATGTTATGAGGAACATGACGCACAGATGCAAATCCTCTCAGCGGCAATGGAAGTAAAGAAGCAGAAACAATGTTATTGGGTTTTCCCATGACATTAAATCACCATTGTGCTTCTCTGCAATGGTTGTTCTCATGTTCTCATATATCACTTCTTTTCCATGTTCTCACAGCTTCCCCTTGTAACCCAATGCCATGGTTCAGTCATCAGTGACGTAATCCGAAAATGAACTGGGTAAGATATCAAATCTTACCTTGGGGCCTCAGTTGGATGATCATTATGTGACACGTATGCTGTCAAGGTGTTAGGGGACTTGTTTAAGTCATGAAATAAATAGAAGATAAAAAAGATAGACAATGCTCCTATGTATTAATCACTATTTGCTCCTAACCAATTAGATACTAACATGCATCAGTTGACCAATCAGGGGCAAGCACATTTCTCACCTGACCAATCAGATGATATGCACTATATGAACAAAAGTATCTGGGCACCCCTTGGTCTAAGGCTGTTTTCATGGTTTGGGCTAGACCCCTTAGTTCCAGTGAAGGCAAATCTTAATGCTTTCATGAGACTGCCCCCGGGTACACAATGAGGTCCATATAGATATGGTTTTGTTGAGAATGGTGTGGAAGACTGGCCTCCACAGACCCCTGACCTCAACCCCATCCAACACATTTGGGATCAATTGAAAAGCCAACAACGAGCCACTATCACCCAATCAGTGCCCAACCTCACAAATGCTCTTCTGGCTGAATGGAAGCAAATTCCTGCAGCAATGCTCCAAAATCTACTATAAAGCCTTCCCAGAAGAGTGCAGGTTCTTATAGAAGCAAAGGGAGGACCAACTTCATATTAATAGCCATAATTGTGGCTGAGATGTTGGATGTCAGGTGTTCACATACTTTTTACATGTAGTGCATATATAGCAACCACATGGCAGACTGCAGTACACTAAAGGAGCAAAATGCTGGCTTGCCTCAGAAAGTCCAACCCAGGGTAACAGCCAAAGACAGTGTAGACAGCTGCCCTGGGAACCTCAGCACCCCTTAGATCTGAGTTAGGTTTTGCCACCAGCTGTGCAGAATCTGAAGTGGACTCCATGTTTTAAGGTGTTCTATTTGGTTGTATTGGACTCTATTTTGTTCATTGCCCTTAATTCGCCTAACTGTTTTCATTTTAATGCCTATCTTAAAATGTGATTTTATTTAATTTTGGCAGCAGTCTCTTTGAGGATGTGGTCTAGCACTTCTGCCCAACTGCTATTATACACCTCCCCCACGCCAACCTCAAAGAGCACGCTTTCTATTTCCATGGAACCCCTCAAACCCAAATTTGTGACTTCTTCCATATTTGGTCATGCAACCAGTAGCTACAATGCAGGTGCAGTTTCTCTCTTCTTGACCAAAGCCTCCGTTAAAACAGGAACTAGACTGAGACCAGTGAGCTTTCAGCTTGTAGCTGGAGTAACGGCTGCTTTCGACGTGTACTGCAGATGAGCCTACAGAGATGCTGTTCCTGATTGGCTAAAGCAACATTATTCTGAAAGTCTTTGCTGTAGGAGCATACGCACGCACACACACACACACACAACACACGCTTCTACTCCTTATAAAGTACATTTAATAAAAGGTGACTTATTTTATGATACTGGGATTATACACCCTTTATCCTTTACCATGTTAATTCCAGTAAAGTATGTTAGGCTTTACATTTGTCTGTTTCCTTACTTATATTAAACACATCAGTGACCTTCTGAATCAGTAAAATTCTGTTTTACAGTTTCGTCAATGTCCTCAGTTTCTATGCAAGCGAGAAAAACGAGATGATCGTTAAATGGAAGCTCTGTTCTCTGTGGTAATCGCATTTACCCCACCATCGCACGCACAGACACGCTGTCTCTTATATTAACAGGATGTGAGAGGGGGTTGGGTGGGCTACAGACCATAGCTAACAAGAGGAAATGCATCTGCACAAGACCACAGGCTTTGATGTGACTATATCAGAAATGTGAGAAACGCAAAAGCCCTCCGACATCTGAAATGTTTCTGTCAAAGTGTAACATTTGCTGACAGGCTCACCCTCGATAACAGAAATCTTTCTGCTATGAATATGACCACTGCTGAATTGTAGCTATCTGAAATATGATATTGTTAACATGCACATCACAAAGACAGGCTCTGTTCCTCTCGGAAGCTTTGCTTCAATGGAGGGGTCAAGTCCAATGCATATCTCCCTCTTTCATTCTCTGCCTCTCTTCATTCGCCCTTCTCTGGGAGACTGAGACAGTAAAATCTGGCTCTGATGGAGTACTACTGTGAGCATAGGAAAGTCAGGAACTTGTGTTTACTGCAGCCTTTCACAAAGAGTAGTAGAAAGGAAAGGAAGAGTACCAGTGGAGCTCTATCATATTTTTGTTAAAACACAAATGTGAACAGTAATGTAGAAAGTACAGGTGTGGCTGCATCCTCACCATCAAGCATTTTTTAAATAAAGAATTTAAAAAAATAAATAAAATAAAGAACTGAATGATACAGGGTATAACATGTTCACTAAAACTAATTTTAAAGACATAAAAACAGGCATACAGCAACCCGTTTTATTATTTTAGTCATGCAATTTCAGTGTGCTCAGTTCAAGGCTAGAAAACATGCCCTTTCTTTCCACGATGGACAAAAGTAATTAAATACAGCAGCCAATCAATGCATTTTGCTCATATCTTTTACTGGAAGTAACTTCCTGCTGATTTTTTTTTTTCTGTAATAACAGTTGCGAGTGTTGACAGGTGTTTGCAGTCCTATCAATGGTTTACTAGGTAAAAATCAATCAGAGCTGATTACAATGTGTGCACAGTTGCAGCTGAATTTGGAGACAGGTTGATGTTGAACCTGCGAGGCATTCTCCGCCGGTGCCTGAGTACCAGCTGCTAGATGTGGGGCAGGGGTCAGGGACGTCTCCCTGCCGCTCCCTGCAGCTGGATTTAGACAGTCAGGTGGTTCCGTCACGTGGCTTCTTGGTCCCCCCAGCTCTTGTCTCTCCTTCGCAGCCAGACCCAAAAACTTCCCCTTTCTGCTTCTTCGGAGAGATCTTTTAGGACTTTTCTGACTTTCACTGACGTGCAGACAAACTGTTTAAGGCCAGTTTTGCTTTAAGCCTGAATGTGTCACACTAAAGAGTCACTTTAAAACCAATTTATGACCTGCAGAATTATGTCTACCCACCCTCTCTCTCTCCTCCACTCTCTACCCTATCCCTGATCCTTTTTCTCTGACACAGAGTCCACGCATCCCTTGCTTCTGTCTCACCCGTTCCCACACAACCAGGCGACTGATGGTCTGAGCAGTGACCCAGTTAAATCTTCCACTGTAAAAACACTTTTTGTGTGTCTTTTCCTCCCCCTCATACCACTCTCTACCGCAGCCCACAGTTGTACAGGTTTAGCAAAACACAAGCCCATGCACAGAAACAGTCACCAGGCTTTGCAAATAAATTACAAACACCTCGCAGATGAGAGGACACATCCATGCAACAGAATTTAGTGTCTGGCTGACTTGCAGTATTCATTCGTTTGTTCATTAATTCATTGGTTCTGTCTTTGTACACAGATTAATCATTTCAAGTGCATACAGGATGAGTTAATGGTGTTATTTGGCATAAAGCACCATATACCATTTCCTGGAATTAAATTCACAGGTATTATCACAAACAATTAGATAAAACAGCAAATCAAATCGAGTTTTATGTGCTGTGACCATATTAAGATTACATTTTAAAATGTGATAGAATGTTACACTTGGACATGTTTAACATGGCAGTGTGGGGTTGCAAAATTTCACTTAAAACAGTTTTTTTTCTATGAGTAACCTAAACTGAAAATGATTACCATATGAAGTTCAAAACATCATCCTAAAACAAGTATTTGATTGTGTGGCGTGTATAATTAAATGTTTAAATCATATTTTCTATAACAATACACTACATATGTACATTGAGTGTAGCACCATCGGTGTGAGAAATATCCCTCACAAACATACCATTGTGACAAAAAGTCACCATTTCATACCCCCAAACCATGTTACGTTACTTTCCACAAGTACTGTAATCAACCACAAATAAAAAAAATTGAATTTCTCATATAAGGAAGTATTTTACATTCACAGATAAAGTGTAGTGGAATAATAAGAAAAACTGAATTCATATTTGTTATGTTGGTTTTTCGCAAAGATATATATTACACAAAACATAATGGAAAACCCAGTGACTCCATAACAGTTAGGTATAGCTATGGTTTCCAGAAGCAAATACTTGAAGATGTCATGCGTCCAAAACAGAAATAGGGTAGCAATATGGCCTCAATAACGTTAAGGCCAGTTCAGATCAATGATTCGCAACGAGACGAAACGGTTTTAGAATGTTGCAGAGAAAATTGCAGCGGTGTGAACTGGTTAGTAGCAGAGCCGTTGCCTGCCTTGGGGTCTCAAAAGACCATCTTGTCAAATCGTCAAGTGCAGTTTTAGAACGTTACAATCAGACGTCTTGAAATTTACAAGTTGCATCCAGTCTTGTAGCGAATCATTAATCTGAACTGGCCTTTAGTTAGCCACATTGCAACAAGGTAGCGTTGCATTCGAGAGACGGTTTGCGAGGTCGGTACCGGTCGGTAGCGTTAGCTAGCGTTTTTTCTAATTGTTAGCTGACATTAGATTATGTTAATTACATTAACTAGCTAGCTAACGCAACGTTACCTGATATGAGAGATGGCTACCGACTGTGCACAACGTTGTCTAAACTAATGTTGCCTTTCTTGACATGGTCCGGTAGCTAGTGTTAGCTGTGCAAATAACTATGTAATTTAGTAACGTTACATTGTCATCAAATGTTACACAAAACTTGTTAGGGTTCCATAACGCTAGCAGACACTGGAAAAAAACAGTACGCTGCTCACACTCACAAGTGAGTTGAAGAGCGAGCCTGTTGCGTTAGCTCCGCCTACCCTCTCTGGCGGACCAACCACTGATGGATGATGGAAAACGCGTCACTAACTGTGCGCCACTTGTGATTTTTTCCCGGGAATGTAGCCACAGACGCTCAGTTCTTTAATCATAAATTATAATAATAATAACAATATAAATTAATATAATAATAATCTCACTCACCATTGTGTTACCTAATTCAGTGATATATAATGACTTAACAGACATTTATTTTAATGAAAATCTTTGAGATTGCCACTTTAAACATGTGCACTTGTGTATATGACCATTTTGTGTCTGTATCCAATGTTTTTATTGGCTGATGTACTAAATTTTCCAATGGGGAGACATATTCTTTGTGGGCCTGGAGCATCTGTGATGATGTAATCAGGAAGGAAAAAGAAGAAGGAAAAAATGCAAAAAACCAAAAAATAAAATAAAAATAAACTGGGGATTTATTGTGTGGACGTTTGAAATTGTTTGCGAATTCTGTCTGTTGAAATGGCATCAGAAAGAACAGAAAGGAATGTTTTTAAGTTCTGAGAGTCTGTGGTCATTGTGGTTATTTCTGTTGTGTTGGGAATCCTGAAAAGTTCCACTCTCGCTGCTGTAGCCTCTACGTATGGGTAATGCTGCCCCACTAAGCCGTAACTTGGCAGGATGGCATACCTGCCATTCAAATACAGTCCAATGCTTGGCTACCCTCTTATTCACTGCTACTGTACTTCAAACACCTATCAGCTAGGTGGCAGCTTTATTCAAGCTATCATCTGAATGGAAGAAAGGTAAATAAATGCATGAAAACACGTAAAGAATATCTGAAAATGTATAATTTATCAAAGAAAAGAAAGAACATTTTCTTGTAAAACAATTATTTTAATTTCACATATATTGCAAAAATCATATGCTGAATTTCAAGTATTTAAATTTAAATATTCAAATATTCAGCACAACTGTTAATATTTTACTTTAAAATAGACAATACACTCTCAGTTAAGAAATATTCCACATATTGATTTATACCGTTAATTTTAAAGTCGCTGCACTCTTACAACAACAACAACAAAAAGCATGCAACACGACACAAGCCCACAGAACATACAGTAGGCGAACCACTCATAATACAGATATGAATACAGTGGTATGAAGACATTTGCGCCCCCCTGGCTTAAACATAAAACCGGGAATAGCTGCAAATTTTGTAAGCTATTCCTTATTTTTGATGAAGCAAACTGTGGTCTCTTCAAATAATGTTCTTAAAGTAGCCTAACTACGGGCAAAATTGCTTAAACGTAATTTCAAGAATATATAGTGCTAAATAATAATGCTGTTCCGTATACTATTACGCCCGTGCCCGCCCCTCACTACCGAACGAGAGTTGAGATGCAACACAACCGTTTGCTACTGAAAACTACAGCCACAGGATGGGGTGTCGGCGACTTCAAAGATGTTCACACTGGATACACTTCTTGTTCGCCTGCCATTTGTTAGGTATGTACGCTTCTTACTATTACATTTCATGAATAGTGATGCTTAATAAGCAATATTATTAAGCACAATTTATTAAAATCGCCCAATATGTCGACTATCTTAAGTATAAGAATGCTTCAGTAGTGAAGTGCTGAGAACAATTTCTTTGGCAAAACAAAGGAACTAGCCTATCTGACGCACTTAAGAAAAAACGCAGATCTTCCCCCTCCTTCTTATTAAAAAGTAAAAACTTGAAATTATATTTAGACTAAAATTTAATTAAAAAGTTAGACAAAATCTGCCCCTCCATAATGGGTTATACTGCAGTATATTGTGGATATGCAAACGCCCCATACTGTCTGAAATTAAGTAGGTGCAGATAGGTGAGAAATACAGGGCTTGAATATAAAAAGAATAGCCTATATTTTAAGTGCATGTGACCTGAACTAGAGAGAGGGAGAGAGAAAGAGAGAGAGAGACTAAAATAAAGACTAGATGACCAGCAAAACAGAATGTACATGTGCTACATTAATAGAAGATGATTATCCCAGAAATACACAGTTGTGTTAGGTTTTAGTTTTCATCTGCATGAAAATTTTGTTTTAATTTACATATAGCAAATTCAGTTCAACTGACACTCCTTACCTTTCAATCAGTCACTCATCCTCATTTAAATGTAGGTAAAATATAATATACAGTGCCCTCCAAAAGTATGGGAACAGTAGAGTGAAATTCGTTATTTTTGCCATATACTTAAGGCGTTTAGATTTGCGATAAAAAGATGGACGTGAGACAAAAGTACAGACTATCTGATTTTATTTTATGGTATTTCCATATACATACATATGTTTTACCATTTTACAGAAACGGCTGTTTTTATTTTGAGTCCCCCCCCATTTTCAGCTGTACAAAAGTTAGTAAGTTAGTGGAATAACTTAAAAGTAAGTCAAAGCAATACTAAAGACTAATATTTGGTTGCATAGTCCTTAAGTGAAATAGCTGCATTTTGGCTTCACTGCAGCTGCTATCAATTGCTATTTATTTATGGAAGTTTTGGCTTCAGTCTCCTCTTCAGCTAGGGGGGTCTGGAGGTGAAGGGGCCTGGAGCTATGCCGGAGTCCAGAATGACTTATTGGCCTAAACTACATGTCTTTGGACATGGGGAGAATATGTATATGTAACTCCAAACCGAAAGGCCGCAGTCGGGATTCAAAATCGACCTTCTTCCTGTGAGGCAGCAGGACTATTCACTGCATCTCCAGGCCCACCCCTCTTATTCAGTTATGCAGTGGTCGCAGGATTCCACATTTTGTTATGCAGAAAAAAGAGGGCCAAAAAGTAAGAAAGAAAATGCACTGCGTTCTATAGACACAGGTATTCTGTGGTCTTTTTTATTTTAAGATTATAAGGGGCGATGACCCAGACTTGAACCACTGCAAAATAATAACTCCTGTTTCTTTGAGCCAGTCATGTTTCGGTGACATTTTTGTTGTTTGTTGGTAGAATTGCACAATTCAAATAGAAAGCACTGAATTTGAATGAAAGGCTAAAACAAACTGGCACGCTGTAGGTAGCTTGCTCAATATGAGTAAATTAAAACAGAAATCTCTCCTTTTAATATTATTAGCCTGTGTGGCAAAAATTTGTTTTGATCCGAACACCAAAGCATTATTTGTAGCTCATTTTATCCTGCTAATCCTGCTATTTCTCCATGCTTCTGTTACAAGTTTCATGATAAAATTGTGAAGGTCATGCATTTATTGTGGCAAAAATAGTTATTTTATCAGAACGCAAGTGGATTAGTGTAAAATCCTGTATTCCAAAGACACAGCATTCCATGGGCTAGCACGGCCACTGATGTATTTATTTCCACAACTATCTAATTTTTTGTTGATTTAAGGGGCGGTTGAATTATTAGCTGAGATGATTTCTAAAACTGACTTTGTTGGCCTTTTGATGAAGTCACAGACCAAAATAATGATAACAACAACAAAATTAAGCATTTATTCTACCCTGGGTTTTGTATGAGCAATTTTCTATTCCTAAATCAGAGGTTCCAAAAAAGTTAATTCACAGAACCAAACGTGTTCACATGCATTGAATCATGGGAATTTCTTTTTTTCAAAGAGGTTAACGGGGATCACAGGTCTCATCAGTTCCCTTGTGTTACAAGTTTAGAAAGAACCAAAAACTACACACTCTGATGGCTGGCTACAAATGCACGTTTTAATTTCAATATTGACATTGGCATACTTTTATTGATTCCCCTGTGAAAGAAAAATGATTGTAGTCCTGGACTATATTGATTCAGAGAAACTCGTTTGGTCATGTGATGTGAGGAGTCTATCGTTCGTAAAATAAGTACGAAATTTGAGAGATGGAATTTCTTAGAAAAGATACAAATTTGTTGTCAGACCAGGTTGCATATATGTACTTATATGTTTATTTACGGAGTCACGGTGTGCAAATGATGTAACTACAAAAGAGAAATAACAATGTAAATCATTTAATTGGGTGTTAGGCCACCACCATTTTTGATGAAATTGAATGCATTTGCTGGCTGGAATTTATGATCAACTAATCTTTGGTTACTCACCTATTTTACCTTTCACTTTAAATTAATGCACAGAGATCATAATCCTGGAGTATGTGCTTCCTTCCACTGTTGCCACTTTCCCTTAAATTCTGTGACATGACCTTAGACCAGGGCTGCCCAAACCTGTTCCTGGAGATCCACCATCCTGTAGGTTTTCACTCCAATAAGAAAGCACACCACTATCAACAGGTAGAGATCTTGTTGAACTGATAATTAGGTGTGCTAAAAAAGGGTTGATATGAAAACTCACAGGACGGTAGATCTCCAGGACAAGAGTTTCATATCCCCAGACACTATGTCCTGTGAAACATCGCTGAAGCTCCTGCCAAATGTGCTTCAACAATTGCCCCTCAAAAACAATTACCCTTTCAAAATCCCTGGAGTTTCCCTGTCCTGGCCATAATTATAGGCAAACAGGCCTGTCCATAATTCGTACAGGTGAATGTATGCATGTGTGGATGTTATTTCCTTAAAAATAATGTAATACAATGTTCAGTAGATGAACCGCACCTGTATAGTAGTTTCTGCTTTGCATAAATTAGATGTGCTGTTCCTCATTTATCCAAGTGTTTTCATTTTGTGTTCACTCCCTGCGTGTTGTGTAGTGGTGTAGTAGTACATACAGAGCATGTTCCAATAAATTTGACTCCTTTTTGGGAAATAAAATTATTATTAAAAAATTTTTTTGAGCATACAGTATAGTTCATTAACTGATATTTATTTATTTATTCATTCATTTATTTTGATCATCTCTATCAAGGGTGCCAGTCATTTTGGGGGCACTGTACTGTAGCTGTTATGAATACTTAGGTTCCCCCTATACTTCTACTTCTTGGATGGGAGCTCTTCAGTTAAGATGGGCCTGTACACCTAGATGACTGAGAGATTTCCTATCCTCTTGCATCTACTATATTCTAACTTCAGGAAGACAGTGTAAAAACAGAAGGTCCTTACTTTTTGTTAAAGTTCCACTCTACTCTGCCCTCTAAAGGTATTCTTTATTGAGAACAATTGTGTCTGGAAAAGAAAAAATGTAAAATAGCTAAGCTTCTCCATTCTATCCTCTGTTTAAGGGTTCCATCTGTCTTTAGCCCAGACACCTGAGCAGACCACGTGGGTGAAAGGCATTCTGGGAGGATTTGTCACATTTCCAGCTCCAGTGTTGAAAACTGGCACCCTGTCATATAAAGATCTAGGAGCTGCAGCCATGGTGGTAAAAGGCAGCAGTGACACAGAGCTTATAAAGCAGTTCACTGGCAGACTGCAGTGTAGCTGTCAGACTGGACTCTTCACCATCACACATCTGAGGGCAGAGGATTCTGGGACATATGTTGTGGACAGTAAAGATGAACAGAGTAAACTCACATTTATGTTCCAGTTGGAAGTCTACAGTAGGTTCTGTTTGTATGTGTGTGCACTTGAGTGTTGGCTATTAAATGATTTCTATGACAATTTTTTATTATTTCATTGTTTTTTCCATTGTTGACTGGCATGTTACTCTCCCTCTTTCAGAGAATGTTTCCTCACCCACAGTGACATGGATACAATCGGAGAGAAATAACTGCTCAGTGCTGTGCTTTGTGGAGAATGGAAGAGAGGTCACTCTATCCTGGCTGAGAGATGGGGAGATGCTATCCCGCACCAGCAACCCTGATATCAACACCTCTTTGTCTCTCCTTCTGGAGTTAGAGGGAGAGGGACACACCTACTACTGTGAGACAAGGAACCCTGTCAGCTCACAGCTCTCCCGGCTGGATGTACCATCTAACTGCACTGAGGATTCAAGTATGCTCTAATTCAGGGGTGTGGTTGCAGGTTTTTGTTTTAACCCAGCACTAAGAGACCAGATTCTACTTATCAAGGTCTTAATTGAAAATCACGATTAATTAATGAGTTGAATCAGGTATTGTAGGTCAGAGCTAAAACCAAAACACACAAATACACCTTTTTCAGATAAGATTGGGCAGCCATGTTCTAAAGGAAAGAAAACTAGTAATATATTAGTAATATATACCAGATAAAAGCTGTTAGTTTTCTGCATACAATAAAGCTCATTATGTGTGTTATTTTGTACAGATTTGTATACATCTCTATGACAGGTGCTAATAATTTTGGAGGGCCAGTGTACCTATACTTTTTGTACCTATACTTTTCATATTAAATAACAGTGTTCTTCTCAACTTATCTTAATTTTATCACAAGTAATTTATTTTTAACACTGTTGTGCATCTTATAAAGCAAAGCATGACATTAAACTGGGAGGTTACTGTCAGCATGTAGTTAAAATATGTTTACTTTGCATCATAATGAGCTAATATTCCATGAGGGGTTTCCAGTCAGGAATTTTCCGTTTGTATGTTTTCGCCAGGAGGCATTATGCTATGCCTGTTTTGACATCTCTGGTTTATTGCTTTGTGTTGACTAAACACTGCCCAGTGTTGTGGAAATTCCAGCTACCCGCCTAAAATGGATTCTCTCTGAAACCAGCTTCAAACCAGCTAGATACCATATGGGATTTGTTGATAGTCTATTGTCTATACCAAGCTGGCCCACCAGCTGGACATGGTCTTGCCAGCATGGTTGCTATCTCAACCATCTTGCTGCCAGCTTCACCATCTCCAAGCCGGCTGTACCAACCAAAAATCAGGGTGGAACCAAGCTGGAATTTCCACCAGGCCTGGAGAATGGGAGAGACACCATCCTGTCCTGGCAAAAAAGAGGAGAAATCATGTTCTTCATCAACAGAACAGATCTCAATACCTTCCTGTCACTGCCTCTGGACATATAGGAGACTAACACCATACCTGGCTGTGTGGCTACAAATCCAGTGAATAACTAGACTGGTCAACTTAACATTGTCATGTTCTGTCCGCATTATACATTTAAATACAATTCAGTCAATTCATGGTGGCTCACGCTGGAGACACCAAGAAGCAGCATTTCAGGTTGACTGATTTTAAGGGCTGTCCTAAATTCACAAAATGAATATGAACATGTCACTCTTAACTGAGTTAAGTTCTGTGGTGGAGAAATGTTTGCCTTGATACGTCTCCCTCTGGGCAAAAAAAGTAACTCTTTTCACCACACTTTTCTTTTTCATTTGCAGATACGAAATTGCCTGTGTCTCCTAGGAATTACAAAATCCCCCTAGTCGTGACAACGTGCTTAGTGCTTTGTATACTTGTGGTGGGATTTTTCTTGTTTTTGAAGAGAAGAAAAAAACATTTTGCACAAGGCAAGTACTCATTCAGAAAGATCTGTCCTTCAGCATACTGGTTCAATAAATCAAAATAATGTCAATCTTGTCCAGAAGTGGGCAAGGAGAAGTGTCTGTTTCTAGCTTCATGCCAATTTCTGACCTTAATTACGTAATTAGCCATATAATTTACGCTGCCTGACATTTTAGCTACATTTCTTGATATATTTCATGAATGCCAGCCAAATGTTTTACTAAGATCTAATCTACGAGTGAACCAGCATTGGTGTATACAGCCAGTTAGCTCATTTAGCCAGGATAATTGGTAGAAACAAAAAGCCTTCATATACACTGGCCCTCCAGGACCAGAATTTCCCACCCTTTGTCAGTGATCAGGTCAGTCACCCTGATATAGTCAGTCAGTCATTTTTTTTTTTGTCATTTTCTCCCATTTTTCTCCCGAATTTAGTCGTTATACCAATTCCCCATGTGTTACATTCCTGGTCGATGCGCTATCTTCTATTGGTCTGGGGAGGGTGTAGACTACCACATGCCTCCTCTGATACATGTGGAGTCGCCAGCCGCTTCTTTTCACCTGACAGCGAGGAGTTTCACTGGGAGAGCGTAACGCGTGCGGAGGTTCACGCTATCTCCCCCAGATCCCCTCCCTGCTGAACAGGCACCCCGACCAACCAGTAGGAGTCACAAATGCAACGATCAGGACTCATACCCTCACCGGCTTCCCACCCGCAAACACTGCCAATTGTGTTCGTAGGAATGTCTGACCAAGCCGGAAGTACCGCTGCCGGGGATTGAACCCGGGTCTCTGCAGTGGTAGGCGAATAGTCAGTCATCTTGCATCAAGTCTGTTTCACTGCCCAGATGTTTATACTAAGGCTCAAGCGAAAAATCAAAGAACTGCATGACCAAAGACGCTGTAACATCCACATGACATGTGACAGAGATAAGCGATACTACTTCACATCTGAACCACTGAAACACAGATCTCCAAAACTAGGCACACCTCTCTGTTCATTAAAATAATTGGAGAGGTTTACTGTTGGCAAACATTCCACTGCCAGACTGTATATTTACAGTAACCATGTATCATTATGGGATCTGAACCTAGTATTATGGGATCAGTGAGCAGACATCAGGCTGACGTTGCAACACCTTTCTGAGAGAAAGCACATGACACTCTTTCTCATGGCAGTGGGAAGGAG
Source organism: Anguilla rostrata (assembly GCF_018555375.3). Taxonomy (NCBI): domain Eukaryota; kingdom Metazoa; phylum Chordata; class Actinopteri; order Anguilliformes; family Anguillidae; genus Anguilla; species Anguilla rostrata. The sequence goes on from NC_057937.1 coordinate 8,523,801, forward strand.
GTGATATGGAAAGTGCAAATGAGACATATCTGTTGTGCACAATCATCATATTCTCTCTGTTCTGTCTGTCTTTATATATATCTAGATACGGACAATCCGAGACAGAGGGCATCTGTTCATTACGCAGAGTTGAGTCACGGTAACCAGAGTAACCAGGCAGAGACTCAGGTTAGCAAGCGACTGGTGGACACTTTCTCACACACTGCCATTGTATGTTAAAAGCTGTGGATGATCAGTCCAGAACATAGCATTCAAGTGTATGCTGCGTCATTCCTGATGATAATACGTATGCCCAATCTTGGAAATGGTTTACAATGTTGTGTTAAGTGCTTTATTTTTCATTATATCTAAAGATCCAATCTTTGCTTTTGATAAAGTAAAAATTAATTTGCCACAGTGCATTTTTCCTATCAGCTCTGTCACGTTATCTGACAAAGACTAAACATAGACAAAATGATTCAGTATTAAACTGCGGACTTCATGACACTAAGGGGGTTTCCATTACTGCTTCTGGGGATTTTACATTGTCTATGAACAATCATGACAACAGAGAATGGCAGTTATTCTTCTTTGTACTCTTTCACCCTCCGGCCCATATTTATCCCTCTCTCTCTCTCTCTCTCTCTCTCTTTCCTCTCTCTCTCTCTCTCCCCTCTCTCTCTCTCTCTCTCTCTCTCTCTCTCTCAGCAGAACATCAAACTGACCACTGTGTATGATGAGCTCCAGCTGTGCAGAGTCTCTGCTGCTGCTGAACAGTGCTGACAGAGTGGAGTGTTCTCAGGAGGAATGTTTGTGTTGGTGCAGGTCTCTATTTGTCCTCACGCCCTAGGAAGGATACACCGCTTCACAGGAATAGCGCTGTTCAGAATGGCGGCATATCCAGCTACATCGCTGGCTCTCAGTGAGACACTCCCCGTGGTGTGGAATTTAATCCTGGGATTGCACATAAATGCCCATGGAAATGTCCAGAGAAGGAAGCTGTACCCTTTCCTACCAGGTCATTCAGGTGCCTGTGGCCTACCTGTGCTTGCTACTGCTTGTGCTAGCCTGCGCTCTCCAAGTATAACAGAGGAAGTTGCATGAAATTTTTGAGCGGGCATGGAAATTATTTGAAAGGACAGCATTTGCACTTAGGATTTCACTGCAATGTATTTAAAACATCATTTTTATATTGAAATATATTTTGAAGAATGAGAGCGGTGATGTGACTTCCGGTGACATGCAGTGAAGGTGTATGTAAATCATCTTAATAACTAGTCTCTTAAGTAGAATGGACATTATGCTACTTATCCCAATTGACTGGTGTTCAGGATAAATTAACCTTACATTTCATACTGAGCTGTACAATTTTTTGTTTGCGGATTTGGTGTTGTTTTTCTTTTATTGTTATTATCCATCCAGCCATTATCTATACCTGCTTATCATTGGCAGAGTCACAGGTGGTGGTGCACAGGCCGAGAGGCAAGAATACACCCTGGACAGGCCACCAATCTATTGCAGGGCAGACACTCCATTCACATACTTATGGGCGATTTAGAGTCTACCTGCATGTCTCTAATTTGAGACTACCTGCATGTCTTTGGACTGTGGGAGGAAACCAAAGTACCACCATGCATTATTATTATTATTATTAGTATTATTATTATTATTGTTATTATTATTACATACCCGACAGTAGCTACAGTTTAGTTTAGTCTTAGCTGAAATTAAGGTGAATCTGTCTTTCTATTTGTCTTCTCTGTTAGCCGTGTAATTACATTAATTGGTTCATCGTCGATAGCTACATAGTAGAACCCAGACGTGTGGTCTCTCTTTTCTTTGGATGAACTCTTCAACTTGAACTCCTACTAACTCCTTCAATCTTAAAATAGTTAATAGGTAGTCAGTAAATAACCCACTATTAGCTTCTTGTATTGCTCATAAGGTGATATTGCTCATATTGCTCACACACGCATACAAACTCCCATACCTTCTCCTACAGTAGGTACTTTATCAAAGACTGGTTGCTTTGATGTTATTGGCAGAAAAAGACCAGCTATTGCAATGCTCCAAGAATTGTTTTCTTCCGCCAATAATAAAAGGTTTTTTTTCGCTCATACATAAAAGAGTTAAGTTGCCTATTTGTATGCCTCCATGACAGCACAGCCGTAGCCGGAGGCATTATGTTTTCGGGTTGTCCGTCCATCCGTCTGTCCCGATTCTTGTGAACATGATATCTCAGGAACGCCTTGAGGGAATTTCTTCAAATTTGGCACAAATGTCCACTTTGACTCAAGGATGAACTGATTAGATTTTGGTGGTCAAAGGTCAAGGTCACTGTGACCCAGGGGTTAAATTGGGAATTTGGAGGTGGGTGGACCCTGAGATCCCATGAGAGGTGGGTGAAAAAAGGTACAATGAATGTCTCAGCTCAAAATAGTTGTATCTTTAATGTATTGTGCACAAAATTGTCATGAAGGAAAACAATGTTTTAAAAAGAATGTATACTATTGATGCAAGCTTTTACATAAAATATTTCAAGTTTATTGAGTGTCATTAATGCTGAGATTTATTTTTACCCCCGAAAATAATCTGTCGTCATCCTCTTTTGCCCTCCCTTTCTTCCTCCTTTATCCATATTTCTTAAACCGTCGAATTGAAACAAAATAAAACCAGCGGCGACTGGTGAGCTGAAAATTGGTGGGGCGCAAAACTTTCCTTTAAACTAATCATTGATCTCAAACTGTTTTAGCCTAATTAATTTTCAGTGATTAACACGCATGCAAACATCTGACTAATTAATTGGAAAGGGACACACAGCTTCTTCGCATTGTGTTAGGGAGATTAAATGTTAAATGCGATTTAGAAAAATCTGTTTTAATCACTAAGCAGTGAGTATCAATACAATTAATCCACAAAATAGGCTACTCAATACTATCATATATAGCCAGCTCTCCCCAAATAGGCAGTTTTATCGAGTAGCCTAGGCCTAATAGCCTACATGTATTTTAATTTGCAGTACGAAATTGTGCACATTTTTAATCAACATTATTTGCGGATGCATTCCGCACTTCTTTCTCCGCACTTGTATTCATGGAAAATATCTGCAATGCGTAGACAGTAAACAAAATTGAATTGCAGATTTTGTTTTTGCTGGTCATTCTGAAAGCTAACATGGTAGATAACAGATTTTATATCCAAACTGGCTACTGGCATACAACTGCGAGGTGGTATTTCTAGTTGATATGGGCTGTGATCAAGAAGGAGGCATGGCATATTTACTGTAAAGGAAACATTCTGTGATAAAAGGAAAGCACTGGTGAATTTGTACAGTACACTGGTGAACATGCACAGGACACTGGTGAATGTGTACAGGACACTGGTGAACGTGTAAAGTGATGACTTTGATGAACTAATGGAGGAATCCAAGAGTCATCATTAAACTGAATGATGACTCTTTGATTCCTCTGTTAATTCATCAAAGAAATGTATTCTTTGCTGGTTATTTCAGCTGGCAAAATAATATGAGTAATAAGGTAGAAACCTCCACATGAACTTTGTGTTAATACATGTAATAAATAATAAAAAGGGTGGAAATCTAGTTTGAGAGATGTTTTGACCTAACCGGACTAGGTTAGGACTTATGTCTGAGGAGGAACTTATTTTTCATGACACCTGGCCATAATTGGTGAAGATCGTGCCCTGAATTGCTGCTTGTCGGGGCGTGTACTTTGACAAATCAAGAAAGGCAATATAATGGATTACATGAGGGGAACAGGTGTTCCACTAATGGTATATTGTTTGTGCACTGAAGGGGGTTAGCCACCTGGTCTTTTACTGGCAGGCAACAGTTTATTTGGATATTGAGTGAGCTGATTGCTGTCAGCCACCTGCTCTTTTTATGACAGGCAAACGTGACTATTGGATACCAAACACATCTGCAATAAAACCGGAACTGTGTCCTGTTTAAAAAAAAAATCTTTATCCTATGCTTTCCGGACCTGGGTCAAATATGTATTTGTTTTGGATTCAAATACCTTATTGTGCTTTACTGATCTTGTCTAGTGTATTAGAATCAATGAAATACTCTCAAAAAGTGCAAATCCTGCCTTCATGTCATATTGGCAGGCTCAATTCACCAGGCAAGATCAACAGAGCACAGAAAAGTATTTGAATCCAAAACAAATAGATATTTCACCCAGGTCTGATGCTTTCCCATCTTCCTGAAAAGATGTGCAGAGGTCCTGAAAGATAAATACATTTAAAATGAAGAGAAGAGAAGGAAAGAGATACAGAGAGAGAGAGAGATCATGAGTTATTAGTGAAGCACACATCCTACCAGTGTTCCAAACATAAAACATAAACATTTTGTTGTCAGGCATGCAAATACATTTTAAGTGTTTAATTGTAATTTTTGCTTCTGTCAGTAATTTCTTTTTATTGGTTCAAGTAAAACTCTTTTAACATCACTATGAAGACTCAAAACACAGACCACATGAAAAGGTGAGCTGGTCTCCACCTGTTCACAGGGAAACCACCCCCCTCCCCCAGTGCTGGGTCCGTGTTTTTCCACTGAGGCCAACTGCTCGTTGGTAGATGAGATAATACTTTGTTTGTTTAGTGTAACTACTATCTCATGCAAATTGGTGGTTGTTCCCCCCCGAGGCACAAGCTAGGCAGTAGAACTCTTTCCGTCCATTTGGCAGCTGTAGGTCCAGGACTCCAATGGAAGTTCAGTACAAGATTAATTACCTCCTTGTTAAGTGAGCTGGACTGTCCCAGCTCAGCTATTTTAATAGTCAGAAACACTCCCTCCCTCTGGCTCCAGGAAGTGTGGTTTCAGTCCAGGGTGCTGGGGTCTCTCACCCCTTTCTTACTGATCATCTTTAATCACCAAGTAACACCAAACCCAGGACAGGCCATCCTTGTACAGCACCTGGGGTCGTTCGAACCTATCTGGGTTTTCGCCCCCCTTTGTGAACTTTAGCTGCTGCCATCAAGGAAAAGCAATTTCAATGAACAAGCCCTGTCGGCTTGCCATTTTGCTTTGCTGTACTTGTGTGTTTTTTCACCACCACCACTGCAGTAGCTAGCTCGCTACAAATGTTCTTCTGACAGCTGATCCCACAGGCTCTGTAGCCACACCCTCCCCTCCCCTCACACAAAGAGCATCACACCCAGGAACGTCCCAAACACATTTTTGAACAAGGAATACAGGCAGAGGAGCACAGATTCATCACATGTGCGCAAAGACAGAGACTGCCACTCTATTATAGAGATGATAATTCTATCCCTCAATATACCTATAATTTATAAATTAACACCTCAGTGTCAGTTGCTCTGCAAGAAGATGTTAATACGTATGTTAATGTTAATTACAATACTTGTAATGCTAACAAGAATTTTAAGTATTTATTTTTTTCAGGAATTGTTTTAGGCAAAAACTATGGTCCTAGGTGTACATTGTGTCAAAGCTAACAGACCAGAGTTAGAAAGGAGGAATTATGTGGTATTCTTCAAATTTATGAATTATGTATTCACATTTGTTGTATGCTCATCTCAGTATTGTACGTAAAGTTTAGGTCATCACACATGATAAGAACAGTTAAGCAAATGCTTTATGGAGTGCAATTATCAAGTGCATAATATATAAGTTACACATACTTAAGACAAAGGGCGTTGTCTCTTTGAGGAGAGAAAAGATTCATGCATAGACTTCCTTTTGAACAATGAAAGGAAGTCAGGACTACTGTTAGCTATTCCCATTTATTGGGCTGTTGGCTTTTTTTTTGAGATGCCACATATCTTCAAATAAGAATAATTTTTAATTATTGAAATATATACTCCCCACCCCCACCCCCACCCCCACCCCCACCCCCATGCACAGGTTGTTCATGGTGGGCGCGGTATCTTCTCTGGTGTCAGTGATGTTAAAAAACTGATACGCATCACACGCTTTGAAGATTTAATATAGATACAATATTCTTTAAGATCGTAATGAAGATGTTCCACGTGTGGGGAAACTTGTTGGTCTGCTGTGTTGTCGGTAAGTTGGCGACCTTCCTTTCTATTTCATTTTATAAATACTGATACTTCTTAGGCAACACTAGGTCAATTTAATGAGATAAATTAAGGCAAGAATATGTCAGGCCACAGCCATTTTAATGGTAAGAGGCTAGAATCAATTAGCTTAAAATATGAAGGAAACTACAATGGTGAAGAGCAAGGACCTATTTCTTTTAACAAGAAAGGACCCAGCCAAAAGAAATGGTTATTACTTTCGAATTAAACGGTGGATATTCTATATTCAAATGTTAGCTTTTTTTCTGCCCTTTGGGTTAATTGTCAATAAAAATGTGAAATGATATTTAGACATTTAGATGTTGGTGAATGGAAATCAACAAGTTTTGTTACAAAAACTGCCTAAAAAACTAAATCTGTCCTCACTCAAACTTTTCTCAAACATACAAAAACCACAACCCATTCAGGTCACTCTTCTTTTCCTGTTGTTTTTGAGAGAGAGAGAGAGAGAGAGAGAGAGAGAGAGAGAGAGAGAGAGAGAGAGAGAGAGACTTTTTTTTCTTGAAAACCCTTTTGTTCCAGTCAACCAAAGAACAACACCCACAAAACAGAAAAACCTAACTGAAACAGATAATAAAACAAAATTAGAAACACTTCAAAACTCAACATAACCTAAGCAAAGAAACAAAAAACAAAACGTCATTTCCTCAGCATGTTATTTCCAATTCTCCATCTCGTAGTTTACAGAGCTCCTCCTTAATTGATCATTTTGTATCAAACTCTACAAGGTTTCGATTCATTTTATAAAAAGCAAACTCCAGCTTAATGCGGGAGATTATCATTGTTCTATTATTATTGCAACACTGTCCTGAGTGCCTTATGCCTTATGGGTCCTAAAATGGCAAGTTTTGCCTGACCAAATATAAAATTTAACAGGGAGCAAACATGTCTATTTCCCTTTGAGAGAGAGAGAGACTAAAATAAAGACTAGATGACCAGCAAAACATAAAGTACATGCCCTGCATTTACAGAAGAATGGTTAGCTGTTCATATTTGTGCAAGATTATCTGCATGAATATTTGTTTTGAATGTTTTTAATTTTCAAATGGAAAATAGGTACAACTGACACTCCTTATTTATAATGCAAGGTTGTGTATTCACATTACCAGAGTATACAGAGAATTAAAAAATCGAACAAACAAAACTCTTATTTATAGCTGTGTAACAGGAACATATCAGCCTTTGTGGCTTTTATCTCAGGGGAAACTTCACTTCCTCTCTTAGAGCGTGTGATTCACACATGCTCTCATTGGTCAGTAATACTAGAATCAATATCATTCAGCAACATGAAGTTCCTGTTTCTGAATAAAACAGTGTAGAATTCATAGGATGGATGTCTTCCCTCGTGCAAGTAAACAATCTCTCCAAAGACACTGAAATGGACAGAGAATGTGTATGGTGTGTACGGTGTGCTGAAATGTAATAGTAACTGATGTTGTGGCAAACTTGCCTGTGCTGTGCTGTTCAGACCCCAAGACCAAGATTCTCTGTAACGCGTTGCAGTAAACAGGAAATGCCTTGCGGTTTTGTCTCTCCTCATGTGGTCAGCATCAGTCTGTCACTTGGTTGCTAAGCTGGCCTCTCTGTGAAACCGTGCAGGCAGTACGAGCAAACGTGTCATTAAGTGGAGGCCAGTATAAGTGACTCTACTGTGAGTGCAACCAGTATAAACCATGCTATTGTGAGTGCAGTGATGATACGGTTTTTTTTAACAAAAATGCACCGGAGGGGTTCTTAGGGGTTTCCCAAGTTTGTATATACGTTTGTTTAAAAGAACCCTTCAGCTTGGAAATGGGCAAGAAAGATGATACTTACCCGACAACTCACCCTCCGCTTAGTATCAGTTGAAGTAGCCTTGCCTGACAGACCTAACTGGCCTTTAAATAAACACACGAGGAGCTGCTTGCACAAGGCAAAGTACACACATGAGCCGTGGTGCATTTTAATGTACATTAAAGGTGCGGTATATACATTTGTTTTAGAGCACTTTTCTTCATACTTGGTTAAATTTTCTTCGCATCCCGACAGACATCAATAAAAACTGCTAACTGCCCCAGATTCTGAAATCAGCCACTCCAAATTTCACAGTGCCTGAAGCTTAGCAACCAATCGGGACAGCTCTCTGAAAGGAGGCTTCCCTACCTGCTTGTCAAAGCTGTTGCGTGGTAACAGCACTGTCAGAGCAGGAAGGGCGGGACTAGACAGACAAGTACCGAGCAGAGACACTGGAAATAAGCAAGGCAGTGGCGGACCCTTGATCCATGTTTGATCTGCAATGCCCAATTTGAATGATTGATTTGCATTTCCTGAGCCAGGGTGAGCAGCATTGGATGCCATTCATTTGCATAGGACAAGGGCGGGATGCATTCTATACAAATGCAGGACCGGCGATGGTACTACATCACTCGTCGGTCTGCATCCATGATGCACTGCGCGGCCAGACCACAGAAAATCAAAAGGACCCGTCAAGTACCGATTCGGGGAGAACGGCCCATTAGAAGTCATATAAGATTTTTCCAGTCTTACCTCAGTTGATGCGCACCCCTGTCACGATTAGTATGAGATTGTATTACCAAACATTTAGTATTATCGTTAGTCTTTAGTTCTTGGCTCAAAAGGTTTTTAATGGCCAACAACGTGATTCATAGTCCTACACTGGCAACAGCCAATAGGTGTGGTGTCTTTGTCTGACATCAGCACACTGGTAGTGACAAGGCTCTAGTAGCAAATGCCCAGAGCACACATAGGAACTGGAAAGGGTAGGAGGTGCCAGTCAGTGAAGCCTAGGAAGAAACATCCTGTACTGTGCATGTTGAGTGCGAAAAGATCTCACTGCCCTTTGAATTCATGTAGAAAACCAGTAATTTAACAACCAAAGAAAACTTAATTGATCAATTTTTTGTGATCAGAAAAATCTCAATAAATTTGTGAAACGATGGTTTTATTATCCCTGAGGTTTTGAATATAGAATAGAATATTCTTACATTTATATAGCACTTATCCGAATGCTTCAAGTGCTTTAGAGAGAAGGGGAACTCACCTCACCCACCACCAATGTGTAGCACCCACCTGGGTGATGCACGGCAGCCATTTTGCGCCAGAAAGCTCACCACACATTAGCGAAGGTGGAGAGGGAGAGAACATTTATTTAGCCAATTAAATCTGGGGATGGTTTTGGTGGCAAGTTTGCGAGAGCCAGATCTGGGATTTATCCACACCTTAGCGATACTCTTAGCTATAAGTGTCATGAGATCTTTAATGACCACAGTGAGTCAGAACCTCGTCTCATCCGAAAGATGGCATCTTCTACAGCACAGTGTCCCCGTCACTGCAATGGGGTTTATTTGACCAGAGATGAGATTGCCCCCTGCTGGCCCACCAACATCACTTCCAGCAGCAACTCAGTATTCCCTGGTGGTCTCCCATCCAAGTACTAACCAAGCCTAGACACTACTTAGCTTCAGCCATTCGGCAGGAGCAGAGTGCATGGGGAAATATTTATTTTAATTTTCATATTTTATTACAATTTACTAATTTTATCTGCTTTTCATATGAAATGTAATGATCATTAATCAAGTTTCAAAATCCCATCATGGAAGTTTTATTTTTTATTTGCTTGCATGGATTTTATTTAAAATGAATGCAATATAATGTACAGTACACAAACCGAACCCGTGTAGTTGGTTCTGCTTTACACACAGTAAATGTGTTGTTCCTCATTTATCTTAATGACCCTGCATGTAGCATTGTGCTACAGCAGACATACAGGCAGAGCATGTTAAAATGCTGAGCTCTGTGGAGCACCTGCCTTCTCCAGATGGATGTCTCTTAATGAGAGAGGAAGAGGGGTTCTGTTCCAGGCTGAATGTACCTCATTACCTGTTTCCAAAACAAGGGTGCCAATAATTTTTTTAACACCTATCCTTTGGGGAAATAAAGTTATTTGTTAAAACCAAACAGTTTTCTCTTAGCAATTGTATTAAAATACATACTTTCCAAATGTTTTGAGCATGCAATATAGTTCATTACCTGTATTATTTATTTACTTATTGCTCATTTTGATGAAGGGTTGCAATCATTTTGAAGGTCACTGTACAGTAGCTGTTCTGAATGCTTGTATATCCCCCTTCTACTTCTTGGATGGGAGGAACTCCACAGCTGAGATGGGAAATTAGATTCAGTTTCCCAGATTGCCAACACAGATTCCACACTAACTGGCAATCTATTCTGGTCAAGTTCAGGAAGGCAGTGTAAAGACAGGATTTCCTTGCTTTGTGTACAAGTTCCCCTCCATTCTCTACTATACATGTACTATTTATTTTAATTAATTTTTTCTGAAAGAAAGAATTTATGCTAACTGCAGTGATTAATACTTTGGATTCTCCATTCTTCTCTCTGCTTCAGGGTTCAGCCCATCTGTAGCCCAGACACCAGATCAGACTATGTCGGTGAAAGGCATTCTGGGAGGATCTGCCACATTTCCAGCTCCAGTGTTTAAAACTGGCTCCTTGTCATATAAAGATCAAGGAACTGCAGCCGTGGTGCTCAAAGGCAGAAGTGACACGGACTTTATAAAGCAGTTCAGAGGCAGACTGCAGTGGGACAGTCAGATTGGACTCTTCACCATCACACATCTGAGGACAGAGGACTCTGGGACGTATGTTGTGGACTGTAAAGATGAGAGTAAACTCACATTCCAGCTGGAAGTCTACAGTAGGTTCTGTTTGTGTGTGTGTGCACTTGAGTGTTGGTTATTAAATGATTTCTATGACAATTTTTTATTCTTTTATTGTTTTTCCATTGTTGACTGGCATGTTGCTCTCCCTCTTTCAGAGAATGTGTCCACACCCACAGTGACATGGATACAATCAGAGAGAAAGAACTGCTCGGTGCTGTGCTTTGTGGAGAATGGAAGAGAGGTCACTCTATCCTGGCTGAGAGATGGGGAGATGCTATCCCACACCAGCAGCCCTGATACCAACACCTCTTTGTCTCTCCTTCTGGCGTTAGAGAAAGAGGGACACACCTACTACTGTGAGACAAAGAACCCTGTCAGCTCACAGCTCTACCGGCTGGATGTACCATCTAACTGCACTGAGGATTCAGGTAGGCTCAAAAGCAGGGGCATCCAATCTAATCCAAAAAGGGCTGATATGGGTGCAGGTTTTTGTTTTAACCTAGCACTAAGACACCTGATTTTACTTATCAAGGTTTTCATTGAAGACTATGATTAGTCAATTAGTTGAATCGGTTGTTGTAATGCTGGGGTAAAACAAAATTCTGTACCAATACCAGCCCTTTTCGGATAAGATTGGACACCCCTGCCCAGAAGGAAAAATTCTGCAAATTAGTAACATATACCAGATAAAGGGTGATAGTTTTGTGCTTACAACAAAGCTCATTCCCTGTTGTTTATTTTATGCAGAATGTTATGCTCATCATTATAAAGGGGGCAAGTTATGCGGTGAAGAAATCTTTGCTGTGACCTTCCTCTGGGTAGAATTTGAAAATGTTCACACTTTCCTTTTATTTTTCATTTGCAGATCAGAAAGCTGCCCCTAGGAATTACACCATCCCCCTCGCTGTGGGAATGTGCTCACTGCTTGTTCTTACATGTGGGATGGGAATGATGTATTTGTGCTTGCAGAGAAGAAGAAGGCGTTTTGTACAAGTTGAGGTATTTACGTGTTTTCCTGCAAGACAGCTCTGTCCTTCATCATACTGGTTCTGTAAATAAAAATAATGCCTTTAGTCCTCTGGCATCAAGTCTGTCTGTTGCTGTCAACTCTGTCATGTTGAAATAATGCTTTTTAGGGGCATGATGGATCTGTTATCTGACAAAGACAAAACATATAGATAAAAGCAACCAGTATTGAACTGCAGGCTGCATTACACTAAAGGGCATTTCCATTACTGTCTCTGGGACTTTTACATTGTCTATGAACAACCATGACAACAGAGAAATTGAGTCCTGTCTTTTTACCCCTTTCTTCCTCCTTTCTTCCACCCTCCTGCCCATCTTTACCTCTCTCTCTCTCTCTCTCTCTCTCTCTCTCTCTCTCTCTCTCTCTCTCTCACAGAAGAACATCAAACTGACCACTGTGTACGATGAAGTTCAGCCGTGCACAGTCTCTGCTGCTGAACAGTGCTGACAGAGTGGAGTGTTCTCAGGAGGTCTGTTTGTGTTGGTGCTGTTGCCAGGTGCTGCTGGGAGCCCCTGGGTAGCACATAATTGGCTGTGGCAACGCCTAGAGAAGGAATCCGATTTCATACTGCACCTGGTCATTCAGCCTGTGGCCTGCCTGTGCTTTCAACTGCCTGTGCTAGCCTGCGCCCTCCTAGTTTAACAGGGGATGTTGCAGAGGTGGGATATTTTAAGGGTCTTCAAAGATTGTCCTGCGTGAAATTTTTGAGAGGATATTTAAATTAAAATTCAATGGACATTGTTTCCAACATTTTACTAAAATGTATTTACAATGTAATTTTTGAATATTTTTTTAAATGAAAATATATTTAGAAGAATGAAGGAAGGATTGTTTTGGAGTAACACAATGCACAATTGTCAAGGAGACCCTGCAGCATTTGAGAGATAATTTGTAACATAATTTGTATTCATTATATAAAATACCTATTATGCAACAATAAAGCGGTACAGATTTCAGAATTGGGTGGCTCTCCTTTTCACAATATTAAACCCCGTCTCAGTGCCATTGAGAAACTACAAATCCCTAATGTCTTAGTTTTGCACATCGTGTCCGGTCATTATTGAATTAGTGTGGTGTTTTGGTCTTTGTGTTTGCTTGCCTGTGTGCAGCTCCAGGTTGTTTTATTTTTGACGCTGATGTCTCAAGTAAAGATTTGCTTTCACCAGGCCTCTCAAGTCTCGCTCTGATTTCGATTTTTTTTTTGGTATAGTAATGCATTCTATTTAAAAAAGAAAAAAAAAAATATTCAGATATATACCAATGAGACCAAAGTGGAAATAATTTGTATGTTTTACAGTATGTCTTTTTCAATACATTTCTTAAAAAGCAAATTACAATTGTACAAGTAAGTACAGTGTATTTCACATACAAATGTTATCTTTATATCTCTTGTTTTTCCTTCATTGCAAAAAGTGACAAATCAAGAAATGCAATATTTTGCACTGAATAAGCTATTAAGAGTACATGATTTGTGGGCTGCTGAGTGCTATCCACCAGCTTTTTTTATGACAGGCAAAAATGTAACTACTGGTTACCAAACAAATCTGCAATGAAACTGAGACCGTGCTCTGTTTGTCTTCCATTACCCCCGCGAGCTGCCCAGCTTTGTTTATGACCTTCCCATCAGCCTCAACCTCCAGTAGGCCACAGGGCGTGCTGTTTGACCGTGTATATAATCCTTTTTTTTCTGAGCTCAGACTCTCTCAGGGTGACGTTTTCGTCCGAATGTTTCAACAGCTTTGTTTAGCAAACATCGATCCCCCAGTACGCCCGAGCGCGAGGTCAGTGTCAATATTTGGATTGTTTTCAGAACGGGATTTTCCAGGAGGCAGTTGAAGAGCAACAATGCCCTGTTCTGTTTATAGCTCATCCACTAGCAGCCATCCATTAAACATTGACAGAAGTTGCTCTGGTTACATGAGAAGCGTCTATGGTGTGAGAACACAGGAGCCGTATCATGGTCACTCCACAGCAGGAAGCACAATGAGGGCTGATCCATTTCAGGATGTTGTGCCTGTGATTTTGTTTTCTGCTTTTAGTTATTTAATTAGCTCTATCGTATCTTTATCTGACATTTCTCTAAGCACCAGCTGTAGCCGCAGACTGTAAGTTTATCCTAAAAATTTTACTGTGCTCAAGTACAGGAGTGAAGCAGTGAAGCCATCAGAAAACTCAAACTAAGGTAACTGGATACTGGATGAAATAAAAACCAGCACGCAGACCAGCCCTCCAGGAGTGGTGCAGCTTTGGTGTGCTGCAGGGCTGCCCAGCCCTGTTCCTGGACATCTACCATCCTGTAGGTTTTCACTCCAGTGCTGACAAAGTACACCTCATTCAACAGCTAGAGATCTCCCTGAGCTGCTAATTAGTGACTACGCACTCCACCTAGCTGCTTGTCCAGGCGATGGTGACCTCCTGTCTTAATGCAACTCCCTCCTTGCAAGCCTGCCAGCTTTTGGCATACAGCCACTACAGATGATTCAAAATGCTGCTGCCCAACTCGTCTTCAACCTTCCCAAGTTCTCCCACGTCATTCCTCTGCTGAGGTCACTCCACTAGCTACCGGTCGCTGCCAGGAACAAGTTCAGTGTTCTGACCCTCGCCTACACTGCAGCCAACAGGACAGCCCCTGTCTACATAGAGATCTAGAGATCTCCCTGAGCTGCTAATTAGTGCAATCAGGTGTGCCAAATTAGGGTTAGAATGAAAACCTACTGCACAGGACAGTAGATCTCCAGGAAACAGGGCTGGGCAGCTCTGGTGTACAGGCTTTGTGGGAAAGGCTCTCGATCGATGTGTAATATTTATATTGTCTACGCACCCAGCTCCTCAGTCAAATATTCCTCCTCCTCCTTGGAATGATCTGCTTCATCTGAGGAATATTTGTGACTGATGATGCTCTTGGTGAAGTACATTTCTGTTCTGTCCAGGGCAGAGGTAGAGAGCAAACAAAGCAGCAAGATACTTGTGAATGGCCAGATGCATACAGCATGTCTTCTTCTTAATTAAAATACTCCGGTTGTCTATTTGCAATGTTGTGAAATTTCCCAGGACATAGCCATTTGCCAAATTATTAGGCTGTGGCTCACCCTAGTGGCGAAGCAGAAATACTGCAGTAGACCTTCAGCGATGGAGCTGGCAAGTTATTGTGCAAAAGAGTCAGTGATTCATTGAGGAAGGGTATATGTTATATTGTGTGTCTCTGTGACCTGACACTCTATCTGTTCCCTCCCTAGGCATAATGGGGGATCCAGGGGGCAGGCAAACTTCAACAGTCATTACTGAGAGAAAGCCATACCATTACCACTCCATTCTCCTCTGCAGTGACTCAGTCTGCGCGTTCATGCCCATCTTCCATGGGATGGGCTGCATGGAAAGAGGCAGCTCCGTTCTGGACCCCTGTTGGAAAATGGATTTGCATTTGCACTGCAAGCTGTTACTGCTCTCCTCTAATTATAATTATAATGCTTGGAGATCTCAGAGCAAGAGAAGATGGAAATTTTTTTTTTTTTTTTTAATTATTATGAAGAGAAGGAAATTCCGTTTAGATGTGGCTCAGGCCAACAATTGAGATCAGAATGCTTTTAGAGCTTTTTATTTATTTTTTACAACATCAATGGCCCATTCAAAATGGCGCAGAGAAAATGAATATCTCACACTGTACTTTCAGTATGGCTGGAATAACCTAGCACAGGATGAAGGCTGGATCTCACCCAAGAGACACCCAAAGGTTCCCTATAACAACAACAACACACCTAGGCTTGTTACAGTGCCCATTCCCCGACCCAAAATCCCTGCTTTTGTTTTTTTTTTTCTCTTTTTACCCATGAACAGATTCGTTTTTAAAAAAATTTTTTTTTACCCATGAACAGATTCATTTTAATGTAGCACCTCTGCTTGAGCAGACTTTCTGACATATAAAAATACAATGGAACAGCACTTGCAATTTCCATTTATTCATGCTGAAAGGCTGCTATTATACTGACACAGTTTTACAAAGCAATTGTTGTAATACACTTGTTTCACTATGTTTTAAATATTTTGTTGCATTTAATCTGCACATCTTCTGTAGCTGTTTTTTTTTTTTTTTGGATACTGACTTGATGTTCCAAACCTCATGTTTGGCATTAACCCGTCCACATTCACCCTCGGTTATGAAGACCTCAGTGTAGACCTTGATGAGCAGGGCTGACCGTCTGTGCTTGGCCACTCCTTCAAAGATACTTTGATATCTTTCTGGCTGATCTGAGGGGCCCCCAGCAAACTCCATCCACTCAGGTGGAGTTCCTACATTCCCTCCGGCAAGGTTGTTTCCTGAAAGAACTCATATTACTTCTGCTGTGTGCGTGTGCTGTTTGTATGTTAGCTCCACCAACAATGAACCCCCATTTAAGATGCAGACTGTACTGCTGCTTATTTAGGGACACTTGCTTTTCAGTACACACTTCTTTGCACAGCTGGTGCACCTTATCAGTGGCGTCACTAGGGTTGGTGACACCCGGTGCGGTCCCTACCCCTCCAGTGACACCTCTGCACCTTATCAGTACCAGCAGAGGTGGAAAGTCCAGTGGTCAGAAAGCAAAGCTCCTGCCATGTGTTTCTTCCACCCATTAACTCAGCCAGCCCAGCTCATTTCATTAATGCGTACTACCACCTCCTGGCTGAGGAACTGCGCTAAGAAGAAAAGCCAGGTGACTGGAACAAATACTGGGGAAGACTTTTACATTATGAACGTTGATATTCCAACTCTGCGTGGACCGGAGTCTGACGAGCATGCTAAGTAGTTTTTTTTGTGCCTCCTGAAATTAATTTCTAATGTCTTCTCCTTTCTTCTGTGTCTAATTGTGCCTCAATCTGTGGAACTAAAGGACACAGTTACGGTCCGGATTTAATCGGGGCTGCAGTAGGCTTCGCATAATTATGTTCCCTATATTTACAGGCGATGTGTAATGTTCTGGTATGAATGTTTTTTTCCTGGTAAAAAGATTTGCAAATCCAATAAAAGTTATTTTTTTCTGGAGCAGAGAGCTTTTTATCATGACTAGGCTGTACACGACAGCTGACACGCGAATTAGTGGAAGAGTGGAGTATGGTGGAAGCTGGAAGGAGGGAGGAGAACGCGAGAGAAATGCCGAAAAGAGGAAATGCAAGCGGAACAGGTTTAAAAGATCAACAGAAGAAAGGAGAGAAGACCTGCTGTAAGTACAGATGACGATAATAAATTGAGTAGGGATCAGTCTAAAAACTCTGGTTAGTAATTTCATCAGTCCCTTAGCAGTAGAGAACTGTATGTCGCACGTGCAAAAGTTCACGCAGAGTGCATCGTGTGATAACTTAAAGATTCTCTTCTTAAAAAAGTAGTTAAAGTTGGTTGCACTGACTGATGGGGAAAAATACTATATTTAAAAAGAAAGCTCACCCTCACAAGACTGCAACACTGCATGGGGAGGAGTGAGCTTCCTGTTAGGAAGGAAAATACTGTTTTGGGGGCAGTATTCAACATGAAATTTGAAATCCTGCTTATTCACATGCTTTATACATCTGAAAAAGCAAATTTTAAAAAATGTAAGTAACAAGTAAACTTTCACGTATTTCTCATGGAACAAATAGAAGCCATATTCTAAAGCAATGCCACCATTGTTTTTCTACGTGTATTCAAAAATGTTGGCCTTACTTGGTTTTAATTGTGCCATGTAAGAATGTGTTTTTATATCTGTGTGAACAATGTATACAATGGGAACGTTATCTACTATTTGTTTAAACTCAACAAATATTTTGCATGTTATCTTCGTCAAACATGTACAGTTTGTCAGAGTAACATAGAAAGTGAAAGTAAGTACATTTTCTAAATGTGCTATGTTTGCATAGTAAGACTATTGGAAATAATAGTAGCAGGTCACATAGCTCCACAAAGTATAATTACTGTCAATACTTGTGCTAACTAATGCTAACAACAAATTCAAATATTAATTTCAGCAATTGTCCCTGGGCAAAAACTGTGGTCCAGGAAGCACGTTGTGAAAACAAGATAAAGTTATGGTTAATTTGCACAGTAAAGTTACAAACTTGGAATTATGAGTGATTCTATGTAAGTCTTCAAATTTATACAAAGTATTCATTCATATGTGTTGTGTGCTTATCTCAGTATTGCATTTGATGATTTAGGGCATTAAACGTCATAAGAAGGGTGCTTTATGGTGTGTACAGTTTTAAAGCCCACATTTGATTTTATAAGCATTTAGATTAAGGGTTTTGTCTCGATAAGTTGAGGCAATATTCTCAGAAACCAAAGAAAATATGAACGGGCAATATAAAGATACAAAGGGCCAAGTCGCTTGTATGAATATGAAACAACCTCATTGCTTGTGGTCAGTACAGTTTTAGGAACTGAGTTTTTTAAACATGCACAGAGAGTATATGCTTGTATATGCAATACGATTTCCTTTCTTTAACACTTTGCATTAACATAAAGGTAGTAATGAAAACAGCCAATGATTTTGATTTAAATGAAAAATACTGATGTCTAACTTAACAGAAGCTTATAAGACAGGCAGCTCTTATTCTAATATTCCTTATACTGCACACGTAATATTCTTGACTATCATCACAGCTATTGCTCAACCAACCTGTTCCTCAATTCTGAACTGCAGTCATAAATGATCCACAATCCACAGCCACAGAATCTCTCTTTCCCCCGCCAATACGCCATATACATCGATACTCCAAGATAAGGATTGGGAAATACTGTCCAGGAACTTAGTCCACCAAAACACTAAGTGGAAAAAAAATATCTCTGGATCATTGCTCTGGTGTGGAATTGGGACGGACGGACGGACGGACAGTGTGACCTTTCACCTCTGTTTCTGTTAGATGCTGAGGGGGTGATGTGTTTCCACTCCAGCTGTAAGTAGGGACACCCCGGAAACCGAAGGATGAAGCGCTGTGGCTCCCCCTACCAGGGGGACAGGGTGAGTAAGGGGACTTCCCCTCCCCCCAAATCTGATATAAGACATCACTTTTAACATGGCCTCAAACTACACAGTGCTGTCATGAAACGTAATAATCATCCTATTCACACACGTCTCTGAAATGGGAGAGCTTGTCTCCTTTCATGGTGGTTCCTATGGACTCCACCCTTTCAGGTGCAGCACGCATTCTCATTGAATGTGCTCTATAAGGGAACGACTGGGCCTCGATGTGGTCGCATGTGATGTGCCTCCCTCCACACTGAGCATCAGGCTCTTTTGACAACAGGACCATGAGAAAACGTGCCTGAAAATTTACACCACAGCCCAGAGTATGCAATTAGAAAAAATATAAAGAGCTCCTTACATTCTGTATTGCTGTCAGTGTTTTACAATCAGAACTCCATTGTACACTCTGCAGAGCCATTCTTTCAACAGATTGCCTCAGGCCTGAATCACATTCAAAAGCATGGCATGTCATAAAAATACTAACCCCAGTCCTCCCTAACTGTACATCAGAATGTCTCAGACATTGGAGATTGTGGAGGAGAGGAGCAGGTAAGTGGCAGAGATTTTCAAGATTTCCATCTACATGCAAATCAGAGAATGAGAGAGAGCGGGTAGAACAGAGAAATGGAAAATCCAAACAGAATGGAGATCACTCTCAGCTTTTACTTAACCATACCATACATTATAAAAACCAGTGAATACAGCTGACTTTATCAGACACAGGCGGAAAGTGAAAACTTTATAATATACTTTTTAAAAGAAAGTATAATCTGTACTGTTTACTTACATAACTGAAATGAAGTGATAGCAGTGCTTTCTGAATCATTCAGCATCTGCCATTGTCCTGTGTGCTGTGGTTCAAGATGTTGCTTTCTGTGCTTGTGGACAACAGCAGGAGAGGCTAAAATTAGGCATTTTATAGAAAAACAGTATGCATGCATTTGTAAATTACTATTTTCCCCACTCTTCTCTGAAGGGTTTTTTATCTTTTATCTACGAAAGCCCACAATGACCAAGCCCACAGCAAAAAAGGTCATATTCACAATTTTATGCGTCATAACACTGTATGGCTTGGGGTGTCTCTCTGTACTTCTTCATGGGTTAATATGAGTGAATATGAAATTGGAGGCCAGAAGCTCATTGGCCCATTGTGTTCTGACTAGTCTCACATTGGTTTTTTATTTCACTCAAGATTGTTCATTCTCTGCTCCTGGAACATCTGGATGATCTTCTGAGCAACCAGCTAGAGAGATTTCATTCCTATCTGAGTCATGAACCACCACAGGGATACAATCCCATTTCAAGGAGTTGCCTAGAGGGGTCAAGCAGGACCAAGACTGCAGAACAAATGTTGGTGCACTATGGAAGTGAGGGCGCTGTGAAGGTCACGCTGTACATCCTGGAGAAGATGAACCTGAATGAGCAAGCGGTAACACTGCAGAGGGGATTGGAGAGCAGTAAGACCTTCTGTTTTTCTTCTTGGCCAGAGCGAGACAGCAAGAGAGAGAGAGAGAGAGAGATTTTTATTTATTTTTAAAACCACACAAAGAAACAGCCCCAATAACAAAAAACAAACCCGTGTACCCAGCACAGGCATACAGCGAGAGAGAAGGAGAGAGAGAAACAGAGGGGGGGGAGAGAGAGGGAGAGAGAGAAACCGAGGGCTGGGGAGAGAGAGGGAGAGAGAGAAACAGAGAGGGGGGGGGGGAGAGAGGGAGAGTGACTTGACTGCCTATACTCGATCATGTCACCTACGAAGAAGCAAACATACCCCAAACACATACAAACAATTAAATAAATAAAACTTCCCTTCCCAACCCCCCACTTATAACCAACATCCCCCTACACCTTATATACACTCAACCACACAGCATCACACCCCAACAGCTCTTCAGACAACCTGGAGGTAGCATCCCCTAGAGAGAGACACAGAGAGAGTGAAAGAAATAGAACATTATGCATGCCTTTTATATAGCTGTCCTTTTTGTGAGAGTCAAGACATTGTCATGCCTCCTAGTTTGACTTACCATAACTTTTTGACCAAGGCTATACTTACTGTGTGAACTGGATTTAATGTGTTCATGGCTATGAATAACTGTTACATAATGAGTTTTGTACCTTATCTGACCTGTGACTTGTAGTTGTTCCAGTGACCTTCGGCATTCACTTATTGTACGTTGCTTTGGATAAAAAATCTGCCAAACAAATGTGATGTAATGTGTTTGTATGTGTGTGTGTGTGTGCGCATATGTGCGTGTGCACGCATGCTTGTGTATGTGCATATGTGTGTATGTGCATGTGTATGTGTGTGTCTCTGTGTCCTGACACTCTTCCTGTCACATTTGGCAGCCAGTTACGGGGAAAACCCCAGGGCCCCTGGAGGAACGATTTCAGGGGTCATTACAGCCAGTCAGCCACAGCCCCCACCTGCAGTCAGTGAACATGGTAAATTGACAGTTTCATACATCAGATATTTTTACAGTATGACTGCGGAGACATAGCAATCTTATTTGGCAGACGCAGGCATCCAGGGAACGTTGCAGCATTTTATAAATACTTCTACTACTACACATCCACACAGCCCCAAATATTAGACTTTGTTAAATCACAAAACAAAGCACAAAGTGCCCAGAATTAATAAGAATAATCTGCTGTGCCATACATGTAAATAATTATGAACTGACCAATGGTCATGGCCTGCTAAACACTAGACTGCTGCTAAGTCAGGACCCACAACCAACTAACCCTGCTTCTATCCTCCTATTTTTAGATGCATCTTTGAGAGCAGACCAAGAGAAGCTGAAAGCTAAGCTGAGGAACAGATATCAACATATCTTTGAAGGAGTGGCCAAGCACGGACGGTCGGCCCTGCTCACCAAGGTCTACACTGAGGTCTTCATAACCGAGGGTGAATGCGGACAGGTCAATACCGAACATGAGGTTTGGAACATCGAGTCAACATCCAAAGAAACTCATGCACAGGACGTGCAAATTGAATGCAACAAAATATTCCAGCCCTTGCCCGGACAAGAGGACCACATTAGAAGATCTGTTCTGACCAAAGGAATAGCTGGCATCGGCAAAACAGTCTCTGTGCAGAAGTTCATTTTGGACTGGGCGGAAGGCAAGGCAAACCGAGGTATTGATTTGATATTTCCTCTCCCTTTTCGAGAGCTGAATCTGATGAGGGACAGAAAGTTGAGTTTGCTGGGACTCATTCGGCACTTTCACCCCGAGGTCAAACACTGCACTGCGGTGGACCTCAACAGCAGGAGAGTGTTGTTCATCTTCGATGGTCTGGATGAGTGTCGGCTCCCCTTAAATTTCCATAGCAACGAGCCGTGGTACGATGAAACGGAGGAATTATCAGTGGACATGCTGCTGACCAACCTCATTCAGGGAAATCTGCTTCCCTCTGCTCTCCTCTGGATCACATCCCGACCAGCAGCAGCCAGTCAGATCCCTCCTGAGTGCATCCAAAGGCTAACTGAGGTTCGAGGCTTCAACGACCCACAGAAAGATGAGTACTTCACGAAGAGATTTAATGATCAGAACCTGGCCAACAAAATTATCTCACACATAAAGTCATCACGGACCCTCCACATCATGTGTCATATTCCAGTCTTCTGCTTGATTTCAGCAACTGTTCTCGAGAGTCTACTGGACAAATCTGAGGGTGGGCAAATCCCTAAGACTCTCACTCAAATGTACACGCAATTCCTGCGCATTCAAATTATGATAAAGAACCAGAAGTACCATAGAGGTATGGAAACAAACACAAAGGAAATGCAAGAGACCGATAAAGAAATAACTGTCAACCTGGGAAAGCTGGCCTTTCAACATTTGGAAAAGAACAATCTGATATTTTATGAGCAAGACCTGAAAGAGTCTGGCATTGATGCCAGCAAATCTCCAGAGTACTCTGGGTTGTACACAGAAATCTTCAAAGAGGAATCAGTGCTGTATGAGGAGAAAACATACAGCTTTGTGCATCTTAGCATTCAAGAGTACCTTGCCGCCTTGTCTGTACACTTCCTGTATGTAAACGGTAAAGAAAACCCATTAAATCTGGACATGTCAAAGCATACCAGTCCAGATGGTGGGATAAAATTATCTGCAGTACACAGGAGTGCTGTGGACAAGGCCTTACAGAGTCCAAATGGACACCTGGACCTTTTTGTCCGCTTCCTCCTGGGAATCTCGCTGGACAGTAAAGCTCTTTCAGGACTGCTGCCACACACCGAATGCAGCTCGCAGATGGTCGCAGAAACGGTCAAATACATCAAGGAGAAGGTCAGCAAGTGCCTATCTCCAGAGAGGACCATCAATCTCTTCCACTGCCTGAATGAACTCAATGACGATTCTCTAGTACAGGAAATCCAGAGTTTCCTGAAGTCGAGTGGTCACGCCAATCAAAAGCTGTACCCAGATCAGTGCTCAGCGCTGGCTTATGCGCTGGTGATGTCAGAGAAGCAGGTGGACGTGCTTGATTTTAGGATGTACAACTCGACACAGGCCGGATATCGCAGACTGCTGCCCGTTCTCAAGCACACCAGGACAGCTTTGTGAGTACGGTTGAGCCCTGTTTTTTTGGATGTGTGTGCCTAAATAAAATATCTCACGGCTTTATATAGTTGAACTTGCAATTAGCTAATTTCACACACAAACCTTCCAAGAATGACATTGCCCATCCCTGTTCTAACATCATCAAACAGTCTCAATCAGATTCTTCAATTTTTGTGGAAATACTAAAATGTTAAACAGACCTGAGCAATACTTCTCTGTCATGCAACGAAGGGACACACAAAATCGTCACCTATTTTATCTAAAGACTGGAGAACTACAATTCAAAATTTCCCTTAATGTGGAAATCATTTATAACAGAATAATCTTGTGGTTATACTGTTGGAAAATAGTATGGAGGATATTTTTTGCATCCTGTCTGTCTCGCACTAAAAAATATGCACTAAATAGCAGGTACTCTAGTATGTTTATTAGACGGTATATATTTTGAGGACACGGTACTTGGGAGGCTGTTTCGGACACGGCCTCTGTTTAGAAAGAGAGCAGCAAGTTGTCTTCACTCTCCCGGGCTGGCAGCAGGGGGCATACATGAGCACGCCTGTACATAGCTCACAAATTGGATATTCCAAATTCAGGTGTGACTGGAGATGCCAGATTTAATTAAACATTACAAACTAAATGAATAACAAAGTAATAGCAACTCGATATCACCAATTTATAAAAACATTTAAATAAAATAAAAAATTCTTACATTTAGATAATAAAGGGCGATGAAATTTGGCATTTGGTTATGTATTTTTTGAATAACTGGGAAAATTAAGCAATGCCAAAGCAATACATTTTACATGTGATTATATATGAGTTAATTTCCAAAACCAGGCTCATGAAAAACTACTTTAATTTTATTTGCTGTTTCAGGAGTGGAGTTCTACCTTGGGTTGCAAGACAGCACACACATCAAATATGAAAGGCCAAAAAGTACTCACTTTTCACATGAAACTGGCAACTAATTATTAATGGGTGGCTGGTTGCATGGGACTTGTGGTGACTGCCTTTTGATATGTGACTGTTTACCTCTTGGCTGTGAGTCATGACATGATCAGAGATTGGTGGTTGGTGCTTGGTGATAGATGGTTGGAATTTGGTAACTGCTGATTGGTGCTTGGTGATTGGTGCATGGCGGTGACTGGCAGGTGTCTCTTGTCTGCAGGTTGCAGGTCTGTGACCTCACCCCAGCCCTGTGTGCCCTGGTGAATGTGGTCTTGCAGTCCTCCACCTCCCTTCTGAGGGAGCTGGACCTTGGATACAACAGCAAACTGGGGGACAAAGGCTGCAAGCTGCTTTGCGATGGACTGCGGACTCCCCACTGCAGACTACAAACTCTGGGGTGTGTGGAACCAGCGGAACACAAAGGGCTTCCTGCAGCTACCAAACCGTAAAAAGCCTCAGGAGAAACTCGGTTTATTTATCATCTGTTTCACACGCAGCTCTGCTTCACTGTTGTGGGCATCAAGGTCTGTGGGTCAGCCATAAGTCATACCTAAGGCCCACAGAAATTCATGATTTCTTTTGTAACCTTTAGCTCCCCCCTCCCTGCACGGCAAGGCTACCATTGACTCTTCTGTAGCCCCTATTTAAATGTGCCAATGATATCAAACAACAATTCCATGGAGGCACATTAATAATATTTTTTTATCATTTACTTGCCAAATAAATTGACCTTACATGCTATGCAAAACTAATATTTTTCTCATATTTTCTCTTGAGATCATTGGTTTACTGATGTTATACAATGTTAGGGTTTTAGACGCCTGTCTTTAACCATACTGTGGTATTGACCTGTGCTCACAAGCTTTTCCTTGTTAATCCTTGGCGGTATAGTTGGTGTTGTTATTATCAAGTAAGTTCTGAGGTTCGACCACCCGCTGTGATGCCTTGAGGATAAGAGTGCTAACGCTAGCCACATTCCTCCGAATTCACATTGTGGCAAATTTCCTTCTTTAGGCCCTACTCACAACCAAAAAGACAGGAGCCCATAGCAGTGAGAGTAATCTGAGGGAGTGTAATTTCACTTTGCATGTGTGTGTGTGTGGGGGGGTCGGGGGTCTTCTCAGCATGCAGGATTGAAGGTACTGTGTGTATGATATCTTCTTCCCTCCACAGGTTAGGAGACTGTAACCTCACAAAGGGCTGCTGTGATGATCTGGCCTCAGTCCTGCGCTCACGCCACTCACAGCTGAGAGAGCTGGATCTGAGAGGCAATGACCTACTGGACTCTGGAGTGACAGCGCTCTCTGCTGGACTGGAGGATCCCCTCTGTAAACTGCAGAAACTGGGGTGAGGAACCTTTTACGATTTTTGAAGAAAAGAAAAAAAAAGGATATCAGGCTGATTTATGTTGGTACTGTGAAAACAACCACATTTCATGCTGCCTGTTGGTCACGGATGTGCAGTCTGGTTAGAACTGGTGGGCATTGCCTGCCTTATGAATAACCAGCAAAAGGTATTTAATTGTATATTATTGTTCTTTAACCTTTATTTTCACAATATTTTTCTACATACTGTAAATGAATCTTTATTTTTTCAAATAAATACTAATAACGTGTTGGTAAGTGGTTTGGAAGGTCTTAGGTAGGACATGCTCTTTAAAGAAAAGTTAAGCGTCTTTCTCATCAGCTCTTTTCATATGTCATATTTCTTCTGTACATTGAAATTAGTTAATTCAGGAGACACAGTGAGGGTAGTAGTGCCTTGATGTACTAGCATTCTCCCACATCTGGGACGTGTGGAAGTCCTTATATCCCTATCACATCTCTGCAGGCTGTCAGGCTGTGGAGTCACAGAGACAGGCTGTCGTTCCCTGGCTTCAGCTCTTCACTCAAACCCCTCACATCTGATAGAGCTGGATCTGAGCTACAACAACCCCGGAGACTTAGGA
The DNA here is from genome assembly GCF_018555375.3 of Anguilla rostrata. Classification (NCBI taxonomy): domain Eukaryota; kingdom Metazoa; phylum Chordata; class Actinopteri; order Anguilliformes; family Anguillidae; genus Anguilla; species Anguilla rostrata. The sequence goes on from NC_057937.1 coordinate 8,550,002, forward strand.
GTGAAAGTGCTGTCTACTAGACAGCAGGACCCCAACTGTGCCCTGGAGAAGCTGATGTAAGCAGGCAGGGTGTGAATGCCTGGTCATTTGTTACACGTCTGTCTCTTATCTCCCTGCTGAAAATTAAGCAAGTCAGGTTGGTTTAAGCGGTGTTTTCCGCACTTCTGGTTGGTTTTACCTGGTCGACCAGCTTAGCAAACTGTTCACCCGCCTATAGTCACCTAGTCTACCAGTTTGGTCACCAGATTACTCTACCATCTTAACCAGCTTTAACCAGATTTGACCAACAACAGACCAGCTTTTACTGGTTTTAGCTGAAATTTTCAAAATTCTCTCTTCCCTCACTTCCTGTTCCTGCAGTGTGGACCATGGTGGAGTGTGCAGGATGAATCCAGGGCTGCACAAATGTAAGTTTAAGTACTATTCAACATTTGAGTTGAAAATATGTGCAGTATGAAAATGGATATTTATGGTAGCCATGTCTCTGAAAACTCCTTATTGTCCAGTGCCCTTATTCCTTGTGTACTTCTCTTCCACCACCTTATTTCCCTATCCTTTCTCTTTGGCAGTTAAATTCATTATGCTTTCTGGCATGAGATACATTGTGTAAATATAGTCTAAGCAGAGAATGTATGTAGTAGTGTAAAAAGTATGCATTTAAACCAATGAGTATAGGAGATTAAAACTTTAACCATTAAAATGATTTTTAGATGGTTAGAAATCGTTTAAAACTGTTAGATGGTGGTTTACTTTCTCTGTCATCTTCAAACAAACTGAAATTAAACGAAACTCAAAACTCGCTCTCTCTGTGTGTGCTCCCGGTCTCGGCCCTGAACTGTGGAGATCAGCACACCTTTAAGCACCCGGGCTGATGTGCTAACGCAACCCAGGTGCGTGTGCTCTCTACACCAGCCGGCGTGGCTGAGACCAATCTTTTTTGTTTTCTACTTGGCTGTTACCCGGTAGATGACTGCCACCTCACCGTGGACCCCAGCACTGCTGCTCCGAATGTGGTCCTATCCGAGGGGAACAGGAGGGCACATCGCAAACAGAAGTTTGGCAATGACGAGTACACTCCTCCAGTGCTGTGCAAGGAGGCGCTGACTGACCGTCACTACTGGGAGGTAGAGTGGGGACCAGGAAGCTTGGAGGTGGGCGTGGCCTACCAGATACCCACAAGCACCGCCGGCGCACTTGGAGAAGATGACCAATCCTGGGCCATTAGGTGCAACCCACAGGGTATCATGGCCGTTCATAATAACAAGCTTACACACATAGTGGCCGTACACGCCCAGGCCAAATACAGGGTGGGAGTGTATCTGGACTGGCAAAATGGTACCCTGGCCTTCTATAAGATCTCCTCCAAAGGGCCCGTCCACCTGCACACCTTCCATGTCACTTTCACTCTGCCCCTCTACCCAGCTTTTGCTCTCACTATGGATGCCCCTATGACACTGTGCTAGATATTCGCTCACTCATATTTTTAGAATATAAAGATGTTAATACAGCTTGTCGACTGAAGTGTTTGATTATGCATGCAAATGAGCAATACATGAATCAAATAAAGATGACATGCAAACAAAAGTCTGTCAAATTATTACGTTTTTTATTTTTTGTGTGTGTGTTGGCAATACACAATGTTGTCTGTTTTATCTTTTATTCCAAGCTCTGGTACAATGCAAATGAAGAAAACTAGCAGAGTTCAAAGTTCGTAGTTCCTGGGTAACCTGCAGGAGGTTTGGGGAAAAGGAGAGAGAGAGAGAAAATTTTGTGTGAACACAATTAAAAATATCACTGATAAAATATGCTAATATTTACAACATAGTGAAGCAACTGTCTTATAACAACTGCTTTGTAATTCAACTATATAATAACAGCCTTTAAGCATAGATCAAGGAAAATTGCAAGCATCGCTCCACCTTAATTTCATATGTAGGAAAGTCTGTGCTGAGGTGTTACGTTAAAAATGATACTGTACATAAGTTTTTAAAAATGTACAATAACATGCATAGGTGGTTGGCCTTTTTTTGGGAACCTCTAGGGCAGGGGTGTCCAATCTTATCTGAAACAGGCTGGTGTGGGAGCAAGGTTTTGTTTTAGATCAGCACTACAACTCCTGATTGAAAAGGCAGACTATGATTTTTTTTTTTTTTACTTTATTTTTTATATTCACAAAATATAATAAAATAACTATGCTAAGGCATGCCTATGATGTGCTGACAATCCATGTCTTCAGTTAGTATAGCCGAATTCACGCACCTATTACCTGTATTTGAAATTGTAACGTGTTTGAGATGTTCCCTGGCGTAATGCTCTTTTCTGTGTGGGGAGGGGTGGGTGTGGCTACAGAGCCTGTGGTTGGGTTAAGATTCCAGGGAAGTGTCCGTTGCTTGTTAGCTGCTGCAATGGCGTATGCAAAGAAGCCTAGATACAGCGAAGCAAAAAGACAAGCCGACAGGGCTCGTTCAATAACCCCCCCCCCCCCCCCCATGGGACCTACTGTTACTGTTTATAGCTGCAACTTAGCTAGCTTGGTAATTCACCAGCATTAATTTCAATAAGGAACCTAATTGATTCAGTATGCACGCTATCTAGCTACCTGTAGCCAACTTCACTAACAAAGCTAAAAAAAGAAGTTGCAAACAAAGACTCCCGTCCTCATCTGTGTTCACTGCTGATAAAACACAGTGTAACTTTCTTGGCATTGGTAGTTCACCTGCATTTATTTCAGTCATTTATTTCCAACTCTCTACCTTAGAAATATAATAATGTAATATTACAGACTCGCTCCGCTACAATTTAGTTTTATTTGACAGATGCTTTTATCCAAAGAAGTGCAGAATAACTGCATACTGAAGGACATTGGAACAACTACAGGACACAGGTCAGAAAATTCGCATAAAGTACCTGTTATCCATAGCCATGAATATATACATATTATGTTGTATTTGAGAAAATAAAGAGGCTAACATTTGGATAACTTCATGAAAAAGTAATTCACTTTACAAGTGCATTAGCTAGCTATGATAGACCTATGGCCTGCTAATGTTACCTATACCACATACAATTCTGTGTTTACATCCCACTCTTACTAAATGTCCAAAATAGGTAAATACTGAATAGCTGCACTACAGAGTAGCTACTGTATGATGTTCCCACATGCTGCACTTAGTGTAAAGATTGTTATAACACTTCCTAATTACTGTTACTGTCTATATGGAATCAGTCATGTTGCTAAAAATGCTATTTTCAATATTTCTGACCACCTCACTTCTTCGCTTGACATTTTGCTTGTTGTGCTTGGAGGAGGAGACAGAGTCTAGAAGGGCCGCAAACTCTTATATAGTATACCTTTAACTAAGCATGGTCTTCAATCAAGAATCATGTGTCTTAGTGCTGGGCTGAAACAAAAGCCTGTACCCACACTAGCCCTTTTCAGATAAGATTGGACACTCCGTGCTGTAGGGTGTCTCTTGGGTGGCTTTCTTGAGGAAGTGGAGAAAGCCTGGGAGTTATGTTTGAGGAATTAGGGTGTGTTGGAGGCTAGATGGCAGGGAGGGAATGTTTTGGGATTTCGGCATGACAGTGACATGGCATTGGGTGGACTTGCCGGTAGTAAGCGCACTCCAGATTGCTGTAGGTGCCGGTGGACTCCAGGTAGAAGCGGCTTCCCTCGGGCTGCTTCTTCACTGCCACTACCTTGAACTGCTCGAACGGTGGCACCAGGAAGTTCCCCCACGCCGATCTGCAGTTGGAGGGCGGGAGCTCTACCCCGTAGCAGGTCCTGATGGTCAGACCATCACGTGATCGAAGCTTGGTTGAGGCCTGGAGAAATTGGCCGAGCCGGACCGTTGACCCTCGATTCACCCGTAGCCTTTGCGGCATGTTCTGGCTGTACACGGTGCGACAGCGCCCCCGCTGTCTGGACCTCAGGACTTGCATAGCATTGGTCAGCAGGAAATGCAGGGACTTGTAAGGGAAGTACCGCGTGTAAACAGAGGTGTCAGGCCCAAGGGCCTTAGTATCTGTGTGGAAAATTCTGGTGAAGGTACTGTTCCAGGTCATGTAGAAGGCCAATGCAGTCTTGTGGTACGCATTGAGTTCTGGCGCTGTGATGTTGCACCTCTGTGCCTGATGCCAGCTTTCCCGAAATGAGCCATCAGCCGTCAGCTCAGCCGACAATATCCCCTCCTTGCTGGTGACGTTCTCCATCATCCGGTTCACACAGGTCAGGTACTGATCATCCACTGCACTGGTAGCCATGTCCAGAACCTCTAAATCACACAGACACTGCCAGAGACAGAGAATGTTAATCATCATATTTGCCCAGGCAGTGTGAAAGACTGCTCTGATCTCACAGAGATAACCAGAGACAGCTCTCAATTATTCAGTGGCAGTTGACCAGCTGAAAATAGATTGAAATCTGTCCCTTTTAACTGATCATTGATTTAGCCAGTTTTCATCAATTTTCTTTGATTAACAACCCTGGCAATCTAGAAATAATCATGGAAAAATCATTTAGTACTTAATGAAAAAAGATACATCACTCTGTTAACTACCGCAATAGCGTTCAGAACAAACTGGCGTAACTACTATCTAGCAAAATCTGTGCTTCAAGATAATTTAAATTACAGCATCTGTGCATTGCAGATCTTTTCCATACATAATCTCTGAGTGTGGGTGCGGAGAACGAAGAGTACGTATGCTGCAGTTCGTACATATTTGGACAGTGACACAATTGTTTGTTGTTTTGGCTCCATTCTCCAGTGCATTATATTCGAAATAAGCAATGAACACGAGGTTAAAGTTTGGACTGTCGGCATTAATTTGTGTGTATTTATATCCATATCAGGTCGATATCAGGTGATCCATGTACGAATTACAGTTCTTTTTATACACAGTCCCTGCATTTTAGGGTACCAAAAGTAGAGCGCACTGTGCATCCACAATTTTAAATGAAGTAAAACTTTGTGCACTGTTTTGAGAGGCAAATAAAAATAATTTTACTACTTGCCTAACTAGCCTAATTGAGGAGAACGGGCTATAAATGATGGTATTTAGTATTTGGTGAATTAATGGCTGTATTGTAATCAATTACAAATTAACAGAATGGGTTGATCGATGATCAGTTTACAGGGAAGTTTTTCACCTCACCTGTTTTCAGCTCAACGACCGGCTCTGCAATTATTACAGTGTGACAGGCAGTGTGAAAGGCTGCTATCTGTTTTGCCAGTTTCAAAAGTACTGTCAGAGAAAATTGTGAACTGTTAAAATCTTACGGCCAATTGCAAAATAAAGATCATCATAATCTCATAAGGAAATACCAACCACCCTAGTGTCACTGGCACAGGAAAGGACAGATTTCAGTCATTTAAATTGAAAACATTCAATAAATGTTTTTTTTTTTTTTTTTTAATTAGTGTCAGTAGACATTTGATATGGAGGTTAGCACTTCAGAATATTGATCTCGCATAACATTTTTTTTTGAGGTCTGCTGTTCCTGGGAAAGGAGGAAATGGTTGTCCCTCAGTTTTCCAGAGAAAATATTTTCACTAAATAAATACCAAGAGAAAAACAGAAAACGGAACAGAAAAGAAATACGGATATCGACAAAACTCACAGTGTCAGCAACGACTCCGCTCGCAATGGTAGCCGCGAGTAATATTCCTGTGGCTAATTGCCTCATCCTAACGGCAAGTGTGCGGAATTGTCTCAGCACAGTTACGACAATATCTCAAGACAGCCAACCAAATCAACGCAACCCAAGAGTTGAATGGTACCGCGGGCATCAGCTCGTTAACAGCTTTTATGTCAGCATACACCCTCTGCCAAAAACAATCATTAACTTGCCATCTATCATGAAATCATTGGCATTCTACCCATGTGAACAGTGTGGGAGTTGACAAAAATCAATATTTTTTTAAAACGTGTTTTATGTTAAACTAAGATAATTTTAAGAAATCAGAAATTCTGCAGCATAAAGGAGTGAGTTATTGCCAAGTCCTGCAGTAATTCTGCATCTCTTCTGTGGGCAGAAAGGCAGACAGCCAAAATGGTGGTGCTGCATCAAATTAACAATTTTAGCATGAGTAGTCAGCTTGCAGATACTGACCCAGCAAACAGTAACATCAAGTCCCTCCCCTTTCATATGCTTACTGACCCTGGGGTCCTATCTCTCATCCAAAATCAATGTGACACCCTCTGTAACACAAGTCATTGTCCCCAAGTTCAGTAATTCTTTAAACAGTAGGCCTATTTTTTTTTTTTTTTTATAAAGCTGTGACTCTCCAGCACATCTCCCTTTTCTCAACGGTGATAGCCATGCTGTTGAAAATGAGAAATTTTGCTTTTACTCAGCACCTTACCCCACCTTGTTTCTTGGGTATGTGCTGGGTGCTGGTGGCCATGTGGTTCTCAATGACCAGGGTTGGGGACCCCTGCCCATAAATCAATTTGTTTGCAATTGTGAAAGAGCAGCTGCAATCATAATTCAGGCTAAATTTTTTTAATGTTAATTTTTGCCTATGACTTAGCCTCAGTCATATTGTGCATTGATGTCGTAGTTAATCATGACAGTCATTATTATTGTCAAAAATGTAATGCATCCATTCCCTAGTTTAACTAGGGAAACTTTCTGCAGGTCCCCCCACGTGTGTATCTTGTCTAAACGACATTAGCTGCTGTAAACTGATTGTGTTTTGCCACATACAGGAACTAACAAGGTGACATTTTTCCTCTGACCTTCACCACAATGGGTAAGTTATGTAAGTAAAATCTGTATGTCACATTCTCCCCGGAAGTGTAAATCTGTGACAAGAAAACGGTTTTCCTAGCTGATTGCCAAATCGACTGCTGACGGTCTACAAGAAGGATCGATGTTAAATTAATAGTGGACAGGAAATCTCTGGTTCCCCTCAGGGCCCCAGTTGTCTCCCTAGCACTGGGTACTAGTTCAGACTTAGGTTGCCAAATGGAGGCTTTGAGTGGGGTTGACACTCTGTCCAGTTCATGACCCCTGTATGACCTTACAGTGTATGAAAAATGACAGTTGCATGTAACAGAATTCTAATTGTAACTGTTTGTCACTGTGTGTGCTTCTGTCTCTTGCATCAACTTACTGCAAAGTCAATGGATCAGGGGCAGGTTCACAAGAGGACTTCTGAAATCCTAAAAACGGCTGCAGGCGTCAAAAATAATTTAATTGAAAAAAGAAATGTATAAAATTTTATTGGAGAAAATTCAGGATAACCGAACATGGGATATAGTATATTCAGTATTAAGTCTCAGTATACTCAGTGAACTTGCTCAGTCTGTGGATCTTTCTGCTCCAGGAAATCTTTTTTACTTATAAGTAATACGGTAAAACCCCTGTGGCAGGCTGAACATGCTTCCTGCAAGAAAGGTCATCCATATAAACATTATTTCATTCTATGACTGTTCTTGGAGGAAGCACATTCACCTTGTCCAACCTGCCATGGAGGTTTTAATGTTTTTACGAATGTATTACGTATATATCTGTAATACATTAAAACCCCCAGGGCAGGCTGAACAAGATGAACGTGCTTCCTGCAGGAACAGTCTTCCAGGTAAACATTATTTTATTCAAAGCCCTCCTGCTCTGCCACATATGCACAATTGGCCCTGTTCCCTCTGTTCTCCTGAAGGTGCCTCTCTTTTTGCAATGATCTTTTGGGTGGATTTAGTCAGACAGTTTCAATCGATGGCCCTGTCACACACCATGTGACACCCCTGGGAGGGAGAGAGAGAGAGACAGGGAGATAGAGAGATCCACACCAGCACGCATCCACATCAACACAAAAACAAAGACTTTGACCTTTCCCCCTCACAGGTTCTGGGCAAAAAACAACAAACTAAAATAACAAAGACTAAAGAGAGTAAAACGCAGCGACAGATTTTCAGCTTGCCGCTGGTCTCAGGGGTCAACTTTTCAGTTTCCAGCTCCACCTTATGCCTTCTATGCGACTGCAAACAAAAACTCCAAAAACGGACACACTCTCTTGGCGTCCGCACCTGGTTTCAAGCCCGTACCGTGGACAGGAACACACCTTTAAGCACTCTCTCGGCGTCCGCACCTGGTTTCAGCCCCATTCCGTGGAGAGGAACACACCTTTAAGCACCGGGACTGATTAGTTAACACAACCTAGTTATGTGTGTCATCTGCACCTGTGGGTGTGGCTGAGACGAATCTGGTTTTCCACCGTACCGAATGCTACAGACCCTTCTCATTTGTTATTACCAAGGGCAGTCCAAGCTATTCATCTCGACAATGAGAATATGGCGGCCATATTGAGGAGGACCCATTATTTCTTTACCTTTGAAGACAAATTTGCTGGTGGAGAGCATTTGCTAGGGATATGATGTCTAGCCATTTCCCCCCCACAATGGCTAGACATCATACCATCTCCTGACTATAACTGTCTCCCAGGTAAGTATGTTTAGCTGAGAGTAGATGATGTTTCATTGCATGTGTCCAGTTCACCAGTGCTGTCACCCAAGATTAAATCTAGCAGTCTCTTAGTGAGGATCTCTTGCTTTGGATGTTCGGTAGTGCCCATACTGGAATAAATGCTGTCTGACTTCATGTCTATGTGAACAGTACACAACACGCCGTCTGTTATTATGGATGTTCTGTGAGGTGTGTGTCATTTCTATTTCAATTCTGATAATTCAGGAGATGAGAAATTTGATTAATTAATTGACATTGACATTCATTAACATGACACTGTAATTGCTTTCTTGTACGGAAAAAAATACAGATTTTATATACTGCAGTTACAAACGGTATATATTCATATAATTGTTTTATGAATAAAAATATATGTTTCATATGATGAAATGTATGTCCCTGTCCCTGTCTTCACTATAGAGAGACGGAAACTTCACCAACAAGATATGGTAGACTTTGTCCTGTAAGTACAAAATACAATATATAAATATTTTTATGTACAAATTCACAATATGAATATATATCTAATAAAGAGGGGGCAAAAAGTCAGAGATACATTTATTAGTAAGGGTGGAGGTGGTGGACCTGTAGCATAGAACTTTTTCAGATATCAAAATATATCCGCATACCTGATCAACTTTTATGTTCGCTATGCACTGTAGGCAATCTCCCTTTTTTATTGGGAAAAAGACCAGCATTCTTTTCTATGACAAGCTTTTGGATCGAATCCAGCTGCTACTGTTTCTCGCCTTGGCATGTGACTGAGCTTGTTAACATGGAACCAGACCGGTTCCTCAACATTCTAGAAGTCAGGTGATTTTCCACATTCACGACAGCAGTCATAATGAAGGCAATTAAACACAGCGTACAGTTGTTTAAAATATTTTAAAACTGAACCAGGCCCAGGGCTTGCTCCTTTGACAACTTTCATTGCACAAGTTTTAAAAGCAAGTCAAAACCAAATTCAAAACCAGAACAGAAGCAAAAAGAACAATATAGTCACAAGTGGCAATTAATGGAATCCAAGCAGCATTGGCAAAATCTCATAATTTCAGAGGAGTTAATTTTGGCAGTAGAATAAAATATATTTTAATTTATGGAAAATGACACATGGCAGACTGTGTAAGTCTTGTTCAGCCTTCTTTACTAGATGGACAGACATCACATTTTAATTTAGACCAAAGAATACCAGTTATGGTAAAAAAAACAAAACAAAATGCACTAAATGTGCCTTGCCTGAAGGCGGCGCTATAGAGTGCATGCTTTTAGCTTACTTTTGTAGTTTTTGAAGCAGAACCATTATTTTGATAAGTTTTCATCTTCAACCATTAAAGAGTCATTCGTCGCAACCCATTCAACCATTAAAGAGTCATCCTCACGTGTTGGAATCAAAATTGCTTCCTTTTCTTTTTGATATGAAGCACTGTAACGTCCTGAGGTTCTAACTCTTCAAGAGTTAGGTTGGACAAGACAAGGTAAAACTTCTCCAACTCCCACTTCGGATTGCAGTCTGTTTCCACACACAAGGATACAATGATAATAAAGCCAAGGGTTATGAATGAAAAAACTATCAGTATTAAAACAACCATCACAATTACGACAAGAGGTATAACATCCTCTTGATTGATGAAATAGTTAATCACTACTGCATCGTCCATAATCTCCTGTTTGTGGTCTGGACCATGGGGAATTCCAACACCGGTCGCAGGATCTTGCTGGTATCCTGTGTTCTGAGTTTCTGGGTGAGGGACAGGCAGCGTGCTGAAGAGGTGGTTTTCACATTTTGAATCAGAACCATCATTCTGGTAAGGGGGCTGACTCTGTAGTTTTGGATCACTAGCAGGTTCCTGGTAAGACATTTGGTTTGGTGGTTTAGTATCAGGGTCAGGCTGCAGAAAAAAATTTTTGTTCTGAGGCTTTACGTCTGAATAAAGCAGTGGGTGAGATGGATGGTTCTGAAGATCAGACTGCTGAAAGGGTAGTTGGTTCAAAGGTGTGGGCCCAGAACCAGACTGGTTTACATTTGAATCAGCAATAAACTGTTTACAGGGGAGTAGTTCCACTAATGTTGGATCAGCTTTAGAATCCTGGAAAGATGGCTGTTTCTGAACTTCCCGGTGAACCCCGGGCAATTCGTGGAAGAGTGTGTTTTGGACCGGCAGGTGGTCAGGGGGGTTCATGCAGTTTGTATTTGCAGGTGGACTAGAACACACCTCTCCAGGGCTGGGTGCCCATCTGACAGACACCCCCCACCCTGAGGATGCATTGCTATCTGGCCCTTCCCACTCTTCAGATCCACAGCTGACATCCTGCCCCTCATCATCAGTCTCATCGCTGTCGAGGGAGCTGTCGGACGAAAAGGAACTTTCCCGAAGGTCCACCCCCAGATTCACAGGGAAAAGGAATCCAACGCATGTCAGGAAGTCCATCCGCTGCATGTCCCCTGCTTCCCTGATGATGTCAGGGCTGAGGAGAAAGGTTCCTTCCTCACTGAAGTCGCTCAGACCGAATCTGTGCTCTGTGATGTAGACTTCCCCTATCAGTCTCGATGCTCTGTCCAGGCTGATAATGATGCGGTCCTTGTTTCGTTCGTAGCAGTTTTTCTGGCTGCCATAGGCCTCTCTCACATAGGCGGGCAGGTCCTGGGCTCCATGGTGGTACAACGAGTTCAGGTTTCCCACTATAAAGTATGTCTTACCCGGAGGGAGGAGATCCTCGAAGTTTCCGTAGTGATGGAATCCGTAATCCCCGTTGTCTGGGTCGCACTGCAACTCCATCTGTCCGTCATCATTAAACTCCACGGCCTTGGTGGAGAACCAGTGTAGGAGCTTGAGTCCATGTCGGGGGGACCTGTGTCCAAATGTTACCTCCCTGAGGCCCTCCACTGTCATCAGCTTGGGAATCATAGCCGCCTCCTCACAGTATTGGACCTGAGACCTTTGGCTTCAATACCTATGAGGAAATCCTCATCCTCAACCGGATAATCTGCTGAGAGAGTAAATAATTTCACAGAAATATTTTTTTCCTTTTCTGAGTGACTGTAATGGGGCGTTATCACTGAATCTGGCACTTGATGTATGCTATTCATTTTCTATGGACAGGCTGCATGGTACATGAAGGAAGCAGTCTTGTGAGTGGCATGGTGCCATCACCGGTTCTGTATTTGCATAGAATGTAGTGCTTCCTTGTTCTATGTAATTGTACAACGTAGCTTGCTCTGGCTCTCAAATAAAACTTGCAAACTTGGTGTTGCAGACCAAATATGAACCAAGATTCAGCAACTGCATTGCCTATTTCTCATATAAAATGTTCACAGAAATATGTTTTAGTAAACAGTTTCAGTGGAAAAAGAGAAAGTTTATCAATGCTCTGCCATATTGTTCTGTTTTGATAATGGGGAGCCAAAACCAAGGACCACCCAGAATCTATCCAATCAGGTTCCGGCAGTGTTCTGTGATAGGCTATGTCACTTGTTCATATTGATCCCATAGAGGCATCTATCCGACAAAACCCAGCTATACTAACTATACGTATTACTTTGCATAGTACTACCCATTAAGTGGACAGCTTGGAGGTCCATCGAGTCACCAAGCGTCTTCACCTGATTCAGTGAGAACACCCGTAAATGCAAAGTAATACTTCTGGACCACGCCACTATACATCACTAAAGATTATGGTAATTCAATTGTAGTTCTAACCCCTGCCCTTACTGTTCTTGAAACAGGAATAACTTCTGATGAGTATAATGGGCTGGAACAGCAAAGAGAAGCAGCATATAAAGATAACAGACAGCGGAGAACATGAGCTTTCACTTCCCAGGCAAGAGTAGACGTAGAGGTTACTATGAAATTATGTTCTCACTTCATTCTTGAACGTGTGGGAAAACAGGTTTTAGTCATTACCCGAGGTGTGAAATACTATACTATGACTACTGTACAACTACCTAACAAAATGGCAATCATTGCAACAGTCACTTTATCTCATAATCAGATACTCTTGAACACACTTGAACACGATTATACATTATAGAACACACAGCTACTGTACTACTATAATGGGTACAGCTACTACCAGGAATATTATAATATTATGCATACACAGACTGGGGGGGGGGAGTGGGGAGAGAAAGAGAGATGTGAGTATGAAATGGAAAATTTGTATGAATTACCTATTCTTGAAGGACGAGTTCTGTCTCTCGATGAGTTCGCACAGCAACAGTTCTACTGTTGTACCGGCACTGACAAAGCAACAGGCTGTTTTGAATGCAGTGTTATGATGCACAGATTTGGTGTGTGTCTCTCAGGCTACAAGCACACAGGTTGTGCTGTTTTTAGCACGCCCCTAAGTAGGGACTGGCAACGAGCCAATCCAATCTGAAATCAAGTCAGGTTCAAGCAGGACAGGTTTTATTCTGATTATTTCCGCGAGACAATAACTTTCTTTAAAAAAAAAAAAAAAAAAATGAAAGAAAATTGATTTTTGTCGTTGTTCTTTGTGCAAGGTAGTACTTTGTGTGTTAGTGCTTCAATTTCTGGGCTCCCATGGGGGACTCATGTTCGCCTCTGGAGGATTGAGTTTGATGTCGCCAAACTATACAATCTCCCCCAAACTGAACATATGTACATGTTCTCTTTCCAGGTAATGGGAGCTTTTACTAACATTACTAACCCTGTTTGTCCATGTATTTAAGAGCATTACTTTTATAAGTACAAAAAGAGTGGTGGCAGAGTGCAGAATGAAAAACGGCATGATATTGGTTTCAGGATATGGTTTTGTGTGTAATAATAAATATAATAGAATTATAAACTTTATTTATTTAGCACATTTCAAACACTTCAGTGCCATTCAAATGTGCGTTACAGAAAAAGAGTCAGAAGTAAAAACAAACAAGAAAACAAAAAATAAAATGGTAGAATATATACTGTATATATATATATATATATATATATAATTAATAATAAAAAAATACTGAGAACAAAAGATAAAATAATTTGAAAGCTAAAATAAGTAAAAATTGTTCCTAAGGAAAATCTAATTTATAAAAGTAGATCCTCGGATTTCTCTTAATACTATCCACAGAATCATAAACTAGTACGATCTAGTAAAGGTACTGGGCAGTAAAATCTTTGTCAAATTACAAAAAAAAATAAAAATAAAAAAACCAACTAAAAATCTGCCCCAAACAGCACAATACTTTTACTCCACATTAGATTTGTTTTTTTTGTTTTTTAAATAAATAATGGTATATAACCCCATATGGGATGGTCATTTTTATGATGCATGACAATGAATGAAAAATGAAAAAAGGCAATGGACCCAGGAGTGGGGGTAAGGATTCTCACATGCCAGTCCTCAAGTTCTGAAGAACATAGTTTCCGTTTCCCACCTAATGGATGAGTCTCTTGTCAGGTATGCATAGGCTTGATGCTTACACAACAAATCTCGGGTATTGCACCTGTGTTCAGATTAAATAGGTGATACCACTTCCTGAAAAAAAAAAAAAAAACATTTGTTTGTTGTTTTCTGTTTTCCTAGCACCAATTGCCATAGAGATGTAGTACATATGTGCTTCTCCACATTGTGTTATAACAGCAGTTATACCACATGTAATGGTACTGTTGTACATTAATTATGCAAGAATAGTTATAGCACAGTTACAAGTATTTAACACTGTTCTATTACAACTGCACCCCGATCTGCTGCTAAAGTACAAATAATCTATTGCCTTTTCATAATAATGTGATATACTGTATGTTTCAGGACTTCAGCAAGATGGGTATAAATGAATTCTTGATTGAGGGATTGAGTGAGAACAAATGAATGGAACAGGATAGCACATCTCTCAACCATTTGAACTGTCAATACATTTCTGAGAAATAAAGATCTAATAATGATTTTCCTGCTGTTAATTCAAGTGCAGAGTTTGGGCAAAAGACTCTTTTTTTGATTTTGATTTTGATTTTGATTTTTTTTTTTAGTTTACAACCAGCCTCCGAAGCTTTTCAAAAAAATGTTTCCAAATATGTAGACAGACAGAGAAACTGAGGGCTGAAAAATGTATATAATGTATCCCAGAATATTCATAAAAAGGTTGATTATATGTTTTTGTTTGAAGGTAGGAAGCCATGATTTGATTTTCTTTTCCTTAATAAAGAATTATGCCATGACCTGCTTTTTGGAAATAAAGGACTAATTTGAGTGTTATGTGTTTACTGTATCCCAAAAATAAAATCATGTAGATTTGTGGTGCTGGTTCCAGCCTGTAACTGTAACAGTAAAGTGTTGGAATTCCTTGGATTGTTCTGATTCTTAGCCTTCCATCAAAGTATATTTTAAATTGTTTATTTTACTTCATGAACTGATTCAGACAAATCATAAATTATTCATCAAAAATGAATAATCCTGTACTCCACCAAGAGGATTTTAAAGGAATTGCAAGAGAATGTATCTTCGTCTAATACTCCTACTACTACTACTACTACTACTAATAATAGCTTATTAATTTGTCAGATGGGCCAAGTAGCCTAATTCAATTGATTTATGTTAGTGTGCCTAGTATATTACCTGGAGTGGTAAATATTTAAAATAGTTGTGTTATTCAGTACTTTCCCAGTGTAAAGTGCATGCCATTTTGTTTAGGGTTCAGCAGATTATGGAATGCACAATACATAAAAACAACATATTTGTGCGTTTTGATAAGGTGAACTACATTGTGAAATCCAAGGGGAAATATATGTAAACTTCAGGGTGCGGTAAATGTATTTGTGGTTGCTATAGGAAGATTTGATATATTTGATAGTTTTACATTCAGGAAAGACTAACGAAGTGAACAAGAATTTTGATTATGTATCAGCAGAACACTGGGCCATAGGTGGAAACTTTCAGGCATATATATCTTTTATATTATACACCGCTTCCAAAACCTCGCCCTCAATTTAGGCGCGCGTCCACACAGTGGCGCGCTCACAGAACTCCTCATCGCTGCGTAGTTTGCGCGGCGCCTCGCTGCTGTGACTCTGGGGAAAAACCTAGCCAAGCATTTTACCTATCCCGGATTCGAGATACATGTTCCGTTTTCAGGTAATGGCAGCTTGTAGTAGCTAACCCTATTTGTAAATGTATTTAAGAGCGTTACCCTATGTACCGTCTTTACTCAGGCCTATATGGGGATGTTGGGAGGGAAACGGGGTATTGTTTACAGGCATCACTAGAATAAATTCTTACTTGCGGCCTAAAGCACCGGCGTTTCCGTGTCAATCTTCCCCTCGCCAGAGCAGTGAGGCCGGGGCCATCTATGTTTCAAATGTGTGCACATGTAACTGGGTATTTGGCTTCGTTTAAAAGATTAAGCTATTATGGTTCGTTACGACGTGTATTTATTTTCTGGATAGTTCGATACTAACGATGATCGGAGTACGTTAGTGTATCCAATATTAATAAACAGCTCTGAGACGAAATGCGCTCATCTACTTTGATAGCTAACATTAGCTGGCTATCTTTTCTAACCCAGGGAAAAGCGCGGCTTGTGTATCGTGAGACTCCATCTATAGCCGTTTACTATTTGAGCAGTATAAATGCAATGTTAATATTTAGAACAAAATGAAAGTGAAAGACCAAAGCCTTTAATATTACTTTATTTGAACATAGCTGGCTAACATACGAAACAAAACGGGCTGACGTTATTTAATTGCCTTCTAGCTAGCTAGACTGGTAACAGTTAAATGACTGCTTTAGCGTCACTTGCACTGCTAGTTAACTATTCAGCTAAGTGTTAGAGACATTGTTTTATTTTCTTTTAACTAGACAGTGCAGCTACTTCATTTCGCTTGAAAGGCGTTTTTATTAAGTGGGAACAAAATTGGGATAGCAAGGCAGTCAGTTTGCTTGCAAGTTTAGGTTTTTATAATAATTTCTATTTATTACAATAAATAAATAAAATAAAATAAACTAGTGCAACCTTCGCTGGTCTCCAAGGTTGACGGTGTTAGCAGGGCTATTCCAAATGCGGGTACGTATCTGATCTGGGAACTTTGATAAAACCCCAAAGAAATGTATGGTCTTATCGCCGGAGACAGTTGGCTGTCAAGGACGGCCGTCTTTCTTGATGCTAGTTTTGTTTGTCGTTAGCTAACTCACCTTACCTAACTGGGCTGCATGAACCTGTAGGATTGCTGTGCTCTTCTAGAGCGCTGACACGTACTCAGACTGAATCTAACCACCCTCAAGAATACTCGGGCTGTTTCGTCGTGATAACACCGGTGGCAAATTAAACTAAATTTGACCTGTCGGGAAATGTAGTTTAATTTATTACCAAATAAAAGTGTTTTTCGCCTTTTCGTTTTGGTCCCCTAGTCCCTGGATGAAGACTGCACGCTTGAGGAGGAAGAGGGGCTGGTGGAAGAGGAAGATGAGATCGACCAGTTCAATGATGATACCTTTGGAGCCGGAGCAATAGGTAAGGCCCACTCTACATCTGTAGGCTCGTGTTTGGGTCCCTATCCCTAGCAGTCCCTCTTCAGGTTAAAAGCATGTGAAAAAGGTTAACCATCTTCAGATAATACAGCGTAAGGCTTGTTACTGTGCTTTCTTTCCCATTCAAACTCTTCCCGTCAGAAATAAAGGATTGGCTAAAAATTGTATAAAACCAGTCTCTCTCTCTCTCTCTCTCTCTCTCTCAGATGATGACTGGCAGGAGGAACATGCGCGTCTGGCTGAGTTGGATGAGCGAGTGCGGGACGTGGTGGGGGGCGGCGGGGACGTATCCTCTGCGCCCCTCCCTCCTGCCCCCAGAAGCATCCCCCCTCCCTCTTCCCTGCCCCCTCCGGGGCTGGAGGAGAGGGGGGGCGGGGACTTGGCCGAATCTCTCGCCCGGCTCATCCTGGGGACGGACCCCGCCATCGCTGGGGTGGGCGCGGCCGAGCCCGACAGAGTCCGCATGCCCCTGCCCACGCACCAGCAGCCCCCTCCCTCCACCCTACCAGGCCCTCCGCACCCTCTGCTTGGCTACCAACAACACCAGCACCTGCTGCGGCGCGGGACGGCGCCCCTTCAGGTGGGTCGGCAGGGGCGGGGCGTGCGAGTTGTGTTCACTGCGCCGTCTTTGCTCTGGTCTGCAGTGAGAGTATAATCAATTAAAGCAATGTAGATCTACAGTTTGATTTGTAATTGATCACTTCTAGTAACGGTAGCCACCTATAGCAAGAGAAGAAGGATATAAAGAGCCAGCCTTGCTCTTCTGCTTCAGTGGGAATGGAGTGGTTTTCCATAGTCCATCTCTGGAATAATTTGTGTCTGTGTGTGTTGACAATACTCATTAGAAAATATAATCCCATTCCATAAACCAAAGCCTCTCCCTCTCTGCTTATGTCTTTCCCCCTCTCAGATGAACTCTCACAGTATTTGGGAGAACAGTATGGGCTTTGGGCCTGTCAGTGTCACCCCTGGACTTGGTACTCACATGGAGGTAACTGTGTAGTTCCTGAGTCACCCTCAGTTTTCAGTTTAATGGCTGCTCTTTCTGCTTTTAACAATACAGCATTAAAGCGTATGAGTAGACCAGAGGTCTTGGTCCTAGGGAACTGTGAACTCCTGGTATTCATTTCCATCGATATCTTGATTAATTTAGTTTTTAGAAACAGTGTTAACCTCTTTGTTGTTAGGACTGTACTGACTGTCCTTGATCAGGTGATCAAAATACAAAATGTCTTTAAAAAGGAGTAATTTTCGTTGCACGTTGCAGGAAATTAAAGCTTCAGTTGTTTGATAACGGATCTGTTTGATTAAGTCTAATAGTATCATTTAATGGGGCTCATTCTTTGTGTCGGTTTCTGACAAAATGTGGCTTTAAGAGGGTTATCATCCATCATTGGACATTAAATGTGAATTTTATTTGAAAGCCACGAACAACTCTTTATACTTCAGGAATTGTAATTCAGTTTGGAATAGAAGTCTTGCTTTCGGATCAGGGTTGGCAACTCTTCTAATAAACCGTGAAGTGTGAAACAAAACATGGAAAAGGCTGCTTCCCGCTGAGAGTCGTCTTTCACTTCCAGGACAGCCCGCTCATGTCCATCATCAAGGAGGTGGGTCTGCCCAAGCGTCCCCCACAAATCAGAAGCGACGAAAGCCGGGACCTGTCAGAGCGAGTCCCACCCCCTCGTTCTTCTTCGCCTGTGATAGGTAGCCCACCTGTGAGGGCGGTGCCCATTGGAACCCCTCCCAAACAGCCAATGAGCCATGCACTCAATCAACAGGTCAGTGCCCCCGTTCCTGCTTTCATGTTTAGTGAGAAATGCAAACTCATCCTTAATATTGTGAAAAGAACAGAGGGAAGGATTGAGATTGCTTTTACTTACTGATGAAGCAATCGGTTGAAGTTAATAGTAAGTCTAAGCTTTTGAGCTGTGATGAAGTGCCAAAGCCTTTATGATTTTATTGTAAGTTTTCTAGGGAGAGTATGTTATACCTAAACTGGTGCATGCCATGATGGATGTCTGTAGCCTCCCGCACACACACACAAGCAGACACGTTGTTCACTTACACATAGGTGTGTGTTAGTGATGTATAACACATCTGTCCATATTAGCTTTGACGGTGTAGTATCCTCTATATAGTAATGTTACGTATGTTCCTGCTGTATAGTTGTAATGCTGTTGTGGTGTGCTTATTGACCCTTCCTCTGTCTAGTGTGGTATTAGTGGTGAGTGCATCCCTGCCTCTCTTGTCTGTTTCAGCTCCACTGCCCCACTGCAGTACATGTAAGAGCCCCAGTCCAGCATCGATACCCCCCTCCCTTCCCCGACCGCCTGTCCCCCAACACCTTGCTCAACATCGCTGTGAGTGTCTCCTTCCTTCCTCCCTCCCTGTCCTTCCCCTTCAAATTCCTGACCATCATGATTAATCTGCTTTACATCACCACATCACTGTGTATTTTACAGGCTTGTGTCGTACTTCTTTATATACCGGCCTTTTCACTTGAACAATAAGGCCGGGCTTAATTTAATATTTTTCTGATTGTCGACATATCCTAAGAAAAGAGAAAACGCCTGCAGTGCTTCTGTCTGACCCTCAATACTGTCTGGCATTCTCCCACCCCATCTAGTGCTCAACCGGGAAGCCATTTGTGCAAATTGTGCTTTAAATGCAGCTCAGAAAGACGTCTTTGAGTTGCTCATTGGTAAATTTCTGTGTTTGGGATGCCGGTGGATTTCCATTGGATTTTGTGTGGGTCGGTTGTGATTGGTTACGAGTGTCCACGTCTCCCTGTTCCAGAACTCTCCCCTCTGCAGACCCCCGTTTTCGGCCGGAGTGGGCCCCGTGCTGTCCCAGATCCAGCGCGCCCAGCTGCTCAGCTCTCAGGTAAGACACTCGCCGTTCTGTCCACCTGCCGCTAACTCTCTCTCTCTCTCTCTCTCTCTCTCACACTCTCACTCTCTCCATGTACCGTGGAATGACTGTAAAGGTTATAATTGAGTCTGTTGTCCCTATCAGTACATTCACTCATTCTCTCTCTATCTCTCCCTATCCCCACCAGGTGGGGGGCTTCCCCAGGGGTGGTCCTGCTCCTCCCCTCTTGCCTGGGGGTGGTGGGGGGTTCAGGCCATTTTTCGGGCAGCCCCCTCCCAGGGTTGGACCCCATGTCCCCCCGAATCACAATATAGTTCGCCACAACACCACCCACCTCCACCCTCAGCATCGGAGAATGCTGACTCAGAGGCTACAGAGCAGAGGGTGAGCCTGTGTGTGTGTGTGCGTGCATGTGTATTATTGTGATTGAGCTTGTGTGTCCGTTTGTCTAACTGGTGATGCTTGTTATGTCTTTCTTTGTCACTATACATAAAGCATCCTCGCATGCTCTTTAAACAGGTTTTGTGTGCATAGTTACTATGGCGACAGGAAATTGATCAGACCTGACGTTTGGCTTTTTGAACCATATGAAACGCACAATTCAATCAGTCCATAGCCCTATTAATAATGCAAATTTTTTACATACGACATACACTATATACTGTGAAATTAACACTTCTGCAGAAATAAAGGCAACGTCTGTGGGGGTAAGATCATAGCCAGGCCTTACTCACTCCGTTTCCCCCCCTTTCTCTCTTTTTCCGTCACACCCCCCCTCCCCCCTCAGTGACAGAGGGGGCAGAGTTGGCGACAGGCGGATCAGGGACCCCTACAGTAACCTGATGACGCAGCGGGAGAAGGACTGGGTGGCCCGCATTCAGATGATGCAGCTGCAGAGCACTGACCCTTACCTGGATGACTACTATTACCAGGTGGGCATGGAGCCAGCTGCTCAGGGGTTACCGCCCCACCTCCCATTGCACACAGCTTAGGCTGCCCCTGCTGGCTGTTGAATGGCTTGTTCAGCATAGCCGCTGTGGCTAGGGAGCACGCCAGCCGTTGTGTTTTGAACTAACTGCTCAGAGGTCAGCCGTCCCATCGCACACAGCTAAGGCTGCCCCAGCTGGCTGGTGAACGGCTAGTTCGGCATAGCCGCTGTGCTGTGGGCAGCATGGTAGCCGTTGTGTTTTGAACAAACCGCTCAGGGGTCCGCCGTCCCACTGCACATGGCTTAGGCTGCCTCTGCTGGCTAGCGAACGGCTAGTGCAGCATAGCCACCAGAGGCAGGGAGGAAATGCGCTGCCGTGCCCCTTGGTGGCGTTGCGTGCATTTAAGCGCCCGCTTGCCCCTGCGTTACGGGCGACCGCTGCTCTGCCGGGCCGTGCGGCGGGCGCAGGTGGCGGGCGGTGGTTGGGTTTTTAATCGATGTCTTGCCGCGCAGAATTACTACGAGAAGATGGAGAAGAGGCAAGAGCGGGATCGGGACAGCAGCCGGAAGGAGCACACTACCAAACTCATCACTCCGCAGGTGGCCAAACTGGAGCACGCCTACAAGCCAGGTAATCCGCTCTGCTGCCCCGCCCTGCACGTGTACTGCCAATCACATCTGAGGATGCCCTGACGGGAAAGCAAACCTGGTATCGGCCAATGACAGCTGTAGTACTAGTCATCTGATGATAAATAATAATAATAGATCTCTATTTATATTGCACTGATCCAAACAAAAGCTACAAAGTGCTTCACAAAGAAGCAAAGACATCGACCGAATAAAATAAAACGTAAAAAAAAATATTTAAGAACAAGTAAGAAATGAAGACGGTAAAAAGTATTGCGAGAAAATACAGAAGGTAAAAGCAAATGTAGAAGACTGCAGCAATCTGTGTGGCAGTTTGCTTGATTAGGGTGTGTGCGTGAGTGCGTGCGTGCGTGAGTGTGTGAGTGTGTGAGTGAGTGAGTGAGCTGTGGGTGTGTGTAGGTGCTTTTAATGGACTTGCTTGTTACAGTGCAGTGTTCTCTGCATCCCACAGTGCAGTTTGCTGGCTCCCTGGGGAAGCTGACCGTATCTAGTGTGAACAACCCCAGGAAAATGATTGATGCTGTAGTGACCAGCCGAACTGATGATGAGGTGACGCCTCTCTCTTTGTTCATGTTTTTGGGATCATCAATCCTTCCTTTTCCTCCTTAGGTTCACTCACCCACGCACACTCTTAATAGTGCTCTTTCTCCTCACCGTTTTGTCATTCCCTCTCTGACCGTTCTCTCTTGCTCATGTCTTCTCGATGACTGTCACCGTCTCCTGGGAGGATTTCTCTCGCTCTAACCGGTCCCTGTGTTGTCCCCAGGAGAAGAGAGAGAAGCAGGTCTGGAACAAGCGTAGACAGATCCTGTACACCGTGGAGAAGGTAAGAGAGGGTACAGTCCAGAAGCCCACTTCAGTGGAATTTAATCTGTCCCAATGCCACCCAGTAATCCCACTGCTTGCCCCCCCCCCCCACATTCAGATGTACAGCCTGCTGTTAGAGGTGCAGGACTTTGAGAAAAAGTTCATCCAGACGCCGGAGGAGCAGAGGGAAGCTCTGCTGGAGCAGCACAAGACGCACACCCTGCAGCTGTACAACACGCTGAGAGAGAGGGAGTGGGACGACAGGTGAGACCTGTCAGCTGTACACCCTGTTGGGGAGAAGACGGGAGAGACCTTTCAGCTGTGCACAGCGCTGAGACAGAGAGTAGGAGATGACAGGGGAGAGACCTGTCAGTTGTACACAACACAGAGAAAGGGTAGAATAATATGAGGAGAGTCCATTCAGTTGTATACAGTGTTGATGTGCTGAGGGAGAGGATAGAAGATGGGGGAGAGACCACTCTGTTGTACACAGCGATCAGAGAGAGAGAGGGTAGGAGAGGGGGGAGATGCTGTAGCTGCACATGGTGTTTGTGGAGAGGGGGAGTGTGGTACATTTTAGAGACCCTCTCACTGAGAGGGTGTTCTGGACACTAGATGAGTAGGTTCTCATCTTATCATTTTGAGTTACTATCCTTGAATAGGCTTTGTAGCATTCTGCCTTTTGCAGTTGAGTTTCTGAATGTGCTTTCCTCTGCCCCCGAATCTTTCTCTTTGCTTTTTCACCCGTTAGCTTTCTTGCCTCTTTGAATTTTACAGTATTTAAGTTGTACGTTGGATTGATTTATCTTAAAATGCATGTCGTCAAAGCTTTTATAGTCAGTAGTGTGACACCACAACAGTTCATTTCTGTTTGTGCTTTCCCCTCCCCCAGAGTGAGCGACGAGCAGTGTCTGATGATCATGTCCGTGAGGAAAGGGAAGAGGCTCGTCTCCCGGCTCCTCCCCTTCCTGCCCCCGCCGCAGGCTGCCGCCGTCGTCATGGCGATCGCCCGAAACATGCCGGCGCTGGCTAAGAAGGACAAGCAAGACCAGGTGCGGTGCCGTCACAGTCTGAAGGGGGTGGTGGGGGGGGGGGCTGTAGTGGCAGTCCCATGACGGTGCACATTTCTCCGGCCTGCCCAGGTGCTGTGCTGGCTGGTGGAGCCGGTCGCTGTGGTCATCCAGTCTCTCTCCAGCTCGGCCCTCACAGACCTGCTGCAGGAGCTCCAGGGCACCGAAGGCCAGCTCCCCCGTGTGCTGCAAAACAAGGTAAAGAGCCATGCGCTCTACAATTACATTACCCATGGTACACTACTCAACCGTATTTTGAATGAATTGATGAAAACGTTATTGCCCCAAAGGGAATCTGTTTTACACACGAGCCTTAGCATGAATACGAAATCATCAAAAATAAATAAACATTCATAATTAGTGAAATTAATGAAAACATAACTGTATAATAAATGTTTAATGGGATATCATTGCAGTTTTATCTTTTTCTTATTTCTGGTATATATCTGTTTTTTTAACCCTTATGAAAGACTACTGCATCTCGCTGTTTTATTTGATCTTTATTTCTCTAAAGCACTTTGTGTTATCTTACTGTATGAAAGGTGCTACATAAATAGTTTATCATTACCTATGTTATTACCCACAGTACACCATAAAAGAACTGCCTTGTTCTCAGTGCGCCTTACAGGCTCAAGCAGAACCCAGCTGCACTGCATATTAAAGACTGGGCAACAGCTGCCATATGTAGCGCACGCCATCGATAGCCACCGATTGGTAAACGCCTCTGGCAGACGGTTACTGTGTCTCTCTCTCTCTCCCTCCCCCTCAGTTTGGCGTGACGCTGCTTTACCTGATTCTGAGCGAGGGCGAGAGGATGCAGAGCTCCGATCCCAACTGTCAGCTAATGGACGACAATCGATGGTAAACCGCCGCAGTCGGCCACCGGCGGCCTGATACATTTTATACACCGTTGGTTGTACAGGATACAGCAGAATGACTGTATAGGTTATAATGGAGTCTATACTCACATGTCTCTCTCTCTCTCTTTCTCTCTCTCACTCTCTCTCTATCTCTCTCACTCTCTCTCTCCCTCTATCTGTCTCTATCTCACTCTCCTTCCTCTTTGGCTGTCTTATCTCTCTCTTTCAGGACAGAGTTGGTGTTCTCTGTGACCAGGGAGCTGTTGAACGTCCCTCCCTCCTCTCTCTCTCCTCCGCTCTTCACCCCTCCCAACCTCCTCTCTCTCTTCTCTCGCTACGTAGACCGACAGCGCCTGGAGCTGCTGCAGGAGAAACTACAGTGAGTCTGACTGCCGCGCGTGCGTGCCGTCCTGTCCACGTCTCTCGTCTATGGTGCTTGCACCAGCAAGATGAGATTAAAACATTAGGATGAGAAGATTTCTACAGATTCTAAGGCTGAGATATATTTAAATATACACACACACACACATGCCCATAGACTGACTCTGTTAAGATGCTTATGTAAGCAGCTCCACCTTGTACGCACACTTGGGTACATAGCAGGCATTGTTAATACATCTCTCTTTTTTCCCCTCTGTCTCTCTGACAGGATCTCGGCTCTGTCTAGGTAGAATTTGGTTCACGCATCAAGAATACCCCATTGAAGAGTGGCCGACTGTGCATTTGTGTGTGTGTGTGTGTTCCTGTCTGAGCGAATGTGGGAGGGATTATTTGGTTGATACAGATTTTAATCCTGCAAGAAATGTCTGTCACTTTTTTTCTTACGTTTATTAGGTGTGCTTGCGTGCGTGCTTACCTGTGTGTGTATGTATGCGTGTATGGGTGTGTGTGTGAGTGTGCGTGCGTGCCCTCATTCTAGCCAGCCTGTGCGAAGAGTGATAAGATTAAAATGGAAGAAAGTCACATTTTTAAAAAATCTTGTTAACATGATGCCCGTTATGGAATTAAAATTATTTCTATTGTATAAAGTTGAACGGTCTCTTTTGTCAATCTGTCACCATACAAAATGGGCTACCCCACAGACTGCCAGACTGACCTACACACCTAACTGCTTTCTTCCATCCCTTTAGGCATAATGTTAGCAAGCAAAGAATGCCTAAATGGCTGGGAAATTGTCATTGGAGTGTATTGGTTCATTGCAACAGAAACAAAGGAGTGGAGTTTTCCAGTTAAATCATTCATTCATTCATTCATTCATTCATTCACCTGCCCATTGTAGGCGCTTTCGGCGGTGGACAGGGGTCAGCATGGGCACTCTGACCGGCCTACGGCTGCGCAGCCCCATACGCAGCAAGCTGCGATGCGCTGTGTGTTCTGACACCTGTCTATCATAGCCAGCGTGAACTTTTTCAGCAATTTGTGCTGCAGTAGCTCTCCTGTGGGATCGGACCAGACGGGCTAGCCTTCGCTCCCCACGCGCACCAATGGGCCTTGGGCGCCCACTTTTGGACCACTTTTGGTAGGTACTGACAGCTGCATACCGGGAACACCCCACGAGACCTGCCGTTTTGGAGATGCTCTGACACAGTCGTCTGGCCATCACAATTTGGCCCTTGTCAAAGTCGCTCTGATCCGCTCTGTTTCTACACCTAGCTCGTTTGCTAAAGTCTGCACCCGAGTTCAGCTAATTGTTACATTTGTATCATTTTCCATTTAGCCTGGTTGGTTTCACATTGTAATGATTCAAGAGCGTATGCCAAGCCCTTTTAACATTTAATAGTGTGACCGGATTCACATTAAAGGTATTTTGACTGTTAAGATTTAAGTTACTTTTGCCATTCAGTTGTATGGAAACACCAATTATATCTCCAATTCAGTTTTGACTATCCAAACCTTGAATTCCAGATATCCCTATTTCAATTATGACTAGTCATAACTCAGATGAGAGATATCCCCACATTAGTTCTGACTAGTCATAATTTCAATTAAAGATATCTTTAATTCCTCATGATATCTAAATACTCTTTTTTGATGTCTGAAACTAAGATATTACTAGTCAAAATACAATTGTTCATATCTTGAACTGCAGTTATGACTAGTCAAAACTAAAGTGGAGATATCTCGAATTGATCTTATTTTGTAGATATCTTCAAATTATCATTCTGACTAGTCAGAATACATTTATAGATATCTTCAATTATTATTTTGACTTGTCAAAAGTCAGTAGATAGAAAATGTGACCTTCTGCTGAGGTCACTCCACTGGCTACCAGTCGCTGCCAGGATCAGGTTCAAAGTCCTGACTTGCCTATACTGCAGCCAACAGGACGGCCCCCGTCTACTTACAGGACATAATTCAATTCTACACGCCTGCTCAACCGCTCCTCTCTGTGGCAGCAGGGCGCCTGCACCCCCTGCCACCCAGGTATAGGGTTCTCGCTCGTCCCTACCGCAGAGCTTCTCCACCCTAGCTCCCCAGTGGTGGAACAAACCCTCTACAAATCACCCCAATTGCCCATCTTTTCTGCTGTGGTCTGAAGACACATCTCTTTACACTATACCTGAACTATCATAATGCAAAAAAAAGAAAACGTGCTCCTTGTAAGAAGGTCCTCGTCCTACTAACGCAGCGAGCGCCATGTCAGGCCAACCTGAACCAGAGTCAAGTGTTTTCAGTGCTGCAGCCCGTACGTGCAAGGAGCTGTTGACCATAAATACAGATGATTTACTGTCTCCAACAAGACAACCGTTTCGCCGTCTCTTTCCGAACCGAACTTTTAAAAAAAGGCAACCGCCCGAACAGGGACTTGAACCCTGGACCCTCAGATTAAAAGTCTGATGCTCTACCGACTGAGCTATCCGGGCTCTAAAGCATGTATGCGCTCCTACTTACTATTATGCACATTCTAAGAAGTTAAATCGAATTGAATTGTTCCCAATACAACAATATATATGTACACATGTATAACATATATATATATATTTTGTTATATTACAACAAAATAAGACTCCAACATGTTGAGCATTTTCATTATAAATAAAATATAGTGGACGTTGCTTTCGATTCTACAATATAACACTAACAACGTAAGCAGGCACTATTCTTAAAAAAAAAAAAAAATAATCAATGAACAGAATTATGCGAGTTATGAAAGAAACGAGCAAGCAAGTTTGAACAGTTTTCTCAATTTAAGTTAGACAAAAATATACTGAAACCTGTATCGTTATGAAACATACTTGTGAAATATTATGTTGTTGTATGTTTGTCTGTTGTAGCCAGTAGCTTACCTAACGATCTGTACTGTCTACTTCTGTAAAGTTCGTTTTAACTCTTATTTAATAGCTTGTCTATTTTAGGTACGAAACAGTTTATGTATGCAGCTGTTTATTTACGTATTTTCAGAGCCATATCAACAGGTGGCTCCGTGGCGCAATGGATAGCGCATTGGACTTCTAGTCAAGCACTTGAAAAGTGATTCAAAGGTTGTGGGTTCGAGTCCCACCGGAGTCGCGCTTTTTACGATTCAAGTTCGTATGATTCATTTTCATTATTGTCGGTATTATTATTATTAGTAGTAGTATTAGAATAATACAAATCATTATATAACAACACTGCTGCAGTCCAAAAGCTACTTATGCGATCACATAACCTCACAATAGTATCTTTCTGCCATACATCGCACCAAAACGGATTGGTAGCGCATTCATTAATGTGGATAAACTTAAATGTTCCAAAACGATAGGTTCCACTATGTTCAGTACAAGTAACAGTCGGTTAATGGTGTGAATCGCCTCCCCCCGGCCTTAGCGATAAATTATTGTCAATCCATATTGTATGCTGTGATATTACAATTACGATTAAATTAACACTCCCGTTCCACTTGAGTTTAAGACTATAGGTTTCTGCTGAATGTTTAACATTCTAGTGCTCGTCTGAAAAATAGTTATGTTCTTGTTCATTTGAGAATCAATTAATGTGTCTTACCAGGTCTTTAAGGTTGCCCTATTTAATAGTCCAATAAACTTATAATAAACGATAATAGTTTCTCTACAGTGACGGATTATGTAATCGCCGACTAAATCCAGTTAACAAAGCATTCACATCCCAAATTGACCACCTAACATGTTCAAATGAACCGTAAACTATTATAACATAGTTGGCTAATAGAAAATGAAAATACAACAGAATACCTTGCTCCAAATTTTGGAAGAGGATGTGTAATTACTTATTACTCTTGGGGGGGGGGGGGGTGTAACTGAATACATTCATTTTAGAGCCGACGTGCTATTTGTATCTATTACATCTAATATAGACAACAATTTCAGTGTCGCCTTTATTTACGTGTAGCCACCAAACAAGCTTTGCTTGTTACGAAGAATGACTGAGGTTACAATGCCCACTCCACCCCTCCCCTCCTCTCCTGTCGGAAAAAAAAGAATTCGCTAGTCAGATGCTAACTACGAACTAGCTAGACAGCTAACTTCCTTGTTGGAGGGGGGAGAGTCGGAGAGGTAGGCGGAGGTGTAATTCGCTCAGCTATGGTCTGATTTAGGTTCCTAGCTACATTTTTTAAAACTAACATTGGTTGGCATACTACACCATACATTTATTCAGGAGGCTAGCTTCAAGGGTCGCATTTTCTACGGTGTCAGACATATGGATGACGATGTTTAGGTATATCATGCTCGTAGCTAACGTTTATGTAGCCCGGTAGCTAGTATGCTAGCTAGCGTTAGCTCGAATGGGTCGAAAGACGAAGTCGCTGAAATGACAGTCAGAAACTGTTGGGACTTTTATTACCTTTGTTTGTTTGTTTTAATGACATTGGGTTTTTAAGTTGCACGAAGGTCGGATAAGGGCGCATTCCTTAAACCACGCGCGTACGTACCATCTCATTACTATTATGGGTGTTTAAATAACCGTACACACTGCATGATCGATGTCTGGGTAATTCACCAGGAAGATTCGGTTGTCATTGCTGTGAATTGGGTGTCACGACTTACTGTAGGGCCAGGCTTTGCAGCAGTGTGGTGTTGTATAGAAAGGCCGAAAATACTGTGATGGTGTTCGGGTGTTTTCACTAATGGTTGCTAATGTTAATTAGCTCAATACGTAACGTGTCACTCATTTTAAATTAAAATTTTTTTATGTATCCTGGTTGTTTACAATTTGGAATTATTAGTATAGCTATAGTCTGGCTAGTTTGCTCGAAGTAGCCTGCTTACTTAGCCAACCTTTGCTATGCTACGTATGGCCACGTAGCAATTTTTCCAGCTAGCCAGTGACCTCACTACTCTATAAAACTTGGCTAGCTATGTCTGCTAGCAGAACACTTTGTGGTAGAACTAACGCTTAAATGGTTAGCATTTTTGTTGTTGTTACATACTTGCTTTTTAATATGTGTGGCTCCAGAGTGCGACACTTTATTAACGAAATGACACGCGAATGACTTAGCTAGCCAATAAATCTACACGAGTAACTAGGTAGCTTACCTGCCCAGCTAGCTAAATGTTGTATCATCATTGGATAGCTGTTTGGCTTGGCAGCTAGCTAATGCTAAACTTCAACAATCACATGAGCTGGCTAGGTTACCGGTATTACTAGTTATCGTTGGCTGCTATGGCTTGTGTTGCTAGCTTTCTGGCCACATTAGTTACGTTACAGTACCGGTACACAGTCAATTGTATAATTGAGTGTCATCTTATCTAAATTCTAGTACTATTATTTAATGTCGCATTTATGTTTTTGCTTTCAGGCCCTGATCTAGAAACGTGAAGCCAGGGGCTGTCGTAATGTCGGAGCCCAAGGCGTCCACTCCGACACCCGGAGACATGTACAAAGGCTGGCTCTTCAAATGGACGAATTACATAAAGGGATATCAGAGACGATGGTTTGTCTTGAGCAACGGCTTGCTGTCCTACTACAGGTATTTATGATGACTGCGGTTATCGTGAGTTAAAGCAACTAACGTCATTCATGTTAGACCAGCGTAGGTTAAAAATGTCGACTAGCTAGCTATTATAGTGCATTGTCACTGTAGTCTTATATCTCAGCAAAAAACTTGCAAAATCTAGGCCTGCCGTTAAAAATATTAACATCAAAATGAAGCCAAGTTACATGTAAATTGGCATTGTGTTTTTTCATCTTAGCTACCACCTGAAGAGAATGTGGTCATTCAAGCTCCGTCTCTGAAAGTTTCAAATGACTTGTCATTTATCATGGAAATGATCTTAAATTAGTTTAAAATTACTACACTATATCTTTGAACAATTGTCTGCATCCAGGTCTTTGGGTGTATGAAAAGCAAATTACAAATCAAATTCATTATTATTATGACATTAATTTGTTAAAAAAAGTATACTATTTTACTTAGTTGGCTCAACTTTGTGAGCTATGAGCAGTACATTTAAATACAATTAATTAAATATTTATTTAGTAGGCCTAAATATTTGTACATTTTGTATGTATTATTTATTAACCCCCCCCCCCCCCCCCAGTTTAAATGATTGTATGTTTCTTTGAATAAAAGTTGGTTTGTAAATGTAAATGTTATATGGTGCTAGAAAAATTTCCTCATGGTGGTAATGAAGTATTCTATCTATTTATCCATCTACAGTATGTATGTTACAATCGTTATTTTTAAAGGGTTATTGTATGCATGATAGACCTACTAATTGTTTGTATGTCAGTAGATGATCTATAGACCTAGCTGATATTGATGTAATAATATGCCATTTGCAAGGTAGCCTTACTAAAAAGTAGCAAACCATCGAATGCCCCAGCAGTCAATTTGACCGTTGTCACTAAGAAAAACAATTAATTCTACAAAATCCATATGGCTCCCCCGTTACTTTTCCTAAACATTGAACATTCTGATATAATTTGAATATCAATATTTCAAAACGAAATGGTTAGGTTATAAGCACTTTTCTACCTAAGTGGCCTTGAATAGTGAAATTGACCTTCATGTATCTTACTTGTATGCCTGGTCGTTTTTATCGCTGTGTGTAACGTTGTTGCAAAAGGACTCCAATAGTACCTAGCTGCAGCCCTGCAGAGCAAGCCCCGGGCTGGCCGGAGCCTGCTATAGTAGTCTCAGGTTTTAGGGCCTACCTTGTAGTCATGTAGCTATCTGAGTCATGAACAGGGTTGGGTACTGAAACCTGGTAGCATTGTGACACCGGTTTTCATACGACCAGTACCTGCTGGGTGGAATTGCTTTGTAAAAGTTGTGTTGCTGTGTAAAAGTTGTGTAAGTCCCTCTGGATAAGAACATCTGCTAAATGCCTGAAATGTAGTGAAATGTTACACAGATATTGGTGCTTCATTTCGGTGCTGTCATCACTAGCGTTAGGCTTGATCTGTCGACTTAGTCAGCTGGTACTGTTAGCAAGCTAGGTAACATTAAACTCGGCCAAAATGGCCAAAGAAAAACTTTCTAAATTGTGGCTTCATTTTACCCAGAAGGATTCAAACAACGGAACTTGACGTTGTTATTGTTGTTGTTTACTCTTTACTTGAAAAAGCTGGACTACCGTTTACGGCAGGTACCGTTTGTCCATTTTTCTTGTGTATCTGAGTGTCCTGCAATTGGCTACTTTTGTCAGACTACTTTGATCAGATGTTGTTATTGGCTGAAGATGTGGGTAAATGTCCAATGGGGAGGATTATTGATTGTGGCACTGGATCATTTGTGTAGTGGGCTTCAAGTAGCTGTCGCAATCCACAGAATGCTTTTTTTGTCCCCTATTTCCCCATTGGGATTTTAACAGATTGAGTGTGTGCATACAGTGTGTGCAACATTTTCAGTTCAAACTAAAGTGAGATCAAAAGTTCTCAGACATGATGTTTAATTTTGGCATTGCATGCTTGCATTGCAAAGTTGCTTGATGCTTTAAAGTGGTGTGGGAGTGTGTATTGTGGCTACTGTTGATTAGGCCCCTCTGTTGAACTGGTTTTGAAATTTGAGTGCTCTATAGCATTTTGGCTAAAACTATAATGCCGGTGCTGAAGCAGCAACGTTCAGCCGTCAGTCAGAGTGCTTTCAATTATTGATTAACCTTTCAGTTCCCTGTGCACGTGAGTGAGAGAAAACAGCTTTGTTTACACAGCAGTCAGAGATACTGTAATTAGGACGGTCAACAATGCACACAATAGTCCTTCGGAGAATTGCTCATGTCATCCGTTCAATGTTTTCAAAGGCAGTTAGACCAGTTGTTTTTGTTGGACCCAGTGATGCCAAAATCCTGGAGGCTAAATATGTATGTACCTAAGCTGACACTCTTTCTACCCCATTCTCACCGTCTCTTTTTGTTTGTTCTTGTACTTCTCCTTCTTTTTCCACCCCTCTTTCCCCCTTTTTCTCTTACCTCCTCCTTGCTCTTTCTTTCGTTCATCTCCGCCTTCCTGCGCCCACTCTCAAAAGGACGCAGGCGGAGATGGGGCACACGTGTCGAGGCACCATCAACCTGGCGACGGCGAACATCGCGGTCGAGGACTCGTGCAACTTCGTCATCTCCAACGGCGGCGCGCAGACGTACCACCTGAAGGCCAGCTCCGAGGTGGAGAGGCAGAGGTGGATCACCGCTCTGGAGCTGGCCAAGGCGAAGGCGGTGCGAATGCAGGCCGAGTCTGGTGCGTGAACCTGTGCGTCTCGTGCTTCGGTGCGAGATTGAAAGATCTCAGACACAATGTTTAATTTTGCCATTGCATGCCTGCCTGCATTGCAAAGTTGCTTGAAGCTGTGTTGCAGTAAGCTTTTTTAAAAAGCGGCGTGGGAGTGTGTGTTCTAGCTGCCGCTGATTAGGCCCCTCTGTTAAACTGGTTTTGAAATTCGTGCTTCGATAAGCCACCTGCTTTCGTGAATTCGTTTTTGTTTCTTGAGTGACTTTGATCAGTCATTGGAAGCATTTAAAAAAAAAAAAAATTTGCCGCTGCCCAACTGACCTTTTCTCTCCCCACCCCCTTCCTATCTCTGCAGATGATTCGGGCGATGACTGCTCCACGTCCTCACCGCCTCCCTCGGGACAGGGTGGGGGAGCCCGCAATTCGGAGGTGCAGTCCACGCTACGCACTCTGGGAAGCAAGGTGGAGGACCTGAGCACCTGCAATGACCTCATCGCCAAGCATGGCTCCGCCCTACAGAGGTCAGTGCTCTCTCTGTCTCTATCTCTGTCTATTTCTCTGTCTTTCTCTCTCTTTGTCTCTCTCTCTCTTTCTCTGTCTCTCTCTCTCTCTCTCTGTCTCTTTGTCTCTCTGTCTCTTTCTCTGTCTCTCTGTCTCTTTCTCTGTCTCTCTCTTTCTTTCTCTCTCTCTTATGCTTTGTTTCCCTCATTTGCACCTTTTTATTTTCTGAAGGTGTAATTTGCTCTCTTGCTGCTTCTCTCTCTCCCCGTCTGATACTTGTTTTTTGTATCAAGAGATTATTTAGCTATCTTTTTGGTTCTAGACTGAAGGGAATTAATGAGACCCAAAAGTAACATTTATGTTTTGCACTTATCTGAATAGAATTGATTGTTCACTCAAGTCTGGCGGGAATTTATTAATGATACTGATGATGGTAGTCACATGTCTGGGCTGTTAATTGTATGACAGTTGTGCTTGTGTTCAGACCTAGGTCTAGTAACTGGAATGAGTGAGTGGTACTCCCAGTCATTTGCTCATGTCTGGAGGGGAATCTGTTTTCATCTGGATCGTTTTCTCTGGCCTGCAGAATTGTATTGTATGGAAAAATGTGACCATGTTTGGGGCGGTTCTTTATTGAATTGACGATTACTGATTAACTCGGTTTTTATTTTTTAATTTTGAGTCGAAATAGGTGGCAGGATGTTGAATTTGAATGAAAGGAAATGGAACGTTTAAACGTTCACTTTAAACAATGCTGTGTGATATCAATGACACATTGTTACAAAAAAATGAATTTTGTTTTCTAGAAGCACCGTGTTCAGTTTCTTAGAAGGATGATTTGCATGTTGTCCATGCGAGTTTCAATTTTGTTGACATAAATGAACTTCCCATAATGCATTGCTTAAAAGACGAGAAATAAGTTTTCACTGTTGGATATTTTACATCTATTTTAATTGTTGCTATGACATCATTAAGTGGACCAATATTTTAGGAAGCTGATAGAGGTATATTCTTCAAAATGAATCTGACCAAGGTTTTGTTGAATTTATTTGAATGTCATTGAATTAAGTTCTAGTTCCTGTTATTCCTATTCTTGTTTTGCTTCCTGGAGTGTTTTGTTACTTTTATTTAAAAGCAATTTCGATTCAGAAATTGTATTTGAATCAATTCCACGTTTCGGAATTTACCCCAACCCTGGATGTGACCGTTTGTTCAGATCTTTGTCGGAGCTTGAGGGAGTGCGGCTCGGAGGAGAGACCGGCGACAAGATTCGGCAAGTAACGGAGAGGGCGACGCTGTTCCGGATCACCTCCAATGCCATGATAAACGTGAGTCTCCACCTTCACCTAAAATTTAAGTGCCGACAACATGCCATTGTGTTCCCCTAGCAGAAAAATTCAGTAGTGCTTGAAAATGGAGCTGGAAATTTGAAAATGATTAGCATTATTAGTTACATTTAATTGTTCTTCCCCCCTGCCCTCCTGAAGGACACTCACCATTAGGCCATTTCTGCTTTGCACTTGGAACATACCGTTCTGTACCCCTACAGGTGCAACTTATGATTAAAGCCAGAGAGCTTGTAATACATATATAATTATAAAGCAAGAGGTGTCAGTATGCTGTTATAAAGTACTTAAGCAGTCATTAACCAACAGCCCTGGGCGATGGACTCTGATGTGGCTCTCACAAGTTTATTGATGACTGATGGGGTCCTGGATGTGTGAGGACTCATTGGGATCCTGGATGTGTGAGGACTGATTGGGGTCCTGGATGTGTGAGGACTGATTGGGATCCTGGATGTGTGAGGACTGATTGGGATCCTGGATGTGTGAGGACTGATGCGGTCCTGGATGCGGCTGTTTGACGGGTCTGTGGTTGCTGCAGGCGTGCCGGGACTTCCTGGCTCTGGCTCAGGCCCACAGCAAGCGCTGGCAGAAGGCCCTGCAGGCGGAGCGGGAGCAGCGGGTGCGTCTGGAGGAGACCCTGGAGCAGCTGGCCAAGCAGCACAACCACCTGGAGCGGGCCTTCAGAGGGGCCACCGTGCTGCCCGCCTCGCAGGGCCAGCGCCGCGGAGAGCCAGGGTGGCAAGCAGAAGACCGACCCTCAGACCCGCCTGCTAGCCCCCAGGCCTAGCTCTGCCCGGGGCCTGTGCTGCCGTCACCCTTGCGGCCAGACCAGCTCGGCTCAGTATCTCTGGCGCTAACATGACACATGGCCTTGGGTCTTCGATCCGTCATCGCTCTATCTCTGCGTCTTACTGACACTGGCCTGGTCTGTGTCATCGTCTGCTGCCTTTCTCACTCTGTCTGTGTCACCTGTGCCGGGCTCACCTGTGTTTCTCTCTCTCTCTCTCTCTCTCAGGTTCAGCCTCTGTGAAGGGGGACGCCAGCGATGAGGATGACGAAAATGAGTTTTTCGACGCGATGGAAGACGTGGCCGAGTTCATCACCGTACCAGCCGACCCCAAGTACCACAAGTCGGTACCCTCTCTCTCTCTCTCTCTCTCTCTCTCTCTCTCTCTCGTGCTCGTGTTTGACTGTTTCTCTCCAACATAAATCTGAGCTGTGTTCGGCTACTCAAACATAGTAAACTGACTGAAGTTAAGAATGACTGATTCGCCAGTGCAGTCGGAGCACAGAACATTGGTGCACCATCCTGTGCTGCGGTGTTACGCATCGCCAGTCACAGGAAGTAGAATGCGAGATCAGCAAACCCAGCTAATGAATGAAACCTTAGAGCCGGGGGGGGTGGGAGGGGGGTTAGACTCCAGTCCTGGGGGGCTGTGGTGTCTGTGGGTATTTATGATTTCCATTCAATCAGCAGCCACTTAAAGCCTTGAGAACAAGGTGTGAGGGCTCTAGCCAATAACTGACTTGAATTAATCACTTGCGGCGAAACGCACTAAAAACCAGCAGACACTGCAGCCCTCCAGGAATTTGACACCCCTGCCTTAAAAGGAGCTGCTAAAAAAATGTTTTAACTACCTCAGAACCCTCCGAATGCAAGTGTTCTGAAGGCGTCTTTGGAAATCAGTGGGCATGATGTAGCATATGACAGGATCTACTGTAAAGAAAGGTTTACGTACTTTCTTTATGAACCTTACGTCATGCATATTCCAATTGTGTTTCTCAACAATGAAAAGAATCTCTTTCTTGCAAGTGTGTTTTTAGAAGATGTATTGAATAAGCCAATCCAATGCGCACATACTTATTAACCTAAATAATATTGGGTCTTATAACAATTAAGTTTTAAGAAGTTTTTATTTTTAAAGTGCCTCAAATCGTGACCCAGTTATTGCGTTTTGTTTCTTCTTCATGTTAGGTGCCCCATAGATGAAGCGTCAGATATCAGTGTTTTAGACGTGTTACATATTAATTTGTATCTATTAACACAGATATAAATTAGTATTCACTGCATTTGAGCTCGTCTTGGAAGCTCATAATTTAGTGCTAACTCATTAGTGTCAATATTGAACATTGTCAGACTCAGCCTTGCCATTGTCCTCCCCAAAATACCCCCCCACCCCCCCATCCCCCTTCCACTCCAGGAGGTCCGGCAGTAATATCAGTGGTATCAGCAGCGAGATTGGAATGGATGACCAGTCGGTGAGTCACTGTGTGTGTCTGTGTCTGTGTTCCTGTGTGCATGCATGCTGGGCCTATGTCTAACTGTCTCTCAATTGCGCATCTTGTGTTGAGTCTTAAGAATTCATATGAAAGTGACACCTGGTCATGACTTCCATTGCCCTCCTTGGCTGTGGTGCAGCTTGACGAGCAGTCCCTGGCGTCCAATCCGGAGTCGCCTCAGTCCCAGGAGGTGGAGCCAGTGAGGAAGAGGCGGGCTCGTATACCCGACAAGCCAAATTATTCCCTCAACTTGTGGAGCATCATGAAGAACTGCATCGGCAAAGAGCTGTCCAAGATCCCCATGCCCGTAAGTAGGGATGCAAATTTTGTTTAATTGGTTGTCGTCACCCATTAATTGATCGATAATGATTAACTGGTATGTTTAAAATCTACTTTGCCTATATGGCCTATATTTTGAGTGACTCAAAATAGGCCTACCAATTAACGAGTTGTGTATATCAGAGAGGGATTAAGACATGCCCAAACAATAATTAAAACGGGATTTGCATTGTGTATTTAGCCGTGAGAACCGTGACTCGTCAGCTTTCCAGCAGTCCCAGCAGATTTGTGTCCAACGACGGAGAAACGTCTCGCTAATGTAAAATCTTATCGCCAATGTTTGGTTATTCATTGAAATGGTTTATTGAAATTTAACTGTTTAATCGATAAAATGAATCGACCGACATTCTTATTAATGATTAACAGTTAATAATGATTAACAGTTAATCGCTGAACTGTTATCATCCCTTCCTGAAAGTATTTGTCCTCTACTCCTATCTTTGTGCACTCTTTCCTTCTTTATTCTTTCTTCCCCCCTTCCACTCTCCTTCCTCTCTTTTATCTCTCTGTGAGTAATGTGCCCTTCCCATCCCTCTCTGTACTGCCAGTATGTGGTTGCGGTTGTTTATGTGAGCGGATCACGTCTGCGTTACGCTGACCCCTCCCCCCTCTCTCTCTCTCCGTCCCGCAGGTGAACTTTAACGAGCCCATCTCCATGCTGCAGCGTCTCTCCGAGGACCTGGAGTACTCGGAGCTGCTGGACAAGGGGGCCAAGTGCCAGAGCGCCCTGGAGCAGCTGTGCTACGTGGCGGCCTTCACCGTCTCGTCCTACTCCACCACCGTGCACCGCACCGGCAAGCCCTTCAACCCCCTGCTGGGGGAGACCTTCGAGCTGGACCGGCTGCGGGAGAGCGGCTACCGGTCTCTGTGCGAGCAGGTGAGCAGGCTGGAGGGGGCGAGGCGGGGGCTGTGTGTGTGTGTGTGTGTGTGTGTGAGAGAGAGAGAGAGAGAGAGAGAGTTAGATGGGTTTCTGTGTGTGTGTGTGTGTGAGAGAGAGAGTTAGACAGGTTTCTGTGTGTGAGAAAGAGTTAGACGGATCTCTGTATGTGTGTGTTTGAGAATTAGGCAGGTCTGTGTGAGTATGGTTCTGAGAGTTAGACGGGTGTGTGTGTGTGAGAGAGAGTTAGACGGATCTCTGTATGTGTGTGTGTGAGAATTAGGCAGGTCTGTGTGAGTATGGGTCTGAGAGTTAGACGGGTGTGTGTGTGTGTGTGTGTGTGAGAGAGCGTTAGATGGGTCTCTGTGAGTAGGTGAGGCTGGTGTGTGTGAGGAGGTGTGTAAGGGAGAGTGGAAGACTGCTGACTATTAGCAGATTAGGAGATCAATGCTGGGGGGTGGAGTGGGATATTTTTCCTGTGTCAGTGGCAGAAATATGTAGTGTGTGAATTCTGATGTGAATGTCACAGCTTGTGATCTTTTGAGTCTTCAAAAGCATAGCTAAGCCCCCACTGGATTATGCACACTAACTATTGCTATGACATAAACCAGCTGTCAAAGGATTACATTCATGGAGAGTGGGGGTGGGGGGGGGTGGGGTTAGGAATGAGGGTATTACAAGTGATTACCAGCTAGCTGTGATGTACATGTGTGATGCCTTTTACTGTGGTGTCAGTACTGCCCTTCTCAGAAACACTACTGGGGTGAGCACGTGTAGATTCTCCAGACTCCTTAGACTGGTGCAGGTAGTGCAGAATTCAGCTGCCTGCATCCTGTTCTGCACCTCCAAGCAAGGCTGACACTACTGTGTTATTTTCAGTCTTCACTCCTCTTTCCAAGAGGTCATTATGGCTTTAGGAGAAGTTGCACTACCTCAGTCACACTGTATTCCTTTGCTTGTACAGCATTTCTTGATTTCACTGTATTATGAATTGTTGTATTAATGCTAGTATGGCTGTGTTTACGGTAATTGATTACTGTGTGTGAATTTTAATTGCATTTTAATCGTATGATTATATTGTGATTGTTTTCATGTTCTGTATAGTGCATAGAGTGTGGGACAAGCGCTAAATAAATAAAATGTATTATTGTGTAGTGGCCCCTGAACAGGATGAGCTGTTAAGATCCGGTTGGCAATCTTGAGTTTTGCCCAACGTGACAGCCGTCATGTGACAAGGAAGTGGGAACGGTGTTCAGCACTTTTTTTTTTACAGTCTCTGGTTCAGCACTGCAGTGCTGTCAGTCTGACGCGGGTAGCCTCAGTGCAACACTGCCATCTAGAGTGCGACATCTGTAATTGCAAGAGATTTCTATGGTGGTGATGGGGCCTTTCTGAAAGTGCTGATTAGTTTAGATTATTTCACGGATTACCATTCAGCAGAAATGGACTATTTCGTCAAAACGCTTTTGTTTTACATTTCTTTTTAGTTTGAGAGGCAGATTGTGATCCATGTCACACTGATTCTCATAGGAATTGGAGATCAGTAGTCCTAGGAAATGTAGATGTAATTATGGATACTGTGTGAAGCTTCATTAGTAAACATTTTGTGTTTTAACTCCCCCCCCCAACAGGTGAGTCACCACCCACCTGCAGCAGCGCATCACGTGATCTCTGAACGAGGCTGGACCCTGAGGCAGGAGATTGCCGTCGCCAGCAAGTTCCGGGGAAAGTACCTGTCCATCATGCCTCTAGGTGAGATTGGGGGAGGGGTTATACTTGTCCATCATGCCTCTAGGTGAGATTGGGGGAGGGGTTATACCTGTCCATCATGCCTCTAGGTGAGATTGGAGGGGGAGGGGTTATATTTTTCCATCATGCCTGTATGTGAGATTGGGGGCGAGGTTATACTTGTCCATCCAATCTCTTGCGAGACAGGAGGATGTCAGTCATACCACTTGGAGAAATTGGAGGAACGATGGAGTTTTAAAAAAGCTCTACTGATCACGTACTTTCATTTGTTTCTGCATGCAAAAGTGAACTCCCTGTCCCTGTGACTTCCAGGTTCAATCCACTGTATATTTGAGAAGAGTAACAATCACTACACTTGGAAGAAGGTCACCACCACTGTCCATAACATCATAGTGGGAAAGCTGTGGATTGACCAGGTGAGGGAGGAGGCCTGGAGCACATCGTAAACAGAGATTCTGTTCTTTCTGCCTCTTTTTGATCTTATTCGCTAATGATGGTCTCTACCCACCTCCCTCTCTCCCCCTCTCCCCCTCTCAGTCCGGAGAGATAGACATCGTGAATCATCGCACAGGAGACCGCTGCCACCTCAAGTTCGCCCCCTACAGCTACTTCTCCCGAGACGTGGCCCGAAAGGTAGGAGTCGCGCGTCCTCGCCTTGGTTACGCCGCGCTCGGCGCTCTGGCTGCGACGGCTGCGGCGGCTGCGCTTCGGACAGCGCGGTTCCGCGCGCCCCTGCTCCAGCGGCGTGTGTGTAGCTGCCGTCTCTCCCTCCCCCGCCCTGCAGGTGACGGGCGTGGTGGCCGATAAGGAGGGCAAGGCTCACTTCGTGCTGTCGGGCACGTGGGACGAGAAGATGGAGTTCTCGCGGGTGATGCAGAGCAGCAGAGGAGGGGAGAACGGGGCGGAGGGCAAGCAGAAGACCGTGTACCAGACGCTGCGCGCGAGGGAGCTGTGGAGGAAGAACCCGCTGCCGTGAGTGTGTGTGTGTGTGTGTGTGTGTGTGCACGTGTGTGCAAGTGTGTGTGTGTGTGTGTGTGTGTGTACGTGTGCGTGTCTGTGTCTGTGTCTGTGTCTGTGTGCATGTGTGTGCATGTGCGTGTGTGTGCATGTCAGGACTGTGTGAGTGCTGTCATAATGCAGGAGTGCAGTTAATATCCTCTCTATGCAGTGCTTTTTCTCTCTCGCACGCACGCCCACACACATGTACACACACATGCATTCTCTCTCTCTATTTTATATATATATATATGTATATCACTCTCTCACTCTCTGTAATAGGGAGGGTGCTGAGACCATGTACTACTTCTCCTCTCTGGCCCTGACGCTGAACGAGCCGGAGGAGGGCGTGGCTCCCACGGACAGCCGGCTCCGCCCGGACCAGCGCCTGATGGAGGACGGGCGCTGGGAGGAGGCCAACGTGGAGAAGCAGCGGCTGGAGGAGAAGCAGCGGAGCGTGCGCCGCGAGAGGGAGAGAGAGGCCGCCCGCACCGCCAACTCTGCTGAGGAGGGTGAGCAGGAGGGTGAGCAGAGGGATGAGCAGGGGGGTGGGCAGATGGGTGTGCAGGGCGTGAGTAGGGGGTGAGCAGGAGGCGTGAACAGGGGGTGTGCAGGGGGGTGAGCAGGGGGTGTGCAGGGCGTGAGGGAACAGGGGGTGAGGGTGTGAGCAGGGGGGTGTGCAGGGCGTGAGCAGGGGGGTGAGCAGGAGGGTGAGCAGGGGGGTGAGCATGGGGGTGGGCAGGAGGGTGAGCAGGGGGTGAGCAGGAGGGTGAACAGGGGCGTGTGCAGGGCGTGAGCAGGGGGGTGAGCAGGGGGGTGTGCAGGGCATGTGCAGAGGGGTGAGCAGGGGGGGGTGCAGGGCATGTGCAGGGGGGTGGGCAGGGCGTGAGCAGGGGGGTGGGCAGGGAGGTGAGCAGGACGAGAGGGGGTGGGGGCGATAAAATGGAGACTTTGCTGTCTCGTCTTACGGCTTGTTTGGGCCATAGTCTCATTATGAAATCTTGTAGGACTCCCTGTCAGCTTCGTGGGCAGCCTGTTTTCCTTTGGGGGCCCTGGTAAAGGGGCATAGCTCTGTAAACCACCCTACAAGAGTGATGGGAAAGGGTGGAGTTACAGGGTCTCGCCCCCTCTCTCTGTTCGCGTCTACATGAGAGGGAGGATGCCCTTCCCCGTTTCTCCCTCTCTCTCTCTCTCTCTCTCTCTCTGTGTGTTCCCATCCCTCGCTCATCTGTCTGTCTCCGTCTCTCCCTCAAGCCGTCATTGAGGATTCCATTACTGACTCGCCTCTGAAAAGCAAGTACTCTGCTCTCTCCCCCACCTAGTCCCGCTGTCTGTTTCTCAGTTCTGCATGCTCCCCAACACGCGTGACACACACACACGCGCACACACACACCAGATCTGGGTCAAATACCAATTTTATGTACTTGAATTCTGATCATTTAAATTCTGTTTAAAAAAAAAAAAAAAAAAAAAAAAAGTCTTTGTATTTTTAGTGATCTGCAGGAATGTTGCTGGTGTCCTAAGGAGCTGTTCCATGTAATGGTTTGACCCAGCTCTGGATTGATGCTGCTCACACGCGCTGCTGCTCTGCTGATGTGGGTGCACATGACCACAGTGGCCTGCGGCTGCTTCCTCACACACCTCGCGCTGGCGCCCTCCTGTGTACAGCATGTGCCAAGTGGAGAGGAGTCTGAGACTCGCCTTAGGGGGAAAATCTTCGCTCTTGTCTTCGTTTCTGTCTTGTCACATTTGTTCTGTTTTCAGTCCATTTGTGAGTGTTTTTTTTCTACATTCGATTAATTTGGTCTGCATCCCTCTATTATCTTACTTTCACTTTGCCAACTTCACCCTTCTTCTCTGTATCCTCCTACCTCCCTCGGTCTCCATCCTTTCTTGTTAACTCTGTTAACTCTGCCTAACCCTAATTTTTTGGTTGTCTGTCCCCTACCCTATGTTTTGTCTAACCTCTGTTTCATTCTCCCTCACCTCCCTCCCTAGTCCTTGATTGGCCACTTGTCCTGCTGACACATATTCCAGTCTCACTTTAATAAAAAAAAAAAAGAGACAGCACCTCCGTCGTCCCCTATGTTCGCTCTCTCCTCCTCACGACACTCATTCTAACCTGTTTCGCTGTTCCTTTGTTTCTGCTCCGTTCTTTCGTTTTCGTTGTTTGCTCCATGGCCAGTGGATTGCTCAGAAGGCCCTCACGGAGACTCAGTGAAAAGCAAGTAGCTCTCACTCCCTCTCCTCCTCTCCCGCTCTCCGTTTTCATCCGTCCTTTCCGTTCCCTCTCTTGCCACTAGGGCTGCCGTAGCTTCTTCCTCTGGGTGACTGTTCCAGCTGTACCTTTGCATGCCCCCCCCCCCACCCAGCGTGTCAGGTCTGATGACACCTGGCCAAAGCCATGCGCTAAACTGGGGTACAGCATGCAGAAAAATAAAGCATGTTTTTTAGGCAGTGCTCATTACCTGAGGGTACAGGTGGATGGGTCTCCCCTGTGGACCGCTCAGTTAAGTGCGTGGTTTACAGGTCAGAGACACCCGTCCAGCTATGTAGGCTAGCTATCCTTAGGAGTAGTGGCGCTGGTACACGTTGATCCTTGTGGGAATACACCCTTAAGAAACGGTGATGTGTGTGTTTTAAGAAGAAAAGCATGTGATCCGTAACCCAGGTGTTTACCAACCCGCGCTACTCATCCAGAGGGACTAGCGGGACTCTCTGGACTTTTCCTCAGGTTGCCGTGGTAATGAGAATGTTAGCGGTAGCTGGCGTGGTGCGGAGGTGGCCGCCGTCGACTCCTGACCTCCCGGCGGCGAGGTGCGATCGAGGATGACCCGTTTCTGTCTCTCTTTCTTTCAGGCACCC
This sequence comes from Anguilla rostrata, assembly GCF_018555375.3. NCBI lineage: Eukaryota > Metazoa > Chordata > Actinopteri > Anguilliformes > Anguillidae > Anguilla > Anguilla rostrata. The sequence continues at coordinate 8,593,706 of NC_057937.1, forward strand.
ACCAGGACAGCTACAAAGCGCTGTGGTTCGAGAGGTGCGAGGACCCCGCCACGGGGGAGGCCACGCACATCTACAAGGGCGGCTACTGGGAAGCCAAGGAGCAAGGAAGCTGGGAGGCTTGCCCAGATATATTCTGACCCGATCGGAACCTTCCCCAGAGAGAAGCCCGTACACTGTAACCTGCTCTCATCCCACTGTGGTCAGGGAGGGCAACGGGGCAGCTGTCCCCAATCAGTTCTGATTAAAAACACCCGCCCCCACCCCACCCCCTCCGCGTCAGTAAATTGTTCTTTCTCGGCTGGAAGACGCCGAGGGTGGGCACAACCAGCTGGCAAATGGGGGAGGGGCACCCGCTTAATGCCTTCATCGATTTTAGATATCACCTTTCCCCCCCCCCCCCACCTCACACTTATACTATGAATTACCCAGTCGTAGTCTCACTCTTTGCTCTCCTCCTCTTCCTCCTCAGAGCTTGAGAATATATAATATCAGATAAGGTGTGGTTATTAATTGCTAGCAATGTAATACTTTAAAACAGAGACCATTAATGTAACTACTCACATACACCCCAATCACACTAATCCCTGTGGGTTACCTGTTCACCGTCGCACCTTTTCTGTTGGTCACGGACTTGAAATGGGGGAGGCAGTTGTGGTAGGGATGTGTTCGTCTTTACTGTGTTTCACAAACGCCGTTCTGGAGTGTGAGCGCATCGAGTGCTTGTGATGTCTCGTCAGCTGACCCCATTGGTACATTGCACCACTGTACAGTTCTCTTCTGTCTTGGCTCTTGGAATGCATAGTTCTAGAAGTTCTTCACCCAGGGTTACGGAACAGTCAAGCGCTACAGCGAGTCACTGACGCGCCGCTCTAGAACACATGCGTATGTTGCTACCCAGTGTCATTCGTTTGTGGGCTCCACCCACTCGTTCTCTTGAGATGTGGTGTGCGGTGACCCGCGTCCCCAGCTTGGTTCCTCAGAAGCCTCCAGGTCACTGGCGCCCAGACTGTGTTAGCATAATCCAGCACCTCGAACCTGAGCTGGACCTTTAGCCACGACCACTGACCATGCTGCATCCAGAACCAAGGTCGTTTTGATTGAAGGGTCTTGATTGAACCTTGCAGTTTTTTTTTTTTTTTGCGCAAAATTCAGCATGTCTGAAATTATCGGCTGCTAAGCTTAGTTTCAACTTTCAGCTCTGCACCAGGTGTAGTGTTCGATGGACAAGGGAGTTTGAAATAAATGCAACGACGATGTTTCTGTCTCCATGTTAGAATAGCAGCTTTTGTATCTGAAGACTTTAAGCTTTGTCAGATGGTAAATGAATGAAATTATAATATCCGTGCAGAGGTAGGTGACTGCTGCATTGAACTGCAACAGAGTTGGGTGTCAATGAAATGTGGGCATTTTGTTGATTAAGGATGACTGGACAGGACTTTTGCACATCGAAATATTGTGTCAGATCTAGTTAATTCTGTATCTGCATGTAAGAGGAAGCACAGACTGCTGAATTATCACTGGATCCATAGATGCATCCACCCCCACCCCCACCCCCCACCATGTGATGATGACTGGATGGATATGCTGATTCAGCACTTACATTAAATGTCAGTGGCCTAGGCCCATTTTGACCATGGTCCCTAGTGCACTGCAACATGAACTGTTATTTCCTGAGACAACACTAATGTTCATTTTTAAAAGGAAACAAAAAAAAATTAAATAGTGGTATAATATCAGTGGTTCAACTCTGTGCTGATTGGTGCATTTACCCATGGGTGATGAGCCTTGCTGTTATCAATCCTCAGAAAAAAGCACAAAATGTGCTTTTTGTTTAATTGATGTATTTTTTTGTTGAGTTTTTTTTTTTTTCTCCTTTAATGAAGGGTCTTCTCTCCGTGTTTGCTGTCCCTCAGTCAGCCGTCTGCTACACGTGTGTGGCGTACTGTAGCCGATACCGGTCTCAAATGAAGGATTTAGCACAAAATGTATTATGTAGAGAACTTAGCAATAGAATATGGTAGAATATATATTTTTAAATCACTTTTTCGTTTAGCGGGCGTTACCATGTATTGCAGGAGGGAGGTTGGCGTAGTTTGGCGTTTGTGTCGCACTGAACCCAGCAAGTGTTCAGTGCAGCATGTTATGGAAGTGCACCGTTCACAGTGAGCCAGGCCCTGCGGCAGGGCCAGTATAGTAACTGACGCAGCTAAAGTAGTGTTGAGGCTTGTGTCACATCCCCCTGTCGAACCAGAGGAAGCGGCTGTATTGTATTGTGAATTAATGGGAGCTCAGGTTCCGTTTGGCTCCAGTGTGTGGACAGGTGACATCGGTCTGAAGCTCTGCTCTAAAAACCCAGCAGACAGGCAGAGAGTAAAATGCTAGCAGCAGGTCGGTCAGTAGAAATGGCCGCAAATGCTGCTTTCCTCCTTTTTCCTCTGGTTTGGATGAGGGGTGGGGGAAGCTAATCATGACTGGGGCAGAAATTGTCCACTGTACACTATGGTATAGATGTTTCTGTGTATACAAGCATATGCAAGCCTGTGTGGGGTCACGAGACAACTTGAATAAAGTTGGACAGAGATGTGTGGGGTGCACATCTGTTCAATTTCCCTGCCCCCTGACACCCCCCCCCCCCCCAAAAAAAAGCAAAACCTTTTCTTTCTTTTCAAGTGTACTTAAATGAAGGGGGGGGGTGACAAGAATACAAAACAGTTATTGCAATTATCTGTGTATATATCAAGCGATTAAGAATAATGATTATGGTCAATGATGTTTGGGAAGGATGTGATTTTTCATCTTTTTTTCCCCCATCTTCTCTGTTGGTCTTGTTTTTCACCTTTTAAAAGAAAATTTGGGGCATTTTTTTTTTTTTTTTACAGAAAACTGAGTGCTCCTCTCTGAAATTAAACTAAATTAAACATTTTAATTTCTAATTATTCAACATCAGTTTTCTTTGTACAATGGCAGTCAAATGGCTTTTTCTTTGCTGTTATACTGTTGTAACAATATTTTTCTGTGTTTACAGGTTGTGTTTTCATTTTGATTTCCATTATTTTTAAACATTTTTTATTATTTTGCAGTACAATGGGGTTGCAGCTTTGTCACTGGCTCTCTCTGTCTGTCTCTCTCTGTCTCCCTGTTTGACTACAGGTTATTCTGAGTGTATATTACATGACGATGATGAGAGATGGGATAATAAAAGATGAAAGAACGTTGCCATGTTTTCATTTCTCTGCATGCGAGTGGAGCCCTAATTCGTCTGTTAATCCAGTCGTTGGGGATCTAAAGCAGACAAGCCCATTTGCTAGCATATCTGAAACTCAAATATGCAGACGTGTTAAACAATATGTGTGATTGTAGAGTATTGGGAAGGATGCATACTGCCTTAGCATTCATGATCATCATTTTCGGATTTTAGTTCCCCTTTGAGTAGCCTATTCACCTTTATTGTTCTTTATATTTAAATCTAGTTCAAATTGCGAATACACGCTCGACAATAACGAAACTGCGCACTTTCCCGCAGTCTTGCTAAAATATTGTTATACTATATTGAGACCTCTCCATATTTTAATTTTCTCTCTTAATCTTAACCCTATAATGAAGACGGACTCTACGGCCGTGAGTGGAATCAGTTTTAGCAGAGAAAAAGTATTTGATCAGCCAAATGTCAAAGCCGTGGATAAACTGCGGAATGTCCCTTTAAAAAAACGCGCACACGCCCAAACACAAATAACTCGATAAGTTTCGATTTCCAAGTAAACCGTTGTTCGTCTCTATGAACGCCTGGGTATTTTAATGGATTGACAGAGACGGCTACAATACAAGCTTGGCCAGACGCTTTATCTAATCCAGGTACTGTTTGCAGCGAGCGAAAAAGATAGTTCAGAAAAACTGCAAATACTAATTAATTTCATTTGTTATGCTTTTTCAGCAGTCATATTTGGGGAGCAAATTATTAATCTTAAGGGAACGACATGACACTATTTTCAAGTACTGTATGTATGTGGAGGTGCACTTGAAAGGCAGCAAAGGAAACGTGCCTGCAGTTGTCCTTTTTGCCGTTATCGTTACTGCTGGCGTTACTATTTTCAGACAATTTTTCTTGACTGGGCTCTTGTTTATTTTTCTCCCTGTTATTAAGTGTTCTGTTTTCGTGTTTTGTATGCTTTGCCAATGTGTCGCTCGTTTGCCCTGTTGATCATACCCAGACTTATTTGAGAGGGTTGTATGAAACAGAGAAAATACGTGATGTGAGCATAATGCTAATTATCAATCAAAAGAACATGAGGTTGTTCCCTGTAGTGTGTAACCTTGAAAGCATCAGCTTGTACAAATCCAGCTTTAGTTGGTATCTTAGCAATGGGACATGAGATGTGCTTATGTTCACATAAATGTGGTCACAGCTTTATCTACAGGACAACTTTGGTGAAACACATTCTGGATATGTGCATAACTTAAATGGCAGCACCGCACAAAGGCATGTAATTTTCCAGTGAACAGCTCATACTTGTCTAATGACTTCTCAAGAAGTAACTCATACAGTACTTTGAGTTGAGTTAGTGGCACACCCTTTTTTATTTATTTATTTATTTATTAATCTCTGTCCTTCTTTCTCCCCCTCACTCTGACTGCACCTTTTTCTCCATCTCCTTCCTCCTCTCTCTCTATTCCTGTCTCCCACAGAGTCCTAAGCATTCCCATTTTGGATTCCACCATGGTCATTTCCAGTGATAAGCCTGAAACACTGAATGAATTGATCCACCTGGGAGACTCAGGATTTGGTCGGCCCCGCCCCAGACATGGGCTGAGGCTCCTCTATTGGCTCGCCTGTGAATGCATCAGTTATGACGGCAGTTTGGCAACTCTCGAGTGTACACCTGAAAGCGGTGACTATGGGTTTCACTACTTCGAGAATCGAGAGAACATTCTGCCTTCTCCAAAAGAGGAGTACTTCTACTACGAGGTAGGCAACCTCAATAAGACAAATGCCCAGGCCTTGCCCTCCTACATTAGGGTAAACTACGACAGCAATTGGGCTGACAGCAACAGTGACCGCATCATCCTCAGCGTGGGCCCCTGGAATATTATTGACAGGATATACGTCACTGAGCACCAGGGAAAGGGGAGATTTGACAGAGAGTGCACGTATCGCATCAGTAAAGGCCTGATGAACATAATCAAGAACCTGGAGCTGTCAGAGTTTTTGCGTCAGATGAGGGAGGATCCAGGCATTAGACAAACCAATCAAGCCTACACTCTCTCCACAGTGAGCAACGTGGCGTCCACTTCGCGAGCACAAGCTCACATTACCATAACAGGCCCTGAGCCTCGCAGCCAACCTCAACGTAGCACAGGATTCTGGGATTATTGCACTATACTCTGAGCTGTTCCACGTGCCTTTCTGGCATCATGGCACATTCCAGTCCTCCGCAACTGTGTTACTGAGCAGCTTCTCAGCTGCTGGAGTCCTTGAAGGACAATTCTTTTTTTTAATTGAAATTTATAATTTTTTTTTTTACATTTTTATTCCTTATTGCCCAAGGCTTTCCACACAAACTCAATATCTACTGCAATTTTTCTCATATTATTCATTTTCCCACTACTCTTATTCCTCCTGATTCTACTGCTCTTCCTCCTTCCCCTATCTTGTGTTTTCAGTGGTGGAGCAGTGAACTTGATCCAGTTATAACTGGCAATCATAACAGGAGAGCTGGTGTATGCTTTTGTTTTATTTGTGTGTGTGTGTGTGTGTGTGCGTGCGCGTATGTACGTGCATACGTTTGTACATGTGTGGGGTTCTTGCCCTATTTTTAAATTACCCATTTTCATTGTACTTAAGATGTTTTAAAATGTTCTTGTATCAATCCCGTATAAGGACAAATTTTTAAATGTTCTTTCAACTACTTTTTCTTGATATTGTATGTTGTAAAGCGATTTCAGCACTTGATCAAAGGAATTTAAAGTAAACTTGTATTTCATCAAATTTTAGCACACCTCTGAATTGCTTTAAATAAATAAACATAGTATTTGTCCAATAATTTTTTTTTTTTTTTAAATCGCCATTGTATGTGTTTACAAATTTGTTACATGTGTGTGTCACATGTAAATTAGATGATCATGCTACCATGAGCGTACATATACACTGATCGTCGCTACATGATTCTGTACAGAATACTATAACAACTGAACACTCCATAAGGAATGTGTGCAGTGGTCCTGGTTCATGAACAGGTTTTTTTGCGAAAAAGTGAAATGATCAAAACAGGTAGAACCCTTTGGAACACCAGCTGTGGGCACCTGTGGAAAGGGAGGGGAAGCTGGCTGGACTCTCAGGTTGTGTGCAAGAGGGAAACACCCTGACCTGTTGGGAGCTCTAAATCTGGGACCTCCATACACACACCCGGCATAATCACACGCTAATTAACACAACCGCTCTCAACGTACACACCCAATTACACATATGTATGCACTAGGGATGTCACGGTATACGGGCATGACGGTAAACCGTAAAATTCGAATATGAAATAGTACTATCATAAACGTAACGTAATAGTGATAGTAAATCACGTGACAAAGCAATTTTTTCAACCAGTGCTCAAATGTACGATAATTTCGCCATTTCAAAAAAAGAGGAAGGAAATTACTAAATCCCCTGGCTATTGATTTAGGATCCGGTTTGCCTTTTCACAAATCTGATCCTAGATCTGTATTTATAGGCAAAGTCATTTGAAAGCACATGTTGCGTCTTTCCAGCCAATCAACTTGATGCATGACGTGCGTGCCACGGGAGCGAGCAGCTGCACGGCTGCCGTTCTCCGTTCTTTCTGATGTAAAATGTAAGCTAGCTTGCTACCTACAAATTACCAGCGATGTTATCTTTTTTTTCCATTCATGTATAAAACGAGTTAAAAAAAAAAAAAAAACTAGCAAAATGAGTGCCGAGGAGTCAGGCGAAGGCAGGGGAGAGGCAAAGAGAAGGTCGTTGGAAGAACTGAGGGTGCAGTTGAACTCTTAAGACTAGATAGGGCCAGTTATGCACTGAGAGACTTTTTGGACGTTTTGAAAAGATACATGCTTTCACAAGAACAAACAAATATTGATACAGCATATTAAATACATTGACACAGCATAACGTTATAATTCTTCACTGATGACTTATACAACTGTTTCCATGTTGCTGAATTGTAACGTTACAGCTGTCAATTATAACGATTACATGTTTGAGCGATTGCTATTTAACTGTGGGCTATTTGACATTATCTGTAGATCAGGCTTTTTAGTGAGTCTCATTCATTTGAGTAGGGTCCAGTAAGTTCCCTGCTTCCCCGCAGCGTATGTGGTGCGCAAATGTTTTTCTCCCCTTTGTGGCTGCTGGTATTGCACTCTTTGGTTGAAGTATTTGAGTAGGCGTGTCAAACAAGGTTGATGCTTACAATAAATACGCTATTTTTGTGAAATCACATATTTACACGTGTGATTTCTCTTTTTTTGGCTGTGTACGATCATTTTCTTTAAAATCCGATAATTTTAAGCATCCGGTACGATAGTTTAATATTTCCCATCTGGCAACGCTGGCTAGCTATTATTCATTTACACGGCATCTCCGTTGCAGCCCCTTACAGCACTTGCGATGTCTGATACTGTTTCTGTTAACGACCGTAATGAAGAATTGTATCCCCCCAAAACGCGAGGTCGTTCATCCGTGTGGGCACACTTTGGATTCAGGAAAAAGGATTTGTATTATTTTAAATATACAGTTACACGGAGTGAACTATTCAGTTGCATTTTTTTATTTTTCAGTTAAAATGGTTTTTAAAAAATCTGCACAGCTATAAATAAACAGATCGAGTTGTGATCTTTGTGTGATTTTTTTTTCATACCGTCACAGCCCTATTGTACACTATGGTGTAGATTTGTCTATTTATACAAGTATGTGCAAGCGTGTGTGGGGGCACGAAACACCATGAATAAAGCTGGACAGAGATGTGTGGGGTGCAAATCTGTTCGATTTCCTGCCCCCTGACACCCCCAAAAGGCAAATCCTTTCTTTTTTTCAAGTGTACTTAAATTAAGTTGGGGGGGGGGCGGTGAAGAATACGAAACAGTTATTGCAGTTATCTGTGTATATATCAAGCGATTAAGAATAATGATAATGGTCAATGATGTTTGGGAAGGATGTGATTTTTCATCTTTTTTTCCCCCATATTCTCTGCTGGTCTTGTTTTCCACTTTTTAAAAGAAAATTTGGGGCTTTTTTTAATTAAAAAAAATGTTTTATAGAAAACTGAGTGCTCCTCTCTGAAATTAAACTAGGACTTTAATGCATTTTAATTTCTAATTATCAACATCTACCGTTTTCTTTGGCAGTCAAATGGCTTTTTCTTTGCTGTTATACTGTTATAACAATATTGTTTTCCGTGTTTACAGGTTGTTTTCATTTTGATTTCCATTATTTTTAAACATTTATTATTATTATTTTGCAGTACAATGGGGTTGCAGCTTTGTCACTGGCTCTCTCTGTCTATCTCTGTCTCCCTGTTTGACTACAGGTTATTCTGAGTGTATATTACGTGACGACGATGAGAGATGAGATGGGATAAGAAAAGATGAAAGAATGCTTTCTTGCCATGTTTTCATTTCTCTGCATGCGAGTGGATCCGTAATTAATATTTTAATCCAGTCGTTGGGGATCTAAGGCAGACAAGCCCGTTTGCTTGCATATCTGAAACCCAAATATGCAAACCTGTTAAACAGGATATGTGATTGTAGAGCGTATTACATCGGTTATAGGGCTAGGTGATGAACTCACCGTGAAAAGCAAGAGAATAAATATAGATTATTCAGTGTCGGGAAGGATGCATACTGCCTTAGCATTCATGATCATCAGTTTTCGAATTTTAGTTCCCCTTTGAGTATTCCCCTTTCAAACGTAATGTTCTTTATATTTAAATCTAGTTCGAATTGCGAATACACGCTCGACAATAACGAAATTACGCACTTTCCTGTAGTATTGCGAAGGTATTGTTATGCTATATTTAGACCTTCCTCTCCGTATTTTAATTTTCTCTCAATCTTAACCCTATAATGAAGACGGACTCTACTGCGGTGAGTGGAATCAGCAGGGAAAATAAAGTTTTTTGATCAGCCAAATGTCAAAGACGTGCATAAACTGCAGAAACTCCTTTCAAAAATCGCGCACACGCCCAAACACAATTAACTCAGTTTCGATTTCCAAGTCAACTGTTCGTCTCTGAAAGCCTGCGTATTTTAACGAATTGACAGGGACGGCTACAATACAAGCTTGGCCAGACGCTTTACCTAATCCAGGTACTGTAACACATGTTTGTAGCGAGCGACAAATATTGTTCAGAAAAACCGCAAATACGAATTCATTTTATTTGTAATGCTTTTTCAGCAGTCATATTTGGGGAGCAAATTATGAATCTCAAGGGAACGACAGGGCACTATTTTCAAGTACTGTATGTATGTGGAGGTGCACTTGAAAGGCAGCAAAGGAACCGTGCCTGCAGTTGTTGTCCTTTTTGCCGTTATCGTAACAGCTGGCGCTACTATTTTCAGACAATTTTTCTTGACTGGGCTCTTGTTTTATTTTTCTCCCTATTATTAAGTGTTCTGTTTTCGTGTCTTGTCAGGATTCTGTTCCGTTTCTGTCCTTCCTTTTTGCGCCGCCAGATGGGGGCACTTCAGTTTTGTGTTTCAGTTATTTCTCCCTCATTGGTTTCCACTTTGTTTAATTACATTATTGTTTTCAAATATTCTATCAGTTTTTCTTTGTGTCTCATTATCCCCCCCTGCTCTGGTTTGATTGTGCTTTGCGTTCACCTGTCTTGTTATCTTTGTGGCTATTTAAGTTTTGCCTGTGTGTTCCCTTCTGCCAGTAGTCTGTCTGCGTGCTTTTCTGCCTGCCCGTTTTCTGCCCATTCTGTGTTCTGCCCTGCCCTAGTTCTGACCTGTGTTGTTTGGGGAATTTTTGAATTTTGGTTGTTTTCTGTTTTTTTGAAGAATTGCCTTGAGTTTTTGTGATTAGCCCTGCGTGGCTTTGTTTTGGTTTCCTGCTTTATGTTGCCTTTTGTTATTAAAGTCTTGTTTGGATTCGCCTTTCAAAGTTTTTTTTTTTGATTTTTTTTACACTGCGTTTGGGTCCTGGTTCCCTGTTACGTGACACTTGTATGCTTTGCCAATGTGTTGCTCGTTTGCCCTGTTGATCATACCCAGTCTTATTTGAGAGGGTTGTATAGAGAAAGTATGTGATTGGTGAGCATGTAATGCTAATTATCAATCAAAAGAACATAAGATTGTTCCCTATGGTGTGTAACCTTGAAAGCATCAGCTTGTACAAACCCAGCTGTAGTTGGTATCTTAGCAATGGGACATGAGATGTGTTTATGTTCACGTAAATGTCTTGTGTGGTCACAGCTTTATCTACAGGACGGTGAAACATTCTGAATATGTGCATAAGTTAAATGGCAGCACCGCACAAAGGCATGTCATTTTCCAGTGAACAGCTCATACTTGTCTAATGACTTCTCAAGAAGTAACTCATACAATACTTTGAGTTGCGTTAGTGGCACACCCTTGTCTTATTTATTTATTTATTTATCTATGTCCTTCTTTCTCCCCCTCACTCTGACTGCACCTTTTTCTCCATCTCTTTCCTCCTTCTCTCTCTCTCTATTCCTGTCTCCCACAGAGTCCTAAGCATTCCCATTTTGGATCCCACCATGGTCATTTCCAGTGATAAGCCTGAAACACTGAATGAATTGATCCACCTGGTAGACTCAGGATTTGGTCGGCCCCGCCCCAGACATGGGCTGAGGCTCCTCTATTGGCTCGCCTGTGAATGCATCAGTTATGACGGCAGTTTGGCGATTCTCTTGTGCATGCCCGAAAGAGGTGACTATGGGTTTCACTACTTCGAGAATCGAGAGAACATTCTGCCTTCTCCAAAAGAGGAGTACTTCTACTACGAGGTAGGCAACCTCAATAAGCCAAATGCCCAGGCCTTGCCCTCCTACGTTTGGAAACACTACAACAGCAATTGGGCTGACAGCAACAGTGACCGCATCATCCTCAGCGTGGGCCCCTGGAATATTATTGACAGGATATACGTCACTGAGCACCAGGGAAAGGGGAGTTTTGACAGAGAGCGCACGTATCGCATCAGTAAAGGCCTGATGAACATAATCAAGAACCTGGAGCTGTCCGAGTTTTTGCATCAGATAAGGGAGGGTCCAGGCATTAGACAAACCAATCAAGCCTACGCTCTCTCCACAGTGAGCAACATGGCGTCCACTTCACAAACACCATATCACTCTACCATAACTGTCCCTGAATCCCCAAGACGAGATCACTCTACCATAACTGTCCCTGAATCCCCAAGACGAGATCACTCTACCATAACTTTCCCTGAATCCCCAAGACGAGCTCACTCTACCATAAGAGTACCTGTCCCTGAGCCTCATAGCCCACCTCAACCTAGCAGAGGATTCTGGGATTATTGCACTATACTCTGAGCTGTTCCACGTGCCTTTCTGGCATCATGGCACATTCCAGTCCTCCGCAACTGTGTTACTGAGCAGCTTCTCAGCTGCTGGAGTCTTTGAAGGACAATTCTTTATTTTTTTAAGGCTTTCCTCATAAACTCAATATCTACCACAAGCTTTCTCATCTTCCTCATTCTCATTTTCCCACTACTCATATTCCTCCTGATCCTACTGCTCTTCCTCCTTCCCCTGTCTTGTGTTTTCAGTGGTGGAGTGGTGAACTTTATCCAGTTATAACTGGCGATCATAATAGGAGAGCTGGCGTATGCTTTTATTTTCTTTGTGTGTGTGTGTGCGCGTGCGTACGTACCTACGTACATACGTACATACATTTGTCTGCACGCAGGGTTGTTCCCCTTTTTTAAATTACCCATTTTCATTTTACTTAAGATTTTTAAAAATGTTCTTGAATCAATCCTGTACAAAGACCATTTTTAAAATGGTCTTTCAACTACTTCTTTGATATTGTGTTGTAAAGCGATTTCAGCACTTGATGAATGGAATTTAAAGTAAATTTGTATTTAATCAAATTTTAGCACACCTCTGGATTGATTTAAAGAAATAAACATATTATTTGTCCATTAAAAAAAATCACCATTGTATTGTTTACAATTGTATGTGTTACATGTGTGTGTGACATGTAAATTAGATGATCATGCTAGCATGAGAGTACATACACTGATCGTCGCTAAATGATTCCGTACAGAATACTGTAACAACTGAACACTCCATAAGGATTGTGCTGAGGTTCTGGTTCTTTGAGAGATTGTGGAAAAAAGTGCAGCGATCAAAATAGGTAGAACCCTTTGGAACATCAGCTGTGAGCAAACCTGTGGAAAGTGAGGGGAAGCTGGCAGGACTCTCGGGTTGTGTGCAAGAGGGAAACACCCTGACCTGTTGGGAGCCCTAAATCTGGGACCTCCATACACACACTCAGCACAATCACACGCTAATTAACACAACCACTCTCAACGTACACACCCAATTACACGCATGTATGCATTCATGTATACACTCGCACACACAGGCACACACATACGCACACACACACACACTTAAGAGCTACCTGTTCCTGAACAATTTCAGTTTCCATGTCCCACTGCAAAGGCTCTCTTTAGTTAGTCCAGCCTACCTTCATACTGCAGGTTAAAAAAAAAAAAGTGATGACAATATAGCCACATGTCCAGTCCATTTGATGAGAGATACCATAGGTTGAGACAGGTCTCTGACTGGAGTCTAAATCTGGGACCCCCATACACACTTAGCAGAAACACTCTCAACATACACATGCCCCCTACATACAGTAGTTAATCACATGTACATTCACATGCACACACTTAAGCACACACACTCGCGATAACCTATCCCTGAACACTTTCGGTTTCCATTTCCCACACTAAAGGCTTTCGAAGTTAGTCCAGCCCCCTACAGTAATACTGTACAAAAGTACAAAAGTGAGAACAATTCATGCATCCAGTTCATTTGATGACAGACACCATAGGACGACACAGACAACTGACTGCACATCTTACCAAAAACCCAGGTACTGTAACGTGTGCTTGTGTGTGTACTTGTGTGTGACTTTATCAGGGGTTGAAGGAGAAGAAAATATTTACCAGTAGATCATACACCAGGCCAGAAATGGAAGTCTTAACATGCATTTCATAGGATAATGCCTGAACTGTCCGGTCCAGGGAGTAGAATTCTGAGTGCTATCCGGTAGTATCAGTGTTAATGAGGGAAGGAGAATTGTGTTAATAAAAGTGTCACTGTGTTATTAGACATGCTGTGTATATCAGTGTTAATGTCAGAGAGAGTGTGTCACCCTCCAATAGCAGCGTAAATGAGAACGGTGCCTTGTTACCCTGTAATATTGGAGTTAATGAGAAGCAAGGAACATCCCATGTGGTCAAATGATCAGTCTGGAATCATGTGTATAAGCTATTAATTTCGTTGCTCTGTACTTGTGACATGTGCAATGACAATAAAGTTGAATCTAATTTACATTAAATTGCCCTTCACTCTCATTGGGACCCATTAAGATGGTAGTAGTAGGCCTACAAGTAACCTTAGAATTACTCAAACTGTCATCACAGTAGATTAGACCTACTGTATGTAACATAATCAGTGATAGCATTGAGGTGGATAATACTGTTATCACATACTGCTGGTCCCCAAAAGAAATATTTTATGAGTAAAGATGAGAGGCAAATTATCAAGAATGTGGGTGGAATGGAACATTGTCTGTGGCTTAATTCTGCATTGGAATCTGAGAATGTGGAAGGGCTGGTTTGGCTACGGGGCAAATTTCACTGCGATAAAGATGACTCTGCAGTTCCTGTGTTTTAAAACTCTCAAGCAGATTATTCTGAATGTGATTGGTTGGCCAGAATTAGGGGCTGTGGAAGCCTTGAGGAACAATGTGTGTAAAAGGTGTGTTTCCTCTGTTGTGTCTGTGACACCATGACAACCCGCATACCTGCGGTACAGACAAGGCTCTGATGTCATCAAACCTGCCTGTATGGCCCTCACAAAAAGGGATTATAATCAGACAGCAGTACAGTGGGTTGAACCTTATAGATTGACTACAATACAGAAGAGAAGCACACATGTATACACACAAATTAGGACAGGTCAGCTCAGTGCATGGTGTCGTAAAATTCTACCTTTCAAGATGAAAGCAAATATTATACAGACTGTCTTTGTAATAGGTTTGTCGACATTTTTATAGGTCAATTTATTTGGCCAATGACTCTATAGTTTTATTCAGCTAAGTGAATTTGTGAAGAAGATAAATATCACAACTCAATATTTAGAACAAAGCCCATTGAAGGTAGGCTGTATACAGGACTAACTGAAATCAGCCTCTTTCCACCCTGACTCTTCATTTCTCCCTCTTGCAGGTCTGCTATGGGGAGATACAGTAAAAACTCCAGAAATATCCGAACACTGAACACAGTCCAGCAGTTAAAAGGCGTGACGTTTGGTCACCGATTTCCTCGACATGGACTGAAGCTCCTGCACTGGCTGGCCAATGATATGATCAAATTTGACAATATCTGGACGATATTGGACCACCCTGACAACAGAGGTTTTGGGTTTCACATCTTTCACAATTCAGAGGGGATCCTGCCCCCTCTCACGGGATCAAGCAGGTACTTTGAGGTGGGGAACCTGCATGCTCCCGGTGCCCAGTTTCTGCCGTTCAGTGAAGACCAATCACGGAACATGGAAAGTAACACAGATCGCATCATCCTGAGATTGGACTCGAATATGATAGGCAGTGTCTACATCACTGAGCACACACCTAAAAACTCACGATTCAGTGCTAAGGACACTTACCGCCTTAGCAACAAACTAATTCGTTCCATAAAAGGTGAGAGCTTGGAGAATTTCCTGAGGAAGGCAGGGTATGATCCAGGCGAAGAGGAATCAAGTGACACCTCCAACCACAATGAAGACAATGAAACATACGGCCTTCTAGATGAACACTCCAAGTCAAGTAACAGGCGTACCTTCACCGGCAAAGCGGATTCACGCGACGACAGCAACTGCTGTTGCATTATACTGTAGTCAATATAAAATGTTTAAAAACAAATTCAGCTTGGGTGTGAGGTGTTCTACAATAGCTTGTGACTAATGCATTCTACTTCGTGGATGTGAACAATAGAGCTCATTTCTTTTTTCATTGAAACAAGTGCACATTGGGCAGGCACATTGAAGCTGTTCTGGCAGCTCATGGTGGCCCAACACCTTACTAAGACACATAATGTTAGTTTTTCCTTTAATTTGTCACCCGTCAGTGTTGTGTGAGAAATTTCTGCAACTTGAGCACCACCTCCTCAGCCCTACATTGCATAAATATGAGTACAATTTGATTTCTCTCAATTTATTATCACTTATTACTCATCACTCTTATACTCATATCTTTATCACTTGTATCCTTCCACTTTGTTCCTGCAGCACTTTCATGTTTCACATGTACCTCCATCTAGCACTTATGTTGCACTTGTATCATTATCTTCATGTTGTAGCTTTTGTCGTGCCTCTTAGTTTGACTGAACATTACTCTCTTACCTAGCCCATGCTTACTGTGTGAACTGGACTAATGTGTTCATGGCTATGAATAACTGTTACATATTGAGTATTGTACCTTATCAGACCTGTGTTTTGTAGTTGTTCCAATGGCCTTCCGTATGCACTTATTGTGTGTCACTTTGTAAAAAACGCGTCTGGAAAATAAATGTAATGTCTTATTTCTCCAACAGGGGTCACTGTCTGTCTATACTGAATCCAGCGTACTCCACAGATTTAAACACAATTTTAACAAACTTTTCTTGTGTTGTCTTTTTAATAACTCAAATAATGATTTAGAACACATTTTTGATTAGCAAAAGTATGAAAAGTAACATATGAATTAAGTCATCCAAAAATGAAACAGAGTGTCTGTTTAAGTGAAAAGCACATTATACATGTGACTTAAAGGCTTATTTAAAGTGACATCCTCAAAACAGCCAGTATATTCATTCACTTTTGACCAGTTACTGTTCCCCTATCACCCTGACATTCAGGGTCAGTTCCTGGATTTATGCATCCCTTCATATCAAATGGTCCTCCAGCATTTTGATTTATCCTTAGCAGTTAACAGTTCAGTTTCAGGGACATGTGACTATTGTTAATACTGAACACTGTTTTGTTCTTGATTAATGTATAATGAAGACAACCAGTAATGGTTCACGTGGGGTGTCTTTTATTAATTTACACAGTGTGTGTCTGGCTTTTCCCTTGCTCCATGACCCAATATTTCCTCAGTGTGTACATAACTGACAAGTTTGTGGTGTTAAGATGTGAAATACACTCTGCAACAGACCTTGCAGCTGCTGGACCTTGGACTGTTCAGTCAGCAGCATCTCCAGTTTCTGATTCCCATCCTCTCTCATCCTGGATGTAGTTCTCTTCACCTGTCAGAGGACACATCACTGAAACCACGACTATCAACTCCATAGCCTACGTCTACACCAACACTTTGCAAATATTCAGTTCATTCACAGTTCACAAGCGACTGATCATGTTCTTCATTAAAGGGAAAGTAGTGAGGCTGTTACTGCTGTTATTTTTTTCTTGTCCTCCTTCTTGATCATGGATGTTATGTGTTCAGAATTAGCAGGATTAGGGTTAATTTGGATATATAGGGGTGGCACAGTGTGCAGTGTAGTGCTGTCACCTCACAGCAAGAAGGTACTTGACATTGGCTGAGGGCCTTTGTGTGAAGTTTGTATGGTTTCCTAGCTCCCACAGTCAAAAGACATCGAGGTTACATAAATTAGAAAGTCTCAATTGTCTTTGAGTTATGAATGTGCGTGTGAATGGTGTGTGGGCCCTGAGATGGATTGCTGACCTCTCCAGGGTGTATTCTCAGCATATTTCATCCAGTGTCTGCTGATATTATATATATATATATATATATATATACATACACATAAGGAGTTAAAACATTATTAAAAATTCCCACACCTTAGCTCTGTGCACTAATTAATACACACACACACTCACACATGTGTGTGTGTGCGCGTGCACGTCTGTTAGTTCAGCTGATATTGCTATTGCTTCTACTAAAAGGAACTCTACTTATTTCGATCATTCAACAGATTGGGTTACCAGGAGACCATATAACCTGAAGAATCTCTTTTATTTGTCCATTTTATCATTTTTTTTCAATGAAATGGGCTATATATTCATAGACATCACTTGCTAAAATGAACATGAGCAATAGTTTTTTTTAACCTTTTGAAAACAGGTGGCAATTGGTTATACTCTAAAACTTTAAAATATTTATTATTTTCTAAGTGAATCTGAATTTTTGCTATTGTTGTCTGTGTTCAGATATTTTTTGGGGAAGGAGGCTAACCTGTTCAGACATTTTAGAGGATTTAAAAGGGTCAGTATTGACTGCATATATGTTTTTATGCAAGAGTACTGGCCAGACTGAGCCACGCCTTACATTTCCTGTATATCAATCCTCGAATACGGCAAGAAGTCAAAATGAGCAAATGATTACGACACCACTGTACTGAACTGAGATATCATCCGACTGTAGTGATTTTTAGTGCCCCAACGTACCGGGCAGTAGTTTTATTGTACTGCGGTAAATTTGTAATGTCGCACTGGTTGGGCAAATTTGTGCTGTGATTTAGCTCCCCCATTTCCCATTCCCAGCGCTTCTGCCACTTCCCAAGATGGTAGGAAGGGAAATTTGTAGGCCGAGATAAGGGGCTTTATTTTCCACAGCAATCCCAGGGGAGGAGACCGGAAATGTTTTTGATAAACAGAGACGACACCCTGCAGAACGCACAGTAAATTGAATTTCTCCTTAGTTGCTGCAGGACCAGCACAGCACTGAAGGTAAGGCATGCCCTCCTTTTTTATTTTCCATCATTTACTTTCTGAGACATGCTCAGCGCAACTTGTGAGATCTGTTATAATCAGTGAATTTTTTTTTGTTTTGTTTTTTGTTGGTGAAAAGTCAGAGTAAAGTCAGTGCAATGCCATCTTGGGGTTCAGGTTAAAGCCCGGGCACATTGGGCTGAAAAGTGAAAGTTTTCTAGCCAACTAGGATGTAACCAGGCTATATCCGGGTAAAACCTGAGGTATATTGGGGTTAACCAAGTCCCTTTAACCATGTCACAAGTACTGTAGGCTTTTTGGAACGTTTTTATTTTTTCAAAATTCTAACTCCATTTCTAGAACTCCATTGCTTTCAGTTACCAGTTTTGATAAAGACATCAGCATTAGAAAATATGGTTTAGTTATTTGAATCATAAATTAGTGAAATTAGTCCCTAAAGGGCTTTAAGCCAGTACAGTTTAACTTGGAGCATTTAAATGTAGTGCTCCTGTCCATACTCAAGACCACAGTGATCAGAGTTCTTGTCAGTCTCTGCAGTGACTGGTTTGTGTTACCACTGTAAAAATCAGAGATTCTACATAGCGATAATACATCTTCTGCTTGGTCAAAACATTAAAATAAAATTATTAGTTTTTCATCTTCTGCACAGCCTGAAGTAATTAAATTGCTGAGGTGACAACGTTCACTTCTCCTCATTTTGGATTTAAAAAATGAAAATTAAATAATGCACAGTGAGGGTTAAAGGAAATAGGAACAACGCGGGATGCGTATTTGGGGTGTGTGCGTATGCGTGTGGGGAAGGGGGGGATGCTTGACTGTAAAAGTTTGCAAACCACTCTAACATTGCTATCATCTGGTGCCTGAGCCTGGCTTCTTGTAGCCTATTTCTGAATTGAATTTTTATTGGCCAAAAGGTGGAGTTATGGGACTTAAAGCAACTCTAACATGCACAGCTCAAGCTTCTGCATCGTTTGTGTGGAGGTAAGGCAAGGGACAAGTACTAGAACATGTTAACTCGGAAAAAGCAGAAGCAGCTTGCTGATATGATAAACTTGTTAACCACAAGCAAGGTGCTACAGTGTCAAACTTAAAAAATTATTTCAGTCAGATTTGAATCGAGCAGTATGTACTGATGTTTAATATCAATGTGACTTTGGCATCAAGGCACTGCCTCTTATCACACCCAGTTAGTAAGCAAGCCGAAATGATAACAGAGTGACCACTACCAACCTCCCAAAACACTTGAGACAACTGAGCCTGACCCAGCTATGCTATGCGGACAGTGGAGCACCCACTGTACAACTGGGCCAAAATCATACTTTGTCTTGAGACGATGTGAGGAAATCCAACGCTATTGCATTTATGGATCCACCTATCTATTCTAGTTTTATGTGAGCCTTGCTCTACGAAGCTCGGTCGCACTATGGCTTTCCTTAAGATGCAAGCTATTGAGTGTCGACTTTACTGTTAGAATTAGATTTTCATTGAATGCTATGAATCTTTAGCCGTTGTTTATCCATTAGAATAAGACAATAACCCAGCACTCCACCAGATATGCAGTATGACACAGAAAAGCTTGACAATGCATGAGTTCGTGAGCTTTTGAACACGCAGTACTTAAGTTAGCTTTGTCAGTTTGAACAGAGCATGGATCACAGCAATAGTTACCAGCAGTAGTATGAAAGTAAATGGAATCATAATATCACATTAGTTGATGTTTACGCATTAGCAGCCGTGAGCGGCTCATGGGCAGCACAACTCAGCTAATCAGTAATCGAAAACCAGCTTCCACAATGTACGAAGCAAAGTCCCGTTCGTGTCAGAACTTCTCCCAGAGAGACTGTCTGCAATGCAAACTATGCGGAAATTCTATGCCCAATTCATTTTCAAAAGCAGAATAACAATGTTTACGTTTGACTTCCCCGGCGATCACATGATCGTTAGCAGTGCTAATGGACGTCTAAAACATCAATAAAAGATCTTTGAGTGCTAACAATAATAGGTAGTGACCGCCGCAAGAAAGATTTAGAATAGAACCAACCAAGCACAAAAATGTCCCATTTGAAGTACCAACCAAAATGCAAAGTAGTTATTTTTCCACATTCGTTATATATTTTTACTTTTCCCTTTTCTTATTTTTTCATTTTGATGGCTTCTTTTCACATTGTCCTGTGCCCTCTAGTAAAAGAAAGCGTGATCCAGCGGAAGCAATGGAAGTTCAGAGAGAGAAAGTCATCAAACTGTTGATCATAGCAGCCATTATGCACACTGTAAGTTTATGCTTTGACTTGAGTCTATCTATCTATCTATCTATCTATCTATCTATCTATCTATCTATCTATCTATCTATCTATCTATCTATCTATCTATCTATCTATCTATCTATCTATCTATCTATCTATCTATCTATCTATCACTTTCTGTCATTATCTCTTTGTTTGCCTATCAGTGTTTAGGTGACTGAGTACTTCCCTTCTTTATTGTGAAAAAAAGAGTCAGTTTAGCCGTTTTGATTATATACTGTATCTGTCTGTTGGTATATCCCTTTTTTGAACTGGAACATGTATGTCTATTAATGTATGTGTACACATAAAGGGTAACCTCCCCAATAAACTATTGCAGGTGGACTCGGAGGAACGGCAGTTAGACATGTCACCCAATGCGGTGGATGACCAGTTCATAGGGTGTCGGGATGACATGCTGAATAGAATTTTAGGGAAGGGGGGCCTTCTTGAGCAGGAGCAGACAACCAACGCGCTTTTGAAAGAAAGGATTGAAAGACGGTGCCAGGAAGCTATCCCAAATGGTCAAAAGGAGCATGCTCAGGCCCTGAAGTTTTACACCCACGCTAAACCCGGAGAGTTTCTCGATGCTTTCCGCTCCGCCTTGCAATCCCAAGGTGGGAATGCCACTGCCTACCAAGGCTTCCAATTCAAGGCCCTCCACTTCCTGCTGACTGATGCGTTGCAGCTCCAGGCACCCAAAGGCTGTGCCACTGTTTACCACGTGTCTAAGCATACTTTCCAAGCGAGGGTGGGGGAAAAAGTGAGGTTTGGGATGTTTATTTCTGCCTATTCAGAATACGAGGATGAGCTGCTCCCGGAAAGTGCAGGGACCGTGTTCAGCATCACCAGCTGCGCTGCGGTCGACGTAGATACCTCTGCCTGCTACCCTGACGAAGTTGACCTGCTGATCCCACCTTTCGAGGAGTTCAGAGTGTTGAACGTGACGAACGTTGGAGTTCACAGAAAAATTTATTTGAATCACACAAGGCTTTACAGCAGCCATAACTGTCTCCTCCTAAGGTGAGCCTACATGACTCTGCCATTTGTCCCTGTTATTAATCCTCGAAGGAAAGGGGTGGGGGCCTGAATGATGACACCACTGTAATCCTGTGCTGTCAGACATTTTTATTTGTTTTTATTTTTGGAGGCAATGTTGCAATGTTGTCATAACTGAATCCTGTTCATTGTTCATGTTTGTTCATTGGTTAAATTAAAGAGCTATGCATGCAATAAAGAATAGCTGTACTATAATTCTATTCTATGTAGACCAACTAATCTCTCTGTCTCACTCTCTCTCTCCACAGATCAGGGTCCTCCAGTGATCCAGTGAACTCCAGCATGCTGCTGTTATTGGCTGCCTCTCTGTACCTGTGTTGCTATTGTCTGGGACATGCGCCACTGTAATACACTTTACAATGAAAGCCACACACATAAATACACAAACCAGTTAGCTTGTACTGGCACATAATGTGACAATAACAATGTAATTTTCCTCCTTTGCTTTCTTTATGGAGCTGGGCTTTTTGAATAAAGTGTATCAATGTTGATGTGCAGCCATGGAAGTTGTTGGCGAAGTGAGGATCATGTGAAATATGTTTAATTTTTGGAATCTAGCAGCTTTAACTGTTAAAACCGTTGTTTGACATCCGGCACTAAAAATACAAAGCACAAGTGCATCAACAAAACTCCTCACTTATCCAAAAAGTAAAAGTCGATTTAACTTCTTAATTATTATCAAAGATATCAATAATTAATTAAATGGCCAACTTTGGCAGAGCAATCTGTTTGATTAACCTTTTATCAAATGTACAACTCACAGCCAGATTAAAATTAAGAAATGTAATAAGTTACAACAAATAGTCACATCTAATCTAAAGACGAGATTCAACTATGTATAATAATAAATAATTAGGACTGATTACAGTCACTCAAGAAATGAATGAAGTAAAATACCAAATCACAGGTTTCTCCCAAATTAGTCCCACACTAAACCAAGATCAATGTCCGAAAACCAGAAGACAACCGAATATTCCAGAAGGCCATGGGGGGGTGGGGGCGTGGGGGTGTGCGGGGTTGCAGAGAGATAAAGCAGGTACCATTCCTGTAGTCACACAGAGTGAGTTTTCCAGGTCAGATAAAATTATCATATTGCCTGTTTCTCAAGGGTGATAATAAAAGAACCAGATATCCGACAAAAGTACATGTTTAAAAATCCAAAATCAATGTGCTGTTTACTGGACATCTCTTCTGCCTTAAATTGTTTTGTGAAATGCTTTAGCCATGATAGCCAACAATAGGATCCAAAGGTCCGTAACCTGTCATCCTCAAACCCATTTACTAACTAATTTTGACACTTTTTTACTAAAGGATTATGGTGGTCTTTGCCAGAGGCACATTCCAGCATGCCTCAGTGTAACATATTGGTGTGTCGAAGGTATTCATCATTTGGATGTGTTTGTGTGTGTGTGTGTGTGTGTGTGTGAGAGAGAGAGAGAGAGAGAGAGAGAGAGAGAAAGAGAGAGAGAGGAGGAGGAGGAGGAGGAGGAGGGTAAATGGACTTCCTGTTTCTATTTCTCTCGGTCTAAGCTTGCATGACAAAACCAAGACCACGCCTCCATTCACACACAGTTTACTTCCATTACAGTTTCAAAGGTCATAAGCATTCAGGAACACAGTATAAGAGTATGAGAAGGAGAGGGAAGTAGAGAAGGACAACAATTTGACATTAAACTCAACTTCATGGTAAGGGCAGTGTAAACTAGATTTTCTTCTGTATTTCTGTTTTTGTATTGTTGTCACTTACTATTACTCCTGTAACATTTCCAGCTGTTGAAATGGGCTGTAGGCTATCTATGGTAACTCATGTAGCCATTTTTGCAGCTATCTGCTGTCTTGTTGCAGTTTGCTTTTGTTGTTTTTAATTAATGCATCTAACACAAGTTAACTCAGTATATAAGGCTGAATTTCCAACTTCCTGCAACACGACATTTATTTTTACATTTATATGTAATTTGCAGCAGAAATGTTCAGAAAGAGCAAATATATGGATACAGTCAATTAACGGTTTTAGCATTTGATGGCCTTCCGCTGTTATGTTCGACTTGCCATTGCATCCTTGAGCGAGGCTAATTTCGACTGGAATGTCCGATTTCCAAATTTTATGTACAGGTCCGGTTTGTGAGTAATTAAAGTTGCCATTTGTTTTTACTTAATTCGCGTCTCAGCCATAGGTTTCGATAGCAACTAGAACCACCCCTTCAACCCCAATCCGGTTCGCCATCGGTCCTGACAGCACGCCCCCTGTCCGTCATCGGTCCCGACAGGACCGCTCCCTAAATGGTTCGCGACTAAAGCCGGGCACCCACCGCACGCGTATCGACCGCGAGCGCACTACGCGCGTATTACGCGCGTGACTGAAGCGTAGTTGAAGTAGTGTTATTACAACGGCAGCGGGCGACGTCGTCTCCACCAGATGCGAACGCGTCGCGTACCGGCTGCGAAGCTCGCGCGACACAAGCGAACTGAAGCGTAGTTTTTCGCTTCTGTTCTATTTTTTCGGCTTGTCGCGCGTCACGTTGGCCTGTTTATACACAGAAATATGCTCTAAAATGCTAGGTATACATGCTCTGATTTATATTTCATCCTTATATTACTGGGGATGTGTCCCTAGTTACCTCCCAGATATTTTATAAGCAGCTAAAAAAATACAAGCCTTTTCGTTTTGTAAAAATAAATAAATAACTGGAACCTGGGGAAAAGGCAAACTTAGTTTCGCTGTCTATTTTGCGGAGGGGGTGGGGTAAATTTGAAAATACACCACAGAAAGACGTAGCCTATTGAATGACGTAGAAGTGAATGCACCGAGCAGGGGTTTGTTAGCTCGAGTGTTGGGATGTAGTTTTTAACCAACCATTGCTCAGCCTATTTGACTTCTCCGATGTCTTCATTCGCCGTGCTTTCAAAAGGGTCTTGTTAATAAAAATCAGGTAATCCACAGAGCTTTAAAAAAAATCAGATTATTTAGTGGTCTTGCCGATGAAAATGCACCTATTTTATAAATGAAGTTGTAAGCAAGCCTTTATTGCACTTGTACTTCAAAGCTTCCGGTGTTCATGGCGTTGTGGTGTTCATATCCCTTCAAGATTAAACTGTCACTGACTTTTTCATGATTAGCTGATTTTACTAAATCTGATCCTATAAATGTTTTGACGTGAATGACAAGACAACACGGGGATTCCCAATGGTTGATTACGGATTATTTATTATTATTATGATCATTACATATTCTTCATGAAATTGGCACGCTTGTTAACCAAGCAAATAAATGAATACAGTTTGAGTTTTATTGTTATGCAGGCTACGTTGCGATTTAAGTTTATGGTAATTCTTGAAAGCGTTTACTTTCTCACGTATTTACGAGTTACGCCGGGCACCCACCGCACGCGTCGCGTATGCGTCGCGTAAACAGCAGGGCGAAGCAGCACGGCGCGACGCGTAGGGTGTCTCCACTGGTTCCGTTTGTGTCGCGCAAAGGCTTGCTTAAAGCTCTATATTCCTAGTAGCTCTCACAGTCTGCATTGGGCTTACATCGTGTATTTCACGTTTGTTCAGGACTGTTGATTATGGGTTAAGTGAATACTTTGGTGAGAGACCTTTTTCAGTTTGTTAATTTGGTAATATTTCGTTAACTCGTAAATACGTGAGAAAGTAAACGCTTTCAAGAATTACTATAAACTTAAATCGCAACGTAGCCTGCATAACAATCAATCTCAAACTGTATTAATTTATTTGCTTGGTTAACAAGCGTGCCAATTTCATGAAGAATATGTAATGATCATAATAATAATAAATAATCCGTAATCAACCATTGGGAATTCCCGTGTTGTCTTGTCATTCACGTCAAAACATTTATAGGATCATATTTAGTAAAATCAGCTAATCATGAAAAAGACAGTAACAGTTTAATCTTGAAGAGATATGAACACCACAACGCCATGAACACCGGAAGCTTTGAAGTACATGTGCGATAGGCTACGTCTTTCTGTGGTGTATTTTCAAATTTACCCCACCCCCTCCGCAAAATAAGACAGCGAAACTAAGTTTGCCTTTTCCCCAGGTTCCAGTTATTTATTTATTTATTTTTACAAAACGAAAAGGCTTGTATTTTTTTTGGTGCTTATAAAATATCTGGGAGGTAACTAGGGACACACCCCCAGTAATATAAGAATGAAATATAAATCAGAGCATGTATAACTAGCATTTTAGAGCATATTTCTGTGTATAAACAGGCCATCGTGACGCGCGACAAGCCGAAAAAATAGAACTGAAGCGAAAAACTACGCTTCAGTTCGCTTGTGTCGCGCGAGCTTCGCAGCCGGTACGCGACGCGTTCGCATCTGGTGGAGACGACGTCGCCCGCTGCCGTTGTAATAACAGTACTTCAACTACGCTTCAGTCACGCGCGTAATACGCGCGTAGTGCGCTCGCGGCCGATACGCGTGCGGTGGGTGCCCGGCTTTAACGAAATATTACCAAATTAACAAACTGAAAAGGGTCTCTCACCAAAGTATTCACTTAACCCATAATCAACAGTCGTGAACAAACGTGAAATACACGATGTAATCCCACTGCAGACTGCGAGAGCTACTAGGAATATAGAGCTTAAGCAAGCTTTGCGCGACACAAACGGAACAGTGGAGAACGCTACGCGCCGCGCCGTGCTGCTTCGCCGTGCTGCTTACACGCGCCGCTTACGCTACGGTGCGGTGGTGCCCGGCGTAAGCTTCCTGCTCGCATTGTCCGTTTTGACTAACGCCGGGCACCCACCGCACGCGTCGCGTATGCGTCGCGTAAACAGCAGGGCGAAGCAGCACGGCGCGACGCGTAGGGTGTCTCCACTGGTTCCGTTTGTGTCGCGCAAAGGCTTGCTTAAAGCTCTATATTCCTAGTAGCTCTCGCAGTCTACAGTGGGATTACATCGTGTATTTCATGTTTGTTCAGGACTGTTGATTATGGGTTAAGTGAATACTTTGGTGAGAGACCTTTTTCAGTTTGTTAATTTGGTAATATTTCGTTAACTCGTAAATACGTGAGAAAGTAAACGCTTTCAAGAATTACCATAAACTTAAATCGCAACGTAGCCTGCATAACAATCAATCTCAAACTGTATTAATTTATTTGCTTGGTTAACAAGCGTGCCAATTCATGAAGAATATGTAATGATCATAATAATAATAAATAATCCGTAATCAACCATTGGGAATTCCCGTGTTGTCTTGTCACTTCACGTTCAAAACATTTATAGGATCATATTTAGTAAAATCAGCTAATCATGAAAAAGACAGTAACAGTTTAATCTTGAAGAGATATGAACACCCAACGCCATGAAACACGGAAGCTTTGAAGTACAAGTGCGATAGGCTACGTCTTTCTGTGGTGTATTTTCAAATTTACCCCACCCCCTCCGCAAAATAAGACAGCGAAACTAAGTTTGCCTTTTCCCCAGGTTCCAGTTATTTATTTATTTATTTTTACAAAACGAAAAGGCTTGTATTTTTTTTGGTGCTTATAAAATATCTGGGAGGTAACTAGGGACACACCCCCAGTAATATAAGGATGAAATATAAATCAGAGCATGTATACCTAGCATTTTAGAGCATATTTCTGTGTATAAACAGGCCATCGTGACGCGCGACAAGCCGAAAAAATAGAACTGAAGCGAAAAACTACGCTTCAGTTCGCTTGTGTCGCGCGAGCTTCGCAGCCGGTACGCGACGCGTTCGCATCTGGTGGAGACGACGTCGCCCGCTGCCGTTGTAATAACAGTACTTCAACTACGCTTCAGTTACGCGCGTAATACGCGCGTAGTGCGCTCGCGGCCGATACGCGTGCGGTGGGTGCCCGGCTTAATTCTTTTTTAGCAAGGTTAACACAACTACTTCTGGAAACTTCCAACTGTAAAACGACCAAAGAGTCAAAGAAGTTGTGTCAGTTAACTGTCAGTCAGTCGCTCTTCTAAATCGGGAAAAAATAGAAATCTCTGGGGAGGTGGTAAACCAACTAAACTTTTACACTGAAGCTGTATGTGCTTCTGATATGTCTTACGCCGGGCACCCACCGCACGCGTCGCGTATGCGTCGCGTAAACAGCAGGGCGAAGCAGCACGGCGCGACGCGTAGGGTGTCTCCACTGGTTCCGTTTGTGTCGCGCAAAGGCTTGCTTAAAGCTCTATATTCCTAGTAGCTCTCGCAGTCTGCAGTGGGATTACATCGTGTATATCACGTTTGTTCACGACTGTTGATTATGGGTTAAGTGAATACTTTGGTGAGAGGCCTTTTTCAGTTTGTTAATTTGGTAATATTTCGTTAACTCGTAAATACGTGAGAAAGTAAACGCTTTCAAGCTCATTATCATAAACTTAAATCGCAACGTAGCCTGCATAACAATCAATCTCAAACTGTATTAATTTATTTGCTTGGTTAACAAGCGTGCCAATTCCATGAAGAATATGTAATGATCATAATAATAATAAATAATCCGTAATCAACCATTGGGAATTCCCGTGTTGTCTTGCCATTCACGTCAAAACATTTATAGGATCAGATTTAGTAAAATCAGCTAATCATGAAAAAGTCAGTAACAGTTTTAATCTTGAAGGGATATGAACACCACAACGCCATGAACACCGGAAGCTTTGAAGTACAAGTGCAATAAAGGCTTGCTTACAACTTCATTTAAAATAGGTGCATTTTCATCGGCAAGACCACTAAATAATCTGATTTTTTTAAAGATCTGTGGATTATCTGATTTTTATTAACAAGCCCTTTTTGAAAACACGGCGAACGAAGACATCGGAGAAGTCAAATAGCTGAGCAATGGTTGGTTAAAAACTATCTTCCAATACTCGAGCTAACAAACCGCTGCTCGGTGCATTCCTTTACGTCACTCAATAGCCTACGTCTTTCTGTGGTGTATTTCAAATTTACCCCACCCCCTCCGGAAAATAAGACAGCGAAACTAAGTTTGGCTTTCCCCCAGGTTCAGTTATTTATTATTTTTACAAAACGAAAAGGCTTGTATTTTTTTAGCTGCATAAAAAATATCTGGGAGGTAACTAGGGACACACCCCCAGTAATATAAGAATGAAATATAAATCAGAGCATGTATACCTAGCATTTTAGAGCATATTTCTGTGTATAAACAGGCCAACGTGACGCGCAACAAGCCGAAAAAATAGAACAGAAGCGAAAAACTACGCTTCAGTTCGCTTGTGTCGCGCGAGCTTCGCAGCCGGTACGCGACGCGTTCGCATCTGGTGGAGACGACGTCGCCCGCTGCCGTTGTAATAACAGTACTTCAACTACGCTTCAGTTACGCGCGTAATACGCGCGTAGCGCGCTCGCGGCCGATACGCGTGCGGTGGGTGCCCGGCTTTACAGCAAAGTCCTTAAATAAGGTGCTTCACTAAACTGTCCAGCTGTATTAATGGATTCTACGTAAAGAAAGAATGCATCTGACGATTAGCCCTATGTGGCTATCTCACACCGCAAATTTGAAAATTTCAGTTCTTTTCCAAATGTTTAGGTGTACGAGCCAAACGGCAGTATCAAACTGTTGAGCTACATGTCATGAGGCTTATTATTGGCAACATGTATATTACGGCTGGGTGAAGACATTCCCGTAGGCTCGGCGTTTCAGTATTTAAATGTCAGTATTTTAAAGTATTTAAATTTTAAATGTCGCTTTCCCAGAGGACATTTCACACCGTAGCCTACAATAAAACCTCATGTGGAGAGCTATGAAAGAACGGCCAATTTGATATTTTCCTGTTAGAATGACTATTTATATTGAAAAATCAGTAAAATGGAATTAATTTGGTTCCATGAGGTTTGCTGTTTACATGTAATATACAGTAATACGTTCCTTGTCAAGTAAAATCCTACAGCGTGCACAGGGCATGTGTTTGTGTTTAAAGTGTCACTCTTCTGCATTTCCAGTTTGAATGATTCCTGACCTTAACCACTATTGGTGGATTCTAATCACACAGACCACTGACCATTCTGTTGAGGAGTTTGTGAGGGGGCGGGGTTAAATGTGGAAACTAGACTGACAACAGCAATTGCAGTTTATGTGGCAATCTGTTCTTAGGAAACAGTCAATGATTGGCCAGTCCTTTCAAAATTTACCTCCTTGATGCATTGAGGGTGTCCAGATAACTACATGTATGAGGCTGGCTTTGTGTTTAGGACCTTGGGAACTTGTGCTTGTTGTGAGCAGGTGGATGGGTGGATTTGGTTTATTTTCATGCTTCAATTATGAAATACTGTATGCATGTATAATAATACTATTGACATAACAGGCTCAACACCATCAAATACAATAAAACAATGAGAGGAGATTTGTTTTAGCAGAGCGCTTTCAGTGGTGTAGAGCTAGGGTCTACAACCCTGGACCTGGAGAGCCATGGGCTCTGCTAGTTTTTGTTGTTACTCTGCAATTAATTAAACAATTAAAGCAGTTAATTAAATTGTTAACTGTCTTCACCTGGTTACCTTGGGCCGAACTGGGTGCTTATTTTAAGTTAAAAACAATAGCCAGCAAAGCTTGTGAGCTGTTAAAGACCAGGGCCCTGATTCATGAAGCAGGATTACTGCTTACCAAAAGACTCAGCCCAGGCTCATTGTACTGAGTTCTTTGAGTTCACTCAGAGGAACCAGAGGGCCTGTATAAGAGTGGTTTTTGACACCGTTGAGCTGCGGAGTCGGCTACCTTTCACTGTCCGTTAGCACTTAATTGGCCATGTAAGCAGCTGATTGCGCAGTTAATTAACCTCACCTGCTTTTCTGGGTCTCTGAACACTGAATTTGTTGGTTACTGATTTAAAGGTAAGAATGAGAACCAGTGCACACTGTGGTGCTCCAGGATCAGGGTTGTGAACTACTGCTGCAGACCACATACATGTCAGTGCTCATGGGACAGACAGGGCTAAATATGCTACCCTGTCTCTATGGGTATATGATGCAAGGTCCACCCCATTCTTTCTGTGACCCCCCTGTGGTGACTTCCTACCACCAGATGGAGCCTGTGAGTCTTCCAGCCATCCCCCGTCTGGCCTTGTGTGGTGGTACCCATGGAAATGAGCTGTCCGGAGTTTACCTGGTGCGTGAGTGGCAGAGGAAGAAAGCAGAGAAGGAGGTGGAGTCCGTTGACGTGGTGACAGTCATAGCCAACCCGCGCGCTGTACAGCAGTGCAGAAGATACATTGAGCAGGACCTCAACCGCTGCTTTACTTCTGCCATCCTCAGGTAGGAGGCCGAACTCCTCACATACTCGTTCAGGTCACTTTCAGGTCACATTCAGGTTCTGAAAGGAAAAGTCCTGCCATGAGTTTCTGCCACCCATGAACTCAACCAGCTGATTTCACCAGGTGGTTCTACCTCCTGGTGAACAAATTGTGCCAATTAGCAAATCGAGGCGATCCAGACAGCAAAATACTGGGGAGGACTTTTACAATCTGAACCTGGATTTTCCACCACTGGTAGAAATAACTCTGGCAAGAGAGACCTGGGAGAAATGCAGTGGCACATTTTCTCTCAGCTGTCAGCTATCTCGCGGTGGACTGTGAAATCTCTTGTGGAATCTTACCATTCTCTCCTCTCCACCTTTATTTTCATGCTCTGCCTCCCCAACCTCCTTCCTTCCTCTCCCTCAGCATTCCAGTTTCGGATGAGACACCCTATGAGATTGTTCGAGCCCAGGAGCTGGCCACCCTACTAGGCCCAAGAGGCAGTGACGGGGCAGTGGACCTGATCTGTGACCTCCATAACACCACAGCCAACATGGGCCTGTGTCTCATCACCAACTCGGATTGCGACTGGATCGCCCTGCACATCTACAAGCACGTCCAGGCAAGAGCAAATGATCCCTGTAGCATTAAGCATTTTCAAGAGGATATGTATGAAAGGCATGTGATGGGACTTTTTGGGAGTCCAGATAAGAACATTCAGTGACAGTGTACTTTTGTGGCTCATGGTCCAAAATGAAGTCCTGGTTGGGTGAACAGTTTATGCATGTACGGCATGACTGGCTAAGTGTCTTGCCTTTATATGTTGTTCCTTGTCATGCAGGAAATATACAGGACATATGATATGATGGAGTCCTTTACACAGTATGTAAATCCTTAATTAATGTTCAATTTAAACTATTTCCATTAAAATTTAATGGGTAAATGGTTCTCATCACAATATTTTTTTTCCTGGAGCATGTTTCCCCACATTTTCAGATTTCTGCCAAGCTGTTTTATTGGCAGAAAATGGGATAGACTATAATAAAAATGATTATCATTACACAATTATAGTCGTTTATGGAACACCGTGTAATCACAAGCACATTTGTGGTACCAAGACATGAAAGTGAATTTTTATTTCCGCAGACAAAGATGTCCTCCATGCCCGTGAGGCTTCTCAGCTTAAATCTCACTCCTGATGAGTCCTACTACCTGGCATCTGTTGGCAAACATGACGTCTGTAAGTTTGCTTTTGTGTGTGTTTGCGGGGGAGGGTGGTTGTCGTGTTTTTAAAAAATTGGTTTTACGCAGTATGTAAGAGCTTCACGGTGTAATTTCCGGACGTGTGAAACTTGTGAATTTGCTGAGTTGACGTGCAGATTTGTGCAGCAATAGAGATTGGCCCACAACCCCATGGCCTGGTCAGAGCTGACATCTTGAGCTCCATGAAGGAAGGAGTCCAGCTCATTTTGGAATGGATCCGCCTCTTTAACTCAGGTACCTTATATACTTCTTCCCGCAGCACTCTGGTTCAAATTCACAATGCCTTATTTACAAGTAAAACAATTTTGTGTGGTAGGAGCGGCTCATTGTGTACTTTTTTGACGTACAGATATGTTTACACTTGGTGATGGCACTGTAGCTATTCTTCACAGGTACTGAGTTTGAAGGTGGTGTAGTGGAGGTGTACACTCATGTGAAGAATATTGATTATCCAAGAGACCCAGAGACGCAAGACTTGACAGCTATCATTCATCCACAGCTTCAGGTACAAAGACAGCACCTTGCTCAACACCCATGTACTACCTCTTACTCTCACGACCCCCTTGTATGCCAAATAATATGCTGTCTTTGTGCCAGCATACCTAGAACTAGAGTTCTTCACTCTTTCAGGTTTTTGCTGTTATGCAGCATTAATTTGATCAATTAAAGCAACTGATAACACAAAGATGCCTGAGACTGCTGCAAATTTTAAGGTGAAAACAAAAACATGCACGCCCTGCAGATTCTCAAGAGTTAGAGAAAATACAAATGACCCAGAATAACGTTATTTAAAAATGTGGGACACAAAAGATACTTAGGATGATGTATCTAATGAGTAAGAAACAATGAGTAAGTTATGTAATTCCCTCCCCAATACACTCGTCCCCCTCAGGACCGTGACTTCTGCCTCCTCAGCCCAGGAGATCCGTTGTTCCTGTCCTTCTCCGGGGAGACGGTGGTGTACAAGGGGGAGGAGCCCCTCTATCCGATCTTTGTGAACGAGAGCGCATACTACGAGAAGGGCACTGCCCTCGTACTGACTCGCATGAAGAAAGTGGAGATCCCACCACTGCGCGTGAAGAAATCGGGGGAGGGGGAGTGAGAGGAAGAAATGAGGACGGGGGGAGGGACGGCAAAGTGATGCGAGAGAGAGGTAGAGAGGAAGAGAGAGAAAAGAGATCACTGATAACCTCCAGATAAATCACTGCAGCTCTTTTTGAAACTCAAAAACACATTTTCATAAATTCTGTTGTTTCAAACAACATTTAAAAGAAGAAATCAATCCATCAATAAACTAGACATGAACAAAGTTCCTTTATTCAGCTTTGGAGCAGATTTTTTGATCAATCTTTACATTCTACACATGAAATGTTTTCCTTGTGTCCCTTCATACTGAGCTGGCTCAGTAACACAGAGCTCATCCATATTCTCAATTTGTCACTGGTGAAATACAAAACTATTCAAATAGTTATCCACTGAAATATTCAGTGTGGCACAGTGGTTAAGGAGCTGGGATTGTGGCGAGTAGGTTGTGGGTCAGATTCCCCAGTAATGGCACCGCCTTTAACCAGAATTGCTTCAGTAAATAAATATGTAGAAATACAAGGCTATGCAAGGTGAAATGTTAATTGACATACACTATAATAGCAGTCAAAATCTTCCTTATGGCATTACATTGCCACTGCACGGTACTAGTGGTTAATACATTTGTCACAGTGACTGCCATGGGTCAGACAGTCTCACACCACAAACGCTCTTCCCCCTTCATGCGTCACATAACATGGTTACGTATGATTGGCCCAGGTATGTCTGATGTGGCACAGTGGACAAATCAGAGGTGAGAATAGTGCGGTGTGCCAATGAAGATGTATAAGTCCATCTCCATGATGATACAAACAAGGCTGTGCCGTGGTAGTAGAAGGGTGCATTAACCCTCAGGAGTGGTTTAATATAGATGGGGTGGGAATATTCAATCAGAGCAAGTCAAGACGTCTCTACAGTGAACGTTACACGGTCCAAGCACCCACCTAATTCAACTACCTCAGGTGCACATGTTCACCACTGATTTCTACAAAACAGCTTACAGTCCAGAAAGATAAACACATTCCAAGATTCAAAATTCCTCAACACCCAAGACATACGTATACAAGTCATTTTGAGTGGCTGCAGATAAATCATAGCAATTTCAACAACTGACCACCATAGAAGTTCAAAACGGTAAAAATAAAAAAAAAAAATTAAAAAAAAAAACATACTTGCCAACAATCGACTTAACACCAGAAAAAATATGTGCATGCAATAAGAACAGCAATAATATTAAACTTGTCACAAACGTACATACAGTTTATATTAATAATACATGGACAAACAGAAGGGGTTACTTTTACTGCACTCCTGTCAATTTTAAAAAAACAAAAACACTACATCTTCAAAAAAAAAAAAAAAAATTCTCAAACTGTGAGGAAAACATTATTATTCCTCTGAAATGGTAATCCAAGGAAATTGAAACTCACAAGGTGTTTGAAAAGGAAAAAAAAATAGTCCTATACACTGGCACAAGCCATCACAACATTAAAAACATTAGGTACCAGGTTTTTAGAAACATTGCAGCTGCTGAGTGTTCAGAACATTTGCTCCTGATATGATAGCCATATTGTAAAGACCAGAAAATTAGTATTGCATCTGTATTAAAAAAAAAAAAACAGATAAAAGTCCATGCGGTTATGTGATGATAATTCTGCTGGAGTGAGACTGATGGTGGTAGATTTTTGCCACACGGTTATGTGGTAGTTCTACCAGAGTGAGAGTAACGACGGTAGATCTATGCCACAAGGTTATGTGGCAGTTCTACCAGAGTGAGACATAATGGTGGTAGATCTATGCCACACGGTTATGTGGTAATGCAGTGGTAGTTCTACCAGAGTGAGAGTAACGGTGGTAGATCTATGCCACACGGTTATGTGGCAGTTCTACCAGAGTGAGAGTAACGGTGGTAGATTTATGCCACACGGTTATGTGGCAGTTCTACCAATGAGAGTAATGGTGGTAGATCTATGCCACACGGTTATGTGGCAGTTCTACCAGAGTGAGAGTAATGGTGGTAGATCTATGCCACGCGGTTATGTGGCAGTTCTACCAGAGTGAGAGTAATGGTTGTAGATCTATGCCACGCGGTACGCGGTTATGCGGTGATAGCTCTGCCGGTGGCTCCGCGCTGCCCACAGCAGCAGGGCGGCGGCCATCATGTGCAGCGGGGAGGAGATGAGAGCCAGGTAGAGGGACCAGCCCAGGGACCCGTCCACCCCGTCTGGCGGTGGGTTGGCCCGGTGCAGCAGGTCCATCCCAGCCAGGAAGCAGCACACCGTCGCTAATGTACACATACCTGTGGGGTGGGACAAATATCACAGGCCTTCAGCCACCAGATTTATAATACATATGCGCGTAAAATAGACACTGCATTGAAAGCTAGTAGGGGTCTGCGAAGCCAGCAAGTAATTTTATCAAGTGGTCATTTCATGGTGTCTTAATTTAAAATGTTCAGGAACCTTTGGTACACACTACACACTACTGGCAATGGGAGAAGTATGCAGTTATCTCACCAGCCAGCAGGTGGAGCACCCCAATGCCCAGTGTGGGGGTGAGGCTGCGGCACAGGCAGGCACACAGCCCAGTCAGAGCTCCCAGGAACACCAGACCCAGTGACACCAGCGGCAGTAGGAACTGACACCTCCACAGGTCTACAATTATGCAGACATACAAGAGTTACAGTACACCAGTGGGTAAGGGATGTACAGGTGTGTAGTGGTCACAGGTGCGTAGCGGCATGGGTACTTACATGTGCGTAACAGGTCCTCTTGGCCGTTATGGTTCCCGGGATCCTTGTATTTGGGGACGAACTGGTGTGGCAGTGTGAAGCTCACACACTCAGTTACCATCTTAGGATCTGAGAGACAAGCAGAAACCCGTGAAGCTTTCATACTTTTCAACACAGTGAGTCAGACATCTCACATCTGTATATCAACCAATCCTGATGGCTGCAACGCTGGATGGAGGGTTAACACTGGCTGGATAAACATCGCCTCGAAAACACCAATGGTCTGGAGTCAACGACAATTTAAACCTGTGTGCATAAAAGTAATTAAGAGCGTACAAAGTTTAGTTCTGCAGAAACAGTAACTATAATCATACCAGGTTCTTTGAACCAGTGTGAATGCGCCGGCGCCGGCACCTGGACGCAGCGCCACCAGAGACCCAAGGTGCCGTTGAGGCGGAAGAGCATGTCGCTGTAGGTCTTTTCGTCGAAGTCCCCATTCAGGAAATCTTCCCGTGGGTTGCGCAGCTCCGATGTGTTGGCCACGTCTCTACCGGCCGGCGGGCTCTGGTATTGGTACCAGTGTTGTGTGCCCACAGCCACCGACAGGTACACCGTGGCCAGCAGACTAAGCACTGAGCCGATCACCAGCGCTGTGGCATAGCGGTTATCGACCATCGCGAAAGCCGATTGATGACCTGTGTCGAAATATGTCGGCTCGGCTCGTTTTAGGATGGAGGGTAGATAGGATGGAAGGTAGTTGATAGGATCGTCACCAGGGGTTAAACAAACAGTGGAAAAACAGAGACTTGTACAGTGTGTTGTAAGGCGCAGATATGTATCCTATAACAGTTTAACTTAACTCCTGGCATTTCCCCGCGTATGCAGAAAAGATTATAAATCTACTAGAAACGAATATTTGAATTCCTTCTCAAACATACAAATGCGTTTGCTCCTCTGCGCCTATTTAAAGACAATCGTGTTGAATGTGTTATTTTTTAAATCCGCGGGTACCCAAAGCCAGGTGAGTGCCGTGCGAAGCCCAATATCTTGTTCCATTTCAGCCTATCAGCACCGTCCCTGCAACGACAACACGCACAGAATATTTCAATAACATGATCATATTTAAAAATATTTTTACTGGGGTCTAGTCCAATTTATAGTTCTTGAGGATAGGAAATCCGCCGACTGGCACACTAGGACTGCCTCTTCATCTCTGCGTTTGTCTGTTTCAAGTGTGGTAAGTTAATGAGTCAATTTTCATTCAATCATCGATAAACTTTTCACGTTTGTCACAACCATTTCTCTCGTTTTATTTAGGTAACGTAGCTTAGCTAAATTAGGTCAGTCTATAACTGACTGGACTCGTATATCGCTAGGCATCAATTAGCCTATACACTTTTTTCCGTTTATTATTATGCATAATCACAACCGGATAACGTTACAATCGACTTGTTGACTTGCATGTTGGCGAGATATGCAGCGTAAACAATGCTGGACACAGTTCACAAACGGCAGGAATTTATTAAATATCCTCCGCTGCACATATGCAAATACACCGGTAGCGCCAGCTATGTCCACTGATGCATATGTCTATCTAGTAGGTATTATTCTAATACAAGTTACAAGTTACAAATAACTATTACTCACCACAGGTCTCTGTTGAAATGAAAGACAAGGAACTGCTTTCTTTTCCCTTTTCCGGTGGGTGTTTTTATTTTATTTTTTCCTTTTCCGGTGGGTGGTTGTTGGCAATTTTATTATCGTAGACGCCACTAAGAATCGACGAGTGTGGCGTAATATTATGCGACGTGTAGTTTTTCAGTCAAATGATTTCTATATTGTCTTTGATGTCATTTTCTGACGTATTCACGAACGATGGGGGTTATTGAATTATATGCATACAAATGTACAATAACGATTATAGATAACTGTTATGATTGTGTATGATAGGAAGGATAAGAAGGTAGAACACTGCCATTGCACTATCTTGAGCAAGGTACTTCGCCTGAATGGCTTTAGTATACTTCCAGCTTTATGAATGCTTTGTAAAAATGCAAAAGCTAGGAAAGTCGCCCTGAATGAGATTGTGTCCTGATTCCAGACGATGTACTCTGCTCAAAGACGATCGCAATCTCAACGGCAGGGGGCAGAACTAACCAACATTTCTCTGTATTTGACAGTGAACGGTGGCAGTACCTTCTATGTTAATCTTCTATGGTAAAAGTAGGAACGCTGCATGCGTTCAATACACGTGTTTCCAGGAGAGCTCCGTGAAAGTCTTTATTAGAGTACCAGGACCAAGACCAAGACAAGGTTCGGTTGTGAAATTGTCACTTCAAGCTATGTCTAAGCGCCGACCGAAATCAGAAGAATCTGTACCACCACCCAAAGCTGATGAAAACCCCGAGCTCGAGTTGTCTCCACCAATCGTAACACGGACACGTAGCGGCCGACGGGTTCGTATTCCAGCCGCTCTCCTGGACTCTGAGGTCCCGAGTTCAGCGAAAACCCCCAGTCGCCGCACCAGGAAATCTGTTATTCAAGAGGAATGCACTGGCATTGCCGAGTCAGGGTCCGAAGAAGTGGAATCAATAAAGCCGACAAACCTGTGCACGGACTATGAAAGTGTGAGTCTGGGACTGGATCCGGAAACAAAAAAACGCAAGGTCGACCCCAGTAATCCATCTGAAGTGAACCATGTGCATCTGCAAACGGATGACGAGAGCTCCCTGGAAACTATCAAATCCAATCGGACAGCCATTCAACACGAGGATCTACTAGTTTCGGATAGTCTGCCGACAGATGGAAACAGAGAAAAAGAAAACCAGGTTGGATTGGGGTCCGTGGAAAATACAGTTACACAGAGTGGTCAGTCTAAGTCCAATGTGACACAGAGGCAGCAAATGATACCCCTGGGTAAACCCAAATCGGGACGGGTATGGAAAGACCGGAATAAACAGAGGTAAGTTCTTCGGAACCCTGTAAATCAAATGCTGACGAACAGTTGTCTTTCTGTCTGCCCGTTCACCGAGGACGGTTTCCTTGGTTGAAAATTGATTTATATCTTGTGAAATAACGTGGATACCACTGCATTAACCTAAACGTAACGCCAGAGGGAGACTCCCTAACGCGATTGTGTTTTGCAAATTCAAGTTGAGACGTGTTCTTTATCAACATGCCGTAGTTATTTAAAAAAAACAGTTGTTTAAAATAACTTGAACGTATCTTTGGTTTACCCAAATCATCATATATACATTTTCTGAAAAATCACTTGTTGTAAATCTCTTGCACTCGAGGCATTTTATTGTCACCCTTCACTTTAATGCACCCTTCACTAATTCCATAATCCACACTGTAATATTTCAAGTGCAACCAATTGCTTTGGCATTACCATTTGAAATGGCCACACAGTAGACCTTTTTGATTTTGCAGCGGTGTTACATTTGCAGTGATTGTTACCTTTCCACAGTTCTTTTTCTGTTGCATTAGCCGCCCACTGGGTGGTTTATATTTGTGGTTATTAATTGGCCTATTTTTACGGCTAATCCTGACACACGCAGGCCAGATTAGGAAAGCTAGACGCCATTCATCTGGCTCGGTTGATTTTAATCAGTGTGAGTTTTGTGTGCCTTTATGACAGGCGGAATACATTTTGGTGTGTACTTTTTAAAAGTTTTAAAGACCCAGAGCAAGAGGTGTGTATTCCTCACAAGATACCATTGCCAGGTGAATTAATTCTAAGTTGTTGTGGAACATATTCTCAATCTGCAGTTTGTTTAATCCAGACCAAAGTTATGCATGACTACACTGTGGTTTTAAGGTGAGTTTAGATTCTTGCTGTCCAGCTGTGTTGATTGGGCTTTTGGGCAGCGTTTGTCTGAACACGTGTTGTGTTTTTACTTGGTTTCCTTCTCTTTTCTCTGTCCCTCAGGTTCTCCGCCCTGCTGCGGGACAAGCCTCTGCGGTCCTCCTGGGAGAAGAAAATGGAGGCCAAGAGAGAGAAGGAGCTGGTGAAGAAATTTACCCTGCAGCTCAAGGAAGAGAAGGCCAAAGAGAAAGAGGTGCTGTGTGTGTGTGCGTGTGTGTGTGCGCGCGCGTCCGCATGCGTGTGCGAGTGCATGCTTTGTAAGAGTGGTGCTTCTCATCAATGCCGCTGTGTCCTTGCTGTTCTGTTTATCCCATCGCTCTGTTTGTCCGGTCACTCATCTCTTTCTATCCCCCAATACTCAGGACAAGAGGAAACGGAGGGAGGAGAACCTGAAAAGACGCGAGGCGAACGAGCGTAAAGCCGAGATTGTGCAAGTGGTAAGAGGGCAGGATTCCTGCAATACCGTATGTGTGCATGCGCACACACATTACATACCCTTGATGTCCTTGATATTCGTTTCATGCGGTAATGTTCTCTGATATGTGGGAGTAATTAGGATATACAACATGCCAATGAGTACATAACACAGCGAAGGCAGTTTGACAAACTATAAACGGTAGTCACGCTGTAGTTTACTCATTTTTGTCTGTGCTCCTTGGTTATTAACCCAAAGGGCTTAAGGCTGCAATCTACTTATAATTTACTCATAATAATAAAAATTAAACTTGACCTTTGCTTTCAAATCTTGTCTTGATTTTGTTTTTGTCCCCTCCCCACCAACATCCCTCCCCTTCATTGCAACATGCCAGATCCGAAATACGACTAAGATAAAGAGGATGAAGAAGAAACAACTGAGGAAGATCGAGAAGAGGGATACGCTTGCCCTGCTCCAGAAATCAGAGCCCAGGAACCAAAATGCTGCCAGGAAAGGGAGCAAGGGGAGCCAGTAAAGATGATACACTGATTTTGATGCTGTGCTATGCAGAACTATGTACTCCATGTAATGAATATTGATCAATACGGTGTCAGAAGCAGGAATTTTTTATTAGGCCTCTAACATGCAAAGTGTGCATGTACAGTTTAGAACTGCTCACATTGGTTAGCAACACTTTGTGTGCAACTAAAGGTTCACATTGTTTGGTCACCATTGCATGACTCAGCAGCAAGAAAGTGAAACTGACTCCTTGCCTGTAACAACAAGACCTAGAAAATATATTATGGTTTTTGGAAACAAAACACTCATAAGGTTCCACCACATTTTCCCAAATAATATTAAGAGATAAAGGAAATCAAGCTGAATGAATTGCTTCCCTGAGTGACCTCTGTTTTTGGTTTAAGTGACATTATGCATTTTTTATGTTTTAGTTATTTTTGTTTTCTGTTTAATCTCTGTTGCCTGTCTATCACACAGGGGTTTTCCAACCTTAAACAGTCCTAGTCTAACCTGTCAAACTTGCTTCAAGTAAATAAAAGGTAAAACCAATTGGGATTTTTTTTTTTTTTTTTTAAAGCTTTTTCTTGTATAACAAAATATATAAATTTGGTGACCACCATGGGGATGACTGTCCGATCCCCCCCCAATTTGGAATTTGGAATTGCCAGTTGTCTGCAGCCATGTTCATGCGCGAAACCCACTGCTGATTCAGGAGTGTGTGGATTTCAGAAGTGGACTTCGGCAGTTCTTCAGAACAGATGGGGTCACTGCCTGCTTCCTTTCACACCACAGACTACAGCTAAGCTTGCATGCAGCGCAGTTGGAGGAAGACCTTTTATATATAGTATATACGGCTTTAGCTCACAGTCTATGGGCGCCCGATCGGCTAGGATGGTTACTGCATTTTTTATTTATTTATTTATTTATTTATTTATTTAGCTAGCTAGCAGAAGCTTTTATCCAAAGCGATATGCAAAAGTACTAGGGAAAGTGATGAACGCGGATCCCCAACCAGCCGAACCCTGCCATACTCTGTGCGGCATATTTGGCAATTGTGCCCTGTGCCCTGCAGAGCTAAACCAATCTGGTGTTAT
The DNA here is from genome assembly GCF_018555375.3 of Anguilla rostrata. Classification (NCBI taxonomy): domain Eukaryota; kingdom Metazoa; phylum Chordata; class Actinopteri; order Anguilliformes; family Anguillidae; genus Anguilla; species Anguilla rostrata. Next base: position 8,635,218 of record NC_057937.1, read on the forward strand.
AATAGTGTGCGATATCTTCTGGAAGTCCTAGAATACCTCACCCTCGGACCCTGTCTTTAATGTATATCCTTGTTTCATTTTATTGCGGAATTGAATGACATAACCGTGAAAAGTACCAAAATATTGACGGGGAATTTTTTTCTTGTTCACTTTCACTTTTGCTACTGTATGAACCCTCTCAGTCTCACGGTGCAACGTGCTCCGTTTTCTCACTGTTATGTGTACTGTGGGGTCAAAATCGAGTCGCTGTAGCGGTCTTGTATTTAGAGTTCTGCGCTTTTTTGCCATCCATGAGTGAGTGAGCTGAGAGGTCACCTTGTTTTGTGAGTGAGCAAGCGTGAGTGGGTGTAATCTTTCGGCGACTTGCTGTGCTGCTTCACCTACCACCCGTGAGGGGCTAAGGAGGGTACTGCCAGGTTGACAATAAAATCTGCTGCTCCAGGTATATCCACAGCCCTGGACTGCAAGGGAAGTAATAGATGAACTGCTGAGGAGGAGCTGCATGCCTAAAGTTCGCATTATACAAAACCATTCGATGGAAGCTTTTGTTGGAAGTGCTGGCAGTTGCAGTGCAGTGACACCGTGGAAAGCTAGGGCAACTGTAAAATGAAGCCTAATACAAAATAGACGGAACTCTCCCGCTAAAGTAGCGAATAAGGGTCAATGTTAAGCACGCGGACAAGATGCGATGTAAACCAAGTGCCTTACCTAGGTGCAGTTATAAACCTGAGTTGTTAGGCTGTTAGAATGAGAATGATGTAATGAGAGAAACTTCTTGGCTGGTAGCCGGGAGTAACTCGGGCTGAATGGAAGGGAAAATGTGGTGCTTTCCCAGTGATGGATATAATGTTTTTAATGGCCCTCTTTATGTTTTTGTCTATCTGATGGGCAGCAGCCACATTCAGTTCAATATAACTTCCTATGAGTTTCCTGTAAATCACTCCGCTGTGCAGAAGCACCTCGCGTGTGTGTGTGTGTTTGGTGTGGTTTGGGGGTTTCCTCACACAGTGTATAAAAGAGGGCGAAGAAGAGAAACAAACAAGACAGCAGGACACTGCAACCAGTTGGAAGTCATCGCTGAAGAATATGGCTACTGAAGTGGACTGTGGAATGGTAAGGCTCTGCTCACATCATGCCTTTTTTGTTACTAATACTTTTTTATTTCACAGAAAACAAAAACAGTGGGGAGTATAGTCAAGAACAATCCTCACTGAGATGCGTGTTATTTATTCTTGGCAGAATAACATGAAATGTATAATAAATAGTTTATTTAAAAATTAAGTATGAGATGTCAGAGTGCAGCTCTCTCCATGCCTGCAAAGTGGAGCTTTATTCAGCAGCTAACGGCATACCTTATGTTTTTGTTAAACTCATACCTGGCTATTCTGCATGTTGCTATATGTAAAATAAATAATTGTATTGTGAAATGTCCTTTCTTTATTCCCATTTAAATGTGAGTGCCACTAAAAAGACTTTTCCCACTGCATTAATAATAAAAAAAAAAAATGAAAATAGATAAATTGTTATGGGATGCTCATAAATATTTACCTCTCTCTCTCTCAGGAGTACTTTGTTCGGCCATGGGAGTGTCCAAAGGGGGACCCTCCTGTCCCTGTCCCGCAGCCGTACCACTCCATGTTTGTGAGGAGCACCCACGCCTCTCTGCAGGCTGTGACTGGCGCAGAACCGCTCAGTAGCGGCCCGGCGTTGATAAAAGTGAGCGTGCTCAATGCCTCCAGTACCAGGATGGTCCCAATGGTTCTGGACAAGAGCGACACCGTTGGGAAGGTGAAGGAGAAGTTCCTGCAGCAGTGCCCGGACCACTCCGGAAACCTGAATCTCGCCTGCAATGGAAAGCCAGTGCTGGAGAGCCAGACCCTGAATGAGCTGAACCTGAAAGAGAGTGCCCTGTTCGTCACTTACCAGAGGTGCGTCGGAGGCTAGACCGAGAGAGATCGACAATTTTGCTTTCTTCTTATTCCATTTTGAAATTGAAAGTAAACTCGTATTGTAGAGCAACGCCAAGAGAAACCTGTAAGCTCTGACTTTACCTAGTAACTACTGACCCACTTGCGTACTGAACACAATACAATCAACCAATCAAGTAAGCAGAAAGCTATGTTATATGTCATTCACTTCATAAATCATAAATCTTGACAGTGGGACATCTATGTAATTGGAAAAAATAATAAAAATAACTACTTGACGCTTTCATTCTGTTTTTTATTGTACTCCCCGCGTTGTAATTTTATACCTTTATACTTTTATCGGCTCTGGAAACCTCTCTGTGCTCTATATAGCCTAAATAAAATCGACACACGTATTTTATTTTATTTTATTTTTTTTCTGGCAAAGCTTGTTAAGATTGTTCCATGATGCAATACATTACTAGCCAAGAATTCCAAAGTGTCCAAAATGTTTCAGAATACATTTGGAATAAGAAGCTATGGAATTTTTGCTTATTTGCTCATTTACTGTCTGTTGTCTGTCCGGGGTCCAAGCCAGCAGTGCAACATTATGCTGCAAAAGGCTGAAAACCAAGTCTGGAATTGAACAGAATAAGAATTAAAACTAGGACTTTACCTTATATGCTACTTGTCATATACTGAAATTTGATTGGCTATCAGCTGGCCATATTTGAATGTGGAAAATATTCATTATATATTCAAGTGTTCATGTTACAAATTGCATTTTTATCAGACAAGCTTCAAGGGCAGAATATGTTTAAATACTATTTTTTCAAAACAATGGCCAACGATGCTATAGTATATGCTAAAGTATCCAATTTTTAAATATCGGCCATCCCGATATCACAAGCTATTGACACCGTTCAAATTTTGTCTTCAGAACTATATGCCTTTCGAACTGGAACATGTTTCAAGGCCGAATACAAAGTCTAGAATGAAGTAAAAACCTGTAAAGCAAACAATCATAGTGAATTTTTTAACCAATGGTATAAATAAATTATTTTGATTGTCTATCTCACTAACCAAAGAAATGAAACATGTACATAGAAATCAGATCAACTAAATAAAAAACAGCACTAGCCAAATATGTTTTCAGGCAGGGACATACAACTGTACACTTAAGCACAGTGCTTCACCTGAATCATTTAATCTGATACCACCATCTACATTTCCAGCTGTACAAATGCATAATGTCTATATGTAAAATCCACAGAGTAGGAACATTTTCGAAGCATTTATATTATATTAAACTACAGAAACTAAATTAAGTCTATAATCCTTCTCATAGCTATCAATAAATTAAGGATGTAAGTAAATAAATGAAACCTTCAGTGGTTTCTTGATATGAATGTTAGGCTAATACGATCACGTTAGTTTTTATTTGGCAGGATTGTTTTTGTCTGATTCTGATTAGACAAATGTGATTTCAGTGCTAGTTTGTACTTGGCAGGATTGTTTGTTTGTTTGCTGAACAGGTTACTCTACAGGGTTGGAGTCCTGATCTGTGTGGTCACTTCTGGCACTACAATCTTTACTTCACTCTAGTGTGTTTCTTTTGCACCTCTGCACCTTGAACTAATGCACTTGTTGTACGTCGCTCTGGATAAGAGCGTCTGCTAAATGCCTGTAATGTAATGTAATAAATGGTAGGCTATGCTATGAAAGATTGCTACATCAATATCATGATATGATATGCATGCGGTTATACTTAACGGGATCAACATCATGTTTTTGTTTCCCATATTTGTTTGTCATCATTTTCTGTGCAAAAACAAACTGACACAGCAAGATGGCAATAATACTTAGTTTCAGATTGAGCAGGGTAGCGCTATTTGATAACCCACTTCTGATAACCAGTATTGCATGGTGTGAGCGGCTAAATAATAATAAGACCTGTCCAGGGTGTATTCCTGCCTCTCACCCAATGCATGCACGGATGGGCTCCTGCAACCTTGACCAGGATGAGCGGGTATAGATAATGGATGAATGTTATTTATGGTTCTGTGGTGATTGCTTCCCTGGTCCACAATTGGTTCATCCCCAAACGAAATCTTACTCTCCTCCTATATTAAAAAAAAAAAAAAGTTCTGAGAACCACCAAACTCAGCACACATAATCACATCTTCACATGCTGTCAGAATAATGAATAATTAATATTTACAACTAGTTGTTACCAATAGAGACAGGAGAAGTCAAATTTTGGCAGAATGATTGCATCCCCCCTCCCCTCCCCTCCCCTCAAACCCTCTTCTGTCAATACCGGTAACAAAAGTTGTAGATACTTATGCAGAGGTGTGTAATGGGTTCTGTAAAAGCTCCTCTCCCCACAAACCACGCAGTCCGCAATTCTGGGGGACACACAGGTTTTATTGTGCGCTTTAAACACACCAACGGGTAAACGAACAAACAAACATGAAAACACTCGATCAGATGCCATGTTGCTCCGACGTGCGTCTCTCGTTCCAGCGCCCCTGGTCTCACTGCAGGCAGAACAGATGAAGTGTTACCAATCAGTGTAGTTGCCGTGGTTGCAGGCCAGCTAAAACTGCTCCCTCTTTGGCTGCAGATGGCGCCCTAACCACACCACTCCTCTACAAGGTGATCATGGTTGGTGATTTGAGTGACTCACGTTTAGCAGGTTTAAGACTCTCCACAAGGAGGAGCTATTAGCACTCATTGTGCTTTGCAACATGGCACTGTGTCCTTGTTGATAATGTTTCACAACGTTATTTTTAATACAAATTTGAGTGCGATTTAAATCAAAGATACAAAGTATTTCAACTGTTTGTTATTAGCATGAAAAGACAAATTTGGCTGGGAAAATTCTAAACATATGTGGAGAAGCCGTTCTCTCTACAATAGTGGCCTGTTTCTTCCTCCATTTCATCAGGAACATGTGTAGCAAATCAAATGCTCAAAAAACAGCTAAGGACAATATGGCTTCACCTGGATGAATGATAAGAATTTCAAGAATTAACATCTTGTCAAATGGTTGTACCTGAAAACTTGTACTCAGTATATCCAGTCACTCAGTATATCCATGGAAAACTACTCAAATTTCTGACAGATGTTGAATTAAAAGAACAGAAGTGAGAAAATTACTGTGATGACTTCTCAATAACAGGATTACATTATAACAAATATATTGACACTTACCTTGTAATATGTATATTAATATTACGTGGCAATCAGGTTTTCAACTTAAATTACTGTAAAGATGAAGCATATACTTTCTTTGGTGGTGGACCTCTGAAGCTCCAGCTGTAATTGCAATGCATGCCTTAGACCCCCTACATTTATAACATGACAAATGACGTAAAATGACTGAAAACCGTGAATATTTCAACATACATAGGCAACAGGTGGAAATAAAAGACTAAAATAACTCTTTGTTGTGCTTTGTGCCTTGTTGACCATGCCCTGTGACTTGTACAAAATGCACTCAAAGATGTACGCTCTGTGTTCCTTATCGAAAGAGAAGTGACACATCAAAATGCCAAATTCATGAGTTAATGGAGTCAGTTAGCTTTGCATCTATCTTAGCGCCAGCATTTGAGCAGTATACCGTCTACTTATGACAAAACAATGGAGGACGGAATATTTGCATTTACATTTAGGCATTACATTACATTATATTACATTTATTTAGCAGACGGTTTTAGCCAAAGTGACGTACAAAGGTATATATCAAGGTCATTGGAACAACTACAAAACACAGGTTTGATAAAGTACAATACTCATTTTGTACAGTTATTCATAGCCAAGAACACAAAGTCCAGTTCACACAGTGAACATTATTCTGACCTAACCTATGCTAAGTCAAACTTGGGGCATTAAGCACTCACTCATATCCAGGTAAAATATATTGGTTTTAGTATACATTTTTATTTATAATACTGGATATTTACTGAATCAGTTGAAGTTTAGCGACTTGCTAACAGGTACAACGATATGGCCCCATCTAGAAAACAGACCCACGTTCTTCGAGTTACAAACCATTCTTCCGATATTACATTGCCAAACAGATTTACAATAAAAGGATATAGTATATATATATATATATATATATATATATATATAACGCAAAGACAATCTATAATGACCCCCCATATTTTGGTGAGATCTCGTCGCTCCTCCAATAGGACTCCTCCATTGAAAGTAAATAGCTGCATTACATCAATTGCCCCAGTGCAGTGATGGTGCTAGTTCGCTGCGTCAGTGTTGTCATTCAGATGGGACAATATACCACACTGGTTACTCTCTATGGTTATTAAGTATCCCTGTACACCAATTGGAAGAGCACAATTTTATCCTCAATGTATTGGTCAAATTATCATCCAGGCATTCTACATCTGGCTACCTAATCACCTCAGCATCTCATTGGCTAGGCTATTCCTTTCATTCCCTGGGTTTTTACAAAAAAAAAAAATGAAGCCTCAGGTCACCTGCCTGACTGCACAGGGGTTAAATAATAGCAGACATAATTATGACAGACATTAATTAAAAAATCTATTAATAGATTTTGGCACACCTACAAGGAAACCTTACAAAGGGAGAGTCATGTGGTTAGAGTTCCAGGTGAAAACGGACAGCAGTCATTGATAATGCTTTGGGAATGGAGAGCTTTGGCAACTTCAAAATGTTTAATTTAAATTAAAAATTTTTTAATGGAATGGACACGTAGTTCGCATCTCCTTTTAATGACCTGCATGCTTTGGCATTTTGCGAAGGGTTTGATTTTGTGCTTGCCCTTATGTATTTGAATATATTGGGGTAACACCCCCTCCCTGTCTCGAATCAAGTCATACAACATGTAGCACATTGCTTTCCCCAAAGCCGGTCAAAACAGAAACTGAAGGTCTGATCGTCCGTCTCGTTGCCATGGAAGCGGCTGTCAATCAGATGCTTGGCCGAGCAAGGCATTCCTGCCATTGTAGTAATTTTAGTTTAGTTTTTATTATGATGGAAGAAAAAAAGAAAAAAAACAACACAATTTTCTGTCAATGCTATACCGTTTCTAAATGTGTTTGTTTGTTTGGATCATGGTAAATAACTACATTGATGATCAATGATATTAAGACATATTTTTTACAGAATTTTGAAGGGACATCCCCCCCTGGATAACACTAGATTCAGATAACATCTGCGGACTACAATATGAAAGAGTGGGCATAATGTGATTAACTTACAAGAAAGATCCAGACCCTACGCAGAGACTAAATTACTATACTAGCTTTACTAAATGGTAACAATTAGCAATCTTGTTGAAAGGGTGTATAACAAAACAGTCCTTAAGACTTTAAGCACACTTTAAGCACATTGCCACACAGGCCACACAAAAGGATTAAGTACATGATCATCATATTGTGTTTGACATAGCTCTATTAATACACAACAACAACAAAAAAGTGCCACTCTGAACAAAGGGAGGAATTGCCAAAGTGTTGGCTGTTTTAATATGCAAACCATTCCACACACGCACACATGTGCATACCACGCGCTCTAGATTAGCTCTGCGTCAGTGAGTGTTGCACAACATTGGACGAACTACAATTTCCCTTGAGGCAAGAGGAAAAAAAATAATTCCCATCATGAATTACTGGGGGTTTATTTTTAACAACGAATTGTCAGAAGAAAAAAAAAAAAGAATTGCATACCTTCACTAGACTTCGCTGAACTGGTCCTTTGAGAATAAAGTTGTTGAACTCTCTGTTATAAAACATAATTTATTTTTTATAACAGAGAATTGTATAATTTTTCCAATTTTTTGAGTGTACAATGCATTTACTCATTGCCTACATTTAATGCCTCCTTTTTTTGCTCATCTTTGTCAAGGGTGCTCATACCTTTGAGGAGCACTGGGTGATATATAGGTTATTCCAGGATACAAAGACCTTCTCAACATGCAAATATGTTTTAGAGGTTAGGGTGTGTGAATTCTTTAAGTCCTTGCCATACCTCAGCTGGTTTCATGAGTGTTGTTTATTTCCTTGTAACAGTTCCAAGCCAACACCCTGACACAGGTGATCAAAGTGAATGCAGATGATTGTGACCATAGAGAAAAATATAAATAGATACATAAACAACAACAACAACAACGACAACAACAATAATAATAATAATAATAATAATACATGTTTCAATTTTCATTTCCTTGATTTGTGTATACTTGAAATAAGTAGTTATGGTAAAATGACAAACAACCAAATAAACCAAAGCATTCAAAAAAGCAGCACCTTCACAAAAACAGGGCAAATAACTTATCCTGACAATGAAAAAAACTTTTTGATTGATTAAGAAGCAGCATTATAATTATTGATATTATTGGTATTAATTTAAAAGACAATACCAGCCGCACAACTTAGATAACACAACTAAATGAATTATATATATAATGACCAATGACCATACATAAAATCCATGGTTTGGTCTAGATCCCTTAGTTCCAGTGAAGGCTACTCTTAATGTTAAAGCATACAACCACATTTGAGATGATTCTGTGCTTCCCCAGCAGTTTGGGGAAGTCCCTAAAACTTTTCTTAGCTGATTTTGTATGGCTGAATGCTATCCTGAAAATATCCTAATCTTGTCAAAATCCGATTGTTCTTTGGGTTCTGACATAAATAAATAAATAAATAAATAAATAAATAAATAAATAAATGAATAGAGAGAGAGAGCGAGAGAGAGAGAGAGAGAGAGAGAGAGAAATCAGGCTGGCACAGCACCCCATCAGAAGTCCCACACCAATCCCCTTAAAAAGGCGTTGTCTGCTCACTCATTTGTTGGGAATCCAACTAGCCTTGCGTTGTGCGTTGCCTTGCTATTTTTTCCACTATTTCCCTATAGTTGTTCCACTATTTTCCCCCCAGTGTTTTCTCGTGTCCTCCTGATTATTGTGACGCTACCGGGCTCTGATGCGCTAAATAAAGTATAGTCAACCCATTCAGTCTCTCCTGCCCTATAGTCTACTGTTCCTCAAATTGTTCTGGATTAATTTTAATTTATAAAAAAAAAAATGCCACGCAACAGCAAGTGCCGTGGTGATATCTTGATATTAGAAGAAAATACAACCGTTTCAATTTTTGGCCAAAGCAAACAATCAATTTCCCATGATGCCTTGCATTCTCTCTCTTATTTTGTCCAATGGCTCATCTAAGAACTGGTAACTTTTGTCCATTTTGACCCACAGATATTCCAGGCCACGCCTATCTTTGACACCAAAAGTGGCACTGATTGGCCCATAGGGGGCACTATAATAAGTCTAAGGCTCAGCCCGGTGTCCCGCTTCTCTGGACTAATCAAATAATTTAGCCTTTATGATCCGTTTTGTCCATTCCTTGTCATTCAGTGTAACCCGGTCAATTTCTGCCATGCAGCTATATTTATTCTTATTCTTATTCTTATTCTTATTCTTATTCTTATTCTTATTCTTATTCTTATTCTTATTCTTATTATTGTTTACCTCCTTGCTTCCTCTCCTTGCTTCCTTTTCCAGTATGAAAGGTCAAACGGGTCGAAACATTTGTGAAACAGACGGCTGGAATCACGCGTTATCAACGGGGTGCATTCAAATCGCAGTAAAATTTGCCCAGCTTCATGCAAATTCTGTGGTCCTTGAATTACACATTTAAACGAACTCACCTGGGCATCATATCATAACACTGTGTGTGATTTTGAAAGAGCTCCCAGCCAAGAGAATTTGCCATTCACTTTGTTATTTTGACATGTTTTTAATCATCATTTTTCTTTAAATACTGTAGATATGCAAATAACCTATTCACCGAACCATGGATTCAATATCTAAAATTATCTTCATATTACAATATATAGATTTCTCAGGTTAATGTGGTTGGCATGCTACTTTATTTGAGGATCATATAGTGCAGAGCCATAATTATCAATAGGTAAGGTATGTCCATTCCTTCATTTAACAAGAATCATCTCTAGCAAAACGAATGCTCAAAAAACAAATAAGATAAGGGCAATATGGCATCACTTGAATGAATGATAAGCATTTTCCATTTCAATAATTTAATCAGTGCCCTCCAAAAATATGGTAACAGTAAAGTAATATTTGTAATTTTGACTTGAGCTCAGAGGATAAATATGAGAAAAAGCCCTTACCAAAGCAAAGGAAAGCTAAAAGTGTGTAGAGAGGAAGGGACAGACCCTCATCCAAAGTATATAAGACAAATCAACATGACATCACAACAATAACCAACTTACTTCCAGGTGTATAATGCCTGGATTTTTGCCAGAGCCATAGTGCTGTGATGCTCTATGCATGACCAAGGTATGAGATCAAGAGAACAATTTTTACTTTGTAACAATTACATCTTCAGATAAAACTTCAAGCAGCAATTAAGGGAATTACACACATTGCATAGGTCACAAATGCATTTGCAAAAAATCGAAAAACTCCTGTTGCCCTTTCATATCCTCCCCCTGTATGTGAGGAGTGAGGTTTTTACATGTCTTGATAGATTGTGTAGGTCCCAGACCTGGGTCAAATACGTATTTGTTTTGGATTCAAATTATTTTCTGTGCCCTATTGCTCTTACCTGGTGTAATTGAGCCTGCCAATATGACCAAAAAGGCGAGGCTCTGAGCCCAGTACCGTGAGCAAGGGCAGTGGTAGGAGTATACCCGACCTATTTTGGTGTGGGGAGAAAACCGGAGTACCAGGGGAACACCCCACACGAACACGGGGAGAACGGGCAAACTCCACGCAGGGAGCAAGTCATAACTATGGGACACAAAGTCCTAACTTACGACTGCTTGTCTCATAATTATTACTTAGTGTTCCATATTTATGACTTAGCATATTTATGACTCAATTTAGCAATAAGAGGGCAAATGTTGATTGAATCCCAGCCAATGTGAAGTGGAACAGTTTATATGAGAAACACTCCTTAATTTTAGACGGAGTGACATTGTTGAGTGTGGCCTAGCATGCATTGTTAAAACTCATCAAGAGCCGCACAGTTTCTTGATGCTGGAGCTGCACCGGCGAATGGGTAGGCTACACAAATGCTTCTGCAATCAGGTGTGGTTGCATTATTTTATTATTATTCTGCTAGTTTCCCATTCATACCCAATCTCCTTTTTTATTCATTTACTTACTAATTTCTTATTATTTATTACCTGGGACATATGACTGATTGTACTGGTTCTCTGGCATAGCAGGAAATCACAAGATGAAGGCAACAAAGATCTACAAAAGAATGAGAAAAAACCACTGGTTGTGTGTTATGCACCTGCATACCATACAACACCCAAACAATTCCTCTCAGTTCCCAGATTCAAATCTACATGAGAGAGAGAGAGAGAGAGAGAGAGAGAGAGCGCGAGAGGAAATGCAAAGTTATACAAATACAGTAAAATGGCTGCTCTCCATGACTATTAATATTAGACATGGTCGCAGGGAAGAAGACACGTTTATCTGACTCCATTAACCTGTAATGTGGATGTTTGTGTGATTATGGATTTGCATATACGTGTATTGACTGGGGTGTGCTAAGGCTTGTACCCCGGAGGGCAAGACTATCTACCGGATTAATCTATTTGTTCACTGACGTTAAGACCGTCTACCCGAGCAGGTAAAGGTGCTACTCATCTGGGAATCTTGCAAATAATGTTTCTGAACCATGAAAAAGCAACTTTAACCAGAAAAATATGTTTTTCCGGGTACTGAATCTAAGATCTATCCCAGGGAGCCTTAACTAAGGTTACTCCATCTGGTTAGTGTAAATATCCCAGACTATGACCCCTCTATTATTTATATAAAATAACAATAGGCTTTATCTGGACACTGACTCAAACAGCTATCTTGGAGCAGCTGCACTTCCAGCTGGTGAACCTATGCCCTGGAGGGAACCCGATTACAGTGTTACCCCAGAACTGCATATGATCAATACATTGACTGGTCCTCGCAGAGATGTACCCCTGTGTCAGTGTATAGGAGACACTTTGTTGCTCTGGTCACCAACTGTGAACACATTACCTCTGTGAGCTCTTGAACAACAAACAATGTTTTGACATAGGTACTTGACCAAACTTAAGTGTGGGTATTTTTTCCTTCATCTTTTATTTATTTATTTTGTTTGGCACGGTATTTGAGTTTTGCATGCCAGACAACCTGTCCAACAACATCACAGAGAACAGTTATGGAATTGGTCCAAGAAAATAAAACCAGTGAATTCCACTATGCAGTCGTGGAGTAAGAAAATAAAACTGAAGTTCTTGCAGTGCATATTTTGCCTGTTTAGGCCCAGCAGAAAAAAGTGCGTTGGATAACAAAAACATGTTGTAGTGTAAAGATTTTGTTTTTTATTTTTTTTTTTTTATTGAATGTCCCTTTGCCCTGTGATAGATTGGTGGCCTGTCCAGTGTGTATTCCTGCCTCTTTCCCAATGAACGCTGCCATAGGCTCCAGTGCCACCCCCAGGTGGTGCTGCTAACAGGACGAATGATTATGCAGCTTATTCGTGTTTTTCAGCTTGTGGATCATCCGGCAGTTAAAATATCGGTGTGTCTATTTGCACCCGGGTGAGAATAGTCACACGGCAGCTATTTGGCTATTTACACACAGCCCCCTCACCCCCCACCCCTCGGCTCCACAAAGCCCAACAAGCTGTGGCTCTGGCCACTTACCGGTTGTGTTAACAAGTTTGTAAGTCCCGGTTCTGAAGCACAGCATGCTACGACTTGGGATCGGAGTTAATGTGAGTCCATGTGGTGGTCCCTGATGCCCGCTACTGGGTGGCAGAGACTGTCAGACTTGGTCCGGCCTCATGGAAACACCCCCTCACCTTTGTCCCTTACGCGGTGCAGCAGATCAGGACTCTGATGCTGTTTCTAAAATATACATACAGTACATTTACACATACAGTATTTAATGTGTGCCCGGGTGCAAATAGCATTGTTGGCTACGGACACCTGGGTGCTGGTCTCTACCATGCTATATACACCCGGGTGTAAATAGCCACATTGGCTATATTCCACCCCGGGTGCAAACAGCATTGTTGGCTACGGGCACCTGGGTGCTTGTCTCTGCCATGCTATATACACCCGGGTGTAAATAGCCACATTGGCTATTCCACCCGGGTGCAAATAGCATTGTTGGCTACGGACACCTGGGTGCTAATAGCATCTGCCTTAAAATATACAATACAAGCAAATAGAGGTATTTGTCTGGTACTGTCTATGCATTTTAAAAGCTGCTGAGGTCACTTCCCCGTGCTGCTGATGAGCGTTTCTAGACTAATTCCTCAGAACCTTACAATCCAATTTGAAACCTGCTGTCAACACGATTGCAGTCCCTATGATTGAAGATGCTTCACATTGGCTAAAATGCTTGATAAAAACATCACGTAACAGAAAGTTACGGTCTGTAAAGTTGATATTTTTTGAAGGCACTTCATACATATAGTCTGCATTGTATCCTTTTGTGGAATATTGCATTTCTTATTTATAATTTATCAATTATTTATAACTGCAGTGCATTCTAATATGTTCATTTTTTTGTGTCTGAGAAAAAAAGGTATTATAGGTATTTTTCTACCTATAAGATTCTACCTTGTTAAAATTTAACTTCTTCATGTACTCACAGCACAAAGTTTAGTTCAATGAATGTATTCACTATATGATGATTTTTTGTTCTGGCCCTTATTTACTTACTTATTTACTTATTTACTAGAATTAATTTTTTAAATAAAATATTTCGTTCAAGTGATGTACACAAAGTGTGCACATAGGCCCTTTGTGTTATGTAGATTATTTTCTGATGGGTTGGTGTTTTCTTGCATGTTTTAGTAAAGTTAATTATTGCTTAATGTGGTGGAAACTCAATAGACTTGCAAGTAAATAAGGGCCAGAACAAAAAATCATTGCCAACTACAAAACTACTGCAATAAATTGTTTGTTAAAATTTATGTGTTCTGCCTTCACTTTCAAAAATATGAATATTTGCCAATGATCTCCATTCCCAAAGCATTATCGAAGGCTGCAGTGCATTTTCACCGGGAACTCCATCCACACGACTTCTTTACACGTGAACAGCTTCATTGTGGCTGTGTCAAAATGTTTAAATAGTTTTATAATATACATTTTATAAATATCATTTAATAAATATGTGATTTATTTATTTATGTCTGTCAAGATTTAACCTTTATGTAGCCTGAATCTGGGAGGTAATCTGAGATTCCGTTTCTCTTATATAGTCAAAAACAAGCAATGAAAAGGAAATGCCTAGGCAACCAGGCATTGGCAATGTTGGGAATGATTAAGGAGCCAGATGTAGAATGCTGGGATGAGGACATGACCAGTGCATTAGGGATAAAATTTTACTCTGTCAAAATGAGTGTGCAGGAATATGTAATAGCCACAGTGCATCACGCATTTGGCATATTGTCTAATCTGAAAAACACCACTGCCACTCAAGACTATCCCCATCGCTGCACTGGGGCAATGGAAATTTACTTCCAATGGAGGGGTCCAATGGGAGGATGTCCAGATCTCACCAAAACATGGGGGGCCATTATAATTTGTCATTGTGATTTATGTTTTCCTCCTTCCTAAAGGGGGAAGCTAGCCTGTCATACACATGGACGTTAAAATTAAAATATTTCTATGAACCCCCCTCAGATTTGCTTCAGGTGACCTCGCAACATCAAAGATGGCATCGTAAAAAACGTTATGTCTCCGACAATGGCCGACGCATTGGCTGTCAAATCTTCCCTCTGGTTTTTATCGATGTGGCCACTGCACACATTGTTCTAAGTCACAAAATACCAGCACAAAATATTTTGTGAATAAAATGACCATTAAATGACCTCTATGTATAAGCTATATGTATACGCTATACATTTCATAGGTGATGACAGTCAAGTGCCTTTAGTTCTCTAAAAGAAACAGCCACACATAAATTTATCTGAATAACATTTATTTAAATAAATATGTTGAGCAATCGCATATCACATCATTCACGTTTTTCAAATTAGTTCAAAGATACAGTATGTAACAAGCTAAGAACACAAGGACAGTTTAGACTTATCATGAGGTAAGAAGAAATACATTACAAAGGAGCAGTTTTTTTTTTGTATGTTTGGCTTCCAAGTTTAAAAGCTCTTTTCGTTGTAGTAGAAGTGATGATCATAACGAGCAAGCTGAATGTTAGTCTAGAGAGGCACTCTTCCAGAAATCAAATTAGCCTCATAGAGTAGCACCAAGGGTCCAAAATCATAAAGGCTGGTATTTCTCTGGCTAAAAATGAGGCAGCTTCGTGTCTGTTGACAGAGAGTAAATGACCAGAATAAGAGGAAACAGAAAAGTGATGACTTCTTGGGGTTTGTTTGTTGCCATGGCACCGCTTGTTGTAGCGCTGATAGTTGTTGTTGTTGTGGGAGTGTTCGGATTTTCTGTTTTAAGACAAAAGTAGAACAATGAGTGTTTTTGTGCGAAAACAAATAAATATCAAAGACAGGTTGCATTACTAAAGAAAATGATGAAAACATGCATTTGATAAATTAATGTCTGCAGTAACAGCCATGTGCCACCTCTAACCCAATAGTCGAAAGATGTAAGTACTACTCAGAGAGGTGATGGATATTATTATTATTATTATTATTAGTAGTAGTAGTATATGAATATATCATATATATCATGATTTTGTGTGATCAGCCCAGAGATTAAGTTTAATGTGCAAGGCAATACTATTAGCAAAAACACAAAAATGTATCAACATTAAATATATTATTAATAATAATAATAATAATAATACTCCAGAACAATTCCAAGTTTGCTTATTTGACACTGCATAGAAGAGGGGCAAACGAGTATGATTGAGTGAAAAGTGAAGGACTAACCGGCATTAATGCTGCCTGGAACAGCATCTAGATTGGCGGTTGAATTATTAATGGACTGCCTGAGGACTGTTGCTGCCTGGTCAGCGTTTGGAACAACAGTTTTGTTCTGGAAGATCAGATTTGTCTCCACCTGTACAGTATCTGCGCGGGGGAAAGAAGATCCACGGCTGTTCATGTGAAGGGAGGGGGGAGAGAGAGGGAGGGAGAGGGAGAGAGGGAGAGAGAAAGAGTGGTGGTGAGGGAAAGACAAAGAGAAAAGGGGGACGAAAGGAAAGAGCAGAAGGAAGGGAAAGAGAAAGTTAGGCAGGTTAGACGAGAAATGTTTTCCTATAAAGCACCATGCTCGCATGGTCCTTCTAGCACCACAATCTCAAAGCAACTCAGTAGAAAATGCGGGAACAGCATGAATATCAATATCTCATTCTGGGGCAGTAACTGCAGCAGTAACCCACATGAATGTATCATGAAGCATCTGGGCCCTGTGCAAATGCAGTCTCTGTGGGCCTCCTTCCCAAAACAAGCATTCTAGTCCAGACCCCCCCACCCCCAACCAGCTCCACAAACTTCAACTCCCCTGGTAACCCATCATCACGGTAATGGCTGTATTCACTCTTACCTGAAACGTGCAACATTACTCCGGCGGTATCTTCGCCCAAAGGCATTCCCGTACACACGATTCAACTGTGTAAAAAAAAAAAAAAAAAGGTCAGAACATATACATGCATGCAGTTTAGGAAAAGTAACAGCCATAAAATATGTTTTAAGTATAGAATAATTAAGTAAATGCAATGAAAACACAAGATATCATTAAATGGTGGATAGCATGAGCATTCTGGGTGTCAAACCACGCGTAGTAGCAGGAAAAATCTCACCCAAAACATGTAACACATCCACAAAAAGAAGTGGCAAAGTTAAGGGCAAATGTCTATTGAATCCAAGGGCTCCCCTGCATTTAGTCAAATGCATTTAGTCATGTGACCACTATAATGGATGATGTAATTGAATCAAACCAAAACAAACCTTCCCGAATTTATCTGGCACCAAATTTATCTGGCACACAGTGTTAAGTAACTTGAGCCTGATAAAGCAACTTAAAATGACTTTTCACTCAGTGATTAATATCATTGTTTCTGCATCTTATTACATATGGCCAAGTGACTTTGGTGAGATCCAAGCATTCATTACAAAACAATGAATTTGAGATCTTAAATAGGGAATTACATCTTTCTCTTTTGCAAGTAGGATCTCTTGAATTATTTGATCTACGATTCATACTGAATATTTATCAGATATTTCCACTTGTTGTAGTGCTATTCATTTCTTGAATGTGGTTTCACGTATTAGACAGGGGAAGTGGAACCTGTACGTCTCTTTTAAGAATACAGTCATTTAGCCCAGACACAAATCTGAATTCTGACTTAAAGGAGACAAAATTCTGACGAGTGGTGACAGATTACCTCCGTGGTTACATTCTGTGATAGCTGCTTGAATTCATTGGAGCTCTGGTTTGCCAATGGTTCTGTAAAGGTTCTAAACAGCCTGAAATTCAGGGTTAGGACGCCCTCATCTCCTGATGGTGGATTTGTGGAGGCTGAGGTAGATGGAACCGTGGCTGGTGGCACTGGTGGTGATGTTGGACGTGCAGTAGGTGCCCTGGTGCTAGTGGTTTGAGCTATGGTCGAGAGAGAGAATGCATACATTTTAAGGCGGTGCCATCATCAGATCTACAACCGTGACTTTTCTATGCTCCAGCAGTATTTACTGAATAAAATTTCAAAAAGCTACAAGTGAATTTTCCTTTCTTAAAAGTGAGTACAGCCTGTGAGGGCAAAGGAAGGAGGAGGAGAGGGGTTTATGGAAAATTCCACTGGAAAACTCAAAATGCAGAGAAGGAGAAATTAAGAATATCTCACATTTCCAAATGAGAGATATTCTAATATTCTAATAGAGATAATTTACTATAGATATATATATACTATAATAACATTCTCTGCATGATTAGCTTGTGCATCTTCCATTTGTCATTTGATCATTAAGGGGTAAATTAAAAGACTGATTGCTGTTAATACAACATCATATTGCTTGACTTGTCACATACCGGTACCAGTGGCTGGAACAGTGGGGGCTGCAGTTGCAGTAGTGGCTACAATTGCAGTGGGAGCTGCAGTTGCAGTGGGGGCTGCAGTTGCAGTAGGGGCTGCAGTTGCAGTGGGGGCTGCAGTTGCAGTAGGGGCTGCAGTTGCAGTAGGGGCTCCAGTTGTCGGGGCTGCAGTTGCAGTGGGGGCTGCAGTTGTCGGGGCTGCAGTTGCAGTAGGGGCTCCAGTTGTCGGGGCTGCAGTTGCAGTAGGGGCTGCAGTTGTTGGGGCTGCAGTTGCAGTGGGGGCTGCAGTTGCAGTAGGGGCTGCAGTTGCAGTGGGGGCTGCAGTTGCAGTAGGGGCTGCAGTTGCAGTAGGGGCTCCAGTTGTCGGGGCTGCAGTTGCAGTAGGGGCTCAGTTGCGTGGGGCTGCAGTTGCAGTGGGAGCTGCAGTTGCAGTGGGGGCTGCAGTTGCAGTAGGGGCTGCAGTTGCAGTGGGGCTGCAGTTGCAGTAGGGCTGCAGTTGCAGTAGGGGCTCAGTTGTAGGCTGCAGTTGCGTGGGGCTGCAGTTGCAGTAGGGCTGCAGTTGTTGGGGCTGCAGTTGCAGTGGGGCTGCAGTTGTGGGGCTGCAGTTGCAGTAGGGGCTCCAGTTGTCGGGGCTGCAGTTGCAGTAGGGGCTGCAGTTGTTGGGGCTGCAGTTGCAGTGGGGGCTGCAGTTGTCGGGGCTGCAGTTGCAGTAGGGGCTGCAGTTGTTGGGGCTGCAGTTGCAGTAGGGGCTGCAGTTGTTGGGGCTGCAGTTGCAGTGGGGGCTGCAGTTGTCGGGGCTGCAGTTGCAGTGGGGGCTGCAGTTGTCGAGGCTGCAGTTGCAGTGGGTGCTGCAGTTGTTGTAGGGGCTGCAGTAGTTGCGGCTAGAGTTGTTGTTGGAGCTACAGTTGTCGGGGCTGCAGTTGTTGCAGCTACAGTTTTTGTTGGAGCTGCTGTTGTTGGGGCTGCAGTTGTAGTGGGGGCTGCAGTTGTAGTTTTGGCCACAGTTGTTGTTGGAGCTACAGTTGTTGGAGCTACTGTTGTTGCGGCTACAGTTGTTGTTGGAGCTGCTGTTGTCAGGGCTACAGTTGTAGTTGCGGCCACAGTTGTTGGAGCTACTGTTGTTGGGGCTACAGTTGTTGGAGGTGCAGTTGTAGTGGGGGCTGCAGCTTTAGTTGTGGCCACAGTTGTTGTTGGAGCTACTGTTGTTGTGGCTACAGTTGTTGTTGGAGCTGCTGTTGTCGGGGCTGCAGTTGTAGTTGCGGCCACAGTTGTTGGAGCTACTGTTGTTGGGGCTACAGTTGTTGGAGGTGCAGTTGTGGTGGGAGCTACAGTTGTAGCAGAAGCTGCTGTTGGAAGAGTAAAAAAATATTTTCATTATTTATTAACATTATAATTTACTATAAAGAAAAATCTTATTATCACCATTCACTATTTATGTGCTATATATGGATTTACCAATTCACTTACCAATTAAAAGGAACAATAGAATCAGGTTTCGTCCTTTCATCTTAAATTTATCTTTTGAAATTGATACAGCGAATCTAAAAAATAAAAAAAAAACAATTAGTCAATGTAGTCATCAATATAAGCATCATTTCAGAGATAAGAACTAATGTTATCAGTTCAAGAAAACAAGAAATAAACTAAATGAATAGGAAATTCAAACAACTGACATTCAGCTCAATTAATTGTTTAGATCATTTAAATCATTCTTATGTTTCATTTCACAATTAGGTTGGAAGAAAACTAAATTATAATTATGAAATAACTGAAAACAATTTGAAAAAAGTTCAATTATGGGAGCCGGTCATTAAACCTATTGAAGATGTAGTTTTACCTGCAATCTAGAACCATGTACAGGGCTGTGTCATTCAGCTATGGTTTCTGCAGTCACTTAATTCTTAATTTAATCCTAGTGAACTAGTCTATACACGAATGACTCCGTGTGGAAAATGACTCAGCCTCAAGAGAATCAGCCGCAAACTGGATTTTAAAACTGCTAAAGGGCCCCTCATTCTGATGACAGAACTCTACATCAAGGAGCTTCTCCAATCCACTTCAAGAATCAGTTTTAAAAGAACCTGAACAAAGTACTTCTCGATATCTAGCTTCTGCTTAGCCTGGAGACACCAAGTCTTTTGTGAGGCTAACAAAAAGGTCTGTGAAAAAGATATTTCTACAAGTGTAGCTTCTTATCAGTCATAGAATGAACACTAATAAGCAATAAACATTTTTTTCAGACTAGCCAAATGTATATGTGTTCCAATATTTTTTTCCTTTTTTTCTCACAATGTTTCACAATGGTGAAACTTTTTTTTTTTTTTTTTTTTAATAGAAATTTGAGTGACAAAGCCTTTCAGTTTTTATTTTTAGCAACCCAACCTGCACAGAATAAGATCTTCAAGAAAGACAAACTGAGCTGGGATAATTATAACAGCTTGTGGTGAAGCTACTCCCTGGAAAAGTAGTCTGTCCCCTCTGTAGCATATAGAATGCTCAAAAAACAGCAGTGGGAAAAATGGCTTCACTTCGATGAAGAATAACCATTTCTCATTTCAAGCATTAACATCCTGTCAAATGGTTAGTCCTGAAAACTTCTACTTTATGGAATCACTCAGTATATCCACGGAAAAATACTCAAACTTCTGACAGGTGTTGAATGACAAGAGCAGAAGAGAGAAACAAGTGTGATGACTACTCAATAAACAAATATTTTTAATATATATAAACAGAATCAGGTCCATAAATATTTGGACATTGACAAAATTATTGTTATTTTAACTGTCTACCACAGCATATTGGAGCTGAAATTAAATGATAATATGAGCTCAAAGTGCAGATCTTCAACTTTAATCTGAAGGTATTTACATCCAAATCGGATGAACGGTGTAGGAATTACAGCACTTTTTATATGTGACCCCCCCCCCCACTTTTTAAGGGACCAAAGGTAATTGGACAATTGGCTGCTCAGCTGTTCCATGGCCAGGTGTGTGTTATTCCCTCATTATTTCATTTACAAGTAAGCAGATAAAAGGTCTAGAATTGATTTCAAGTGTGGCATTTGCATTTGGAATCAGTTGCTGTTAACTCTCAATATAAAGTCCAAAGAGCTGTCACTGTCGGTGAAGCAAGCCATCATTAGGCTGAAAAAAACAAAAAACCCATCAGAGAGATAGCAAAAACATTAGGTGTGGCCAAATCAACTATTTGGTACATTCTTAAAAAGAATGGTTAGCTCAGGAACACCAAAAGGCCCAGAATGGACAATGACCTGAAGCATACTGCAAAAGCAACCAAAGACTATTTTAAGGCGAAGAAGTGGAATGTTCTACAATGGCCAAGTCAATCACCTGACATGAATCCAATTGAGCATGCATTTCACTTGCTGAAGGCAAAACTGAAGAACAAGCAGGAGCAGGACTAGAGGTCTGGCAGAGCATCAACAGGGAAGAAACCCAGCGCCTCGTGATGAGTATGGGTTCAAGACTTCAGGCAGTCAACCAAGTATTCAAAATGACAATTTAATTTATGATTATTTTAGTTTGTCCAATTACTTTTGCGTCCCTAAAACTGGGGAGGGGGGGGGGGGCTATGTATAAAAATGGTTAATTATTCTTATACATTGTTCATATATTTCAATAGTTCAATATTTTTGACAAAACCTTTAAATTAAAGCTGGAAGTCTACACTTAAATCACATCTTGATTGTTTCATTTAAAATCCATTGTGGTGGCATACAGAGCCAAAATGATGAAAATGGTGTCACTGTGCAAATACTCATGGACCTGATTAGGGCTGTCAAATTAACACATTCATTTCAATTAATTAATTAATTATAAAACAACGCGTTAAAAAAATAACGCAAATTAACGCATATAATATTATTTAATGTTCATGTTAATTAATTGATGTACCGATGTTACTGTAAGTTGCTGCGTGTTGAATAACACTACCTATATTGCCAAATAACCCAACCGTCGCATTTTGACACTCTGTCAAACCGACCCTTCAGCTGCAGTGGTCAGTGTGGCTCTGAGGCTCTGAGAGGAGTGCCAATTTCTAAACGACAAGAGAGCACTCAGGGTGCCACTGACACCACCGGAGTGAATTTACGAACACACCCTCACTGTATGTTGCACAAGTCCAACCGATGGTGCGTTAGTTGCGCATGTAAATAGTATGTTAAATAGTTAAACAAGCACGAAACCGTGCAAATCCACAGCGCACCTGTACAAAGTGTCATGAGTAAAACTTGGCTAACTCTATAGCTAGCTAGCTATGGCATGTCCTCACCTCTGTAATGGTATTTGTTGTCCATACATCTGTATTGGTTGCACGCCCTAAGTAGGTTAGCTAAAGTAGGCGAAACGCTAACATGTTAGGGTTTGCTAAAGTAACGTTAGGTGATAAAGTTGTGCTTAAAAATCTTGTGCCGTTCGAAGTGGTGATTTTGTGAGATGCACCTGCCTCCTACTAAATGAAGCACCAACTGCGCATGTGTCCCACCAAACATCCCTCTCAGGTCATCCGTGAGTGAATGAGTGAGTGACCACATGCATAGCAAAAGACTGTTATGGCCACATTGGTGCTTAAGTGATAAGCTTATGTTAACAATTGAAAAAAACTGTTATGGCCACATTTTAGGCTAAGTGATAGGCTTATGTTCAATGATAAAAAGACATGTATTTGGAAAAATGAATGGAAATAAAACAATTTATTGATTTCTAATGCCCTTTTTGATATGTCTATTCAATGCTTTACTCATATGCCACAATAATTTAATGTTTTTGAGTTGAAATATCTTCATTTGGGGGCTTTTCCAAGAAAATATTGATATATGCGATTAATTCTATTAATTAATTAGCATATCATGCAATTAATTTGATTAAAAATTTTCATCGATTGACAGCACTAATATATATATGTGTATATATATATATATATATATATATATATATATGTGTGTGTGTGTGTGTGCATGTATATTCACACTTACCTTGTCCTGAGATCCCTTTGAGGCATATAAATAAGTATATTAATATAGTCGCTTGCGTTCTATCTGGTTTTCAACTGAAATGATGGTGAAGCTGAAGCTTTTACTCTCTTTGTGTTGATGTTCCTCTAAAACTCCCTCTGTGCTTGTGAAATACATGCCTCAGTCCTTCCATACTTATAACATGACAGAATGACGTCAAATGGCAGAAAACCTAAATATGTTGACACACATTGGCAAATGGGAAAAAGACAAAAATAGACCGGGTCTCATGAATAATCTTTCCTTGTTGATTTTGCTTGCCACACCCTGTGACTTACAGAAAATGCTTTGTTCTCTTTACCCGGCAGCTGTGCTCTCCGATGCTGCCTTGCCGGAAGATAAGTGACACACCAAAATGCCAAAATTCTTGATCTGAGGGAGATAAACAGTTACCTGTGAATCTGTCTCAGGCCTAGCATTTGAGCCTCATACCCACTGTTATAAACTGGCTCAGGCTTGCAACGAAAGGGAGACACAGGCACAATTGAAGGAATAACAAAATAGATATTTATTAAAGAATATGCTAACTAAGTACAAAAGAGTATCAGTATGTAAGCAGTTCATGGATGAGAGTGTATGTGCAGCATGAATGTTGTAAGGTGTAAAACAAAGAAAGGCTTCCAAACAAAAGAACAACCAGGTGGAGAGAGGAAAAAAAACTGGACGGAGGCATAGAACTTTAATGCCTGATACACACCGGGCCCAGGTGTGCCCCATTTCCACTGATGACCCTCCCCAGCTCCGCCCTGCCAGCTCTGCCCACCAATCCTGCAACATAGAGACAAGGAACCAACAACACGCAACGCAAGCAGTGTGGGGGAGGGTCGTCACACCCACTACCTATGATAAAATAGTTTATAAAGCTGAAGATTTACAGAATCAGTGCAAGTTCAGCAACTTGATAACAGGTACAGTGACAGGGCCTCACCTTGAAATCAAACCTGCATTTGAGTTACAACCCCCCTACAAGGAAGGAGTAACAATTTATAACACACGGACCATCTATAATGACCCCCATATTTTGGTAAGATGTTGGCACTCCTCCATTTTGACTAAGTAAATTATTACATTGTGCTACATCCATTAATATGCCAAATTTGTGGCTCATTGTGGCTCTTAAATACCCCTACACACTTATTTGGACAGAGTAGAATTTTATCCCTAAAGCACTGGTCATATCCTTATCCTAGCACTCTACATCTGGCTACCTAATCGTCACTAGCATCTAATTGCCTGGAAATTCCTTTCGTTCTCTGGGTTTTGACTTTAAAAGAAAACTTGAGTCTTGGTTTACCTCCCGGGCTGCATACGGAATAAATCATGACAGATATATATAAATAAATAAAGTTTTCTTTTAAAAAATCCACTGGTCTATACATTGTCTATTTATTTGGTCTTTTGAGAATAAAGCTGAACTCTCTGTTATAAAAGAATGCAATTTTTTTCCCATTTGATTGAGTGTACAATATTGCTCTTTGCCTATGTTGGTCATTTAATGCAGCTGTTTTTTCTCACCTTTATCAAGGGTGCCAGTAAACTTGGGGAACATTGGGTAATTTATTCCAGGGTATTAAAAGTTTTCACACCCTGCACGTACATTTTGGGGTGTGTGAATTCTTCATGTCATCGTCATTACCTAGCCGGTTATATGAGAGTGCTGTTTTCTTCCTTGTCACAGTTCCAGGCCAACGCCCTTACTCATGTGATGTTAAAACTGCCCCTCCATGGTTGAAAAAGCGTCGCTAAAGCATTGATGGCGAAAACGAGAGGAAGTGCCCTATTGGCTGCCGTTCACATGGGAAAAAAATGATTGAGTGCCCTCTAGGGTGCCCCTTCATGCAATAGATTATGATGATGTGCCCTCGAGAGAAAGAAAATTAGATTACGTGTCTTAATGAGTGCCCTTCTAGTGGAGAAAACGTGATGCAGTGCCCTGTAAGGCACCCTCACAATGGTCTAAACTTGACGTTCCCTATGGGTGCCCTTCCAATGGAAAAGTGTTCCATTATGAAGTGCCCTCTATGCCGCCCCTACATGACAGTGTCCCAAAGGTGTGTCCTTTCCAGTAGAGAAAATGGGATCCAGTGCTGTAAAGGGTACTCCTACAGGTGAGAAAACATCATGAAGTGCCCAATTAGGTCCTCCTCTAATGGAGAAGTACCCCTCCAGTGGATAAAATGTTATGCAGTGCTGTAAAGGGTGTCCCTACATGCGTGAGAATGTGGGGAAGTTTCCTAATGTATGCCCTTACAATGGAATAAACTTGGGGTTCCCTACAGGTGCCTTTCTGATGAAAAAAAACTCATGAAGTGCCCTCTTAGATGCCCTTCCAAGTGAGAAACCACGATGCATCATAGCTTTTTGTGCGCTGGTGGGGCCCCATGTTGTGCAGTAGCTGCCCTTTTTGTTTTTTCGCCCCTGCCCTTCAACAGCCTGAGTCTGCCACTGATTTCGGTGTCACCCCCCTCTGATGATGTCACCCGGTGCGGTCCGCACCCCCTTAGTGACGCCTCTGAATAAGTGTTCTCTTCTTCAACATGTCCATGTCTTTAAAAAGTGTTACCTAAGTGCTTAGTTTGTATTCAAAATTCAAACATTTGCTTTTGCAGTATAGACCAAACATTGCATAACTGAAACCCCCAAAAATAAAAGGTCATTACAATGGTTTGATTTTTATCATTTATTTACAGATGAACTCCCACTGAAGCAATTACCCTTTGAGGCAGAACCTGGCACCTTGCTAATGCACCTTAAAATAATGAAAATAATTATTAAAAAATATTATAAGTGATAAAAATATTATTGTAATTAAAATCCTATAATATTATACAACTGTAGAATTGAAGAAAATGCAATTACCAATTATTTTACACAAACATGTCAGCACTCAAATGTGCGTAAGTGTGCTCTTGAGTGTGCATAGGTTCTGTTCTTACCTAAGAACAAATCCCAAATAAGAAAACATTGGTGAATGTCAGAATCTTCATGAAAACTGCGTAAGTGGGTTTTAAGAAGAAAATTCTTCTTAAGAACGGTTGGTGAATAAGGCCCATTGTCCACCAACAAAAATTATTTTCAGTGTGAATAAATGACCATTAAATGACCTCCATGTATAAGCTATACATTTCACAGGTGATGACAGTCAAGTGCCTTTAGTTCTCCAAACGAAACAGTCACACATACATTTATCATAATAACTTTATCTACATAACATCTGTTTTAATAAATATGTTAAGCAATCGCATATTACATCATTCACATTTTTCAAATTAGTTCAAAGGTACAGTATGTAACAATCTGAAAACACAAGGACTGTTTAAACTTATGATGAGGTAAGGAAAGACATTACAAAAAATGGGTGAAGGAGCAGTTTAATTTGTATATCCATCTGGCTTCCAAGTTTGAAAGCTCTTTTCCTTGTAGTACAAGTGATGATCATAACGAGCAAGCTGAATGTTAATCTAGAGAGGCACTCTTCCAGAAATCAAATTAGCCATCACAGAGTAGCACCAAGGGTACAAAATCATAAAGGCTCGTATTTCTCTGGCTAAAAATGAGGCAGCTTCATGTCTGTTGACAGAGAGTAAATGACCAGAATAAGAGGAAACAGAAAAGTGACGACTTCCTGGGGTTTGTTTGTTGCCATGGCACCGCTTGTTGTAGCGCTGATAGTTGTTGTTGTGGTAGTGTTCGGATTTTCTGTTTTAAGACAAAAGTAGAACAATGAGTGTTTTTGTGCGAAAACAAATAAATATCAAAGACAGGTTGCATTACTAAAGAAAATTATGAAAACATGCATTTGATAAATCAATGTCTGCAGTAACAGTCATGTGCCACCTCTAACCCAATAGTCGAAAGATGTAAATACTACTTAGAGAGGTGATGGATATTATTATTAGGGGTCCGAGCAGCGAAGCTTCTGGAACCCCATCGTATCTGTTAGGATTATTTTTATTATTCTTATTTTTCTCCGTGTCTGAGGCTCAGCAACCATAAGTCCTAGACCAACCAAATTTTGTGGGTGGGTTCCTATGGCCCCCCCACTACTCAGGCACTAAAAATCACCTAGGTTGGCCAGATAGTGGTGCTATAACAAAGGCTCATGCGTAAAAGGCCATAACTCCCACACCTGAAGTCAGAACCACACAAAACTTCATCGACCTATGCATCTGAATGTGCTCTACAACTTTGCTATTGGGGCCACCTATGTCTGCCATATTGTTTTCCCGCCATTTAGATTTTTTCTAAGTGTTACGACATGCCATCTAAGTGTTACGACATAGTAAATGCCTTTACGGCAAGCGGCTAGGAGACATCCATGACGACGCAACTAAGTAATCCGATGCCATCAGGTCTAGTTTGAAAAACAGGTTTTTTTACAGGGCTTTTTCTATTTTGGCCCAATCAGCAACAAATCGGATAAAGAGCCTCAGGGGAACAACCTGCATAAACGCAACATAAATGGGCCCAATCGGATAAACGGTATGGCCGCTGTCAACTGACGAACTTCTTGAACTTCGACGAAGCGCGTCTTTTATTATAAAATTGGCCGTAAGTCATCAATATTTTATACAATCATCATGATATTCAGCAGATATGTTGGGTGAAGACATCTGATGATGAGGAAAAAACCATTTTAAAATGGTTGAATGTGCAAAGCAATGGTACTGGCAAAAACACAAAAATGGATCAACATTAAATATATAAATAATATTAATAAGTATGATGTTACTTCAGTGAACAGTGACGAACTAACCTGCATTAATGCTGCCTGGAACAGCGTCTAGAAAGGTGGTTGAATTATTAATAGCCTGCCTGAGGACTGTTGCTGCCTGGGTAGCGTTTGGAACAACAGTTTCGTTCTGGAAGATCAGGTTTGTCTCCACCTGTACAGTATCTGCTCGGGGGAAAGAAGGTCCACGGCTGTTCATGTGATGGCGGGGGGGGGGGGGGGGGGGGGGGGGGGAGAGAGAGAGGGAGAGAGAAAAGGGAATGAAATGAATGAGCAGAAGGAAGTGAAAAAGATGGCAGGTTAGACAAGAAACAAAAGCGACTCAGTATAAAATGCGGGAACAGCATGAATATCCATATCGCATTCTGGGGCAGTAACTGTAGCAGTGACCTGCAGGATAGCATGTAGCAACTGGGCCCTGTACAAATGCAGTCTCTGTGGGCCTCCTTCCCAAAACAAGCATTCTAGTCCAGACCCCCCCACCCCCAACCAGCTCCACAAATTTCAACTCCCCTGGTAACCCATCATCACGGTAATGACTGTATTCACTCTTACCTGAAACTTGCGACATTACTCCGGCGGTATCTTCGCCCAAAGGCATTCCCGTACACACGATTCAACTGTGTAAAAAAAAAAAAAAAAAAGGTCAGAACATATACATGCATGCAGTTTAGGAAAAGTAACAGCCATAAAATATGTTTTAAGTATAGAATAATTAAGTAAATGCAATGAAAACACAAGATATCATTCAATGGTGGATAGTATGAGAATTCTGGGTGTCAAACCACGCGTAGTAGCAGGAAAAATCTCACCCAAAACATGTAACACATCCACAAAAAGAAGTGGCAAAGTTAAGGGCAACTGTCTATTGAATCTAAGGGCTCCCCTGCATTTAGTCAAATGCATTTAGTCATGTGACCACTACAATGGATGATGTAATTGAATCAAACCAAAACAAACCTTCCCGAATTTATCTGGCACCAAATTACAATGTTAAGTAACTTGGGCCTAATAAAGCAACTTAAAATGACTTTTCACTCAGTGATTAATATCATTGTTTCTGCATCTTATTACATATGGCCAAGTGACTTTGGTGAGATCCAAGCATTCATTACAAAACAATGAATTTGAGATCTTAAATAGGGAATTACATCTTTCTCTTTTGCAAGTAGGATCTCTTTAATTATTTGATCTACGATTCATACTGAATATTTATCAGACATTTCCACTTGTTGTAGTGCTATTCAGTGGTAAGAGATTACCTCCGTGGTGACATTCTGTGATAGCTGCTTGAATTCAGTGGAGCTCTGGTTTGCCAATGGTTCTGTAAAGGTTCTAAACAGCCTGAAATTCAGGCGTAGGACGCCCTCATCTCCTGATGGTGGATTTGTAGAGGCTGTGGTAGATGGAACAGTGGCTGTTGGACGTGCAGTAGGTGCTCTGGTGCTAGTGGTTTGAGCTATGGTCGAGAGAGAGAATGCATACATTTTAAGGCAGTGCCATCATCAGACCTACAACCGTGACATTTCTATGCTCCGGCAGTGTTTACTGAATAATATTTCATAAAGATACGAGTGAATTTTCCTTTCTTGAGAGTGAGTACAGCCTGTGAGGGCAAAGGAAGGAGGAGGAGAGGGGTCTAAGGAAAACTCCACTGGAAAACTCAAAATGCAGAGAAGAGGAAATGAAGAATATCTCACATTTCCAAATGAGAGATATTCTAATATTCAAATAGAGATCATTTAACATTATCTGCATTATTAGCTTCTACATCTTCCATTTGTCATTTAATCGTTAAGGGGTAAATTAACATCATATTGTTTGACTTGTCACGTACCGATACTAGTGGCTGGAACAATAGGAGCTGCGGTTGTCGGGGCTGCAGTTGCAATGGGAGCTGCGGTTGTCGGGGCTGCAGTTGCAATGGGAGCTGCGGCTGTCGGTGCTGCAGTTGCAATAGGAGCTGCGGTTGTTGGGGCTGCAGTTGCAATGGGAGCTGCGGTTGTCGGGGCTGCAGTTGCAATGGGAGCTGCGGTTGTCGGTGCTGCAGTTGCAATAGGAGCTGCGGTTGTTGGGGCTGCAGTTGCAATGGGAGCTGCAGCTGTCGGGGCTGCAGTTGCAATGGGAGCTGCGGTGTGGGCTGCAGTTGCAATGGGAGCTGCGGTTGTCGGGGCTGCAGTTGCAATGGGAGCTGCGGTTTTCGGGGCTGCAGTTGCAATGGGAGCTGCGGTGTCGGGCTGCAGTTGCAATGGAGCTGCGGTTGTCGGGCTGCAGTTGCAATGGGAGCTGCAGCTGTCGGGGCTGCAGTTGCAATGGGAGCTGCGGTTGTCGGGGCTGCAGTTGCAATGGGAGCTGCGGTTGTCGGGGCTGCAGTTGCAATGGGAGCTGCGGTTGTCGGGGCTGCAGTTGCAATGGGAGCTGCGGTTGTCGGTGCTGCAGTTGCAATGAGGAGCTGGGCTGTCGGGGCTGCAGTTGCAATGGGAGCTGCGGTTGTCGGTGCTGCAGTTGCAATGGGAGCTGCGGCTTGTCGGGCTGCAGTTGCAATGGGAGCTGCGGTTGTCGGGGCTGCAGTTGCAATGGGAGCTGCGGCTGTCGGTGCTGCAGTTGCAATGGGAGCTGCGGTTGTCGGGGCTGCAGTTGCAATGGGAGCTGCGGCTGTCGGGGCTGCAGTTGCAATGGGAGCTGCGGTTGTCGGGGCTGCAGTTGCAATGGGAGCTGCGGTTGTCGGGGCTGCAGTTGCAATGGGAGCTGCGGCTGTCGGAGCTGCAGTTGCAATGGGAGCTGCGGCTGTCGGGGCTGCAGTTGCAATGGGAGCTGCAGTTGTCGGGGCTGCAGTTGCAATGGGAGCTGCGGCTGTTGGTGCTGCAGTTGTGGCTGGAGCTACAGTTGTAGCTGAAGCTGCTGTTGGAGGAGTAAAAAATAATTTTCATTATTTATTAGCATTATAATTTACTAAAGACAGGAAAAATCTTTTTTTCACCATTCACTATTTATGTGCTATATATGGACTTACCAATTCACTTACCAATTATAAGAAACAATAGCATCAGGTTTTTTCCTTTCATCTTAAATTTATCTTTCGAACTCGATACTGCGAATCTAAAAAAAAAAATCAATTAGTCAATATAGTCATCATTATAAGCAGCATTTCAGAGATAAGAACTATTGTTATCAATTCTAGAAAACAAGAAAAACCAAAATTCAAATAACTGACATTCAGCTCAATTCATTGTTTAGATAATTTTAATCACTATTATTTTTTATTTCACAGTTAGGGTGGAAGAAAACTAAATTATAATTCTGAAATAACTGAAAATAATTTGAAAAAAGTAACGAGAGTTCAATTATGAGAGCCGGTCTTTAAACCTATTTTAGATGTAGTTTTACCTGCAGTCTAGAACCATGTACAGGACTGCGTCATTCAGCTATGGTGTCTGCAGTCACTTAATTCTTAATTTAATTCTAGTGAACTAGCCTATACACGAATGACTCCGTGTGGAAAATGACTCAAGAGAATCAGCCGCAAATTGGATTTTTCTAAAGGGCCCCTCATTCTGATGACAGAACACTACATCAAGGAGCTTCTCCAATCCACTTCACGAGTCAGTTTTAAAAGAACCTGAACCAAGCACTCCTCAATATCTAGCTTCTGCTTAGCCTGGAGACACCAAGTCTTTTGTGAGGCTAACAGAAAGGTCTGTGAAAAAGCTGTAGCTTCTGATCAGTCATAGAATGACCACTAATAAGCAATAAACATTTTTTTTCAGACTGGCCAAATGTATTCATATTCCAATTTTTTTTGGCTGGACCGCATTGTGACTGAGTGACTGATGATGAAGTTACACCACTGATAGTCCGGTTCGGTCCAGCCATATACTAGGTTTTGACCTGGTCTTGTTTCTTATTTTTCAGAATGTTTCACAAGGTTTTTTTTTTTTTTTTAACAAATAAAAATTTGAGTGCAATTAAATTCAAAGTGACAAAGCATTTCAGTTTTTTTTTTTAGCAACCCAACCTGCACAGAATCTTCAAAGATCTTCAAGAAAGACAAACTGAGCTGGGATAATTCTAAAAGCTTGTGGTGAAGCTACTCCCTGGAAAATTAGTCCTGAAAACTTCTACTTTATGGAATCACTCAGTATATCCATGGAAAAATACTCAAACCTCTGACAGGTGTTGAATGAAAAGAGCAGAAAAGAGAAGAAAGTATGATTACTACTCCAAAAAAGATCTGCATTATAATTAAATATGCTTACCTTGTCCTGAGTTCCCTTTCAGGCATTCTGAGGCATATAACTAAGTATATTAATATTCTGCAGCTGCTTGCGTTCTATCTGGTTTTCAACTGAAATGATGGTGAAGCTGAAGCTTTTACTCTCTTTGTGTTGATGTTCCTCTAAAGCGACCCCTGTGCATGTGCAATACATGCCTCAGACCTTCCATACTTATAACATGACAGAATGACGTAAAATGACAGAAAACCTAAATATGTTGACATACATTGACAAACGGGAAAAAGACAAAAATAGACTGGGTCTCATGAATACTCTGTCCTTCTTGAATTTGCTTGCCACGCCCTGTGACTTACAGAAAATTCTTTGTTCTCTTTACCCGGCAGATGTGGTCTCTGATGCTGTCTTGCCTGAAGATAAGTGACACATCAAAATTCCGAAATGCCTGAGCTGAGGGAGACAAACAGTTATCTGTGAATCTGTCTCAGGCCTAGCATTTCAGCCTCATACCCACTACCTATGATAAAACAATGGAATTTTTAAGGCTAAAGATTTACAGAAGCAATTCAAGTTCAGCAGCTTGATAACAGGTACAGTGACAGGGCCTCACCTTGAAATCAAACCTGCATTTGAGTTACAACCCCCCTACAAGGAAGGAGTAACAATTTATAACACAATGACCATCTATAATGACCCCCATGTTTTGGTAAGATGTTGGCCCTCTTCCATTTTGTCTAAGTAAATTATTACATTGTGCTACATCCATTGCCCCAGTGATGGGGATATTTCACTGTGTCAGTGGTGTCTTTCAGATGAGACAATATGCCAAATTTCTGGCTCATTGTGGCTCTTAAATATCCCTACACACTTATTTGGACAGAGTAGAATTTTATCCCTAAAGCACTGGTCATATCCTCATCCCAGCACTCTACATCTGGCTACCTAATCGTCACTAGCATTTAATTGCCTGGAAATTCCTTTCATCCCCTGGGTTTTGACTTTAAAAGAAAAATTGAGTCTTGGTTTACCTCCCTGGCTGCATACGGTATAAATCATGACAGACATAAAGTTTTCAAAAATCCACTGGTCTACGCATTGTCTATTTATTCGGTCCTTTGAGAATAAAGCTGGACTCTATAAAAGACTGCAATTTTCCCCCATTTGTTTGAGTGTACAATATTGCTCTTTGCCAATGTTGGTCATTTAATGCAACTGTTTTTTGCTCACCATTATCAAGGGTGCCAATAATCTTCGGGAACATTGGGTAATATATAATTTATTCCAGGGTATGACGTTTTCACACCATGCACATACATTGTGAATTCCTGATGTCGTTGTCATTACCTAGCCGGTTATAAGAGTGCTGTTTTCTTCCTTGTCGCAGTTCCAGGCCAACGCCCTTGCTCATGTGATGTTAAAATGAAGACACACGCCACCAAGTGGCTCTTCTGATTATGAACCTATCAAAAAATATCAGTAAATAATACCAACAAGTAATAACAATACATTTTTCAATTTAAATGTGTCTTTTTCCTTGATTTTCTTTATTGAAATAGGTAGCAATGGTAACATGATTAGCAACCAAACAAACCAAAGCTTTTAGAAAGCAGCACATTCACGAAAACATAGGACAAATAACCGAATCTGACAATTTAAAGAGATTACAAAAACTTGTAGATCAATTAAGAATTGGCTATTTCATTATTCATATATTGCCATTAATTTACGTGAAAATTCTAACAACCATATTTGAATTTTTTTCTACTTGAGTATTACAAATGTTTTACAAAATTATTATTGTTATTATTATTACAACAAAATCATATTCTTACAAACTTTGACTGCTTTTGTATGGCTGAATTCCATCCTGGAAATGTCCTTTGTGTTTTTTTAATGTCACAATCCAACATATTCTCTGGATTCTTACATTAAGAAAGAAAAACTATAACCAAGAATACACACACAAATACCGGCACATTATACAAAAAAGACTGTACAGTGCAGTACTTAAAATTTCTCACTGTTCACTTTCTTCTGTTGTTGTTTCTTTGAGCCGTTTTCATCAGTAAAAAGGTATTCGAAGCAACTAACTCCTTGACCTTGTGTGGTAATGACATTATGTGACCATTAGCAATTTGGCCCCCTAAAAATGCTGGACAAAGAAATACATGTTCAAGACAATTATAACATTTCCCACAGTAAGATACATAAGACTCCACAATTCTGTATGTATGAACTAATAGGAAGGTGTATGATTACTTGTTTAACACAAATGTTATTTCCTCATTTTTGTTTTATGCAGCTATTGCATTTATTACACATGCCAAAAAGCAAAACTGTTGCAATATGTTACATTAACTGTGAAACTGTATAGAAATGCAGTGTCTCCATTATTTATGACAGTACTGTATATATACAGAGAGTACCATAATGCTTAGGACAAAGACAGTTTATTGAAAGGCTTTGTACACCACAATTTTAGATTTGTAATCAAACATTTCACGTGGGCAAAGGACTCCTTTTCAGCTTTTATTTAAGGTCAAATTATACATTTTGGTTTCACCATGTGGAAATTACGCCACTTTTTCTTTTTAAATAGTCCCCCATTTCAGGGTGTCATAATGTTCGGGACGAATGGCATCACAGGTGTTTAATCAGGTGTGTTTAATTCCTTCCTTAGTTCAGGTATACAACAGCTTTCAGTGTCCACTGTAGTATTTCTTACTCCCCTCCAATAACAGACTCCGGTGGTATCTATTATCCGTCATCAGTATTTGTGCCAGTGAAAGTCAAGGAAGCCATTAGAGGCTGAGAAGTAATGAAAAACTGAGACATGGGCCAAATCATAGCTCAGAAATCACAAAGAGCCTGGTAAGTCAAGGAAGACCTCTACAGTTTATGACAAGAATTCTCACCAAAATGAAGAAAACCCCAAGCTGTCCAACAGATCAGAAACACTCAGGAGGCAGTTGTGGATCTGTCGATGGCTACTGTCCACAGAAAACTTTATGAACAGAAATACAGAAGTTAGGTTTTTGACACAAAAACAGAATGGGCAGGCTAAAGTTTGATAAGAGCTTACAGATTTCTGTATTAATTACAACCAAGATTCACTTGTAGCAGAGTGATGGCAAGAGGAACTTCCCAAGATCCAGAACTAATTCAACTAATAGTCTACAAATTAATTGTGTTCACCATAGGTCTTCCTTGGCTTACCAGACTCTTTGTTTCTGAGTGCCCCAGGGATCTATTTCTTCTTAATGATGTCCTGAAGAGTTAATTTTTATAAGCCTAAAGTTTGGCCTGTGACTGACAGTTTCTTATCTCAGCCTAATAATGGCTTCCTTGACTTTCATTGGCACAACGCCAGACCCCATGTTGACAAGTACTGATAAGAGTTCCAAGGAAATAAAAAGGCAAAAATAAAAACTGCTTACTGAAAACTGTCACACATGCTGGAAGGAAGTAATTGAATACACCTGACCAATCAGAAACACCTGTGATGCCATTTCTGAACTTGACACAAGGAATTAACAGCTAGAATAACTGAAATTCTGAAAAGCATAATAATCTAAGGAAAACCAGGAACTTAAAGACATACAGGAACACCTGTAGACAATGACCTAAATGAACAGACATGTCTGGAATGCGGGGAACTCAATTATCTAATTGCAACAACAATTAGTGGATGCTAGACAGAATCACAGGGGAATCAAAAGGAAGTGGGTACGAACAAAAACATGGGCTGGAATTCAATGGGCCGAAGCCGGAGGCGTGACCTGTCATTTCTGCATGGTGAAACCAAAATGTATAAAAGCTGAGAAGGTGCACTTTAACCACATTTGCGTTATTTGATTACAAATATAAAACTGTTAAATTTCTACTGAGAGTAACATGAAACGATGAGGTTTAATTAAAAAATAGAAAAAATCTTAGACACAACTTTCCTTGAAATAGCCTCTTTTCGCTTTAATTGCAATTAAACATATTATTAGAAGTCCATCCAATCATTTTGCAAAGTATACATGTAATTAAATATATATTTATATTATAGCTGAGACTTTAACTTTTCATTTGCTTCTGGTTAGAATATTCAAACGTAAATTATGCTGAGAAATATGGCAAAGAGTGAAAAGTGTGCCAACCAACCCCGGTCTCCCCTACTTGTATGCCACCAATGACAGAACATGGTAGGCATAAGATAGAGTGTTTTAATACTCCATCATAACATTTCTCAAGCATCTACGTACAATACAATGCACAAAATATCCTACAATAACAAAGTGTAAGGCCAAGATGTACAAACACATTCTGTAGCTACACAATGCAGAATAGATAGCTCAGACAATCAACAGTCATCTGTATTTGTTCGCAGGAAATGGGAAATAGAAAGAGACCACTGACAGCGGTCCCTTGGGAGGTTTTTAAGATAAGATAAGATAAGATATACTTTATTGAACCCCGTGGGGTAATTTGTCCTCTGCATTTGACCCATCTTAGTTACTTAGGAGCAGTGGGAAGCCACAGTGCAGCGCCCGGGGACCAACTCCAGTTCTGAGGCCAGTGCATTGGTCAAGGGAAACTGAAGGAGCACACCTAACATGCATGTCTTTGAGTGTGGGAACAAAACATTTTAATTAACAGTTTGTTTTTAGTAGACTACTGATTAACGAATTGATTGGATTTGTTCAACTCAGACCTGATCTTCATAAATGTATTGAACTGAACTTTAACTCTAGGCTATATGGTGACGTGATATCGACTGATACAGCTGTTTGGATCGAAAAGACATTAGGAACCGAAGAATAATGTAACGTCTTGTGATAGATGTTCACCGATGTAAGACGGCCATGAAAAACATATAAATGTAGTGGAGAAAATAGATGAAAGACTATTTGTATCATATAACATGGAATTGTATTGAATTACCTTACTTTGTGTTAACTTTTAAAACTATTAGGACTGTTAGGTGTACCCCTTGCTGCACTGGTTTTTTACCCGAACCACGGGGTCAAATGTAACATTTCACTCTGTACTTTCAGTCAGATTGCTAGCGAATGGTATGTCCCAGATATTTCATTGTGGTGTGTAATCATAGCAAAGGGGTGTAGGATATTTGTATTAACAAAATGATTAATCTATCTCCGTTTTCAGCCAAATACTGTTACTTCCCCGCTCTCACATATGTGTGTGTGTATATGTGTGTACATGTGTACACGTACACGTGTGTGTGTGTGTGTGTGTGTACAGTGTCATGAAAAATTATTCCTCCCTTTCTGATTTCCTCTCTTATTACATATTTGTCACCCTGGTTTCAGATCTTTAGACAAAATGCAATATTAGACAAATGGAAACTGAGTAAGCACGAAACACATTTTAAAAATGATTTCATTTATTTAATCAAAAAAGTTATGAAACACCCAATATCACCCGTGTGAATAAGTAATTGCCCCCTTAGTTACTCACTTAGTTACAACCAATTAACCAAATTAATTGATAATTAGATTCAGCAGATTGAACACAGCCAGGCTTGATTGCAGCCAGCCCTTTTGAATCTAAACCTCACTCATATTGAACCGTACCCTCAGAGAGAAGTAGTCACCAGTTTCTGCAGGCACACTATGCCACAATCAAAGGAATTTCCAGAAGAGATGGGAAAAACAGATGTTGAAATATATCTGTCTGAAATGGATTATAAAGCCATTTCTAAAGCTCTGGGACTCACCAAACCACAGTGAGAGCCATTGTCTCCAAATGGAGAACATTTGGAACAGTGATGAATCTTCCCAGGAGTGGCTGGCCTACAAACATTTCTCCAAGGGTGCAGCAACTACTTATCCAGGAAGCCACAAAAGACCCAAGAAGAACTAAAGTCCAAAGAACTACAGGCCTCTTTAGGTTCTACTATGGTCAGTGTTCATAAGGTCAGTGGACAAAAATGGGATTCATGGGAGAGTAGCACGGTGGAAACCACTGCTAACCAACAGAATCATTCATGCTCTTCTCATATTTGCAAACATGCACCTGGATAATCTTTTGGGATAATGTTCTATGGACAGACGAGTCCTAACTTTTTGAAGGACATGGATCCCATTCTGTCTGGTGTAAAGCAAAGACAGCATTTTGCTGTAAGAACGGCATACCAACAATCAACATGGTAGTGCTAGTGTGATGGTGTGGGGTTTGGGGATGCTTTGCTGCCTCAGGGCCTGATCAACTGGACATTATTGAAGGAACAATGAATTCTGCTCTGAACCAGAAAATTCTGAAGGAGAATGTCTGGTCATCTGTCCATGAGCTGAACCTGAAGCACAAATATTCAATTATGATTGGCTGACAGCCATGCATTATTTGTGTATAGGCACTGTAAAGTGTATATTGGCACAGTAGTCTAGGTACTTTGCCTCATTACAGTTCGAAATCGACAGTTCGAAAACTTTTAAATTGTCAGCTTAGAAATTAAATCTTTCTGTGTCCATATTCCCAAATAAGTAAAAGGAAATGTAACCATAGCCAACAGGTTTGTAACAGTTGATTCAAAAAACCCATAGCTAAGGTTAAACATGCAGGCCAAAAGTTTTTTTTTAATTTTATTTATTTATTTTTTTGTGCAGTGAATATCTTAGTTGCAACACATTACAATTTTTGTGGTCAGGGATGCAGTATTTATTCCATCCATCCATTATCTACACGCGATAATTCCTGGCCAGGGTCACGGGGGGTGCTGGAGCCTATCCCAGCATGTGCTGTGCGAGATGTGAGAACACACCCTGTACAGTTTGCCAGTCCATCGCAGCGCACACGCACCATTCACTCACACACCCATACTTTAGGGGCAATTTAGACACTCCAGTTAACCAAACCTGCATGTCTTTGGACTTTGGGATGAAACTGGAGTCCCCAGAGGAAGCCCACGTGGACATTGGGAGAGCATACAAACCCAGAAAGGCCCCGGGAATCGAACCAAGGACCTTCTTGCTGTGTGGCAACAGTGGTACCTGTAGTATTTATCAAGTAAGGAAATGTTAACAGTGTTTTTTGCAGTGTTTATAGAATTGTGTCTTGTACCCTTATGAACATTTTTAAACCCAATTGTCCTTTCTTGTGAGGGAAGGAGAGTGCTGTGTGGGGAGAGAAGAGAGAAAAAGAGAAAACAGAAAAAAAACAGAAAGGTCTGGTGGTGAAGGGGGGTGGTGGCGAGCTATGCGTTATTGAAAACTCCATTTTAAAATTGTACATGCAATGAATTTCGGTGAATGAGAGATCCTCTTAATTTACCATTCTCTGTATAATTAGTTTATACATCCCCTATAAAGTGTCTAAAGCTTTCATTTATCATTAACAGGAAAGTTGACCTGTGGTCATTCAGAAGCAGGATTTGCCATTTCAACTACTGACTGTTGTTAATACTATAGAATATTAGATGATTTGTCACCTACCAGTGCCATTGGCTGGAGTTCAGGAAACACTGTTAATCCATACATAACGTCTACCTTGACAAAACAGTCTGAAGCAAATATCATGCAAATATATTAAGAGATTTATTTATATAATAGACATCTTTTCAAACTATAGTTTCGAACATACATTTCTTAAGCCCTCAGTTAATTAACAGTACACTATTTTGTGGGCTAGAAAGTAATAGTCACGAAAGGCAATTGTAACTGATGAAGACACTTTTTTTTTGGCCAGCAAAAAAACGAATATGATGTCATATTTGATAAATTTGTATGTATGAATAAAACATTTATGTTTGCACTTAAAATTAAATCTTTAATAAAGAATAGAGCGACAGATTGTACAGTAGAGATATATTCGAATATAAATAATCACACAAGTGAAAAATGACTTTTCAGCTCTCGTCACCCATCATTTTAAATGAGGTAGGTAATTGAAGAGACAGAAAAATAGCAGAATAAAATGAAAAATAAACATTAATGAAACCTTGTGTATTTTTTCTCGCAGATTTTGCTACATTTTCAAAAAGCATAAAGGCAGGTATTTCTCCGGCTAAAATTGAAGCAGCTTCATGTCTGTTGACAAAAAGTAAATGGCCAGAATAAGAGGAAACAGAAAAGTGATGACTTTCTGGGGTTTGATTGTTGCCATGGCACTGCTTGTTGTCATCATTGTTGGGGTAGTGGTGGCAGTATTGCCCATTTCTGTTTAAAGCCAAAACATGAATAAAACACATTAATAAATACCAACAGGAGTTTACTTTATTCAAATAAATAAATAAATACAGAAAACAGATGTATTTGTGAAACTAATAACTGTATCAGTAGTAATGTGCCACGTCTAACACATTTGTCCAATGAGGTATAAGAGCTACTAAGAGCAGTTATTGTTGTTATTGTAATTGTTATGGTTTCTATTTATTGTTCTTATTATTAACAATCTTGTTTTATTGGCCCAGAGATGAGATTGGACATGCAAGGCATACTGGCATAAATAAATAAATAAATAAATAATTCAACATTATATATTTATATATATTTAAAATCCACCAGAACCATTTTAATTATGCACAGTTGACACTGCATAGAAGAAAGATAAATAAACAATATGATGCAACTTGAGCGAAGAGTGAAGAACTGACCTGCATTAATGGTGGATGGAATGATGTTTAAAAAGACTACTGAGTTATTGAGGGCCTCCACAAGGGCTGTTTC
Organism: Anguilla rostrata; assembly: GCF_018555375.3. NCBI lineage: Eukaryota > Metazoa > Chordata > Actinopteri > Anguilliformes > Anguillidae > Anguilla > Anguilla rostrata. The sequence goes on from NC_057937.1 coordinate 8,675,822, forward strand.
AGCCACGGTGACATTTGGAACCACGCTCTGGTTCCTGAAGATCACGTTTGTGTCCACTTCTATGGAATCCGCACGGAAAATGGGAAAAAAGAGAGGAGGTCCACGCCTGCTCATGGGAAGGTCATGAAAAGGAAAGGGGGGGGGGGGGGAGTCAGTGGTGGTGAGGGAAATACAAAGGGGGAGAAGAGGGTGAAGGGAAAGAGAAAGGTTAGGCAGGCTAGACAAGAAGCATTTTCCTATAAAGCAGCTGCCCTCATGGTCCTTCTGCAACCACAGTCTCAAAGCGACTCGTAGAAAATGCCATATCTCATCCTGGGGCAGTGACTTCTGTAGTATTCCATCGCCATGGCAATGGCTGTAGCCAATAAAAGGAGCTTCTACACTTACCTGAAACCTGTTACAATGCATCTCAGGAAGGTTAGAGGGAAAGCCCTCCAGTATCCACGATTCAACTGTCGAAAAATAAGAACATGTAAAGTATGCAGGTTAGTACAATACAACTATTAATTATGTTTGTTTTGTATATTTAAGCAAAGAACTTTCTTAAGTAAATGCAGTGAAAACATAAGACAACATTGAATGTCTTTAAATCTTTGTTCTTAAACAAAGAAGAATAAAGTATTTTATGTTTCCTTTAGATACATTGTTTTGTAAATCTAAGGCTGATAGTATAAGAATTCTGGGTATCAAATCAAATCATTTTTATTTTATTTTTTAGCTCTGACAGTGATGCAAGCTCTGACTTTAAGGAAATAGAAAAAAGCAACAAAAAAAAAAAAAGCCTACAAACAGAAGTGAGGAATGACCAGTTACCTCTGTGGTGACATTTTGAGCCAGGTTCTGGAACTCAACGGAGCTGTGGTCCAACAGTTTCTGTGTAAAAATTCTAGTGATTCTGAATAGCAGGATCAGGACACCCTCCTCTCTTGATGGTGGATCTGTAGAGGCAGTGGTAGCTGGAGCAGTGGCTGGTGGCATTGGTGGTACTGTTGATGATGTTGTTGCTGGAGGTGCAGTGGTTGTTCTGGCGCAGATTATGATACTGATAGTTGTGGCAGCTGTCATGTGAGATTTAGTAGTAGCTGGTGCAGTGTGTGGTTGTGGTGATAGTTGTTGAGACACTTGTCTGGTGTGAGCATTGTAGAGCTGGTAGGTGCAGCTGGTGTGGTTGTGGGTGACGTAGTTTTGAGAACAACTTCTGTGACTGGTGCTGATGCAGTTGTGGGGACAGCTGTCATGGTTGGAGGTACAGCTGTAATTGGGGCAGCTGCTGTTGTTGTGGGTGACGTAGTTTTGAGAATAACTTCTGTGGCTGGTGCTGATGCGGTTGTGGGGACAGCTGGTCTGGTTGAAGGTACAGCTGTAATTGGGACAGATGCTGTGGTTGTGGGTGATGTAGTTTTGAGAACAGGTTCTGTGGCTGGAGCTACAATAGTTGGGGGGGCACCTGTCATGGTTTGAGGTACAACTGTAGTTGGGGCAGCTGCGGTGGTAGCAGTTAAAGTAGTTTTTGGAGCAGTTGTTGAAGGTACAGCAGTCATTGGGGGAGCCATTGTGGTTGGAGCCAAAGTACTTTTGGGGGCTGCTGTTGCAGGAACTTCAGTGGTAATTTGGGAAGTTGTGGTTGGAGGAGACGGAGTAGTGAGGTCAGCGGTTGTAGTTTTTGTAGTAGATGTTGCGGCTTTGGTTGTTGAGAGTGCTCTAGTTGTTGTTGGGGCTGCAGTTGTAATCTGGCCTAAGGTTGTAGTCCGGGCTGCAGTTGTTGTTGGCGCTGCAGTTGTACTGGGGGCTACCGTTGTTGTGTGTTGGGGTAAGTCTTTAGATACTTCAATAGAGCTTGCTGTAATATTGAGGTCTGAGACAGTTACGTTTTCGACAGCATCAGACAATACGCCGGCCACCTCTTCCTCAGTTGGCTGTGGATCTGAACTTGTGATATTGAATGTCATCTCTGCTTCTGTGATTGTGGATCCCCTCCTAGAGAAGAACACACGTTCATCACAGATGGTCCTGACTCGCACCTGGTTATGGTATTAGCTGATGAGTGTGCTCAGATACACCTCAAATTCAAACGCGCAATTTTGCTCAAAGCCAAACACACTCAAACACACTCACACACATACAAGCACAAACAGTTTATTGGCATGACACAGAATGGAAGAATCTGAAATTACCTGAATTGTAAGACAATCAGTTTGACGAAGGATGGAAAATGACGTTTGAAGAGGGGCTCAAGCTGAAAACAGGAGGTTGGTTATTGACAAAAAACACTATGACAAACAGATTTTAATCATATGTAAGAATGAACTGAACTTCATTAAGTGAAAATGGACTTGTTTTTAACATTAGGAAAAAAGAAGAAAAAACTAACTGCAATGTAATGTTCTTTATACCTCAGGGGATAATTCAGATTTGTCAGTTCAGACTCACCAGATCCCTGATCAATTTTTCTCTCTTCTGAAAAGCTTGGGAAGCACGATTTGCAAAATCAGCTTGAAAGGCGTCCCTGGAAATAAACACCAGGTACAAAATGAAGGGTGTCGTCGGGCCTACAGTTGTTGTTGAGGCTGAGGTTGTGGTTGGGGCTGCTGTTGTAGTTGGGTTTTTAGTTGTAGTCACGGCTGCAGTTGTAGTTAGGCTATTAGTTTTCGTTGTGGTTGTAGTGGGAGATGCAGTTGTAGTTTTGGTTGTGGTTGTAGTGGGGGCTGCAGTTGTAGTTAGGGTGGCGGCTGTAGCCGGAGCTGCACTTATATGTGAGGTTTTCATTGTGGGGGCTCTGGTTGTAGTTGGCACTGCAGTTGTTGTTGAGTCTGCGATTGTAGTTGGGGCTGATATTGTTTTGGGAGCTGCTGTTGTAGTTGGGGCTGATGTTGATGTTGGTGGTGCAGTTGCAGGTGGGGTTTCAGTTGTAGTCGCAGCTGAACTTGTAGTTGGGGTTGCGGTTGTAGTTGGGACTACTGTTATAGTTTGGGTTTTAGTTGTAGTCTGGGCTGCAGTTGTTGTTGCTGTTGTTGTTGAGGCTACTGTTGTGATTGGGGCTTTACTTGTAGTCACTGCAGTGGTAGTTGGGGCTGCAGTTATAGTCGGGGCTGCAGTTGTAGTTGGGGCTGAGGATGTTGTTGGGACTCTGGTTGTAGTTAGGGTTTTAATTGTAGTCGTAATTGCAGTAGAAGTTGGAGCTGCTGTTGTAGTTGGGGCTGTGGCTGTAGTCAGGGCTGCAGTTGTAGTTAGGGCTGAAATTGTACTTGGGATGTTAGTTGTAGGCGCGGTTGCACTTGTAGTTTGGGCTGTGGTTGTCGTGGGAGCTGTGGTTGTAGTTGGGGATGCAGTTGTACTTTGGGCTGTAGACGTAGTGGGTACTGTGGTTATAGTTGGGGCTGCTGTTGTTGGTGCTGTTGTTGGGGCATCTGTTGTAGTCACGGCTGTAGTCGTACTTCGGGCTGCAGTCGTAGCTGAGGCTGTCATTGTAGTTGGGGCTGCTGTTGTTGTTGGGGCTGCAGTTGCAGTCAGGGCTACAGTTGTAGTTGGGGCTGTGGTTGTAGTGGATGCTGCGATTGTAGTTGGGGCATAAGTTGTACTCGGGGCTGTAGAAATAGTCGGGACTGTAGTAGTAGTTTGGGCTGCTTTTGTAGTTGGGGTTGCAGTTGTAGTTGGGGCTTCCGTTGTCATCACGGCTGCAGTTGTTGTCGGTGCTATAATTGTTGTTGGTGCTGTTACTGTAGTCTGGGCTGCAGTTGCAGTGGGGGCTGTGGTTGTAGCGGGAGCCTTGGTTGTATTTGGGGCTGTAGTTGTACTGGGGATTGAGGTTGTAGTTGGTTCTGCAGTTGTAGTAGGGAATCCAGTTGTCACTGCCATAGTTGGTATTGCAGTTGTAGTTTGGGCCTCAGTAGTAGTTGCAGATGCAGTTGTAGTGGGCTCTGCCGTTGTAGTACGTGTTGTGGCTGTCGTTGGAATTGCAGTTGTAGTTGGAGAATAAGTTGAAGTGGGGGCTGCAGTAGTAGTGGGTGCTGCCATTGTAAAAGGTGCTGATGCTATAGGTGTAGTTGGAGCTGTAGTTGTAGTTGGGGCTCCAGTTGTCGATAGGGCTGCAGTTGTAGTTGGGGCTGCTGTTGTAGTAGGTGCTGCAGTTGTAGTTGGTGTTGTAGGTGTAGTTGGGTCTGTAGTTGTAGCTGGAGTTGTAGTTGTAGTTGGCAATGCAGTTGTTTTTGGTGCTGTTGTAGGTAGAGCTGCCGTTGTTGTTGGTGCTTTAGTTGTAGAAGGCACTGCCGTTGTTGCCGTCGGTGCTGTAGCAGTCGTTGTACTCTGGGCTGCAGCTGTAGCGGGTACAGCCTTTGTTGTTGGTGCTGTAGTTGTAGTTGGAACAGAGGCTGTCCTTGTAATTGGGGCAAGTGTTGTAGTCTGGGCTGCAGTTGTAGTCACAGCTTCAGGTGTAGTCAGGGCTGAAGTTGTAGTTTGGATTTTAGTTGTAGTCACAGCTGCAGTTGTAGTTTGGGTTGCGGTTGTAGTTGGAGTTGCAGTTATAGTCGGGGCAGCAGTTGTAGTTAGGGCTGCATTTGTAGGTGGGGTTGCGGTTGTAGTGGGGGCTATGGTTGTAGTTAAGGTTGCATTTGTAGTATAGGGTTTAGTTGTAGTCCCAGCTGCAGTTGTTGTTGGGGTTGCCGTTGTAAGGGGGGCTGTGGATGTAGTCGGAGCTGTTGATGTAGTCAGGGCCGCAGTTGTAGTTGAGGCTGTGATTGTAGTACGAGCTCTGGTTGTTGTAGGAGCTGCAGTTGTAGATGGGGCTATGGTTGTACTTGTGGCTGCAGTTGTACTTGGGGCAGCTGTTGTAGTTGGGGTTTTATTTGTAGTCACAGCTACAGTTGTAGTTGGGGTTGCGGTTATATTCAGGGCTGCAGTTTTAGTTGGTTGTGTGGTTGTAGTTGGGGCTGTGTTTGTTATGGGAGCTGTTGTTGTAGTCAGGGCTGCAGTTGTAGTTGAGGCTGAGGTTGTAGTATGAGCTCTGGTTGTTGTAGGAGCTGCAGTTGTAGATGGAGCTGCAGTTGTAGTTGGGGCTGCAGTTGTCGTTGGGGCAGATCTTGTAGTGAGGGCTATGGTTGTAGTTTTGGTTGCGGTTGTCTTCAGAGTTGAAGTTGTCATCGGGGCTACAATTGTAATTGGAGATGTTGCTGCAGTTAGGGCTGCAGTTGTAGTTGGGGCTGTGGTTGAAGTGGGGGCTGCGGTTGTAGTTGGGGCTGTGTTTGATATGGGAGCTGTTGTTGTAGTCAGGGCTGCAATTGTAGTTGAGGCTGAGGTTGTAGTATGAGCTCTGGTTGTTGTAGGACCTGCAGTTGTAGATGGAGCTATGGTTGAATTTGGGGCAGGTTTTGTAGTGAGAGCTGTGGTTGTAGTCTGGGCTGCAGTTGTAGTTGAGGTTGCACTTGTAATAGAGGCTGCAGTTGTAGTCGCAGCTGCAGTTGTAGTCAGGAATGCAGTTGTAGTTGGGGTTTTAGTTGTCGTCACAGCTGCAGTTGTAGTTCGGGTTGCGGTTGTAATGGGGAATATGGTTGTACTTGGGGCTGCAGTTGTAGATGGGCCTGCGGTTGTAAGTAGCCCTGCAGTTGTACTTTGGGTTGCTGTTGTAGTTGGTGTTTTAGCTGTAGTCACATCTACAGTTGTAATTGGGGTTGCAGTTGTAATCGGGGTTGCTGGTGTCCTTGGGGCTGTGGTTGCAGTTGGGGATGAAGTTGTAATTGGGGCTGTGTTTGTACTCGGAGCTGTTGTTGTAGTCAGGGCTGCAGATGTAGTTGAAGCTGTTGTTGTAGTATGAGCTCTGGTTGTTGTAGGAGCTGCAGTTGTAGATGGAGCTATGGTTGTAGTTGGGGCAGGTCTTCTAGTGAGAGCTGTGGTTGTAGTCTGGGCTGCAGTTGTAGTTGAGGTTGCACTTGTAATCGGGGCTGCAGTTGTAGTTAGGGCTGTGGTTGTAGTGGGAGCTGTTGTTGCAGTCAGGGTTGCAGTTGTAGTTGAAGCTGTCATTGTAGTATGAGTTCTGGTTGTTGTAGGAGCTGCAGTTGTAGATGGGCCTGCGGTTATAGCTAGGGTTGCGGTTGTAGTTGGGGAAGTTGTTGTAGGCTGGGCTGCAGTTGTAGTCTCAGGTGCAGTTGTAGTCAGGAATGCAGTTGTAGTTGGGGTTTTAGTTGTCAACACAGCTGCAGTTGTAGTTTGGGTTACAGTTGTAGTTGGAGTTTCAGTTGTCATCGGGACTGCAGTTGTAGTTGGCGCTGTAGTTGTAGTTAGAAGAGCGGTTGTTTTTGGTGCTGGAGTTGTTGATAGGGCTGCAGTTGTTGTTGGGGAGACAGTTGTAGATGGTGCTGCAATTGTAGCTGGGGTTGGAGGTTTTGGGCTTGTAGTTGTAGTTAGTGCTGTAGCTGCAGTTGGGACTATGGTTGTTGTCAGTGCTTTAGTTGTAGTAGATGTTGTAGTTGTTGTTGGAGCTGATGTTGTAGTTGGGGCTGCAGTTGTTGTCAGTGCTGCAGTTGTTGTTTGGGCTGCATTAATTGTATGTTCTGCAGTAGTAGTGTGTGCTGCTGTAGTAGTGGCTGCTTCAGTGGTATTTGGGGCTGCAGTAGTAGTGGGCACTGCAATTGTTGTTGGATCTGCAGTTGTTGTTTGATCTGCATTTAGTTGAGTTGCAGTTGTAGTTGTGCTGTTGTTGTCGGCTCAGTGTAGTGGGCTTGTGTTGAGTGGACTTGGTCGTGTTTGGGCTGCAGTTGTAGTAGCTGGTTGTTTTGGGCGCATTGTGTGAGTCTTCAGTTGTAGTGGTGTGCATTGTAGTTGGGCTGTGGTTGTGTTGGCCGCAGTGTTGTTTGTTGTAGTTGGGCTCTTGTTGTAGTCAGGCTGTAGTTGTTGGGCTGCAGTTGTTGGAGTTTTAGTTGTAGTCACGGCTGCAGTTGTAGTGAGGCTGCAGTAGTTGGTTGTGTGTTGCTGGGTTGCGTTGTTTTGGCTGCAGTTGTAGTTGGAGTTTTAGTGTTGTCACGGCTGCAGTTTGTTGGGTCAGTTGAAGTGGTTCAGTTGTAGTGGTGTTTAGTTTTGGGCTGCAGTTGTAGTTGGGGCTGTGTTCTAGTAGGGGCTGTGGTTGATGTCAGAGCTTCAGTTGAAATTGAGGCTATGTTTGTGGTGAGAGCCATACTTGTAGTTGGTATTGCAGTTGTAGTTGGGCCTGCAGTTGTGGATGGGGTTTTCATTGTAGTTTGGGCTTCAGTTGTAGTTGAGTCTGTGTTTGTAGTGGGAGTTGTTGTTGTTGTGGGGGCTGTAGTTGTAGTGGGGACCGTTGTTGTAGTTGGGGCTGGTGTTGTTGTTGGGGCTGCAGTTGTAGTTGGGGCTGTGGTTCTAGTAGGGGCTGTGGTTGATGTCAGAGCTTCAGTTGAAATTGAGGCTGTGTTTGTGGTGAGAGCCATACTTGTAGTTGGGATTGCAGTTGTAGTTGGGCCTGCTGTTGTGGATGGGGTTTTCATTGTAGTTTGGGCTTCAGTTGTAGTTGAGGCTGTAGTTGTCGTTGGGGCTGCTGTTGTCGTTGGGGCTGCAGTTGTTGGGGCTTTTGTTGTAGTCGTGTCGGCAGTTTGAGTTGAGGCTATAGTTGTTGGTACTGCAGTTATAGTCTGGGCTGCAGTTGTAGTGGGGGCTGCAGAAGTAGATATGGCTGTGTTTGTCGTTTGGGCTGCTGTTATAGTTTCCGCTGCAGTCGTAGTTGGAGCTGCAGTTGTAGTTAGGGCTGCTGTTGTTGTCAGGGCCTCAGTTGTAGTTGGGCTTGTGGTTGTAGTGGGGGCTGTACTTATAGCTTGGCTTGCAGTTGTTGTTGAGTCTGTGTTTGTAGTGGGAGTTGTTGTTGTTGTGGGGGCTGTAGTTGTAGTGGGGACCATTGTTGTAGTTGGGGCTGGTGTTGTTGTTGGGACTGCAGTTGTAGTTGGGGCTGTGGTTCTAGTAGGGGCTGTGGTTGATGTCAGAGCTTCAGTTGAAATTGAGGCTGTGTTTGTGGTGAGAGCCATACTTGTAGTTGGGATTGCAGTTGTAGTTGGGGCTGCAGTTGTGGGTGGGGTTTTCATTGTAGTTTGAGCTTCAGTTGTAGTTGAGGCTGTAGTTGTAGTTGGGGCTGCTGTTGTCATTGGGGCTGCAGTTGTTGGGGCTTTTGTTGTAGTCGTGTCGGCAGTTTGAGTTGAGGCTATAGTTGTTGGTACTGCAGTTATAGTCTGGGCTGCAGTTGTAGTGGGGGCTGCAGATGTAGATAGGGCTGTGGTTGTCGTTTGGGCTGCTGTTATAGTTTCCGCTGCAGTCGTAGTTGGAGCTGCAGTTGTAGTTAGGGCTGCTGTTGTTGTCAGGGCCTCAGTTGTAGTTGGGCTTGTGGTTGTAGTGGGGGCTGTACTTATAGCTTGGCTTGCAGTTGTTGTTGAGTCTGTGTTTGTAGTGGGAGTTGTTGTTGTTGTGGGGGCTGTAGTTGTAGTTGGGGCTGGTGTTGTTGTTGGGGCTGCAGTTGTAGTTGGGGCTGTGGTTCTAGTAGGGGTTGTGGTTGATGTCAGAGCTTCAGTTGAAATTGAGGCTGTGTTTGTGGTGAGAGCCATACTTGTAGTTGGGATTGCAGTTGTAGTTGGGCCTGCAGTTGTGGATGGGGTTTTCATTGTAGTTTGGGCTTCAGTTGTAGTTGAGGCTGTAGTTGTTGTTGGGGCAGCAGTTGTAGATAGGGCTGCAGTTGTAGTGGGTGCTGCAGTTGTAGTTGGAGCTGTGGTTGTTGTTGTGCCAGCAGCTGTTGTTTGTGTTGTAGTTGGTGCTCTTGTTGTAGTCAGGATTACAGTTGTAATAGGCGCTGCAGTTGTTGGAGTTTGAGTTGTAGTCACGGCTGCAGTTGTAGATGGGGTTGCGATTGTAGTTGGGGTTGCTGATGTTGTCTGGGCTGCTGTTGTCGTTGGGGCTGAAGTTGTTGGGGCTTTTGTTGTAGTCGTGTCAGCAGTTTGAGTTGAGGCTATAGTTGTTGGTACTGCAGTTATAGTCTGGGCTGCAGTTGTAGTGGGGGCTGCAGATGTAGATAGGGCCGTGGTTGTCGTTTGGGCTGCTGTTATAGTTTCCGCTGCAGTCGTAGTTGGAGCTGCAGTTGTAGTTAGGGCTGCTGTTGTGGTCTGGGCCTCAGTTGTAGTTGGGCTGTGGTGTATGGGGCTGTACTTATGCTTGGCTTGCAGTGTTGTTGAGTCTGTGTTTGTAGTGGGAGTTGTTGTTGTTGTGGGGGCTGTAGTTGTAGTGGGGACCGTTGTTGTAGTTGGGGCTGGTGTTGTTGTTGGGGCTGTGGTTCTAGTAGGGGCTGTGGTTGATGTCAGAGCTTCAGTTGAAATTGAGGCTGTGTTTGTGGTGAGAGCCATACTTGTAGTTGGAGCTGCAGTTGTAGTTAGGGCTGCTGTTGTTGTCAGGGCCTCAGTTGTAGTTGGGCTTGTGGTTGTAGTGAGATCCTTGGTTGTAGTTTGGGCTGCAGTTGTAGATACGGCTGCAGTTGTTGTTGGGACAGCAGTTGTAGATAGGGCTGCAGTTGTAGTGGGTGCTGCAGTTGTAGTTGGAGCTGTGGTTGTTGTTGTGCCAGCAGCTGTTGTTTGTGTTGTAGTTGGTGCTCTTGTTGTAGTCAGGGCTGTAGTTGTAATAGGCGCTGCAGTTGTTGGAGTTTTAGTTGTAGTCACGGCTGCAGTTGTAGATGAGGCTGCGATTGTAGTCGGGGTTGCTGATGTTGTCTGGGCTGCCGTTGTTGTTGCGGCTGCAGTTGTAGTTGGAGTTTTAGTTGTTGTCACGGCTGCAAGTGTTGTTGGGGTTGCAGTTGAAGTGGGAATTTCAGTTGTTGTTGGTGTTTTAGTTGTTGCGGCTGCAGTTGTAGTTGGGGCTGTGGTTCTAGTAGGGGCTGTGGTTGATGTCAGAGCTTCAGTTGAAATTGAGGCTGTGTTTGTGGTGAGAGCCATACTTGTAGTTGGGATTGCAGTTGTAGTTGGGCCTGCAGTTGTGGATGGGGTTTTCATTGTAGTTTGGGCTTCAGTTGTAGTTGAGTCTGTGTTTGTAGTGGGAGTTGTTGTTGTTGTGGGGGCTGTAGTTGTAGTGGGGACTGTGGTTGTAGTTTGGGCTACTGTTGTTGTTGGGGCTGCAGTTGTAGTTGGGGCTGTGGTTTAGTAGGGGCTGTGGTTGATGTCAGAGCTTCAGTTGAAATTGAGGCTGTGTTTGTGGTTGAGAGCCATACTTGTAGTTGGAATTGCAGTTGTAGTTGGGCCTGCAGTTGTGGATGGGGTTTTCATTGTAGTTTGGGCTTCAGTTGTAGTTGAGTCTGTGTTTGTAGTGGGAGTTGTTGTTGTTGTGGGGGCTGTAGTTGTAGTGGGGACCGTTGTTGTAGTTGGGGCTGGTGTTGTTGTTGGGGCTGCAGTTGTAGTTGGGGCTGTGGTTCTAGTAGGGGCTGTGGTTGATGTCAGAGCTTCAGTTGAAATTGAGGCTGTGTTTGTGGTGAGAGCCATACTTGTAGTTGGGATTGCAGTTGTAGTTGGGCCTGCTGTTGTGGATGGGGTTTTCATTGTAGTTTGGGCTTCAGTTGTAGTTGAGGCTGTAGTTGTCGTTGGGGCTGCAGTTGTTGGGGCTTTTGTTGTAGTCGTGTCGGCAGTTTGAGTTGAGGCTATAGTTGTTGGTACTGCAGTTATAGTCTGGGCTGCAGTTGTAGTGGGGGCTGCAGAAGTAGATATGGCTGTGTTTGTCGTTTGGGCTGCTGTTATAGTTTCAGCTGCAGACGTAGTTGGAGCTGCAGTTGTACTTAGGGCTGCTGTTGTTGTCAGGGCCTCAGTTGTAGTTGGGCTTGTGGTTGTAGTGGGGGCTGTACTTATAGCTTGGCTTGCAGTTGTTGTTGAGTCTGTGTTTGTAGTGGGAGTTGTTGTTGTTGTGGGGTCTGTAGTTGTAGTGGGGACCATTGTTGTAGTTGGGGCTGGTGTTGTTGTTGGGACTGTAGTTGTAGTTGGGGCTGTGGTTCTAGTAGGGGCTGTGGTTGATGTCAGAGCTTCAGTTGAAATTGAGGCTGTGTTTGTGGTGAGAGCCATACTTGTAGTTGGGATTGCAGTTGTAGTTGGGGCTGCAGTTGTGGGTGGGGTTTTCATTGTAGTTTGAGCTTCAGTTGTAGTTGAGGCTGTAGTTGTAGTTGGGGCTGCTGTTGTCATTGGGGCTGCAGTTGTTGGGGCTTTTGTTGTAGTCGTGTCGGCAGTTTGAGTTGAGGCTATAGTTGTTGGTACTGCAGTTATAGTCTGGGCTGCAGTTGTAGTGGGGGCTGCAGATGTAGATAGGGCTGTGGTTGTCGTTTGGGCTGCTGTTATAGTTTCCGCTGCAGTCATAGTTGGAGCTGCAGTTGTAGTTAGGGCTGCTGTTGTTGTCAGGGCCTCAGTTGTAGTTGGGCTTGTGGTTGTAGTGGGGGCTGTACTTATAGCTTGGCTTGCAGTTGTTGTTGAGTCTGTGTTTGTAATGGGAGTTGTTGTTGTTGTGGGGGCTGTAGTTGTAGTTGGGGCTGGTGTTGTTGTTGGGGCTGCAGTTGTAGTTGGGGCTGTGGTTCTAGTAGGGGTTGTGGTTGATGTCAGAGCTTCAGTTGAAATTGAGGCTGTGTTTGTGGTGAGAGCCATACTTGTAGTTGGGATTGCAGTTGTAGTTGGGCCTGCAGTTGTGGATGGGGTTTTCATTGTAGTTTGGGCTTCAGTTGTAGTTGAGTCTGTGTTTGTAGTGGGAGTTGTTGTTGTTGTGGGGGCTGTAGTTGTAGTGGGGACCGTTGTTGTAGTTGGGGCTGGTGTTGTTGTTGGGGCTGCAGTTGTAGTTGGGGCTGTGGTTCTAGTAGGGGCTGTGGTTGATGTCAGAGCTTCAGTTGAAATTGAGGCTGTGTTTGTGGTGAGAGCCATACTTGTAGTTGGGATTGCAGTTGTAGTTGGGCCTGCTGTTGTGGATGGGGTTTTCATTGTAGTTTGGGCTTCAGTTGTAGTTGAGGCTGTAGTTGTCGTTGGGGCTGCAGTTGTTGGGGCTTTTGTTGTAGTCGTGTCGGCAGTTTGAGTTGAGGCTATAGTTGTTGGTACTGCAGTTATAGTCTGGGCTGCAGTTGTAGTTGGAGTTTTAATTGTAGTCACGGCTGCAAGTGTTGTTGGGGTTGCAGTTGAAGTGGGGGTTTCAGTTGTAGTTGGTGTTTTAGTTGTTGCGGCTGCAGTTGTAGTTGGGGCTGTGGTTCTAGTAGGGGCTGTGGTTGATGTCAGAGCTTCAGTTGAAATTGAGGCTGTGTTTGTGGTGAGAGCCATACTTGTAGTTGGGATTGCAGTTGTAGTTGGGCCTGCAGTTGTGGATGGGGTTTTCATTGTAGTTTGGGCTTCAGTTGTAGTTGAGTCTGGGTTTGTAGTGGGAGTTGTTGTTGTTGTGGGGGCTGTAGTTGTAGTGGGGACCGTTGTTGTAGTTGGGGCTGGTGTTGTTGTTGGGGCTGCAGTTGTAGTTGGGGCTGTGGTTCTAGTAGGGGCTGTGGTTGATGTCAGAGCTTCAGTTGAAATTGAGGCTGTGTTTGTGGTGAGAGCCATACTTGTAGTTGGGATTGCAGTTGTAGTTGGGCCTGCTGTTGTGGATGGGGTTTTCATTGTAGTTTGGGCTTCAGTTGTAGTTGAGGCTGTAGTTGTCGTTGGGGCTGCAGTTGTTGGGGCTTTTGTTGTAGTCGTGTCAGCAGTTTGAGTTGAGGCTATAGTTGTTGGTACTGCAGTTATAGTCTGGGCTGCAGTTGTAGTGGGGGCTGCAGAAGTTGATAGAGCTGTGGTTGTCGTTTGGGCTGCTGTTATAGTTTCCGCTGCAGTCGTAGTTGGAGCTGCAGTTGTAGTTAGGGCTGCTGTTGTTGTCAGGGCCTCAGTTGTAGTTGGGCTTGTGGTTGTAGTGAGATCCTTGGTTGTAGTTTGGGCTGCAGTTGTAGATAAGGCTGCAGTTGTTGTTGGGACAGCAGTTGTAGATAGGGCTGCAGTTGTAGTGGGTGCTGCAGTTGTAGTTGGAGCTGTGGTTGTTGTTGTGCCAGCAGCTGTTGTTTGTGTTGTAGTTGGTGCTCTTGTTGTAGTCAGGGCTGCAGTTGTAATAGGCGCTGCAGTTGTTGGAGTTTTAGTTGTAGTCACGGCTGCAGTTGTAGATGGGGTTGCGATTGTAGTCGGGGTTGCTGATGTTGTCTGGGCTGCAGTTGTTGTTGCGGCTGCAGTTGTAGTTGGAGTTTTAGTTGTAGTCACGGCTGCAGGTGTTGTTGGGGTTGCAGTTGAAGTGGGGGTTTCAGTTGTAGTTGGGGTTTTAGTTGTTGTTGCGGCTGCAGTTGTAGTTGGGGCTGTGGTTCTAGTAGGGGCTATGGTTGATGTCAGAGCTTCAGTTGAAATTGAGGCTGTGTTTGTGGTGAGAGCCATACTTGTAGTTGGGATTGAAGTTGTAGTTGGGGCTGCAGTTGTGGTTGGGGTTTTCATTGTAGTTTGGGCTTCAGTTGTAGTAGAGGCTGCAGTTGTAGTTGGAGCTGTGGTTGTTGTTGTGCCAGCAGCTGTTGTTTGTGTTGTAATTGATGCTCTTGTTGTAGTCAGGGCTGCAGTTGTAATAGGCGCTGCAGTTGTTGGAGTTTTAGTTGTAGTCACGGCTGCAGTTGTAGATGGGGTTGCGATTGTAGTCGGGGTTGCTGATGTTGTCTGGGCTGCAGTTGTTGTTGGGGCTGCAGTTGTAGTTGGAGTTTTAGTTGTAGTCACGGCTGCAGTTGTTGTTGGGGTTGCAGTTGAAGTGGGGGTTTCAGTTGTAGTTGGGGTTTTAGTTGTTGTTGCGACTGCAGTTGTAGTTGATGTTGCGGTTGTTGTCGGGGCTGCAGTTGTAGTTGGGGTTGACTTTGCAGTTTGTGCTGCAGTTGTACTTGGGGCTGTAGTTGATCTGTGGACTGTGGTGGTAGTTGGGGTTGCTGTTGTTGTTGGGGCTGCAGTTGTGGTTGAGGCTATGGTTGTAGTGAGATCCTTGGTTGTAGTTTGGGCTGCAGTTGTAGATAAGGCTGCAGTTGTTGTTGGGACAGCAGTTGTAGATAGGGCTGCAGTTGTAGTGGGTGCTGCAGTTGTAGTTGGAGCTGTGGTTGTTGTTGTGCCAGCAGCTGTTGTTTGTGTTGTAGTTGGTGCTCTTGTTGTAGTCAGGGCTGCAGTTGTAGTAGACGCTGCAGTTGTAGTTGGAGCTCTGGTTGTTGTTGTGCCAGCAGCTGTTGTTTGTGTTGTAGTTGGTGCTCTTGTTGTAGTCAGGGCTGCAGTTGTAGTAGACGCTGCAGTTGTTGGAGTTTTAGTTGTAGTCACGGCTGCAGTTGTTGTTGGGGCTGCAGTTGTAGTTGGAGTTTTAGTTGTAGTCACGGCTGCAGTTGTTGTTGGGGTTGCGATTGTAGTCGGGGTTGCTGATGTTGTCTGGGCTGCAGTTGTTGTTGCGGCTGCAGTTGTAGTTGGACTTTTAGTTGTAGTCACGGCTGCAGGTGTTGTTGGGGTTGCAGTTGAAGTGGGGGTTTCAGTTGTAGTTGGGGTTTTAGTTGTTGTTGCGGCTGCAGTTGTAGTTGGGGCTGTGGTTGATGTCAGAGCTTCAGTTGAAATTGAGGCTGTGTTTGTGGTGAGAGCCATACTTGTAGTTGGGATTGCAGTTGTAGTTGGGGCTGCAGTTGTGGGTGGGGTTTTCATTGTAGTTTGGGCTTCAGTTGTAGTTGAGGCTGTAGTTGTCGTTGGGGCTACTGTTGTCGTTGGGGCTGCAGTTGTTGGGGTTTTTCTTGTAGTCGTGTCGGCAGTTTGAGTTGAGGCTATAGTTGTTGGTACTGCAGTTATAGTCTGGGCTGCAGTTGTAGATAGGGCTGTGATTGTCGTTTCGGCTGCTGTTATAGTTTCCGCTGCAGTCGTAGTTGGAGCTGCAGTTGTAGTTAGGGCTGCTGTTGTTGTCAGGGCCTCAGTTGTAGTTGGGCTTGTGGTTGTAGTGGGGGCTGTACTTATAGCTTGGCTTGCAGTTGTTGTTGAGTCTGTGTTTGTAGTGGGAGTTGTTGTTGTTGTGGGGGCTGTAGTTGGGGGTAGTTGGGGCTGGTGTTGTTGTTGGGGCTGCAGTTGTAGTTGGGGCTGTGGTTCTAGTAGGGCTGTGGTTGATGTCAGAGCTCAGTTGAAATTGAGGCTGTGTTTGTGGTGAGAGCCATACTTGTAGTTGGGATTGCAGTTTTGTATTGGTTTGGGCTGCAGTTTAGTGAGGTGTGTTGTCTGCATCTAGTTGGGCTGCAGTTGTGGGTGAGTGATGGCTTGTTGCGTTGGTGTGTAGTTTGCTGCAGCATAGTTCGAGTCAGTTGAATTAGGGCTGCTGTTGTTGGGGCTCAGTTGTAGTTGGGCTGTGGTTGTAGTGTGGCTGAATTAGCTGGCTTCGTTGTTGTGAGTCTGTGTTGTAGTGGAGTTGTGTTGTGTGGGTCTGTAGTTGTAGTGGGCGTGTTGATTGTGGGGTGGGTTGTTGTGGGCTGCATTGTAGTGGGCTGTTCAGATGGTTGATAAGCTTGTGTTGGCTGTGTTGTGGTGAAGCCTAGTTGGTCGTGTGTGGGCTGGTTGTGTGGGGTTTTCTTGTAGTGGGCTTCAGTTGAGTTGAGGCTGTAGTTGTTGTTGGAAGCAGTTGTAGTTGGGCTGCAGTTGTAGTGGGGCTGCAGTTGTAGTTGGCGTGGTTGTTGTTTGGGCTTGTGTTGAGTGGTTTCTGTGAATCGGCTAGTTGTAATGGCGCTGCAGTTGTTAGTTTAGGAGCCGTGCGTTGTGTGGGGTTGCGTTGTAGTGGGTGCTGGTGTTGGCTGCGTTGTTGTTGGGCTGCGTGTAGTTGAGTTTAGTTAGTCACGCTGCAGTTGTTGGGGGTTCGATGTAGTCGGTTGTGATTTGTTGGGCTGCAGTGTTGTTGCGTGCAGTTGTGTTGGGTTTAAAGTAGTCACGTGCAGTGTTGTTGGGATTGCAGTTAGTGGGTTAGTTGTGGTTGGTGTTTTTTTGGGGTTGCAGTTGTAGTTGGGGCTGTGGTTCTAGTAGGGGCTGTGGTTGATGTCAGAGCTTCAGTTGAAATTAGGCTGTGTTTGTGGTGAGAGCCATACTTGTAGTTGGAATTGCAGTTGTAGTTGGGCCTGCTGTTGTGGATGGGGTTTCATTGTAGTTTGGGCTTCAGTTGTAGTTGAGGCTGTAGTTGTCGTTGGGGCTGCAGTTGTTGGGGCTTTTGTTGTAGTCGTGTCGGCAGTTTGAGTTGAGGCTATAGTTGTTGGTATGCAGTTATAGTCTGGGCTGCAGTTGTAGTGGGGCTGCAGAAGTAGATATGGCTGGTTGTCGTTTGGGAATGCTGTTATAGTTTCAGCTGCAGTCTGTGAGCTGCAGTTGTACTAGGGCTGCTGTGTTGTCAGGGCCTCAGTTGTAGTTGGGCTTGTGGTTGTAGTGGGGCTGTATTATAGCTTGGCTTGCAGTTGTTGTTGAGTCTGTGTTTGTAGTGGGAGTTGTTGTTGTTGTGGGGCTGAGTTGTAGTGGGGACCATTGTTGTGAAGCTGGGGCTGGTGTTGTTGTTGGGCGGGAGTTGTAGTTGGGGCTGTGGTTCTAGTAGGGGCTGTGGTTGATGTCAGAGCTTCAGTTGAAATTGAGGCTGTGTTTGGGGGGAGAGCCAATTTAAAAAATTGATGCAGCTGTCTGGGGCCGGCAGTTGTGGGGTGGTTTAAATGGTAGTGAGCCTTAGTTGGGGCCAGGCGTACTGCAGTCAGCTGCCAAAGGGTCCAATGGCTGCTGGGGCCTTGTTTTGTGGTCATTCGGCAGTTTGAGTTGAGTAATTGGGTTGTTGGTACTGCAGTTATAGGCTGGCTGCAGTTGGGGCTTTTTTTTTTTTTTTTTTTTTTTTTTTTTTTTTTTTTTTTTTTTTTTTTTTTTTTTTTTTTTTTTTTTTTTTTTTTTTTTTTTTTTTTTTTTTTTTTTTTTTTTTTTTTTTTTTTTTTTTTTTTTTTTTTTTTTTTTTTTTTTTTTTTTTTTTTTTTTTTTTTTTTTTTTTTTTTTGGGGGGGGGGGGGGGGGGGGGGGGGGGGGGGGGGGGGGGGGGGGGGGGGGGGGGGGGGGGGGGGGGGGGGGGGGGGGGGGGGGGGGGGGGGGGGGGGGGGGGGGGGGGGGGGGGGGGGGGGGGGGGGGGGGGGGGGGGGGGGGGGGGGGGGGGGGGGGGGGGGGGGGGGGGGGGGGGGGGGGGGGGGGGGGGGGGGGGGGGGGGGGGGGGGGGGGGGGGGGGGGGGGGGGGGGGGGGGGGGGGGGGGGGGGGGGGGGGGGGGGGGGGGGGGGGGGGGGGGGGGGGGGGGGGGGGGGGGGGGGGGGGGGGGGGGGGGGGGGGGGGGGGGGGGGGGGGGGGGGGGGGGGGGGGGGGGGGGGGGGGGGGGGGGGGGGGGGGTTTAAGGTAGTCAGGCCGCGTTGTAGATGGGGTTATGGTGGGCCGGTGTTGATGTGTCTGGGCTGCAGTGTTGGGGCTGCAGTGGTTTAGTTTAATTTTTGTCAGGCTGCGTTGGTTGGTTTCCATGTAGCGGGGTTTATTTTTTGTCGGCTGAGTTTTGGCTGGGGGCTGAATGATAAGCCGCTGGGGGGTTTTTGGTGGAAATTTTTTTTGGTTCAGGGGTTTGGGGGGAGAGGGGGGTCTATGTAGGGGCTGTCAGTAGGGCCCGGTTGTATTTGGGAGGGGCTGTTTGAAGAGCCTGTTTTTAGTTGAATGAGTTGGTTAGCTGCAGTGTTTGGGTCATTGGGGGGCCCTTTAGTGTAGTAAGCGTTGTGTGGGGCTCTTGAAAGGTGTTGTTGGGCTGGTTGTTTTTGGGGGCGCAGTTGGTTGGTTTGGTAGTGGGGGCTTGTTTTGGGGCTGCGGGAATAGGGCTCCCCAGTGTTGGGGTTTAGTTGTTTTTCCACGGCCCCTGCTGTGTGTGGTTGCAATTTGAGCCGGAAATTTGGGGGCTGATTGGGCCTGTCCGTTTTGGGGCTGCAGTGATAGATGGTGGATTTGGGGTTGCTGTTGTGGGGTGCGGGTGGGGGGCTGTGTGGTCCCCTCGTGTTGGGCCCCGCAGAAAGAGCGGTTCTAAAAGCGTAGGGCCCAGGAGGGGCGGGTTGGGGGACCCTGTGGGTTACGTTTTTTGGCCAGGGGTGGTTCATTGTTAGCAGGAGGACCCCCCGAGTCGTGGGCCCGGGCGTTCGGGCTGCAGTTGTGGGGTCGGGCCCCTTTGCGGGCCTTTTGGGGACTCGAAGGGAAAAAACCGTCTGACCCCAAAGCCGCATTTTTGCGGGGCCGATGTACCTGGAGCTTTGTTTGTAGCCCCCAGTTTCTGGGTATTTAGTGGGGGCTGCTGTGTTGCCCCGCTTATTGTGTCCCTGCAGTTATGGCCCGGGCCCCCAGGCCCTGTTGCTCCGGCCCAATGTGGCCCCGTGATTTGGGGTTTTGTTGTTTTGGCGGGAGTGTATTTGAAGTGGTGAGTAGGCTGGTTGGGCCAGGTTTGGGGCGGCCCCCCCAGGGGGCTGGTAGCAAATCAGTATGGGGTTTTTGTGTTGGGCTTACCGAAAAGGTGAGTGTCGTGGGGCCAGTTTCGTGGGGGTGCTTTTGGGTTGGTTCGGCAGCCTGGCGGGACCATTTGTGGACCGACATTGGGGGCCGCAGCCGTAGTGGGGGCCGAGACTAAAAGGCCCGTAAGTTGGGCTGCTTTAAAAATAAAATCGTGGGACCGAAGTTACCCGCTGGGTTGTTGTCAGGCCTCATTGAGGGGGGCCTTTGGGGGCATTTAAAAAATAAAATTTTCATTTCTCCCTCAGTTTGTGACCCTGTTTAGGGGGAGTTTTGTTTTGTGGGGCTGTAGTTGTAGTGGGGACCGTTGTTGTAGTTGGGGCTGGTGTTGTTGTGGGGCTGCAGTTGTAGTTGGGGCTGTGGTTCTAGAGGGCTGTGGTTGATGTCAGAGCTTCAGTGAAATTGAGCTGTGTGGTGGTATATTTATTAGGGGTGCAGGGGCCCTGGGGTTGCAGTTTTCTTTTGTGAGCCTGTGCCTGAGTGGGGCTAAGTGTTGGTTTCCGCCATAGCCCGGGCCCGCAGTTTTGGGGGGGGCCCGCAGATGAGATAGGCTGTTTGTCGTTTGCCCCATAGTCCCTCAGTCAAGTGGAGCCAGTTGATAGGGGTGCTGTGTTGGGCCCAGCTAGTGGGCGGGTAGGTTAAAATACCAGTTTTGGCAGCTGTTGGAGCCCGTGTTTGAGTGGAGTTGGTTGTTTTGGGGGTAGTTGAGGGGGAACCTTTTTTAAAAGGGGGTGGTTTTTAATGGCACTTGTAGCGGGGGCCGGGGTTTCCTAGTGGGGGCCGTGGGATGTCAGACCCTTCAGCGAAATTGAGGCGTGGGGTGGTAACCAACTGCAGTTGGGTTCGCAGTCATTCCGCTTTTTGGGAGGGGTTCACGGGTATTTGGGCCCTTAATTGTAGGGGGCCCGTGGGTTTTTTGCGGGGCACGTTGTCAGATGGGCCCGCAGGTAGTGGGCGCATTTTAGTTGGACCCGGGTTGTTGTTGCCCCCGCTGTGGGGAGTTGGTGCCTTGTTGAACCCCCGGGGCCGCAGTTGAATAGGCGCACGCAGGTTGGAGTTTTAGCGCATCCGGCCCCGTTGAGATGGGGTTGCACTGTAGCCGGTTGCGGGATGTTGTCTGGGCTGCAGTTGTTGTTGGGGCTGCAGTGAGTGTAGTTTTAGTTGTAGTCACGGCGCAGTTGTGTTAGGGGTGCGATTGTAGTCGGGTTGCTGATGTTGTCTGGGCTGGCAGTTGTTGTTGCGGCTGCAGTTGTAGTTGAGTTTTAGTGTAGTCACGGCTGCAGGTGTTGTTGGGCTGCAGTGAAGTGGGGTTTCAGTTGTAGTTGGTGTTTTGATGTTATGTGCGTTGCAGTGTAGTTGCTGTGGTTGATGTCAAGCTTCAGCTGAAATTGAGGCTGTGTCTGTGGTGAGAGCCAACTTGTAGTGACTTGCAGTTGTAGTTGGGGCCTGCAGTTGTGGGTGGGTTTTCATGTAGTTTGGGCTTCAGTTGTAGTTGAGGCTGTAGTTAGTCGTTGGGGCTACTGTTGTCGTTAATGCAGTTGCTGGGGTTTTCTGAAACGTGTCGTTGAGTGAGGCTATAGTTGTTGGTACTGCAGTTATAGTGGGCTGCAGTTGAGTGGGGCGCAGATGTAGATAGGGCTGTGGTTGTCGCTTGGGCTGCTGTTATAGTCTCCGCTGCAGTCGTAGCTGGAGCTGCAGCTAAGTAGGGCTGCTGTGTTGTCAGGCCCTCAGTGTAGTTGGGCGTGTTGAGTGGGGGCTGTCATAGCTTGGGCTTGCAGTTGTTGTGAGTCTGTGTTTGTAGTGGGAGGTTGTTGCTGGGGGCCCGTAGTTGTAGTGGACCGTGTGAGTTGGGCTGGTGTTGTTGTTGGGGCTGCAGTTGTAGTTGGGGCTGTGGTTCTAGTAGGGGCTGTGGTTGATGTCAGAGCTTCAGTTGAAATTGAGGCTGTGTTTGTGGTGAGAGCCATACTTGTAGTTGGGATTGCAGTTGTCGTTGGGGCTGCAGTTGTTGGGGCTTTTGTTGTAGTCGTGTCGGCAGTTTGAGTTGAGGCTATAGTTGTTGGTACTGCAGTTATAGTCTGGGCTGCAGTTGTAGTGGGGGCTGCAGATGTAGATAGGGCTGTGGTTGTCGTTTGGGCTGCTGTTATAGTTTCCGCTGCAGTCGTAGTTGGAGCTGCAGTTGTAGTTAGGGCTGCTGTTGTTGTCAGGGCCTCAGTTGTAGTTGGGCTTGTGGTTGTAGTGGGGGCTGTACTTATAGCTTGGCTTGCAGTTGTTGTTGAGTCTGTGTTTGTAGTGGGAGTTGTTGTTGTTGTGGGGGCTGTAGTTGTAGTGGGGACCGTTGTTGTAGTTGGGGCTGGTGTTGTTGTTGGGGCTGCAGTTGTAGTTGGGGCTGTGGTTCTAGTAGGGGCTGTGGTTGATGTCAGAGCTTCAGTTGAAATTGAGGCTGTGTTTGTGGTGAGAGCCATACTTGTAGTTGGGATTGCAGTTGTAGTTGGGCCTGCTGTTGTGGATGGGGTTTTCATTGTAGTTTGGGCTTCAGTTGTAGTTGAGGCTGTAGTTGTTGTTGGGGCAGCAGTTGTAGATAAGGCTGCAGTTGTAGTGGGTGCTGCAGTTGTAGTTGGAGCTGTGGTTGTTGTTGTGCCAGCAGCTGTTGTTTGGTTGTAGTTGTGCTTTTTGTAGTCAGGGCTCAGTTGTAATAGGCGCTCAGTTGTTGGAGTTTTAGTTATCAGGCTGCTGTGTAGATGGGGTTGCGATTGTGTCGGTTTGATGTTGTCTGGCTGCAGTTGTTGGGCTGCAGCTGTAGTTGTAGTTTTAGTTGTAGTCAGGCTGCAGTTGTTGTGGGGTGCATTGTAGGGTTGCTGATGTTGTCTGAGCTGCAGTTGTTGTTGGGGCTGCAGTTGTAGTTGGAGTTTTAGTTGTAGTCACGGCTGCAGTTGTTGTTGGGGTTGCAATTGAAGTGGGGGTTTCAGTTGTAGTTGGGGTTTTAGTTGTAGTTGGGGCTACTGTTGTAGTCAGGGATGCTGTTGTAGTAGGCACTGCAGTCGTACTTGAAGTTTTAGTTGTAGTCGTGGTTGCAGTTGTAGTTCGTGTTGCTCTTGTAGTCGGGGCTGCAGTTGTAGCTGGGGTTCCAGTTGTAGTTGGGGCTGCACTTGTAGTCAGGGCTGCAGTTGTAGTAGGCGCTGTAGTTGTAGTTGGAGCTTTAGTTGTAGTGGTGGCTGCAGTTGTAGTTGCATTTGCGGTTGTAGTTAGGGCTGCCGTTGTAGTTGGGGTTGCTGTTGTAGTAGCGGATGCAGTTGAAGTTGGGGTTGTGGTTGTAGTCGTGGCTGCAGTTGTAGTTGGAGCTTTAGTATTAGTTGGGCCAGCTGTTGTGGTTTTGGCTAAAGTAATGGTGGGGGCAGCTGTTGTAGTTGGGGCTAAAGTAGTTGTAGGGGCAACTCTTTTGGTTAGAGCTATAGTTGAAGTTGGGGATTTTGTTGTGGTAGGGGCTATAGTAGTAATAGGGGCAACTGTTGTGGTTGGAGCTACAGTTGAAGTTGGGGAAGTTGTTGTGATTGGGGCTATCGTAGTTGTGGGGGCAGCTGTTGTGGTTGGGGTTCTTGTAGTTGTGGGCGCAGCTGTTGTGGTTGGAGCTACCGTAGTCTTTGGGGCAGCTGTTGTGGTTGGGGTTTTTGTAGTTGTGGGCGCAGCTGTTGTGGTTGCACCTACTGTAGTCTTTGGGGCAGCTGTTGTTGTTGCATTTAAAGTTGTTGGATGCCCTGTGGTTATGGTTGCAGTGATGGTCTTAGCTGGAATGGAAGTAACGTTATTGTGGCCGAAATATTTTGACCTTCATAAACTTTTGAAACATCTGTAATATCAACGCTATCATTGTTTTGCGTATTGTGATTCATGCGCCAATATGTCTGCAGTGCGATTGGGTGACATGCATTGAAAGCTATTTCTGGTGGCAGAACTGAGTAAATGATAAAATCATATCCTGTTGTCTAATAATTGTCTCAAATTACCATTACTCAATACATTTTCCTGGTTATTGAACTTTTGCCTAAAAGCAATTTCACACTCAAGTTTGTGCTTGACCTGTGGCCTCAAGCCTATGACCGACTCCAGCTGATATACTGTATAACAGCAATATAACCAGCTGATATACTACATTAGTAGTGTGAGTAGTTTCACTTTCATTCATAGTTTCTGCTACAGTTGTGGTTAGTGACTCAGCTTCACTAGAGATTAATTTGTTATTGTAGCTTCTGCTGTTGCAGGAGGTGCAAAAGTACGTGGAGATTTAGTTGCAATCGGTATAGCTGTAGCAGTTGCTGTAGCTGTTTATGTAATTTTTGGATTGTTGAGAAGTATTTAGCAATGTTTTTTATTGACATAGTATCACAGTGGAGATGGTGGCTAATTTGGCAGAAAGCATGATAGTGCTTGTCAGAGGTGTTGTTATTTAATTTACCTGGAGTCGTGGATGATTTTTCGGTTGTGGTTGATGCTCTAACTGTCGTAGATTGTGTTGCATTCGGTGCTACAATCACATTAATTGCTGAAGCTGAAAATATTTAAATTTGGATTAAAAATGATATTTACATTCAAGATCACTTTTGTTGATTCTTTTTTAATAAGTTCAGTCCTCTCGAAACAATCATATAGCTGCACATTTGTTCATGTTTTCTTTCCTCCAGCATTTATTTTTGTGTTCTATTCCCAAAGGTATAATATTTGAGCTTACTGACTTACCTATTGAACTTTTATGGACAAAAATGGACAAACAGGCATGCCAGTGAATGTTTAAAATAAGAATTTTCCATGAAATTATGTTCTTTCAGTGACAAAATTATTTTCTTTCTAGAATTATTGGAGAATTATGAATTATTTATGTTTTCTGTGTGTGATGCCAGCTAAAGCAGTCAGAATGTTGTGCTGTGATTAAAAAATACTTACCAATTAGATACAAAAATGCAACTCTCAACTTCATTTTTGTGTTTACTTGCTCTTGCCTGAAAGACAAATATTTAATGAATAATAATAATAATAATAATAATAATAATAATAATATAGGCCCATTAATGTTCATTTAACAAACCTCATTATGCCTTTTTTTTTTTTTTACTGCGGAATGTTAACACTGTACCCATAATATATCCCCTCTTTCTTAGAAACACCACTGACCAGAATTTAGTTTCATTTGGTATATATCACCACGAATACAACCGCTATCAACATGTCATGCAGCAATTGCCAACTGTGATCTGACAGTACACTGAAATCAGTAACTCTCTGTGGCCATTTTCAGTCCTGGAATCCATTGTTTTCATAGTAATTGTATTGCTTGCTTATTAAATATACATCAGTGCTTTGCTAGACCAGTTCCAAACTATTATAGAAAAATGGAAAGGAATTGATTTCATAATATAAGTTAACTGAAGGATCCTACAGGTTGCTACAAGTATCTGTATTTACTTCCTGAAATATCTGTGGAATAGTGTGTCCTTTTTAGAGGGCCAGTGCTCACCTGGTGTATTTTATGGTGTATCATTACTTGTTCGTATGTAATGGAGACAGCATTGCAGATAAATAGATATATAGTTCCCTCTAGTGCTAGAAGGCAGGTATTACCCTTTAGTAGTCTCCACCCTAGACATGCCACTTTTAGCCAGAATTGTTAGTCAGTAGTTGAGCTGAATTGCCCAATCATTTATGATATATCAGCAAAGCACATTACTGAAGCATTCCCTGGAAGTAGGAAAGACTTATCTGATGTCACTATAAATGTGCACAGGGTCAAAACACCAAGTGGTTATGTTTTTGACATGGGGTATAGAGATGTGGAATAAATGGCAAATGCAATAATCCAAATGGAATCACAATAAAAGTTTCTCTTATCACACAAATGTTTGTAATCAGAACAAGTGGATTGCTATTTTTGTTGTTTTGTCATGACTAGCATAATGGTACAACATTGCAGAGGCATTTTTTTGATTTGTTATTATTTATATAAAAATTAATCTAATAATGTAAAGAATGTGTAACCTGTAAACTATACATTAAAGTAATAGTTATACATAATATAATAACAATGTAAGGTGTATGGGTGATTACAGGTGTGACCATATCACCCATAGACCTAACATTGCTTTCATGCAAAAAATTAATCAAACAAACTATTATCATCCAATGGCAATGAAAACCAATGGCAATGACAGTGCTGGATAATGAGTAAAAGTCTATTTAGTACTTAAGTGCTTAGTTATTGTGCCCCCCCCCCCCCCCCCAAAAAAAGCATTTTTCAACCTAAACATATATAAGAATGTGTCTTCTCTGCTGCTTGCAGGTCATTTGTACTTTCATTCACATTTTTGCACTTATTTGAATGTCCAGTTTTTCTCTCCATCCTAATTTGGAATGCCCAGTCACATGTGTAGACGTATGGCTGAAATGTGCTTCGCAACTCTGGCAGCTCCAGCTGATCTGCATAATCATGATGTAATCATGAGCACACTTCATCCACAGCTGGTTCTGGTTAAGGTTCACTGCACCCTCCACGAGTCAATTTCGTCCTATTGTGATAACAATACCATCAAAAATGAACATTTGAATTGTTTTTTTTTTATAAACTATGTCTAAGTGTTTACCATTTACCATAAGTGGGTTCCCAAAAAGGCCATTTGGAGACTTGTGTAATATATGCATGTGGATCAAGAGCTGCACTAAAAAGATATGCTTTCAGTTTTCTCTTATAAACTTTCAAAGTTTCAATATTTCTAAGGTCAGCTGTCCAGAGGCGGGGTACATAGAAACTGAAAGCTGCTTGCCCTGCAGTTTGAATAACTGAAAGATTATCTAAGGGACCTAGGTTTTCAATCTAAGAGCATATCACATATGGTGCCAAGCCATTAAGCAATTTGTAAACCAAAAAATTAATTTTAAAATCAATTCTGGAGCTAACAGGTACCCAGTGTAATGACTTCAGGACAGATTTAATGTGTTCATTCCTTCCTGTTTTTGTCAAAAACCTGTGCTACTGCATCCTGTATTAGCTGCAGACGAACAATAGTTTTTTGAAAGATCCGAGAAGAGGGCATCACAGTAATATAGTCTGCTTGAAATAGAAGCATGTACATGTTTATCTGCATTGGTCTGTGAAATGAAGCCCAGCACATTATCAATGTTTTTTAAAGTGATTTATAAGTTAAGGTCAGAGTCTAGAATTTATTTTTTCGAATGTGTGGTTTCCCAGGGTAACATAAACATTTTTCCCAGTCAGATATGACCAAATCCAATTTAGAACCAGTCCCGAAAGGCCAATCTGCCTTTGATGTCTGTCCAGCAGAATGCCGTGCTCAACCTTATCGAAAGAGGCACTCAGATCCAGCAGCACCAGAATGCAAAGTCTGTTCAAGTCTGTACTCAGTCTATAGTCATTAATCATGCCAACATAGTTTATGCACAATGTTTAATTAATGAATTATTTTATTTATTTATCTATTTATTAGAAGTTCTTATGAAATGATAGTCTGTGTTCCATATCACAGTAGTTCTGTGTGTTTGGTTGTGACTATTGTAATTATGTTTACTAAGATCATATGCTATGTACAATAAAATAGTAAAAGTTAAAGCAACGTATTTCTGCCATAACTATCCTTTATGTGCAATAACATAAACTTCCCACTATATGTATCCTTTAATATGTTTTTAAATATGTTTTTCCTGTGTGCTCTGCAATAGCTGATGTAAAAGGTGATTTGCCATTGTTGTAGCTGTTGTTTGCCCCCTGCAGACACAGTATATGTATTGCGCTCTTCTTCAGAAAATATTAGATCACATCTATATTTGATGTATGTATTGCAAACATCCAATTTATCTTTCATCTGCTGAGTTTATCAAAAGGACTAATAATATACTGCCATTTTATTACCATGCTAATAACTGGGTATAAAAGAGAATTAAGTCATATGTATACCTCATAACTATTATGCAGAACTGGTCTGTATCTCATTTAAAGCCAGAATATCCACAATCTCAATGCACACAAATAGTCCCAAAGGAAATATTATCAGATGGGTTCACTTTCTGTTCCCCCTCCCCCCAAACCATCCATGTCATTTGATGATGTTCAGTTGGTTATAGCCTTTCATAATTTCCAACACAAAGACAACTCAACCTGCCCACCACTCAGAATCAATGCAACAAACATCCACTGTTAATTTATTCTTTACTACCTGCATGCATTGGGATGGCAGGTATGCTATTGCACCCACTAAGTTATGGCTTGGTCGGGCGTCATGCTCCACATCTATACAGCACTGAGAGTTTGCCACTTTTTATAGATGCACACGCAGGGTAGTTTTGCTGAGCACACATTTCACAATGCCCTGTTAACCAAAATGCTCCCTGCCCCCCGCCCCAAAGTATATATTAAAAAAATATCTGAGAGTAAGACTGCTGATTAAGCCTGTAACTTTAAACAGTAAATAGGTGGCGATATGTAATAAGCAGTATGCTAAGAATTTAAGGTAAACTAGCGGTATGGTGTGGGAAGTATGTGCACAGCATGTGTTGATATATGTAATTATTAGTGTTATTAGAAGTAATTCCCTGACTAATTTACCATGTGCAACTGCTGATAAGATAAGTGTTGTCTGTAGTTTACAGTTAGTAGATTGATAAAGGCAGAACAAATGTTTAAATGTTTATTACATGATTTTTTAATACATAATATGGGTCTAACATGAAAGCCTTACATAATAGACTGTGCTGACTTTGAGCAGATGCTATCTACAGATGGTATGAAAGCTTGCACAGCGCAGGATTGATTGATAGATGCAGCTAACCATAATGTATTTGCACCTAGGTATACACCGCAATCAGACTCATAAATCTGTATTTCTGGGTGACCTCTGCTAGAAAAGAAGAGGGTCTCCTTGCCGTGGTTCACTCAGTGATTGGGTATCGAATGCCGAAATGAGCACGGCATCGAATCCTGACATTGTACCCTTGAGCAGGGCACTCAATCTGCATTGCTCCAGCATACGCCCAGCTGCATAAATGGATGCAATGCGAAATGCTACATAAAAAGTTGTGTAAGTCGCTGTGGATAAGAGCGTCTGCTAAATGCACGTAATGCATGTGCATGTGAAGTGACATAAGAGCTGACCATTGGCTGCCAGCTGCACAGGGAAACTTGTGGTCCGGTTTATTGTCAAATCAGGGAGAATGCAGTCTAACCTGAGTCAACACTGCCCTGTGGCAAAATGCTTCGATGTGTATAATGGCTGGCGAACTACGTGTTTCACCTGGAGTTTACAGGTTAATTCCCAGCTAGGACACTGTTGTTGTGCCTTTGAGCAAAAAATTGCTTGAACAAAAAATTGTTAAAATCACCCTTCATAAAGGCTTCTGCCAAATGCCTTAAAATGTAAGGGGCTTTTCTGAGTGTGAATTGCCCCCACTGATGTTGAAATGCATGCTCCATTTTTTCCCCCAAAATATTAATTTAATGCAATTTAATGTTTGTAAGTATATTTGCCATCATATACTGGCATATTATATTTACTCTTTTTCCCATATGCTGCCTGGTTCTAAAGCAAATAACACCAACACCTTTCAAAGCAGAATCCTACAGGTTAAATTTGTTACATGTGATTGATGCACTGTTGTGCACTGAACACAGCCGTGGCTGTATGCACACGGTGGCTCTAAGCATAAGTAATCATCAGGTTATTTATGACTTTACAGGCCAACCGCAAAAGCACTTGTGAAAGACAGAGGATTGATAAGACTGTGAGTGAGTCCACAGCATATGACTTTGAGAAGAAAGAGAGAAATTAACAATTTTGGGAAACATAAGATGCTCTAGTGGGATAAAAGGTTTTTCAGTTTACTGACTTACCTCTTAGAAAGAAATTAATCCACTGTCCAAAAATCTTGTCTTATTTTCCAAACGGCAAAGAAGAACATATGACAATATCATGTAAGTATTTCTATTTATATTGTATCTCAGGCTTTCCCCTTAAGTCACACACTGTTAGCAGAACCAGCTGCTAACGTGCATGTGCTCTGAAATAATTGAGTGTCCTTATGGCTTGATGTACCTGTTTTTCAGAAATGACTGGCCTGTGCCGATGTACATATTTTTATACTCTCCTCCTCTCGTTCAACAACCACCTTTGCAGCATGTGACCTCTTAATTTAAAATCTTTATACCCTCTCTTTCCTTCTAGGCTTTTGTGATGGTTTGTTTTGTTTGTGTTATTTTATTCTCCTCACCCACTAGAGTGCGGTTCAGGTGTCTTGGAAAACTACAAATATGGGGAAGCCTTCATTCTTAGAATTGTATACAGTTCTTAAAATTGTAAGGTAGTAGCAGCAGTGCTATCACATTCTGTTGGATCATGCTTTAGGATTTCTTGTCCCATATCACATTTGTTTGAATTGCATTTGTGTTAGTTTAAACCTGTTTTTTTTTTTTAACAGTAGTTTCCCATGTACAAATTTTTCACAAAAATGTCAGATGACAGAACTGCTTTCAAAACCTGGGTCAAATGTATATTTGAAATGTTAGTATAATTCATAAACACTTCTGTAGATCTCAGAAAATTGTTAAAAAATATACTTCTTAAAAATGTAGAATTATATTAATGAATGTATTATGTAATACCATTGTATTACAATATGTTTACATAATACTATGCAGATTGAAAGATTGAAAGAAGACATGCCTTTTAAAAATTTGAGAAATCTCCAAGGATGATTTATTTTATTTATTTATTCCAGGCATGTTCATAGCTATTGACAGCCCATGAATCATTAAATATATTAAGAGCAATCATTTTTAGCTGGATTGTCACATGCATTCTTACAAGCAAACATACACAGCTATGCAGACACACCCTTCTTCAGATTGTGTTATATTGTGTTCATGCATACTGACATCAATAATGGCTTGTCTGACATTTACAAAATGATAATTGCTGCATTAAATATTCTTTTTGATATTATAGGTGAGCTGCTCTGATGGGCTGTTTACTTAATTCATTTTATTTAGGCACTCAGGGGATGGGTGTAGTTCTGTACTAAGTGTACCTTCAATTTGATTGATATATTCACTTAAAGATGGATTTTCTAACTCTGGAATATGGTCTGCTGAATGCCCTTTGTGGAGGACACTTTATAAGGGTGAAAGGGGAAAGTAAGTTTTTTTTTCCAACATGATTATTAGCAGAGGTGGGAAATTCTGTTTCAGAAAGTAAATGTTAGGAAATGAGTAAATGAATCTGCTAATTCGCATGATTCTTCAGCCAGGTGGAAGAACTAATAAATTAAATCAGCTGGCTCAGTTCATGGGTGGAAGAAATGCATGGCAGGACTTCTTGCTTTCTGACCCCTGGACCTTCCAACTCTGATTACTATTACACAAAGCATGTCTTACATATCCTATAGATAACTCTCTTCCCAATGCACGTTTTCGCCATTTCAGTATCATTCTATAACACTTCACGCTCTCTGGATAGCTCTTGTGTTCTTGATTCTGGTGGTTTTTGGTCCTTAAATAAAAAATAATAATAAATTGCATCTACATTCAGCTATATTTAGCTAACCATACAATTTTAATTTTACTCCAAATTAAATGATTGTATTTAAGGTAATTGGATTGTGAACACCACACTTGACATAGTATAACCCTCAGGTTTAAACAACTAGACAATATTACTGCTTTAAAACTTGAACTGCTACTCCTAATTTACAAGATACATTACAGCTATTCCCCTTCCAGGTAATTCCAAATATTGTATGGACTGAACCCTGTTCTTCACTTATGCTCTATTATATATTTGTATATTGATAACTGCAGTACGTCTGTATATCGTTCTGAAATCATCACAGTGTTTTTACACAATATTGAAATTCCTTGTCTCTCGGTACAGCATCTGGTTGGAATGGAATCTGTAAGCAAATCTTTTTATCACGGACTCGCTGGGGTTTTAAGCTCATTCAGTCTGCATTCTGACGGAAACATTCTTTTATGCATCATTAAGGAATCCGTAGAGCTTGTCTCTTCTGAATATTCATGCCAGACGCCTACGCCAAGGAGAAACTTGCAAAGGCACACCTTATGCGAGTTTGTGATGCAGCTCCCACCAAGTTACGTCATCATAAAGGCAATATACATACAATTGTATGTCTGCTTTAATGTTTGGGTGGATTGGTATTATGGTAGTTTACCAGGTTTTTGATTCCAAAAATGACACATTCAAAGACACAGGGTGCTTGAGCCTTTTTAAAAGTTTAACATTTTCATAAATTTTCGTTTTTCCATGTAGAAATTACAGTACTTTTTATACCGAGCTCAGAGCACCACAACCTTTGGGTCATATTAGTGTTACATGAATCTGAGAAAAAAAAAAAAAAACAATGCCAAGTTACTCCCACATACAAAGGACAATTTATAAGTCATTAAGACTGGCAAAATCTATACCTGGCACTCAAAGTACTGATATCAAAATTAGGTTAAGTTAATTAAGTTACAAGAAACAATATTGGCTATCTTGGCTCACACAAATGAAACATGCCACATTCCGAAGCAATGAAACACGTTAATTTGCATTTAGATCGGGTGAATCAGTTAGCCACTCAAGAATTTTCCCGTTTTGGCTATGAGAAACCCCTTTGTTGTTTTAGCAGTATTTTTGGAATAATTGACTTGTTGTAGGATGAAGCACTGTCCAATGAGCTTTGAGGCTTTTTCTTGAACTTGAGCAGATATGATGCTTCTTTACACTTCACAATTACTTCTGCTGCTGCTATCAGCAATTCCATCATCGATGAAGACCAGCGAGCCACATACATGCCATACATGCCATAACCCCCTCACCACCATGTTTCACAGATGGGGGGGGAGGGGAGAGTTTTTTTGGGGGGGTGGGGGGGTTCCATTTAGCCTCCACACTTTGCTCTTGCTATCACTCTGATACAAGTGAGTCTTGCTGTCATCTATCCACAAGCCCTTTTTCCAGAACTCTGCAAGCTCTTTTCAGTACGTCTTTGCAAACTGTTACCTGGCCATCCCGTTTTTGCAGCTACTGGTTTGCATCTTGTAGTCTCTGTAGTTCTGTTTGTGGAGTCTTCTTTGGGGAGTAGTCACTATTTGGTGGTTTTTGTTCATTAGGTTGAAAATTATTTGGTTATGAACTGTGGAGGTCGTCCTTGGCCTACCAAGCCCTTTGCAATTACTGAGCTCACCAAAGTTCTCTTTCTTCTTATTGATGTTCTGAACAGTTGATTTTGGAAAGATTACAGTAAGGTTTGCCCTACTGCATGTCTCTGTTTTTTTTTCTTATTTTCCAGCCTCATAATGACTTCCTTGACTTGCATTGGCACAATTCTGGTCCTTCTGTTGACAAATGCAAATGACTGACTCCA
Source organism: Anguilla rostrata (assembly GCF_018555375.3). Classification (NCBI taxonomy): domain Eukaryota; kingdom Metazoa; phylum Chordata; class Actinopteri; order Anguilliformes; family Anguillidae; genus Anguilla; species Anguilla rostrata. Next base: position 8,707,798 of record NC_057937.1, read on the forward strand.
AAGATAATCAAAATCCTAGAATTGCACTAAGGAAGCAATTGAACACACCCGACTAATCAGAAACACCAGTGATGCTATTTGTTCCAAACATTGATCTCTGTTCTCAGTCTATGGGTGGTTCCCTTATGCATTTGTGCAGAAAAATTATCATTCTTATATATTGTTTATGTTGTTTTCTCAAATAATTAATGAGGTCAAAAATTCTGAAGAGTTTTCATAAACTGGTGTTTGAGTGTATCAGAATCTTTGGCTTTGGCTGGCTCTGATGGGATCAGAGTAGTCTAAAATGTCTGGTGCTAGTCAGATGCTTTTTATGTGTCTTTCTTTCATAAAACAGATTTAGTTACAAACATATGTTACCTTTTTCATGTTGTTTCTGCTAAAAGGGTAGTGATAAATTGTAATCATACTTTTAAAGGCAGTTATCTATGTGTTGTTGAGGGTTGTACTTATCTAAAAAAAAGTTAGCTAAATGATTGTAATATAACGCAACCCCCACCCTCCTCAACAATTTAGCACCACTCACAGCGAAGCCCTGCGGGACCTGATCTAATGCTCGCATTTGATTTTGAAGAATGGTGATCAGGTTTCCTGTAAAGGGTGACCGGGGATCTGTGCCGTGTGTGAATTGTTTTGATTCAATTGTTGTCTCTTTTGAGAACACAAGATTTGGTTTCAGGAACTGTGTGTGCGTAACTGAAAAACAAACTCTCGCTACTCTAAGGTTAAGTAAAATCAGATTTTTGAGTGAATTTGACTGAAGCCTTAAAAATAAAATGCTTGTTCTTGCATAGAACCTTGCATAGTGTGACAGAAATGATTGATTTCATACATGAAACCAAACCAGTAATATACACCAAATTACAAACAACCTGTTGATTTCAACCATGAAACAAAGCCATTAGCTACATAAGGGCATTATTGTATACTAAATGTCTTATTTCATTACCAGGACCAAGTCACAACTTCATCTGTTCAAAGAGTTTATTACACTGTCTGGCAAGTCGTTATATTTTGTCTGGTTTTAATGCAGAAGACATAGCACTCTAACAAGTTATTACATTATCCAGCAATATTACATTACATTATAACATTATCTAGTCTTATTTAATTATCCCAGTTACTCTGTTACAACTAGCCAGCACATGGATGATCCACAAAACCTTTGAGATAAGGTTCTATGGACAAAAAATGTGTATGTGGGTTTCCTCTGGGATAAACGGATAAATGCAAAGTATTCAGATTTAAAATATGCACATTTATCTGGAAAAATGCACAATGCTTTCCTGCAGAGACTCGGGCTGTATATAAAGATGAATGAAGAAACAAGACCTAACGATGACACCCATGACATACAGAATACAGAGAAATATTTAGATTTCAGGTGTGCACTATGATCTGAAAACAGTAAACCTTTTTGTATGAAGAAAAACCCCCACTTCTTATTAAGCCCTTAGTACAGAAGCTATAGAAGATGGTAGGGGCATGTCAGCAATACAGCATCTGAACAAGCTTTCCAATATTTAGTTTATGTTGACATAAGTGTACAAAACATGCAAGGCAATTCATCACAAAAGGAACAGTGAAATTAACATATCAATGCATGCTTTTATAGAGTGGCGTTGGCAGACTTGTAATTGACGAGACCTTGACTTGTTGAGTATATTAATGTCAACTGCATTCAAGAAAAATGATTAATGATTTAAAGACTTTACTTATATGTGTGTGTATGTACATACCTGCACTGTGTAATATATGTGTATTGAGTTTTTTGTGTGTGTATGGTATGTACAAATATAGAGTGTGTAAGTTGTCTGTAATCTGAATAATATTGCACTTGTAGACCAATTTATACATATAATATTAGTCTCATTGTGTACCTTTTGTCTCCATTAAAGTTATCATCATGGGATAATGTGTAAACTTTGGCTCGTTAAAGAGCCAAGGACACAGATATCAGCTGATAAAAATGAAACAATCTGAGCTTATCTTTCAATAACATGCTATTTTGGTATTTCAACATTCACCTGAAGAATTCTGGTTTACACCAGAACATACACGGTCTGAAAATAACTTGGTCAAACCATTCCATCAGTCAATCACATTTTTCTTTGAACTGTACAGCAGTATGAAATGATGAGATGTACTGATATTTTGGTGGCTTGACATCCAGTCTTCTCTGTCGCTCAAAGCAAAGCAACAGAAACTGTGTTGCTTTGAAGCCTCAGCCACCACTGCCAACAGTCCCCAGGTAAAAATACTGTCCTGCACATGATCCTATACCCAGTGGCGAGAGCCCACAGCTAAAAGAAAGGTGTTGGCGAAGGTCACACCCTTAAATAAACATGGGTTATTCAATTATTCACTGTTCTCTCCTGGCATTTAACAAAAAAAAAAATAAAAAAAGGTATTAACAGCAGTAGCTTCAGCTCATAAGATAAATGCCAAATTAGTGTGAAAAATAGACATTGCACAATGTCACATTTCTGAAGTGTTAGCATTGTAACATGTAATGTTCAGATGCCTGTACACAGGAATGCAGACCAACGGGTCAAAATCAAGAGATTTTTGTGTTGTTTTGTTTCTGATATGATGAACCCTATATGAATAGCAGTCATTCATAAAATACTTCTTAAGAAAGCCCTTCTTAAGAAACACCAATCGTGTGTTTAAGGGGCTTAAGATGCAATTTTTTTGTGCAAATTATTAACTAATTCTCATCCAGTACTCTTTAGTAGTTATGTCTAAAGACACAAAACTTTCAGGAAATGTAATTTTGTTTCGGTTAACTTTGATTTTATTACTCTAGATTCAAAATGATAGTTTTGATAGGCAGAAAGTGGTAACACATACAAATCAGCGTGTCATCCGATGTTATCTCTCTCGACACACTTTGATCCTTACTCTCCATTGGAGCTGTATATATTCTGGAGGCTTCCAATTGCTCTCTAGAATGTTTTTGGTGAAATAAAATCAAGTTGCATTTTTAGGAAATTTACAGTGAAAATATTAAGAAAATGATGCTGAGAAAATCACCCATCCAAAACAGGATAGCATACAAAAAAAAAAAAAACAATTTTAATACTGCTATTTGATTCAAAGACATTTTGTCAAAATATTTAACATACTGTAAATATATATATATATATATATATATATATATATTCATGGTTATACAAAAAATACATAATTAAGTGATTGCTTGCTTACCTGCAAGCTTTAAAATGTGTGCTTTGTAATGAAACCTTGTGTCTTGAGGGATTTTTTTCCATTCCAGTATGAGATGTTTCTTCTTTCCGTCAAAGTCTTTTCCTTCAGATGAAAAATTCTTGATGTATGATATGGGTACAATTTGTCTGGTATTATCGTCCACAAATTGAAATTCTAATAGATTGCTATGAGAAAATGCATAGCTAGCTACAGTAACCAACATTAGCTAGTCTACTGGTTATGATGATACCAAAACAACAGCCCAATGAAACAAACTTGGTTAGTTAGCTAGAATATTTATAATTATACATATTAAGATTGCTAGTTAATAACGTTAGCTCAGGTTCTTTATAAAACTGTTCAGCCAAAATAGCTAGCTTCTAATGTTTGCTAAACAAGACACTTACAACTAAGTTCAGCTGCAGAGTCTATATAGAGAAACAAGCTTTTCAGCTCAGCTAAATAACAGTCATTAACTTTTTTTGGTTAACTAGCTTTCTCCAATTTTACATGGTCACATGACTGTATCAATTGGGGGGAGCTAGCTGGCCACCTTAGCATCTTTGGAATTTCTAGGAAGTTCTAGAATGTTGTGACAACTTACTAGTAGAAACTGACCAAGTCTTTTTGCAACATTGTTTTGAGGTCTTGCAAGTGACTTTGATAACTAGTTGAATTCTGGTAATCCGGTGGCGCAACCATATTTTAACCAAGGAAGCAACGTAGAAACGACGTCCTGTGCCCACTGGGCCTAGAGGTACTAGAATGTGTGTCTGGTTGCTAGGTCGCATCTATGGTTTGGGCTTTTTGCTGGAATCTTGACCAAGCCTGATTAAGGTGGCTACTGTACCATTACCCGTGAACAGGCAAGGAACGGGAGATATAGCAGCATACCTTTTGAAGCTCAATCACCAGCAGGCTCAGTAGGTGAACAACTGCAAACAGCTGCTGGCAGGCTAGGGCATGCTCACTCCACTCCACTAAATTGAGAATTACGAGATACTAAGTCATAATTATGAGAAAATAATTATACTTAGTAATGAAAATATATATATATGTGGTAAGTTTTTAACAAATGGTGGAAACTGGCTTCCATAAAAATAAAAAAAAATGAATTGCCTACTATGTTTATAATATGAAATACACTCTCTATGTCTTACAGTGTGGGGATATGCTTTGTGCATTCAAACAACATAAACCATGGTTCAGGTTTGACCATTATTTACATTTGTGGAAACTTAACACTGTCATCTATGCAGGCTTCGCTGGCCCGACACTTGTCATGCAAAAAAGTAGGTTTGACTAATTCATTAAAGGCATTAATCATTCGGTTACAGAGCAAATACGAACAAAAGCAACTGGGGAAAGAAAAATGAAGGAGCCCCACTGACACATGTTAAAAGCATTCAGTCAGAGAAAAGTTCTGTGCTCTGCTGTGTGACTTTTGGCTGTTTTTTTTTTTTCTGTTGGCAGACTTCCTGTGCATACCAAAGGCATTGATGTGCCTTTTCCTGAGTCTATATTTGGCCTTATTTATTTACTTTTCATGTCAGTCCTGATGAATAAATTTCAAAAGAGAGCCATGTGTGCCAGGACATTGCTCAGAGATGGTTAATTGCTGTAAGCCACCCTGGCATGTAAAGTTCAGAGCTTTCACACACTCGGAAAAAGAACAAACGTGATGTCACTAACATCCACAGCCCTTAGGATCCAAGCAATCTATGTCAATATTTCTGTAGTATTTCAGAAACTTGCGGCCACATTACTCAACACAGGATTTTGTTGCTCTCTGTCCTTTCAGTTATACATCAAGTCATCACATACTATACAACAGTTCACACCAATCCTTTTAATTAAATATATATATTTTTTTTCCAGCAAAGGTTGTCATTTCTTTGAGCAGTTTTATGAAGTCACTGTTGCTTATGGCCATAGGTATTTGGGCCTAGGATTGTTGCTTGCCAAGGCATTTTTAGTTCTGTTTTCCTCCTAACAGAAAGTAAAGGAAAAGAAGAAAGATGCAGCACAGAGCAAAAGCTTTATGTAAATATTTAAAAGAAAAAAAATCTACCGACACCAAACCAAAAAAGAAAGAGTAAGACAATGCTTTGAAAGTGAAGGTGATAATGATGTGGCTGTAGTTTCTCAAACATGTATCGGTAAGATTCAGAAGTGCATTGAACTTGAAAAGTAAATCTGGTTGGCATAGATATTGATTGAAGAAAAAATGTAACTATTAGGACATTAGATTAAATGCAAAGCTTTCAGAATTAAGGCAACTAAATATCTGCCTTCAAGTTACTGCATGTAATTAAACAGATGGTAGGTTTTTTCTTTTCATACACAGCTAATTGTCCCAATTGTTAATTTTAAGCTAGACGTAGTCTGTTTTGAAGAATTATAAGGGACTGCTGTTTAGTATCTATGCCATACATTAATACATATTTACAGTAATGAGCAGAGTTAAATATGCAGGGGTAATGTTAACAGCTCTTTAACAATTTGAACAAAGTCACAGTGGTGAAATGAAATGGCAATGTTGAAATACGGTATATTGTTTGTTTAGTATATATATATCACCCCTGGAGCCATTCCATTTTATTGTATTTCATACACAGCTGTTTATGTGGTTAACTGCTGATGCTTCTTCACAAGACAATATATTCGTCTAAATCAAGATAATCTAAATATCTGCACAGAACTCCACAAGAAACAAAGAGACATAGATTGTGATCAATCTGGGGAGGATCACACCAGATTGAACCCCATATGGGGACCATTAAATTGAAGAATGATGGAAAGGTAAAATATAAAAAGTAAATAAGAAAATAAAAATATAAAAGTTTTAAAAAATACTAACCCAACCCAACACTTTCTTCACTAACCCATATGCTTCCAACTATCCATCCATTGTCTATACCCACTTATTCCTGGACATGGTCGCAGGGGGTGCTGGAAGCTATCACAGCATGCATTGAGCGAGAGGTAGGAATACACCCTGGACAGTTCAACCAGTCCATCGCAGGGCACGCACACCATTCATTCACACACTTATACCAAGGAGTGAAAGATGGAGTCTCCAAATAATCTACATGCATGTCCTTGGACCGTGGGAGGAAACCGGAGTATCTGGAGGAAACCCATGTGGACACGGGGAGAACACCTTTTTTTGCTGTGGGGCGACACTGCAACCCACTGCACCACCGTGCCACCCTGTGCTTCCATCTAAAAATGTCTCAACGTTTAGTTATGAAAAAGTTATTTTGCTGATGTTTGGAGAGGCTAATTACAAATGCAACCATTGTCTTTGAGAAAAGTTCCATTAAATCTCTTCAGCTATCTGTCTATCTATCTACCCACTCATCAGTTTATTTGTAACTGTGGTTTTCAATAAATATTAACACATCTCTAGGAACGGCGGGGAAACTAATTGCATTCCGATTTCTTAAAGGTTCACATCAGAAATGGAAAATTCATAGAAAAAGAAAAGTGGGAGGTAATAAATGGACTAGACTCAAACTTAGAATTTTGTAGCCATCTGGGGCACCCTGGCACAAAAAGACAGGAGTGTGAAAGGTGTCCGTGACAACACCCCCTTTGACACCACAAAAAGTTGCTGTCATCAAAGGTAGACAAGAAGACAAATTGTTATATATATATTGTTTAATCTAGTGTACTTTGACTTTGAGAAAATAGCTAACTCATGCTGTATATTTAAATTGTTTAAAACATGTTTGATTAATTTTTATGCTCTCAGTTTCACGTGCCTCAAGGATAATAGCAGCCTACACTGGATAATGTAGTACATTTCCAAAAGTATGTGGACACCCCTTCTAATTAGTGGTTTTGACTACTTCAGACACACCCATTGCTAACAGGTGAATAAAATCAAGAATTCAGGCATGCAATCTCTATTGACAAACACTGGCAGTAGAATGGGTCCTATGAAGAGCTCAGTGGCTTTCAACGTGGTACTGTCATGGGATGCCACCTTTCATATCACACATATCACATTTGATACATACAGCGTGACATGGCCCTTAAGGAGTTTTATGCAATCGACCAACACCGGTGGTGTTTGAAAAGCTATAGGATTCCGTTGAGTAGTTTGAAACAAAACGGCGACGAGTGCGTTAATGACGTCACAAAACTCCGCGACTACCACCTGTTGTGACGTCCCCACATCAGGACAACTTCTGATTCTGGAATTCCCATAAATGTGAAAGATTCTGAAGTTAACTGTAGTTGGCGATCGGAAACATGTTTGGCTTACATCTGCATGCCTGCCATGTAGCTAAAACATGGAACTACTTTGGAATTTGTTAACGTATCTTTTGTCATTAATTTCACTCAAGCCCTTAACACCAACGGGCAGTGAATTAACTGGTAAGAACTGTGATGGAAAGACTTATAGCAAGAAATCAAGCTATCGACATAGCAGATGCTAGATTCCGCTGTAGCTAATTTCCAGCTAGAATTAATCGGTTGAGATTTGGAAGCGGTAACTAGAAAAAAAGATCGATCTCTATGTAAGCTATCCATCTATAATCGTTAACTTATTTGGGGGAAAACCCCGAACGAGTTGTGAGGTCCTAGATAACAGATATGGTAGGCTAACTTGACGCTAGATCAATATATTTCCGCCATTGAAATACATGCGGCTTAATTGTTTATTGCATAGGCCCATATTTAAAACACACACCATCGATTCTGAAAAACGGTGCCTTTTACAGTTAACGAATAAATGGCCAAATTGTAGCCTATAGCCTAATGTGCACGTGGATTTGATAATTATTTCTAAATCTGAAACTACAGGCTTTGATACAGCTGACCATGGAATATTCGGGAGCTTCGATGTTGTGGCGTTTTTCCGTCAGCTGCAGGAGCGTTTGTACGGTTGTGGTAAATCGGTAAGTCAAGTTGTATGTTAAAATGTGCACTCAATTTTGGTTTGCAATAGCGTATTGGATACGAAAAACAAAACATTTTGCATTATTAGTTATGTCGCCTAAATAGTTTGATGTTATATTTAATCTTAGTATTTACTGTAGAATCGATGATACTGTTTGTGATTACAAACAGGATACATGCTGACCTGGCAAGTACAAACTCAAAAGGAATAAGCTTCCCATTTTGAAGCAGCTATTATTTGAGTTCTATACGAAATCAAGAGACCTAGTTAAGAAAATGGGATTGTAAAATACATATCCTTTTTCTGGCGTCGGATAGTAATCGTTTTATCATACTAATTAGTCAGTATATCCCCAGGGAACAGGTGTTTTGACCTGGATGGTTTTGGATTCATTTTCTTTCAGCTCCTTGACAGCATGCCGGACGACGTATTGCATCCAGTTCTCGATTTCCATGAAATGACTTGGGATATTTTTTTGATCATGGCAATGGTTCATATCATGTTTTTGACCATTGCCTTGCGAACAATGTGCGCTGTAAGTATTTTTATTTAATTTATTACCATCGTTAATATTTGCCCTTTTCGTTTAGTATCCCATGGGTTTTCTGAACTACTTTTAACTCTATGGAAGACAAAAATTGTGATTCATATTTTTATTCACTCTTGTGCTGCCCTTCGATGATTTGATGTAATTACCAGAAAAGGTTAGGAATACAAAGGAGAAAAGGTGTATTCTGTCCTCTGACAGGCGAAGAGAGCTATATCCAGGATGAGAGAGGATGGGAATCAGAAACTGGAGATGCTGCTGGCTGAACAGTCCAAGGTCCAGCAGCTGCAAGGTCTGTTGCAGAGTGTATTTTACATCTTAACACCGCAAACTTGTCTGTTATATACACACTGAGGACATATTTGGTCATGGAGCAAGGGAAAATCCAGACACACACTGTGTAAATTATTGACGCCCCACATGAACCATTACTTTTTTTTCTTCATTATACACCAAGAATCAAGAACAAAACAGTGTTTAGTATTAACAATAGTCACATGTCCCTGAAACTGAACCGTTTACTGTTAAGGAAAAATCAAAATGCTGGAGGAGGACCACATTGTCCTGCAGAATGAGAGAGTGCATCTGGAACTGCAGTCAAAAATCATGCAGGAGAAACTGGATGCGAAGAGCCAGTGTCAGGACACAGACAGCGCCCTAAAGTAAGTACCAGGCAGCAGGCCTACCAAGCCAGAGGTGGGCCTTTTGCATTTGTCACATTGCATGATTTATTATGGAATAATAGCTTTGTGACTTTGTCATGTTGGCAAAAAATTGTAATTTTTTTGTTCCCGTTGCATTTCAGGGCTTCAGGCTCTGAGCACAGCGACAAAGAGTCAGAGGTTAAATATGTAGTGAAATCTGACAAACTGACGACCAAGAGGTCGGAGGAGAGTAAGAAGACCAATGACATCCTCAAGATTCAGGTGAGCAAATAAACCCAGGACTGCAGAATTGCCCTTTTACATTTTACAAGGAAGTAGGCCTGATAATTCCCAGGACCATAAAACAAATCCGCCCGTGTCACCTGCATCACGCCCTCCTGAAATGAGTGACACAATGTTGGTATTGTGCCGAAATATTTGCATGTTTCCCCCCCCCTTTTATTTTTTAAGCACTTGGAGAATGCTGTTCTTCTACAGCTGTACCTGAATGGCATGCATGGTGTTAGAGTGACAAATATGTCTGATTGTATTCAAGATTGACTAAATTTACAGGCATAGCAATACCAATAAATATCCTGATTTTTGAGAGTTATGTATATACCAGTGTTTAGATTATTGCGTACACTTGGATACAAACAAGTAATGCGATTACTCCAGTAGCTGCGTTTGCATGATTCTTTCCGTAGTCGGCATATACGTGCACTAACGGCAGTCGTTTTCATCTGGAGTATTCCGACTTACACCTGACGCGCTCAGTTTCAAAAAGCTGAAAGAAATTGGCAGTAAAAAAGAAAATGTCAATGCAGTGCCACACACATTTGTGTGTGATGTGATACCCGGGATATCTGTGAATAAGGTGGATTCAATAAACATCTTAGTGTGTCAGCACGTATTGTCATTTAGGGATTATGCATTTAATGATCCATGTCGTTTGTATACAATAACGTTACGCCAGTCAAATTAATGGGCACGATGACATGTTTCAAGTTTAATGAAAAACGATAGTTGAACTCACATGGTAAAGTGACTTTGAACAGATGCTGCTATAAAGCACTGCTCTTTACAATAGGCAACTTTTCCACCTCTGTTGGCATAGGCAAGCAGTTGCCCCACAGACACAGTCTTTGATTTATTTGATGAGGGCTGTCCTTAGTGTTTTCCTGCTAAGTAATGTCCCGCTCTGGCTCGAATCAAAAAGGCTGAACAGGTTACATTTTCAATACCATTCAATGGACAACGGCAAAGGATATATTAAAATATCACACATTAAGATATTTAAATAACGGAAACTTACTGCTCAAAGGATTAACTCATTTTGCTTGTCTCACTTTTCCCTCTACCCATCCAGGTGGAATTTCATAAAAGGCAGGCAGAGGAGAATTTGGTAAGAAGGACATGATCACACTTTAAAACCGTGACGGCCTGTGAACAGATTGTTTTAGAACCAAAATAATTACGCAGCTCTTCTTGCGTTCTCCAGATTGGCACTCGTATTGCCGAGCACGCTCTGGCGGTAGAGAGGAAAGAGAACGCAAACCTCAGGCGGAAGTGAGTTCATTTGGGCAACTTGCCTTTACGCCCCAGCGCTGGGGTGTTTGATTACTAGCCCAACGGTCATGAAGTGAATGACTTCACACTATTGTCTGAGGCTGTTGAAGGTGTGTTCAGTAGGCTCTGGATAAGACACCATTCTAGCTGGCTGAATGGGTGATGTTTTCATGCAGGGATTGTCCTCGTCTGAATGGTATGTTTTTTTTTGTTTTTTTTAAAATCTGTTGCCAGGGTCATTGAGGTCAGCACACAACTGGCAGAAATAAAGGATCCTGTCATTGTGCCGCCTCTTAAGAAAGGTGAGCCTGTGCCCATTCATGCTTGTACTCTTCCCGCCATTGGTCATGTGCTGCCAGAAACACACTCACACTGTGATTGTGGATCACGCCCTCTTTTTTTGTGGGATTTCTCAGTGGTTCAACAATGGGCAATGGAAAAATGTAAGACTTAAATTATAAATTAAGCCTGCTGCGATTTAGGAAGATTCCATGTGCTTGAGAAGTAGAGGTGATTTATTCAATGGTGGAAAAAATAAGGAGTGACAGTGGTATTGGGACAACAAAAAATCACATCTGTATATTTAAGTCTCATGCTGTCTGCCGATGGCGGAAGCTAAATTAGAGATGAGTGCCGTAACTGGTTGACGTGGTAAATTTGACAACATTCCATTCGGTTCAGTGATCATTATCAGGCACTTGCAATTTGCAGTTTAATTTCTGATTCATTGTGTTCATTTCAGATGGTATTGCTTCTGGGAGATCGGTAAGTTATTGCAAGTTGGTTCAATTCGGACCATAAAATAAAGTGTGTCCAGATTTCAGTCAATTTTAAAATAAATTTGGCCCAATATCGCAATTTCTGGCCAATTTTCAGACAATATTTGTACAGTGCAAGTATTACAGCCTGCAATAAGTAAATAGCTCAGACTTGAGTGCTTTCTGATGCAGGGAAAGGCTGCTCTTGAAGACCAGCTGTACACGGAGAAACTGCAAGGAGAGAAGACTGTACAGTTGGAAGGTGCGTTGCGCGGAATATAGCCGGATAATTTTAAACGGTCCCCGTATCTGATTTCTCAACACTTGTGCACACAGAGAAAATCAAGAAGATGGAATGTGACCAGGCCTCTCTGAGCAATGAAAAAACAAACCTGGAAAACCTGTATAAGATTCTGCAGGAGAAATTCCTGATCATGCAAAGCCTGTGCCAAGAGAAGGACAGCGCTCTGCAGCAGTGAGTATCGAGCCCTTGATGCCGTCTCCGGGAACAATGCACTTTGTGGATGCATGGCATTGTAAACTACAAGTCAGGAACCTGATGTTCTGCGTCTTCCTTCTCGTGGGTCGTTTGCTGTTATCGAAGCTGTAAGCCCTAATTATTGCACATCTGTATAAGCTGAGGAAACTATATAAATATGAAGTAAAGTAAAACTATTAAACTAATAAAGAGGCCGTCTCCGTACTTTAATTTACTGATCAGACCCATTTGGTGGGGGAAAGGAATGTACTGTGCCTTTTTATAACGAGCTTACCCAAAATTTGGAAATCAGGATGGATGTGAGATGTGAAGCCTTTGTGCTGTTTTGCAGGAGGCTGGCTGAGGAGGAAGTGGAGCAGCACGTGAAGCAGATCAAATCTGCTGGACCCAAGGAGGAAGTCCGCAATTTCAAGCAGAGGATCCAGGAAATTAACGAAAAACATGAGAAAACTCTGGACAGCCTTAAGAAAAAGGTGAACAGATTTACTCTCTCATAATACCGTATGCTTCTCTCACTTTACATCAGTGTGATGAGTTTCAAAGTCCCATTTGAACTTTTAGTGAGTTAGGTTCAGAATTAAATGATGGTTCATGCAGTCTGTGCTTATTATTGATTAGCAACTCCTCACTTTCATTCACTTGCAGGTACAGTGTTCTTTGCTCTTGAAATTATGTCAACTGATTTCATTTGTCTACTATTGACTTGTTACTTCTCTCTCTTCAGATTGCTTTTCATCAGAAAAAAGCGCAGGAGAATTGGGTAAGAGCGTCTTCAGGAAAGTGAAAGCCGCAAACGCTGTCGTTCAGTTTCGTTTCCAAATGTGACCGAGAGCTTCTTTTTGGTCTGAAGGTTGTTGCGTGCGCATCCGAACGTGCCCTCACCGTGAAAAGGAAAGAGTTGGCCAACCTGAGCAAACAGTGAGTTTCATTTTCCGACAAAAGCCTCTTTGCATGGGTTTCTGAGCTCCACTGGGTAGGATAATGGCTGTAGACTATTTAATGGGAAATGGCAGCTGATGCTGTATTCAGTGGGCAGGCTTTTTTTTTTTTTTAGCACTGTGCCCGTCCTCATAGCCGTTGTCTGAATAATGTGTTTTGCGTCTACAGGCTGTCTGAGGTCAGTGCTAACTTGGCGGGATACCAGGAGCCACTGGTTAAGGCTTCCTCAAGCCGCTCTGACCTGCAGATAAGGCCCCTGAGGAAATGTAAGTCGTAATACACCATACAGTCTCTGTACTGAAATGTCCCTGTTGCTGAATGATTTCTTTTTTTCCCGTATTTTTTTCTTAATGGTTTCATCACTGGTGCAGCATTTTTTTTTTTCCACACCCTGACCTTTGACACCCACCATCAACTTTTCAGTTTCTGTGTATGTTGTAATTGGATGTCCTCAAATGGATCTTCTGCTTATCTGTAAATCTTCTTGAAGAAGTTGATCGCTGTAGACTCCTGTAGTGCTCTCTCAGAGCAGTGTGTGCTGTCTTCCAGATGGCACTGTCCCAAAGAAAAACAGGGCGGCTGTCACCATGGTGGACAAATCGGTAAGTTAGCGGTCGTGAAAATGAAATTTGCGTTACATTGCCTTACCTTAAGTTTTGTGCATGTTTGAATGCACAGGGTTAGGTCTCAAAAAACCTAGATCACAGTTGTGAAATGGTTTGTTTTCAGACGCAGGCGGAGAGCTCTGACCAGCTCGAGCGGTATCGGGCCCGGGCTGAGCTGGCTGCAGAGAAGACTAAGGTCGAGCAGCTGGGAGGTACGTACTGTAGCCCAGAGAGTATTCCCACCAGGCGCTGTTCATTTAGCTTCCCTCTGTCTGTGAGTTGTGACCACTTTGTCGCCTCAGCAAAAATCCAAGCGATGGAGGAGGAATACGAGGCTCTCAGGAAAGAAATGCTCAAGCTGGCGTTTCAGAATAGAACTTTCCAGGGAAAAGTGCAGAGTATGAATGAGCTGTGCAAGCAGAAAGACCAGGCCCTCCAGCAGTGAGTAGCCGACAATAGACTTTGTGGCCTTTAGCAAACACAGCTCCACATTGTATTGCATTGAGACTTATTCAGGAATCTAGCAGCGGGGACCTGATTCTTTTCCATATACGCCCATAGACTTTCTTTACAAAGAACAGGGAATATGCAGCAATTGAAGAAAAAAGAATGTGTCGACAACCATATTTCCGACCATTTTAAGAATGTTTTGAACTGGTTCAAATTGTATGATGGAAAGAAACGCAATGTTTCGTGTGCCAACGGAACTGAGGTTTCAACGGTAAGGGAATCTGGATTTGAAAATGGGCTGTGCAGCGGTCGCCTGAAGCCTCCTTTTTCTTGTGTTGCAGGAAGACAGCTCAGGTGGACACCGAGCGTCGCGACAAAGAGCTGAAAGTGAAGGAGGTGCTCAGGGTTCACAAACTGAAGGTCCAGGCGATTGTGGAGCAGCATCAGAAATCGGAGCTGTCCTGCAAGGCTGAGGTGAACAGCTTCAACCGACAAGAAACACCGCACTCCACTTTGGAGGCACATCTGTCCACTGGGAGGCAGTTTTTGTTTTCCAAAAAGCATTCTGTACCAGTTTGTCCAAAGGAACATATTGAATATATAGTCAGTGTGCCCTGTATGTACTCATTATTTGTACGCTAGGTGGTTTCGAGTTCTTTAATTTTTCTCGCTATTTTTTTCAGATGTGTTGCTAATTGTCACGTCTTTCTCCACAGATTGTATCTCTTAAGAAGTCACGAGATAAATTGGTAAGGAGGCCATTGTGAAGTAATCTTGTTTAGTCAATGCCTTTGTCCTGGATTGAATGGTTAATTCATCTTTCTTTCCCACAGATGAAAACCTGCGCCTCTGGACGTGCACAAATGACTAATCTTTGCAAGCAGTGAGTTCAGTTCCTATCCAGACTGCCTAAATGGGCGACAGACCTGTCTGAGGATTGACAGTGCCCCATGATTGATCATTAAGTGGCTTGTAATAAATAATGATTTGTGAACAGTTCAGCCAAACGAAGAAAATTAAAAGTTGAGATGGGAGATGGGCGTACTCCAACTTGGGTGCATCTTCCTTGCCTTAGGTACGTGACTTGACGTTGTCTTAATGGTGCGATTTGACTTTTCGTAGGCGAGGGGTCAACAGTCGCGAGGCTGAATGCCAGAGAGCGCCATCTGGGGCCACTCCCGACAGCTGTCAGGAAGCCCCTCTTGAGAAAAGTGAGCCCCACAAATTTAGGCTTGTACCCTGCCCGCCTTCTCTCTGTTTTTTTTGCACACTAATGCAGCCCACCTCTATATTCACTGCCCAGCATGGTATAGCCATGTGTTGTATTATAAAGCCTTAAACTACTGTACCAGCCCCGGTACATTAGACTGCAATAAACACAATTAATGATTGTAGTATACTTTTGTAATCTTGAGCCTCATCCCAGGTCCTTGTCTGGTCTTTCTTATCTAGAGACTATTGCCACACAGACATCATTGTGTGGCTCTTCAGACACATCGGTAAGTTGATTGGTCATGCCAATGGCCGAACGTCTTTTTGTGAGTGTTTAGGTGTTTAAGACAAATATAAATTCCCCATTAAGACCAAAGATTCCCAACGTAACTGTGAATCATTGGTCTGAAATGGGCCAGTGACTCTCAATATTCATTCGCGTTGATGTAATTAGATTGATATGCAGCTTAGCAGGTTTCAATCGAGTTTCACCATGTTGGAAATGAAAATGCTGGCAGCGAAGTTAAGATTGTGGTTCACTGATGTGTTCTCCGACACAGGAAAAACTCCCTAATGCAGTTGAAGACAATCAAAGCCTTTATCTGAAGAAACTGCAGTTAGAGGAGGAAAAGTCCCAGCAGCTGGAAGGTTTGTTGCTGAGAGAATACTTTTTTTTTTAAATGACCCCGTGATTTTTTTTCTTCAGTTCCCTGTCCCTGACATGTCAAATCATTTCTCGCCTCTAGAAAAAATCCAAACTCTGGAGCAGCAAAGAGATGCTCTGAAGAGAGAGAGATCCCAGCTGGAAGATCAGACCACATCCCTCCAGAGTGAACTGCACAGTGTGAATGAGCTGTGCCAGCAGAGGGCCCAGGCTCTCCAGCAGTAAGTAACCAGCAAGTGGACTGGGCCCAGGGAGAGAGCTGGGTTTGTGTACACCTGCGATTCCACATGGGGGAGATCGACTTTGACCTTGATACTGGTGTACAGTAGCTGGACTTTTGCAAACATTGACAAACGGAATGTTAAATGACGCCAAACGGGCTTTCTAACTTCAGTAAGACTAGCTTCATTGAGGTTCAGGAACCATGCGCTATAAGCTCCTGTGCTCTCTCTGTGTTTTAGGAACACTGTGCAGGCGGAGGTGGCGCTGAGCGCTAGAGATGCAGAAATCCAGGCACTGGTCCTGAATGTCAGGGTGATGGGGGAGGAGCTTGAGAGTAGCCGTGGCTGCTACAAGGCCCAGGTGAGCCAGAGTCCGCCCAGCAGTAATACTGCGATCTCCACTCACAAGAGTCAAATTTGGCTAACCTTAACCCTTTCCTGGAAGAATTGTTAAATGGAGATGTTTAACAACACCCCCCCATCCCCCAAAGAATTTAGGTCATTTTCAAGCTTAGAAGCATGTTCATAGATTATATTCATAGAAAAGCGTGCTATACTTCCATGTATGCCACAGGAAATATACTGAATGCATTCCATTGGTACATTAACCAGATTGTTTTGATGCTTCACTGTCATATTTTCAAAAATTCACCTTATCAGATCTTGTGCTTATTGTCACATGTCTCTCCCCAGATGGAGTTTCAAGAACAACAGGCTCAGGAGAATATGGTAAGATACGATCAACAGGTTTTCAGTGTTATCTTTTGTCAAGAAGAGGGAATATTGATTTCTCGTCTTGTGTCCCCAGACGAAAGCCACGGAACAAGTCTTGGTAGCACAGGGGGAAACCATTGCAACCCTCCGAAATGAGTAAGCTACTTAGAGCCTCTTAGATTGGGTCACAGATCTGGTAGCCTAGGGCTTTTTGTTCCATGGCAGCACACAGATGTAGGCTGGTGTTTTCAGTGGTCTCTGGTTGTGAATTAGCTTGTGTTCCTCGCTGTTTCAAATGTCCGATTGAAATTGTGTCTGAAAGGTGCGTATAATTCGTCCCCCTTTGTTGCAGGCTGGCTGAGGTCAAGGCCAAATTAGCCGAGTTCCAGAATGCCGACTCTGAGCCCAGGCCTAAGTGCTCGTACCAAGTGCTGCCCCTTCTTCTGTTGGGTAAGCCCGCGCAGGCCTTCACGCTTACTTCCTCTGGCAACCAAAAAGCTCTTGGTTGCGCCCCCCCAAACCCCCCCCCCCCCCATCCCTGCTGGGTGGCTTAAATCTTTTCAACCGGAGGTTTGCATTTCCAATTCCATAAGCACAAGGTACCCAATCTCCAGCTGTCCCACACGCCCTCCTTTGTTACGGTAGCTGGTGTTGTACGCGAGCGTTGGAGGTTGGGTGGAGGCACAAAGACTCAAAATTTTAATGCCCGTTTAAATGTTCTCAGCGTGTTTGTCAGTGCGTGTGTGTGCGTGTGTGTGGATCTTTAATCGGCGTACTGTCTTTGCAGACTCGGAGGAGGTCCCTCTCCTCAGCCAGACGGAGGCTCGCTCTCCGGAGTTCTCCGCTCCGTCTTCCAGCACGGGAAGCCACCTCAGCCCACTCCTCCCGAGCCCGCTGGCGACGGAGGAGACGCGGCCCCGCAGATCCTCAACGTCATCGGTGGATTCTATGAAGCGCAAAGGCGCCAGCTTCCTCAAGCTTTTCAAGAAACCATAGGAAGGCAAAGAGGGTAAGTTATCGCTTTCTGTCGACCCTGCAGTCCACAATGTGGGCCGTGCGTTTGCGTAAAGAGGCTGCAGAATCCAAAATGGGGTGGGGGGAACAAGGTGGAGAGGGTTATTTAAAATACAGGTGCAAACTAATATCCTGTTATTATTCAGGACAATTAGAATAACGTCCAATTGTGTTTTCTTCAGGAGAGAAACGGGATGAGCGCCAGACCACTGGACATGCTGCTGGAGCTGTTCTTGCTGTGACACATAGACCCAAAAAAAAGAAATTCCTTAAATATTTCATTCACTTCCTGTGAAACATAGACAAAAAAAATGCCAGTTACTCAGTTATTCCTTTAATATTTCAACTTGTTTCTTTCACTTCCTGTGAAAAATAGACAAAAAACATAGACATAGACAAACAAATGAAACATAGACAAAAAAAAAATGCCAGTTACTCAGTTATTCTTTAAATATTTCTGTTTAATTGGTTTCTTTCACTTCCTGTGAACCATAGACAAAAAAAGCCAGTTACTCAGTTATTCCTTAAATATTTCTGTTTAATTGGTTTATTTCACTTCTTGTGAAACATAGACAAAAAAAATAAATAAAAATAAGCCAGTTACTCAGTTATTCCTTAAATATTTCTGTTTAATTGGTTTATTTCACTTCCTGTGAAACATAGACAAAAAAAATAAAATAAAAATAAGCCAGTTACTCAGTTATTCCTTAAATATTTCTGTTTAATTGGTTTATTTCACTTCCTGTGAAACATAGACAAAAAATAAATAAAATGCCAGTTACTCAGTTATTCCTTAAATATTTCTGTTTAATTGGTTTATTTCACTTCTTGTGAAACATAGACAAAAAAAATAAAATAAAAATAAGCCAGTTACTCAGTTATTCCTTATTTCTGTTTAATTGGTTTATTTCACTTCTGGTGAAACATAGACAAAAAAAAGCCAGTTACTCTGTTATTACTTAAGTATTTTTGTTTAATTGGTTTCTTTCATTTCCTGTGAAACTTGATTCAAAAATGTTAATTACTGTTTTTTTTTCCTTAAGGTATTTCACTATTATTTATCTTACTTGTTGTGAAACATGTACCGAATTAAGGAAAAAGCGAATTAAGCAGGGATATTACTTAAATGTTTGATTTCATTTTTTTCTTTCCTTAACTTGCTGTGAAACAAAGACAAAAAAAAATAAAGATCTGCATGCATTCAAGAATGGCTCCACTTATTACTTAAATATTGCAGTTGAAAGAGCCTAGAAGAACTAACAACATTTAGTCTTAAGCTTCACCACACTACCATTGCATTGGCTGATAATTTGGTAATTGGTATCAGTGCCACTGGCAGGCAGTCTTACTGGGATACTAATAAGCAGTTATTGGTATTCTCTGAGCAAGGTTCATGTGATCTATAACTGGGCACACCACCATGGACTTGTAGTTTCTTAAAATGTCAGCATGTACTTTTTGAACTCTATTGAAATATGTTACATGTGTACAACGTGTACTTTACTGTAAATACCTGTTAGAATTGTTTGGCATATCATGATTACAAATTGGTTCTACTCCCAGAGTTGGTTGGCGTGAGAGTGTGTTCACGGACTGGGGTGGGGGGGGGAGGGGGGGTTGTGTGCTGACAAAAATAGGTAGCCAATCGACAGTCACTCACGTTTATGAACCAATCTCAGTTTGCAATGCTGGAAAAAGATAATAAATTGACGTTGTCCTGTGAGCTAATGGTAACTTCTTAAAACAGGGAGCGGTTTTTTTTTTTTTAGTTGCGGCCTTTTTATTTGGTGTCAAATGAGTACCGTGAGAGGCTGAAACAGAAAACTTGTTGACAATCCTGCTCTACAACCAAAAATGAACGTGGATCAATTTTAAGGTTAAAGTTAGCTGGGTGTGTTGGTGTGCTTTCTCTTTACACTTAAGACAGTGCAGTATAATGGAGAAGGAACTGGCCTTGTAACCTAAAGGTTGCAGGTTTGACCCCCCTTGTACGACACTGCTGTTGTACCGTTGAGCAACGTATATATAAACATTGAGTTTATATCCAGATGTATCAATGGACGCTACAGTATGTAAAAATTCAGAAGTTGTGGAAGAGGCTCTGGATAAGAACATCTGCTGGATGCCAGTTATGAGATAAACAGTATTGCCTAGTGCTATAAAAATGTGCTACTGTACGTCCAGGTGTCTGCAGTCCTACTAACTGTGGTTCTGAAAACCACATGACGATTGAAATTAATGAGATTGGCAATCATCAAGGTGCAATGGACTTGCCAACGTGTGACTGGGGAGATGTAATGCGTCCAAAACCTAGTTTTGTAAGCAGTCCACTAGGGGGCAGTGGAGAAGTTTCAGTATGGCGAAAACAGTGAGGGGAACCCACATGTATATATGCTGCTCAGAAAACTTTGTCCTTGCTTGTAACATTGCGCTTCGGGATTCCATTCAACATGGCAAATGCTCATGCTTAATAACCTCCTTCTGGTGATTTTTTTATTTTTTAGAAATAAAAAATAAATAAATTGCTCCTAAATCAGTTAGAAGGCTGAAATAAGACTACAGAGCTTCTAAACATAGCTGCTTGGCAGTATTCTGTGTTTGCATGACATAGTGCAGTGGTTCTCAACCTCGATTTTAACAGGCTGTTAAATTTTCTTTACTAGGTGCTTTTCATGACTAAAGGGATTGTTTACCCTCTTTAACCGCATTATGTCAGAAATGGCTATGCATGGCATGAAAAATAGCAGTTTGACGTTCATGTTATGCTTATTATGCAATATTGCAAACAATCACATAAAAACAGGTAACAAAATGATTTAACTAATGAAATTAAAGACTGAGGTGAATCAATAGGCTCCTAACCAAGGTTGGGAACCACTAGTAGAGTGTACATAGTGTGTTGATAGGAAAAGGGTGTGGTGTTCTGGGAAATTCTCCTGTGTTAGTGAATAGCAGTTGGTCACATGGTACCCTTTTACATGTATTAGTGTTTAATTTGATTGTGTTGGTGTGCAATGGGGTGAGGTAAGGCTGATGTACTGCAGGGCAGCCCCTGCTTGTTGCTTTACCTGAATTTACCTGGTCTTTGGAATTTGAATGCGTTCTCTGCTAGGCAACCGTACAGTTAGCGGCATTGTTCTGGTTAGCAGGGAGATCTCTAGGTTTCACGTGGACTGGACCCTCGCTTCCAAAATGCCAAACCAAGAAACATGACACCTGAGGAGACAGGACGCCTGGCAGAGTTTAACTTCTGATTTATCTGGATTTTATTTCAAAATGAGAGAAGGTGGTGGGGGGGGGGGGGGAAGAGGGATCAGTCCGTGTAAACACCGCAATTACTCAATACAAGCTTATAAATGTGATAAATTGTGACTTTTTTTAACAGAAAACAAAAATGGTGGCTTGGAATAGGAGGCACACATGACCATTACAGTGTGGCAGGCGTGTGTTTCAGTACAGACGCACGGCGCAAACTCCAGGTGTCTTGTCAAGCTCCACTCGGCCACACAAATGCAGCCCTACTAACACTTTACAGCTCAGGGTGCAGAAGGTAATAACAGTGGGGGAAAAAATAAAATAAAAAATGGCCACACTGCAATGTTAACTTCCCCCCCCAAAGGAATCTGTGGCTCGCTTCACAGAAACAGAGAGCCAAAGTAACAATTTCATTGAAATTAACTGGTACTGAAGTTGAGGGGTGAGGTAAAGTGTCCCTCCCCCTTGAACAGACACCGATTTGAGGAGGGCTTCTGTCCTGGCTTTCCAAAACCTACAAAGACACCCACTTTGCCTCCCCCACCAGTGGTCACAGGAAAGGCACACCAACCGCCACCCAAGGTGGGTCACATCATCTCATCTTGACAACACTCCACCCCCCTTGCTGCCACACCTCAAAAAAACAATAGAAAAAAGATAAGGGAATGAAGTCATTGAGTTATCCTCAGGTCCTGAGATTTCAGTTTCTACCTCCCGCGCGGGAGAGGAGGGTGCAGAACAAGGCCGGCCTCGCTCGGGAAGTGCGTCTGTGCAGTATCGTCTCTCGTTTTTAAAAACCGTCAGGCACGCTGTGTTTTTAATTTTCCTGCAAGGCTCTCCCGAGCCGAATGGCTAGCTGGAGGAGAGCGGGGTGCTGGAGAAGTGGCCAGAGTTGCGGGCGGACTGGAAGGACGGGGAGGGGGGCAGGTTTCGGGGGGGCCACAGGTCTCCGTTGTGGAGCTTCCACAGCAGCTCCTCGTTCTGGAGGGAGAGGCGGTTGTTCATTTTGGTTTCCTTCATGATGGTCTGCTGCAGGGCCACCTGCTCTGTGGACAGTTGCCTGAAAGAGAGAGAGAGGAGATTTAAAATATATATATATAAAAAATAGCCCACATAAGCACACACACATGCACAGGCACAGGCTCACACACACTACACAGTTGTACACATGCTAACAAAGACAAAGACAGACACACAGACACCAGATTTTGCTGACAATAATCATACCTGTGCAAGGCTGTGTGCTCGTCTAGCCTGGCTTTCAGGTCCTCGTTCTCTTGCTGTGTCTTTCTAAGGCATCCTTCCAAATCCAGGTTTGTTTCCCTCTGACATAAGGAGACAGAGAAATGAGCACTCAGTTTACTCAGTTTACTCACCCTTCACTCAGTTTCCTCGCTACTGACATCTAAAAACACAGAAATTCATAGGAAACCAAGGACTTGTTTTTCAGGCCAAGCTTCTTCTGTTTAGATGAACGCATGCGGAAAAACATGCATAGCTTTACAAAGCAGGTAGCGTTTTAATTCCTGAGAAAAGCGATGGGGCAAAGGCCTCCCTGGATGACTAGTGACAAATTAACTGAGTGCCTGAGGAACACAGTGGAGGCAGCACCTCTTCGCTGCAGTTCTTCCTCACCAGTGTCTTTAGTTCCATGAGCTTCTTGTTCTGCTGGTGAAGCTCAGTGTTCTTCAGCTCCAAAACCACCTTCAGGCTCTCCAACTCCTGCTGCAGGTACAGGGTATGCGAGTCCTGTGTAAACACACACACACACACACACACACAGGCATGCAGGCATGCATACACACACACACAATGCATATACACACATACACACAAAGCAGCACAAACAAACACAGACAGGGACAGCAGTTGTTACTCACTTCAACCTTCAGCATCTTGTAGTCTCTACACTTCAGCATCTACACTACTGTATGAAGCACACATTATTTCTTTCCATTCAATTCAATTTTATTTGCAAAGTGATTTTTACAGAGAGACGCTGAGAGGCTTCATTGGTAAAAAATGAAAACAAGAAAATAATATTTTACATTCAAATTAAATCCCATCATGCCATAGGGGTTGCAACAATTAGGTTAAAGGGGTCCACAAAAATATAAACTAATACAATAACAAGGTTGCGTGCCTCACTTGAATAGCTCTGGGCACTAGCAAGGGCAGTAGGTGCACAGATATCTGAGGGGAAGGATCAGCACTAATCATTGTGTAGAACTTCCTGGAAGTCACTCTCCTCAAGCAGAGTACTGAGAGGGAGGGACATACCCTCATCTGTATGACATGATGTGACCCGGAGTTGCAACATTACCTGACTCTTTTCAGCCAGCAGCCTTCGGTTTTCCTCTTCAGCTTTAAGCTTCTCGGACAGTGTCGTGTTCTCTCTTGCGAGGTCCTGAATTTGTTCCTGGAAGAACATTGGATTGGCTAAAGATTTTTTTTGCAAGGTAATCTCACTGTCAATTCACAACATAGATACAGCTTTGTGCGATGTAGCAAATAGCCCATTGGAATAATAGATTAAGCGTCGCAATTACAACATTAAGTTAGCCTGTTATTAGTACAGTGGCAATTCCATTGAGCAATTTGAAATTTAACCTTGTCTAAATTAAACATTAACGAAAGGTCATCTTACCGATAACGTGGTTTCCATTTCCTTCAGGGACTGTTTGTGGGTTTCCCTCTCCTGCTCTTGACTTTGCTTAAGTTCTGGAAGGGAAAGAGGGGACAGCAGCGCCACCTGTGGTCAGCACAAGCAGGCACGGCCGCGAGGCTGCCAAGGATCTCTGCAGCGTGCACGGTCATGGCCTGCATTTCAGCTTCCCGCTGAATCCAAGCCAAAAAGCAGGGCCCTCACTTCTACAACTAGCAGCATTCCACAAAGAACAACAGTCTACTAGTGGACAGTGGATAGGTCAGAGGATCACACGCCAGCCAGAAACAACAGCTGACCTTCAAAAGACGTCTCGTAGTGCCGTTTCAACGACTCCATCTTCTCAGAGTGACTGGCTCTCAGTTCCTTTTCCAATGTCTCGTGCTTGGACC
Source organism: Anguilla rostrata (assembly GCF_018555375.3). NCBI lineage: Eukaryota > Metazoa > Chordata > Actinopteri > Anguilliformes > Anguillidae > Anguilla > Anguilla rostrata. The sequence goes on from NC_057937.1 coordinate 8,732,068, forward strand.
TTACATCATTCACCTGTATGAAAGGGATGAGAAGTATGGATTGAACACCTCCAGCAGGTGGTTCTGTGCTCCATGACCAGATGCAGCAGCACAAAAAAAGAAAACCTGCCGGTGGACTTTGGTCAGCCTGGATCAGACACACCACAGAGTCATAACAGACATCCATTAACCTCAGCCCCACCTATGAGACAACCTGGATCCACCAAAAAAAAAAACACATCACACGTTTAACATGCATGCATACGTCCACACCACACTGCAGGGCCACAGGGAGCTCATTATATTCAGGATGCTAGATCTCCAGAAACAGGTTCGGGCAGCCCCGTTGTATAAATAAGTAGCTAGCTACTGAATAACCATAAAACTGTCACCGCCAATGTAGCTACCCAGCTAAATAGTTAACAGTCAACATACCGCTAGAGCAAGCAGGGGAGCATGCATGACCCTGTAAATGATCAGTTTCCTGCATGGTGGCGGATGTGTGGTCCGAGCGAGGGCCCACCTGCTGCACCATGCGGCTCCGGCACTTGTCTGCCTCCTGCTGGTAGGCCTGGTGCACCTTCTCCCACTCGGCCGAGTAGAAGGCCGCCAGCTGCTCCTCCAGCTCGGCCAGGTCGCTAAGGTGACGCTCCTGAGCCTTCCGGAGCACGCCCTCGAACGCCATGCGCAGCTCGTCCTTCTCCTTCTCCAGCTCATCGCAGGAAGTTGCCGTGGTCACTGCGGAATGAGCACGCACAAAGACACTCTTAAAAAAACATACACGTCCACACAAATTAAAAAAAAAAAACCCAACAGAGGTACACACACTCAAAAATGTATACACATATGAAAATAAATGTGTACATACACACACACACACACACACACACACACGCCAGACCTGGGTCAAATACGTATTTGTTTTAGATTCAAATACTTTTCTGTGCTCTAATGATCTTGCCTGGTGTAATTGAGCCAGCCAATATGACCAGAAGGCGGGGTTTGCACTTTTTGAGAGTATTTCATTGATTTTAATACACCAGACAAGACCAGTAAAGCGTAGAAAAGTACTTGAATCCAAAACAAATACGTATTTGACCCGAGGTCTGACACACACACACAGTGCATATTAACTGCCCGAGGGATGGTTCTGTAGCACTGCCAACAATAAAAATTATTTCCCGAAAAAAAAAAAAATCTTACAGTAAATACGTTCCCTCATTCGAAAACAGCTTAGGATCTGTCAGCTCGGAAGTATTCAGAATGCGGATGTTATCACACAGACACACAAAGCAAACACAGGAGACGAGACGCACGCCTGTGGCTTTTTAAGAGAGACACGGCACACTAGGGGCGACACCCTGACTAAATAACAGCTTAAGGCTGCAGTAAATAAGTTTGTTTTATAACACGTTTGCTCACGTTTGGTTAAATTTCCTTCGCATCCCGACAGATAACAATAAATTAGAAGCTCTAAAATAAAAAATAAAAAAAACACGCGCACACCACGCCTGTCTCCTCCTCCCTGCCGGCGGACCGTTCCCTTCCACACAGCTGGAATTCCTACGGCAAGATCAGAAGAAGAAAAACAAAATGGGGAGGCGGGGGTGGGGGTGGGATTTTGCATTTGTGGGGCCTGGGACAGAGTGTGCGAGGGGTGTGCGTCGCGGTGTGGAATGCGCTGCGGCAGCCTCTGGGGCAGGAGGGTAACACATTCCACCGATGCGGTTTTACGAAAGGTCAGGGGGTCAGGGGTCAAGGGACCAGACTAATGCCAAAAAAAAAAAAAAAAAAGTCGACAACAGACAAGAAGTACCTGTGTCTTTTGGCAGCCCTAGGTCTACGTGTTCGGGGAGGGTGAATCCTACGGCATGACTGGCTCTTGGATGCAGAAACATCTGCATGCTTCTCTTTTCCCAGACCACACAATGCCAGCCCTGGCTGCTGCTAGCAGTTTTTTTAACAGACGTGGCAACTGAGCTCTGATGTACGCAAGGGAGTTCTTGCCTACGGGGATCAGCGTTAGTAACGGCTGTACGTGATTAGCGGGGTAAACGTGAAAACAGAGAAAAGTGGGAGACGTTGTCCTGGAGAAGGCGGGCCGGCAACGGAATTCTGCGGCAGGCGAATTTTGCAGGATGCACGGTAGCCTGCAATCCTCCCAAAGGTGACAAGTTAAACTGAGATCCACCAAAGGAGCTAGATGATGTGTGGCATGGCTCACTGAGGCCGGTCATGAGAAACAAGAATTTTTTCCTTCAGAAGTGTGTCCAAGACACTATGTTCCAAACGTGTTCAGGTTTTTTCCCCACCCAGCTGCATCAAGGCAGCCCCCTTTCCCTTCTCTGATGATTTTGTTTGTATATAAGCTCTTCAAAATAAAACAAGAAAACTGCTCTAATTAGGCTAACACTTGACATTTAGCACTGACTGGGCTCTTTTGATTGTCTTGTTCTACATATAGAATGAGGTGACAGGAACTTTGCATTTCTCTGCAGTGTATGTGCAGGCTGGGAACTAAACATCAATAAGGGAAACAATGTCAAGCATCTCGATGGCTGAAAATGCTTAGCGTGAGACCAAATTAATTTCTCACACCTCATTTCGCACCCATGTGAAACATCACAAGACCTACAAGACTGCGAATGTCCCATGTGAAAGCACTCCAAAATCATGTGAAAGGGCCAAAATTAGTCTGAATACAATTTTGGATTAGGGTTGTAGGTTAAGGTTGTGGGTGGGGAGGTTAAGATTGGATTTTGGGGTTTTGGGGTTAAAGTTGAGACTGGGGGAGACGATTTGTGTTAGGATCAGGTGGGGTGGCAGGTTAGATCGAGGATTTGGATTAGAGGTTTGAGGGTTGGAGCTAGGATTTGGGCGGGGGGGGGGTCAAGCGCAGCATTCTGTAGTAGCTTTGTGACCACGTCGTGACCCCCCAGGCCTCAGTGGGAGAGCAAACCTGAAACACTGCAGTCTGTGTGCAGAGATCTGTGCTTCTGAGTTCACCCGGTTCAGCAGCGTCTAACATCTACTCTCAAAATACCTCCACTACAAAAACCGTCTTTGCCCAAGGGATCTTCTGGAACCATGACCTTGCCCCGGCTAAGCCAAGAAAGGTTCCCCTATGGTAGTGTTATGGCTCTGCTACGTTACAACCGCTTACATTGCACTAGAGCATTGCCCAAGCAAGGCACTTATCCTGGGTCAGCTTTCGCCTTTGTCACATAATGTCTGGAGCTGACATTAGCATTACATGCACAGCTCCTGAATAAGTTACGAGAGACCAGTGTTGGTGGACAGCCTGACACAACCCAGGAAAGTACATTGAAGCTTCAAGACTAGTGGGTTTGTGACTTCTACAGTAGCAAATTAATCATACCGAAATTAGCCACGGCCTGAATCAACATTAGCTCTAGCCTTCTGTGGACTTTGTGACACATGAGCACATGACACAGCTGCTGTCTGCATAGACACGCACGGAATGCTTTCAAGGTGGTGATTTTCAAAAGAAAGTAAGCATCTTTACCATCTGTGAGAAAGGGGCATTTTCTGCATCACGAGTCACCAGCCCAAGACCACCCCCTCCTCCCCATCTCTAGAATGTTCTCTAGATGGTGCCTTGTTGATGGTGATGTTCACAGCATTTATCCACAAGATGACGTACACAAGAACTTTTTATGTCTTCTTCGCACTATGCAGGCATGCAGTCAGATGCCTTACTCAAACGTAGAGTGACTGTTGTGCCTGCCCTGGGATTTGAACCCGCAGACCCCCCTGGTAACCAGCACCCGCACAGTGCACACACATCTGGGTTTGGTGTGGCAGCTGTGCCCCGGGGGCTCAGCTGAAAGGGGAGACACCGGACCCCGCTGGAGCGCGGCTGCTGTGCGCTTGCTTACCCAGTCGGTCCCGCAAGGCCACCAACTCCAGGGACAGCTCGGTGCATCGCTTCCGCGCTTCATCCCGCTGAGAGAGAGAGAGAGAGAGAGAGGGAGAGAAGGAGAGAGAGAGAGAGAGAGGGAGAGAGAATTAGAGATGGGGGGGGAGAGAGAGAACAAGAGTGTGAGAAAAATTCCTTCTTCTTTTACAGATTTCATCACAACTCCACATTTCAATTTATCTTTACAGCAAATGCTGTGTAATCCATCTGCACATGTACTTGTAATGTCTGTTCATAGACATTTGTTGTATTAAGGGGAGGGATGTTCCAGTGAGGGTCAGTGATGTTTGCCTTTGGAATGTATGCCATGTCAGTTTGTGTTATGAACTTGCCTTAGCAACGCAATCCTGTTCATTGCCACACCAATAAATCTCATTTGAACTCACTGGCAGAGAGGGAAGAGTGGAGAAAAAAAACGCTAGCTGCAAAATAGTTAGCCTAAATGTATGAGCTATGCTTAAACAAAATGTTACACTATTACACATTAAGACAATCATGTGTTGCCAACTACAGTTCTTCAGAAAGAGAATTACACAAAAGTAATCTAGGACTTGGGAGGTGGGACCTTCACAAGACATTTTATAAGCAAAACAAACACACTTTTTTTTTTCACAGAATACAAAGATGAGGTAATCTTCCTGGACCTCCGCTTGTGGGGACAAACAACAAATTCACATAGGGGTGTTTCAGAACTCAACATCCCTCAACTCAACAGAACTCAATGTACTCGAGTACATGCAAACATGCATGAATTGGGAATGCACACACCAAATACCAATAGCAAGAGCAATTCTCTACAGGCACACTTTTCTCCAAAAGGTTTATGTGATGCAGCTCACTTTAGAAAGATTACTGATTCAGAACCAGAGATCTGAAATAATCTCTTATCCCTCCATCTCAGATAAGTGTGATTCTCAGTTATACATGGCATCACAGACAACAGCAGATTTATTAGATCCAACTAAAAATGACAGACACATCAAGAGGCCTACAAGAAAAATCTAAAAAAACTGGTGGCATTTCCTTGGTGTTGGTGCGCACGATGCTAATATACATGCATCTCCTTTCCCTCACATCTAACAGATGGAGAATGCAGACAAATTTCCTAAAATCCTCAAAGACACAGGATAGATTGCACAACACACACACACACACACACACTCCTGTCCCATGAGCTGCACCTCAGCCTTCAGCTCTCTTGAACCCATCCTGTGCGTAGTGTGGATCCCTAATCCTCCAGAAACCAGGCCCCCCAAAAAAGGCACAAAAGGTCCCAGGAATGGTCTCCACAATCTGAAGCTAAAATAAACAAGCAGAGTTCGGCCTGCAGTGCGCCCCCCTCTGCTGCCCAACCCCACCCCACCCCACCCTGCCCCACAGACACCAGACAGGGAGCATTGTTACCCTCTTCCTGCCGCGAGCCAGGCCAGCGCGGGCCGGTTTGCTGTCCGAGCAGCCCATGGTCCCGGGTTCGAGAGCGTGTTCCTTTCCCCACCCAGGCGCACCGCCTCACGCCTGTCCACAGACTGGCCTGCGTGCAATCCCAGGAGCTCATCCCAGAGAAACTTCCCCTAGGCCCCACCCCCAGGACAGCCCAGCTACCATATATCTCCTAAGAGCAGGTAAGAGACAGCAGCGGGGCTGAGGGACAGGGTGGGGTGGGGTAAAGAGGAGACCCCCCCCCCCGCCCCCCTTGCCTCCGTCACTATAGAGATAGGTGCAAGGTGATGCAAGCTAGTGGACACACACAAACTGGTGCTGCAGGAGGAGCAGGTTGCTTGTCTGATCTTCCCTAAAGGAGGCTGGGCCAGATCTGTCAATCTCACGTCAAATGAAGTGGAATGGAGCACCTGAAACTGCAGCCTATTCGCTTCATCACCACAACATCCTTGGGCTTCAGAACTGGATGTTCACTGCAGCATTGCTTCAGTTTGGAAAACTTTTTGCAACATTTTTTTCTTTTTTCTAACCCTGAAAACAACCCTGGAAACAACCAGAGCTGCCCTTTAAAATCCTCAGATTAATCATGTTTAATTTTAAGCCATTTTCAACTGCACTATGCACTAAATTATTATTATGTATTATTATTTTTTTAAATTTCTTTTATTTTATTTTTAAGGGGGGGGCATAGAGGGACAGATGGCAGAAATACCTCATATAAAATGTTCATCCATTAATTGTTTTCTGTGGGAACGGTTAGCCGTCACACTGGAGTTTTGCATGAACATAATTTATTCCACCCAGGTGAGTTCTGTTCAACTGAGATGAAAGATGAAAGTCCCCACAATAATAAGCACGGTTGGAAAAACTTTCCGCGCTTCTATTAGAAGAGGGACGGTAATTCCTGAAAGAGTGAGTGGTGAAGGCCAAACTGCTTGCAGGTGATGTGGAAAAACACCCCCCCCACCCTCCCCCTCATAGTTTTTGGGCTCCTCCCTTGGCAGCTGTCACGTTCCCGTACAGATGTAGGCCCACCCTTCTCCCCCCCCTCCACCTAATGAGTTACAGACGCTGCACCAATGCTGCCGCCAACTTTTCTTGTGCGTTTTTTAAAGACCAGTCCCCCACCACGTGGACCTCTGAACACACTCTGAATTACAAGTATACATTGAGATAAAATTGATTCTGTGACCAAGGAAAGGCTAAGGAATTCCTGAGCATTGTTCAAAAAAACATAGTAATTTAAAAAAAGAAAGAATAAAAAAGAGGCACCTCAGATTGCCATAACAAAAGCACAGTCAAAGAAATTAAGCATGCCAATATAGCATGGGCTGTGAAAGCATCTCCCTCCAAGAGACAAGAATTTCACCAAACAATAATCCGGGAACATTTACAACCCAAGAAAAGATATCGTCTTTCAGTTGCTGTTTTTTTTTTCCAGGGCAGATAAAAAGAAATTCGCCTTCGCATCTTTCTACTCCAAAACCCCCACCTCCCACAAGCCCCCCCCCCCCCCAATCCCATTTGTGAGAGAGGAACACAGAAAGAGAAAGGGTAGAGGTAGGGGGGTTATCAAGAGCAAACAAGTTCTCCTGGGCCTGGCCTTTCGACAGATGGTACGCCTGACGCCTACGACAGCTGAGGGGCGGAGCCCAGCCAACGGGCACCATAAATATTGCCCCCCCCCCACCCCCGGCTTTCTGCACAGCACAGCACAGCTCACTTTCAGAGCTGAATGAGGACAACAATGCAAACAAGGTTACATACTTCTGTTTTTTTTTTTTTTTGGGAGGGGGTGGGGGGTTGGGGGAGTGGAGATCAGGGAGGTAAATCTTTCCTACCTTTCAACACACTATTACTGAACCTGTCCACTTTTTTTTTTTTTTTTTTTAAACTTCCTCCTAAATTTGGAATGCACAATTATGCACTCGCACTCGTCGCAACCCCCACTGTCGATTCTGAGGAGCGTCCGCGTTCTCCTCCTGGGCCGCTGCTCCCATCGCGTCACAGAGTCGAGCTCGCACGGAAGTCAGTCGGAGGAAGTGATTTGCTTGCGGCTTAACGAGCGACCAGCAGGGCTTCGTGGACGTCGAGACTCCGTCTTCACCCTGGGCCACGCTAGGCAGGGCTGCCAGCCACAGTCCACACCTGACACCCGACTGCCCACCACAACAGCGGTTTTACACGATGAGCCACCCAGCAGCCCCCTAGAGCTTATGGTTCATACCCTCACCCCCCCCCCCCCCCCACCCCCTAATGACGGTTCCCTCGGAAAAATTTACAATTTACATAGCCAGTTCGGCGGAATCTCTTCATAGGCAAATGATGTTCAACAGCATTCCCTGTTTTCAACCGCTGCATTCTGTGTGTTCTCACACTGTGTTTCGACCGGCATTCCAACAGCGCGATAGAACGGCTCTCCTGACTAACCTCTCTCCTCCAGTGTCTCCTATTACCCAAACGCCATCCAATCCCAGAATTCCCAGATGGAACACAGCGGTAAAGAAACCACCCACCATCGCCAGGAGCATCCCTCTCTCTCGGTGCGTGTACAAATAAAACCCTTCCATAATCTCACAGCACGGGGGGTAGCAGTAGCTGGTTTGATTGATCGCTCTTAATTTGAAGCGAAGCAAAGCAAAGAACTCTATGGTGCGAATCGATTTCACGCGCAAACCGCGGCGCGTTCATCACACGCGGCGCAGCCTGAACCAAACAGGAATCCCCGTGAAGAATTCCAGAGCAGATCAGAGGCGACGCTCAAAAGCTCCAGCGAGCTGAACCAGGAGAGACCCTGACGCTCTCTCCACACTGGATAAGAGGGCGATGCCAAGTGAACGCAATGCGCCATGAAAGCGACCATGGGAAACAAAGAGGCCCGATAACGGGCAAGACGTAACCGCAGCGCTGTGACCGTCTGAGTTCTCTGCTTTAGCTGGACAGCGGCTGTATCCCACAATCCTTTGCGCTGACGGACACGCGATCCACGTCAAGCGGGAGACAGAACGCTCCGCACGCATGACCAGAAGAACACACGGCCATCTTGCATTTCGGGGGTGGGACAGGGAAGAGTCGCATTAATTAAAAAGTCTAATTAAGGGCTTAAATTAACAGCTAACAAGATGGGAAATCCGCCCCAAAAAAACCAAAAAAACGAAATCCTAACACCGACCATCGCTCCCCGGTTCGTGACCGTATCGGCGTCTGAATCTGACCGCATTAGGACCGTATCGGTGGAACTCGCGGCCGCAGTTACGCGCGCCGCGAACGGACCGCTAACTCCCCCCTCGCCGCCGATTTCGCGCGGAACGAGAGAAGCACGCGAAGCCGGCGGGTTCAGAGGACGACGCCGTCCGCGCGGGACGGGCCGGAGGCCTTCCTTTTTTTAACACGGGACGCGACGTCCACAGATGACGCTCTTAGGGAAAAAAAAAAAACTGCTATTCCAGCATTGTGACGAGCTCATCTCGGGATAAGATCAAAATGACACCCCGCAGTAATCCCAACAGGGCATTATTACCCGCTGTGTGAATGCAGCCACCGCTCTCGTGCTTCTACACCGCACTTCTCACGTAGAATAATGGAGGGATCGGTCATAATTGCACGTTTGGGCTTCTGGTGTGAAAAGGCCTGTCACTCTCAGCGCCCTCAGGTGAGAAGCCAGGGAAAGGCCTGTCACTCTCAGTGCGCTCAGGTGAGAAGCCAGGGAAAGGCGTGTCACACGCGCACAGAACCTGCGGAGCTGCTTGGCACACCGGAGCCCTAGAGGACCGAAGCCATCTTTGGCTTTAGGAGATAATACGACAATTAGCAAAAACACAGAAACTGAAAACTGCCTCTTTGTCCAAAAACCGCACGCTCGTCCATTCAAAGAGTTCCATCTGCCTTGATTCCTGTCTGTGAGTGGCGTGTACGCACGCAGAAGCAATTGAGTACAGAGGTGACATGTACGGTACAAAGACATATCTATGATACACAGAGATCTCTACGGCAGATAAGGTTAAAAATTCCTTTGTGACTTCACCGAACAGGCTATACACAGGGCTGTGTGTGCGGTGGTTTCCGAGGATAACTGTGGGTTGTGTGGCGCACAGTACGTGCGGCACTTCAGTAACGGGCAACAAGAAGTTCCAGGAAAACCATACTTACATACATACTCGCTGGAATAGCACATAAACAAACACACAAATGAATCAGCCAACAAAAATGCGTAAATAAATGCATTAAAGCCACCAAGTAAAAATAGAGGCTTGTCAGGGAATATTCCAGTTTGCACAAAGGAAACTATTTTTTCCCTCTCACCCACATACAAGGACCGTCACCAGTATTGTGTGTTCTGTCATCTACATCTGTTATGCATACCACACTCACCACAACAGATCAGTTGGGCAGAAACAAACGGGCACAAAACACACAGGGGTGAGTGAACACTGGTTCATGGACAAAACTTCTGCGTTCCAACTTTCCATTTTCCTGCTATGAGCAGACTACAGGCCATCTACAGACAAACTCATCACAGACCAAGTAAACTACAGACCATCTACAGGCAAACTCATCACAGACCAAGAAAACTACAGACCATCTACAGGCAAACTCATCACAGACCAAGAAAACTACAAACCAAGAGGCTCAGTGTAAAATCAAGCTATGTAAAATCAAACTATACATCACAAATTATGACTAAAGCTTGGAATTTTCTTAAACCAAGACTCCAGGAGGGGAGGTGGGGGGCGGGGGGTGGGTAAAAACAACAGAAAAAGAGCATAACGTTTTCATTTTCACCAGAAAAGTACAAAAGCATTTCAAGAATGCTCCATTTCGCAGCATTGTGATGATCTCACTTCTCTACATCAGCCAGCCAGTCGGCCATGGGGAAACAGACACCCGCCGCCCTAGCAAGGACAAAACAAAATGGAGGAGAGCGTGTGTGTGTGTGTGTGTGTGTGTGTGTGTGTGTGTGCTCCTGGGCCCACCTGCCCATACACGCATGTGACTATGCATGTGCATACCTGTACATGCATGCAAGTGTGTGTGTGTGCGTGTGTGTGTACGCGCGTCCGTGAGAGAGAGTGAGAGTGAGAGAAAGAGGGAGGGAGAGAGAGAGAGAGAAAGAGAGAGAGAGTGCTGTGAGATATCGCTTCCCTCCCTCCCCTTGCGCTGTGGAAAACTGGACCTCCTAGCAACAAATTCCAAGCAAGCCAATCATGTCATCTGTAGAGAATTTCACCAGTAAAATTGAAATGCGCCGTTGCAGACCCTGATGACCAATGCACATGCATACATGGACACAAACAAACACATACTCACACAGAAAAGTATTTCTTCACAGACTTTAAAATTTTTTTTAAATGTTTAAATACTGATCAGGGCGGTCGGTAAACAAAACAAGCTAAGCTGCCCAATACAGCCACCAACAGTGATTCAATCAACAGCGTAACCTGCAGTGTCTACATCACAGCTGTCCAGTGCGTCAATTAAAACCCTTATCGCTCTAAATGCTAATCAATGACACAGGGATCATTGCATTCTCTCAGAACACGCAGAAGTCTTTAAAATTACACAACACGTTCAGAAATGCTGATTACAGAGTGACACATGCGACGTACATGACAGACGGGTTGGGGGGGGGGGGGGGGCGGATAAAGAGATAGACAAGGTTTGGGGTTTGGGCGCCTCCTACCTCCGCGAGAATCTGCTGCATCACCACGGTGACGGCCTCGAACCTGCGGCCACCGGCTGCCAGCAGGCTCCTCAGCTGCTGGACGTCCTGACTTGGGGCACGGGGGCTCCTCCCGTCCCGGGGAGGGGGGCCCGCCTGAGGCTTCCCCGGGGGCGGCTGGGTCCGGGGTCCCCCCCGCTTCTTGGTCCGGTCCACTACAAAAGAGAAGCCTCTCAGCATCGCGAACCCCCCCCGTGCCCCACCAAAAAAAAAAAAAACAAAGACCGGACAGACGGACTAACCAGACAAACGGACCGCACCACAAACAACTCCTCAGACTCAAGCTCAAGCACGAAGTGCGTCGATCCATAAATCCCGGACAACAGGCGGGGGTGGAGGATGGGGGTAGGGGGTGGCGGTGGAGGAGGGTGGGGCATTAGCTGCGCAGACAGTACGGCACTCTCTAGGGTGCACAGAAGCATTAGCATGACTCAACAACAGCCATTAGCCTCCATAACGCAGCTTCGTCTTGCTCTAATTCTCAATCGCGAGGAATCCAGAGGTCTGCTTTCAATCAATATCAAATGGGCGAGAGTGATATCTGCAGCGTTTTTTTTTTTTTTTTCAATTATTTTAGGTAGAAAGAAATTGACTTTGCTCTGGCACTTACAGCACGGTGGTAGTGCAGACTAGCACGTAGCATCCTTCCATTTGAACCATTTACAGCGCTCTGCAGAACTGTCAAAATCCCTGCTGACTAAAGCACTCCTCCCTCCATAGGGGATGCCACGGCCAATTAGGAGTCACCCTGCTGGGCTCTAGGCCATAGGGACCGATGCCCACTGCTGGGGTGCATCCCTACGCTGGGTGCTTTTACGGGGACGTGCCACGCTGGGGCCACAGGTTCTCGCTGTGCCTGTACGGCTGAGGTGGCACGTGCAGGGGCATCCGGATTGGGCTTCAAGACCCGGTGGAACCCTGCGGAGACCGCTCAGGCCCCGCGACCAGGGAGCCGTAAGAAACACGCCCTATTCACGCCGCCGCAGGAGCAGGCCTGCGAGCGCAAACACTCGCGCCGAGGCTCACGGGCGCTTCAGAGCGGACCGCGCGACACTCGGGGAAACGCGGCGATCAAAAAATAAACAGCGGAGGTGGGGTTCGCAGTGTGACTAAGGGGACATGGAGTCGGATGTGTGTGGTTGGGGGGGGGGGGGGGGGGTTGGCGGTAGAGAAGGCCAGCAGCCCCGCAGCACCCGCCATTAGCCTAACTTTCCAGGTACCTTTAAGCAGAAACGGACCGTTCGCGTCGCCACAAAGCAGAACGCGGCAGGACAGGATCTCAGCGAATCAGAGCCCGCGGTCAAACCAAGTCGCTCTTGAGGGGTTGGGGGCTGCGAAACATGTTCAAAAGGTCGCCCGTAACCAATTTGCAGCAAACCCCCTACACCCGCCTCCCTGCTCCCCCATTCACTGTCCTTAACTACTTTCATTGGCACACCCAGTAGATAAAACAAGTAACCCTACATGAGGACATCTGCTGAACTATTACATATAAAAAAAGAGAAAGTCCTGGAGCAAAAAAGAAATCAAGAGACAAACAAGCGGGGATGAGTTAAGACAAGGAGACGCTCTCAGCTCTTGATTAATGGGGCGTCAGGGGTGTGGTTTGCGGTGCAATTTTCGGTGCCTGGAGGCCCTTCTTCAGGAGGCCGGTCTGAACACTAGCCCCGCCTACTTCTCAATGTCCATCAACCACAGCCAGGCCAGTCTGAACACTAGCACCGCCTACTTCTCACTGCCCAATCATCCACAGCCAGGCCAGACTGAACACTAGCCCCACCTACTTCTCACTGCCCATCAATCACAGCCAGGTCAGTCTGAACATAGTGATCCAGTAGGCATGTCACATGAAAATAACTTATTATTATTATTATTATTATTATTATTATTATTATTATTATTATTATTACCAACTCCAAAAAAAACCCTGAATGTTCTGAAGTCGCACCTACCCGACTGGATAGACAAAATTATTGCTCTTCAATTCCAGATAGTGAACGATAGGCACTAGACAGTTTATTATTACATTTATGTAATAATAGCAACAAACAAGCACAATGTCAAATTCTTCACCATATCATTCCCTACAAATATGCAGTCTTGATATGACTACACAAGGAGATGGCCAAAATAAAAATCAGTTTGTGGCCAAAACAGTCCTCATATTCAGTGACTTCCACCTATAAGACACACAAAACCCTTTTGCATATCCAAATGTGAAATGCCCTGTGACGTGTGGAAAGCACCGCATTGCAGACGTTCTAAAAAGCCATTGCATTTAAGCATTCCAAGGTCTCTACCATTGTGAGTGTACATTTGGGATAGCTGAAAGGACACTTGGCTCCAAAAAGAAAGAAAGACATTAATCGACAGATTTAATCAATTCACTTTTAACCAAGTCATTTTGTGATCTATGATTCTAGGAATTCAATGATGGTTTATTAGCCCATCAAAATAAATCAGAGAAAAAAAACAGACCTACTCCACTTCTGTTTAAAAAAAAAAAAAAAGTTTTCATGTATCGAGTGCGCATATTACTCTATTATTCTGTAAATGAATGGGACACACGTTGAGATCAATATGAGACATGCAACCTCAATTATGTGAGGTCGGTAGCGTGAATCAACCTCAGAGAGATGGGGAACAGCACTCAAGACCATGCTCTCTAATGCAGGCTGCCAATCAAAACACCGTCTGAAATTGACCACGTTTTAAAACAAATGATTACAATAAAAACCTGATGCTGGAAAGGTTACATCACATGCTGTGGGTTGCAATAAACTATGCACAGAATGTGTGGTCATTGACATTGAAAGATATGATTTACGTTGAAGAGCATTTTGAATAAGGTCCCCCATCTGCAAACAACACGCCAGTCTAGTTTCCCAACTACAGGGCTCCCTCTCCTGGTATGTTCGGTTACTGCAGCACACAGAGAACGCCGATTATGTCACTGGTGGCAGTGTTATTCGGAACGAGGGGAATGGCATTGGCACATGCCAATGTATCTTCAGTTACAGGATGTCCTCAATATTCACACCACTCTACCGCAAGATTGCAGGTGTGACTGGCAACCGCACTGAGAACATGTAATTGTGGTTGTACATACTACATTCTGAGATACACCTGACTGCTCCTCGCGCATCCAACATAGAAGATACCTGCCTCCAGGCTCAGTACTGCATGTTCAATCGTCCCCGTTGAAACATTCCATCCTCAGAGTGCACGCAATGTTGTGCACCCACTGACTGAACCACGACGGCATCACAGGCAAAGAGTCCAGACAGGGTTCAACGCGCTGTAGAATCTAGGTTAGGTTTAAAATAATAAATTTGTCTAGGTCCTTTCTGTGTTATCATGCCACTATGACCATCTCAGCTTTTACTAAAAGGATTCAATGCAACCTAACCGACATCTCACTCCCCCCCCCCCATCCCAAACTCAGTGAGCACACAGCTCTATTCAACACCAGAGCCAGTGATGCCTGGGAGGGAGGGGGGAGAGGGAGAGGGACGTGGGCAGGCCTGGGGTGTAAGATCCTCCTAAAGGTTGGAGGGCGGGTGGGCACAACTTAGGGGAAAAAGAAAAGTTAAATTAAAGTAGATAATTCATTAACAACTGTGTGTTGATGTGTGGCCTATGGTGACTATTAAAAAATGAAAGCAGTAATCCTTTAAAGTTCCACCACAATGCAATGCAACAGGCTCTCACGGTGTTTCTGTTTGTTTTTCCATTATGAGATTTAGGTGAGAGGTGCGGCTAAGGACAGGACAATTATTGACGCAGCGACCCGGGGCAGAACAGGAAACTCCTGTGCTGCGATTCGCGGCCTCCCAGACAGAACAGAGAGAGAGACGCCAGGAACGCGGGACTGTAATGCGCAAGGAATGCAGGAGCTGCAGATCTGGTCCGAGTACAGGATCTGCGGTGAAGGCCTACGTGCTAATGTCGCGGCACTGGATCGGGGGCTGTTAAAAAAATCACCCCCTCGCTGGGATCAATGGTTTTCGGAGGGCCTCCAAGTTTTGGGTGAAGTCCATTCTGACAGGGGGTCTGTAATTGAGTCGCAGCCATCATAGGTGGGGGGGGGGACAGAACTAAAGTTAAGGAGTTCACGGCGTTTAGAAATAAAACTCGCATCATCAAAAGCGGAATTGCGCACACACAAAGCACGTGGGAGAAACGCTGACGGCTGGAGAATCACACACATTTCGGAACGTGTGGCCCAATCGCATTTTCCCTCCGCTTAATAAGACAAGTTTGAAAGAAACGACTGGGGAAAATAAAACTGAGGCAATTCCACGTTTTTGTTCTTTTTTCCTGGTATGTGAAACATCTGTCTAAAATGGTTTAACAGTGTGAAACCTCTTCCTTCTCGCACGCATCTACCCTCCGTCTGAAAACTAAGGGAAGTAGCCTTTTTTTTTTTGGGACTCCGCGTGGTTCTGCCAACTGCGCCGCGGTCCCGCCGGGCCAGGATGTGGGAGTTTGGGAGGGAGACCGCAGGCGCCACCGCGTTCAGAGAACGGCCGCCCCGCGCGGTCTGCCCGCAGGCGGCTCATATTTCAGCCCGTGTCACCGGCGATGGGGGCTCACGCGCCCCCCGCGGGAGCAGGGTTTTCGGAAGCGGCGCTGGTTTCCCCCCTTCCTCACAAACAAACGCCGTCTCCTCTCAGCGGCGTCCGTAGCCCGCGTACGAGACAGTCTGCGCCGCGCTTATGCGAGATTAACTCAAGCGATACCGTCTGAGCGTACTCAAGGTGCGCCCACATCAACAGAATCCCATTTCAAAACTTGGCTTGGATCCAGAAGACGAAAAAAAAAAAAAAAAAAAAAAAAAAAGCATCGTCTGGCATCTTCTGCAGCTGTGGAGCTGAGAATGCAGTGCTATACGTACACAGACCTTATTTTAGAGGCCCGCCCAAAACGATATGTTTTATTTTTCAGTTGTTTATTTCCTCATCAACAGTTTCTAGTTTATGTCAAATGAAAAATGAAACAACGCATACGAGCAGCAGTAGAACCTGTAATTCTACGTAGCATAGCATTATAAGTTTTCAAGAAAATCTGGAAAATCTTTTTTTTCCAGAAAATGTGACTCTATATTATAATAAATCCAGCCAGGAGATTGTTGTTGCTGTTGATAGCTTGGATGTAATGTTTATAGTGTTCACCGGACCGTCGTGGACGGCTGAACACGTTAGGTTTTAAATTCAGTATTCCTTTTCACGCATTTCAAAGGCTAGTTCAGAACAAAGATTTGCGACGCAACAAGCTGCAACTAACCGGCCCCTCTCCCGACACTCATGGGTTTGCAACATTCTAAAGCTGACCCGTTCACATCAAAGCAACAATCTCTATCCACCTCTTGTTAGCAGGCACACGGAGCGTACGCACAGTTGCGCAAGGACCTAGATTAACCATCGCTCATTAAATTTTAACCGCCTTTTCCCTGAGCAGTATGTGTCACTGTTGATTAAGGACGACAGTACTTGTATACCCCACACTCTTTACTTAATTAGCACAGTGAATTTTTTTAATGTGCGCTGTCGCCAGTGTAAACGCCACCACCCCCCGCATGCACCCCTCACCCCCTTGTCCACAAATACAAATTTTCTAGGGGAAACACTGACATGTCCTCAATAAATTCTGACACGTCCTCAATAAATACACGAACTCGCTCACTCAGATGTGCTCTGGGGCCAACAAAGCCTAAGCTTACCAAATACATTAAAGGTTTGCTTTGTCTTACGAAAAGGTCATCTTTACAGAAGCATGTTACTAACTTAATACGTTAAAAAGTACACATGTATATGCACAGTAACTTCACACGCGCACACAGACACACACACAAGCACACAGTCACACACACATACACACACAGACATACACACACACACACATACACAGACATACACACACACACACACACACAGCCGATAACCCCTTACCTGGCAGAGCAGCGGCTGGCCGGACGAGTCTGGCCGAGGCGGTGCGCTGGAGCGAGCTCGGCGCCTGCCTGGAGACGGCGCCCACGGTAACGGCAGCAGCCCTGCAGCCTGGTGCCACACAGAAGCAGAGAGGCCTTAAAAGGTTTCGCCCGGGACTAGCTAAGAGCAGCGGACAGACGCGGCCAGGCAAGAATCCAAGAGGCTACGCTGATGACTGGACCTGCGTAAGTGCCCCAGAGTGCCCCTGATCATAGGGTCCAATACCTGTGGGGCGGGGGGGTGGGGGGTGGAGGGGGACATAGGGCACTGCAAGGGGGGCAGACAGGGGGCTATTCACACGTGCTCTCGTCTAGACCCCCCACTTCAAAAAGGGCATTGTCTGGGCTGATGGTTGGTTATTTAATCATGGTGATGAAACTTTTAATCAGTGGAAGATAAGGGGGTGTGTGGGGGGGGGGGGTGGCGGCACTTCTATTCCCCAATAACTCAAACAGTGTCTAAATATATTGTGTTTTACCATTACCTTAGAGTAGGTGGAATGGCATTTCCAGATTCTAGTCTCTGAATGGCCCAAACAAAGTGTAGGCCCTAGACTGGAGCACACCACAAGAAGTCAACCTGGAGTCCACTGAGATAAAAAATTTTTTTTAAAAAAAGCTAAATGGCTCACAGGCAAGGACGGCAGAAAGTTCCAGAACACAGAGGTGGCAAAGATATAATGGATCAAAATGAAGGACGGCAATAATTATGCACAGAATATTTTCTCGTTCACGTTTTACCAAAACCAGCACCAGTATCGGAGACAAAGGAAACGACACTGCACAATCACAGTAACCAGCTAAAAAATGTCGCTGCGTCACCGGGATGCGTGATTTCTCTCTCTCTCCGACTCTCCGTCACCGTCCCCCTTCTCACCTATGGCGCTCTTTCCAGGTAGCGTAGCGGCTCGATTTCGGACCCCTCCGGCCCTGCTGGCGGAGACTCCGCCCAAAACCAGAGGCCCCCCCGCAACCATCGAAGGGGCGATTTTATCGCCGGCTTTGGTGACGGCAGCGCTCGCAGCTGGAGCTGAAATTAAACAAACGCAAAAATACAAAAAAAAAAAAGAAAAAAGTATGCGATGAATGCCTTCGTCAACAGACAAGGAAACGAGTCAAAAGTACGTGATGAATACCTTTGTGACTATAAATGGAACGCAGTGTCAGCTCAGTCATTTGATGTGTTGACTGGCGGCTTAAGCGTTTATTGTTGATCAAATGTCAGGATCAATCAACAAAAGTAATTTATTCAAGTGCTCGAAACGAAACATTCTTGCTCAACCTAGTATCATTTTCATCTAAGTAAAAAAAACAATAAACAAATAAATTGTACGATTGACAAAACTGACGTGATTGAAAAAACTGCTGCATAAGCACATGAAAGGTTAGGAAATTAAACAGAACAGCAAATATATAAATTAGTGATGCGATTAGTATTTACCAACTATTTTTTTTCATAAATTATGTTATGAAAACATAACATAAAAATTAACTTTTTTTTTTAGGAACATCATTTTAATCTACTGACTGTAGCCCAATCAGTGCATCTTCATGTATATATTGTCGATCTAGTCTCAACTTGCCACAGTTTTACAGCCTATGATAGGGGTCATCTGGGTCCGTTTGTGCACATGTTCCTATAGGATGTGTCCAGGAAGTCTCTTGATCACCATGACAACAAACTCATCCTCCATCTCCAAATCTGCTTACACTGAAACTTATAAAGGTTCATAAAATTTTTTTTTTTAAAACCCAGTAAAAAAACCCCAGTTCAAGTACTGCAAGGCTGGACAGCACAGGCCAGCACAGGCCAACCTACCCTCAGTGAACAATACAGTAAAACCTGCGTAGAACCCTAGGACCACATATCCTCATACTGCCAAACAAGTAAAAAATAATAATAATTCTAACAAAAATAATAATGAACAAATCATGCCTTGGGATGCTGAATAAGAAAAAACACTTTTAAGGTCAGAAGTGACTTACTTCTCCACCCCTTCCTGCCCAAAGCTGCACACAGAGGAACGATACAGAACCTGTAGGATCCGATGAGCAGGCAGGTTAAAAGAGTGAGGTCACAGGGCTGGCCCAAGTTAGTGCGGGGCAAGAAGGTGGAATTCAGAGCAGGGCTGGCTGGGAATTCGGTGGAGGTGCAGCTCCAAAGACCCGACTGAGAGGACATCGAGAGGAGGAGGAGGAGAAACAAGGAGCCACCAAAAACAAACACACAATGCCGCCAGTCTCCTGTTTCCACGGACACAGAGGCACGCATACGCTCTTCCACTCTCCCCGTCTCTTTCTTTCCAACTCTCTGCCTCTCTCGCTCTCCACCACTCTCTCTCTCTCCACCCAGCTGTCTCCGTGCGGGGTGCCCGGCTCCTCGGGCCAATCGGAACGCAGCACCCTTGGCGGGCCGCCTGGGCAGAGTCCAGAGGGGCCCCATTTGGGCGGGCTCTTCCGCTGGAACCCCGAAGCTGGGGAACCGCACGCGGCCGGACCAGCTGCAGCGCCAGGACCAGCCGTAGCACGATGTCAACAAGGCCGCCAGCGCTTTGACAAACAGCCTAATTAACTCTGGTCTCACAGCCCACGTCTCCCCAAAAAGAAGCTTACGGCCACTCGTGAAGCTTTGCGCAAATCCCAGCGGCTAACCCCTAAATCCTAGCGGCCAGCTACACGTTTTTAAGCATAAAGTTAGTAAAATCCACAACTTAAGACTTTCTGTATACTTCTAAATCTCCATTCTGGCATCATTTCTCCATGTTTCATTGTATACCTGTTTGGAAATAAATAAGTAAATAAATAAAAACTAGGTATTCAGCAATTCTGCATTGATTCTTTTTGTGACTCGTCTGTTTTTATCCTTTGAAATATTTTAGGCCTACTGTAAAGTCATTTCCCGGCTTTGTTGTTGCAAATGGCCAATAAACAATTGTTCAAGAAAGGAAAAAAAAAAAGAGGTGGTTAGACTGAGTGCCTCTCATCTCTTCAGAGGGAGTGGCAGGACTGCTCTCGCTCTCGTCCTCGTCAACGGATGCCAGATGAACTATGCTTTGCGTCAGACATGTACCCTTCAGCTTCGTAGGTAGGGGGGGGGGTGTGCGTGCCTGGCCCGTGTGCTCAGGAGACGGGCGTGTGTGGGACACAACGCACAGGTTCTGGTATCAGAACGACGACTGCCGCACACACCAAGGGCGTACACCGACTGCCAGTAATAACAATAACAGTGTATTGTTTACCAAGTTGTTGTTTATTTTGTCACATGAGCCAATGATGTGGCTAGATCCGCCCATATCTGCTGCAGAGCACTGTGTATACCTTTGCTTCAGTTTCACACGAGCATCTACGCGGCCGCATTTAAAGTGAGGCAAGCGCACAGCTCATTAGCGAAACATCAGAGCCTCATGGCCTCCCTAGAGGTAGACCATCACTGTGACCAAAGAACCTGGAACAAGAAATCTGGGCATGGGACTTCAGCACGGGGCCTGGGTCCATCTACTTATCAACTGAAGATAAATCCTCACTCTGCATTTGGCGACCCCCAAATCGCCAATCAAGCCTCCCCTTTGTAAAAGAAGTGACGGACGGTGCCAGGTGTTTGCGAGGAGTATGGCTGTGCTGTGATAAGACCCCGCCTTTAGTCCCAGGGGCAGGGTTAAGACATTGTGTTCTCTCTCTCTCCCTCTCTCTCTCTCTCTCTCTCCCTCTCCCTCCCTCCCTCCCTGCACCATTTCCCCTCCGCTACCACAGCTGGTTTCCCATCTGAGGAAAGACCCCACCCAGCAATGCTCTTTTCCTTACACACTATGTGTGTGTGAGCGTGTGTGTGTGTGTGTGTGCATGTGTGTATGTGTGTGTGTGTGTGACCCTCTTTTGTCAGGGGTTGTTTCCTTTGGTCTGAAAGACTTGGAATTAAGGTACCCTGAATTTAATCTGATATTGCTTGTGTTGCTTTTTGTGTGCCTGCACTTTTAACAGTGTGTGCGTGTGTGTGTGTGTGTGTGTGTGTGTGATACAGAACAGACATCTGTACCGACAATGAGCTCTGCAGAGCAAGTGACTCAAGACCAGTTCATCGGGAACAGGAAATCTTCTGGTTTGTGGAGATAACCAATCCTTTTAAAAGCTTATACTCTCATGGAGAGTCAGGGTACTACAGCACGACCAACTGCTCGCTCAAAACATGTGGTCAGATGGGCATTTGCCAGTCAGTCATTGAGCTGGGCCCTTATAATCCTTATGACTTTTATATACTATTAGGAGGGGGTACAGTAAGTTATTTCAAACAACAAACTTCAATGAAACACAAAAAAAATCTAAAATATTTTCTCTTTTTGAATTCACAGGAAAAGGCGGAGTAACGGCAGTGTTTCCTGGCAAAGGGTCTTGGGCAGCCACAAAGAGCAACAAATAAAAGAAAACTGAACTAACTTTTACAGGAAATTGTATTTTAAAAAACCTGGATGCACCCTGAGAGAGAATAAACCCCTAAATCTCACACAGCGTCACTGTGTTTGGAGGGCAAGCGAGGACAGACGGGTCCCTTTTTCGAGACAAACAACCCCACTGTCTGAAAAGGATGTGACCTTTGGAGGACCAAGAATGGCTTTGGTGTTCAGCCTCCTCCTGCTTCTTCAAATCAGAGACCATAACACAACAATTAGCCAAGGAATGGAATGGAGGGTTGGTGTCAGGTTACAAGGCAAGCCCTCAAAGTCCAAGCGGAACACTTAAAATATGCTTCTCGTCACCCCCAACCCCACCACCCCCAAATCAAAGTCACCAACTGGGCTCTCAAACAGCCAAAGCACATTGGGTTACAATTCCACAAACAAGCTCCTCTTTGTGTGGGGACATGCACCAAGACAAAAAAAATGCCACC
Source organism: Anguilla rostrata (assembly GCF_018555375.3). NCBI lineage: Eukaryota > Metazoa > Chordata > Actinopteri > Anguilliformes > Anguillidae > Anguilla > Anguilla rostrata. Next base: position 8,754,017 of record NC_057937.1, read on the forward strand.
CCCCCCCCACCCCCCTCCACCCGCTACCCTGTAAGCTTCAGCCTAAGGATGCAGGGGAGGCACAAAAAAAAAGAAAGAAAGACATCCAGTGAAACTTTCTTCACGGAACCACAAACAAGTTTGAAATGGTGATATCCGTGAGAAAAACAAGGCTCCCATAAATTCCTTAATGCTCCTTTCAAAACAACTCTCCCTGAAGTAAGCACCACACGGACCTTCTTAAATGTATGTTTCGCAAGAACATATGGAAGGAGTCCGTTGTGCAACACCGGTCAGCGTTAAGGTCTAAGGAGGGTCACGTTGCATGTTATATGTTGTATGTTCACGACACGCCAGCCAGGAACACAGCGGCACGAGTCACGCAATCTCCACACGCTGTTGCCGCGAGCAGGAGGTGGCGGGCTGGAATGTGAAACGGTATTTACAGTCCATGCCACAGCCAGGGCATCTCTGTACACACTGACACTGCCAAAATAAAGGCTCCCTCCAAAGGAAAAAAATAATAATAAAAAATAATAATTGCTAATTTTCCCACCAGCGCTGATCTTAAAAGTCTCTTCATATATGACAGAAAGTGAGAGAAAGGAAGAAGGGGAGAGAGAGAAGGAGAATGAGAGAAGGGAAGAAGGGGGGAGAGAGAAGGAGAATGAGAGAGAGGAAGAAGGGGGGAGAGAGAAGGAGAATGAGAGAGAGGAAGAAGGGGGGAGAGAGAGAGAGAGAATGAGAGAGGAAGAAGGGGGGAGAGAGAGAGGGAGAATGAGAGAGAGGAAGAGGGGCAGACAGGGGGAGGGAGCTCGGTACTCACCCGCTGCTGGGACGGGCTTCTGCCCAGCACTGCGGCCATCTTTCCCGGAGGAGTCCAGCCTGAGCCTGGCCACGGGTAGGGCCAGCCTGCGGGTCGCCCCCGGGGCCGGGGCGGCCGCCCCCCCGCCGCCAAACGGCCGCTGTCCCGCGGGCTCTCTGGTGCCCCGTCCCGCCGTCTGCAGGAGGAAGTCTTGTTTACGGGCGGAGTCCCACGCCGCTGGCCTGAATTCGGCCCCACCGCTCTGGAGTGAGACTGCGGTGCTGGCCATGCCTGCGTGTGTGTGTGTGTGTGTGCGCGCACGCGTGCGAGTGTGTGCACCTCTTCTCTTTTTTTTGGGAGAAGCGGGAGTAGGGGCGGGGGGAAAAAGTTCCTCTCGTTCCACAATCCCCCTCGGGATAGCGGAGGGAGTCCCACTCGCTTCTCCGAAGCCCCTCCCTTCCCTGTGTAAACACCCAGCGCACGCGGGGGCTGGTCCACGCCCAGGACTCTCGCTCAGTCACTTAAAAAGGGAAAATCGCAACCCGCCCCCCCCCTCCACCCCTCACCTCCCCCTCCAGTTTCCTCCAGTTTCTGCAGACAAGCTCTGTTCATTCATATCCTCTCTCTCCCTGTATATGTGTGTGTGGCTGTGTGCATGTGTGTGTGTGTGTGTGTGTGTGTCCATCAGGTCAATGACAAATGGTCATGCACAAAATCCTACAACCTTCCCAAACCAATAAAAAAGCACTTATCGGGGGAGGGGGAGGGAAAATACAAACAAACAAAAAAAAAAACAGCACTTACCGCAGAGCCTCTCTTCAGAGGCTCAGAATGGCCCCTCTCCATTAGACCCCGGCTTTTAGCGCTCTCTTTAGCCGCAGCCTTCGGCTGCGCCGCCCTGCTCATCCTCAGAGGCGCGGCCGGTCTCGGCTGGACCCTGGACCTGCCCCTCTTCGCGTCGGGTCTCGGCAGCGCCTCGGCGGGCTTGTTCGCGGCCGGGACGCCCCTCGCTCCGTTCCCGGGGCACCGGGCGACGGGGGCGCAGCGTCGCTCCTGAAGCGGACGGACGGGACGCCGCGCGCTGGGAAGCGGGACGCGGGGCGCTTTTCGGCTGGGGTCCCGCGCGGGGATGGAGGTCGTAATGGTGGAGGCAGACCGCTCTGACAGCAGGAGGACCTCCCTCCCTGCGGTTCCAGAAGCATCCGTGGAACTGCCAGCGACGCCGGCGCCCCCTGCAGGTTCCGAGCCGACAGGACACCTCGGATCGGCGGAAACGCCGCCCTCGTTTACGAGCAGCCCGACCGACCCCACCTGACCTCCCACATGTGCGTTCAGGCAGACGCGGTCGTCCTCGGGGTTCGAACGGGACTGCCCGACACGCGTTTGGGAGGGGGCCTCGGAGCCCGTGCCAGACCCTGCCGTCTCCATTTCGAGGGTTCCCTCCGAGCCCCCGCCAGTCAGCCCATTAGTGTTCAACAGGCTGTGAGGCGGGAACACGCTGCCAACGCGGCGGAACGCAGTGACATCCTGGTCACTCCCGCCCTGGCCGGGACACTCGCTGCAGTTCCGCTCTTTGGGTTGGCAGGTATTAGTTTGGCTCAGAAGCTCACTCATGTCCCAAACTGCCCTTCAAACACCAAAAGGGGTCCTTTGACTCTCTCCACTGCATTACTGGTCATGGGAAAATGCCTATAAAAAACAAACAATTCATATTCACATTTATATAACAATAATACTAAAGTGAACACATGCCTGCCTATGTTATACCCCTCCTCTCCATGCACAAATGAATCCTATCACTATATTTTTAAAAGATTTTAAATTGCAGATACGTTTGTTTGTTAGATTTGAAATAAAAGATCATAATGTGAATGGCTTATGGCAAAAATACCATCTAACATTTAAACATGATAAAATCTCATCTCCATCATATTTTGCAGCAGAGGGCTGATTCGATAGAAATGAGATAGCAAAGAGGAAAAACTCACACTGCTGCCCTCGGGTGGACACACATAGATTATCGAAAATTCAGCCCAGTCTCTGTTGGCACCACTTAATACATTACAATGACTTGGCAGGCGCACTTCCACAGACTCCACAAAAGTTGGGAAGAATCAGCGTTAGCCTCAGGGATACAAATGTGCAATATCATTAAGGAGGCCCAGAAGGCCCATGTATAATCAATAAGTGTAAAGTCAGCCAAACAATTAGTGTGAACAAAAGTAAATACTGCTACACATCACATCTATACACAGGCTTATAATAAAACATCAATATTGCAGAAGGAAATAAAACAAAAACAGGGAAAACCGGGAGCTAGGTGTTCACCCTAACAAAGGCACAGGCTATACCTCTGAGACTGATGCCTAATTTAAGCTGTAGGCTATATCTAGTTCAGATCACTTAATCAAAATGCACACAGAACCCCGAAAGCCTAATTCATCTACACACACACACACACAAAAATGTTGATTCACAGTAAGGAGAAAAGTGTTTGATTTTAGCATTCAGAGCGCCTCTTCTGGGCCGGCCAGGGGGCCGCCGGCATCACAACGCAATCTTTGTGCCGTAGGGCGTCGCCCCTGTCACCACGCGATAAACGGCAACTGCCAGCACATTCTCCCCAGCGCCCACACTGTCCCTCGTTAGTCCTCCTCCGCCTCAGACGACAGCGAGTCTCTGCTGCTCCGGGCCCGGAGAGTAGACAGCTTCACACAGCGCCCCCTGCTGGACCATCGGACCGAATTCGACAGCATTCTCAATAGCCGGCTCTCGGCAAAAACCTGATCTTCGCGTCTTTACAAGTGGCATTAGAGTACTTGGCTGGCGACCAGGACGCGGCAGGTGTGGCAATGTTATTTTTACAGTCATGCAAAGCACCAAAGGTTACGCCAGTTACAATACATCTATTTATAACAGGTTCTACTCTCCCAGGGCATCTTGCGAAATGCATACAGTACAAGAATTCCATAGGTTAGTAAGCGCAGTAGTATCTACAAGTTAGTGAAAAGGACAAGTATTGTTCTTAAAGCTGGTAACAATGCCACAGGAGGTGTATGAACAAACTACCCAGCAGGTATAATCCAATACCCTGAAAAGGACGCCTAGCACCTCCCCCTCTTCACACCTGCACTTCCAGAACACGTCTCCTTTCTGTTCTGGCCCCACGATGGTGGAATGATCTCCCTGTGGAGGTCAGAACAGCTGAGACACTGACCCATTTCAAACGACGACTGAAGACTCACCTCTTCAGGCTGCACCTCTCCCCCTCCCTCCCTTCCCCCCTGTAAATGACTAAACTTAGGGTTGTAACTAGGCAGCTGTTTCGTAGGTGACTAGGTGCATTAACTGTCCTAATGACTACTTGTATTTTTTCCATAGATTGCGTTGTTGCCGTTCTCGTTGTTAGTGTTAATCAGTTTAACCATCAGGGTCCAAGTTGAACTATGCGGTTGTTCCCTGTACTTCTCTCTAGGGGTTTCGTCATACTTGTTCCTGGTTATGGTTATACACTTTGTTGTACGTCGCTCTGGATAAGAGCGTCTGCCAAATGCCTGTAATGTAATGTAATGTAAAAAAGCACATTCAACAATCCTGCCAGCACATCCAGTATTTAAAAAGAGCTTTCATCTGGTGAAGCAGAGCAGTAGAAAAAGAGGGTTAGGCTTGTCTAGATTCAGATTGCATTCAGATTGCACAAGGATGCAAATGCTGATAGAGTTGAGGTCGGTTAATATATTAATCAAAACACTCACCACCATGCAAATTCGATAGATTTCATTAATTTATTTCATTAACTGTGGCTGCACATCACATCTGTTCCGTTGGTGCCCTGTTGGTGCCCTGCTCTTGGTGTGACATAAACAACTCAGCAGTTGTACTTACTCTGCTTTTAAACAGCTGGGCAATCACTAAAGCAATTCATTTTTGTTGACAACACTCGAGGGTACAAGGACAGGATTAGAACCCGCAACATTATGCAGCCAGAGAGCCAAAGCTGCTGCCTCAGAATGCACTGCACTGCTGCTCAGAATATCAGTCAATCACAGAGGTGCAAGTCATCACAGACACCAAAATATCAGTCACTCAGAGGTACATGACATCACAGAAACCAAAATATCAGTCACTCAGAGGTACATGACATCACAGAAACCAAAATATCGCTCACTCACTGAGGTGCACGACATCACAGACACCGAATGAGCAATGGAAAAAAAAAAAGACATAAATATATCTATACGGCGCTGGTGCGTGAAAATTCCTGCCTACACACTGACAGACAATCACATTCCATTGCGAAATTGGTCTCTAAACTCGTGCCAATCTCACTCCCACTGCCACCGCCACGGCCACTGCAACTCCCACCCACACCTGCCAGAGCAGCCATGCCAGGCATGCACATCCGCAGGAACGGCCGTCCGGGGGCTGGCGCACCTGCTGAAGAAAGGCGCCGCAAAGGCCGCGTTGCCTCAGACCCGCTGGGCGTGGCGCCCGGAAGTGGGACCCACAATGCAGCGTCGCACGCACAACCACCCCCGCTCACAAGCGGAGGATGCGAAGGAATTCAGAATCCACAAAAAACAAGACCAGGTTAAAACCTAGTATATGGCTGGACCTGACACACATGATCCGGCCAACCAATAGTGTAACGTCATAACTCGGCCGACCAACGGTGTAACTTCATCACTCAGTCAGTCAGTCACTCACAGACATTCCCGATTGCAGGGCTGTTGCGGTCCAGCAAAAAAAAAACAACAAAAAAACACTAATAAATAAAACGGCGTTCCTCTCCACAAGCGTGACTAACAGACAAGCCTCCTTTTATACTGCAGAGCGCATATTACTGGAGAAACGCACAGGTGTAATTTTAGCTGCCTTGCACTCTAAGAAATTAGTCAAAGCAGCCATTTTCAGAAAGCAGTATGCCTCTGCTTTAACCCTATGACGGTTTGGATGGTAAAACCGATCCCTTACCACGGGGCTTTCAAATGATCAGACATTGTGGAATACTTGTAAACACGTGACTGCTCACATGCAGGTGTGCCCATACAGAACGCATGCACACACGCACGAAATATAGGGAAAAGGTGGGCACACACAAACACAAAGATGGTAAACCTAAAAAAGATGGTAGCATTGTGCTTTGAATCCCATTGGCCGTCAATTCTTTCAACAAGGAGGCAACATATACTAATAAACTACATGTTGTACACCATTAGCAATATAGTCTGGCTGAAGATAATTCATATCTATTTAAAGACTGTATATATAATTAGGCTGGGTGTGTTTCACGGGAAAATATTGGCAAAAGTCACAGAGCAGTCACGAGAAAGTCACGCGGTGAAATCACGGAAAACTGAAAAAAGTGATCTTAAAAACATGAATTTATTAAATTAAGAGATCTCGTGCGCGAAACGACTGAAATAACACGCGCAACTGTAGCGGGAGTAACAGGTGCGCGAAGTTTTAAAAAAAAATCAGAGGGCACTTGCCACGAACAAAGCATGCTTTTTTGCCCTTAACAGAACGTGAAACACATCGTGCTCAAATTGCATTAGGCCTATTAAATAATAATAAAAATTACAAGGGCTCAGAAAGCCGTGTGTCCCTTAATTTCTTTAAAGTTTGTGTTGGTACATTGCGAGGTTTGAGTCTCTGATTAAGCGTACTGTCACCGACACGTACGGGGCAAGGAGAGCTGAGCAACAACTCTTTTTCTATAGGGAACGTAAAACATTTCATGATAACAACTGACAAGCGCTGGAATCTTGATCCCAGTACATTCTAAAATCTACATTGTAGCATTTTGTTTCTGCCAGCATTTGGCAATATGATTAAAATGCTGGATCCTGTAGGCTACGATAAGGCTGAAAGTTCCCATCCAAAACTGCTGAAAAGTCACGGGAGGCACTAAAAACAGGATATTGTGGAAATGCTAAAATCGCCCCGGGTACACTCACTGAACTCTATACGCTCTATGGGTACACCAATATACAATTACCACACCACGAAAAGTTCAGGTAAAAACAGCCAGGATTTCAGAGCAGTGCAAAGTGAACTGATTGGACAGAAGACAAGCTGACCACTGGCCAGAAGTTGTTTACGTTGGTAGTTGAATTCAGAAAGCATAAATGTAATTTAAAAGAACCGCATTATTCATTTGACTTGTCGTGAGCTAGGAACACGGTAAAATAAAAAGTATGCAATCGGCTACTCAAATGTCATAGGTTATTATTTTTCTTGGGAGTTAGGAACAGGGCACTGTGTGGTTCGATGGAAAGGGGCTGCATCGGGAGGGGAGCCGTACAAGAACCGTAAATGTAATAACACGCAGCTTAAACATTTTGATACATCGTTGGCACGTACACAGTTGGTAATCATTTCCCCTGTAATCGAACTCCGTGGACTTGCACGCCGTTAATTTGCCAAGCATGTCAAGTCTGGCGAGGACATCGTGGCATAGAGGAACACAGCGAACGCTTCGTATAAACTCGCACTAACGTTCTCTCCTCCACTGCCATATAAAGGCTCTAGTAGATCCCTCCGAAAATACACGCATGTGGAATTTGTTACTGCCTGTGAACGAACAGCCCAGCCCGTTCAGAAACAAGACTTTCGTACAGTCAGGCCAGGTTTGCGAAATACAGATAGCTGCATTTGAGTCATCCGTATGACGTAATGTTTTTGCTATTTATCCAATTTCAATTGTATAGCAGACAACTGGGACGTTTTACATTCACTACCTTTTTAAGCGAGTAACACGAAACCATTCAAAGCATGAAATATGAATGAAGCAAACTCTGAACATAAAAAGCAGGAACATAAAACCCCAGACAGAAGCTTAGTCCAAGCGAATGCAGGCGAACCCAAAAGTTAGACCAAAAGATATTCATCTTAACAGCTGTCACTGATCCGTAGTTAGCTTCTTTTTATATCAAAAGCCCTTTGGCACGTTTGTTGCGCACGTTTGTCAAACTGTAGCCTAATAAGTCACAGCATGCAGATGTTGCCGACTGGTTTACTAGAACTGCTGTTTAAGTTTATAGCTAAATCTATTAATAAAAGGGATGTTGAAGGGATGTGATCCGACCGAAATTAAGCACTTCTCTAAAGAGATCATAAAACCGGACTTTCGGGATTTCTTACCTTTGCATTTCAGCTGCGTGTTTTACATTTGCACAGATTGTTGCAACAAGGCACCGCATGACGCATGCAAATACCACTTTGTCAATGTTGTGGCATTTTGATCTAAGAGGCTTGGGCATTTGTCAAACAGATGACGTTGTTTACAAATAACACACAATAATCCATACACACATAACTGTATAGTGTAATAACACTTAACTACAGTTTATGAATAACTTTTCAACATAAGCGAAGACCTGTAGCTAACGTTTAACATAATCAGATCATTGTCTAAAGCGTGAAATAGAGGCTATAACGGTGTCTTGGTGCAAATGCATACCGTTCTCAGCAAGGTCAATCCTCAGAATCTAGCAACCTGCCACTGGAAACTACCGTCAGCAGCCTCTGAATCAAATCTAATTTGGACATACACTCACAAAGAATCACTTGTTTGAAAACTTTCACTTTGTGCAAGAGAGTTTGGTTGGGCAGATAGCCTACCTATCAAAGGGACTCGGAGAATACGCAGCAGAGACTCGAAGTGGCGCACCGCTTTCCGCTCGGAACAAGGTTTAAAATAACGGAGGAGTACACTACAAGAGCGGGTCTTTCCGAATCTACCCCACTGGCCAAGCAGAAGTGACGTGCACTAGACTCTGGTGTGTGTGACTCTTCTAGTCATGCGGAAAATGTGTGTACCTCTTCGAGTCAGCGTCTACACTTTTTTTGTTTCAAGAGCTCTCTACCGAGGCTTCAGTTGTTAAAAACGGAGGAGGTTACGTAGCCTATAGTATTGAAATGAAACATAAAAAAGCACTGCCCTTTGACCAATCAACTTGGAAAAGGGGCGTCTGCGTTCCTTCGGGATCCCGTAGAGTTTGGGGGTGTTTTCGCTGGGCGGAGATTATTTATAGACAGAATTAATCCCCTGGTTTTGCGCTGCGTACACGATACTAAAATATATCGATTTTCAAAACAAGACTGTAGGCCGCAATAGGCTGCATATGCAAGCTTCTGGAACCATACGCGTCCATATCTACTTCCATTAATTATGGGACAATGGCTGAAGTCCCATAATTCTCGAGTTTTCAAATAGACTATATCCCACGTGAAGTGTAAGGTTCAGGAGCTCTATCATGAGCAGTTGTCACAGAAATAAACAGTAGAAGGCAATTAGTGAGAGTGTAGATTTATTCGTTAGTAGTGGTAAGGTGAATCTAACTAACGAATGTACTCTATTAGCAATCTTTTTGCAAACCCTTGCCCCCAGCTTTGTTGGCGACAACGGTGTTATTTCTTGACATTAATATAGGCTACTTGTTTCATGTTCTTCATATTCGTTCATTATGTCCTTCCAGTGTTTTTCCTCTGGTGAGAAATAGGATGCGGTCCATGTAATAGTCATTTTTTCCTCAATTGTTTTAAAGCATTTTAGAGCTGCAGTAGCCTAGAGCACGAGTAACATGGTTTTATTATGTTTGTGGAAATTTTCATTCATTCAAGTGAAACAATGTCCAGTTCACATGTGACATTTTCTCAGCTTATGTACATATTTTAATTCACATGTTCAAGTTTATTTATATAGCACATTTCATACACAAGGGAGTCCAATGTGCTTTATACAGAAAAATGCACACTTGCGTATATTGGCTACATGACTTGCGTATCATATATAGATGATACATGTGAAAATGTTAAATTGTCATTTGAAATTGTGATTTTCACATGTGAATGTAATGTAATACATCCGTTAATGTAATAGCATATTAGGCTGTTATATCTTTTGCACTTACAATGTAATAAAACCAGGTAATATAATGACTAGCCAGACAGTGTAATAAATTCTCTGAACAGAAAACTTTAATGTATGTAATCAATAATTAATTTGGAATTTGGTGTACATAATGCTACCCCCACGTAGGTCATGGTTTTGTTTCATGTACGAAACCAGTTATTTCTGGAACAAAATATCATGATTTCAAAACAGAGATCGCTTGAATAATAACAATTTGCACCACGAGTTAAAACGAAACGCGAGCATCAGGACACGTCACGCACAGGTTTTTGCGGAGGGTGGTGCTGAATTCTTGATAAGGGTGGTGGTTGAGTGATATTACTTTACATCTTAATCATTTGGCAGACACTGTTGTACAAGGTGACACACAAAAGCAGAGAACATAAATGTGTGAAACCTCCCAGAGTGCTAATAGAGCCCCATTATAAAACGAATAAGTGAACTCTTAAACTAACAAACAACTATTTGTATTGTCACAAAAGCAAGTAACACTAGACTGTAACAAGGCACAACTAACGGATCCAGATGCAGAAGAAGTTGCAGGAGAGGAAAGCAACAATACAAAGGAACTTTACTTGAAATTAGTAACACAAGACAGGAGGTAGGTAACACAAAAAAATACAGATAATAGAGTAGACTTGATGGGACTCAGCAACAACTGAGGCAGAATAAGGAACTTCAGTATATTGACAAACAGGTGAATCAAATGAACTAATGAAACGCAACTGAGAAAATTCTAAATCAAAATACACATTTTCTACAGTGATCATTATACAACCTTGTTTTTAAAAGACAGAAATTTTAAGACAGTTTGAACGAGGAGGCATTCATTTTCTTGACTACTCCACTCTTTATGGGCCAGCACCACATTACAGCATCGCACAAATATAGTAGATCAATTCTTTTTAGTTCAGAGGTTGTTCATCATATTTTTTTAATGAATTACTGTAAGTCTTATGCTGACAACCTGGAGTCTTTTAATAAGAGGAAACAATGAGGAGATGGGGTGGGGTTATAGCTATGACGCTGCCTCAACTGTAGCACCAATGACATAATTTAACACTATTGATGGCAAAGCAGACCTAAAGTAGCAGAAGTATGTAAAATAAGTTGTAAAAGCTAGATAAATACCTACCTATCACCTTGATGACCACTTCAAAATGATAGCAAAGCAACCAATGGAGCAACAAAAATAGTATCTTTTCCAGATGAAGCAAAAGGTTGACCTTTTGAAGCAGATATAGATATTATCAATCTGAAAGATCGGAAAGATTGATACAATCTATAATGCTTCAAAGGTCAACCTTTCGCTTCATTTGCCAAAGATCCTTGTGGCTAATATACTCATAAAATGACTGCATGCCAATTATGGGTGTGTGTGTTATATTTAGCTCATACATTCGTACATGCAAAGCAGAATACTTTCTGTATATTAACCAAATAATTGCTTGAACGTATTGCTTAATGTGAACAGATGAACATGAACAGATAACCCTGTGAGAGACTTATTGGCAAAATAAAGACAGTACTAATTACATGAAGTATTGCAGTGTGGATTTGGAACTGGCTACAGGGTAGAACACAAAGAGTAGTCGGAGATATATTGTCGGAGCAGGGAACTGTGGGAAGTAGAGTCCCACAAGGATTGGTGCTGGGGCCACTACTCTTCCTCATTTATATCAATGGCCTTGGACAGGGATATAGAAAGCACGTTTGTCAGATTTTCAGATGATACAAAACTGAGGGTCCCAGCTGATAGTTTGGAATCTACTAAAGTAATCCAAGACGATTTAAACAAAATCCAGAAGTGGGTAAAAAGTGAACTAACAAGAGATTCTTCAGGTTGAGTTCTGTTAGTAGAACGAGGGCACATAAATGGAAATTAGCAAAAGGTAAAGTTTGTACAGACATTAGGAATATTTTTTTTCACACAGAGAGTAATCAATGTGTGGAATAGCCTGCCAGGTCATGTAGTAGAGGCAGAACCTCTGGGGATTTTCAAGACCAGGCTTGATACAGCGTTAGTTACTATCTAGTCTGTTAGGAAATCAGAGCACTAGGTACCATTTAGTCAGGAAAACAGAGAGTGTTTTTGGGCTGAATTGTCTCTTGTTGTCATTATGCTATGTTTTGTTATATAGCAGATGTTGTTCTGCTACCATTCTAAAGAACTAAGATAGTTTTCCGCTTGTCCCTGCTGAACTAAATGTCAGTTGGCCACCTCCCACTTACCCTAAATGTGCAAACATTCCAAATATCTGAACACCGAGAGCGACTTGTGACATGGAAACAAAGACCTAAGTTCCACTGATGGTGCTTACTGAACTTATGCTAAAATCTGCAAATTTCACAGGAAAAGGTAAGGTGCAATGGGGAGATGCCAACCCCCCCCCCCACACAAAAAAAAAAAAAAAACTGTCACACCAGTGAAATAATTTAACACCAATGATGGCAAAGCAGACATAAAGTAGTAAAAATAAGTGAATTAAGTCATGGCAAACATATTCATACCTACTTCCAAGGCTGCAATAACAATCGTCATGCTGCCGTACTGTGGTTCAGGGAGACGTACCGTGGGTTTGGGCCTGTAACCTTCATTACTGCAATGCTTTTAAATAGCCCTCGGGCCATCCTTGACTAACTGAATTGAATTGATACGATGTCACCTCGTTTTGTATCTTCAAGACAGTTTCGCACGCTTACTGTAAGGTAAATAATAATAATAACAATAATAATATTATTATTATTATTATTCACCTTACGGTAAGCTTTTGAAGCTGTCTTGAAGATAAAAAAACAAGGTGTCAGAATGTTTTATTTAAGCAGATAAAGATCAAGATGCTGGCTGGCTTGCCTCCAATAAGACATCTCGTTATGGTCAGCAGAGTAGGCTAACAGTAAGCCAATGTCTAAAATGTGCTTGGCATGTACCAGCAACAAAAAAGTAAAGCAGACCATTAAACCATATAACGCTGTTCATTCCATTGTGAGTAGGCATGTTTCACAGGATTTTAACAACGATAAAAAAAGTCTGTCGATCATCTAGCAGGTTTGTATTAAAAATCGATTGAGTCGACTGAGATACACTGAGTCCAGCAGTCATTTAAAAAAAAAAAAGAAAAGACAATCAATGTGCATTACGAAAAAAGATAACCTAACAAAACGCAATAGAATCTTACAAGAATGCACATGGTTACATTTTGTTTGTTAATGATTAACAAATGGAATTGTAAATATTGCTTTCATATTTTTGCGAGAGCAGAAGCATGCAAAAAAAAAAAATCCACGTGAGAACTTGCGCTGGTGCGGTAAACTGGCTGGAGAAGCCGAAACAAGGTGAAGAGGTTAACAAACTTGTGTTCCTCATAATGTGTCAAGGCTGAATAAGAACACTGTGTAACATGGGAAAGTACGAAGACCACTTCTTTGCCCTGTTTACAGACGTTTGCAGTTACCCGTCCATCCATTATCTACACCCGCTTATCCTGAGCAGGGTTGCTGGAGCCTGTCCCAGCGTGCATTGGGCGAGAGGCAGGAATACATCCTGGACAGGCTGCCAATCTATCACAGGGCACAAACACCATTCACTTACACACTCATACCTATGGGCAATTTAGAGTCTCCAGTTAGCCTACCTGCATGTCTTTGGACTGTGGGAGGAAACCAGAGTACCCGGATGAAACACGGGGACAGTATTGGTTTTGTATTTAAAGATACGAGGGCTAAAGTAGGCCTGTTGAAAATGCAAGGTCGGTTATTTCAAAGCGGACAATGCCGTAAATTTATTTTCACAGTTTAATTTATTTATTCATTCACACATTTACACTTGTTTGTTTACAATGTTTAAAGTGAAATAAACAAGTTATAAGAACTTGATTTAACCAGGAATACCTGTGTGCTATTCCAAAAATCTGCAAGGTCTTAATTAATTTATTCATTTTAAATGCTTATATACCTTTGTATGTTGCATTTGACTATGTTAGTGTGATCTAAATCAGCACTGAACCCACGCCTATGCATTTTTTGATTGCCAGAAGTCTGTTGGGTACAACCATAAATCATCGAGATTTGCCTTCGTGTTCAGCATGTTTCTTAACACTTGGTGGTAACACGTTTAAGAGGCACACACCTAATAATAATAATAATTATTATATTGTATATTATTATTGTTACTATTACTATTGTAAGTGCAATTCCCCTCCCCCAACGATATCACCACTAACCCCGATTAAACCTCTCTCTGCCTCCGCAGTATGAGAAATTCCATATTGTTACTGCCCTACCTACCTGTCTGCATGACAACTACTTCAGAAACAAAGCAACGTATGTCAAGCATGTACATATACTGTATACGTTAACCTTTAAATTCATAGATCATTGTCGGTAAGTAGGCAATAACTGCACGGAATATTTGTCTTGATTTATGGCTTACCCGGCACCAGGTTATACTAGAACATCAAAATACATTCCAGTTCTTCCACTGAAGTGCCTTTGTGTCTGTGGATAGCATAGGCCTCTTCATTTTGCATTAGGACACCTGGAAGAGATACAGTGTGAAAGGAGAGAGGGACTGCGTGGAGAACGGAGATTAACTTAATACACTTCGACATCATCAGTAAAATGGTCACAAATATATATAGCTTCAGTAATTCTATATAAATGTTTTTTTTTTATTACTCCCCATATCCTGATTAAACATAGTAACTAAAATTAATGACAGCGGCAATGATACTACCAATGTATGTTATTTTAATCAAATCAAAGGGGCACATTGGGCAGTTATGACAAAGGGGGCAGGTGATGTGGGTGAGGTGAGGTCTGAGGTCACTAGGGGGTCAGAAATGGCACAAACAAAACAAAAAAACCCACACCAGCACACATTATGCCCTCCTACACCTCGCATTATGATTTCAGTGTAGTCTACAAGAACTACTATATGTTGTGCATTAATTGTCTGGGTGTAACTACTGGCCTTACTTTCATACATTCATTGCCTGAAGTGGTGTGTCAGCATGGTAGAGCCAAAAATAATTTTGCTGCAAAGTCTTGTATTTCCCAAACCAGAACATGACAGTCAATCTTAGACCCCAACTTGACCATGTGTGGTATCACTACAATACTCATCATGAGAGGATCCTTTTAATGATAATCTTTGAGAGATGTGTTGGTAAGTGTCCTAAACATATTTTATAAAAAGGGTTACAAAAAAAAAACATCTCTAGTCCTCCCCTATCCATACATGAATTATTTTTGGGCAAGGAAGAAAGGACTTAATCACCCTGTAGCTTAGTCTCCGCACATGTAATTATATGAATCAATAACCTGGTACCATAATACCCATCCCTGCAAACATTAATGGGGCGACATAGCTCAGGAGGTAAGACCGATTGTCTGGCAGTCGGAGGGTTGCCGGTTCAAACCCCGCCCTGGGCATGTTGAAGTGTCCTTGAGCAAGACACCTAACCCCTAACCCCTAACTGCTCTGGCGAATGAGAGGCATCAATTGTAAAGCGCTTTGGATAAAAGCGCTATATAAATGCAGTCCATTTACCATTACCATTTACCATACGTTTGTATGTGTATTCCCTTGGTGATGAGGTAAAATCTAAACTTGGTGGGAGACGTACAGTATCACAAACTCACACAAGATGCATCTGCCAGCTTCTCCTTTGATGGCGTGAATATTCAGTCGTGACAAGCAATACAGATATCCTTAATGATACGTATAAAATAATCCTTGAAAAAGAATGTCTGACGTCGAACGAAGCCAAAAACCGCAGTGAGTCAGTGATGACAAGTTCTGCTAGCAGATTCCAGTCCAACCAGATGCTGCACCCAAAGATGAGGAATTGTGACAAGGAAGTTTAAATAAATATTAATGCTGTGCAAAATCACCTGGTGATTCGAGAGTTATATGAGGACATACTGCAGTTAGCAATATACGAATATTTAATAAAGCATAAGTGAAGGACATGGACTATAAAAATTCATAAACAATATCTGGAATACTTGGATCTGGAAGTGGGATAGCTGCAATGTATCTCACAAATAGGGAGTAGCTGTTCCAGTTTTAATGCAATAATATTGTCTAGTTTATAATCTGTTATATGTGCTGCATTCAACCCAATTACTTTAAATATAATAATTACATTTTGAGTTTAATCAATTGAAATGGCATAGCTAAATGCAGATACAATTTGTTTAAATTTAAGTGCCAAAAACCATCATAATCAAGAGCACAAGAGCTATCCAGAGTGCCTGAAGTATGAGTGATACGGAAATTATGAAAATGCCCTTTGGGAAGTTATGCATGGTATATATGTACTAATAATCAAAAATGGAAAGTCCAGGGGTCAGCAAGCAAAAGTCGTGACGTGTGTTTCTTTCACCTATGAATTCAGCCAGCTGATTTCATTCATTAATTCTACCTCCCGACAGAATATTGTTCTAATTAGTAAATCCAGGTGACTGGAACAAATAAACTAATAATGTTGGGAAACAGGAGCTGTTACTCTGGACAGATAACATATCGTTACATAACTATCACTATAGCATTAATCAAAGTAGTTCAAGGTGGATCAGTGCCTGAAAAAGAGTTGTGTGTCCTCAGCATAAGAATGATAGGACAGGCCTGGGGAGGAGATGACAGAGCAAACAAACTTGGTATAGATAGAAAAGAGAAGAGGGCCAAGGATTGATCCATAAGGCACACCTGTTATGAGTTCCTCAGTGGGGGCAGCAGAGTTGTTGAGTGGTTGTGGGTTTGTAAAATCAAGTATAAAAGAGTGATAAAATTGAAGCTTAATGGATTGTGTGTTTTTTCTTGGAAACTGCATTTAGATTTCAGAAATAATATTTTAAAATAATCAGATTGTTAAAGATATCATAAATCAACAATGCTTCCTTTTACAGTCTCCTAAGAACTATGAATTTACGAGGTAATTACATGGCAGAAATTGCACATACCTGGGTAATTGCCACTGATAAAAAAAGGTAAATACCAAAAAACGAATACTGACATATTTAGAAACACCTCGTCTATTCATCTATTACCTTTTAATTCAAGTGACTACCTATATAGTCACTTGATAGTTATCAAAGGTTTAGGTTGGTTATAGCCTGAGTTTAACTGTGTAATTCCTAGGAAGTTAGATAATACTTTCTTGGACAAACTATATAAGGAAGTATTAAATATTGCGTGATTTCCTGTTATACCACTATTCAATATCAAGTCACGCAAATTAAGACCAGGCTACATATTTGCACATTTCTTTGACCTTGTTTGACCTGTTTTATTCTGTATTATTTTCTTTTTTTGTTTTTATTAATTTCTCCCACTGGAATGCCTAATATTTTTTTCTCTTCCTCCTTCCGCATTTAGAGCTTCATTATTCTTTATTTCAGTCCCTCCCTCTCTCTCTCTCTCTCTTGCTCTCTCTAAATGTTCTATTTTTTCCTAAATTTGATATCTGTAAAATCCCAGTCAAACTATCAAGCCTTCATAAACTACTATTATCATATTGGTCCTTGGACAATAAACATAATGTTACACATCAAAGTAGATTCATGTGGAACAATTATGAGACTAATTCACAAATAAATCTTTTTTTTTCAGTCAGTGAATTGACAATAATATTATGCTAGTCAATCAGTGTGAATTCATTCCATACATTCACAGCACAGTTTCGTTTCTTTGTTAAAAGGGTACACTATTGTATGCCATGCTGTTGTTTCCAATCACTGAGTATCTAGGTCATGGAATTCTCAAGCTGAGGGAGTTCCAGACTTTTCTTCAGATCCAAACAAAGTCATGAGTAGAGTTGACTTTTATTTGCTGGACCACTGCACAAGTAGTACAAAAAAGCAATAATAATAATAATTAAAATAAATAAATAAATAAAATAAAACTAACTAATCCCTGTCTGGCTTAACTTAATATTTTTTTAATGACCGGGGGAGGTGGAGTGGGGTTAAAGCTATAATGCTACACCTTTAAAATCTGCACAGCTCACAGAGCATGTATTAAAGCTTTAAAGTATTAAAGTATTAATGCAGAAAGGTTGAATTTATGAGTGATGACCTTCTTCGTCTTAAAAAAAAAAAGTTAAGTGTAATACCAATGACATAATTTAACACAAATGATGACAAAGCAACCCACAGTAGTACAAATTAGTCTAAGCAGCCTTTACAAAACTAGATAAGTTCCAACCTATGATCATGAAAACTACGGAACAATAGCAAAGCAATAAGCACGTAACAAAAACAACATTTAAGATTTACACAATATATAATGCGTCACAGGTCAACCTTTAACTTCCTCTGGCAAAGATTCTTGTCAGCGATGTGTGCATAAAATGACTGCATGTCAGTTATGGGTGTGGGTATTGCATTCAGTTCATACATTCATACATGAATGTACAAATTCCAGTGCTTCCACTGTAGTGCCTTTGTGACTGTGGATAGTATGGGCCCTCTTCACTTTGCATTAGGACACCTGGAAGAGGTAGAGTGTGAAAGGAGAGAGGGGGCTGCACTGAGAACAGAGATTAATAGAATAAGCTAATTAAATATAGCGAAACCTTACCTACCTTATGTTTTTTAAACAACGGACAGCCTAATACCTTTAGCAGCAGTGCAAGTAAAATAGGCACTAAAGATGCAAGAACTATGGCAAAGAAGAAGGCGTTAGGCTTAGATGTGTAAGGCCAAGTAAAAATATTGTGACAAGAAGGTTATTCCCAGCAAGAAGTTGCAAAAAAAGCTTAAGATTTCCAGGTGCAGTGTCCAGCAGGGCCCATAATACTGGAATCGTTCATTAAAGGAAGTTTGGATTGTTTCTTGACTATAACAACATATGGGGTAGCCAACATGGTTTTTGCAAGGGAAGGTGCCTGACAAACATTTTGGTATTTTTTGATGAAATTACCAAGCGGTTTGACTATAACAAGGCTTATTTACTTAGATTTACAAAAAGCATTTCATAAGGTACCACATGAGAAACTTATTAGCAAATTGAATACAGGATGTATTTTAGAGTGGGCTCAGTACTGGCTGTACGGTAGGACACAAATAGTAGTAGGAGGGAATCTTATCTTTGCAGGGTACTGTGGGAATTGGTGTCCCACGAGGATTGGTGCTGGGACCACTGCTCTTCCTCATTTATATAAATGACCTTGACAGGTACATTGAAAGTACATTGAAATTGCAAATGAAATTTAACGCAGCTAAACATAAAGTTCTGTATGTGGGAAATAAAAACGTAAGGCAGGATTACTCTAAAAGAGACATAAAATTGGAATGTACTCAATCTGTAATGGTTCCCTTTAGGTTTCTTTTAGGTTCAATGCAGTTTTATAACAATTTATTTTGCTAGGCACCACAAGATGTTTATATTCTACCTTTGGTGTTATCCTTCTACATGGTCTCCTCCTGTTAATGTTACTGCCCATTGGCTGGACCCTTATGAGGGTGTACTGAACACAGCATCTGGAAATATTAAGCTTCTTTGCAATTTCTCGCTGGGAATGACCATAATATGTATATGTGGCTCAGCACATTTATATGTATGCATAGTAAAAATCAATAAACTAGGTCAAAAATACACACCTATTCCCAGACAACCACTTCAGAATGAGAGGAAAGAAACAAGCAAAGTAACAAAGATAATAATTGATTCTATATATAGTATGCCCTTTTATGTGTTATGTCAACCTTTTAATTCATCTGGCAGAGATCATTTTCGATAAAGCATTCATAAAGCATAGAATATTTGTTTTGTGACTGACAGCTTACCTGGAACCAGTTATGAATTATAGTTTGTGTATGACATTGTGCAAGATACGGATTGCATATTAGTTATGGGTGTGTGTGTTGCATTCACGTCATACATTCATACAGGCAATACGGAATACTTTCCAACACCACAATACATTCCACTGTAGTGCCTTTGTCTCTGTTGGTAGCATAGGGCATAGGCCCTATTCACTTTGCATTAGGACACCTGGCAGAGGTAGAGCGTAAAAGCAGAAGGGGGCTGCACTGAGAACAAAGATTAACAGAATATCTGTGAGGTGGGGGGGGGGCATATTCAATCTATCCAGAATGCCACTTAGACAACATCAGTACAGTGGTCACTTGAATTGCTAAAACATATGGCAATTTGTGCAATTCAATGACCTAGGATATAATATATAAGAAAACATGCCACTGGAAAATGGGGAGGGGGACTATGTATGCAAAGGTGTAAATTCTGCACGGATCACCTAGTGTGGATGCACAATATCGGCACAAATTATGGAAGCACTGTGCTTAAAGACTGTGCTTTATACTCTTAAAACAATTAACCTGCCCGTTCTTCTACTGTTGTTTCTCAAGGCCATTTTTTCATCTGTAAAAAATCAGTTTGAAGAAGTTATCTTATTGGCCACAAGTGCCATTGACATCATATGACCATCACCAGTACTTTGAAATGAATTATACAAGCCAAAAGAAAAAAAAAATCTGTGCATGAATAGTATCATTTTATGAAGAAAAATACCGTTCAAGCAGCAGTTGAATTTGGTAAGCTTTGGCCTATGTTTCTGAATGTTTTTTAAAATTTCTTGTTCATTATGGCTTCTATTGACTTTCATCGGTCATCATATTGACAAATGCCAATAACAGACTGCAAAGGCGAACAAAAAGGCTAAAATCAAAACTAAAAAGCTCTCTTGTATCTAAACTGAGTAAACAATTGGACACACCTGAATAACCAGAAACACCTGTGACACCATTTGTCCCAATCATTATGACACACAATGCGGGACTATTTATTAAATGTGCTGTAATTCTCACATGTTGAAACATAAATGTATAAAAAATGCCCTTAAATAAAAGCTGAGAATGTGCACTTTAACCATGTGCATTGATTTGATTAATTATCTGAAATTGTGGAGTACAGAACCAAATTTGAAGGGCAGACACTCAAAATGAGAGAAAAGAGCACAAACCTATAAAAACTGTCAGGCAACATTGTTTTTTTTCTTTCTTTACTAATTTCCTGATTAAATATAGTTACTAAAATTGATGACAGCAACAATGATAATACAAATATACATTTTTAATCAAATCAAAGGAGCACATTGGGCAATTATGGAAGGTGTCCTGTGTATAATGGGTAAGGTGAGTTCACCAGGGGTCCGAAATGGCTCAAACAAGAAACCCCACACCAGCACACATTATGTGCTCCTACACCTCACATTATGATTTTGACTTATTCTTCAAAAACTACAGCATGTTGCAAAGTATTGGTCTACTACTGGGTGCTACTTCTAGCCTGGCTGCTCTATACATTCATTGCCTGAGGTGGTGTGTCAACATAATAGTACAGAAATCAATTCTGTAAATAATCTTGTCTTGTATTTCCCAAACCACAACATAGCTATAATTGGTGTCACTCTCAGACCCCAACATTACTATGTTTGGTGTCTCTACAACACTCATCATGAGAGAACCATTTTAATGATAATCTTGGAAAGACGTGTTAGTAAATGACCCAAAGCTATTTTAGAAAAAGGTGTACACACTAGATCTTCTCTAGTCCTCCCTTAACAATACATTAATTGTTCTTGGGCAAAGAAGAAATCCCTCTCTCCTCTTTGGAACAATTGAAAGTGCAGTGCTGTGTGATGTTATGATGGCTTTGTCAAAACCGTAATTTTATTCCGTAAGTTTCTTTTCAGCCATTCAGCTGTAGACTTGCTTTTGTGTTTTGGATCATTTTCTTACTGCGTAACCCAATTATGCTACAACTTTAGCTCATGGACAGATGACCGGTCGGTCAATTCATTCCTTCAATGATTGCAAGTTGTCCAGTTCCCGAGGCAGCAAAGCATGCCCACACCACCACACTACTGCCATCATTTTTGACTGTTGGTATCATGTTCTTACTGTGAAATGTGGTATTTGAAAAAAATAAGGGGCACTCAAGAAATAGACTTTAAAAAAAAAAAAACTAAATTCTCACATACCTAACAAACTGATTAAGATGAATATATAATGAGATCCAGGTAGAGTGCAGGTGAGTTTTTGAAAAAGACGCAAGCACCCCGTAGGTGAGTCTTTGCAGGAGTAATTTTATAAATCAATAAACTGGAAAACTGCCATTGTACCAATCCCCCAAAACAGTAAAGCAGCCCATACTTTTAAATGCATATTGCTTTGATGATGAGATAAAGTCAAAACTTGGTGGGAGATGGTCCTTTGATGGCATAGATGTCTGGAATGAATATTCAGTAGTGAAGAGCAATATGGATTCCATGATCATGCATGAAATATAATCTCACAAAGGGTGTGCCTGCATAGTTGTATGTGTATATGCATGAAAGAATACCTGTGTGTGATCATCCAGTTTAAGATAAGAACTCCCCTTCCTGTATCTTATGATTCATCAGCTAACAATAGACAACCATTAACATACCTAGAATAAACACATTTGAAAAAAAAAATGCTTGGGGATTCCTGAAATTTTTGAAGGACACATGCACTTTCCAATGTATTACACAGTATTATGTAAAAATATTTCAATTCAATATTATTGTATAATATATTGTTTTTTATGATTCCGCATTTAGTAAGAAGCATTTTTGAACTATTCTCACTGATCATGTGTTTATGAATTTTACCACCAATTCAAATATGCATTTGACCAAGGGTTTGAAATAAATACCAATACACTTCAACCAAAAATGTTTTGTTGTTTCTTCAATAAATTGAAAGCAATTCCGCTTTACATTTTTGTGAATTTATTCATATGGGAACAACCTTTGTTGCATGCAGCAGTTGCAATGTAACAGATGCAAACCTGAAACTTTTTTAATAACAGGTTAAAACTAACACAGATACAATTCAAACAAGTGTGATATGGGACAAGAAAACCCTAAGTCGTGATCATTTGCTTTCCAAAACACTGCAATAGCACTCAAGTGGGTAAGGGGAATAAAACAACACAATCAAACAAACCATCATGAAAGCCAAGAAGGAAAAAGCAACACATTTTTTTTAAAGAGGTCACATGCTGCAGAGGTAGTTGTTCAACGAGGGGAGGGCATTATATAAATATGTACATCAGCACAGGCCAGTCATTTCTGAAAACAGGTACATCAAGTGCAACAGAAGGACACTAATTTATTTCAGAGCACATTCACGTTAGCAGCTGGATCTGCTAACAGTGTCTGGCTTGAGGGAAAAGCTTGGAATACAATATAAATTTAAATATTTCCCTGATATTATCAGATGTTCCTCTTTGCGATTTGGAAAATAAGACAAGATTTCTGGACAGCAGATTCATTTCTTTCCAAAAGGTAAGTTAGTAGATTTAAAATTTTTAACTAATTGAAGATATATATATATATATATATATATATATATAAATCCCACTAGAGCAGTTGATCCCAACCTCGGTCCTGGGTATGCTGGTTTTCGTTCCAACCAAAACAGTAATCCTAGACATTTACCATGCTGTTAATATTTCTTAATTAGGTGGTTTTCCGGTTTAGAGTTAATTAAATAATTTAACTAATAAGGCCTATTTAATTACACAAAGAGGTCAAATTATTTGACTGATAAAATTAAAGACTTAGATTAATCAATACATAGACTTAATGGGTAAGCGCTGAACGTGTGGACAGATGGCCACTGAAATTTGGTAGATAATAAAGAATTCAAAGACAAAGCAAGTGATGATGAGCTGAACCTACATTGTGTTAATAAGTTTAAGGAAATAATTTGTGAAAGAATTTAAGCACGTGTTCAGCAACCTAATTAGGAGCCTACTGATTCATCTTAGTCTTTAATTTAACCAGTTAAGTAATTTTTTATATCCCCTTTTTATGTAATTGTTTGGAATATAGCTCAATACACACAATGAGAACATGGGATTTTTATTCTTCACAACATGCATAGCTATTTCTGACAATCCCTCTCAACAGTAAGTGTTCCCAACTTCCAGGGAATGCTTACATGATGTGTTCTGCTAGCATATCATATATGGTCAGACAATTCAGCTCAACTAACTTACAATTCTAGCTGAAAGTGTTACATCTGGGACAGACACCTTCCTCTTCACATGCTACCTATCTATCAATCTATCAATCTATCTATCTATCTATCTATCTGTCTATCTGTCTATCTGTCTGTCTGTCTGTCTGTCTGTCTGTCTGTCTGTCTGTCTGTCTGTCTGTCTTTCTATGTATGTACAGTATGTATGCATGTATGTGTCTATCTATCTATCTGAAATGCTGTCAGATAACAACTACAAAATAGTGATACATTGTAAAATATACTAGATAGGCATTAGTACACCATTCCACTGTTATTTGTTGAAATACATACTTGTAGCAACTTGTAGATCATACAGTTAACTCATAGTATGAAATCGATTCCTTTCCATTTTTCTAAAATTGTTTGAAGCAACTGGTCTGCCTGATGCATAATTCAGAAGCAAATAATACAATAACTATGAGAACAACAGATCCCAGTACTGAAAATGGCCACAGAACTTTATTGAAATAATTTTACTGTCAGAGCACAGTTGCAGGTTGATACTTGGCATGTTGATTGTGATTGTATTTGGAGTGATATATACCATATGAAAGAGAAATCGGGTTGTGGTGTTGCTAAGAATGAGGGGATATGATTGAGCAGGGGTGCACAACACGGGCCAATCCGTTTCAGGGTTTTGCACCAACTTCTGCCCTTAATTATTTAATTAGCAGAAATGCATCTTGAACTGACGTCTGTATGACAGCCGCAGATTGCAAGTGCATCCTAAAGAGTTCACTGTGGTCTAGTACATGAGTGAACAAGTGTAGGCTATAGAGCTGTCAGATAACTAAAGCTAAGACAATTGGATGGAACAAAAACCAGTGCACCCCTGTGTTAGGGGTACAGTGTTAACACAATAAAAAATAGCACAATGAGGCTTGTTAAATAAACATTAACATGCTTATTATTATTATTATTATTATTATTATTATTATTATTAATAAGAAAATATTTGTCTTTCAGGCTTTGAAGAGGAAGGAAACACAAAAATGAAGCAAAGTGTTGCATTTTTGTGTCTAATTGGTAAGTATTTTAATCACAGCTCAACATTCTGACTGCTTAAGCAGGCATCACATACTGAAAACACAAATAATTCATAATTCTACAATAATACTAGAAAGTAAATAATTTTGTCACTGAAAGAACATGATCCCATGTAAAATTATTATTTTAAACATTCACTGGCATGGAAAAGATTTAGCATGTCAGTTTTTCATCTGTCCATTTTTGTCCATAAAATCTCAATAGATAATGTCAATGAGCTCAAATATTATACCTCTGGGAACAGAACACAAAAATAAATGCAGGAGGAAAATATGAACAAATATGTAGCTATATGATTGTTTCAAGAGGACTGAACTTATCAAAAAATAGTCAATAAAAGTGATCTTGAATGTAAATATAATTTTTAATCCAAATTTCAATATTTTCAGCTTCAGCAATGAATGTGATTGCAGCACAGAATGGATTAACCACAACTCCAGGTAAATGAAATAACAACACCTCTAACAAGTACTATCATGCTTTCTGCCAAATTAGCCTACATCTCTATATGGGGCAAAAAAAAAGATAGAGTTGATATTACAGGTGTTTCTAAAGTTTCAAAAATGTTAGCCACAATAACATTACTTGCATTCCAGCTGTGACCACCACTGCAACCCCTACCACAGGACATCCAACAACAACAGCTGCCCCCACAACTACTATAGCCGTAACCACAACCACTCTCCCAACTACTACTAAAGCTCCAACCACAACAGCTGTGCCCACAACAACTTCAGCCCCAACCACAACAGCTGCCCCAACTACTACCAAAGCTCCAACCACAACAGCTGCCCCAACAACTACAGAAGCTCCAACCACAACAGCTGCCCCCACAACAACTTTAGCTCCAACCACAACAGCTGAACCCACAACAGCCTTAGCCCCAACCACAACAGCCTCTTCCACAACTACTTTAGCTCCAACGACAACAGTTGCCCCCACAACTACATTAACCCCAACCACAACAGCTGTTCAAACAACTACTGAAGCTCCAACCACAACAGCTGCCCCCACAACTACTTTAGCCCCAACCACAACAGCTGCCCCAACAACTACTAAAGCTCCAACCACAACACCTGCCCCCACAACTACTTTAGCCCCAACCACAACAGCTGCCCCAACAACTACTAAAGGTCCAACTACAACAGCTGCCCCCACAACTATGTCAGCTTCAACAACAACAGCTGCACCTACAACTACTTTAGCCCCAACCACAACAGCTGGCTCGACAACTACATTAGCTCCAACAACAACAGCTGCCGCCATAACTACTTCACCTCCAGAAACAACAACCACCCCCACAACTACTAAAGCTCCAACCACAACACCTGCCCCCACAACTACTTTAGCCCCAACAACAACAGCTCCCCCAACAACAACAGCTGCCGCCATAACTACTTCACCTCCAGAAACAACAGCCACCCCCACAACTACAAAAGCTCCAACCACAACACCTGCCCTCACAACTACTTTAGCCCCAACAACAACAGCTCCCCCAACTACTACTGAAGCTCCAACAACAACAGCTGCCCCAACTACTACTAAAGCTCCAACAACAACAGCCGCTTCCACAACTACTATAGCCCCAACCACAACAGCTCCCCCAACAACTACTATAGCCCCAACCACAACAGCTCCCCCAACAACTACTAAAGCTCCAACCACAACAGCTGCACCCACAACAACTTTAGCCCCAACCACAACAGCTGGCTCGACAACTACATTAGCTCCAACAACAACAGCTGCCGCCATAACTACTTCACCTCCAGAAACAACAGCCACCCCCACAACTACTAAAGCTCCAACGACAACAGTTGCCCCCACAACTACTTTAGCCCCAACAACAACAGCTCCCCCAACTACTACAAAAGCTACAACCACAACAGCTGCCCCCACAACTACGTCAGCTTCAACAACAACAGCTGCACCCACAACTACTTTAGCCCCAACCACAACAGCTGGCTCGACAACTACATTAGCTCCAACAACAACAGCTGCCGCCATAACTACTTCACCTCCAGAAACAACAGCCACCCCCACAACTACAAAAGCTCCAACCACAACACCTGCCCCCACAACTACTTTAGCCCCAACAACAACAGCTCCCTCAACTACTACTGAAGCTCCAACAACAACAGCTGCCCCAACTACTACTAAAGCTCCAACAACAACAGCCACCCCCACAACTAGTAAAGCTCCAACCACAACAGCTCCCCAAACTACTACTAAAGCTCCAACAACAACAGCCGCTTCCACAACTACTATAGCCCCAACCACAACAGCTCCCCCAACAACTACTATAGCCCTAACCACAACAGCTCCCCCAACAACTACTAAAGCTCCAACCACAACAGCTGCACCCACAACAACTTTAGCCCCAACCACAACAGCTGGCTCGACAACTACATTAGCTCCAACAACAACAGCTGCCGCCATAACTACTTCACCTCCAGAAACAACAGCCACCCCCACAACTACTAAAGCTCCAACCACAACAGTTGCCCCCACAACTACTTTAGCCCCAACAACAACAGCTCCCCCAACTACTACTGAAGCTCCAACAACAACAGCTGCCCCAACTACTACTAAAGCTCCAACAACAACAGCCACCCCCACAACTAGTAAAGCTCCAACCACAACAGCTCCCCAAACTACTACTAAAGCTCCAACAACAACAGCCGCTTCCACAACTACTATAGCCCCAACCACAACAGCTGCCCCAACAACTACTATAGCCCCAACCACAACAGCTCCCCCAACTACTACAAAAGCTACAACCACAACAGCTGCCCCCACAACTACGTCAGCTTCAACAACAACAGCTGCACCCACAACTACTTTAGCCGCAACCACAACAGCTGGCTCGACAACTACATTAGCTCCAACAACAACAGCTGCCGCCATAACTACTTCACCTCCAGAAACAACAGCCACCCCCACAACTACAAAAGCTCCAACCACAACAGCTCCCTCAACTACTACTGAAGCTCCAACAACAACAGCTGCCCCAACTACTACTAAAGCTCCAACAACAACAGCCGCTTCCACAACTACTATAGCCCCAACCACAACAGCTCCCCCCACAACTACTAAAGCTCCAACAACAACAGCTTCCCCAACAACAACAGCTGCCGCCATAACTACTTCACCTCCAGAAACAACACCTGCCCCCACAACTACTTTAGCCCCAACAACAACAGCTTCCCCAACAACAACAGCTGCCGCCATAACTACTTCACCTCCAGAAACAACAGCCACCCCCACAACTACTAAAGCTCCAACCACAACACCTGCCCCCACAACTACTTTAGCCCCAACAACAACAGCTCCCCCAACTACTACTGAAGCTCCAACAACAACAGCTGCCCCAACTACTACTAAAGCTCCAACAACAACAGCCACCCCCACAACTAGTAAAGCTCCAACCACAACAGCTCCCCAAACTACTACTAAAGCTCCAACAACAACAGCCGCTTCCACAACTACTATAGCCCCAACCACAACAGCTCCCCCAACAACTACTATAGCCCCAACCACAACAGCTCCCCCAACAACTACTAAAGCTCCAACCACAACAGCTGCACCCACAACAACTTTAGCCCCAACCACAACAGCTGGCTCGACAACTACATTAGCTCCAACAACAACAGCTGCCGTCATAACTACTTCACCTCCAGGAACAACAGCCACCCCCACAACTACTAAAGCTCCAACCACAACAGTTGCCCCAACAACATCTTTAGCCCCAACCACAACAGTTGGCTCGACAACTACATTAGCTCCAACAACAACAACTGCCCCCATAACTACTTCAGCTCCAGCAACAACAGCCACCCCCACAACTACTAAAGCTCCAACCACAACACCTGCCCCCACAACTACTTTAGCCCCAACCACAATAGCTGTCCCAACAACTACTGAAGCTCCAACCACAACAGCTGCCCCCACAACTACATTAGCTCCAAAAACAACAACCGCCCCCACAACTATTTTAACTCCAACCACAACAGCTGCCCCCACATCTACTATAGCCCCAACAACAACAGCTCCCCCAACAACTACTGAAGCTCAAACACACAACAACACCCCCACACTACTAAAGCTCCAACCACAACACCGCCAACACTCCCAACACAATAGCTCAACACATTCCAACCACAACAGCTCCCCACAACTACTACTAAAAGCCCTCACAATAACAACACAACGCTCCCCACAACTACTATGCCCCAACCACAACAGCTCCCCCAACAACTTAGCTAAACAGCTCCAACAAACCACAACAAGCCACCCCCACAACTAGTAACACAGCTCCCAACCACAAAGCTCCAATACACACCGCCCAAACTACTTAGCCCCCACGCTCTCCAATCAACCAACAACAAGCTGCACCCACAACTACTACTCAACAACGCACCCAAACTAGCTGCCACAACAACTCACATTAGCTCCAACAACAACAGCTGCCCCAATACACACACATCACCTCCAAAAACACCAAACACAGCCCCCACAACTACAAAAGCTCCAACCACAACAACTGCCCCCACAACTACTTCAGCTTCAACAACAACAGCCACCCCCATAACTACTAAAGCTCCAACCACAACACCTCCCTCCACAACTACTTTAACCCCAACCACAACAGCTGCCCGAACAACTACTGAAGCTCCAACCACAACAACTGCCCCCACAACTACTTTAGCTCCAACAACAACAGCTCCCCCAACAACTAGTAAAGCTCCAACCACAACAGCTCCCCAAACTACTACTAAAGCTCCAACAACAACAGCCGCTTCCACAACTACTATAGCCCCAACCACAACAGCTCCCCCAACAACTACTAAAGCTCCAACCACAACAGCTGCACCCACAACAACATTAGCCGCAACAACAACGGCAGCACCCGGAACTACAATAGCCCCAACTACAACAGCTGTCCCCACTACGACAGTAGCTCCAACTACAACAGTTGCCCCCACAACTACTTTAGCGCCAACAACAACAGCTGCCCCAACTACAACAAAAGCTCCCACTACAATGGCAGTCCCAACTACAACTACAGCACTGAAAACAACTGCAGCCCCAACTACAACTGCAGCCCCAACTACGACAACAACACGAACAACAACAACCACTACAACCAAAGCTACCACTACACCTGCAGCCACACAAGTGTTTTCCCTGGTGTTCATCTCCTTCGACCCCTTCCAAGATGATTTGGCAAATCGTGATTCCCAGGCTTTCAAGAACAGAGAAAAACGCATCAAGGATTTGGTGAGGCTATACATTGCAGATAGTGCTGTCTTATATTTGCTCGTAAAAAAACAAACAAGCACATGTGTACCTTACATTGAGCTGTTGTTTCTTAGTTAAGTAATGAATACACAATGATTTAAAACAGTTTATGCTAATAGTTTTTTTTTTTAAATAACCAAACCTCTGTTTTCAGCTAGAGCCCATATTCAGATTGCTTTATCGTTCCTTCTTCAAACTGATCATCATACGTTTCAGGTAATGTCAGATTAATTCATTCTTTGTCTAAGAATTACTGTTTGTGTGAGTGTGTGTGTGCGCATGTTTGTTTGGCTTTGTGTCTGTTTATGCATTTCATTTTCTGGAGGGTGTGAGGACATTCATCTGCATAGATCCAAACCATGTGTAAATCATTACCATATGTGATTGACATCTGCATTCTTGTTTAGGAGAGGATCCACAATCACAGACACAGAGATGATTTTCTCTAACACAACTTCAGAATCCCCGCCGACTGCAGAAAATGTGACCAATGCAATGATACAGGCAGTAGAAACGTCAGCTGCAGAGCTCAACATTTCTGCAGACTCTATTAATGTCACTTCAACAGCAATTAATGCAGCCCCTACTACAACTACAGCACCGGCAACAACTGCAGCACCTACTACAACAGCAGCTCAAACAACAACTACAGCCTTGACAACAACTGTAGCCCCAACTACAACCACAGCACCCACAACCACGATAGCACCCACAACAACCACTGCACCAACAACAACCACTGCCCCAACAACAACCACAGCCCCAACTACAACCACAGCCCCAACTACAACTACAGCACCTGCAACAACTGTAGCCCCAACTACAACTACAGCACCCACAACAACCACAGCACCAACAACAACCACAGCACCAACAACAACCAATGCCCCGACAACAACCACAGCATTAACTACAACTACAACACCAAGTACAACTACAGCACCGACAACAACTGCAGCACCTACTACAACTGCAGCCCAAACTACAACTACAGCACCCACAACAACCACATCACCAACAACAACCAATGCCCCAACTACAACTACAGCACTAACAACAACTGAAGCACCTACTACAACCACAGCCCCAACTACAAATACAGCACCGACAACAACTGCAGCACCGACAACAACTGCAGCCGCAACTACAACTACAGCACCCACAACAACTGCTGCCACAACTGCAGCCCCAACTACAACTACAGCACCTACAACAACTGCAGCACCTACTACAACTGCAGCCCCAACTACAGCATCCACAACAACCACAGCTCCAACAACAACTACTGCCCCAACAACAACCACAGCCCCAACTACAACTACAGCACCAACTACAACCACATCGCCCACTACAACTGCAGCACCCACTACAACTGCAGCCCCAACTACAACCACATCGCCCAGTACAACTGCAGCCCCAACTACAACTGCAGCACCGACAACAACTGCAGAACCTACAACAACTGCAGCCCCAACTACAACTACAGCACCCACAACAACCAAAGCACCAACAACAACGACAGCCCCAACTACAACTACAGCACCTACTACAACTTCAGCCCCAACTACAGCACCCACAACAACCATAGCTCCAACAACAACTACTGCCCCAACAACAACCACAGCCCCAACTACAACTACAGCACCAACAACAACTGCAGCACCTACTACAACCACAGCCCCAACTACAACTACAGCACCAACAACAACTGCAGCACCTACTACAACTGCAGCCCAAACTACAACTACAGCACCGACAACAACTGCAGCACCTACTACAACTGCAGCCCAAACTACAACTACAGCACCCACAACAACTGCAGCACCTACTACAACTGCAGCCCAAACTACAACTACAGCACCGACAACAACTTCAGCACCTACAACAACAGCAGCCCCAACTACAACTACAGCACCCACAACAACCACAGCACCAACAACAACCACAGCCCCAACTACAACTGCAGCACCTACTACAACTGCAGCCCCAACTACAGCACCCACAACAACCACAGCCCCAACTACAACTAAAGCACCGACAACAACTGCAGCACCGACTACAACTGCAGCCCCAACTACAGCACCCACAACAACCACAGCTCCAACTACAGCACCCACAACAACTACTGCCCCAACAACAACCACAGCCCCAACTACAACTACAGCACCGACAACAACTGCAGCACCTACTACAACCACAGCTCCAACAACAACTACTGCCCCAACTACAACCACAGCCCCGACTACAACTACAGCACCGACAACAACTGCAGCACCTACTACAACCACAGCCCCAACTACAACTACAGCACCCACTACAACTGCAGCCCAAACTACAACTACAGCACCGACAACAACTGCAGCACCCACAACAACCACAGAACCAACAACAACCAATGCCCCAACAACAACCACGGCCCCAACTACAACTACAGCACCTACTACAACTACATCCCCAACTACAACTACAGCACCCACAACAACCACATCACCAACAACAACCACTGCCCCAACAACAACCACAGCCACAACTACAACTACAGCACCGACAACAACTGCAGCACCTACTACAACTGCAGCCCCAACTACAGCACCCACAACAACCACAGCTCCAACAACAACTACTGCCCCAACTACAACTACAGCACCGACAACAACTGCAGCACCTACTACAACCACAGCCCCAACTACAACTACAGCACCCACTACAACTGCAGCCAAAACTACAACTACAGCACCGACAACAACTGCAGCACCTACTACAACTGCAGCCCAAACTACAACTACAGCACCCAGAACAACTGCAGCACCTACTACAACTGCAGCCCAAACTACAACTACAGCACCGACAACAACTTCAGCACCTACAACACACAGCAGCCCCAACTACAACTACAGCCACCAAACAACACACAGACCACACACAAAACACAAACCACAGCCCCAACTACAACTGCAGCACCGACTACAACTGCAGCCCCAACTACAGCACCCACAACAACCACAGCTCCAACAACAACTACTGCCCCAACAACAACCACAGCCCCAACTACAACTACAGCACCGACAACAACTGCAGCACCTACTACAACCACAGCCCCAACTACAACTACAGCACCCACAACAACTACAGCACCCACAACAACCACAGCTCCAACAACAACTACTGCCCCAACTACAACCACAGCCCCGACTACAACTACAGCACCGACAACAACTGTAGCACCTACTACAACCACAGCCCCAACTACAACTACAGCACCCACTACAACTGCAGCCCAAACTACAACTACAGCACCGACAACAACTGCAGCACCCACAACAACCACAGAACCAACAACAACCACTGCGCCAACAACAATCACGGCCCCAACTACAACTACAGCACCTACTACAACTACAGCCCCAACTACAACTACAGCACCCACAACAACCACATCACCAACAACAACCACTCCCCCAACAACAACCACAGCCACAACTACAACTACAGCACCGACAACAACTGCAGCCCCAACTACAGCACCCACAACAACCACAGCTCCAACAACAACTACTGCCCCAACAACAACCACAGCCCCAACTACAGCACCGACAACAACTGCAGCACCTACTACAACCACAGCCCCAACTACAACTACAACCACAGCCCCAACTACAACTACAGCACCCACTACAACTGCAGCCCAAACTACAACTACAGCACCGACAACAACTGCAGCACCCACAACAACCACAGAACCAACAACAACCACTGCCCCAACAACAATCACGGCCCCAACTACAACTACAGCACCTACTACAACTACAGCCCCAACTACAACTACAGCACCCACAACAACCACATCACCAACAACAACCACTCCCCCAACAACAACCACAGCCACAACTACAACTACAGCACCGACAACAACTGCAGCCCCAACTACAGCACCCACAACAACCACAGCTCCAACAACAACTACTGCCCCAACAACAACCACAGCCCCAACTACAGCACCGACAACAACTGCAGCACCTACTACAACCACAGCCCCAACTACAACTACAGCACCCACAACAACCACAGCTCCAACAACAACTACTGCCCCAACTACAAGCAAAGCCCTAACTACAACTGCAGCCCAAACTACAACTACAGCACCGACAACAACTGCAGCACCCACAACAACCACAGAACCAACAACAACCACTCCCCCAACAACAACCATGGCCCCAACTACAACTACAGCACCTACTACAACTACAGCTCCAACAACAACTACTGCCCCAACAACAACCACAGCCCCAACTACAACTACAGCACTGACAACAACTGCAGCACCTACTACAACCACAGAACCAACAACAACCACTCCCCCAACAACAACCACGGCCCCAACTACAACTACAGCACCTACTACAACTACAGCCCCAACTACAACTACAGCACCGACAACAACTACAGCACGCACAACAACCACATCACCAACAACAACCACAGCCCCAACTACAACTACAGCACCTACTACAACTGCAGCCCCAACTACAGCACCCACAACAACCACAGCTCCAACAACAACCACAGCCCCAACTACAACTACAGCACCGACAACAACTGCAGCACCGACTACAACTGCAGCCCCAACTACAGCACCCACAACAACCACAGCTCCAACAACAACTACTGCCCCAACAACAACCACAGCCCCAACTACAACTACAGCACCAACAACAACTGCAGCACCTACTACAACCACAGCCCGAACTACAACTACAGCACCCACAACAACTACAGCACCTACAACAACCACAGCTCCAACAACAACTACTGCCCCAACTACAACCACAGCCCCGTCTACAACTACAGCACCGACAACAACTGCAGCACCTACTACAACCACAGCCCCAACTACAACTACAGCACCCACAACAACCACAGAACCAACAACAACCACTGCCCCAACAACAACCACTGCCCCAACAACAACCACAGCCCCAACTACGACAACAGCACGAACAACAACTGTAGCCCCCACTACAACCAAAGCTACCACTACACCTGCAGCCACACAAGTGTTGTACCTGGTCTTCATCTCCTTCGACCCCTTCCAAGATGATTTGGCAAATCGTGATTCCCAGGCTTTCAAGAACAGAGAAAAACGCATCAAGGATTTGGTGAGGTTTTACATTGCAGATAGTGCTGTCTTATATTTGCTTGTAAAATATCAAACAAGCACATGTGTACCTTACATTGAGTTGTTATTTCTTAGTTCAGTAATGAAACACAATGACTTAAAACAGTTTATGCCAATAGTTGTTAAATAACCAAACCTCTGTTTTCAGCTTGAACCCATCTTCAGACGTTTTTATCGTTCCTTCTTCAAACTGGTCGTCATACGTTTCAGGTAATGTCAGATTCATCTATTCTTTGTCTAAGAATTACTGTTTGTGTGAGTGTGTGTCTGCGTGTGTGTGTGTGTGTGTGTGTGCGTGCACAGGTATGTTAGTGTTTGTGCCTGTTTGTGCATTCTTTTTTTTCTGGTGGGTGTGAGCACACTCATTTGCTAAGATCCTAATCATGTGTAAATCATTACCATATGTGATTGACATGTGTATTCTTTTGTAGGAGAGGATCCACAATCACAGAAACACAGATGATTTTCTCTAATACAACCTCAGATCCCCTGCCAACTGTACAAAACGTGACCGAAGTACTGCAGGCGGAAAACTCAACAGTCTCAGAGCTCAACATTACTGCCAGTAGTATTAGTGTCAGTGAAACGTTAACCAACTCTACGACAACTGCTGCCCCAACAACAACCGCAGCACCCACTACAACCGCAGCGCCTACTACAACTGCAGCACCGGCAACAACTGCAGCACCTACTACAACAGCAGCTCAAACAACAACTACAGCCTTGACAACAACTGTAGCCCCAACTACAACCACAGCACCCACAACCACGATAGCACCCACAACAACCACTGCACCAACAACAACCACTGCCCCAACAACAACCACAGCCCCAACTACAACCACAGCCCCAACTACAACTACAGCACCTGCTACAACTGTAGCCCCAACTACAACTACAGCACCCACAACAACCACAGCACCAACAACAACCACAGCACCAACAACAACCAATGCCCCGACAACAACCACAGCATTAACTACAACTACAACACCAAGTACAACTACAGCACCGACAACAACTGCAGCACCTACTACAACTGCAGCCCAAACTACAACTACAGCACCCACAACAACCACATCACCAACAACAACCAATGCCCCAACTACAACTACAGCACTAACAACAACTGAAGCACCTACTACAACCACAGCCCCAACTACAAATACAGCACCGACAACAACTGCAGCACCGACAACAACTGCAGCCACAACTACAACTACAGCACCCACAACAACTGCTGCCACAACTGCAGCCCCAACTACAACTACAGCACCTACAACAACTGCAGCACCTACTACAACTGCAGCCCCAACTACAGCATCCACAACAACCACAGCTCCAACAACAACTACTGCCCCAACAACAACCACAGCCCCAACTACAACTACAGCACCAACTACAACCACATCGCCCACTACAACTGCAGCACCCACTACAACTGCAGCCCCAACTACAACCACATCGCCCAGTACAACTGCAGCCCCAACTACAACTGCAGCACCGACAACAACTGCAGAACCTACAACAACTGCAGCCCCAACTACAACTACAGCACCCACAACAACCAAAGCACCAACAACAACGACAGCCCCAACTACAACTACAGCACCTACTACAACTTCAGCCCCAACTACAGCACCCACAACAACCATAGCTCCAACAACAACTACTGCCCCAACAACAACCACAGCCCCAACTACAACTACAGCACCAACAACAACTGCAGCACCTACTACAACCACAGCCCCAACTACAACTACAGCACCAACAACAACTGCAGCACCTACTACAACTGCAGCCCAAACTACAACTACAGCACCGACAACAACTGCAGCAAATACTACAACTGCAGCCCCAACTACAACTACAGCACCCACAACAACCACAGCACCAACAACAACCACTGCCCCAACAACAACCACAGCCCCAACTACAACTGCAGCACCGACAACAACTGCAGCACCTACTACAACTGCAGCCCCAACTACAGCACCCACAACAACCACAGCACCAACAACAACCAATGCCCCGACAACAACCACAGCACCAACTACAACTGCAGCCCAAACTACAACTACAGCACCGACAACAACTGCAGCAACTACTACAACTGCAGCCCAAACTACAACTACAGCACCGACAACAACTACAGCAACTACTACAACTGCAGCCCAAACTACAACTACAGCACCTACAACAACTACAGCACCTACTACAACTGCAGCCCCAACTACAGCACCCACAACAACCACAGCACCAACAACAACCATTGCCCCGACAACAACCACAGCACCAACTACAACTACAGCACCAAGTACAACTACAGCACCGACAACAACTGCAGCACCTACTACAACTGCAGCCCAAACTACAACTACAGCACCGACAACAACTGCAGCACCTACTACAACTGCAGCCCAAACTACAACTACAGCACCGACAACAACTGCAGCACCTACAACAACTGCAGCCCCAACTACAACTACAGCACCCACAACAACCGCAGCA
The DNA here is from genome assembly GCF_018555375.3 of Anguilla rostrata. NCBI lineage: Eukaryota > Metazoa > Chordata > Actinopteri > Anguilliformes > Anguillidae > Anguilla > Anguilla rostrata. Next base: position 8,791,832 of record NC_057937.1, read on the forward strand.
CCAACAACAACCACTGCCCCAACAACAACCACAGCCCCAACTACAACTGCAGCACCGACAACAACTGCAGCACCTACTACAACTGCAGCCCCAACTACAGCACCCACAACAACCACAGCACCAACAACAACCAATGCCCCGACAACAACCACAGCACCAACTACAACTGCAGCCCAAACTACAACTACAGCACCGACAACAACTGCAGCAACTACTACAACTGCAGCCCAAACTACAACTACAGCACCGACAACAACTACAGCAACTACTACAACTGCAGCCCAAACTACAACTACAGCACCTACAACAACTACAGCACCTACTACAACTGCAGCCCCAACTACAGCACCCACAACAACCACAGCACCAACAACAACCATTGCCCCGACAACAACCACAGCACCAACTACAACTACAGCACCAAGTACAACTACAGCACCGACAACAACTGCAGCACCTACTACAACTGCAGCCCAAACTACAACTACAGCACCGACAACAACTGCAGCACCTACTACAACTGCAGCCCAAACTACAACTACAGCACCGACAACAACTGCAGCACCTACAACAACTGCAGCCCCAACTACAACTACAGCACCCACAACAACCGCAGCACCAACAACAACCACTGCCCCAACAACAACCACAGCCCCAACTACGACAACAGCACAAACAACAACTGTAGCCCCCACTACAACCAAAGCTACCACTACACCTGCAGCCACACAAGTGTTGTACCTGGTGTACATCTCCTTCGACCCCTTCCAAGATGATTTGGCAAATAGTCAATCCCCGGCTTTCAAGAACAGAGAAAAACGCATCAAGGATTTGGTGAGGCTTTACATTGCAGATAGTGCTGTCTTATATTTGCTTGTAAAATATCAAACAAGCACATGTGTACCTTACATTGAGTTGTTATTTCTTAGTTCAGTAATGAATACACAATGATTTAAAACAGTTTATGCCAATAGTTGTTAAATAACCAAACCTCTGCTTTCAGCTTGAACCCATCTTCAGACGTTTTTTTCGTTCCTTCTTCAAACTGATCATCCTACGTTTCAGGTAATGTCAGATTCATCTATTCTTTGTCTAAGAATTACTGTTTGTGTGAGTGTGTGTCTGTGTGTGTGTGTGTGTGTGTGTGTGTGTGCACAGGTATGTTAGTCTTTGTGCCTGTTTGTGCATTCTTTTTTTTCTGGTGGGTGTGAGCACACTCATTTGATAAGATCATAATCATGTGTAAATCATTACCATATGTGATTGACATGTGTATTCTTTTCTAGGAGAGGATCCACAATCACAGAAACACAGATGATTTTCTCTAATACAACCTCAGATCCCCTGCCGACTGTGCAAGACGTGACCAATGTAATGCAGGAGGCAGTCGAAAACTCAACAGTGTCGGAGCTCAACATTACTGCCAGCAGTATTAGTGTCAGTGAAACGTTACCCAACTCCACGACAACTGCTGCCCCAACAACAACTGCAGCACCCACTACAACTGCAGCCCCTACTACAACTGCAGCTCCCACAACAACAGCAGCCCCAACTACAACTGCAGTACCCATTACAACTGCAGCCCCAACTACAACTGCAGCACCCACTACAACTGCAGCCCCAACTACAAACACATCTCTCACTACAACTGCAGCCCCAACTACAACCACATCGCCCACTACAACTGCAGTACCCACTACAACTTCAGCCCCAACTACAACCAGATCGACCACTACAACTGCAGCCCCAACTACAACTGCAGCACCCACTACAACTGCAGCCCCAACTACAACTGCAGCACCCACTACAACTGCAGCCCCAACTACAACCATATCGCCCACTACAACAGCAGCCCCAACTACAACCACATCGCCCACTACAACTGCAGCCCCAACTACAACTGCAGCATCCACTACAACTGCAGCACCCACTACAACTGCAGTCCCAACTACAACTGCAGCACCCATTACAACTGCAGCCCCAACTACAACTGCAGCACCCACTACAACTGCAGCACCCACTACAACTGCAGCCCCAACTACAACTGCAGCACCCACTACAACTGCTGCCACAACTACAACCACATCGCCCACTACAACTGCAGCCCCAACGACAACTGCAGCCCCAACTACAACCACATCGCCCACTACAACTGCAGCCCCAACGACAACTGCAGCCCAAACTACAACCACATCGCCCACTACAACTGCAGCCCCAACTACAACTGCAGTACACACTACAAGTGCAGCCCCAACTACAACTGCAGCGCCCACTACAACTGCAGCCCCAACTACAACTGCAGCACCCACTACAACTGCAGCCCAAACTACAACCACATCTCTCACTACAACTGCAGCCCCAACTACAACCACATCGCCCACTACAACTGCAGTACCCACTACAACTTCAGCCCCAACTACAACCAGATCGACCACTACAACTGCACCCCCAACTACAACTGCAGCACCCACTACAACTGCAGTCCCAACTACAACTGCAGCACCCACTACAACTGCTGCCCCAACTACAACTGCTGCACCCACTACAACAGCAGCCCCAACTTCAACCACATCTCCCACTACAACTGCAGCCCCAACTACAACTACATCGCCCACTACAACTGCAGCCCCAACTACAACTGCAGCACCCACTACAACTGCAGCCCCAACTACAACCACATCGCCCACTACAACTGCAGCCCCAACGACAACTGCAGCCCAAACTACAACCACATCGCCCACTACAACTGCAGCCCCAACTACAACTGCAGTACACACTACAACTGCAGCCCCAACTACAACTGGAGCCCCAACTACAACTGCAGCCCCAACTACAACCGGAGCCCCAACTACAACTGCAGTACACTCTACAAGTGCAGCCCCAACTACAACTGCAGCACCCACTACAACTGCAGCCCCAACTACAACTGCAGCACCCACTACAACTGTAGCCCCAACTACAACCATATCGCTCACTACAACTGCAGCCCCAACTACAACTGCAGCACCCACTACAACTGCAGCCCCAACTACAACCACATCGCCCACTACAACTGCAGTACCCACTACAACTTCAGCCCCAACTACAACCAGATCGACCACTACAACTGCACCCCAACTACAACTGCAGCACCCACTACAACTGCAGTCCCAAGTGCAACTACAGCACCAACTACAACTGATACCCCAACTACAACACTGCATGCACCCACTACAACAGCAGCCCCAACTCAACCACATCATCCCACTACAACTGCAACCCCAACTACAATACATCGCCCACTACAACTGCAGCCCCAACTACAACTGCAGACCCACTACAACTGCAGCCCCAACTACAACACATCGCCCACTACAACTGCAGCCCAACTACAACTGCAGCACCCACTACAACTGCAGCCCCAACTACAACCACATCGCCCTACATAGCCCCACGACAACTGCAGCCCAAACTACAACCACATCGCCACTACAACTGCAGCCCCAACTACAACTGCAGACACACTACAACTGCACCCAACTACACAGCCCAATACAACTGCAGTACACCTACAAGTGCACCACTACAACTGCAGCCCACTACAACTGCAGCCCAATACAACTGCAGCACCCACTCACTGTAGCCCAATACACCATATCGCCCTACAACTGCAGCCCCAACTACAACTGCAGCCCCACACAACTGCAGCCAACTACAACCACATCGCCCACTACACTGCAGGCCCAACTACAACTGCGCACCACTACAACTGCAGCCCCAACTACAACCACATCGCCCACTACAACTGCAGCCCCAACGACAACTGCAGCCCAAACTACAACCACATCGCCCACTACAACTGCAGCCCCAACTACAACTGCAGTACACACTACAAGTGCAGCCCCAACTACAACTGTAGCGCCCACTACAACTGCAGCCCCAACTACAACTGGAGCCCCAACTACAACTGCAGTACACTCTACAAGTGCAGCCCCAACTACAACTGCAGCACCCACTACAACTGCAGCCCCAACTACAACTGCAGCAGCCATTACAACTGCAGCTGCAACTACAACCACATTGCTCACTACAACTGCAGCCCCAACTACAACTGTACCTCCCACAACAAGCACAGCCCCCACAACAACTGCTGCCCCAACAACTACAGCACTGACAACAACTGCAGTACCCACTACAACTGCAGCCTCAACTACAACCACACCCCCTACTACAACGGAAGCTCCAACTGCTACTACAGCACTGACAACAAGTGCAGTACCCACTTCAACTGCAGCCCCAACTGCAACTACAGCTCCGACAACAACTGCAGCCCCAACAACAACTACAGCACTGACAACAACTGCAGTACCCACTACAACTGTAGCTCCAACCACAACAGTTGCCCCTACAACTTCTGTAGCTCCAACCACAACAGTTGCCCCCACAACTACTGTAACTCGAGCTACAACAACTACCCCGACTACAACTAAAGCACCCGCTAGAGCCCCATACATTTTGTACCTGGTGTACGTCTCCTTCGACCCCTTCCAAAGTGATTTTGAAAATCGTGCTTCCCAGGCTTTCAAGAACAGAGAAAACCGCATCAAGAATTTGGTGAGGCTTTACATTGTTGTTAGTGCTATCTCTTTTTTGCATGTAGCAAACCAACCCAGAGGAAAAATATTTTGCTCAGGATAGTCTTTTCTTTAACTCTTAAGAAAGTAGTAAGATCTCAATTGTACAACCTTTTGAGATCACTTCAATCTGAATTGTTGCTCCTAAAACCCCCTTAGGAGAATGGATATGGAATTGAGATGCGGTTGTTTCTCATGAGGTCACTATGAGAAAACTGAGGCATATTTGAGGAGAATCATGAGATCCTAGGAGTCATAGCTGAGTTTTCTTCGTGCTCTTTCTCTGATCTCATGGTCCCATGTTCAGGAGACTTATTTAAGATCATTTAGAGATCTCTTGTTCTGATCAGAGTAAGACATAAATCAGATTATATGCGGTTGTTTCTCTTGAGTTGAATTTGAGATGTAGGAGAAAAGCCTTTGTATTAAAAATAGTTCATTTGTGTTCAGGAGAAATGAAAGAAACAACTATGAGATCTCTTCTTGGATTTTGCTTTCCTATGGGAACAAGCCCAAATGTACCTTGCAATGTGCTGTTGTATTTTAGTTACATAATTAATACACAAATATTAAAACAGCTTATGATAGTACATTTTAAAATAACCAAACCTCTGTTTCCAGGTTGAACGCGTCCTCAGGCAGAGATTTCTATCCTTTGTCGAACTGATCATCATACAATTCAGGTAATATCAGAATCATCCATTCTGTGTCTGGGAATTACTGTTTTGTGCGTGTGAGTGTATATGTTTGGCTTTTTGTGCATTTGTTCATCAGGTGGGTGTGAGCACACTCAAACGGTAAAATCCTAACCATGTGTAAATCATTCCCTTATGTGATTGACATATGTGTTTTTGTTTAGGAGGGGATCCACAATCACAGAAGCAGAGATGACTTTTTCTAATACAACATCAGAATCCCCGCCAACTGTGCAAAACGTGACCGATGTACTGTTAGAGGCAGTTGAAAACTCAACTCTCTCGGAACTCAACATTACTGGCGGCTCTATTACTGTCAGTGAAACATTAGAAATTCCAACTACAACTGCAGCTTCCACAACAACTACAGCTCCGACAACAACTACAGCACTGACAACAACTGCAGTACCCACTACAACTGCAGCCCAAACTACAACTGCAGCACCCACTACAACTGCAGCCCCAACTACAACCTCATCGCCCACTACAACTTCAGCCCCAACTACAACCATATCGCCCACTACAACAGCAGCCCCAACTACAACTGCAGCACCCACTACAACTGCAGCCCCAACTACAACCACATCGCCCACTACAACTGCAACCCCAACTACAACTGCAGCACCCACTACAACTGCAGCCCCAACTACAACCACATCGCCCACTACAACTGCAGCCCCAACTACAACTGCAGCACCCACTACAACTGCAGCCCCAACTACAACCACATCGCCCACTACAACTGCAGCCCCAACTACAACTGCAGCACCCACTACAACTGCAGCCCCAACTACAACCACATCGCCCACTACAACTGCAGCCCCAAGTACAACTGCAGCACCCACTACAACTGCAGCCCCAACTACAACCACATCGCACACTACAACTGCTGCCCCAACTACAACTGCAGCACCCACTACAACTGTAACCCCAACTACAACTGCAGCACCCACTACAACTGCAGCACCCACTACAACTGCAGCCCCCACTACAACTGCAGCCCCAACTACAACTGCAGCACCCACTACAACTGCAGCCCCAACTACAACTGCAGCACCCTCTACAACTGCAGCCCCAACTACAACCATATCGCCCACTACAACAGCAGCCCCAACTACAACTGCTGTACCAACTACAACTGCAGCACCCACAACAACTGCAGCCCCAACTACAACCATATCGCCCACTAGAACAGCAGCCCCAACTACAACCGCAGCACCCACTACAACTGCAGCCCCAACTACAACTGCAGCCCCACTCCCCCCCCCCCCCCCCCCCCCCCCCCCCCCCCCCCCCCCCCCCCCCCCCAAAAAAAAAAAAAAAAAAAAAAAAAAAAAAAAAACAACTGCAGCACCCACTACAACTGCAGCCCCAACTACAACCACATCGCCCACTACAACTGCAGCCCCAACTACAACTGCAGCACCCACTACAACTGCAGCCCCAACTACAACCACATCGCCCACTACAACTGCAGCACCCACTACAACTGCAGCCCCAACTACAACCACATCGCACACTACAACTGCCGCCCCAACTACAACTGCAGCACCCACTACAACTGTAGCCCCAACTACAACTGCAGCACCCACTACAACTGCAGCCCCAACTACAACTGCAGCACCCACTACAACTGTAGCCCCAACTACAACCATATCGCACACTACAACAGCAGCCCCAACTACAACTGCAGCACCCACTACAACTGTAGCCCCAACTACAACCATATCGCTCACTACAACAGCAGCCCCAACTACAACCACATCGCCCACTACAACTGCAGCCCCAAGTACAACTGCAGCCCCAACTACAACTGTAGCACCCACTACAACTGCCCAAACAACACCATACGCCCACTAAACCAGCCCAATACAACAGCAGCACCCACATGCAGCCCCAACTACAACCACATCGCACACTACAACTGCAGCCCCAACTTCAACTGCAGCCCCCTACAACTGCACCTCACTACACTGCGCACCCACTACAACTGCAGTCCACTACAACGCAGCTCCCACTACAACTGCAGCCCCAATACTACTGCAGCACCCACTACAACTGCAGCCCCACTACAACCACATCGCACACTACAACTGCTGCCCCAACTACAACGCAGCACCCTCTCAATGCAGCCCCAACTACAACTGCAGCACCCACTACAACTGCAGTCTCAACTACAACTGCAGCCCCACTACAACTGAGCCCCAACTACAACCATATCGCTCACTACAACAGCACCCCAACTACAACCACATCGCCCTCACGCACCACTACAACTGCAGCCCCAACTACAACTGCACACCCACTACAACTACAGCCCCACTACAACTGTAACCGCACTACAACTGCAGCCCCAACTAAACACACCCCCCCCCCCCCCCCCCCCCAAAAAAAAAAAAAACACCACACGCCCACTACAACGCAGCCCCAACTACAACTGCAGCACCCACTACAACTGCAGCCCCAACTACAACCACATCGCCCATACAACGCAGCACCCCTACAACTGCAGCCCCAACTACAACCACATCGCACTCTACTACTGCCGCCCCAACTACAACTGCAGCACCCACTACAACTCTAGCCTCAACTACAACTGCAGCATCCACTACAACTGCAGCCCCAACTACAACTGCAGCACCCACTACAACTGTAGCCCCAACTACAACCATATCGCTCACTACAACAGCAGCCCCAACTACAACTGCAGCACCCACTACAACTGTAGCCCCAAGTACAACAGCAGCCCCAACTACAACTGTAGCCCCAACTACAACTGCAGCACCCACTACAACTGCAGCCCCAACAACAACCATATCGCCCACTACAACAGCAGCCCCAAGTACAACAGCAGCACCCACTACAACTGCAGCCCCAACTACAACCACATCGCACACTACAACTGCAGCCCCAACTTCAACTGCAGCACCCTCTACAACTGCAGCCCCAACTACAACTGCAGCACCCACTACAACTGCAGTCTCAACTACAACTGCAGCACCCACTACAACTGCAGCCCCAACTACAACTGCAGCACCCACTACAACTGCAGCCCCAACTACAACTGCAGCACCCTCTACAACTGCAGCCCCCACTACAACTGCAGCCCCAACTACAACTGCAGCACCCACTACAACTGTAGCCCCAACTACAACCTTATCGTTCACTACAACAGCAGCCCCAACTACAACTGCAGCACCCACTACAACTGTAGCCCCAACTACAACCATATCGCTCACTACAACAGCAGCCCCAACTACAACCACATCGCCCACTACAACTGCAGCCCCAAGTACAACTGCAGCCCCAACTACAACTGCAGCACCCACTACAACTACAGCTCCCACTACAACTGTAACCGCAACTACAACTGCAGCCCCAACTAAAACCACATCGCCCACTACAACTGCAGCCGCAAGTACAACTGCAGCACCCACTACAACTGCAGGCCCAACTACAACCACATCGCCCACTACAACTGCAGCCCCAACTACAACTGCAGCACCCACTACAACTGCAGCCCCAACTACAACCACATCGCCCACTACAACTGCAGCACCCACTACAACTGCAGCCCCAACTACAACCACATCGCACTCTACAACTGCCGCCCCAACTACAACTGCAGCACCCACTACAACTCTAGCCCCAACTACAACTGCAGCATCCACTACAACTGCAGCCCCAACTACAACTGCAGCACCCACTACAACTGCAGCCCCAACTACAACCAGATCGCCCACTACAACTGCAGCCCCAACTACAACTGCAGCACCCACTACAACTGCAGCCCCAACTACAACCACATCGCCCACTACAACTGCAGCCCCAACTACATCTGCAGCACCCACTACAGCTGCAGCCCCATCAACAGCTACAGCACTGACAACAATTGCAATGCCCACTACAACTATAGTTCCAACTAAAACAGTTGCCCCCACAACTACTGTAGCTACAACCACAACAGTTGCCCCCACAACTACTGTAACTCGAGCTAAAACAACTACCAAGCCTACAACTAAAGCACCCGCTAGAGCCTCAAACATTTTGTACCTGATGTACGTCTCCTTTGACCCCTTCCAAGAAGATTATAATAATCGTAATTCCCAAGCTTTCAAGAAAAGAGAAAAGCTCATCAAGGATTTGGTGAGGCTTTACATTGTCGTTAGTGCGTTTTTGTGTTTGCTTGTAGTAAACCAACAAGCCCATGTGTACCTTACAGTGTGCTGTTGTTCTTTAGTTACGAAATGCCTATACAAATACTTAAAACAGCTTGTGACAGTACTTTATTTTAAATAACCAAACCTTTGTTTCCAGCTTGAACCCCTCTTCAAACGTACATATCCATCCTTTGTCCAACTGATCATCATAAGTTTCAGGTAATTTCAGATTCATCCATTCTGTATCTGAGAATTACTGTTTTTGTGTGTGTGTGTGTATGTGTTTGTGTGCGTGTGTGTTTGGCCTTTTGGTTGTTTGTGCATTTGCTTTTTGGGTGGGTGTGAGCATGAGTAAATCATTACCTTATGTGATTGACGTGTATTTTTGTTTAGGAGAGGATCCACAATCACAGAAGCAGAGATGACTTTTTCTAATACAACTTCAGAATCCCCGCCGACTGTGAAAAACGTGTCCGATGTAATTTTAACAGCATATGCAAACTCATCTGTCTCGGGTCTCAACATTACTGCCAACTCTCTTAATGTCAGTGAAACGTTACCCATTCTCATGACAACTGCAGCTCCCAAAACTACTGCTTCAAGCACAGCAACTATGGTACCTATAACCCAACCTGCTACTGAATCTGCAACAACAGCAACTACCCGCAGAACTACTACCACAGCTACAACCACAAAAACCACTGTAAATCCAACAACAACATCATCAACAGTACCACCAATGCCACCAGCCACTGCTCCAGCTACTGTTGCCCCTACAGATCCACCTATAAAGGAGGGTGTTCTCCTCCTGTCGTTTCGACTTTTTAGAGGTTTTACTCCACAACTGCAGGACCAGAGCTCCTCTGCATTCCTGGTCCTGGCTCGTAATGTCACCACAGAGGTAACCGGTCATTGCTCACTTTTGTTTGTTTCTTTTCTTTTTTTTGGGTCTCCCTTAAGGCAGAACTTGTCTGAGCTAAACATGTTTTTCAAATTGAAATGCAGTCTTTTCCACTTCCACTGTGCCACAGCCAAATAGGTGAACCTCATTCAGAACATATATATAGAACAACATAACATAGAATAATACTGTATACAGCGATGATGTCTGGCAAATGTGCAGTATGAATCATAGATCAAAGAATTCAAGAGATTCTGTTTGCAAAAGCAAAAGCTGTAATTCCCCATTTAAGATCTCAAATGCACTGCTTTGAGATCAATGCTTGGTCTTAATCTCTAAACTCACTTGGCCACTTTCAGAGCAAATGGTATTGAATTAAACAAAACATGAGTGTTAAATGTTTCTTTATAAATGCAGTTTGATTGAAACCACAATGTTAATTTATAACAACTGGCTTGAGGTGAGTGCTTTTTTTAATATTTGATAATGCAATTGAATCAAACCAAAATGAATCAGATTGAATAGAGTTGCTTTGTTTTGGTTTGATTCAACTGCATTATCACTTTAGTGGTTTTGTGATTTTGACTGAATCCAGCGGACAGGTTTACACTTACATTCCAAATACAGAGCCCAAGATTCAAAAACCATTTGTCCTTAACTTTGATACTTAAATGTGATTATATATATATATATATATATTTTTTTTTTTTTTTCTTTTCAAACACTACATGTTCAGCAAGTTCAGCAAATGCCAAAGTGAACTGTGCCAGTAAAAACCACTTAACTTGCAATTCCAAAGGACAAATATTGACTGAATCTCGGCCAGATTAACGTGACATGAAGTGTGGTGAATGCAGAGCACATTGCAGACATTACCAGCATTATCAAAAGTGTGGTTGCAGTATTAAACATCTTTAAGGAAGGAAAGATGATTTTTTAAAAACTTCTTTCCACGAATGCTGCTATTATATTTGACTATACTGAAAGTTGAGAGGGAAACAACATACAATTTGTTTTGTGTTTTTTTGTGCCATTTGCAAATTTATTATTATTATTATTGTGTATTATTTGCAAATCAGTTATAACAGCTTCTTTTTGAGGATGTGCTGCATGTTATGGGTGAGATTTTTGTTGCTATTAAGTTTAAGTTTGACACCCAGAATTGTTTTTTTTTTTTTTTTTTTACAAAATAATGTAGCTAAAACAAACATAAAATACTTTCATTCTTTCTGTATAAGAACATAGATGTAAAGATATTCAATGTCATCTTATGTTTTCATTTCATTTACTAGCAATTTATTTGCTTAAATATACAAAGCAAACATGATTAATAGTTGTATTGTACTAACTTGCATACCTTTATGTGTTCTTATTTTTCTACAGTTGAATCGTGGATACCGGAGGGCTTTCCCTCTAACCTTCCTGAGAAGCATTGTAATAGCTTTCAGGTAAGAGCAGAAGCTCCTTTTATTGGCTACAGCCATTGCCAAGGTGATGGGACACTTAAGCAGCCACTGCCCCAGGATGAGATATGGCATTTTCTACGAGTCGCTTTGAGATTGTGATTCCAAGAGGGCATCTAACCTTTCTTTTCCCCTTCCTTCTGTTCTTTCTTTTCATCCTTCTCTCCCTTTGTCTTTCCCTCACCATCACCTCCCCCCCCCCCCCCCCCCCACCCCCCTTTACTCCGTCATGACCCTCTCATGAACAGACGTGGACCTTCTTTCATCCGGGTGGACACCACACGAGTGGAGACAAAGCTGATCTTCAAGAATCAGTCTGTGGTTCCAAACATTACCATCGCTGTAAAAACCCTTGTTCAGGCCCTCGAAAATGGAGTTGTCTTTTTAAACATCATCCCAGGCACCATTAATGCAGGTCAGTTCATCTCTGTTCACATAAGTTGCATCATACTTACTTACCCCTCTTCTACAAAGTGTGAACCATGCATATTTAAAGTGGTTCTGGTGTATTTTGGTCTTATTTATATATGTAATGCTGATCCTTTTATTTTATTTATTGCTTTCATTCTAATTGCTAATTTATTGCCATTACACCTTGCACGTTCAACCTCATCTCTGTGCTGCTCACACAGGATTGTGATAATAATAATAACAATAATAATATTATTATTAATAATAATAATAATAATAATAATAATAATTATTATTATTATTATTATTATTATTATTATATTGGCTTAAATCTGGCACAGTACTGTTGATATACATTCATTTTGCAAATACATCTGTTTTCAGTATTTTTGAGTAATGCAACAAGCTTTTGATATTTATTAAACAAAACACTCATTATTCATCTTTTTTATTTAAACAGAAATTGACGGTGCCACCACTACAGCAAGCAGTGCCATGTCAACAAGCAAACCCCAGGAAGTCGTCATTTTCCTGTTTCCTCTTATTCTGGTCATTTACTCTCTGTCAACGAACATGAAGCTGCTTCAATTTTAGCCAAAAAAATAACAACCTTTATGCTTTTTGAAACATGATGCAACATTCTATGAGAAAAAACGGGTTTTATTTATGTTTATTTTTCATTTTATTCTGTTAGGTTTCTGTCACTTAAATTACCTACCTCGTTTAAAATGGTGAGGTTGTTCACAATTGCCTTTCTTAACTATTACTGTCTAGCCAAATAAAATTTTGTGTACTGTGATTTATTTAAATGAACTGAAGGCTTATGAAAAGTATGTTTAAAAACTATTTTTGAAAAGATGATTTCTATTATATAAATAAATTCTATCATATATTTGCATGATATTTGCTTCAGGCTATTTTCTGAAGTTAGACATTATGGATGGATGAACAATGTTTACTGAACTCCAGCCATTGGTACTGGTTGGGGACAAATCAAGAAATGGCCTAAGGTATTAATAACCATCAGTATTTGAAATGAGAGATCCTGGTTCTAAATGACGAGGTTCATTTACTCTTTAATGAGAAATTAAAGTTTTAAATTCTTTATTGGGACTTGACTGGAAGACCAACGAGTAAATAGTATACATGCTGTCCCCCCACCAATGATACAATGTTGTCATCTTCAAGTTCTTTTGGGTGGGGGACAATTACTTCCCTTACATTGGTGGTATGAATACAGTTAAAAGTCCAACCAACTGAAATTAGTGAACTATTTGCTGATATGTTTTTTTTTTATAATTGTTTTGCATTCGCAGGCCAAAAATATTTTTTAAATGATTCTTGGCAAAAAACAAACAAACAACAAAAAAAAACCAAACAAATACATAGAAAGCATTCTGCTGAGGTTGGCTTGCATTGGAAACACCTGGTTTTCAGTGAGTGGGGTTCACTGTGGTCCAAAAGATACAATTCTGATTAAATCAAAATAATAAAAAAAAAATAGCAAAACTAATATCACATATGCAGAATATGGCAGAATTAAAAAAATTCACAGTGGAATTTTGAAAATTTTACTGTAGATTCCTGAAAGGGCTGAATAGTCCAAGACCTACAGTGTTATGAGTTTGTCGCCACCTTGCGGTAGACATGCATAAGACTACAATGCGACAAACAAACGACAGTTCAGTGGAACGAACGAGCTGATGAAGACCGATGCATAGTCACATACCACCCACCCCCCACCACACTTTTTATAGGCCTACTGTATTTCATTCTGTTCCTTTCTCAGTTTCTTCAAATCTCTTTCCCCTCATAACCCTCCCTCACTCCCTCTATGTCATATGGAGGGAACAGTCCGTGATGAGCCCTAGTGCTCAGTCAAATCCATATTGGTAGCAAAATAGCAATGATGAAGTATCATTAATTCCACTTGAACTTGTTATTTTGTTGTGCCAATAGTGAAGGGGTTAAGTATCAGACCAACGTAATTTTTAGTACTGAACAAATCATAGCCCTTTGCCTGTTTTGCTAGTACAGTCAGTATATATGTTCATTGGTAGTGGCATGCAACATTTGTTTATAACTACAAAATAAATGTGAAAAACAGTGTCCATATATGATCTTCAGACAATACAGTAAAATGCAAAAGTATTTAGTTATTTTTTTTTCTTGGCTCTGTACTCCAGCACATTGGATTTGAAATGAAACAATGAATATCACAGTGAAGACTGTCAGCTTTAATTTTAGGATATTTATGTTTACATTGGGTGATCCCTTTTCATACATAGCCCCTGTTTTCCCAGGAAGAGGTGGTGCAATGTTTAAGGAACAATAGCAATGGGAAAATTGACATGATATCATAACTTTAATAAACACTGCATCCTGTAGAACAAGTGCAGCAGCCCATATATTTTTCTTACATTTTATTTTAGCATTGCTAATAATTTACTGAATATAAATTAACTATATATATAATTATATATAAATAAGTTCAATATACCAGTAGCAGTAAAACACATTCCAGTCATTCCACTCTATGTCAGAAAAAAAAAAAAAAAAAAAACTCATTTTAGGTCGAAATTCTTTTCTAGGCTGCCTCACAACCTCTCAAAAAAGGTCCGAGATACTAAATAGTTCCCCGCCGTCTGAGCTACATCATTAATTTGCAAGTTTTTTTTTTTTTAAATAACGTTTTGCCTTAAAACTGAAATATTTGTGTACAGAATGTGTCTTTCTAACATATGAACATACGATTTAAAGATGTGTAATTAATGCTTAATGTTTGTAAACCGGTAACTATTGGTAACAGCCATATCTTTCCGCATGCTTGCAGTGAAAGATGGCGGCCGATCTAGAGTTATGACATACAGCACGTTAGCTGAACAGGCACAGCAAGACGTTTCGAGAGATATATACATCTTCGTCTGATCACACTGTGGGATTTTATGATCTAGAGCTGCAGCCTGTTTTGTTTATATAATTAACTAGGTAATACATTTCACATTCGTACTTTATGTCAGCTTATTAATGCTAGCTAGCCAGCCAGCCGTTTGCGTCTGTAACGTTAGCTTACAAGCTATCTGCTAGGTCGCTGTCTACCTATATCGCAACTTCCAAATTCGATATCGCTACTGTGGCAGTTTTGATTTCAGGAAACACACCACACTGCATTGTGGTCTGCCTCCACCGTAGCTGGTTAGTCTATATGTTTTTTTTTAATATTATTATGTATGTTATTCATAGAAATCGTATTCCGTTGTCAGGTACCAGCTCGCTCTATGGCTAGTGATCTGCACCGTTATCGATAGCTAATAGCTATCCTCTGACGTTACAATAGTGACAGAATGAGTGTTGGGAATTTGTGTAAACTATTTGGCTGTAGTCTACATCTTAAATGTGCGTATGTTGTTGATGTGAGCTAGTCAGGCTATAAAATTAGGTACCTTATCGGCACACTCTTAATGGGAACGTGCTTGTCGTGTAAAAATAGATAACGTTAGCTAGCTGGTTAACGTTTTCTAAGAGGCCAAATATTGTGTGTGCGACCCTCTGTTAACTGAGTCAGCATTAGCCGACATATGCTTTAATGAACTTTAGCTAGGCAGTTTAATTAACCATGTACCACATCTGCTGTAGGGGCGTGTGTGTTTTTTTGGCGCAAGGTTGTAGTCTATTTGTTTGACGTTAGCTAACCACCTGAGAAGTTTTCAACAGACTGGCCCAGCAAGGGTTACCATGGTAACGAAGGTCAGCTCCCAGCAACTTTCCGAAGTGACATTGTGTATTATTAACCGGTGCATGTCGCTGAATAAAGTTTGTTCTCTTTTTGCTGAGTTATCTTGTTATAACCAACAATCAGTGCGAGTGGCAGTGCTCTTTCCCATCGAAAGTCGTCACCATAATTGATGGAATTCTTGACCACACACTGAACATTGTGGTAACGTTAAGTTCACCAGTGGAACTATCTTACTTAGCCATCATTCAACCTGTTGAATCATGCGAGCTAGATATTCCAAAAGAGACGAAAATGACATGCAGAATAATTTTGTTCTTCGTGTTTGCTAACAAGAATCGATATCCAAGTAGCTAATTTAAGTGGCTAGCATCGTAAGTTGGCTGTCTCGTATAGCGTCAGTTTCGCCTTCGCTGGCGGGTAGTCTGGGGGACTTCATTGTTCCTTGTAGCTCATGTTAATTCAAGTTGGCCGTGGGTCACCGTTGGTGGGAGGCCGTTCTATTGTTTGAAAAGTTGGACTCGGTTGCTGACTGTTAGCTGTCGAGTTTGTGAAGTGGAGGGAATTGTGGTGTTTTACCGGGAAAACTAGCGGGATTATGAGCAACAGTGCCAGTTAACGGTACAAAGGGAAGGCTAAATAGCTGTTGTTTGTCGTCGCGTAGCCAATTTAACGTTTATCCATAATGTGCAGTTTATTGGGAAGATAAGTACATTCGATTGAGACGCGAGTTCTTCAGGTAAGAAAGTTATGCCAGGAGGTCAGTATATCTAAACGTGGCTTGATTGGATCAATTTCACGCAGCTATGTTACTGCCGCGCTGACTTGTTTACTGTTTACCTCGTGTTTTTTTAATGTATTTTTTTTTTTGGAATCGTTGTTTGTAAGGCAGATTTATAAATCGTCGATTTAGTTTAGACGTTAGCTAACTGAAGTAGATGATAAAGCTGACTGGATATATGTAGTTCATAGCTGTGTACCAAGCTTTCATTGACTTGAAAGGTTGCAGTGTTTGCTGTCATGGATTTATAAGATGAATTCCCACAGTATCAGAATGCTGCTGTTTTCGAAGTGGCATAAGTTTGCTAACTCCTGTTACAACGTTAGTTGCTCGATTTGATTGTAGAAGTCTTTTGTGTTGCATTAAGCCCTGGGTGTTATGATCTCAAAATTGTTCAATTAACAGATTTACAGTTGTATTTGATTGCAGCCAAGTTATTTAAGAGTATATTAACGTTGAGCGCGTGCATGTATGTAAAAAGTCCATCAGTAGCTACCGTTTGGCATTATGGTCAGCATGTGCAGAACACTTGTCACTGGTGAATGAGGATTTTATCCTCGACAGGTGCAGGGTGGTTTGAGGATGGCAACAGGAGGGACGCCATTTGACGACTGTGCAGATGATCAAGATCTGCCGAACTGGGCTACCAGCAACGGCAGCCTAGAAGACAGGTTAAACAATATGGTAATAACATATGTATTGGAGGGGTCGGTGTGTGTTTGACTGTATCATGACCTTATGAAGTTTTATTGTTTTTTTCTTAATGTTCTTTGCATGATACCATTCATTATACATATTGGAAATTGTAAAAAAAAATTGGTCTTTGGAAATGTATGTTACTTTGGTGCATTTTAATGATAAAATATAAGAACAGCCAGTCAAAATGCTGACTGACAGAAATGTTTGTGCGGTAATATATAGCCTACTAATTTCAAGGTAAGGTGTCTTATAGCTCTGTGTTTACTCTTAGTTGATCACCCTACTAAGCTGTAATAATTAAGACACTTGAGGTTGAACCGTGTGCATGGGTTGTGGTTCCACAGGAAGTATTGGTGTACAAGGTCTGTTCTGAATGTGTATTTATTTATTTATTTATTTATTTATAATTAGCATCTATAACAGGAAGTTTGTGTCTTTCTCAGGACTGGGGCGCCCAACAGAAGAAGGCCAACCGGCCCTCGGAGAAGAACCGAAAGAAGTGCGGAGCGGCGGTGGAGAGCCGGGTGACCAACGACATCTCGCCGGAGTCCACCCCGGGGGCGGGGCGAAGGCGGGGCCGCACCCCCCACTCCTTCCCCCACGCAAAGTACTCGACGCAGATGTCCGTGCCGGACCAGGCCGAGCTGGAGAGGCTCAGGCAGAGGATCAACTTCACCGATTTAGATGAGGTGGGTCTGAAATCCTCACGTTCCCAGCATGCCGTTTGATGAACTGGGCGTATAAGATGCAGCCCAGCTTAAGAGCAGTGCTGTTGAAATCACACCAGGGCCTACTCAATAATATGTAATATTCTTAAAATGCTTGTCGGTTTGCCATACTACACAAGCCAAATGTGAGCTTTCTATGTTTATATCAGACATACTATAAAATTGTGCTTGCAGATCACGTAGGCACACATTAGAAATGTTATACTGTAGTAGGATATATTACTGGATTTGAAGGTGTAAACATGTTTTCGTACACCTCAATGTCACACCTTAATCTTAGCCTGCCCTGCTCTACTTGGAATTATGAACTGCATCTGTAGTACTTCATGAGGTTAATGTGAGAAATGAATGAATATGCATTTTATCAAATGTGCTTTACAGAGAAGCATTGGGAGTGACTCTCAGGGGCGAGTCACAGCTGCAAACAACCAGAGACAGCTGGCCGACACCAAAAAGGCCTTCAAATTTTTACCGCTCCATGTGAACACGAACAAAAGCAAGGAGTCATCTGCCGTGGCCCCTCCAGCCGCAGTGCCACCGTCCACCAGCAGGGGCGCCAAAAAGCAGACCCTGAGCTTGGACCTGGCAGCCTGCGATCTAAGTAAGGAGGGCAGCAGAACAGAGCGAGGAGCAGGGGATGATGGGAGAAGAGAACCAGGGATTGACAGCAGCCAGGTAACCTTTGACCTTCTTTGATTATTAAAAATAATAAAAATAAAAAACTTTCTGTTTGCCCATATAGTGTCTCTGGAGGATTGTGCAAGAGTTAACTGGGGGGGGGACATAAAACATATTTGACTTATGCTTTTGCCCAGTGTTTGATGTTCAAAAGTCAAGATGTCCCAGAAAACGCGCTAGCTGTGCTGTTGGCTGGTAGTAAAATGATTCCCCGTGGAACAACTTTGCACAAAGATGATTTTAAGCGAGCTCTTTAACGAATCAATACTGAGCAGATTCCAGGATCTGTGAATCGGTGCTTGTCCAGTTGACGGATGGATCGCCGCTTGCACGGGGCGAACCACGTCCCTTAGAGATCGGCACGCTCGTGCGCGTTCTGCGCGGAAAATCAGTACACGAAGATCAAGCCCGTTACCGAAGGCGGCGGAGAAATGCGCGGGGTCAGCGCCGAACCTGCCGCGGCTGTCCGTGCCTAAAGCAGAATGTGTTGTGCTGTATGCTTCCCTCAGGTCGTCAGCAAGCTTGTTCAGATTAGGGAGTATATTGGCAAGGCCAGCACCATAAGGGACGACCTGGTGGAGAAAAACGATATCCCCGCCAATGTCGAGCGTTTATCGCACCTAATAGTGCACCTAAAGGAGCAGGAAAAGTCCTACTTGAGATACCTTCAAAAGATGTTGGTCAGTATACCGAGATTTCTTTTTTTTTTTTTTTTTTTTCCTATGCATGGGGGCTACTAACCAAACTGTGTTTTCATTGGCCGTTCTGAACCCAAACATTTTATGGAACGACGATTATTTCTCTGTCCACGCTGCGCTTCCTGTTCGCACGCTCGTCATGCTTTTACAGGTCTGTGTTGCGGTTAAGTTGGCATGGCCTCATTTTTGCCCTGTTTTTGTGGTTCTCCCTCCCCTCGAGCATGCCATTGCCAAAACCATCTTCACTATTTGCTGAATTTAATACGTTTTTTTTTTTTTTTTTTGCCTGGACGGCGCTGTAACCCCTTGCAGTCGTGAACGTTTAACAGTGGAGCGAGGTTTGCAGGAGAACATAGCTGTTCGCCCGCTGCTGATGTCATCGCGGAAACGAGCCCCCAAGCTAACGTTCTCGTACCGCTCTCCGCAGGCCGGACAGAACGACGAAGACGAGGTCCGCCCCACGGACTTGGCGGCCGAGAGCCTCTCCCTGAACGTTGAGGCGAGGCCCGAGGGGTCTGCTGCTGTCGTAAGTGGGGCAGTCCTGACAGCCAGCCTCTCTCCCAAGCACCACACCCAGGGCTGGGTACCGAACCCCGGCACCGCTACAGCCACAGCTCCCGTAGGCCGGTGCCTACCTTACTGAATCGCAGTGTAGATTTCGGTGCCACACGCCTCCACTAGCTAACGTTGCACTCAGTCGGTCGACTCGGTCAGCGACAGCAGGTACCGTTAGCGAGCTGGCTAACGTTAAACTCGGTTAAAATACGAAAAGCGAAACGTAAGTGTAAAGCATAATTTAGACAAATAAAAACATTAAATTGCTCAGTTTCTTTGCCGTTGCGTTTAAAAAGACATGCTTATTACGGTTTGCTCTTTAGTTTAAAGAAGGTATTGGTTCAGGTATCGCTACCGTTTTTAAAAGTGTTGTTTTTGCACCGGTGTTGGAAAAATCTAAACGATAGCGATCCCTAGAAACCCTGTGTGACCCTGGTGTGCTAGAGCCATGTTTCCCAAACTGGACTTTGGGGCTGGTGTGAGTCACAAGATAAATACTGGAAAATATAGACTTGTATTTCACACACTTCACACTGGCATTCACACCAAGCAAATGCAACATTACACAAGGCGCATATGTTGGGAAACCAGTTTTGACATGTTGCAAATGTTTGTTGAGCTGTTCTAAATAAGAGGGTCACAGGAACTATATTTGCCTGTTTAGTGGGTACTGATTTTAAAAAAAAAAACCATATAAATAAAACATTTTGACTAAAAAAAATTGTAAGTTTGGTTTGACAGTCAAAACGGATGACTTTCTTAAATATCTTTAAAAAAAAAAAAAAAAGGCGAGAATAACTAAAAGCACCTAGTGTTAGAAACGTTGTTTCAGGATTGGTTCCCTGGAGAAGGTGGTGGGGTGCGGGGGGGTCTTTTTTGGACGTGGCTTCACTAATTGTCACTGCGTGTCTCAGGGCAGGGCCAGGCGTGCGGGGGCAAAGGAGGAGGAAGAGGAGGAGCTGGAGAATCTGCGCAGGCAGCAGGAGCTGCTGAAGCAGATGCTGATGCAGCAGGAGCAGCTTCGCGCTCTGCGCGGCCAGCAGGAGGCGCTCATGGCCATGCAGCACGGCGCCCCGCGGGCGGGCGCGGCCATGGACGACACGGGTGAGGCTCCCCAGCGCTGCTGGTGACATGCTAACACACGATGAAAGCGTGTGAAGTGAGAGCACTCGCCCTCGTGCAGGTCCTCCCTGCTCCCAGATCTGTGGTGAAAAGGAGTTCTCTTTCTCGGAGATAAAATCCTGCTGAAATGAAAAAATAATTTTAAAAAAATAGCTGTTACATTATAGCCCACACCTAGCCTAAATAGTCAAAGCTATGGCAAATATGTTTTGTTTTTTCCCCCCCATTTCAGGGTTTGTACAAAAAGAACATATAATGTCTGGATGTCTAATGTCTAATGGCAGGATAATGTCTGAGTGAGAGAGATGCGCAAAGCCAAATGTTAATGAAAATGAAAATTGAAATGGCTTTTCAATTTTAACGTGTATAGATTTCTGACTGCCTGTTTTGGCAGTATGGTGCTCGCTCCTGTCATGTTTACCCTTAACTGACTGGTTTCTCTCCATGTCTCCAGTGATAACAGAAACGACAGGCAGTGTTTCTGGCCTCAGCATCACCTCTGAGCTGAACGACGAGCTGAACGATTTAATTCAGCGTTTCCACAACCAGCTTCATGACACACAGGTAGACTGGATCTTGGTGATTTGATTTTTATTTTGCTATTGTATTATTAGTATCAGTTGCCCAAGTCACACTCACTTTGTCACTGAATTTGTTTGGAGGTCTGCAACCTGCTGTGGTAACTTGTATAAGGAAAGAGCTTCACCACACATGTTTTTTGCCAGACAAAGGTGGTTCCAGACAACCGGAGGCAGGCGGAGAGCCTGTCCCTGGCCAGGGAGGTCTCCAGATTGCGGGCGCCTCCTCCGCCCCGCCCCCAGCCCGCCCCCGCAGCCGTGACCAGCGCTCGGCTGACCAAGCTCCAGGAGCTGCAGGACAAGAAGGAGACCATGGACAAGATCCTGGAAGAGCTGCACACCCTGAGGGACCACACGCTGAACAACAGATCCTGTGAGTGCTCTTACACTGAGAGACCACACACTGAACACCTTACTGTGAGTGCTCTTACACTGAGAGACCACACACTGAACAACAGATCCTGTGAGTGCTCTTACACTGGTGGTGGAGAGACCATGGGTGAACAACAGTGTTTGCTTTTGCCCCATACTTGCATATCACATGGTGTATATAACATTTGCTCATGAGTGTATGTTGCAGAATGTAAAAATGCAGTCCTATAACGATGGCCATTTTCCTTCCTGCAAAATAATTGTGTGCGCCTTGCATTTAACTGATGGCTATGGGCTTTGGTCCTGACCTGAATATTAACCATAAATGCTGAAGTCAGTGGCACCCATAGTCTAGGTTTATGGTCGTGTACTGTAGAGTTGCATGTTAAATGGGCGTCTTGTGGCTCGCCTTGATGTGCCGTCAGATGGAGGGATGATGTCCAGCTTCTGTCAGCGAGGGGCGGAGCCGAGGTCCTCTGTGGAACGCCCCTCTGCCGTCAACAGGGAGCTGAATGGCCGCGTCGGCGTGGTCATCAGACATGACCCCGCCCCCTCCTACCGCGAGCCGCAGCCGGAGGACGGCGCCAACCCCCCAGATAAACTCAGGTATGTTAGTCGGCCAGTTAATCAGTTAGCGACTGGTTTCCAGGCGATCAATCATTCGGCTGGTAATCAGTCAGTCAGCTAGCGTATCAGTCGACCAGTCTGTCAGATGAAGATGCAATCTGTTAAAAGCCCCAGAAAACAAAAATTAAATCAATCAAGAGGCCACACAGGCAGCCAATCACTGAAAAGTAAACAAGGTTGTCAAACTAACCACTCGTCTTTGTATGTAAGAGATTAAACTGAAAGCTCTTGACTGCTTGGCAGAAGTCTTCAGTATTGGCTGTTTGGGAGAGGATGTGCTTTGTAGGACCAGTGAGCTAGTGCTATGGCTTAGCACTTGGCAGTAGAAAAGGAGAGCTTTCCTACAGAGAGAGGAAGAGAAAGAGGAAGGGATTTCCCAGTCCTCATCCTGGCCTGGATCAGAGTGCTCTCTCCCAGGAGCCTTGTGACCCACTTTCACACTTAAATTTAGGCAGCCCCTTTTTTCCCTCCTCCTTAGGGAGTCATCACTGACTGAACAGAATGTGCTGAACCTAAAAATCATTAGATTGAGCTACTGTTGTACAGTTTATAAGACCTTACTTTCCTCCACAGTAAATTGTCTGGGTAATTTATTTTTGGAATTTAATATGTTATTAAGTTCTTTGTAAATGTCTGTTTCTTTAAACTGGGGCTAATTTTACATGGTAAGGTAGCCTAGGCTAGCTTCCTTGTTAGCGTTTGTGTGTTCTCAAGCATTTCTGTCTGTGTGGGTTGTTGAATTATTTTGTACTTCTTTCTGGGTTATTCTGTTAAGTATATGAAGGTCATGCATTTCTTCCTCTATTATATACAGGTTAAAAATTAATATATATATATATATATATATATATATATCATTCTTGTACTCATGTATAGTATTGGTATTCCATTCTCTGACTGTGTGGCTCATTGTGTCTCCATTTTGTAACACTGATGCAGGAAGCTGAAGGAGGTCCATAAGCGGCTGAACGAGCTGAGGGAGCTGGTGCAGTACTACGAGCAGTCCTCCGACATGATGGCCGACACCGTCAACGAGAACGTCAAGGAGGAGGACGAAGACACCGAGGCCATGTTCGACTCCGAGCAGGAGAACCCCGGGCCGGTCACCAACATCAGGCGAGCACTCGGCTGGGGGGGAGGCTGGATCTTTGCGTATCCGAATGCGGTCCTGTGTGGGCGCAAGCGTTGAGCGGGAGGTCTGGCGTGTATAAAATGATTGTGTGGAATACCAGGGGCTCTGTGTGCATTGAACTGGGTGCAACTGAACCGCTGACCTTTGAATAAATGCGTCTTTCCTCAGAAACCCTCGGCATGCTGGGAACTGGGTGGACGTGAGCGGCCTGACCGGCTCTCACGGAACCAACAACCGGGACGGGAGGCTGAACACGGACTGCGAGATCAACAACCGCTCTGCGGCCAACCTGAGGAGCCTCAGCTTCCCCTCTGCCATAGGTGAGACGGGCCAGTCCGTCCCAGAGCGCTGAGTAAAACCCGGAACAGCTCTTTCTGCTTAGGTCCATGTTCCAGATTTGAGAGGACTCCGGGTTTTACTCAGCACGGTTATCCAGCTATCCCCGCAATCCTGCTTTGTGAAACAGGGCCCTGTTCTTTAGTTATTTAGGAAAAATGTACGGTCTAGCCTGTAAGTCTTCACCTGCGGACTCTCTGGTGACCATGGCGACACTGTATCGTGCAGAGTGCCAGTACAACAGGTACCACCCCTACAACGAGGCCAAAGACGGCAGCGAAGACGAAGAGGAGGAGGAGGAGGAGGATGATGAAGAAGAGGAGGGGCTGGTGGGTGAAGAGGAGGCGCGGGAGAGGGGGCCGGGGAGCGACGGCTCGGGTTCGAGCCGCAGGAGCAGCCTGGCTGAGGATCCGGAGCTGGAGCACAAGGTCCGCCGCCTCCAGTCCGCCAAGCAGAAGCTGAGGCAGCTGCAGGAGCTGGTCGCCATGGTGCAGGTGAGGCTGGTTTACCTGGCAACCCTTCAGCCAATCCCATCTTTGCCAAAGTGGGGCAGTCCGGCGCTAGGACAATATCTTGCAGCAGATCTGTTAAGATCTTAACGGTGGCTTTAATACCAGTTTTGCTGTCTGGGTAGTTGGCTGACTGTGACCAGTATTCGATTATGTTAATTGTACTGCTGACTGTACCTTGTTGGCCTGTCATCGGTTCCAAGGGTGTATTTGCATCCCCTTCTGTTATTCCAACTGAATGCATTTAAGTCCATCATTTTCATTGTTTCTCTTTGTTAAATTGTCTGTAATGTGAGTGTAGCACACTGAGGTAATGAGGGGTGCTTATGCGATAGAAATGATGCCCCGGGATTGGAAATTGCTGCTTGAAGAGCTTGAGCATCACGGGTCGTCCGGTGCATTAATGGGCCTTGTGGCCGCTGTCACGGATGCTAACAGCTGTGTGATGCTAACAGCGGGGTGTTTATGGGGTTGCGCTGCAAACGCAGCTGCCTCAGCCTGGTCACTGGTGTGTTCGTCCGCTTTTTCACCGCCAGAGCGACGACACGGACGGGACCACGGCTAACGAGGAGGAGGGGCCGGTCCAGCAGCCCAACAACGCCCGAGCGTCCGTCGCCAAACCCCAGAGGGACCCCTCTGCGACCGAGGCTGCCAGGTGAGCCGCCGCCCTGTGCTTCGGTCAGAACCGGGCTCACGCTTCACTGCGCTTTACGCTCACATGAGTCGTACTGCTATACCTTTGTCATATATGATCATTGCTTCTGTTCTATGTGAACCTATGCAAGCCTATTTCAGTGAGCAAAATTCTGTGCATTTTGTGTTTTAGTGCATTTAGTTTGTGCTGAAATGCAGCCTTCCCTTCCATTCTACTATGACTCTAATATGTGGACATTGTAATTGTGGAGCGGATACAATTTGGTGTGTTGGTTGAGACCTGTGGTGTGACAGGCAGGTGCTGTAGAGCAGATACAGTGTTGTCATGTTTGTTGAGACCTGTGCTTTGCCCGTGGTGCAGCAGGGGGCGCTGTAGTACAGATTGTACGCCTGTTATGGTGGTTGAGACCTGTGCTTTGCCTGTGGTGCAGCAGGGGGCGCTGTAGTGCAGATTGTAGGGCTGTTATGGTGGTTGAGACTCTGTGCTTTACCTGTGTTGTGGCAGGGAGAAGTTCTATCAAGCCAAGCTGAAGCAGCAGCAGCGGGAGCTGGAGAGGCTGCAGGAGGAGCGGCAGCGCCTCTCCGAGATCCAGGGAAAGATCCAGGACCTGCAGTGGGCCTGCCCCGACTTTCAGGTACGGAAGGTCTGTCCCCTGACTTACAGGTGCAGAACACCTGCCTCCATCTTCCAGGTGCAGCACACCTGCCCCCCGACTTACAGGTACAGAACACCTGCTTCCAACTTACAGGTTTAGAACACCTGGCTCAACTTACAGGCACAGCACCGGTCCCTGTCCTGCTGGTGCAGCACTCTCGAGGTCAAAGGGCGGGGTCTGCTTATGGGCGTGTGCATGTGGGGGCTTTTGCAGGTGCATTTCAGTGGGTTGGATTATGAGTTCATGCAGGTGTAGTGTGTTGTAGTGTGTGTGTAGTCTTATTTTCTGTATGAGTTTAGTGAGGCAGTGTTGTATTGCTTGCTTGTCCTGGTCTTTAGGGACCAGTATTGGCCGTCTCCAGTGAGTGGTAATCCTGCCTCTTCCTGCCTCTTCCAGTCGTCCATGTCCAGCACGGCGAGCCAGCCCCAGGGCCCCAGGAAACCCCCCGAGGTGGCCTCCACCCCCAGCGCCGGCGCCAGCGGAGCCCAACCCGACCCCCCGGAGGAGCTCGCCCCGGAAAACGAGGTAGAGGCCCGCTGGCCCTCTTCGCGGCTCGCAGGCGCAGCGCTGCCCTCTGCTGGCAGAGTTACGGAGTTACGCCCCTCCTCCGCTTTCAGCTCTTCTCGGAGATTCGGCGGCACCAGATCCTGCGGGAGGAGCTGAGGCAGAGGAGGAAGCAGCTGGAGGGGCTGATGGCCGAGCAGCAGAGGCGGAGGGAGCCGCCTGGCTCCGCCTGCCTGGCCCCGCCCCCGGCCGTGCCCACCCAGCAGCCACTGAGCAGGGACGAGAGGTGAGCGGGGGGGTGGGGGTCTGTGGCATGGGAGGTTCTCTGGGGTGGTGTAGGGAGTGTAAAGATTTGGATTTTGTTGCAAGAAGGAATATACTCGGAGGTCTTAGAATCTTAAGACTTAGAATCTGTTTTCAGAAACTCAATCTTGAGACTTGTTGCCTAATTTAGTACTCAGAGGTCCCTTAAGACTTGGACTCTGAGTGAAGTATGGTGTAAAGGAGTGTGAGGATTTGGGGTTTGTTGCAGGAAGGAAAAACGAGTTTATAGGACTCCATTAATCTGTGGGGTGGTGTAGGTTGGAGTCTGTGGGGTGGTGTAGACGGAGATCGTGTGATATAAATTTGGGATTCCTCCACAGGACCATGGCCACATGGGGCGGGTCCACACCACGCCACCTGGAGGAGGAGGAGGACTGCTACCCCTCAGAAACGGGGGCTGAGGAGGAAGAGGAGGAGGCAGACTCCAGCTCCAGCGAGGACCTGCCCCTGTACACCAGCCGGACCCAGGCCTCCTTCAGCGGGCGCAAGTCCAATGAGAGGTTTGTGAGGAAGGCTCCAGCCTCTGGGGGTGGGGGGGTGGGGCTAATCCCGCTGGTGTGGAATTAGCTGTAATGTGGTGGCTCCAGTCTGTTTCCATTAAACACCGCTTTGGGAGGATCACTGCCTTTACTGTGCTCTAGTGTGATCTAGTTTGATTCTGAGAGAAATGTTTATAATTAGCATTTGATGTTCATGTTTAAAAAAAAATGTAGGTAAATGACACCTGCGCTGGTGTAAACGCTGCCTCTTCTTTTGCTCCTGTCTCAGCGGTCTGAAAACCTCGAACCCGTACCCAGCGGGCGCCGTCCCGGGCCCGTCCTCCAGGGGGCGGGCGAAGGCCAGGAGCAGGCAGCAGCAGCAGCAGCAGCAGCAGGGCGGGGCCGAGGCCGGGGCCGGGGGGCGGAGGCAGGAGAACATGCGCTGGGCCTGGGCACGCTCCCCACTGGAGGGCCAGCAGCACTGGCAGGAGCAGGTGACCCAGCTGCAGAAACAGCTGGAGTTCAGCACCGTCATGTGCCAGACGCTCCTGCACGACCAGCAGGTCTGTGACCCCTCTGAGGTTCAGAGAGCTACGCTGCGCTGTTCACACATACGCATGCGTTCTTATAACAGAGTCCTTTTCTCTATCCCCCTCTCCCTCTCTCTTTATCCCACTCTCTCTCTCATTCTCTGTACGTCTCGGTCTCTCTCCACTCCCTTTCTCACCCTCACCCTCTCTCTTTCTCCTTCCTCTCTCTCTCCCTCTCACCCTCTCTCTCTCCCTCCCTCTGTAGTCTCTGTCCTGTTTGCTGCAGTCTCTCCTCTCCACTCCGTACAGCGTCATCCCCAGCAACGTCGGCTCCCCGCAGGTGCACATGGTCATGCACCAGCTCAACCAGTGCTACACGCAGCTGGCGTGGCAACAGAACAACGCGCAGAGGTAAAGACGGGCGCGTTTGAGCGCGAGCGGTCCCTGCGCCACAAGCCTTTAGCCGCGGCGCGCTAACGAATGCGGAACCCGGTTTGCAGGTTGAAGCAGCTGCTGAACGACCTGCTCCTCCAGCAGCAGCAGCAGCAGCAGCAGTGCCAGCCCGCGCAGCAGCGCGGCCGCCCCGCCTCCCCCGGCACCTTCGCCCCGCCCTTCCCCATCCCGCCCGGCGCTGTGGGCCTGCCCGGACTGGCCGGCTTCTCCCCGTCTCTCCTTCCCTCCGGTACGGGCCCTCCTGGAGGTGCGCGTCCTCGCTGTCGGTGCCCTGATTAGGGCGGTGGTGTGTTGCTATGAGACGGGAGGAAAAGATGGGCAGTTCTCTCAGCACGGTTTGCAGGGTACCGCAGGGCTTCTTAAAGCCTGCGCATTGTCTGGTCTTTCATACTTTAGTGTGCGTGCAGGCCCTACTCGAATACAGGTGTAATTCATACTCGTATTAGGCCACTGGTTCTCAATGTGGTGGGGGGTGGGGGGGCGTGCAGTGAGGGTTCAAGGGGGCGAGGGGGAGGGGAGGTGGGGTGTTCAGAAATGTCCTATTACCAAAGAGGGTCCTGACTGCAAAAGTTTTGGAAGCGCTGTATTAAGTAAATGGGAGGTGCCCCATTAAGACGGCCCTGTTTCCTGCAATTCGTGCTGAAATGTGTCCATCTCCTGAGTGGCGTGTGGTGTGCCAATCCTCCGCTCTCGCTCTCTGCGCTCAGGGTTGGGGTTCAGCCCCTTGTTCGCCCCTGATTTCGGGCAGGCCGCCGCCCAGCAGCAGATGGACCACAACTCCTCCGCCCGGACGGAGTACATGAGCTTCCCCCCGCCACCGCCCCCGCCCCCCCAGCAGGAGAGGACCGCCGCCGGCGGAGCGGACAAACGGTAACCCCCGACTACCAGGCCCCGCCCGCAGATTCTCTGTAGTAACTAGATCTGCGGCTCCTGAGACCTGTCCATCCTCTTGGCTCCTTTGCTGATTTTCAAAGTCTTGAAAGTCTGCTCTGCAGTAAAAGTGGGACATCATCACCCAAGTAGACCACTTCTGTTTATCTTAAAATTTAAATAAAGAACGCACGTAGAACACCTTGGTCTTTCCAGTAGAATATGAGCTGGGGATTATTTCTCTTTGTGTTATATTTAGTGTCTGTCTTTCTGTATTTGTATATTATTTCTGTTACATTGTATCTCTTGCTCATTTCGCTTTGGAGCTAAATATTTAAGTCTGATAATGGTGCCATATTGTTGGGAAAATGCAAGCTAGTTTCATTTCAGGCATGCTTGAAGTGGCAGTGTTTCAGTGTGTGTGCGTCTGTCTGACTGACTGACTGTCTGTCTGTCTGTCTTTTTTTTTTCTGGCTGTCTGTCTGTCTGACAGCACGCAGAAAGGGGCAGAGGGAGGGGACCAGGCAGGCGCGGGCCGGCCGAACCCCGCCCGAGCCGCGAGGGTGGAGCGGCGCCCCGTCCCGGCAGACGGGGGCGCCCGCCTCCGCCGGACCCCCGAGCGGGAGGACGAGGGGTCCCCCTCCCCCCCGCCCCGGGCCGGCAGGACCCGGCTGTTCCACCCGGAGTCCCTGGAGAGCCTGAGCAGCCTGCCGGACCCGGCCGACCCCACCACCATCACCAGAACCTTCCGCTGCGGCAGGAAGGCCTCCGCCCAGGCCAGCCTGGCCACGCGGGACAAGACCCCCACCGCCAAGAGGAAGAGGAGCAAGGGCCACGCCCGAAACGCAGGTCCGTGTGTTTCTGCATGCGTGTACACACCCACACACGCTTCACGCATGTATTTTATTTACATATGTACACAAACTTAAATTACCCTACATGTGCAGTATGTATGCAGATGACAGGTCAGAATGTGGTTGAAGTATTGCCGGTAAAAATAAAGCCACTTTTTTTCTGCCTCAGACAGTGACAGGCAGTCTGTGTTAAACTGGGTCGGTGTAAAAGGACGCCTGTGTGTTAAACTGGGTCAGTGCAAAGAGCAGAAGGTTTTTGTAACTGGGGCAATATAAAGATATACAAGTGTATTAAACTGGGTCGGTGGAAATGATGTGCGTTTCACTGGGGCAGTGTAAAGGGATGTGAATGTTACACTGGAGCAGTGTTAAGGTGTGCATGTTACTCTGGGGCAGTGTAAAGGGATGTGAAGGTTACACTGGGGCAGTGTTAATAGATGTATGCTGCTCTGGTGACAGTGTTAAGCAGCGTGTGTTGAGGTGGGTCAGTATGAAGCGCAGGTGTGCTGTTAAACTGGGTGTTGGCGTGCAGGGGACATTTCGGCGGAGTGCGGCCCCGCTCCCTCGGCCCAGGGGACGGACAGCGTGTCCAGCGCCAGCGAGTACGGCCGCGACCCCGCCCCGCTCGCCAAGCAGCGGGAGCAGAAGCGCCTGCTGGACAGGCTGACCCAGGAGAAACTGGACAGCAAGATCAAAGTGAGGCACGCCAACGAGCCGTCCTCAGGTGAGCCCGTATGTTAACTACAGCACAGGGCTAATGTTCACTACAGCACAGCCGCTACAGCACAGGGCTAATGTTCACTACTGCACAGGGCTAATGTTCACTACAGCACAGCCGCTACAGCACAGGGCTAATATTCACTACAGCACAGCCGCTACAGCACAGGGCTAATATTCACTACTGCACAGCCGCTACAGCACAGGGCTAATATTCACTACTGCACAGCCGCTACAGCACAAAGCTAATATTCACTACAGCACAGCCACTACAGCACAGGGCCAATATTCACTACAGCATGGCTGCCACAGCACAGGGATGTTCACTTGACACAGGAATTTAGCAGTAAAATATTTCTTTTTTTAACATTTCATTTAAAGATTCAGTTTTTTTCTTTTTTTTTTAATCATTTCCATTAAGGTTTATCTCTGTGGGGCGAATGAGCTGCACAAATGTAAGCTTAAGGCTTAGCGGAGGAGAGAGCCTGTCCCCTACACTGTTTGATTAGTTTTTTTTAATCCGTGGGTTTGGTTGGGTTTTACGTTGTCACCCTTATCTGTCCCCTAATTCCTCACAGCGTTGGCTTGGAGCGCACCACTCCACTCTAACAGAAACGCATGCACTGAAGCAGCAGGTAAAGCCCCACCCGCCACATCTCCGCAGCCAATCAGCAAGCACTGTAGCGCCTCTCTTTTCCCCGGGCTTTCTAATGGGGTCAGGGTACCTCCTCGAACCTGTGCACGCCTTACTAACAGCCTGAAACCAGCTCCTAATCCTAGCCTTAGCGAGAGTGAGAGAGCACATTCTGCACTCACGTCTGCTGGCACTCCACCTGTAACACAATGCTATCGGAGAGGGCTCCTTTAAGTGTAGCTGTGGGAGGTGAAATGATTCGGGTGAAGGACCTTTCCACTGTACTCCAGTTATTAGGATTTGAACCCACAACCATCTTCTCTGATTACAAACCCATTTCTGTAAACTCTGTGCTGCAGTATTTTTCCTTGTGAGACTGGGACATATTTTTAACTGTTTATTAAGACTTTGTGTTTTGTTTATGTATGTGTTACTTAAATTATACAATGTGTGCTTATCTCTGAGTTTTTGGAGTTGGACATTGCTGAAATATTTCCACTTTAAAAAGGTCTAAAAAGGCTGCTGGGTAGCTCACTCAGTGAATGCATGTTTCAGAGGAGAACACAAGTTGACTTCTCTCCCCCGATCTGGCAGCAGAGGGCGTACTTGAGCATAGTCCAAATTCAGGTGGGATTGGAGAAAAAAAAAGTGCAATTTCCCATTTCTGGCTCCAGGAAAGAGAGCACTGAGGTCTCCACTGTAACAGTACACGGAGTGCTCCTGCAGAACTAATTGCTGTTTTCTGCACAGAAAGCCACAGTCATTTTCAGAAACAGACTTATTTAAAATGTGAATGCTAACGAGGTCTAGTCACACCGTCAGGCAGTAAAAGAAAAAAAGGCAAGCTTAAAATAAAAGGGCAAAAAATGAACACCACTGCATCGTGAAGGGAGTTTTATATGAGTGTTTTCTTTTGCTTTTTCATTACTTTAAAAAATAATTATGTAAATAATGCAAAGGAAGAAAAAAAAAATCCCTCAAGTAAAGCTCCCATCATGATGCAGTGGAAAATAGTTGATGAACATGATCCAGTGGCCTGGTTTCTTACAGCTTTCTTCCATTTGAAAGTTGGAGCTCCACAGAACTGAGTCTTTCACAACAACGAAAGGCTGCTCTGTATTAGAGTTTCCCAGTTCGCCTATTTGGAAATAATCATTTCTGGAAAATAATAAGCTGCTACTAAATTATTGAAAGGGTTTATTATTATCCTATCTAGTTTTTGATATGCATTCTTACCCAGGGGAAAGGGTCTGCTCGTGACAGCTATTCTGTTTAAAATGTGAAATGCGACAAACAGGAAACGGTCTGTTTTCAGGCGGGAAAGTGTGCATTAAGACATGCTCTGTCTTTGCAGACACCAGCAGCGACTTCTCCCTGTTCGAGGCCCTGCGGGAGACCATATACGCGGAAGTGGCCTCCCTCATCTCCCAGAACGAATCCAGACCGCACTTCCTCATCGAGCTCTTCCACGAACTCCAGCTGCTGAACACGGACTACCTGCGCCAGCGAGCACTCTACTCCCTGCAGGTACGGCCTGCGATTGGCTGTGTGCGCGTGCGTTAGCTCCTGCGCTATGGCTCTCTTCCATGTAACAAGAATAAAATAAATGGAGAGGTACATTTACACAGAGGGAGCAGAGAGTTGTGCAGAGATAGATGGGATTGGTGGGGGGGGGGGGGAGTTGTGGCTGTGTGGAGTTACTCGTGTGTGCTTGTCCATCGTAAGCCGTGAGCGTTTTTGGGGGGTGGAGATTTAATCCATGCCCCTCCCTCTGGGGCCTGCAGGACGTGGTCACCAGGCACCTGACTGACAGGGACACAGCTGGAGGGCGGCCCAATCCTCTGGGCCCGCTGGCCTGGGCCACCGCCTCCAACTCGGAGCTCACGCCCAGCGAGCCCACCAGCAGGGCCACGAGCGACGCGGTGAGGAGCGCCCCGTTCATGAGCACGCCCCTCCTAAAAACACCACATGACATAAACAGTTTTACTGGGGAACACACTCCCCATCACCCTCTGCCTAAAAATTCTTATAACCATGTTCAGTTCCAAATATTCCCCAAGAAAAAAAAAGAAAATCTCCAGCTGTAACTTTGTACCAGCTATCAAATATAATCCCTGTAAGACCTGGGATGAAGTGATTTTCCAAGCAAATATGAAATGTTTTTAAGTGGATTAGCGTGTATCCCAGCTGAAGCCAGCACTCTTGGTGTTTGTGCTTGAGTCCTTATTTGAGAAAGGGGTGTGTTAATGCTTGAGTGTATGTGCTCAGGTCAGTTGTTCTCGCTCATAAATGCGCTGTCTTCAGGATGTTTGCGAAAAGACTGCCCGGAACAACCTGAACCCCGTCAGGAGGCTGAGCAACAGAGACGCCGGGGACAACGAGAGCCCCCTCTCCACCTCCTCCAACCTGGAGCCCTTCGCCAGCGACGATCTGGGTGAGCGTGGAGGACGAGGAGGAAAGAGCGCCATTGTACCGCTGACCATATTTAACGCGCGTTCCTCCTCCCGTCCTGCAGGGGACACTGTGATCCACCTGGACAGGGCGCTGGCGAGGATGAGGGAGAACCAGCAGAGCGCCGGGGACGACTCTGTGCCAGCGTCACAGGAAGGTGCCGTACCGTCCTCCTCCTCGTCTGCACTGATGCCTCAGTATTGGACACATTACATCTTACCATTGAAGTGTCAGTTGTTTGTATTCATGATGCCAAGCAGGGACATGGCATCCATTTTGGTTGCATGTCATTTGGTTCTCACTTAAACAGTACAGTGTAGAAGGTCAGTGCACTAAAAATATCTATTCGGTGCTGAACATATCGCAGTGTTATGTTCCGCATTGTGACAGTGTCTCCTGGTTTTTGAAGGTGCCGGTGATGGTTCCGCCTGTTTGGGACATGTGCCCGGGGATGCCCGTTGTCCGCAGGTCGACACGGAGCAGCTGGACAGGCAGATCAAAGCCATCATGACTGAGGTCATCCCGTTCCTGAAGGTGGGGGAAACTGACCCGGAAGCACAGGATTTACACTTCCTGTCTGGTTCTCAAAATGACCCGAGTCTGTGCCACTGCCCGTCTCCAGAACAGTGAATAGATCTCTGCCGGTACATGGTGTTCGCTGTTGCACTGATTTGTTTAATTGCGTTTCACTTCTTCCTTTGAAACTGAGAGAGCATGGCTGAATTGGAATAGCGCTATTTGTATTCCAAGCAAGATGCCTAATCTGAAACCCTTAAAAAACAATTTCTTCAGTTCATTTAAATTCTAATGGACTGGCAGTGAAAAAACGAGGGGGTTTAATGTAGCATCCTTGGCACTTTGTCTCTTTCTAGCGCGATTGAAGCATTTTAGCATTCGCTTCCAGCGCAAGATGTCAAAATTTCAGCAGCCCGAGACGTTTTTTAAATACGTGCCCATCCCGTGCTTTAAACCAACATCACTGCGTCCTTAGCTGTTGTGTTCACTTCAATCACCCGTTCTTCAAGGCAAAATGGGTCCCTTCCACAACATCCCTGGAGTTGTTTTATTACTGAAAGCACCTATAACCCCATTCATTTCCTCAGAGTAGAGGCCTCAGCATCGCTGTTGTTAGACTGACGTGTGCGAGGCCTGATGGGGGCAGCTGTAGTATGTAGACGATACTGGGGCGGTGCAGCAGGTGGGCCTCGGTGCGGAGCCGTGTCTGACGCGTCTGTTTTGGGCTCTCCTCCCGCAGGAGCACATGGAGGAGGTGTGCTCCCCGCAGCTCCTGGGCTCGGTCCGGAGCATGGTGCTCTCCCTCCTGCAGCGGGCCAACGAGAGCAGGGAGTTCATCCGCTTCCTCCACCGACAGCTGGACCGCATCCTGAAGGTCAGTCCTTACAAGCACTGTTACAGTCACTGATACAGTTATTACTGAAACTACTAGTGCTACCATTACTAGCACTAATATTACTGTCTACTATTACTGTTACTACTGGTGCTACCGTTACTGCTACTGTTACTACCACTAATATTACTACCTGCTATTACTGTTACCACTAGTGCTACCATTACTGCTACTGTTACTACTACTAATGTTACTACCTACTATTACTGTTATGGCTACTGCTATTACCTCTACCATTACTATTACTACCTCTGTTAGAACTTCATATCATTAGTACAGGGTGTCATCAATTATTTTTCAACGTAGTTTTGCAGGTTAACCGAGGAGTATTTGCTTTTAGTTATTGATTCCAGGTAATTCAGATG
Source organism: Anguilla rostrata (assembly GCF_018555375.3). Taxonomy (NCBI): domain Eukaryota; kingdom Metazoa; phylum Chordata; class Actinopteri; order Anguilliformes; family Anguillidae; genus Anguilla; species Anguilla rostrata. Next base: position 8,827,522 of record NC_057937.1, read on the forward strand.
ACTTGATGCAGTATGGTACTGTGGTGTTTGGCTGTGCTGTACAGTAGCAGAAGGCGGGCCTTTAGCTGTTCTGTGGTGTTGGGCTGCAGGAGAACCTGAGCAGGATGATGGGCAGGATGCTGAAGGAGTGTGGGGAGGACCTGCTGGTCATGATCTCTGAGATCCTCTTCAACGAGCTGGCCTTCTTCAGCCTCATGCAGGGGAGAGCCGCCCGAAAGCCAGACCCCCCAGCCGTGAAACACACTCGCTCTGAGGTGTGTGTGTGCGTGTGTGTGTGGGAGGGGGTTGTCTGTTTCTTCCCTTGTGTGATATAAAATAAAAAAAAATTTTTTTTTAAAGAATATGAAGTACGGTGCTCATCTTGTCTTGCAGGAGAGGAAAACCGTTGAGGGTGAAGGGTCCTTTTCTGCAGTGTTTAGTGATGAAGACAAAGTAAGTGACTGTGGTTTATAGTAGCTCTGTCTGTTTGAAGTACGAGACAGTCAATATCCTATTTTGGAAGGGGGACAATGATGTCATTGGTTATGAGCCCAGAGTCATCGTGAGGGAGAAGACACACGGTGGTCTTTCTATTTGAAATTCGCGGGCACAACTGATGTCTTGGAAGATGGATTGTTGACTCATGCCAGTGCAAAAGCTGATCCTTAGCAATGCGGCTGCTCTGTAGAATAACATAGGACAAGGGCAGGTACACTGGTGCCTTTAGACGTTTACCAGAATGCAAACGCAGGGTGTAACCTCTGTGCACGAGTCTTACCCTGGGACTTCCTGCTCTGCAGGACAAAGACGAGGCCGAAGAGGGAGCTGCACGTCACCATGGCGATGGAGACGAAGCTGGGCGTGGTGAGGCCGGTGAGGTGTCCCAGAGTGAGGGCTCTGTAGGGGACAGTGAGGGAGGGGGGCTCTGTAGGGGACAGAGAGGGAGGGGGGTGGGGTCTGTAGACGGCTCATTTTCCAAGGATTTTCTGGGCTACTTTTTAAATGCGAAGCACTTCATAGACCTGACTTGCAACTCACTCACATTTGTTTATGCTCAAGATTATCCACAAGGGGGAGCTATTAGCAATCAAATAGCTGAGCTGGGTGACGCTTTCAGGGATTTCTGCTGTGTCAGCCTGTGCTGCGCGTAAAACCACTCTTTATTGTTTTAGCACTTCTGCTAGGTTGTGGAGATGACCACAGGCACAGTACCCGGAGGTGCTACATAAGAGCAGTGCTTCGTATCAGTGACACCGTGTCCTTGTTTGCTAATAAAGGGCAGACTGAACCAGCGTGGGGTTGTTTTTAATGGCACAGCTGCCCTGAGGTGCTCTGTGTTTACGATGCTTATTCCCTGTTCACCGATAGGCCTGCTGAGAGCAGAGAGCCAGGCGCGTAGCAGCTGCAGCAGTGAGCAGGCGGAGCAGCAGCAGGATGAGGAGGAAGAGGAGGAGGAGGAGCTGAAGGCCGAGCGTGGGGACACCCTGGCCTACCTGCAGGCCTGCGGCAGTGCTCCGCCCACACCTGAGCAGGTGAGATAGACACGCCCCTCTCTGAGGCAGACTGCTGTTGAACCACACACTCTGTAGACCAGCAACATACTCCCGATTCCGAACACAGCGAGCTCGGTCTCTCTGCCGCCAGAGCAAAAGCATTGCAGTTCGATGGGCCTTGTGAATATTCAGAAAGGGCTGTGTCCATGGACATTGGGCTCACCTAATGTTTACAGACCGAAGTACAGCTGACAGTCGAATGTGTGGTTAGACTCAGGATAATGGTGAGGAATCGATGTATATGGAGTGCTTTGGAGATTATGTCAAAAACAGGTCAGCTGATGGGTTTACTAGTTTAGCGTGTGAGCAATGCCCACTCTTCACAGGTTTCATTCTGGGCTGTGTCTTACTGTGTTTTGGCAGCTGTCAATCCAGGGGGCAAGGAGGACATCTGGAAGTGGGAAGTGTGGCCTGGAGCCTGCAGGAAGCTGTGATGGTACGTGCTGTAAAGATCAGTGCCAGTGAAGAACACTGAGGCAGGATTCATGTGCAGAAAGCTAACAGTTACCACCCCTCCCAAAACAGAGGTGAGAATGTTCCAGTCTGAAACCATGGAGGTGGCGTCTCCCACGTTGAAGGAGAGGGGGAGTGCTGACCTGGGAGCTGCTGAAGGCCAGGCCCCCCAGGAGGAGGGCGAGGGCGAGGGCGGGGGGGCCCCCAAAGCACCAGCCGAAAAAGGGTCGTCCCCTGAGGGCTCGGTGGCCTGCAGCCCAGACACGGACTCCCCCGTCATCGTCAATGAAGACGTAAGCAACCCCCGCCCCCCCCACTCCCCCCACTGAATTTCACTAAGCCCAGGGTCCTAATGCAGAGCGAACTTCATGTGCGCACACACACGCACACACACACACACACACACACACTACATCAGCATTAGAATGTTCAGTTAAGAACGTTCTAATTGCATATTTGTGATCTCACACCTTAAAAGGTGTGAGATCACAAATGAGTGCAGGAGTTCATGTAGGGCTGTGCTGATAGCATGGGGTACTGCTGGTCTGCTGTGCACTGGGTTGGGCTGAAGTGCGGTGTTCTGTTTTGTATTGAATATTGCAACTTTAAGATGCAGTAATTTTCGAAATGTATGTTTAATGTGGTCTTGCTTTAGTTGACAAGAGTTCCCTGGGGATGAGTAATATCCATTCCCTTCTTTTCCATTATAAATGTGCTCCTCCTTTTGTCGTATTTGTTGTATTGACTCGCGTAAATGTGTTTTTGGCGAATTCAGTCGAGGGTGGCTTGAAATGTTTAAGCGCATTTTAAGTACCGGGGGGGTTGAAACTGTGTCGAACGTCTGCTCTTGCAGGAGGTTGGGTCTGGGAATTTGAGCCAGAAGTCGGACGAAGATGATTTTGTGAAAGTGGAAGGCGTTCCCCTGCAGCTCTCCACTCTGTGTGAGGTATGCATTATTAACCAAACGCAGGCTTTGGGCCTTTTTAAAATGAGAAACGATCCGCTCTTCTCCTTTCAGATAACCGTGTTTTAAGCAAGGTTACCGGCATGGATTGCAAAGGTCTAAGCAAGACATAAGTAGTCCCATTACACTGTCAAAATTTGCTATAAAAAATGTAGTGGCTCTCAACCTTTGGCAGATTACATAATTGTGCAGCTTGATTTACAGAATAATAAAGCCTTTTTTATTGCTTTATGAGGGGAGGGAGAATCATGTGACACTGCAAACCATCTGAGTGGGTTTTTATGTTTCATTTTTTGTAATTGAACAGGAAAATAAACAGGCCATCCACTTATCCACAGATGTGTGGGTTGAGAAGCACTCATCGAAACGTTCATTACGTTCATTAATTACAGAAATCCCTGGACTTCGGTCATAAGTATCCTATGGTTGTTTTTATAGTGTAGAAGCTGTGCACGAATAACCTGTTCCTCCTCCTCCTCCTCCTCCTCCTCCTCTTCCTGATCTAAAGGCCGAGCTTCGCAAGAGAATCGCAGAAGAGCAGCAGAACAACAACCTGTCGGTGGAGATCATCAACGGGAACGTGGATGGGCTGACGGGGCTTGTGGGAAACACTCAAACCCTCAAAGAGCCAGGTAGCCAATCCGCTTTTACAGTCCGTGTCATTTCTCCTTATTGGTGACCATTAAGCGTAGCCTCGGGTCATGTGTGGCATGGCTGTCCTCCACATTTGGGACATTAAGTGGTATTTTTCATTCCTAGGTGGAAGTGTAGTGTCGCTGAGATCAAATGGCGTTGTTTCCAATGACTGCTTCTCAGGCAATGCATTTTAAATTTCTATGGATAATTTAGTCAGTGGTACTTGTTTTGATCACTGCTTTATTAGGGTGAGTGTCATTTGTTGTGTTTTGAATGTGCATTTTTTATTTATTTGTGGTTTCTGTGTTAATTTTTCATTTGCAGAAACGGTTGGAGCACAGAGTGCATGAAGACGGTCCTCACTTTGTGATGTCATGATGACAGCTGAGGCACCCCAAGGTCTTTGGGCTGAACTGAATGTCCACACTACATTTTCTTTCCCCCTCATCCATTTTAGCGACCACCAAACTGGAAGAACCGCATTGCGGGTTGAATGAATAGCGTTAGCCGTGCGTTCGCTCGAAGAAGGAACGACCATTTAATCCACGCAACACTGAAAATGTAATTAACCGTAAGTGACTGATTAGCCCTGCTGTAGAACCCCCCGCAATGCCTGTCTGTTGTTGTCACGGCGAGGAGGAAACGCGGAAGAAACTTCAAACGCTTTTCGATCGTTACGTTGTGCGTTTTACGATTGTCGCAGACCGGGTGACCGGCTGTCCAAAAGCAGTCCGCTCTCAGCCCTGAAAACAGTCTAGCCTTATTTGTTTTTTTAAAAGCGCGACGCTTCAGGGAAGCTAGCTGAGCCCGGAAAACGATTCGGCTTCCGTAGCGCCAGTCCACTGCACTCCGGGGCCCTGCCCGTTGCGTTGCAGAAGTTCAGCTGCACTTTAGTTTCCATGACTTTGAGCACTTGAGCTGAAACATACTCGCAGTTGCAGTTCCGAGACACGGCTCTAATGAGTTCCTCATTGTTTTAGCCCAGGTGGGCTCAACCACACTACACCCTCCCTGGCTCGTACTCTCCCACTGTTCTCCACCCACCCCCACCCCCCTCCTGCTGCTGTTCTCTGGCCTCGAGTGCTGTTTTTAGTGTGTCCATTTACATTTTTATCATAGATTTTAGGCATGTTGTCATTTCCGTGGCTGAAATTCTCCCTTTTTGTCTCTCTTTTTTGTGTTGAAATAAAAAAAAATGTTTACTATGGAAGTTTTAAATAAATTCCCTAATTGACTTTTTTTAAGGCTTCAAAAATTTTGCCTTTATTTCTTGTTCCAGCTTTTTATTTTTATAACGTATCGGGTGATTTCACGACGGTTCGACAAACCTGCACACAAGCTTGACATTTCTGGTTTCACAAGTTGCAGTAATATGACAACCGTGATTTATGTGCTCAAAATCACATTCCCTGTTTTATTTCAACACGTTCAGCCGTTTGCCTGGCTTTGTGCAAACCTGCAAATTACATCCGACTGTCATGTCCGGACACTGCTGTACCAATCACAGCACATTAAAACAAGAAGTAGCTTGAGGGTTTTTCAACATGGACAAAATTGCCTTGTCTACTTTATCACCTTTTCACTGTTACAAATGGGTATGAAAAACGGGTTCATTTTTGTTTGTGTGTGTGTGTGTTTGGGGGGCTGACATTTCATAGTTGGGCATTGAATCCAGACAGACCTGGAGGCCCACAGGGTGATCAATACCTCACTAATCAGATGTACGGCACGACATAACAGTGGTTCCCTAACTTTTTTTTGGCCAGGCCCCACTTGGCTCATGGGAAATTAAATCTCACATGCACACACAGCTTGTGCTGAGCCTTTTTCCTTCGACTCTCACCCATGGGCACGCCCCCCACTTTGGGGGAGTCCCTGTCATAACTGCATTCTATAAAATGATTCATTAAGCTGCAGTCTTCAATCACAATCCAATCACAGCGAACACGGTAGTTTGAACAATCTTTTATTTTTCCAAGTAATGCCTGTTCATTGAAAACATACCTGCGGTACAGTTTAAAGGCTAAAGCTCTGGGTTGGTTTCGGTCACCCAGGAAACACAGAGGCATTCATGGCATCGACACACACAGCTGTCCGTCTCACAGGGAAGCAGCTGTTCCCATAAGCCCTCAGATTCTGTTCCTCACAGACATCACATACATCTCAACACAATCTACACACAGTTTCTGATTCAGTACTCAATGTAAAAAAAAAAACGGAACAAGACAGGCAGATAAGTGCAAACTTCAATGGAGTCGTTTCACCTTTTTAGGGATCCAGGAGGTACTGTTATTGTTAGAAAATGTTGAGCAAAAGGGGGATCAAGCTCTTCAGATGGCGTTACTCTGCATCATTTGGAAACGGGCCTCAAAAAATATTAGCCAAGTTTCCATATTGTCAGTATTCAGAAAATACAAGAGTTTCCAAATTGTCATCAGTGCTGAGTGTCTGCGTAATATGATTTGAAAGAACCCATCTGTTTTGATTAGCAATCACTTGAATTTAATTCGTAGGAGAGAATGGTGTCTTTCCCTTTAAATGTGCAATGTGTCGTAAGCTCCATGAATTTCATATTTTCTTGATTTCATTTTTTATGCACACTGCCATTTTACCATTTTGACAAGCTGCATAAATTCATCCTAATGGAAACAGCGCTAGAGCCTCATTTTTGAGATGGATTTGTTTTTATTGTAAATTATTCCCTAGCACCCTGGTTTAATAGACTACAGAGTACGTTTGTTTTCCTGACACCAGTGTACTAACTCCTCACTGTGAATGCCTGCATTGTCATTTTTTCAAGCCATTTGAAGGCACACTTGTTCTCAAAGCAGTTACCACTTTATATTTTTATTTTTTACATTAAATAATCCCTAAATTTGGCCATATTTTTCAACATACCCAGAGCTCAGTTTAGTAACGTTAGAAAATGGAGGGAGATCCCAGTTTTTAATGGCTACATACATCCACTGTACTGTCACGGTGTGACTTCCTATTGGACAACTGTTATCAGAATGAATCCATAAACTCCACCCCCAGGGGGTTCTATCCAATGAAGGAAGAGCTCTATGCAGAATCCAAGTCTCTGAGAAATGCAGGTTTATGTGCTAGTGGTTTAAAGGTTCTGCTGAGCTTGTTCATTTTGTGGCAGTTTGAAGTGGCACAGTGGAGGGGTGGGGGTTTTCCACCCCAAGCACTGTTCCCAAATCAGCTGTAAAAAACCCATTATTGTATTACCCAGCTAACTGTAGTGGTGTTGTGTGCAAGGTCAGCTGATCCCAGGTCAGTGCTTGGGGCTCCATGTGTGGGGAGCGCCATTCACCAGGGCATGCAGGGGTTGGGACATTCCCGGATGTAGGACTCCAGTCTGCCCTTGGACACCTCCATCAGGGTGGTGTACGTGGTCAACTGAAACAGGAAGCCAGGGAAAGGGTAGAGTATCAAAATCCACGAAGCAGGAATCGCAGCATTACAGCAGGACATTACAAGCAAGCTTGTGAGATTTTGGGACCACAACTCACCTTGTTGAGGACAGGTTTTGTGGAAAGAACATCGTAGATGGTCTTAATTGAAATGTTCTACAAAAACAAAAGACATTTAGGCAGATTTAGGATGGTTATCCAGGCTGGAGGATAATGGAAAAATCATTCCTTTCACATTTGAATACAAAATTACCATGGAAACAGTAACCGCCTAATCAACATTGAATTCCCTTAATACCTTCAAAGGCACCCAAAACCACCATTTAAAGTTTATTTGAATTAAATGATCAGTAAGTAGATCAGTATCCAGGCTTAATGTTTGGTTTTCTGGAAAACTCGAGTGGCGTTTGAGAACAAACACCTGGCAAAGGGGAATTGGACCTGCTTTACCCAGCATGCATCTACTTAAATGTGCACTTAAGGTACTGAGGAAATTTCAGCATGCAACAGTCCCTGGAGCACAAGTGAGCATTCATGGTCCTGTTTTTCTCCACCCCCACCTCTTGATCAGCCCAATGATTGACAGTTAATGTACAAATGACAAACAGGATCATTTGGGCCTGAGAAGCTAATTTACAGCACGGCCTCTACCCCAGTTCTGGACAGCCACAGGACGTGCTGGTTTTCCTTGTTTCTCAGCATGTAATACAGCAGTTGATTATGCAGTTAATTTGCCTCACCCGTGTTTTGGGTCTGAATTAGCTATTCATTATAAGGCAAAATCAAACATCAGTACACCCTGTGGCTGTTCAAGAGCGGGGACGAATTAGAACAAAATCCTGCCTGCCCCTTTGGCCCTGCAGTAAATTAATCTGAACGACCTCTTTCTGACAATGCTCAAATTAATGTGAGCCCCCACCACCAGCCAAAGCCTGTGGCCATGTACTCACTGCCTGCATGGTCTGGTTCATGCATTTCATAGCTGGAGTCCTGCGGTCGTCCAGGAAGAAGGGGTCCTTCCAGTGGTCGTAGTTGGTCTCCAGCACATACCACCGGTCCTGCTTGTGGTCGAGCCTTAAAGAACACAGAGGCCCATCACACTGAAGAAGAGCTATGTGATCCCTAATCTTTAGAGAGAACCTATGGTCAAGACCTCATCTGGCCACCTGCTGGGCCTGGTGTGTAAAGATTCACAGACATTCACAGACTAAAGGCATATTTCCTGGACTCCGGAGAGATTGTTCCCGCACAGACCCTGCTGAATGAAACCCACCCTCCCTGGGAAGCGCTACAGCTAGTGATGCGCCACCCGCCCAGGCTGCTGGCCAATCCGGAATCAGTACCAGAGTGCAGGGGGTGTATCACAGCAGTAAAACCCTGAGTTTGAGCGGGACGCTCCACCCCATGGCCCATGGACACGCCCCGCTGTTTTAACCACGCCCCGGGTTGAGTGTGCAGACTGAACTCACTCCCAGATGTCCAGGCTGAGCACTCTGGAGCGGGTGATCACGCAGCCCTGCCCCGTCTGGTTCCCTCCCAGGATGAAGTAGGCTGGGGCCAGCAGCTTGGTCTGGGCCAGCCTGTTCTTGGCCTCCTCGTAGCTGTGGGTGGAAAGTGAACCAAAGAGAAAAACAAAGCACACCAGTTATTTCAAACCTTTTTTTTAACCAAACACACCTGTCTGCTTCCCTTTTCAGTTCCAACCACAACAGCAGCAACAAGACATGACAGAGCTGTCAAAAGACATTCACTGCATAACAAAATCCCCTGCATTGCCAGTTATTCAGAACATGGATCCTACAAAGATGAATAACCTTATATATGCTCAAAACATATATAGACCAAAACAAGATCTTGCCTTTTAATTATTAGTGATAGGGAAGGATTCCTATGAAATAAACTAGAAAAAAAAAGAAACTATTCATGCCTTGAATAGTTAAACAGACAAGAGGACTGAGGACCAGGCTATTGAAAAGCATGTAGACTGCTACAGGGAAGATGTTGTGTAACCTTCAACCACAGCACAAACTGATCTGTTTCACTGAGATGGTACAGATACCTGGTAGCATTCTCCAGAACCGACCGTGTGAGGAAGCTCATCCACATCCCGTCCCTCTTTCCCAGAATCCACTCCAGGATACCTGCAGGAAGAGGGTGTTTCCATTGAGACGGCCCCCCACTGCATTATTCACGCCGCGTTTGCATACCAGCTCAGAGCGAGCAAAAACACAGGCACAAACAATATATACCCCCATTCCTGCTCCACCCTCTCAAAAAATATTTTGTGCGTTGTCAAAAACAGTACCCATGATGTGAAAAGGGATAAGGGGGTTTGTCGAGACAGCAATGCCTTTGAATTTTACATAAAAATTGATTTCCAATAATATTCCACTTCTGGGATATTCCAACAGAAAGACATGGTTTTATATGCGTCATTAAGCAGGACAAGGCTCACCGATGTACCCTCCGTCAAGGCTGAAACGCTCGTTCATGGTGAGAGTGAAGGTGTGCTGTGAGAGAAAGGCAAGGTAAATGTTCTAGAACTGAGGGAAGGATAAATGTAATGTACTGGAACAGACAGAAGGGTAAATATAATGTGCTAGAACAGAAGGAAAGGCAAATGTACTGAATCGGTTTTTACCGATGTTGCTCTACAGCTGGTCAAAGACGCTTCTAAGTCAGTGCTGAAACATTTATTAAGACATATGAATAATAGTACACCATTGCGACCTGCAATCCAGAATCAAACCTGGCCCGGATAATACATAAAACACACACACACACACACACTGAGTAGTCAACCGGTGGCTCAAGGCCCCAGAAGGCTACACTTACCGGCCTGATACCTGTCAACATGCCCACGTATCCAGCGAAGTTGGTGGATTTGAAGACAGTCCGATTGTTTCGTGTGAAGTCCACGTTCACCACGAGCGGCTTCAGTGTCTCCGTTATTATCCAGGACCTATTCTTCAGGTCCCACCTGTGACATTATCAAGACAAACACACCTCACTGGCACCGAAACGCCATCAGCTACAGCTGTGACTGATGGCCTCGATGCATGTATGGAGCCTTTGGATGCAATTAATTGAAAATAAATAAATTGCAAAAGAAAGGTAGGATGAATAATTTTAAGCTTTTTTTGTTTTTAACCAATAAACCCTCATTCTTAAGCAGGCCAATACTTTATATGCTTACCCCATGAACAATCCAAAGTCTAAATTCCGCCCATGGAACAAATTACCTGAAAGACAAAAAAAATAAAATGGTGTAAAAAAAATAGATAGTTATAACCCTGTACTGGTGCCGTTTCAAACACATGAAATGCAGTGGTTGTTTCTGTTTTTCCCTGGTTCACAACCATAAAACACTAAAGAAAAAATGAAAGGTGGATTTAAAAAGAGGCACACACAATGTTAATCATTGATCTTTTAAATCCTACCAGTTACTTTTAGTCCCCTTATATTTTTATTACACATTTGTTTAGGCAATGCCATAATCCAGGGTAATGTATGAAACTGACACACATTTACACTTAAGTACACCTACCAATGCAACCCAGGATAATTACCTGGCATATAGGTATGTGAAACAGCAGAATCCATCACATATTCAAACCACTGGCCCACTAGTCAGGTTCTGCTCATAACCCATTACACCACACTGCTACAGGTTTTAGCTTTGAGATGAGATCACACAATGTGGGAGAAGCTCACCATTTGCATCCTCTGCAACCAGCGATGTGCACACTGTGAAGACCTCATAGAAAATATTGAACAGGACAACTTCTCCTGTAGGACAAGGGGGGGGGGGAGATGATATTATACAGCATGCAGGCTTTCATTGTTTTTCATATTGTTCATAGGAGTTCCGCGTGGTGTGTTACCCAGAGCAACACCGGAATCCTGGGCGATTCCCTTGATCTCCTCATTGAAGGGGTAAGGCAGTGTGCTCACGATCAGAGGCTGGGGAACAGAGATTCGTTAAAATTAAAGACAAACACCTCCTTCGTGAGAGTTCACCCAACAGGCCACTATCGAAAGTATTGGAGGGCAGAGTCGCGATAAGGGACATTCGCGTATGACAGGGCATAGGAGCTGGAACTCTTCAAAGGAACAAACAGCAGCAAAACATAAGGGAGACTCCTGAGACTTCATGAGCTGCAGTTGTGGCCAAATTTAATAGTAAATGTTTTGTCCTAACAATCCTTTGTGAATCCTCCTTAAAAACCCCACTCGATTTATTCCACCATTATGTTTGCATTATAATGTGTAGTTTTACCAGTGATGTGTAGGTTACAGCTATAATCTATGGAAACAAAAGCACAGAAACGTGTTTGCGAGAACAAAAAATTCCCTTGCAGGACTAAGAACTGCATGATAAAATTAAGCCCTCACCAGATCTCTATCCACAAGTTCGATTAGTTTCCCACTGGGAACGAAGGAGTTGGCCAAATCTTTGATGGCCTGGATCATGGAGACCAACTAAATTAAATAAAATTTTGTTAGTTACTGATGAACACAGATCAACATTCAAGCTTCTCCTTTCAGTTATTTACTCTACATATAAAGACAGTCAATTTAATTAACAGGAGTCAAATTTAAACCTCTGCTTCATGGAATTGCAGTATTTTAATTACATACAGAAGGCTATTCAAAAATTTGTATCAAAACAATGTAATTTAGGGAACACAAAGTATTCAATCAAATTTGTATGTGATTATGTATGCAGTAATCCAATTCCTCTATTTGTTTAGCAAACTCGGTGAGTGTGATTACTGAAATATCAGTAAACCTGCGCAACATATTTTAAAATTAAAGGGCAAGACTTGCATGAAAGAAGGGAAATGATGTGTAGAACTACAACTAAACTACTTACATTTGCTTTCTTGTCAGTAATTACTTCGGTCCATCGTTTGCTGGGGGGTAAATCCAAGTCTACCGTATACCAGGTGACCGCACCTTTGAAACTGCAAACAGTACTGCACTTTAATGTCACTGTCACACGTATTGTACTAACCATTCTATTTTCTCTGGACATAATTACATCAACTGTTCCCTTTCTTAATCATAATCATTACAGAAACTACTACTTCTCACAGCTACTAGTTTACGTAATTTGCCAATCATATTCCCTGAGAGCTCGGGCTTTAACTTGGCAAAGTTTAAGACACAGGAGCATTCTACAAGAGACTGTCATTATGATGACTGAATGGTAACAGAAATTATCGCTGCAGAATGCTTCATACATATGACAGTCACTCTGAAAGTACTAGATGTACCACAGCAAGCAGAAACACGCCTGTGTCATTACAAAACCGTAGTGTGGCAAGGTTCACACTACTGCAGTTGATATGTCACTTAAAATTCTGTAATAATAAAAAGGAGACATACGTTGGACCTCTTGGTGGATACATGCCTGAGCGGCATTCCTCGGTGTACTGCAATCAAGAAGGATATTTTAGATAACAGGTTAGATTACCGTTAGTTGCCGGGGAACTTAACAAAATAGCACCTGTATTGATAACTGAATGCTCGTCAGAAAGTGCGACCGTAACAACAGTTTATGCAATAAGCTAGCTAGCAATCCGGTTCACTAAATAATACATAAATAAAAACAAGACAAGCTACTGCGTGATGAAAGTTAGTCAGCTACTGAGAAAATAAGTTACCTAGCTAACTAGCAAGAAAAGCTATACAAGCAATGTGGCCAATGGGCCACTTAGTAAACTTAAGTGTAATCACAACAGCAAGCTTGCTATTAGCCAAACGGAAAACGACATACCGGAGGCACATACTGCGTCGATACTAGCGTACAAAGAAAACCGAGGACGAAGCAACATATCAAACCGCTGGCCATTTTTGTATGTTATCGATAGCCGCAACTAAAGTTAGCGAGCTACTTCCCTTAGTTCCACTGATTCAACAAACAAGGAAGTATTCAGTAACATCGTCTCGCTCGTGACTTTCAACGCTAATGGAATGTACCTCTTTCAAACAGGGGGCCCTAAAGGATTTGTTACTCATATTATATTCCGAATCAGTTAAGAATTTATTTGTTCGACATGTCGTACTTGGAGATAGGCAAAGATAATCAACAATTTAAAGTTGACATTAACGTTTAAGTCTCCGTTAAAAAAAAAGAAGTTATCTCTACCCATCTCCTCCCCCCTCATCGGTAGGATCATGTGGTCTACTCAAAATAAATAAGGAAGTGAAATGGAAACATGTGATTTCGATCTTGCTTGTGATCTAATTATTGCAAAACAGCCTGGGATGGTGGTACCAGAGCTGGTCATTGGGGTGAAAGGTAATTTTAAACATTCCAGTTTATTTCCTCATTAGCGTTCCTTCTAATGAAAAGGAAGGGCTTCACATAAGGATGGTGTGGTGTCATCAGGTGCCTTTGATGTGCTATATCTTAGAATGAACAAGTCCGTGTATTGTCATTGCAGCAAAGCCATATCCCCACATAGCACATCGTGCTATATGGAGATAGCGCGGTGGTAGAACAATAGGTCACCCAAGTCTCGAGACTCTCAGTGCCTCTGCGTAAATAAGGTTAAAGTGCGGCAAAATACAGCTTGTGAAGTTCCAAACAGCTGTCAAATATACAAGTGCTGCTTCAATTATGCCACTGCGATATTTCAAATTGTACCTGTTCAGCTATTCAGTAATAAATACCATTCACTGACCAAGTTTCCCCTATGCACAATAACCTTTAGAACTTTTTTTGAACCTTTATAAAGTACAGGTGCTTGCCTTATTTTTCGTTCCTCTGGCAATCAGACATGAATGGGATCATTCTGAAGGGCATGCTGAACAGATGAAATTGTGATTGGCTGGATTAATTCAGTACCCCCCCCCAATCTTCCCCACAATGTCCTGGCAGTCTTCTGCAACAGCTCTGTGCAGTCTCATATTCCTGTAGGTCCGCAATATTATAATCATTGTATGCTGCTCAGTACAGGCCCTCAATAATTCACCAAGTCTCTTCATTGGCCACTCAACGTAATATATAACATTAAAATAATCTTCCCCCCGATGCAGTCGCCCCTCACATATGGCATTCTGTTATCTGGGTTTCACTCCACTTGAGTTCAGCAACAGGATGAGAAAGGATCCATTTTTTCTTTTAGGGTTCAGACATCTTTAAAGGTTTGATTCTTAAGTGAGTCAAACATCCTGTGCTCAGTGATTGTAGAGCACTTAATGCTTTATTTTGTTTGGCGATCCTTTTTCAAGATCAAAATTGTTCTAGCAGTCCCACCTACGGGTAAATGACTAAAGGAACTGCAGGGATAGTCACCCTTTCACAACATGAAACTGCTGTTGAATAACCAGTAAACAATTTCATTTATTTAAATCTGGACAAAATGATGTAGACAGCACTCAAATGAACAAATGACATGACAAAACTGTTCATAAAACAGTCTACTTGTTCAAACACTTGTAATAAAATACATATATTTCTAAAGTAATATTCTGAAAACTGCATGAAACATGAGTTGGGAAAACAAAACAAAAATAAAAAAATTTAATAGAAAAAAAAAAAAAAAAACTGGCAGCACTGTCTTAAAATATCTATCAGACTTCCTTGGCCAAACAGTCACCATATCCTCATTTGCAGTATCTGTCAGCCTTCATCTTGGCTCTCCTGTTGACAAAAAAAAACACGCAGGTGGTAAATTTTCAAAAATCTCGAATAATTTTTTTTACAAAGCTATTTTTGTATGTTCATCCCCCAATCCCCCCCCCCCCCCATTTACAATGATGAGTTCTATTGGTCAATTTGTCCTCTGAACCACATACAGCTCGCTGCCTCGTGCTGTCTGTTCCAAGTCAGCTGACAATGCTAGGTTACACATACTGGGGGACTGCGAATGAAGCAGCTACTGGAGACACAGCACAGGCCTTCATTTGAACGTACCGATCTAATAAAGCTTCGTGAAACTTCCCGTCCGTCCTTGCCTTCTTCAGCGTCTCGCTGTCTCCCTCGTTCACTCTTAGCCTGCGGTCCTGGAAACTCTGGAACTTCTTCCTGCCAATCAGAATGCCCGGTTAGGCGAAGCGGATGGGCGAGTTTCAATGTCCCTTAATCAGTGTTCTCTGAGAGAAGAAATCTTTTCTTTTTTTAACTATGATGATCACTTGTGTGGGGAGTTAAAAGCCCTTCTATTCCAGGACGAATGAAAAGAAAGAAACTGAACGGTATTAGTTGCCATTGTTTGGCTGATTTCAGATCATTTTAAAGAAAGTGCGCTTGATAACCCTAAGTGTCTGGCGGAGAGCCTGACGTGGGCAGACTGAATGCCTTAATCGCACTCACTCCCGGACGCGAACGCGACAGCGCGTTGTGGAGAGCGTTGTCTTTTTCCGAGGGACTCCAGGCGTACCCCATTACACCCGCTCAGTTTCCGGCTCGCTCGCCTCGCCTTTACCGCACGGGTCAGCCCGCGTCGGCCTGCGCGCTTTTAGAAAGGGACGGGCAAACGACGCGCGGCAAAGCAGCGTGGCGCGAGGACCGCCATTATCATCACGCGAAGCGACGGGGAGTCATTTAACATCGCCCCCCCCCCCACTCTAAGATGGATGACGCCTCCAGAGCAGTCATTACAACGCCTTGAATTAAATGGCCCAGAAACATCCCGAACACAAAAAAAAAGGAGGAGAAAGAAAGGAAAGCTCTAGCGGGAGCCTCGGTCTCTGGCACGTCCCGTTCCGTCTCTCTGTCCCCTTCCACTCCTCTTTAATGGAATTCACGCTTCCAGAGTGGCAGTCAAATGACAGGCAGGGTGCTATTTAGTCGTCCAATAATAAAAAACAAAAATACTAAAATACCCTGAGGACAGAGCAACGCATTCAAGAACCTTCAGGGAATTCATGCATTTTGAAATATATTTAAAATGAGCTTCTCCTACTCAATCAGAAATGAAATGCTTTGTCTTTCGTGTAACCTTTGAAATCTCTGTAAATGCTTTAAAAATAAAATTAAAAGTAAAAAAAAACTATTCCTTACAGTACAAATACGAATGTGCTTACCGCACCTAATCACAGTATATTCCATCGTTATTTAAAGCGAGAAGGCTCTGTGTTGTTTCCATGTGGCATTTGATTCATTAGACTGCACTATGTCAATTTGCTTACATTTATTTACTGGGCTTATGAAATTGGTCCAGGTATATGACGCATACGCACACATAGTTTATCTCACAGTTCTTCACGTTTCCCCGGTCTTCGTCCGCGATGTCGTCGTTTCTCTTGATCTCCTGCTCAGCACAGGACCTGATCTGTTGTGGGTGGGGTGGGGTGGGGGGGGGGGGGTATGAGTCAGGTGGAGGAGAAACTCTTTTTTATTTTTTTATGCTTCAGATGGAATCCAATTCCAAAGGTGTGGACAACCCTGGAGACACTCAAGAGACGGTCCCACAGGGAACTGAACTCTGGGACAGATACAGTCAGCAAGAGAGGGCCCGTCTGCAAAAACCCAAGGGAGGAAATCTGGCAGAGCTTCCACAGGAAATCAATGAAGTGGTCACTTACAGGTCTTTACATGAGGACAAAATCTTGTAAAAAAAATACATATTAAAAAGCTTGCCATTTTCAAAATGGCTGTCAGGCTGCCGTTTGGCTTTCTGCATGGGAAACAGATTAATGCACCCTGTATTGCCAAACAGGGAGAGAGCAGCATAGGAAGACCTGATAGTGGCAAGCTATCTGGCATGAGGACAGGGAGAGCCAGACGTGGAGCCCTTCCTCCGAACCTGCAGATATGTGTGCAGTCAACATTTCATCACAGGTAATGAAAATGAGCAGTGACGGGTGTCACTAGCTGCAGCAGCACGTAGACAGGCTTTGCATTCAGAAATGAATTCTAACAGGCTCCGCCTACACCCCGCCCTCTGCATCTGTTAAAGAGGCGGCCGCATGAACGAGCGTCACCTTCACCATCTCCTCTTCCCCCGCCGTCTTGCTCCCGGCGACGATGTCCCCGCTCTCGCTGTAGGAGATGAAGCAGCTGTTGGCCGCCATCAGCGCCATTTTACCCTGCGGAGGGAGAAACCGGGAGACCCGGGGGGAGAGGTTCAGTGCTCGGCCCCTCACGAAAACCCTCCGTTTCCTGAGTAACAACCCGTTGCAAGCCTCCTTCGCTAACACGCGCGGGGCGTAAAGAGGAGAAACGTTTCCTCAAATAACACAAAATCACAGGAAACATTTTCGTTTGGTTGACGAAAAGAGCGACCCGGGATGACGCCGACGCGTAAAATGGAATCTGCACCAAAACCGCTAATTAAGTCTCGCCAGACGGATGAGTAACGACGACCGGCCTGCTCGCGCACCATAAAAAGAACAAAAGATTTATGTTTTCGTTCAAAGAGGTATTTGCATGAATGAAAAGCTTTTATTCAGCGTCACAGGCGGTGCCGGAGGACCGCTATAAAAACATAAAATCCAGGCCGCTCGTTATGATTGACGCAAGCAGAGTCGTGAGAGACGGCCTAGTTCCACATCTCATTTCTTCTGGTAGAGCATCGCTTTCTCTGAACATTAATAGTATCTCGCGGCTGTTCATTTTCAAAAATGAGCTCCTGCGCTTTCTGAATTAGAAGACATGAGCTAAATGGGAGTTGTTTCTTTCAGAGAACAGCCCAAAGTCCCTCCCTTTTGTCTGTGCGAGGATATTGCCAGACCTCATTCCAAACGCTAGTTTTAAAACATTCCCAGGTTTTCCGGAACAAACAAACTCACGTCCTGGAACACGGGCTCCCACTGTTCCCGGGAGCCGATGGCGTCGGAGCGGCCCACCACCGTGCCCTCGGAGGTGATCCCCAGGTATTTCCCGTACCCCGACTTCAGGGCTATCCTGCAAGGTGGGGGGGGGGTGGGGGGGTTAGGTTTCAGTGCCTGTGTCCAAAATAATCAGACAAAAAAAAAACCTCTCGTTGCCACTAGGTGGCACTCACCTGGAGTCAGAGAGCTTGATGGCGGTAAACTGCTCCGGAGGATCGGGGCCTTCATCATCTGAAAAATTCAAACGCATTTTGTTGCCCTTTCATCTTCAATGCTGACATTTTAATCCAATGAGCCTTCAAAGGCCGTTCTGTCGGTCAGGCTGTTCTTTTCCTCCTGTTCCTCCTGGTTAAAAGCAAGCCCAAAACGTCTCCCAGGTCACAGGAGCAAGAAGCACACCCCAAGCTGCCACCATCACAGGAAGTCATATACAATCCCCCCCTCACACAGCTGCTCGTATGACTAACCAGCGTGAACGTAAAACACATAAGGGACACTACCTGTCCAGAGTGGCAGCATATAAACATGGTACATGCATGTCCTGTTTCATAAAACACACAGGGCTTCAGAGACACTCACTCACTCACTCACACACACAGCACTATTATAAAAATGACGAATGAATCTAAATGAAGAACACTTGGCAACACAAAAAAAGAAAAAATAATGTAACTGTCTGAAGTGTGAGCTGCATCATTGTTTTTTTCACGTCTGAAGACTTGATTTCAGAATAACACATTTTCATTACCAGAATAACGACTCCCAAGCCTGCTTAGAACAACCCCCCACGGGGCTGTTATCTCTATCTGCCCCACTGTGGGCTCAGGCGAGGAGTGAGCCGGCAGTTAGCCTGAAGTGCTCATTTCCTCCCAAAACAAATGTCAAAATGTGCAATCTTGCCAAGTGTCTGCCTGCTTACCTCGTGTGACCCGCTCATTTCGATCAAATTTCACACAACGCAGATCCTGACAGGCTAAAGAGACTCACAGAGCACTTCCCAAGAGCGTACAGCGCACCAACGCCACTTACAACAAATATACCGGGGAAAACAGGCAGGGAGAAAAAAAGAGTTTTTACACGATAAAAAGAGAAAAGAATGAAAAGTGACAGCATGAGAAATTAGCTATTTAAACCGAGCGGCCTCGATAATGAAAAGATATCCTGATGCGTTTCCCAGCAGTCATAAACACTAAACCTATTACGTAGCCTACGCGATCCGTCCTTCAGAGGGCAAAAGGAAAAACGCTCACAAAAAATAGCTGTCATTAGCATATAGGGTTCTTTAGATAAAGCACCAATGGTGGCAACTCCCAGTTGGACGTGTTACATTACAGGTCTTCAGCTTTAACATTTATGTCCAGGAACTAGAGATTACGTAGTCATTTTTTGTATGTGTGTGTGTGTGTGTGTGTGTGTGTGTGTGTGTGTGTGTGTGTTGTGTGCATGTGTTTGTGAGAGAATGTGTGTGCGTTGGATTTAAAACCTCCTTTAGTTTATACATTGCACTCACATTCTCTCACCACCCCACTCTACTGCAGTGGCCAGGAGTAACAGGCAGCCCCAGCCTGGTACCATCTGTTGGGACAGCACAGTAAGGCCAAAGGGGCCCTGTTCATGCTTAGCGCCAGAACCTCCATTACGGCTCAGCATTCTCGGGCCCCACACTTCACAGGGAAGCACGCGCACCACGCCAAACTCACGGGGGCCGACCGCGAATGGGGTGGGGGAGTGGGTGGCAGAATCAGAAATAGAGCCAGCACAATGACGCTGTATTAATTTTCATATTTAACGCCTACGCCAGAGCATGACTTGTGAACATATGCCATTACACATTTAGGTGTTCACAGAAACAGTGCAGGACAAGGATTACAGCATTTGAGTATTTCCTCACCTGAAGATCTGAACCAGTGACCTGCTTGACAGTGAAATGGCCCAACCACTATACTGCACTGCCTTTAAAACCCACCCTCCTGCTTAAAGGAACATGCAAGAATCCTCAGCCAAAATGAAGACCATGTGATCACTAATACGACATCTTTCCTTTGGGGATGACACCGGCACCCTCAACATCAAAACAGTCGCTCCATCTCCAACATGTCACCATGTATCAAACCTGTCTGAGAGCAGACAAGGAGAAAAACATGAAACTCAACTCCCCAAAGACAACAGTACACACACAGAAAAAAGACAGTGGATACCCCCTGCTGCTTTTTTAATACAGGATTTCTGCTTCATCAAACCTAGCTTAACTGGAAGAGACAAGATGCTTAATAAATCCATGCTCTCTTTACGCATGCAAAAAGGATAAATCACTCCCAAGTCAGAGTCTCTGCAGACAGATATTGATAATATTTATCAACAATAATTCATGCAAAAAGACTGGAGCTAATGCCTTTAAGCACACTGGATCCATCCCAACTTAACGGCTCCACGAGTCGTTCTGCATTTTCTGTGCCCATCCTGCCACATTGTGCCCGCGGACCGAATCGCGGACGTGCCAGCGCTCGCATTACGACGCCCACGGCCGGCGTCTCCCGGGCGTCGGTTTCCAGCCCCGACGCAGGAAATTAATTACTCCTCCCGCTCGCCGTGGGCAGCCGAGCGCCGGGGTCAGCAAATGGCGGACAATGAAGCCAGGAAACAATTATACCAAATCAGTTCCCTCAGTCAATATGCGCCCCTCGCCCCCTGAACAAAAAATGCACGTCGTTCATGCTGCCTTGCGTTTCACAGAGCAGTCCATTAGCAGAAGGGGAGGGCTGGGGGTCGTTCCAAAGCGAAAGAGACACTCCAAGCTCTCGGGATTCATTAAAATCCTGAACAATTACTGACAGGGTTCCATTTCTTCCGCGCCAATAGTGTCAGATTTCGGTGTCAGATAATGCCAATTTTTCTGTTTTCGTACTGTTGTATTTATTTATTTTTTTAATAATCATTCTCATTTCAGAAAGGACGGCTTCAAAAAATAAATAAATAAATACAAGAGAATGAAAAAGGGAAAGTGGCATGATCTCATTTGCAATGCAAAACCATTGCTGCAATAATCCCAAATCACTGAACATTCAAGCAAGCAGAACAAAATCCTCTTAAGAGAAATTATATTGTTTTTTTATTTTTTATTATACAGCCGAAATACTTCAAAAAGGTTTGTCTTCACACATTTTGCCCCAAGCTGAGATTTGCAGTAGTAACATGATTGGGACTCAGTTATGCTTCGCATCACATTCATTGAAGTCAGTCACAATACAGACCCCTTTCAAAAGAAGTACAAATAGAAAAATAAAATTGTACATTCTTAGGGGTTTCAGTGACAGTTAATTTACTTCTGTGAAAACACAGCATTATTACACCTCTCCCTTTTTGTAACCTGAAGTTCCTTCAACAGAATTCCGTAGTTCTACACCTTAAATAAAGACCAGGACTTGTGTGTGTATGCTTGTGCTCTACAGGTGGACAGTTTCATCTGCCAACAGGTGGCCATTTATATCTCCCTTCAGTTTTGGATGAGTGGCTAAACCACAGGCCTGACTCACAGCTCCCAAGGACTGCCTCCATCGTTTACCCCCAGGGAGGAAGGGTTAGCACAGCTCTACTTAAATGGGCATGCTTGCGTAGTGTCCCTGCAACCAACTGCACATGAAATGCAGTACTACAGTGTAATGAATGCGCACCTCACCTACGAGACTGCAGGGTGAAAAAAAAGCAAGGACCGGCTATGTGCACTTCGAATGATACACGTGCTCGCCTCGTACTACAGGGCATTCCGTTTTGGGAGAACAGCGCTTTCTGAAACTACACGGTCAAACACTGAAAGACGAAGAGTGGCGTATTTCCATACCTTTGTGAGGTGCGCCCACAGTGAACAGTCCCGTGTCCAGAGCGTGTACGTAAGAATAATTCTGCATCTCGATGGCAACTGTTCCAGTAATTTCTCCAAAATTACGAACTGCCCACCACCGACCTTGAGGGACAAAGAGAAAGGAAAATAAATAAATAACTAACCAGTTAATGATGGTCTTCACGTGAACTTATAAAAGCTTGACTCCATCAGATTGCAATATCCAGCAACAACTCAGGTTTATCTCAGTGATGCGCTCGTCCATGGAAATGCTTAAGTGACTCAGCTACAGCTGGACGGTTTAGTCTGTATAGCAAAATAGAAAATAATGTACCGTTAAGGTACAGTCTCACCAATAATGTCATCTTTATCTGCTTCATCTTCCCTCTTTCTCTTCTTGTCTTTGTGCTTCTTTTTCTTTCTGAAGGTAATGACAGACAGAAAAAAATTAACATGAAACTTACGGATTGCTTGACATGCATTGTCTGTTGACATTGACAATGTATGAGTAATCGTAATCATAATTAGTTTAATAACAATCAAGTGGACTAGCACACTATAACCCTAGCTGTCAAAATTCAAATAATGAACATAATACTTCCTATACTGTGTCAGCCAGCCATCTAATTAACTGTGAATTTTCTAAAACAACGTTACTCGTTGTTCCATGAGAAAGATTGTGAGACTTCGAAGCACCGCAGCTGTCAGCGAAGTACAGCTACTTTGATTAACAGAAAAATATCACGGTAACCAATTGTTACGGCTCGTTAGCATGCGAGTTAGTGAGACACTTTTATCATTAGTGGGTGCAAACGTTATTTTTGCCAACTAGCTAGCCAACATCCACGAGTTACAGTAGCGTCCATATTAGCTAACTAGCTAGCAATATTTCAGTCGATATTTCGTCCGACTTACTTGTCCTTTAAACCTTTCAAGACAAGTTTGGTAGATTTCACGTGTGAGTACTCAGTCATTTTTAGCACTGTGTGGATTTATTTTAAACGATTATTAGCGTCCAGGGGATCCTTCCTCTCCAATAATTTCTACCAGTTCTCTCCCACATGAAAACAGAAAACAACTACACTGAAAGATGGGGTCCGACGAGGGACAATTTAGTTGGTGAGGTGGGGAAAAACGCTCAGTGTAATCTTGCGCCACTCACTGTTCGGAGGTCAGTATCTACAGGCATCAACCCGTGCTCGCTGTTAGGTAACGAAATGTAAGGAGTTTGCTTTCATAGTCGTTCGGTAACTACTTGTATTTTTTTCAAACAGCATACTTAATGTAGAATATGGATTTATTTAATGTCATATTTGATTCAATATCATTATACACGACAAAATGTATTCTTGTTTTAATTTCAAATGAATATATATGCCAGCCTTGATGGAAGTCAATAATTTCGCTGCCCACGAATTCAACTAAACTGTCTCTGGCGATGTGCATGCGAGTGGAAGCATCGCAGCTTTCCGTCTGATCTTATCTTTTTTTATGTTTTTGCTGGCAGTGGAAATGACAAAGCCGACAAGGTCAATGTACTGTGAAAACTGCATTAATGGTAGAACATTCAAAATAAACTGAGCATCAAACAAAGAAGTTTCTGTGACACATGACTGGGATATAGGGGCGACATAGCTCAGGAGGTAAGTTGTCTGGAAGTCGGAGGGTTGCCGGTTCAAACCCTGCCCTGGGCGTGTCGAAGTGTCCCTGAGACACCTAACCCCTAACTGCTCTGGTGAATGAGAGGCATCAATTGTAAAGCGCTTTGGATAAAAGCGCTATATAAATGCAGTCCATTTACCATTTGGACAACCTGAAGGCATAAAGATTCAGACTTGTACCTGAGGGGTAAAAAAAAAAAAAGAAAAAAGAAAACTCCACAGTGAAACAAATCAATTCTTCAACACTCGACTCAAAAGAAGGGCCATTTTGTGGCTTCAGGTGGTGGTGATTTTAGTCTCCCTCTCCCCCTCCACCCCCCTATTCTCTAAAGTATAATTTTCGTAGCCAAGATTAACTGGAAATGAATGATGCCACTTTGTCTAACCTCTAACATTCTCCACAAAGCCCTCTTTTTGAAGTCTTGTCTCGGCAAAGAGACTGGCAGCATGTAGGTGTGGGTGTCTTAACTGTAATTGAAATCACTTTCACTGCCACCTTTTTGTCTCAGCAGGTGGCTGAATGAGACCATCGTCTGGAATGAAAGCTTACATAAGTTACTTGTTCACCCATCATCAGCGCAGAAGTTCAAAAGCAGGGCTGGCCTCCCATTCTCAGTCATTCTCCGTAATGTCACGTCACACGATGCCACGTCTCTGACTTCTGTTCTCTCTGTTTTCTTATTAGAGCCATTAACCTGCTCTGCAAAGATCAACCTCATAATGGAGGTGTGCCATGAAATGAATCATTATGCAAATGAGATCTTATTAACAAGGATCGACCCTTTCAGGAAACCTCTGATGGGAGGCAATAAATCATTTTGTGACGCTGTCAGCGCAGAAAATTAATTAGACAAAAAATAATTTTAAGGCGTGCCCTCTATTGCCAATTCTTCCAGGGGAGTGAAGCACCTTTAAGAGGTGAACAAGAATCATGACCACTTAATAAAAAGTGAGTTGAATATACCTACACAGCTCAGTGAATTTAATTTAGTTCCTTTATCCGTACCGACACACGGTGTGTATTCATTGCAAGCATATCATTACATTGTGCAATTGTACTCTTGAGCTTGATAAATATTATCTCTATTTTGCAAGCATAGATCAGTTGTATAGTTGGGTAACAACATAGTGAGGTCCAGATTGTTGATCTAACATGTTGTTAACAAATCTTAAATTGAAACCTTTATGGAGCCATTTCTCATAATTGGTAATTAATGGTTAAGGTGTGGTCTTTCAATGGGCTGAATTCTCAGCTGAGCATGCGGCTTCAGATTATTACTGGGCTTTGTAATCATGAGTAGCCTAATGACAGTAATCTAACTATTAAATATTTACTAGTGTTACTGCTATTGCTGTAGCTGTGCTATAGCTGCAGCAACTACCACTGTTTTAGATTTTGATATGGTCTTAAACTTATCACAAAAGTATACCATTTTCCAGTAAGATACATAATGTTCGTATTCTTACAAGAAAAGTGACTATTAAAAATAACCATTGGTAGAGCATAGTCAAAATTTTACAAGGTCTTCCTCCAACATACCTTTTAAAAGTTATTCTTTCTTTTCTTTATTGGGTTAAGGAATCCTCTGATTACGGCTCTTGGGTATTTACGGCATTAGACTTTTGACTGTTGATCTTCTGGGAAGTGGTTAATAATTTGGTAGTGTGAAATTCTCTGCTACCCTTCCAGTTGTCTGCGTGTCTTTGTTGTTGGGCCTTGTCGGACAACCCTTTTGTGCTCCATTAGCTGCCTCCCAGCACTGAAACATCTTTCATTATCATTCTTCACTCAGAATCGCTTTCCCCCCGGAGACTCACAGAATAATCCACAAATGTTTTTATTAGTCTGGGATGTTAGTCAGTCACACAATCAAACTGTACTTGTCACAGCACTCTCAAGAGTTGGCACAGTTGTGCATTTTGATGCATAGGGCTCATTATTTCAGATAATCAAATAACGCCACTGTTTTCAATGGTTTTTGTTTTTGGCTCCAATTCTACCTGTCTAAATAGCTACTTGCTGCAAAAAAATTTATATACACATTTATAATAATCAATGATTGAAAAGATTTGTAAGGACAAATCAATGGTATGACCCTGCTAAAAGGCAGTGTCAACACAGTCAGACAGGGATGAACCAATGGCATCTGAAAAAAAGAAGATTGTTAGAGACAATAATAAGGTATATAGAACATCTTGGAAATGTAATTACACATTTTCCTGTCAATAACGCAGCTAATAATGCAGCTGTCAATAACTTCGGTAAAATAATTTGGATAAATTCTGAAACAAGATTGAAATATTATTTTAGTGTTTAACATGAATAACAAGACAATACCTGGTAGCTGCCAATAATTCCATTGCTGCAGAAAGAAGTGTTTCTTCGTCTGGAATTATTCACATACCATTAATCCATGAAAGAAGAAAGTGTATAACTACTGACATTAATTTTATTCCAGAAAAAAATGAGATATTGCACCCACATCGCTGACCTAAATAGCTTGGCTGACATGCTCACGTTCGTTTTTATATTGTATCTTAATATCCTCCGTCCTTACTGTTGAGTAGAACAACAGGACTTAAGTGAATAGGTGTGATTAAGAGTGGGCACACGTTTGCTTTTAAGTCAATACGCTTAGGGCTTAACCGATGGTAATTAGAGAATTCGTTGAGATGATTAATGTTAAGCAATGGGACCATTGTTAAACAAGAACAAGTGAGTACAGTGACCCCACAGCGCTGGGAGGAGGGAACTCTTGGATAGAACAGAAATCCGGAATTTCTGCAGGTGCTATTTATGAGCCAGCACAGTTAGGGGTACCAGGTGGCTGCCAATATAAAGCCATTCCCTGAGAATCCAAATCCTTAGTAAAAGTTGTTAAATTACAGCGAAGGGGGGGGGGGGGGGGGGGCTATCGCTCTATCCGCTCATTTCACATGCGACAATTGAAATGCACCTACTTCCAAATGTATTGAATATCTTGCAGAATGTTTTTAGATAATCTACTCGTTGTGCGGCAGGAGGCACAGTATGTGTTGCCCTGAGGCATGCACCGCAGACTCGGTAAGCCTGTTAAAAAACCCACAGGTGAAAGCGAGAGAAAAAGAAAATCAATTTATCTGATTGCTTCATTTTGAGAACTGAATGATTAATTACACAATCCCCTACAAGTGTTGAGGGGAAAAAAAACTTTTGGAAAAAAAAAAAACACTAGTTAAATGAATTCCTAGAACTATATGTGTTCCCACCTGAGTCTCATTCTGTACTGATAAGATTTGATAGAGCCCCCCCCCCCCCCCCCACCACCACCACCACCCCCCCCCCCCCCCCCACCCCACCCTTGCCTTCTGCTCAACCACAGAGTGGAACGTCCTCTCGCTCCTGGGTTTGACAGACGGTCAAGCCGGCCTCGTGTTCACGGAGGTGAACAGAAGAACAGGTGAGGGATGAGTGACAGAAGAACAGGTGAGGGATGAGTGACAGAAGAACAGGTGAGGGATGAGTGACACAGCTGAGCTGCTGCTCTTCGGTGACGGCAGCTGTCTTCTCTCTACTGTTTTTCTGTATCGACACGGATCATTCCCCCGTAAGTACACCGCGCCCTGTGTCCAGGATTTAGGCCTTAGGCTGTGCGCTGAGTAAACCAGAGGTGATCATCCGGTCTTCATATATAACCGGGGGGCTATAATTCTGGAGAACAAGCATTTTGCTGATTTTTTTAAAACTGGAAACTGACTTTTAAAAATTAGTCTAGGTGCTACAGTCATTTAGAAACTGTATGTTTTTTTAAAAGACAGTAAACAGACAGTGGATTCTCTAGTTTGACAGACAACCTACATACCGGATATAAATGAAAGCTATAGCTTGTATGCGTTATGCTGCAAAGCCCAAGAGTTTTCAGAAACCAATTGCCTCAAAACTTTTGTATAGGGCAGCAAAATCTGTTCAAATATGCACTGGTCTTAATTTTTTTATTATTATGTTTTTAATGGAGTCATAATGACTTATTCCATTATAGGTGAGACCAATTAATTGATTTATTAAGGTTGCCATTAAGGGTTTAGCAGAGTGGCAATGTGAACTGGCCTTCAACAACAGAGGTACAAATTAAATTGAAAATTAAATGCAGTACTACAGGCTAACATAGCCTCTTTGTACCTTGGCCTACTTACCTATTCTTTATAGGCTACTCACGTATGAAAGCAAATATTGCATTTTTTATTTTTCTATTTGAACACTTTCCATTTGAGTACTTGAGAAAAAAAATTAGATTTATTTCCGATATGCTTCTGTAGTGAATATAATAAACAGCTCAGTACCAAGTGCCCTTCAACACACATGTTCAACACGTATGTTCTGTGTTATTATCTTTTGCCTGCCTGTCTTCCCACCTCATTCCAACCTCTGGAAAGCGAGCAGCACCCCTGAACTCCGCCCCCCTGAATTAGAGGACCGGTGTAGCCATGGACCTATGGATTTAGTGACTAACTGCACATATAAAAGCGCTCTGTTCTGTTCATTTGATAGCACGGTCAATTTTTCATCGGGGGCTGAAAATAGAAACGAAGAGGGTTCCCTGCACAAATTAACAGCCGTGAAATTTTCTTTCTTCGCCGTGTTGACATCAACAGTCTCCTGTGCTTTTCTGCCGACCACGATCACCAAGACCTACGACACGGAGACCCCGTACAATAGAAGCTGTCGATCTGTTTATGTAGTTTTTGTTCCATAGAATGTATGGTTCACGATTAGCCGAAACATTGCTTTCCAGTGCAATTTATTACAAAAGTAGCTTCACTGTGATTATGTGCAACCACTGACAAAGGAACTAGTCATCAGAGATCCGTATAAAAAACATATATATCTCTATATCTCTGGAAAGTTTGAAAAACACATTATGGGTCTTTTCGGCACTCCATTAGGGGAGCATTGTGTATATCTTGGGATCGATCAGGAACAAGATAAAATAGAGATGTTTGGTGCTGCTAAGAGGCTCTACACCAATGACACAAGGTCACGGTGACATCATCATGGATTTCAAACCACAGAGCAATCCAGAGTGGGGGACCGAAGGAGTACTCGAAGCCTGGAACAGTAGTAACATGAAGCTGTTTAGGAACTGTAGTCATGAAAAATAAGTTCTCCCTCAGAAATAAGTTCTCCCCCCTTCAAACGCCATTGTGATTTGTTGTGCACTATGTCACAAAATCGCTGAATCTGACTTTCCCTTTAAATTGTGACATCATAATGACGGGGGAACTTAAATTGTGACGTCATAATGTCAGGAGGGAAGTTCTGAGGGGGAACATATTTTTCATGACATCGGACTCAAAATCCAAATGGCTGCAGGTTTGAATCCCATGTGGGGCAGTGCCTTTGCATCCTTGAGCAAGGCGTTTAACTTGAATTGATATAACAGAAGGTGCATCAGGCTTATAAATGGATAATTAAAAGAATGGAGGCAGGCAAGTTTGCCTGGAAAAGGATATGCACAAAGCCAAACTAGAACGGCACCTCCCCCACACACACACTCATATAGGGCTATATAATTATTATTATGTATGTACTATATATTTTTTCCTTTCCTTGCCACAGCCAGTACTATACACATAGTGCTATATACACACACTCACAAACACACACACACACACACACATTTATATTTATAGTTAATCTCCTTCTCTCTGATTACTTTTGAACACCCCGTGCCCAAGCTTCCTGAACACAGTGATCAGGCACATCTAATTATCCTAAATCATGTGCTGCGGCGTGTTCTCAGCGTGCTGGGAGGCCCGGGGCCCTAATCGAACCCCGTTCAGCCAACGGGAAGAGCATATGGCAAGCATAACAACAAACACACCTGCCGCTCAGCGCTCGGCACAACCCCCTCCTTCCCCCCTGCCAAATTACCTCTCCGCGGGAAATCGCCACCGCTCTTTCACCGGGAGCGCTTTGATAGCACTGTCCAAACCCACATCCTCCCTCCCCCGCATCCCCCCCCCCCTCCGCCTCCCCGCTCCCGACCTGAATGGAATGCTGAAAACATGCAGCTGGGCTTTCAGGAGTCAGACAGGAAGGTGCTGCTCAGTTAATACGCTTCGTCAGAAGGACGATAAAAAGTAATGAAGACCAGGGGCATTTACTTTGGTGAGACGGTTGTACAGTCTGTAGGCTTTTGCCCTGGAGCTTATAAATCTTTTCTTCACATTTCTTCCCACTCTTGGCTTCATATGTAATTGATATAATAATGGTGGCGAGAAATGTCCCACAGTTACATATGACATTTAGTTGGGAGGAAAAGATGTGAAAAATTGAAAGAAGTCATAACTGATAATTTAGATGCTTTTCCTTTCATTTTTACACCCTCTCTCTCTCTCTCTCTCTCTCTACCCTGCCCGCCTTCACCCCCCCCCCCCCCACTCCCAGGCAGGTGTCAACTGTGTGAAGTGCTCCATCGCACTTGGCACTCCTCTTGTCCTGCATTATAGCATCCCAACCCCCCTCCCCCAAACCCCAACACACAGACATACTCCCTCCATATTCTTTCTTTTAATTTTTTCATTTTCCTCTCTCTCTCCCTCTCTCTCTCTCTCCCCTCAGCACTGGAGTATCTCTTTGTTTTGATCTGAGGATCAACCAGATAGGTTGCCTGTGCAAATTCTTATCCTGATGCCAATGAGAACTGATTCAAGAACACAGTGACTGCAGCAGTCCCACGGCACCCATGTGTAAAAAAAAGAAAACGAAATTAAGCCTGGAATTTTCTCTCTCTCTGCCTAGTAATTTCCAAACACACTTCTTCGAGAGGACGCTGCAAGTCCCCGACTTGATTTACCACCATAATAGGAAATCTGACTCTGGCTCAGTGCTGAATGCAAAAAAAAAAAAAAACACCAAACAGAAAACAACATTAATTATGAAAGAAAAACAATTTCCCCTCTCGCAATAATACATTTTTACGTCCCCCGCTCGGATTGCTGTGCCTTGGTTTGTTTGAAAACAACAATCGCTTAGCAACACCAGGCCATGCTGTTATGTTCCATCTGCAGCAAATATCGAAGGATCCTCATTTCTCATATAAATTGCAGATTTTGCACCAGCTCTAATGAAGATGGTATTACAGAAACTACTGAATTATTTCTGTGCCCCATTTGTAATTTTCGATGCACTGCTTTTGTTCAACATGGAGTTGTTTTTATGTCCAGTAGAGGGCAGTATACACATGTAAAAGTCTCGTATGGAAACTGCAGAGTGGTATTTAGCTGTGGTATGCTCACTAAATTGAGTTAAATTATAGAATTAAAAAAGAAAAAGGGGATGATTTTTAAAGAATCTAAACGGAAGAATGGATGGGTTAAATTATGTATGATAAGTATCTCGAAATACATAATTTAAAGAAGGAAAAGCTCTTTATTTTTTTGTGTGGTATGATGCCACTGGGTTGTGGTCGTGTCTGATCTACAGTGAAACCGGGTTTAAGACTGCCACATAGAGTCCACACACAGAGAGGAAGTTTCTGTCTGTTTCCATGGTGCTTGGGACAGGTGCGCGGTGACACACGATGGAAAGGAGTGGGGCTCTGCTTAATTATGCGTGAACAGGAAGTGGGCAGGGACGAGGTCCTGTGAGTCTGTCCACAGTGCCTGGCTCGCGGGCTTGAGTAACGGTCCAGAGCTGCACTCAGCCTCCACCTGCACTGTTAGAACACAGCACTTCCCCGAAAAGCCCTGGTCCTGGAGAGCTACAGGGTCTGCTGGTTTTTGTTTTCACCTTAAAATCAGCACCCAATTGAGATCCAAGACACCAGGTGAGTTGAGTTAACGGTGTAATCAACTGCTCTAATTGATTCATAGAGTGCAGAGTCACCATGAAAACCAGCAGACCCTGTAGCTCTCCGGGACCAGGGTTGGAAACCACTGCCCTAACGTCTGGCTGAGGCAGGCTTCATATTCACTTTATCATTTCTTAAATTCGGTGCATCCATTTCTGGAGTGCAAAAGGAGAAAGCCAGAGCATAGTATTGCAAGCTATCCCCTCCCATTTCTCTTTTTTTCTTCCTTTTTTTGTCACATTTCAAGCTCAACACTACAACTCATACGCATTGTCTGCCACTGTGTCACAGAGAAGAGGTTTAAAAAAAAAAATAAAATAAAATTTAAACCTCCGCATTCTGCGTTCGTGTCAGTAGATTAGAATCAGAGAGATTCACATTTCAGTTGCCGTGAGACCGGCGTGGCCGTAAATCATTCGTCGATTCGCCCGTTTTGCTTGATGGATGTCGAGAAGACGCAGACGCTAGCGCTGCGGGCGGCAGGCCCGAGCAGTCTCTTCCTGAGCTGCGCGGCGGCAGACTGCGCGGCTGCGTGATCTGACGTCCTCTGTGGCGCGTCCTGCCCGCTTGGTTTAGGGGGGGGGGGATCTCAGTCAGGTGGAAAGCACAGCGTTTTTGGCTCTACATCTGTCACTTTCAGCCAGGCTGCTACGCCCTCTCCTTCATACAAACACCTACAGGCACGCGCACATGCGTGCACCCACTCACGCACACGCTCCGGCATATCCACGCATGTGCACACACACCTACACACACACATATGCTCAGGCACATGCACACGCACACACACATGCACATACACATATGTGGAATCTCGCCAGTTCTGGCATCGAGCCACCTGCATTAAGCAGGAGCACACCTTACTAGGCAACACACATCACACACACACACACACACACACACATGCTCTGGAACATGTGTGCACACGCATACATGTACACACATACACACACACACACAGATAAACCCTTGCATCAGACCCAAACCCCTCTCCACTACAAAACACAGACAAGGGCAAAGCAGGATTAATGATAGTGTAGCCTCTGCTCCTGGCCTGGTCTGTGTATGACGCTGGCTCTGGGAGGTCGCTAAGGTAACCAGCATTTTGGCACAGCCAGGTGAAAGGCACCTGGCACAGTGGCCCTTCAAGGAAATAAAACTTGTTTGGGTGCTCAGGACCCAGCATTAGTGATGGAAGAATGGGGTGCTGTTAAATCAAAAATAGGCAGGGTTACAATAAAATTAATTCATTTGAACCAATCATTGTCCTTTGCTGTGGAGTGCAAAGCTTCTTTATTGGCTTGAGCACGTCAGTGACTGACAGCTACAGTAACACATTATGAGGTTCATGTAACCTAACTCTCCCATCACTACAAAGCACTTATACTGTTCATCTGCCTCTTAAAGGGCCACTGACACGCTGTATGCTTGGAACGTCAGGCTTTTTCTGGGTCCCCTTTTCAAATGTTAACTGAAACTAGCTATTTTAAGCACAAATTAGATTTTCTAATTGTGATTGCAAGGCAAACCTGCCTGTATTTCAGAGAACACTTTGCTTGGTGTGCTTGTGTACTAAACAGGGACTTTCATGCATTTTCATGTGTAGTGGTCTGCTTCTGTGTCTCACCCAGCTCATTTCCGAGCAAAAGCTGTGTTTTCACACAGGGACGAGAGAGAACAATTACTGTCAGTTCATCCTCGTCATCACCTTCATGCTCACCACCCTTTCATTATCACCCCCCAACGCCCCCCCCCCCTCCCCCACTCCAGCCCACGCCCATCACTTACCAAGCAGCCAATACTGGGGATGCGCATTCATACTCGATAAAATTCTAAAAATATAAATCTGAGGAGGTGATGAGAACAAGCTTAGGTGCCAGCGCTGAAATGGGATTGCGCGTAATAAAAATGGACAGTCTCCACGCACCGCTCCTATCTAAACAGAACACACTCCGCTGATAAGATTCTGTCCCAAAACAGAAGGGGTTTTTCTGAGGCAATTGAGGAAGGCTCTGTGCTGGGCATTAACTATAATGAAATGAAAGACCGGCTCTCAGTGCAGTACAGTACCCCCCCCTCCACCACCCCGTCACATCCCCCACCCCCGTCCTCCACACACCCACGCATTCCCGTGTTTTTAACAGTTTTCCTGTCC
Organism: Anguilla rostrata; assembly: GCF_018555375.3. Taxonomy (NCBI): domain Eukaryota; kingdom Metazoa; phylum Chordata; class Actinopteri; order Anguilliformes; family Anguillidae; genus Anguilla; species Anguilla rostrata. The sequence goes on from NC_057937.1 coordinate 8,860,800, forward strand.
CCTCCTGAAGACACAGACGAAAGTGAAGACTGCAAGCAATGCTCAGCCATGCTTAAGACATCATTCTGGATGTCCCCGCCCCCCTCCCTTTCCCATTGGTGGAAAAAACGGTGTCCTGGAGCCAGTCAATCAGCCATTGGAAACTGAGGAGACGTGTGGCCTGCCTTCACCCAGGTGACCACACCTGTGCTCCGCCCATCACAGGTTGTCATAGCGAAGGTGTGCCACACACTGCTTACTGGCAGGCAGGCTCCGTATGCACAAGAAACTGGCAGAATTCCACAGAGCCGTCATTTCACTGTGTGTAATGAGCCATTATGCTTCATCCATAGTACGCCGCCAAAACAAGTGTTGACTGGTAAATTAGTTTACGTGGCCTACATCCAGCTTGGGAATTTTTAAAAATCAATTCCCCTGTAAATATCAGGGTTTGGGACTGGATTGGGTGCAACACACTCAAGTGCACTGTGCTACAGATAAAAAGTGTATCTATGCGTACGATTCCTTTAACGGGTACCCTCAGGCTTAAACTTTGGACAGCACACTGACATACAAGTTCACACACTGTACAATACTCAAAGAAATGTAACCGAGAAATATAAAGCGAGCGTTTTGCCGAGTTAAAACTAGCCCTTGTTGAGCTTGTAGACCCTCACCCGTTTGATTCAGTTTAGACCTCGAATGGTAATGCTGATGCTTCTTTGGCCCCACTTGGTGCGAGCGAACACAGACACAGATTTCTGCCCTTCAGGAAAACAGCTCTACGGTCCATAGTACCCAATGACCTCACCAAGGATACACAGATCTCGCTCAGAGAAGTCTCGGACCCTGACAGATTTTTCCAAAAGATACTAAAACCTCAAAGACGTGGCGCGTGTCCTCGGGACCGGGGGTTAGGGGACCCTCTGGCAGAATGTGCACGCATGCTTGCACTTAGCGGTAAAAAATCGATAGTGGCTGGAAACAAGAGCGTATTTCACTCTGTGAGTTTATGCAGCTCTATTTCCTAAACAGCCTTGAACACTGAGTGCTGTGAGAAAAGAACAAAATGACAGACAGACTCTAATATTAACCTCAGCAGGTGAAGTTGAAAGATTCCACTTATGAATGTAATCTTCGTTATTGAAACTAGATGAAAGATATTAGTATTACTGCGACAGCAGCTGCAGCAGCAGCAGCAACGGCAACAACAACAACTAAAACAACTAAAATTAAAACCTTGGGATAAAAAAGGAATTGTTATCACTGGCATTGAAAATTGCTCACCCGCTGGTTTAAAAAAAAAAACTTGCAAAAACAACCAGCTGCTGATGAAGATGAGCATAGCATCCTGCAGTAGAAGATGCTCCAAATGAAGCCAAAACATTAACTGTGAAATTCTGGAGAGAGCCCAGTACGCCGGCGCCACTAAATCACCGGTCTTGCCAATTCGGCATCACGTTGAGAAGAAAGGCGCTCGCCTCCTTGCGTGCTCCAGAAACCGTCATCCTTTTGAATGTTTTTGCCGTGACAGGTAATAATCTTACATGAATTACGCGTCGCGCTTGGGGGAAGGGACGTCAGCGTCGCCAGGGTGACTCTCTCTCTCCTGCCGTACCTCAAGGGACCCGTCAGAAGGAGCCTTACGGTTTCGCTGACAGAACCGTCCTCCTCACAGAGCCGTCGCCTGCGTTCCTCTTCTGGCTACGGCTGAAATCGGACGCGAGTCTCGGAAACCAATTAGCGTCCTCTCATACCCCATGCTGCTCGCGTAAGTCACGCCATTAATGCGGTTTCCATATGAAGATCCCGCCTGAGGAGTAATGAAGATGAACTGGGTGGCCTGCGAAAGAAGACACGCGGCTCGCACGTTCTCTCTCTCTCTCTCTCTCTCTCTCTCGCTGTCTGTTTTTCTCTCTCTCTCACTCTTTCTCTCTCCTGACAATTGTATGTTTTTAGTGTAAATTAGCTCGTTAAAAATATGGAAATAATTCCACAAATACATTAAATGTGTGCATTCATTTCATCACATATGTTTTAATTGGCAGCATTTATATTATTTTACAGCTTACCCGTAATTAAGGAATCTGAATTGATGAACCATTCAAAACATTCAAAAAGCTGGACCACCCAAGTTGGACTTTCAAAAGCAATCAAAAATCTGAGTCAAATCCAGTCAGATTTTTTCCCCCACTCTACTAGGTCATTCATAACATATGCATTTCAAGCCCAGAAGCTTGTTGCCTTAAGTACCATTCTTATAGGCCTACTGCATGAATGATAGTCCTGTTTGCATTCTTTTTTTTTTTTACAATTGTAAAGCAATAGCAGTAGACTTATGACCTCTACCCAGAGGATCCATGGAAAACAGTCCAACTGTTGCAACTTAATTATCTGTCAAAACTGTTGTGGAACAAACCGAAGAGGTTCAGTCAGACACCATTATTATTGTCAGATATCATTATGGTTCATCCTAACGGCCAGAATCTCCTAATACCACTGTGTCTAGAGAAGAGCATCGCGTACACAGGAAGGTGAGCTGTAATTAGGTGTCATTACATCACTGATGTGGAGGCACCTGAGATGATTCGCTCAGCCTGTCGTCACTGTCAGTTCGGTTAAGGCGTTTTCCCCTTAGCGCATCTGTGGAGGGGCTTTGGCTCGATGGGGTCTGCAGCCTGGTTTGCTAATGAGCGTCACGGGTGGCTGTTCTCAGTTTTAGCGCTCGCTCGCACGTGCACACGCACACGCGTGCGCACGCACACGCGCACACACACACACAAACACACATTCGAGTACTCAAAGGGAAAACGAAAGGCTATTGTTATGTTCTGTAATCACCATGGCACCGTACCCTCCCAGCAAACATGCATGCAGGACCCACTGTGGAGCCCCAGCTGGTGGCAGCTGCCCCCACCGCCAGGGTTTTGCACGTCGGCACTATAGTGATCTACAAGGGGACGATTGAGCCGAGGCACTCGAGCTGAGAACGGGCTGTTCCAATAGGTCAAAAAGTCGGAGAATGGCCCCGCCTCCAGTGGACCGTTACAGTGTCGATTCGCTAAGCGCTGGGGTACCGGCTGCTGGAGCCGGCTGTGTTCTGGTAGGTGACTGCATGCTGGGATTCACACAGGAAGTGCAGACATTCCGCACTCCACTGCTATCCATTGCAGACTTCAGCCTTCACAGCAAATTAGACCCTGAGCCTGTGATGACATCACATGCCTACTAAGGAGAGTGAAATAGATGATCTAGTCAGTATGTGACATCAAAGCACGTTGACCTTGTCCTCATACGCTGTTATTTCCGCTCTCAAAACCAAAAGATGAGCCAATCTTAACAAGTATTTTATTCTCATATTTAGACTTTAAGATTTTATTTCTGTCACTTTTTTTGCTAAATCAAACAAACAAATTGCCAATGAGGTCAGACAAGCTCAGTCAAGATTTGTCAATGGGGTAAGACAGTTTCACTTGTGCAAGTACAAAGTAACTTAAAACAAGCTAATATGATCTGCATGAAAGAAAAATATATGTTTTGAAGTCTTGTTATAAGACAAACACTTATCAAGCCTGTCTGTTTTTGTGGTATTAGCAGGCTTTGAATGATGATCAAATAACCATTTAATTTCAGACAAAGTAATGCTCTGCTAACAATTTAGTGAAATTTGTCCATTGGGTTATTATTCTGTATTTATCTCAGGCAGTGCTCGCAAAACAAAGGACAAACTAAGAACGCTTCCCTGCCCCATCAGAAGGTTTTGTGCTTCTCTGTGGCTGATAACACAGCGACAGGTGAGGAGATAAAAATACTCTTTTCATTTTTCATTTCACAGAAGGAAAAGGACAGTGATAGCGAACGGAACATAAATCCTCGCTGCTATTTTCTAGCCATGATGTCACCGTCCAGCCCCCACCTCCCGCACAACACCTTTAACTTTAGACAAGGTTCCTTGTTTTTGATGTAGCTTAACGCAGATAGTGTGCGTTCGTTAGTCTGACAGTCCCTCTAGCTTGGAAATGAGGGTATTTGAGAAACTTTGCATATTTTATTGTCCCTGCCGACACCTGTGATGTCATCTCAGATACCCCTGTTATCAGTTCTGTTTATAATTAGGATTACAGCCTGCAGAGTTGCTCTACGGACTCTCAGAGGGGCCAAAATAGGAACTGTGGCTTCTCTCCACCTGTGTTATTGCCCCTGCCAGCACAGGGGCAATAACAGCGGAGCTGTCCTCTGACTCTGTGTAATGAATCCTTGTCCTGCATCCATAGCAAAGCATGAAAACATGAAAACAGGCTGTGGCTGGCAGATTGCAGGGTGATTTCTTTTGGGCCTTTGAATTTAAAGAAATAATAATCCAGTACAAAATTATACATATTTGTCTCCAATATACACCAATAGATAATATATGTTTCGCTCCACATGCGGTTTCAGTATGCTTCTGTGGTGCAGTAAATGTCTTAAATTCGTTTGTGCTTTAAATCACAGCTTTGTAGCTTAGAGTAGACCTCTGACCCGAAGCACTCAATATCACAGATTGCACATGAAACAATGTTATGTCTGCCTCTGGGACATCGGGGTAAGGAAATGACCAGATTTCTACAGGCTTTAGATGCTGTAAAATAAAAAAAGATCCTTTGAGAAGCTCATGAGAGAGGAAATATGTATTCATTTTGGATTTTTATGCCTCATCTGCCCTTGGCTACGTTAGCGTTGATGACTGCACGTTTTAACGCTGTGTTCCCAACGCCTCGAGCTTGACAAAACCGCATTGTTACAAAGAAAAGCACATTGCTTAAGAAAGAGAGCACTTGCTGAAAGAGCACTCAGTGGCTTATTTTATAGCTGCAGTAATGTGGATATTCTGAAACCAGCACAGATATCTGAATGTCTGATTTAAAAGTATGAAGTTCACAGGTACCAGTAATTGTCAACTTCTAAATCTCTCTCTCTTTCTCTCTCTCCTCGCTCTGAAAAATGCATCAAATAAGCATCGCTGTAATGAAGGTTAAAAGGGTTAATCTGCAGCCCTCCCACACTACTTAGTCCTGTTTATTGAGGTCGATCCATCTTGCTCTCTGATGCAGGCAGCAGGGATTGCACTGGGGATCCCACACTTGATACTCTGTTGTTGTCGGACCGCTAATCAGCATAAGCGAAGCAAAGGGGGGGGGGGGGGGAATGACCGCCCGTCCCGTCGTTCGTAAGGGTGCGAGAGAGCGCTTTTCGGCGAGGTCGGCCCGGGGCCGCGCGGGGAACTCGCGTTTCGATCGGCAGGCTCGGAGAAGAAAGGGGCCTCTGCTCGATGGCCGCTGAGCTGAGAGCGCATTATTATTCATGGCGCGGCGGAACAAAAAAAACCGCCGACGTTTCAAAAGGAGGAAGGAAAGCAAATGCCGTCTCTCTCTCTCTCTCTCTCTCTTTCTCTTAACTCCCGTCACACTCGCTCTCCTCCTTCCTTTTCTTTCTCTCCCTCCGTCTCAGAGGAGGATTTGCCCTCGGTGTTTCCGCAAAGTTAATCAATATGTCGACTTTTCAGACACACGGCGCACCCATGGGTATCTACCCCCCACACCCGCCCCCCCCCCCCCGCCCCCCCCAGCTTCCCTTTCAGTTATTTTCTCCAAGCCCAAACTATAGATTGAAACTTCACTGCTAAAAGACCCAGGGAACAACCCGAGCATTTGCACGTTTGCAAGAACCATCATTTTTGTTTTTCAGGGGTCAGATGCTTGCTTTTGAACCCTAAGTACCTTTCAGCGAGCACGGAAGCGCTTGCTGAAAAGTTTCGCTGAGGACACTAGCGTCTGAGTTCCTGCTCTCCCATATTTCATATTCACAGCGCCTGCGAGCTTAAAAGAGTCAATATCAATTTCACATTCAGGCCAGATTCCAGTTTTTGAATCCTTTGTCTTCATTCCAGGAAGGTTATTTTTTCCCCCCCTCCCATCAACAGCAGGAAGTGAGGCTACGGCCTGTCTCCTTGCAACCAGAAGCACTTGGCTGAGCTGAATTTCCGACGGCAATGCCCCTTTAATGTTCTGCCAAAACGTAACGGGCTCATTTAGCCCCCGCTAGACAAAGGATCTGTCTGGACGGTGTAATATTCTAATTTGGTATTTCTGCTGTGACAGAATAAACCGGGGTTTTTGAAAGGTTTCTGAATTCATTTTGCACGGGCAGACCTTCGACTCCTCAACTCCTGGTGGAAAAGAGCAAAAAAAAAAAAGGGTAAAAAGGGAGCAGGATGGAGGGGGTGAAAAAGAAGGAATTATGGGAAATAAACAGAAAGGTTTGACGCGGAGACGGCGTGGAAAATAAAAAGGGCCTCGCCTTCGCCCCGTTTCCTCTCCCAGGCCTCGCCTCGTTCGTTTAATCTGGTCTGGCTAATTACAGACCCCACTTCCCCCTCACGTTCCTGCCGCTCACCCGTCCGCCCCACCGCAGAGCGAGACGCACACATGCTGTTCCTCTTAAAATGTTAAATCTGTCTGCGGAAAGGAAGAAGAGTCGTGGTTTCCTCCCCAAGTTTTCCCTCTTCCGGCCAGTAGGGGGCGCTTCACCTTCCCTCCCTCCATCCACTACCATGTCTTAAACGTTTGCTTTATTCTGGTTGGATTCAGCTTCTCAGAATAGGAACCTGTGTTTCTAACTCCCCCCCCCCCCCAGGTGGCCAGATGTCAAGATTTAGGTGGTAATCGCATTCATTCGCCAGCCTGACCAGAATAAACAAAAAGTTGCGTCTAACCTGTGGAACCCTGGGGCGTGCTGGCATTTTGGGTTTGCATTTGCATACTTGCAAGTGAAACAAGATGAGTCTATTTCATTTTAGTTGATAACGAAATCAGTTTGTGACCCAGCTGCAGACAGGGAGGGAGGTAGGTGCTGCCTACCGTATGCTGATGACCCTCTTGCTTTTGAAATCATCAAGACTTTTCCTCAAACCCTGAGCAAATCTATGTTGCTTTGGATCATACATAATAGGTGTTTAGACTGTACAATGTAAACAAAATATTGTTGAAAATGTATTGTATTTGCTTAAACTGACATGCTTTTTACTATTTTATGTATTTTGCAATATTCCCAAGCACGTTCAAGTACTTTCAAGCGTATTTTTTTTTAAACACAATATTAAATGCATGTTTCACTTTGGACTGGAATTTGGATGCCATCCTTATGATAAGCACTTTGCAGATGGCTTGTAGAGCAGAAAATTGGCATTAACTAAGTATTAAGAATAAATCATGGTGAACAGGAGAGAGAGAGAGAGAGAGAGAGAGAGAGAGAGAGATGCTGCTTTGTAAAGAGCAAAGTAACACACAGGCCAATTAGACCTCATAGTTCACTGTGATGGGGATGGTGATATCGCCTACGCACAGTGGGCTCCTCTCTGAGTCTAAATCAAAACCTCTCTTTGCCCCCGGCTGTCCCTTTGTAGTTCGGCAAGTCCGGGACAGAAATTCAGTTGTGACTTTATTATGACAAAAAAAAGTATCAATTCCTCTCCTCCCACACTTTGCCGAAAAAAAAAGAGTTATAACGCTCTGTTCTTTTAAAGGGCATTACGTTCCAGAATTTGCAGTGCTTTGGGTCGAGGGACGGGCATGGGTGCATTACGATAACCACTCCAGTCCGCTCTGCAGATTCTTACACGCTGCCGAGACGTAACTGAACGATCATGGGGAAGGTGGAGAGTAGAAGAAAGTTAGTGATGATAACACAGATGGCAACAAAAATGGCAGCACCGTTATGATGAGGAGAGTGATGGAGAGAGAGAGAGAGAGAGGGAGAGAGAAAGAAAGTCCATTTTAAATGTCCATTTTACTGCACACAATTTAGAATTTAACAATTATTGGCACTAATGTACCTGGAAAATATTTATTTATTTATTTTTTTTTGGGGGGGGGGGGGCTTTTCAGCTTTATTGGACAGGTTAGTGTAGAGAGACAGGAAGAACGGCGAAGAGAGAGGGGAAAGACATATGGACTTGAACCGCCGGTGTCGCGGCTCGTAACGAGCATGCAGACAGTGCTCCACAGGCTACGCCACGAGACACCCCCGTACCTGGAAACATTTAAAATTACACATCCAGGTACGTGCGGTGGCTTCAAAATATCCACCATCCACATCGTCGCCACGGCTACAAAACATGTCCTTGGATGCGCTTTCGGCCAATGTTGCGGGGCCCGTGGGTGTTTGCTCACTTCCTGGGAAAGCGTCCAATCAGGAAGGGAGAGCAGATGGGTGACCGCAGAGGTGGGGAGCGGGCCGGCAGGATACCTGTGAAAGAGCACAAGCATCTTGTTCGAGCTCCGGGCCTCAGCAGATGGCACCAATGCCAGGCCGCTGCCAAGTCAGAGCGGCACCAGCAACTGCCTGCAGAAAACTACACACGTACCGTATTCAGTGCGACACGGGGAGACAATACCAGCACAAGCACGTCACACGAGCAACATAACGCCAAGTCAGTGACGCTGGTGAACTACACCAGTCCGCACTATACAGCCACAGGGGCCTGAAACAGATTTGCAAACCTTGAAGATTTTATTTTATTTTTTAGCACTTTAAAGTAACAGAGAGACATAGAGGGGGTAGGGGAAACCCAAACTGTTTTAGTGCTATAGTATACTGTAGCAAGCTTAGTTTGAGTAATCGTAGATTGAGGACATATTATTATTATTATTATTATTTTGAATATGCCAAAACACACTCCCTGTTGCCTTTCTGTCTTTCTGTCTATCAATTCGTACATTCACAAGCCTTTAAAATTTGGTATGTTTCTCTGAGGGGATGAACTGACAATGCAATAAGAACTGTAAAACTGAAAAATGTTTGGGGGATAAAATGTAAAATGTTCTCTGGTAAGATAATGTCTGCATAAAGTTCTGTACTGTAAGCTCATAGTTAACATATCAATTATTCTTTAAAAAAAAATCATGTAAACTATGTGACAGTAGTTAATTTTGGCAGATGTTGGGTTTCTGCCGTTCAGGGTATCACAGGCGATGTGCGGACGTGTGTGGCTGAGCCGGCTCCTATTCTCCCCACTGGTTTTTCCACACGTTGTCATATCAAAGGTTAAGCCGGGTTTGATCTAACTTTAAAGGGGCAGAGGAGGCGAGGAGGGGGGTGGGGGAGGGTGAGGGGGGTGGGGGAGGGTGCGGAGGGAATCCGCGCTGAATTTCAAACAGCAGCGTTCTCCACGGTCCTCAGCCGCCTCGACGCGGCCACGGAAAAGGCCAAGCTCGCAGCCGACTTCCTGCGCTTCCCGCCTCCCAGCTGAATTAAGCCTCCGTAATGACTTCATAAGCACACGTAAACGCCCCTGCCAATCAGCACAGACTGCCCGTGCCGCTAGGGCCGTTCTTCTGCAGTTACCGTGGAGATAGCCCGAGTCCCCCGATGCTGTTCCATTTAGTATAATTTTTTTTTATAACCTGGGCGACCTGGGCCTGTATTCATGAAGTGTCTCAAGGGGTACAGATCAAAAATAAACTTGGCCTTTTTCAGCTCATATTGGATGAGATTAACATATGTGTAGGGGAGACCTGCTCCAAGGTTAGCACTTCCACTCTGAAAAAAATGAAAAAAATGAAAAAAATAAATAAATTCCAGAATCAAATGAAAACTGTAGAAAGGTGCCCTTCTACAGGAGCGGCACGTTCCGTTCGGCAGTCAGGAATCTGAAATAAATGAGGGGTTCTGCCGGATGACAAAAGAACATCAGAGACCAGGGTGCCGCGACACCTCGCCTCCCTTCCCCCAGTATTCCGGAACGCTGAGGTCACCTCGAACCCCGGAAGAGCTGTCAGATCCCGACGTGCCGGAGACGGCGTCCGTCCTTCCCGGGAATCCAGAGGACGAATCACGATTCCGCCCGTCTCGCCCCTCATTAAAACCTGTGATGGGCTCCGGGGACGGAAAGGGGGAGTCTTGTTTACCGATTGGTCGCGGAGTGACGCGCCTCGACGACGCGGCCTGGGTTTGGGCTTCGGCGAAAGAGAGATTAATCGCAGCGCTCTGCAATCAATGATGTGGCGTCTGAGACGAGCCACTCTGTCAGTGCGTTTCTGTCCATTAAAAAAGAAAATAGGCCAATCGGCTTTTAGAAGCCGTTGATGCAGAACGTAGCTGACAGGTGCACACCTACAGACGCACGCGCGTACACTCGCGTAGGCGCACGCACACATGTCAGGCAAATGCACATGTATGCGTGTGCACGCAGGAACATGCGTGCGCGCAAACATGCCCACACGCAGGCACATGCAACACACGCACGTGCACATGCATGCACACACGCACGTGCACATGCATGCACACACTGCACACTGTGTTCGCTGTTCTAAAAATGCTTTCAGCCACTATGTAAAGATGCGATATTGAGATGCATGAACACAACACGCAAATGTTAAATCATTTCAGTACAGGGCGCAACATAAACAAACGCGTAATACATCATAATTTATCGCGCATTGGAAACATTTACATTTTTATATTGCCAACATTTGTCAAGCCAGCGGATGCATACTTGAAAAACAGAGGCGCATTCTTTATAATTAGAAGCATGCTTCCTGAATGTCATGAATGTATAAAACATGCAGATGACGCCTGATAGGCCCTGTGTGTTTAGGATGGCTGTGTTAAAATGCATTTACCCAGAATATCCACATAACAAGTATATGCAAAAGACACAAAAATGCCATCAATTCATGCCAGAGAATAAAAGAAACCCTATCATCCAATTATCACTGCAACTCTCCTGCCAAGTCAGAGATTTTATTTTTATATCTGGGTAAAACATTATGATGTGCAAGTTAGTTGGAGATAATGAATGAGGACAAACAGCAGCGACAAACCCAATATAAACAGTAGGAAGGCATTTGTTAATCTAGCTGTTTATATGGCATCACAGCACACGGATCTCTATGGTAAAGTAATCAGGCTGTGGATCTCTTTCCCACGACTGGTCTGTGGAAGGTGGGGAGCCATGATCGTTGATCTTGCAGCTCTGGACCTCAGTTTTTAAGTTTCTCAGTTTTTTTCCCCGCTGTTCCTGAGTTGGCAAAAAGCCTCCTTCCGCTCCCTGACCCTTTGAGATGTTTTATGGAATGCTGGGAAAGCCTCGGGGTAAGGGCGAAAAAAAAAAAGCGTTGACGTGGAAACCGGCCACACGGAAACATTCACGCGCGGGAAAAAAAAACGATTAAAGGCGCATACTACAGAACGTCTGTTCCAATAAATTAGGCGCAAAGTGACTTTGGCAGGTTCCTTATCAGCTCAATTTGTGTTCTTTCACGGAAAAAAAAAAATGCGGGGCGTAGATACCGAACTGTGTGTTCACTCTCATTGTCGAACCCCCCGCCCCTCCCAAACCACCCCCCCCCCCCCCACCCCCAACACGCTCGCACACATCGTGCTGCGCGTTCTTTCCGGAGCCTTCCGCGGCGTTATTTATTACCGCCATATGAAAAGCCGTCGCACTCCACCGTGCGCCGCTGCGAGCTGTTTTCAAAGCTGACCTTTAAAAGTTCACGTCCTCAAAGAAACTCAAACCCCATTATTGAGAGCCATGCAACAGGAGAGAGAAAACGCCGAGGAATGAAAGCTAAATATCTCCACGGCATCCATTCACCACACCAAACCTGTGGCTGACCAATTTGTATTGTGGGGTTGAGGGGTGGGGGGGGGGGGGGGGGCACAGAGTGACCTATGGGGGCGTAATGGTGATTGAACTCCTTTTGACTCCTTTTTACAATTCCCTCGACCCCCGAGCGGCAGAGATCGTGTGAATCTACATTACTGTAATCATTTCCGCTCTGATGTACGACAGACATTCCCTTAGTTAATATACGAGGCCCCTGCTTGGTGTGGGGCAGAGTCATTAGTCTCTGTGGGTTTGACTGCGGATCCCTCTCCCGGTCCATCTAATGTGCATTAAATACATCTGCGGGTAATTAAATCAGCGCCAAATGAAGCACAATGGGTCCATCTCGCTTCGCTGAGGGATAAGCATTCTCTCTTCGGCTCGCAATGCGTCAGAGCTAATGGTCTTTCCCGCCTCAAAGGAAAACATTAGATTGGCTGCAGTTAAAAAAAAAAAAAATTCTCTAACAAGGAAAACAGAGTTTAAAATATAAATAAATGAAAATAAATAAATATATATATATACATATTTATATATGCAATGCAGTCTATATGTAAAAATGTATATGTAAAAAATATAATATGTTTTCCCCAAGTTTGTGGAGAAAAATAATAAACACAGGAAAACATTACAAAAAAATGTATCTGTTCACTGGTAGCTTCGAAACGCTCTGTGTTCTCACTGCTGCCTCTTTTCACGCGTGGAACTGATGCCCAGCAACGTGGGGCCACGGCGTGAGCTTCGCCGAGTCTCAGCACGTCGCTCGCACACAAGGGCCGTCGCAGGCCCCCGCCTGGACCCGCCTGGACCCGCCGAGCCGCGCGCGAACGCAGGATGAGTCACCGGGGTCGCGCGGGGGTCGGTGAGTCACGCGCCGCCGCGTCCCCGGCCCTGATTGAGGCATCGGACCGGGCGGGGCTCAGGGCGGGCGGGGCTCGGAGCGGGGGTCATGTGCATGTCCAGCACCTGTGCCCCCCCGTGAATGGAACCTTCCGGGTGATTTAGAGCCCCGCGGACCCGCGCAGGGCCGCAGACGCGCTCCGTCTTTCGTTCTGGGGGCGTGGTGGTTCACGGTTTTTTCGCGGTTCGCGGTTTCTCACCGAGCCGTGACATGCACACGGTTTCAGTTCCGCACCGCTGCCTTTTTTTTTTCCAGCTTAACTGTTGTCAAGCACATGCTAATTTTTCATGTAACTGAATTGATAATATTGCCCTGCTATGTGCACCGTGTAACCTTACGCTCATGCGGAAGAGTAACATGATGGAAGTGCAGTACAATGGTTAAGGAACTGGGTTTGATCCTCCGAGGATGTGCTTTTAATTCATTCAATTACATTTTATTTATATGGTGCTTTTTACCAAGACACTGCCACAAAGATGCTTTACAGAGGAAACAAAGGAAAAAAACAGGCCTGAACCTCCAAAAAGAGAGTGGCTGAGATAAAAAAAAAAAAAACTCCCCAGTGGGAAGAAAAACACTGAAACGATGGCGAGTAAAGACTCCCCAATAGGCAGGAATCTCATGGGGAACCCAACTATAGAGGGGGGAGCCCCGTCCTTTGCTGGCCAGCCCGATTACCAGGTGGGCATTGCCATTGTAAACTTGCACACTGTACTTATCCTGAATTAGTGTATACAGCTGCATATAAATGGATTGTATGTAAAGAATGTAAGCTGGGTACACACAGACACACACACACACATATACACACACACTCACAGGACATAGAACGCATAGGACCCAATGAAAAAGCCATTGTTTTGGACCACTAATGCTTTCAGAGTATTCATATTTGTTGTTGAATCTTCGCTTTGAGTGTACGGTTTTGACTTGTGTTTGACGTAAAGTGTCCTTAATGGTGTGCTAATTGCAGCCTTGTGATTGCTCAAGAATGCTCTCAGCAATAAAAGTTTTTTATATGATTATCAGCTAATGTGCTGTGAATTTAAATAAAACACGTTCCTGTAACCTGTTTTTCTTTTTATGTTTTTTTTTTTTTTTACTTATCCTCCTGAGACCTTTCAGAAAAAACTTAAGTACTTTTCTTTTTTTGACAAGTGTCTTGCGTGCTGCAGTGAAAATATTTTCAAGAAATATTATTTGTTTTATGTTTATTGAATGCTCCTTTTAGTGTAGGTTTTAGTACAGCAGAATATATGGTTCTTGAGATTGAAACCCAGAGAACGGTGCAAAAATGAATTGCCAGGTCTTAGGAGGTTACAAATACGAGAACCACGGTACTAAATAGGTGCTGACTGAAAAATCGAGAACCAAACCGCGGAGCTAGTGAACGGTGACGCTCAATCTTTCTCGCGGTATTGTGTTTGAGGGTACAAATGACGGAAGGTGGGGGTGAGAACAGGATGGTAGCATACGGAGTGCTAAAGAAAGGAAATTCATATTAGATTATAACTTTTTTTTTTTGGGGGGGTGGGGGTGGGGGGGTGGGGGGTGTCCTCTGGGAAGGCCACGTGGCACAGACACGTTTGCAGCAGTTCCAACAAATGTGTCCCGGTGGAATAAAAACGTATTAAAAAAACCGTATTATTTTGGAGTATTCTCAGTATAAATAACAGCGGGCCCCCTCACTGTGTGTAGGGCTTATAAGGGGGGGGGGGAGGGTGGCAAATTGCACCATTTGTCTTTGGTTTCGGGGTTCATTCGCTCCGGCGGCCAACGGCCAACGGCCGGGACTTCATACCTCTTCAGCACCTTTTTATTTTAGAAAAATGTTTTCCCTGTGATGGAGAGTTCACCCACGAGGGTTTTTTTTCCCCGTGATGTTAATCATTACAGAAATCACTCAAAACCGCTTCAGCTGTGTCGATGGCGGCGGCAGCAGCAGCAGCAGCGGCAGTGCTAGCAGAGGTACAAGAGTGTAAACTCTTTGAAAATGAACATCCAAGGATTTTTTTTTTTTTTGTTGCCAATTTCACTGCCTTGGAATTTGCAAGGGGTACCTGACATAAAACACGATGTTACAAAGTTACACAAGACAGTTGGCAAACAAGTTACAAACATTAAAAGGGGAATGCGACAGCAGTGTAACAGTAATTAAAAAGCAGAGCAGAGGTTAGAAACAGGAGCATATTTCACTCATTACATGTTTGAAGTCAGCAATTGAAAGTAATTTGTCATTTGAGTTTTAGATTGCTTTGAAGACTGTTCCAACTGTAAGGTATAAAACACCTGAACCTCAACTTTTCAAAATATCTAAAGGATTTTGATCGTTTGATGGTTTTTTAAATTATTTTTTTAACGTATGTAACATTCATTTTACCTCTTTCAAACTGTTACTCAATAGCTACTTTTACTGTCACCACCGGTGAGGTTCACTGTTGAACTCATATGACACCTCATGCTACTGTACGTTTGGGCCCAAGTTCCTGCTTGTTCAATTATACCATAGCAGACTAGCTAATGATTATGCAGCTGAAGCTTGCACGCAAGAGGGGTGCATGCGGCGTGGCAGATCCAGCTGGCTCACTTTCCCAAAGTCGCTAGATTTTTCTGTTGCAGGGTCCCCCGCAGAACCGCCGCCGTCTCTCATGACTTCGAGTTCTCCTTCGCGGCGTCAAACGAAAAGAACAAAGAAAGCGCAGCACAAGCGCACGAGCGACAACAAAGCGAAAACAAACAGCGAGCGCGTCAAAATCCGAAACGCTAACCGCGAAAACGACAGGGTAACAAACCCAACGCGCGTCGCCTTCCTGCTTGGAGAGTCTCGCGCTCCCCGCTCGCCGAGTCCTGTTGACATTTTGCGGAAAGCTGAAGGCTGAGCGAACGACGGAGTTGTGAATAATAGATGCGTTAGGTTCATCTTTTTTTCAAAGGTGCGGGAGGAAAGAAGGCTCAAATGTGGAGTCCTCTGGGACTTCGGGAGCACGCGTGCGCCTACGAAATCGCGGTCGTGTCGTCCGAACTGCCGCGCGGCAGTCGCGAGTCACGTGGGCGTGAAGCGCGATGCTAATTAACTATGCCTTCAATCCGAAAACAGCCACCCAAAATGGGACCTGCACACAAAACCAGATGTTTCAGAATACATCACCGAGCCTTTGAAATGTTTGGCCCCTGTGTGAACGCCGCACACGGTGTGTTAAATGCCATTGGCATTTTACAAGTGCAAACAGTACGAAAGCACACAGACAAAATATTAATTACATATGAAGGTACACTGCTGCAGAGAACAAAGGTAGTTGGGCAGATTCAAATACAGGTGCTATGGCTCACAATATAATAATAATAATAATAATAATAATAATAATAATAATAATAATAGTAGTACTACTATTAATAACAATATAATAATAACAATAATAATAATCATCGTCATCATCATCATCCTCATCCTGCAATGTGGCAGCAGTGGCGCATAGCTTGGCTTGCATCCAGGGGGGTTGCAGGTTTGAGTCCCGGGTGGGGTACTGCCATCATGCCCTACAGCAGGACACCCATCCCATAGTTCTCCTGTAAAATGTTCAGCTGTGCAAATGCACTCTGTGTAAGCGATTTAAGGGTGTCAGCTAAGCAAATAAACCTCGATTTATATTAGGATGGCTTGTATATTTTTGCTGTTCAAAAGACCATATTGTTCCATGCCGCATGAGGTTTAATTGAATTTCCAAATGCTAACAAATTGAGCCGTTTCTTGCTTTGAGTCGGCTGCAACAAATGGCTCTTTCATAAACGTACAGTCTATCTCTCTCTGTGTGGGCCGCGGCGTTGTAGGAATCGCAGGCGAGCTCCTCTGTGCGTAATCTCACACTGTGACATGTGGGAACATTCCTCCTAATTCCTCCCAATGCAGGGCCCTAATCTAATAACACCGCTGTAATTTATGAAGAAATGTGAATCATAGCTGGTAATGAAAAATACAAAAACAAAACAAAAAGAATCTTGCTGATTGCCTTGCCTTACATTTATCTTTAGGATTGTTGAGAAAAAAACAGTCATCAGGAGTGTTGGGATAAGAAATATTTATATCTGGAGAGCAGGCGGAGAGAGGAAAGCCATCATCCTGAGCAAACCAGCAGGACGTTGCTTCAGTCATGATAAAACTGTGGGAATATGCTGCCCCGAGTGTATTGTGTGATCCCTTTCTTTCACAGTGCTTTTGTAGAAAGAACTATGGCGTGAATGTTACATATAAAGCAAATTAACATTGAAGACATTGGTCATACTGAAATTATGATAGATGACTGTGTGCGTGTGCGCTTGTGTGTGCGTATGTGTGGATAGGGGTCAATTGAGGGTAAAATTAAATGTAGATGTTCTCAATCGAATCATCTGCGACTAAACGCTTCCAAATGATGTTTGATGTAGTGGTTTCTGATGGGTGAAATAGCCCAACGGGTCTGAAGCAGGCTTTTCAGTGGACCCATGCGCTACACGCTTGTTCCGAGGTTAGTACTGGGCTACGAATGCACTAAAACTGCTCTGCCCGCTAAAGTTCCCCCATGCAATCTGGTGTACTTGGTATGCCTCCTCTCCCCCTTCTTCACTCATATCTTCATATCTAAATTTCAAGCCATTCGCCGCCTCTCCCCCCCCCCACACACACCGGCTTCCCAGAGAAAATATTTGTGGAGTCGACGGCCAGGCCACGTCAAGCCCCTGTCACCTCTGTCTGTCGTTTGTGCATTATCTAAAAAAAAAAAACCTGTGTCTGAAATGAAACAGGATGCAATCTCTTTCATTTGCCAACCACGCCCCCCCCCCATCCCCCACCCACCCCCATTTTTTCCCTCCTTTTATCGGCTGTCCTCTAAGACGCTCTTCAAGGGTCAGCTGTTAAAGGGTACTGCCAGCCTGGCTACGATGGTGGTGTGCGCAACAAAAAAAGACTTAAAAAATGTAAAAAGGAGGGAAGGCACAGCTGCGGGAAGACCTGGCCATCTGTTACTGTTTAAGCACATCTGTATTTGGGCCCGCCCCGGCGTGTTCACCGCCATGCGGGCCCTTCTGTTTGACTCGCTTCCTGAAGACTACGCAATCCCAAAAGCACGCGGGCAGGCGGGCGGGCGGGGGGGCGGGCGGCCCAGCGGGGGTTAGGGAAACGGGCACCCGGGGCAATTCTCCCGGAAAACCGAAACCCAGAAAAAGCTCTGGGTTTGACCTCACCCAGTCTCTGCCCACGGCGGTTCTGCTGGAAAATGGAAACCCTGGGAAAGCGTCGGTTGGACCTCCCCGGTGTTCGCTGCTCTCTGTAACCCAGGGCTGATCTGGTCATCCACAGTTGCCAGTTCTGTAGCATCACTAAGTCATACGCTTTAAACCTTGCAGTCTTGTCGCAACACACACACACACACACACACACACACAATCCACAGATGTGTAAGGTCAGCTGGTTCAGGGGCAGATATAACAGCATTATTATAAAAAAAAAGAAAAAAAACACACAACAATAGCGCTAAAGTATAATGCCACCGGTTGTCTTCGGCAAATCTCTTAATCCTTTATACAAATGAACAGTTGTGAAAACAGGGAGGAATGTAAGAACAGGTCCACTAACAGACTTCTCATCAGCCGGCAATACCATGTATGGATTTTACAGATTTTTTTTCTATTTTAGCTATGGGACACGGCTCAGATTTGATCAAGATAAACTGCTGTATGATGTAAAGATCCAACCACGGTTCCGCTCTGTGTCCCAGCCCCGCCAGGGTCTTTTGTCATTGGACGGATTACCAGACGAATAAAAAGACGAAAAGAAGCTTGCTGTTTCCGAGATTACGCCTGACCTGCTTTTAATGACAATAACATTTATCCTGCCGGTTTGGATTTAAAAACACAGCGACCTACATATAGCATTTCTACGGTGGCCGTGAAGGTCAATCCTCAGAGAAATTTCAAGGGGCTTACAGACTTGGCTGGGAATAGCCTGGGGGAAAAAGGGTTGAAAAAAAGGGGGAAAGTTCTGGTTGCTTTTATCGCTCTCTCTCACTTCTGTCACTCCAGGGAGGGGATGTACGAACTGAGGCTGGCGTGCACGTCTTAAAAACGGCTGGGATCGCAAAAGGCTTGTTGTCAAGGGAACGCAGCCATAAATTCTTGATGAATTCCTCAGTCTTGCACTGGCAATAGGGCAACTTACCCATTTTGGGGGTTTTACCAATTTACAACAGGCTTACTGTTTATTGCTTCCAAAGAACTCCTCTGTTTTTCTCCTAGGAAAGTGTACAAGCAGATAACGTTGTATGTTCCACTGTGTGGAGTGGAGTTCACAACACAGAGGTTTTCAAATCGACAAGAAAAAATGATCAATCTTTTTCCAGTCAGTAGAGAAAGCTTGGCTTGGATTTAGCCTTTTTCGAATAAATTTTTGGCATGGCTTTCTTTGACAGAATGGAATGAATGTTGCACACTTTCAAAAAGAACTGGCTTTTTTTTTTTGGAAGGATACGGTAGCGGTGTGAACTGAGGTCCTGTGTGTGACCTCCCTCCGTCCCGCCATCTGGTCCTGAACTTCACTACTTACTGAAGACGGAAACCGTAAAGAGGCTTTTATACCTGTAATGCAACGACAAATTAAATCATCATCCTCTCCATCTCCTCAAGGCTACTGTGGCTTGAAATTGCCTGGCTGCGGTAGCATGTCACACTGAGTGCCTCTCTCTTTTTATTTTACAGTTTGGTTAAATCGACTGCCATTTCAACGGTGAAAAAAGCCCTCCTACATGCCAGAGTATGCTCTACTGCTAAGTGCAATACTAACTGTAAAATACACACAAACACACGCACTTACACACTAGCGCACACACACACACGAGTGTGCACACACACAAACACATGCTCATGTGCTGCACACACAGTGTGTAATTCCCTTTGAAACACAGCCATGGCAACCAGTGGCCTCCAACCTCTTTGGAATGGGTCAATGACAAAACTGCTGAACTGGTGGAGACTAGCTAGCTATAAGGCTCCACCCCCCACCCCCCTCCCCCCATTTTTTGAGATTCCAGTAATCTGACAGGCACTATATAGATATTATCCAATTACTATTGTTTGTATTGTGAAAAGCCATCATTATGTACTGTGTGCTCAGAGGAGGCCCTGGGTGGGGGTTCCTGGAACCTGTGTATCATATTTTACGTTCTGGCATGCATTGGCCTGCTTTAGCCTCGTCGAGCGCCGTTATCGGAAAGAGAGGCGAGGGAAAGCCTGCTTGCTGAGGTCGATGCCACTCCACTCTCTTTTCCCTCTGAGGACAGGAGAGGGTTAAACGGCGATACAGCACGGCGCATTCCAACCCTGCGAACCCCAGACCGTGTTCCGTTTCGGAATTCCATTATTCACACTGTCTGGCTTGGCCGCTGAGCTCCGAGACCAAAGTTTATTTTTCCATGAAGAGGGGGGTGGGGGGGAGTCGGGGGGGCAGAAGGAGATTTAGGCTTCTGCCTCGGTTGCCTCCAGTGATGTCCAGCGGCCGTGGTGATTGACAGGTCGGCTGAGCTGGGGCTACGCTCCAGACGGGGCGGCGGGAAGGAGAGAAAAGTCCCGCCGCTGTTCCTGGCTCACGAGCCTGGTCTCTAAGCGCAGGCGATACAAACGGGACGTTCCCTTCCTGCTAATGAAAACAAACCCAAAAAAAAGAGAGGAGAAAGAAAGCGTGGGACACGGAGAAAAGAGAGGAAATTCAATGAGAGACAAGGAAAAAGAAGGAGTGAGAGACGGGCAAGGGAGAGAAAAGGCAGAATCTGTGCTGAAAGACAGGAAAGAAGAAGGAGAGAGAAGCAAAGAAAGACTGTGGGGGTTGGCGATAGGGACTAAAGATCATGTTACGATATTTGTAGCCCCCTAGTATGATAGTGGTTTACATACAGCACACCAATAGGTATACACAGTATCACCCCACTGAAAAGAGACAGAGACAAAAAAAAAGTGTAAAGGAAATTTGGTTGATCTAATTTGCCTCAGTGTGCCTGGATGTTGACTTGAACTGGGACTGACTTGGACATGAATTGATTAAAAGGGGACTTGAACCAAAAGGGAGTCAAACACAAACAGAGGTGACAAAGAAGACCATTTGGTTAATGTTATCAGCCTCGGCATGCATGCATGTTGATCTGGGACAGACCTGCCAGAGTCCCAGAGACATGGAAGTACAAGGGGGGGGGGGGGGGGTGTAGTCATGGAATGGGTCATTTGTCTTGGAAAGTGGTATAAAGCTGGTGCTAGAACAACACTATATTGTATTTTATGTATTGTAATTAACCCGCGTTGCCTTTACCCTATATTTAAAAGGGAAAAAAACAGTTTATTGGTTTGTTAATAAATTGTTATTGATCTGAACTTTGGAACTGCAAGTTGTACTTTACAAAGGACCAAATTCCGACAAAATAAAAAGAAAGAGAGAGATGAAAAGAGGTGGTAAAGTAAGGGGAGGTGTGGAAAGAGACGGGTGACTCTATTGAACGAGAAAGTCGGGTCCTAATTCATCACAGTGCAGTCGTCCTCCCATACTTAAATGTCAAGATCAATGGTCTAATAGCCCTCTTCCGCACTGTCAAGCTCATGCTCCATTTAGACAATGAAATTATCTTCAAAGCGACTGCCTATTAGAATCACTGATGAAATAATCAACCCCAAATGACCACAGCTGTACATAAATAACTGCTAGGAACAGCGAGCCATGGATACAAAGAAGAAGAGGACGCAAGTGGGGATGGCTGAGAGTCACTTCGTTATCCTGCACTATTAAGGAATATGACAGTTTCGACCTGCTACACATGCACTTCACGTGGTGACACCTGAACTCTCAGGCTCTCCAACTGAAACGGAACACTCGGCAGTTCAAAGTGATCACTGGTTGGACTTACGATGGGCCAATTTACAGTATACAATTTACAGTACAGAAACATGCAAGTCACATAGAGAATTCATTACTCACAGATATCTATTTTTAGATTTGTAGTTCGTTTTTTAAAGCTGTCAGTAATATTGATCATTCCCAGCCCCCTCCAAGGTCTGCAGGGACATTTGACTCGACTGTGGAAATGGATTTAACAATGATGAGTCTCTCTCTCTCTCTTGGCCTCTCTCGCTCTCTCTCTGGACCTTCATGTATCCTGTTCTCATTATACACTTGTTTTATGAACAGAGCTATAAAAAAAGTTTTATTTTCAAAAGAAGCTTATAGATTTTTGGAAGGAGTGGCACGTATATCTTACATGTTGACCACAGTGTTGTTAAGGAACAACCTTTCCAGCTCGGTGGCCCAAACCCGACCCCCCCCCCCCCACCACCACCAACACCACCTCCCCTAACCGCTTCAGCCCATTGGCTGCGGTTTTTTTTTCTCTTCATCTTCTTCATCGTAACAGCACGAGACAACCCACAAGCACTGCTCTGTAGTCTAGGATGCTATCGGAACAAAGCAGGTTGGTAATCAAGGCAGAGGGCCCGCAGGCTGGCCATTATCTTCGCCTGTAAATTTCCTGATAAGTGTTTCCATGGCGAGGTGGTAATTGAGCGCAAGCTTCAGACGAATCCATAAAGCGGCAAGGCACTTTGAAGTTTGGGCCTGCCTTTGACCTGTGTTTACTTTGCAAAAAAAAAAAAAAACATCTTTTTAAGATTGAGATTGAAACATAAGAAAAACAAAAGTTACTGGTAAGTACCAGACAAGATAGTCTGCTCTTTCACTGAAGAAAACATGTAGCTATACAAAAAGCTAAAACTAAAGCAAAAAAGCTAAAGCTATCCCATTCATTATTTTAAGCAATGTTCAGACAAGTAACTTATTCAAGGGCACCAAAGCCACATCTCATATAAGAATAAGGCTGGCGCTGTTAAATCTCTGAGCCATAATCACTGCTCCACACAGGATCAAGTGCAATCCAGTAACAACCGCACTGCTAAAAATTACTATGAATAAAATTTGCCCCCGGAAGACAGGGCAGCTGGACAGCTTCATCCACAGAAGCAAGCGAACATCAAATCCAACCAGACATGTTGTTCCCAAAATTTGGAAGTTTTTTTTGTTTTCCTGTTTTCCTGAGGCCACCGCTGGGAAGCATTGCCCTGGTTTTCCCCCAGAGCAGGGCTCTTCTGACTTCTGTGGAGGAAGCTCGGGTCTTCTTACCTGTTCCGGGCACAAGGTTTTTAAAAAAAATTTTCTCCTCAAGGTGGAACAACTGCTGGCTCAGCACAACTGACCCAATTTCATCACATCAGTGCCCTGTTACCTGCATAAAAAGTGTGTCACACTGTTTGGGAAATAACAGCACACACACACGCACACACACGGAAACACAGACACACGCACACACACAAGCACACACACATTCACAAAGACATACACCTCCACTCCTGATACAATAAAAGGCTCATGTGATTCAAGGACAAAGGAGGGGTCTGTGTGCTTTGATCACGTTGCATGTGTACTGATATTTCAGGTCTGAAGGACGTGTACATTGCAAAAGATTACAGTACGGGGAAGAGCCAGTTGATCCAGGTTTAAACCATTTCACCTAACAAAGAAAGGGAAAAAAAATAAGACACTGATTTCTGTAGGCTTTAGAAATGAATAGTGACTAATCCCTTTATGTAATTTAAACAAGTCACCAAATGCAAAATTATAATCTCTGCAGTGCCTACTGATTGGGCTAGCACTCATATGCTAACATATTTAAGCCTATTTTCCATCAAACTGCTAAGTCTTCTGTCTCAGAGGTATGTATCAAAACAATTTTCACAGTTTTTGATTCCTAACTTCCTACACATTTTTCATATAATTCCCTTCACTCTCAAACACAGTCTTAATTAAAAATTATATCTGCTTACATTTTTTTTTCCCAGAAGTAGCAAAAAGGGGACGTTGGTTTTATGAAACAGTGTTACAAGTGTGATTCTGTAATATTTTACAGTTTGTGTTCCACACTGGGAAAAATATCAGGCTAGTTATTTCTGCTGATATTTGAACATACTTTCTTCCTCTCCCCCCAAGTACTTCTCAGATGAAACACGCACAGCCGAAACCAGGCCATATTCTTACAACTACAACATCTCCCTTTCCCATTAAAAATGGTAATCGGATTTTTTTTTAAAAACAGCCACAAAGAAAATGAAAAGCAGAAGATTGCGATTGACTAAATTAAATTGCTAATAAATACGGCACGTTGCTGTCTGACCTCCATTATCCCTTCCTGTGCTGGGAATAATTACCGCCATCACACATGGGCGTGAGCTGAAAAACCGCCAAGATCAGATGCTTGCCGGCTGGGTAACTGCGCCTCTGCTACGTACGGAGTTCCTGCCGGGTCACTGAATGTGAAATCTGCTGACTCGTGACCGCCTCGCGTTTTCATTGGCCGGCCGGCACGACGGTAGTTGACCCGCCACCTCGCAGGTCTGCCTTTGCTGATGGCCGCGTGCCCGCGAAGCGGACTGCCCGCTGGCCCCCCACCGTGCCGGGGCAAGAGAGAAGGGTCTAGAAGCCATGCTTCGCGCTCGTCAGCGTCGTCCATGCGCTATAGCGATAACTTAACTAAAGCAATCGAGCTGCTTGTTCTGTGATTAAACGTTTTTTTTTTTAACTGGTCAGAAAACACACTTGTACATGTGTCTAAAAAGTAGGCCTCTTAGTAGGCCCATGCTGTTTAAGTGTGTTTTGTGTATATTTTTTAGCACAAAAACAAAGTTCCCAGAACCACATATTTGATAGACCTGGCACCTCTTTTTCATTATTTATTAATTTGTTTTTTTTTTTTTTTTTTTGATTTAGACATTGGTTCCATCAGTGGGTTAACTAGGGGTGGAGATTTGGTGTTCGCATGTGTTGGCGCTTCGCTGCGGTACCTCTGCCTGCGAATCGTACCTCTGCCTTCCCGATCGACGTTCCGCAAACACAGCCGCACAGCACCGTTTAAAAGGCTTAATATGGCTGAATGCTTCGGCTGTTTTGCATAATTGAGGTTTGCAGAAAAATAATAATAATTCAAGGCGTGTACCTCCAGGCTCAGGTTGGGAGAAAGTTAAATGAAGCATGAGCTTGAGCAATTTATTAAATCCACTGAAATATACTTTAGAGTAATCCTCTTTGCAATATTAGAATGTTATCACAAATATGCCCTTAATGGTAGGGAATATGGGAGAGGATTTGTGTATGGATGCGCTTGCACTTTATTAGAAAACACACACACACACACACACACACACTGCATTTTGAATTGCATATAAGAAAGAGCTTGAAGTCAAATGAGGAGAAGTGGCTAGGCTAAGCTCTCCATTTGCCCTAGTCTTGAATAAGTCCATCACTGTGTCCAGGTTTGCCTTGTGGGATCTCTCGCAGAAGAAAATGGGATGTTTTTGCACCTGTTATACCAGGGAAAAAAATCAATTAACAAACCACCAACAGTGGATGGAAAGCATATTCAACGTCAGTACCAGGGACATAGCAGTGACAGTGCTGTCTAGGTCTGGCCTGCTTACATTGTGTCACACATTTGTAGGCAAAATGACTAAATGTAGAACATGTCTGTGTCACAATGGTGAGTGAAATTTAACACTCGCAATAAGCAAGTAAAATGACATGAAACTTGATGGTAATGCAGTGTAGCCTAATTTAAAGGCATACAAAAAACAAACAAACAAACAAAAAGAAACAACCATGGCAGCTGTCAAAGTTGCATAAGGGAGACACCACTAACATGTTGGGGTCAAAAGAGAGTGGATCATTCCTAAGTTATTCATCATCGTTGCTCGATGACAAAGACGGCATTTAACCTTCCCCCTGTAATTTGGTTTCTGCTATAATTTAAGAAGGCTATATTACTGCACAGTGACAAATATTTTGACATCTTCAAAACCCACCCTACTTTAACTAAATCATTATTTCAGAATAATCCGTTTCTGTGAATTGAGATATTAAGTTGTTCCGAGAGATATCGAAGTCGAACTGTGACTCATTGCCTCATGAGATAACTACACAAAGACCCATTTTGGAGTTAAATACAACTGAGAAGTGAAACAGTAATAAAATGTAAGTAATCCATCAGAGAGAATTAAATCTGGTGCAACCCTCACTCCGCTAATGTCTTATGAAGGCTGATCTAATGGCCAAAATGTCACCGTGCTCGCTAACGATTTGAACACGGATACTCGTCACTTGATTTGCGTCAAAGCTTTCATGAATCAGATGTTAACGTGGCGTGGATAGCATTCACAATCACAGCTGTTGCGCATTAAGCAAAACAAACTCTACTTAGTATCTCTTCTTAGCGGATCAACACCTTGGCGTCGCAGACTCTTCTGTAGATCTCGTTTGCTCGTCTCATGCAGGTGCAATTATGTGCGTGAAGAAGGAGGCCTGCTTTCTAGCACAGTGGTCTCCAGGCTCATCCGCATAGGGCAGGTGTGGACGTGAAGTGTTTTTGTTCTAGCCTAGTGCTAAAACACCTCGTTCAACCAATTACCCAATTGCTGTCTTCAATCAGGACTCTGATGAATTGAATCAGGTGTTTTTTAATGCTTGATTTGAGCAAACGCCTGCACCCACTACGCAATCCCCTGTTCCAGCATCAGTGTGAAATTCAGTGATGAAAAGCAAAGTGACAGTGAATGTATGTTTAATCAACCCAGGGGTAATTTCCTTATGTCTTGTCTATATAATTCATCTCTTATAACACCCCAGGCTGGTCATATTGCCCTTCCAAATTTAAGGATATTTCAAGCTTGTGGAGTGGCAGGCTGAACAGCTGCTGGTACCTTAATGAATGCATTTTGCATTTATTCACATACCGTTCTGAAGATACGGAAAGACTTTGGCAAGACTTGCAAGATGTTCTGCACGGTCCATTTAATTTACAACTTGGTCTGGGATCATCAGTGCAACACCAGCAGTTCTCCCGAGGAATCAGATCATAAAAACAAAACTCCTCTTCAAATGGTAAGTCAGATTTCTTCAAAGTTTAGTAATTCACAATCTTTTATCCCAGAGAGAATAGTGTCCTGCTCCTTTCATTCCCAGTAGATGAAATTCATTAGTGGCTTTTCTGTCCCAGCAGAGAGAGAGAGAGCATTCCTGTGTTTAATATTTAGGTTGTGTTTACAGATGTAGCCTTAGCCTTTTCTCAGTTTATTAAGGAGATTTTATTTGAATTCTAAAAAAAAAAAAAAAAAAAAAGGCTAGATGGGATTTTTAATAAATAAATAAATTTAAAAAGCTTTAGTTTTTCTTCAAAAGAAGTACACAAAAGAGGTTGCATTCAATCCCCCACCTTCAACCTAAATTGCAAATATTCAGCCATGAAATGTGGGCACACTATGCAAATGGCCATTAGTGTAACTGAACGGAAGCTTGCACTAACATTGACCATTTCTTAAGCTCCTGAGTGTACGCTTCCCAACTGGGTGACAGGTTTATACCACTCCGCTATAAGGCACTGCAAGAAAGAGAGAAGGTTTGCTTCTGAAAGCTAAAAGGTCTGTCCATTAGCCAGCACGCTAGGTAAAGGGCATGCGTTTGAGGCGTGGCTCAAGGGTTTAGGCAGAAGCAAAGCAACCGGAATGCAAAGACAGAGTTAAAATGGCGGGCGTTGCGGACCTCATAAAAGCAGCACGCTCTATTAATGTCGCAGTCTGTTTCAGTTTCCTGAGCCGCAAACGCCAGACCAGCGGAATTAAGCCCTTAAAAATGCGAGGGGGATTTTTTTTCTCTCTCTCTCTCTCTCTCTCTCTCTTTCTCATCAGCAGCGCGCTGACATCCTACTCACCGCCTTTGTCTCTCTTCGCAATAAGCGCCAATTGGCGTAGTCGAGAGCGTGTGTTTTAATCGCTTGCGGTTCATGAAAAGGCCTTGTACTTAAAAAGAAAAGAAGAGAGCCTTCTCCACTTCCCCCCCCCCTTCCCCAGGTTTAAATGCAGCTCGGAGATGAAACGGGATTGCTCTGCCGGTTCGAGCGCTCCTTCATTTCACTGGCATCCTGGCGTCTGGCGCCAGCCTCTTCTGCCCACTGCTGGGTTCTGCTGCGTGACGACTTACTCCCGATCCTTAGAGAGGCGCCATGACCAACCGTCTTGAGAATACTGGAGATTTTTGGTGCACTGTACGTTTTTTCACCCCCTCCCAACCCCCTTTTTGAATCGGCAGGTCTCTCTCTCTCTCTCTCTCTCTCTCACCTGCATAAGGAGCACTGTGTCATGTGCTCTGATTCACTGGCTACTCTAAACTGTTCCGGCCACATAGTACTACAGGAGAGAGACAGCACCAGTGAGAGGAGAGATGCATATCTTTGCTCAAACCAGCTGGGTGTCTTTGGGCACCCAGTGCATCGCTAGGTAGAACTATAGGAGCATGAGAGGCCCTGGCTTGCTCAGGCCAACCTTACCCTTTAGCACAATGAGGCCAGTTATGTCCACCACTGCAGGTTCTCTGCCATGGTTAGCTAATGACATAGCCAAGGTTCTAGGATGCACGTTTGAGGCCCAGCTTGTGCTTGTGACTAACACCTTCAGCGCTACTCTAAAGTTTGTGAAAGCACACCCACACAACGGTTAAAATCACTCTGCCTCCTAATGTTGCTCTTTGGCAGTAAGTTAGTGGAACATGATTCTCAGAAAACTGAATAAAGGCAGAAGAAGAAAGAACACGGGGGAAAGTCAAACTGGGTGAATTCAAAGAAAGGTGTGCAGGATGTGCGGCGTGATTTAGGCCCCAATTCCACCGGAGGCGCTAACTTGCCAGACCCCTCTATCTCATTCAGCTCAAAAGTCCGTAAAAAACAGATCTGAAATTTCCCCGGTGGCTATTTGTACCAAACCTGCTCCGGCGTCCAATTCAGCGCTCGACAGCCTGTTTTGGCAGTGATTCATATTTCCCCTTGCCCACAGAGTCCGGCTTGAATGATTACGGATGGGCCGCTTCTGGTTTCCACGGTAACTTAGGAGCTATAGGGGAAGCTGTCGTCAGCTGCCCGCTAGGCAGGGGGCAGGGGGTGGGGGGGGGGGGGTGCATTGGGACGGGGATGGGGGACAGGAGAAGGAGCAGCAGAGCCCGGTGAAGGGGGTCCCGCTGTGGGGAGGCTGGTGGCAGGAGGTCCCCCTGCGGTCTGTCTGAAGACGGCGGATTAATCCATCCTGATATCATCGTGACCCCCCTGAGGGAGAGAGGGGCCTTGGTGCGATCTTGTGCCCAAGGCTAGGCTCAAACGGGGGCCTTAATCAGCTTTGGACGAAGATCAATCGAGAGCAGGCAACGGTTTAAGCACCCTCCATCCCCAAAAAACTGCGACACCTAATATCTCTGCGACCGACCAGTGAGGTCCTCTGATCTGGAGATAAATATCTGTCCCTTTTTCCTCTGCCTATACCGTGACAAAATGGATATTCCCCTGGATGTGGAGGCCTGGTAGTTTGCTTCAATCCTCAATGGAGGTCAGTTAAGATATGAATTGTGCAAAGGTGTTTGCAGTAGTGACTTTATGGCTTTCAGGCTCTCTAGATAAGTTCATTGATTGCACATAGAGGCTTTGGATAAGCATAGATCTAAGCACATCTATGATGCAATATTGTATTATTGCAGCGATGTCAACAAACACAATGCTGCATATAACATAACCTTTTCCCCTTTCAAAAATGCAAAGAAAGCTTGCCATTGATTGTCAAGAAGAAAAAAAAACAGTACAGTTCATATACAAGATAGCAATTTGTAAAAATAAAGAATATACAGAGAAAAGTGATAAAATAAATGGGTGATATGTACATAAACACTACATTCAAATGTGATGTCATATAATAAATACCTGTCACATGAACAGCGAGAGTAAATTACAACATAAGAACATAGCACTCTGTAGATTACAGCAGCCATGTATTAAGTAAAAAAAAAAAAAAAAATCACACAGTGAAAATAATTAAACTATCAGCTATCACAGAGGTGGTCTATAAACACACATTGTTTGTGAATATTATCTTGTCTACATCTTTTGAACTACCCATTTGTGACTACAAAGAGAAATGAAGCAACCCTAAAATAGTCTTATAGCACGACGGAAAGCAGTTTTCATACTCGTGTGAGGCTCCACTGCCCCTTTGAAGCAAAAGAAACTGCCATTACTACCAAAATCTATAGCTTCTTTAGTATTCGTCCCTGTGTGCTCTTATGTGTCATACCACAAGGCATGCTGGGCGTTTTCATCTTAGGAGGCAGTAGCTCCTGTCCCCTCCAGGTATTTCAGTTTGCAGTCCACAGGTAGAGAGCATTGAGCGATTTTTGTCCACTGCACCCCACATAACATCTGAAAAGCGTTATTACCCAGAAATGAGCTCCCACCGTTCGCCCGTGTCAGAGTCGACCGATATTTTTATGCCCCTTTTCAGCTCTTGTTTTAGTTTAACAAGCACGGGGACGCCGGAGGAACTCCACGAGGGGACGTAAGCCCGCGGTGTTCTGATTCCGAGCGCGTTTTCCTCTTCCCTGACCAGCCCGTATCCTGGGCAGGTACGCGCACGTCTTCACGTTTATGCGCTGGAACGGTCCCCGGCTGCCATGGCTACGGGTTGTTTTGTGTTTTTTTCTTTCTTGTCTTGTTTTCTTCTCAGACTTCACAAACAAGCTGGGGGTGAACAGCGGAGTCACACAGATGATAAAGTTGCGGCCCTACTGTAAATCTTGGGCAGTCAATTAGGGTGTGATTAATTTGGGATTTGCGCTTCTGCGCTCCTTGATTATAGGCCCGTGATGAATCATCTCCTATCCCTGCAGCTCTGTCTCATCCAATTAAATTAGAGAAGGCATTTTCTAATTAACTTTTGGGTTAATTGCTCCTCGAGGTCCTTGCTAGCTGTTGGCTCTCGATCACATGGTAACAGTTTTTTTTTTTAGGATTTGAACCAGCCAGGACTGCCAGTGTGATGCAGACACTTTTAGAGTTAATACTAAACTCTGCTTTCTGCTGATTAGACTGGGTCCCACTAATGAAAAATGGCATTGGTTTTTCTTTCGTAATTGAATTCGACCCATTACACCCATACAATATCAGCATTGTACTGTAATGCTGAAAATTGGAATCAGACTTCTTAGCCAGAACATTTCAGGTTTTGATTCACTATTAAGAGTACTGCTGCTGAACATTTGAGTCAGAGAAGGTAGCTGAACTGCTCCAATTATAATCCAGATGCATGCATGAGCAATATGTATATATGACAGCAGGAGGCTGGGCAATTTTATGCAGAGTCCTGTTCAGGTGATTAGCACAAGGAAACAGCCATGAATAAATACAGATAAGAAAAAAAAAAGATGAATGCCGAATTGTTCGTGGAAGCGTTCTTACACACAGCTTACGATCAAATATGATGAATGAGGCCCATTGATTATAAATAGGCCTTTGAACCTTTTCTCTGTCATGCCACATTTTTGTATTTCTGTGAATGACAGTGATGTTCTCTACTTCTGTATGCTGCTCTGCGTAACTGTCAAGTGATTGTCGTGTAAGGCCAGACAGTTCCTTATCATCTCATAACGTCTTAGAAGCCTTCAGGAACACAGATATAGCACTGTACATGGAACATGCCGCTGTGTCTTCTGAGTGTTTTCTCTTCCTCATCTCTTCACCCGTCTTCTGTCATTGCAGGACTGGCATTTTCTTATGTAAATTATTTAAAAAGGTTTTTTTTTTGTTTGTTCTTTTTGACTTTTTTTTTTGCTTTGTTGAACCTGGTGATTAAACAGATGATGGCTTTTGCAGTTTTATTTTTTATTCTCCTTATCCACTTAGTGCCTCTCTTGGTGGCCACTTCTTTCACTTTGCCGCAATAATAGTTTAAACAAAATAACAGAAATACCTTAGTAACCATAGTTACCTCCATTAATTTAGAAGAATAATTGGTTCAGTTAAATAATTATGGTCCTGGCTGGTAGAGGGAATGGTAAGCAGCACATTAGGACAAAGTTATGTTTTTTTTTTTTTCAACAGGTGCATGCTACTCCGAACCATTTGCTATATACATTTTGTTTTTTTTTACAGTTTATTGTTAACTCAAATCGCACAGCTGTGAGACAAAATTACCTGCTAATGGTTACTGGTTTGTGACTGATTTGAGATACAATGTATGCTCATATGCTTACAAGACTGCCTGTGTCTAGTTGCAGCACACCACTGGCAAAACCTAAAAGTTAAAAAAAGAAAGAAAAGAAAATGAGCAGTAACAGCCCATGTAATCATGACCAACTGTGCCCATGTTCAGCTACATTCTACAACCACTGTGCACCGCTGAAAATGTCCATGGGTTAACCTTCATAAAGAAAAATATGAAATTTTACATGTTCACCTGTCAGCCTGATCCTCCAGAATTTACACCAGTTAGCGATTGCTTAGATAAATACTCTGGCTAGCTAGTGTTTTAGACTATTTCTTGTATTTATTCTTCGAATAAATAATGAATCCTTTTTTAAATGGCTGTATTAAGCTATAATTTATTGTCTGTCCAACAACAGCTTCATCACAGCTACATTACCGTACTGTACTGATAGCTAGGCATATCATCTCATTTCTACATACCCCATATACCCGACCCATAACTGAACTGCTTTCATAAAACATGCTTAACTTCTGAATGTAATTTAGGGTGAAAACGTGTTTTTTTTTTTTTTTTTTTTTTTTCAAAACGCCTTAGCATGAAAAAAACAAACAAACAAACAGATACTTTGCAAGCAGGCTGTTCAAAAGGCATAGCTTGGTTTCTTCTCTTCTTGGTGTATGTTCTTTCACTGGACAACCAGATCAATGAGTAGCAAAGCCAATGCGCTTGCCAGCGATAACGATAACACTGATCGATAGCAAGTGTTGGGAGTAGGTTAATGATTTATATACCACTTACTCCCATTAACCTCTCATTACACATAAGGGCACCCATTTAAGTCCTGATAAATATCTCCTCTCATTGCAGACCCTTTTATCCAGCTCTTCACATCAAAGATTTAGATCATGAAAAAAAAAGAGAAGAAAAATGGTTGTCTCCTTTTTTTTAAGTAGTGACAAAGTTGGAGCTCTTGTCTTTTCACCCGTTACAGATAAGGACAAAGATTCTTTCCATTAGCGGCCTTCGTACCTGTTTCCCACACATGCCATAGCTATTTTTACAGGTGAAACATTACATTACATTTATAGGCATTTAGCAGACGCTCTTATCCAGAGTGGCTTACAAAACTTTTACATAGCATTTACACTGCATCCATTTATACAGCTGGATAGGTACTGAAGCAATGCAGGTTAAGTACCTTGCTCAAGGGTACAACGGCAGTGTCCTACCCGCGAATTGAGCCTGAGACCTTTAGGTCACGAGACCAGTTCCTGACCCATTATACTACACTGCCGCCATATTGGGCATATTAGTCATCACTTGCCACGTGTGTCCTGCTGTTGCACAAACCACATTAAAATCAGCATGCATTTATGCATCTCGTAGCTAGTCCTTATAACTGGGCCCTAGCTGTAAGAGTAAAGGGAATGCTTCCGTGTGTATTCACGTCTGACGTTCTTTTATCTCACAGAATCCTATCCTGAGCGATGTACTGAGCGCATATCATTAGGTTTGATTAGCACCTGGATGCATAAAGCCTGATGTGCTAAGACATTGAGTACGTGTGAACCTTTTAGCGCATGAAAACTAATAACCCAACCAATGACTGGTGCAGATCACTGGTCATGTTATTGGTTTTGCATGTGCTAAAAGGTTTCGCACATGCTAAAGGTCTCAGTAAAGCAGGCTCTTAATGTGTTACAAATGTACAGTGATGTAGATAAACGTCACACAAAAATGCCTATAGGACGCACATTAAACCACCTTTTAAAGTCCCCTCTTATCCCCCAAAGCACAACCTTGTGGATCAAGTCAAGAATTGCCCCTGGTGCACAAACACAATATACTATTATCATAATGTCTAACAGTTATTTTAAAACGAATTTACAAAGTACTGATGTGTACATACAATATATGATTACATGAAATGTTTCATAATAAAATATTGCTCACTTCATAGCAAGGCGGAAAACGATGTCACTACTATGTATGCTAATAGTAAGCCGCTTTAACATTAAGCAGACTGCGTTAGTGTGAACTGAAGCGGATGAACATTTACATTTACATTCAAAAGATGCTTTTATCCAAAGCGACGTACGACAAGGGTACGATGAGGATGAATTGTGTTTGCAGTCGAATCTGCATTGCACGATGGCCATGCAGGGCTGTATTGGATCTCTGGGGTCAGCTGAGGACCGGGAGTTGTACCCTGTCCAAAAACCCAATCTGAATCCCCCCCACCGGCCATTCCATTTCATCAGCCTGTTGAGACGGCTCCTGATGACTGGACTGGATGTGTCCTGTGAGCCTGACGCGTCAACGCCACGAGCACGGAATTTAACACGGGATTAAACGCGTGGCGAAAGTGAGATTTCGGCGCGGAAGCGTGCTGGCGCCCCCGCTAACGGGATCGCTCAACCGTCGGTTCCGGTGAATGGCGTCGCCGCTCTCGCTCTCGATCGGCGCCCCCGAGCGCCGCAGAGCAACAGCGGGCGACTCGGCCGCGGAGACCGGCGAGGAACGGCCCCCGCAAAGCGCGTAAAGAGCAGCGGGGAGAAAACAACTCGGGGGAGAGGAGGGGGGCTATTTTCGGCTGAACGCGGGCTGAACTCAAATCTCTATTTTCCCGTGGAGCTGTTGATTTAAACACGACAGCTCATTCCGTTTCGTTGTCCCCGCTGTATTTTCGGCAGACTTCGGGCACGTTCGGGGTCGTTGTGCCTTTGTTTGTGTGATGAAATTCTGAGGGTACGAAAACAGAAAGAAGAAAGGAGCCCTGTGATGTAATGAACGTCCCGCGACCGGCGTCCCGTGTTGAGACATTAGGGATTCTAATTTCGGTCGTTTTTCTCCCATTGGCCACAAACGTCTGCCGCTACGAGCCGGCTTCTGAAGCGCTTTTTGAAGCGGCTAATGCTGTCCCACCGGGGGGTATTTTTACACAAGGCGCTGACTTGTTAAGGCACTCTAAACATCCTGTCAATACCCCGAGCCTGTTCTCAGCAGCCTCTGTTCTGAAAAGCGTACACCGTCTTCCCATATTATCCATTTATGAGCCTATCTGTTATATTAATAATCTGTTAGACGTTCAAAAGGCCCGGCAGCAGAGTCCTGCTGGTTAACTGCACCTAAAACCTCCTACACCACACTGAGGCAGCCTGCAGGAAGCTCAGCAGCCTGGGAGCGGGGGGGTGGGGGGGTGCATGTTGGGGGGCTGGTACGGAGGGGGATGGGAGAAGAATGAAGGGAGAAAGAGAAGATGTAGAGGACACACCACTGCCTCCTGAAATTTGTGCTCTTTTTAAATTGTTTTCCCTTTTTGGCTGGCAGGTGTCCTGGTCTAGGCAAGCGTACGGTTTTTCAGTTTTCCCATTTCCCACTACTGAACCTTGGTGTTTCTTTTTTTTTTCCCTACTCTAACAGGAGAGATGAGGTATGAAAAATAATGTCTCTCCTGGGGCTCAAACCAGCATGGCTACCCTTCCCCCAGCTTTCAGGATGTACGTAAATACAGCGCTCTCACCTTCACAGGTGCTGCTCACCTGCACCGCAAACACCTGGCACAGAGTGTAAGGGAAGTAAACCCGAGCTCCCGCTCTCATTCGTGAAGTTTCGTGCCCCCATCATGGTGTTGTAATTTTGGCTCTTTTTTACGGACTTTATTTGTCTGGGCGTGGAACGAGGCCCGACTTCGCCGAGTGGCTTAATCCCGCACGGGCCGAATTCTGGCCTGGGGAACGCGGCGGACACAGAACAGCGACGCGGCCGCCGTAGCGCTCCGGTTGTTTCCTGCGTTTAGCCTGCAGCCGACCCTCGGCCCAAAATCCCGCTCCCACAGAACGAGTTTTCAGACTTAACCTAATCTTTCCCGAAACACATTTCCTCCGTTGTTGAACTGCCGCCACCGCCGCCGCCGCATTCCGAGGATTTAAACCTTTTTTCATTTGCCGGGGACAGTGTAATTTGATGATGATACTGCAATTTATTATCACCTAAGTTAGCCAATAGGGTACTTCATTGGTA
This sequence comes from Anguilla rostrata, assembly GCF_018555375.3. Taxonomy (NCBI): domain Eukaryota; kingdom Metazoa; phylum Chordata; class Actinopteri; order Anguilliformes; family Anguillidae; genus Anguilla; species Anguilla rostrata. Next base: position 8,896,469 of record NC_057937.1, read on the forward strand.
GTTATACTACAGGCTTTTCCTTCATTTTAGTGGCGGAACTCACGATGATGTATAATAATGTATAAAAAAAATATGTAATGCTTGCAAAAATGTGTTATTCAAAGTTGAAGGACAGATTTGCATAGCAGTTAGATGGAAGAACCACCATCACCATCATGTCACCAGCTCACATGGAGACATGTTGAAATTTTTGCGCAGAACATTATTTTGAAGATTCTGAAACAGATGCAATCATTTATAATTACTTGAGTGAGGGAGCTCATGAAATTGAGGTTGAGTGCATTTTTTTGTTTTGTTGATCAACATCACCATTGTCTTTCAGCTGAATGCTTTTTAAAAGCTGCAGCATTATTGTGGCACAGATGCACATTCCCTAAAGGCATAAGTTGATTATCTGTTGTTGTTGGACAAGGACATCGGTGTGGATGTCTATATACATATATATCAGCAGCCATGAATTTAGCTACCTTAGAAATGGGTTATGGGAAAAGGGGGGGGGCACCTGACACAGCAAGGGAAAAAAAAATCTGCTGTCAATCAACAGCTGCTGCTCACACGGAGAGACAGGCGAGCTCCAAAGATATCATTTTGCCGGCGTTCTTGGTTATGAACCTTTGATCTGCACAGGGGGAATCCGCATGCCTTTCATTCTTCTGCACTGCAGGGAGGGCCCGCCCTTCGCTGTCTGTCTTACAGTCTGTTTCATTTGCTCTTTGTCATGTTCTCTCTCTTCTCTCTCTCTCTCTCTCTCTCTCTCTCTCAATTTCAAATTCAATGTGCTTTATTGGCAGGACAGCAGGACAACTACAGTCATAATGCCAAAGCAGCACATGTAAGACACCGAAATTACTCTGTAATCAACCTCTCTCTCTCTCTCTCTCTCTCTCTAGTTCATGTAGTACCGAACGCCCTTTCCCGGAGAATAAGTTCCATAACTTCCTGACATTATCAAGCTCCTTGGTCATTGGTCATCAAACTCATAATACCTGCCCACTGTTCCAGATATACCCGAGAGCACGGGGTGTTTCTAGCGATGCTTAAGATTAAAGGCTTAGCCCCTGCAGGGAGGTCTAGAGGGCAACTTCCACCGGGACAAACTTTCTGAATGTCATGCGGTAAATGTCGAAAAACATCTGGGACTGAACCAAAAAAGACCCGGCGCTCTAGAGCTCAGGCCACGCTGGTGCAAGTGTTTCAAATTTAAAATGCCCGCTTTGGCTTCAGGCAGTGTAGCCATCCCCGCCTGAAGCAACGATGTGTTTCCAGTCAGGAGAATTTCCACAAGTTTGGAAATGTTGCTTTCCATCTTTATTTCTGGTTTATAGAATATGTATCTCCCAAAAGAGACAGGGAAAAGAGTGAGAGCTAAAAGTTCATTTTATACACAGCAAAACGTCCAGGGTTAATTAATCTCGAAAAGAGTACATACAGCATGAGTTCAGTAGGGGCCGTATGTACCCTGTAAGAGTTGATTTAGCACTGATCGCTTTACAGTGTTGGTTGTAAGTAACAGGGGCTATTATCTGACTCTCACTTCACCCATAATCAAGGAAGACGAACCGTTGATTTAAAAGCATGTGATCACTGGCATTTATTTGCCTAGAAAACATCTGTTATGCCAGCTGAGCTTCATAACTGCATTGATATGGTGGGTGTACGGGCTCAGCTAAGCAATGATGGATATGTTCGGATCAGATTTTCCGTCTGTATTATTTCCTCAACTGGCTTGGTAACAGACAGGCTAGGAAAGAGGCTAGGAAGGATGAAAGCGCAACAGCAAATGCGATAAGCAGTGAGTCACCCACGGCAACGAGGGGATACTGCAATGAGAGAGGCTTGCAGGGATTTCAAAGGCCCACTTCCTGTGGTGGTCCCTGAGACGAGCGGCGAAAACGCGAGGAGGATGTAGCGGCCGCCTGTCAATCACCCCACTCTCGGTTTTTTCTCTCTCTCACCCTGTTTGCCCCGGCGGGAATATAACCAGTGGGGCGTTTTAGAGCAACCCCCCCCCCCCACCCCCCCGAGAAAATATGGTCTTTCTGCGGGTTTTTAACCACTTCCCCGACAGACGGCTGTAAAATACAGAGAGCGCCAGCGTGTTATGAAGCTTATTTGATCTTTGTGGAGGGGGGGCAGGGTGTCGCATAAATAGCCATGTGTGGTCCACACGCCCCTGGTTTTTCTGAGTCTTTTACTCGGTGTGATTTGAGGGTCAGAAGAGGAGATCTGGCAGCCTTGAATACAGTTTGGTCTGTGAGCTGTGAGATTCTTTCACAAGCCACGGTGCCCATTGATGCATTCCTGAAAAAGAGACAGTGCAGACACGCATGCATGCACATACACTTGCAAACACACACACACACTCTCTCTCTCCTCTCTCTCTCTCTCTCTCTGTGTGCTTCAGCATATTCTTGGATAGCCTGACGGCTACATTTTGTCATCTTAGTGACACGTGCTGTGTGCATCATTGATTATAGCACTAGGTCTGTCACTCATCTATAGCGTATCGAATGTGTTAAACGATCAAAGCCTAGGACTCAGGCAACGTTTGTTATAATGATCACCAATAGTAATGCGCCAGACTGGTTGTGAAAAAAAAATACACTTCCCTTACATTCGTTTTTAAGTTATGGCCAATCTCTGACATAGTTGCACTGTACTTCAAGGTTATCACCACGCATCTGGACACCAGCTGTATCCTGCAAATTAGTAGGCAGTTGGAAAATTGAATGATATCCAGCAACACTAGCGGGGATAGTGTGCAGACATTTTATGTTTAAAGCTTCTTGTAACACGTTTAAGGAACCTGCAAATGTTCTTTAAATGCATGACATTTCCCTTTCGTGCCAAGCTGAAATAATACACCCCTGTAAGCCTGCTATTTTCAACTGCCGTCAAACCACACAACTATTGGATTGAATCCTGTCAAAAGAAGCAGAATAGGACCCTGTTGGAGTCAAATTTCTCTAAACATGATTTCATTTCTGTTTCTGGTTGCAAGCACAGTGTTTCGAATGAATTGGCATTGGTTCCTTTATAAGTTGGTGATGGTTTGTAATGGAAAGGACAGGATGCATTGTGGAAGAAATTTGCCCGATAAATGGCTGAACAGAACCATGTGATTACGGCTTCATGGGTGATTTGAAAACAGGTCACGCATTCTGCAGGAGCAAACTGTTAAAAAAGCAGTTACGTTAAATTATGTTTATTCGGCAGGTACTTCTATCCAAAGCAACATACAATAAGTGCATACTGGAGGTCATTGGAACAACTACAAAATAACAGGTCCGATAAGGTACAATACTCATTATGTTATAACATTCATAGCAATGAACATCAAGTCCAGTTCACACAGTAAACATCAGACCCAACAGTGTAAAATGTGCACAGTCTTGGATTTTCACTACTGATAAATGTATCATAAGATTCTGTTGAATTAATATTGTGACTTAGTGACACAAAAATACATTTTCTTCCTAATTTTATGACATTTTTAGGAGGTAATTTTCTTGTAGCTGGAATATCTTGACACACACATGCACATGCACACACACACCCACACACCTTTACACCCACCCACACGCACACGCACACACACAGTTTTCACCATGGAGCTGTAAGAGAGTTGCGAGAGATGAAAATGTAGCAGCTTGCAGAGACGGAGAACGCCAGGTGGGGCCGTGTCATTTAAATTCCATTTTCATCCAGCGGTGAAGAGCGCCGTGTCACTCCAAAGCGTCTGGAGAATTAGTCCAGCAAGGTGAATCCACCGTGCATCGCATACGCCGCCATTACTTTTACCAGCCCCCTCCCCTGCAAAAACCCGCTGTGCCTGATTTTGTTATGGGTGGGGGGAGGTGGGTGGGGGCATTACACCCGTGCCCCATTACGTGCCTCCATGGGTTTACTGTGACACGATCCCACCGCCTCCCCCCATGGTTTCCCCTCCCACCTGTGTCACCTGCTCCTTTTGTGAGTGATTAAAAAGATGAAAATTAAAACAAACAAGCGTCAGTGGGAAGAGACTGGAGACCTTCCAGCATTTGAACAAACAATAAAAAAATCCCTGCGGGGGAAATAAAACAACCTGCCTCTTTCAGCACTAACTGCTGAGAAGAGAGGCGCGTGATTGATTGGATTTGTATCTGCCAAGCAAAGCCAAGAAGCCCACCAGATTGTCAAGACATGTTATGCCCAACACCCTGTGTAATCAGACTCATCTAGGCAGGCTTTGAAATGGACTCCAGCCCTGGTTGTCTGGTGCACATCCCGCTTATAGGCAATGTTAAATTACACAGTGTTTTACGCCTCAGACGATCCTAATAGCATCAGCTCAGAGGCTCCCTCCCCCTTCAGCAGTGGGCTTTCCGCCAACCCTGTCTCGCCAATTACAACCGGCCCAACTCCAGTATAAATCATATTATGGAGTAGAACCTGCAACCAACCTAAAATCAATTTGGCACCTTTCATATTAAATATGTATGTATCTTCCCTTTCTTTTTTTTTTTTGGTTGCTAGTGTGGAGAAAAACTTGGATTCTGGCCAAATTGAAACTGAAAATGAAGTGCAGATTCTTAAAGACGAATAAATAAATAAATAATAAATAGTACACCGTAGGCTGTGGTGACTAGTGCGGCCTCAGCACAGATGCCTGTACAGTTTTCCCCAAGACATGGATATGCATTTCTTTATTTCAAAACAGATGGGCTTATTCCCGCTGTGAGCAAATGAAAATGCAGCAATAATAGACCATGAAGATCCATTAAAACAATGCAGCTGCTGCTGCTGGAGCCTGCGGTTTGCAGCACAATATACGCAACATTAAAACAAATGCTCCACGCACCCCCCCCCCCCCCACACCCAAACCCCTCCCCTCCATCCAGATTAAAAATCAGATTACTGCGAACTACCATTAGTTCGTTTGTACTTTGCCTTTTTTGCCATTTTTTTTGCGTGTCAGACACAAATGAACGGATTCTTCTAAGCTCGGGGAAAAGCTGTATTTAACCTCAAAACGATCAAGCCCAAGAAGAATGGTTCAGACAGCAGGGGAGCATTGTGCCAACACTGGCTAGCCTTATCTTCTGTCTTCTGCCTGACAGCATAAAGGCTCTTTTCTGCTTTGTCTAAGAGAGGAACGACGTTCTGAGCTGCATGTTCTGAGATGAAACGCTAGTCAGAGAAGTTTACGTGCCTAGTACTCAAAAATAAGCAATTTTGAGTACAATACATTTTCTTTCTTTTTTTGTTTGTTTACTCTTTAAAAGGCTCCTTGAAGATCTCAGGACTACAACGACAGTTATAGAAAGAGTTTCTATGGCAACAATGTAAACTTCCTTTCAGCTTGTCCTCCACTTTGTACTTCGCTTGAGTCAGCTGACTTGCAGGGAGTCACTGCCTACCTGTAGGGGGTCTGGCACCTTAAGCCTTGATGCTGCTTAATCCGTTTCTCACTGTTTTCTCGTCTTTTGAAGAAAAGTGCCCTGCTGCAGTTTTGGCGATTATGCATTTGGGCACCTAACAGTTTGTCCATTCAGTAAGCCGGTGCTTACCTCTGTAAACACGTAAACATGCTCTTCTGCTGACAGAATCAGAATGCACGCTGCGTCAGATAGGACCCCCCCCTTCCCTCCTTCCACGTGGTCAATTTTCGTTTCGCTTTTCTCAAGCTCAAACCCTGCGGGGATGCTTAAATAAGTTATCAGCTGGCCCAGCCTCTCCCGAGTCACCCAGTGAAATGAAAGAACTTCAGATGTACACACACCCACACACGCGTGCTCATTCATAAACATATATGCACATGCACGTCCGCACATGGATGCGCAATAACACGTGAATGTGTGTGGGTGTGCATATGTATATATGCACATATACACACACATATGCTTGCTACCCATATGTACACAAAACACACACATAAATACACACACACACACACACACACACACACATCAGTGCAGTGATGTTTTGGCTTCAGGTTGTTTAATTTCAATCTCCCCTACAAATTCATATTATAATTCTGAACGGTATTCTAAAACAGGCATGAGCTTCCACAAACAGGAAGTTCAGTTGTCAATTTGTTTTTCAAGATGGAAGGACTGATTGTGTTACAAACGGCGAGATGGGAATGTATCTCAGGAGATCTCTAAGCTCAAACAGCATCAGGATCTAATGAGAACTAAGAGAGCTAAGGGAGAAACTGCCTATCCTGAGCCCTGTGAATGCTCTCATTTAGCTTCCGGCTAAATGCGCTCATTATCTAAATTAACCCTTCCAACCCACACGCACGCACACACACGCACACACGCACACAAACACGAATATACACATGCACACACATGTATACACACACGCACACTCACACAGACACACAAACACGCTAACTTGCACACTTATATGCCGCTGAATGTTCAGAGCCAAATCAACTGGGGAAGAGCATGCAATTCACATTGGACTCATATTACATCATATAAACTGTGTTTGAGCTAAATTATCCCTTATGTATTTAACACACATGAACATGTGAAAAAAGATGTCAAAAAGATGTCAATAAGCAAGTCTTCAGAGCTGGTGGTAATGGGACTTATTGCACCACCTTCACCCTGCATAAACTCGACCCACCACGTCTCCGTCCCATAATTCCAATCCTCCTATAATGTCTTGGGTGGGTGGGGGCTGGCCACAAAAAGAAAAAGAAAAAAAAAAAAACAGAAAGGCCTCTGTTGCTGTCAGCAGCCTTGCCGTAAACATCCTTCCAGCTACTGCAATACTTCAAGGTCAACGAGGCAATGAATGTTTGTGGGGCTTGTAGTTTACTGACAGACTGGAGTTTCAGATAAACATTTTCTGACCCATAAGCTAGATGTGCACCACACACTGTAGACAGGGGGGTGTAGAGGGAGGGATCTCACTCCATTTAGCTTTTTGCCTTCACATTTTGTGACTTGTTCCCATGATCAAGTACCAAATGGTTCATTATAATGCCAGACCCAGCCACCCCGCCCCCCACCCTCATGTGCCTCAATAAAATAAAAAAGACCTACTAAAGCCTAACCTCCAGTGATACATTAACAAAAAAAGGGCAAAACATGGAAATCTGAAACAGAAGATGTATTTTGAGTGCAATAATTAGCAGATGTATAAATCAAGAAGAAGACAAAGCAGAAAAAGAAGAAAACACATTTCTGACCATTTTTTCTTTCTTTTTGCATTATTGGCCAGCGAGCGCTGGACTGCTGCAGTGCTGTATATGCCCCTGGGATCATGTCTTGACGCAGGCAGGTGAAATTGCAAACTGCGTTTATCAGCAGTGACCTTTCAGCTGAGATGATTCAGGACCTGCTTAGCGCTCCTGGCCCCGCTAGAGCTGGCCGGCACCTTCCACGGCACGTCCGGGGCTCTGCGTGCGAGCGGCTCTCGGGGGGGGGGGGGGCTTCAGAGGTGTCCGCACACGGCCCAAAATAATATGCCAGAGAAGTGAGCCATCAATGTTACCGCACCGTAACTGTGGGGGGGTTCGATTAGATCCGCGCTTCGGCAAAACCGCTCGCCGCTTCCTCTCCGGGAAAGAAAGAACGGTCAATCTCCCGCTCCAAAAACTTTTCCTTGTTGCGGTGGGCAGAGAGCGTGTGCGCGCGCGGACGGCATTAATACTTTAACACCGGCTTAAAAAAAAAAAAAAATGCCTGAAACGATCAGAGGATAAAAGTCAATTCGGGAAGGCCAGTGAGTGGCTGCTGGGCAAAGCCGGGGGAGACTGGCAGAGGTCTGAAAAGCAAGGGGGTGATTATTTTCCTCCTTGCTCAAAGGAGATTTTCTCTCAAGGTTGACAGGAGGCTTCAGGGTTAGACAGGTAATAAATCATTTAGCCCCATTGAGATGGACTTTATGACCCAGAAAGCTGAAAACACCCAAGTGTTTGTCAGTAGGACGTTTTTGAAAGTGTTCCAGGGGCAAAGATGCACACTGAGAGCAACAGACATGCAAGCGGGGCTTTCTATAACTTGTCAGAGAAATGCCATCTTTCACTATGAGGCAATGTATAACTATATTGCTATCTTTAGCCACAGAGAATGATCTTCAGCATTATTAGCTGTAGTCAGACAAGAATGGTGTAATATCAAGGCCAGCCATGCCACATTTGGAGAAATGATGATAGATCCTGGAAATCATTAGTTATACTTTAAAGATTAAGACCCCTATTACTCAAATCATGATCTTCGAGGGCCGAGAACTGCTGGTTTTCCACCTTTCCTTTACCTGGGAGTCAGGCGTGAAGCACTCAGTAGCACTAACTGTTCATTTTATCACCTGGGAGAAAAAAACCAGGGCTGGATTTGGATTTGAGTATCCACAGTCTAGGCTGTAACAGTGACAGACAAATCTGTCAAAGTAACTTGTGGATCAAACAACTTAAGATGTTTGATTGTCTCAGAACTGGTGTTAAGTCAATCGGTGCACTCTAAATCAACTTTTTGATCCATTACAACAATCTCCTTAATGGAAGGGGAAACAATTACCCTGTTCACATGGTTAAAAATTGCAATGACATACAGACCACCTCAGTGGTAGGACCAGGCCCCTTTGTGAGGTAGCTAAAATGCTTTTCCCAGTGATGTCACCCTGCCTAAGCAGCACTACAATGATCACTAATGTTTCCAAGACAATGGAAAAACGAGTAAAAGCAGATCTGTCTGTTTTTCTGAAATAATGAGCCTAATACTTTTCTGCCACAAATTGTACGCCGTTTGTGGTTGTGAAACACTGTTTGTCAGCAAGCTGCAAACTACTCTTTTTCTGATGAAGCACAGCGCACACGCACACACACACACAAACACAGCCTGTGAACAGAGTGATCGAAAAGGACTGCGCTATATTAGAAAGCTATAATAGATATCCCCACAAAAGTGTTACTGTAGTAGTTTTCTTGGATTTCCCCAAGCGCTCTCAGTTAACAGTGCTTCCATTGACACCTGGCAGAGTGCAGGGAAATTTGGCTCTGAGCTAGCAGATCCCTCAAAAGGAGCACTTTGTGTCTCTGAAACAAAACAGAATAGTAAATTCCACTCATTATGGATTTATTTGTTGATTTTCATTTCAGATGTGAAGCGTGATGACTCAATCACAATGCAGTGTGGAGCTTTCTGGACAGGAGCCTGCACATGCCTGGCATACCTTTTTCGCCAGTTTTGATGTTTTCCAGTTGTGACTCTCGACTCTTTTCATTTTCCTTTAGGGATTTATAAAAAACCCAACCCAATTTTGAATGCCCTATACTACTTGTCGGGTCATTTTTTAATCATGCAGTAACCTACGCCAATTTGAAGAATGCGGAGAAGCCAGCTGCTGATTCTGTTGACCCTGCAGTCCACCAACAGAGCTGTGCAGTTTCTGCATCTGCAACGGTAACTATCCACGCTAAGAGCAGGCAATAGCATAACTGTATTTAACATGTTCTTACACTGTAGAACATCCCATGTTAATTCAACTCAAACAGAGTACATTTGGTGCAGAGTGGGATGTACTCCGTACAAATGTACTCTGTTGGAGTTTAATTAACACTGGACATTTAACTGCAGTTTTAACTTGGCTCTTCTGATGCACACCTGCTGTAAAGAGCACTGGAAATCCATCTTCCTGGTGCCATGGGATTTTGTGACAGGTTCCTAACAATGTGCTGGTTTGTAAACTTTCAAAGCGAGAATTCCATTTCACATGAACATCCCTGTCAAAGCCCGAGCTAGTCTTTTGAGAATGACATAAAAGTTAACAAGGTATGTGCGTGGGAACGGGGAACTTTTCGAAAGGCTCAAAAAGATGAAGCATCAGCTTTGTCACGCTAGGAGAGAAGGCATTTCAGGTGCATGAGATGAACAAGCAGACTCCCCAAAAAAGACAGTTTTTGACCTTTTACAAGATCGAAGAATGAGTGATCTTTTTGTCACTCAGCTGGAAATAAGGCCGTTGTCATGACAGATTCTCTTGTGGGACCCTGTTTTGTTGAAATTTCATTTACACTTCCTCTTCTTTTACCAGGTAGTCCAATACCCTGGGCTATAATCTGTCCAACTAAAATGGTTATCTATCCGGTAAACTCCTCATTATTTCCCAATTACAATTTAGCTTAACATCTGTGTGAAAGTGCTTATGTTAAAAGTGCTATACAAATCAAATTAAACTCGAAAATGATGGTCATACTTTAGTGCACAGGCAAGGGTGTTTTGAAGGGGTTCACATAACACCTTTATTCTGTTCCCAGAACATTTGACAACAGTAAAAATAAAGAAACTTAAAAAACCGCCCATGATGAGATAGATGGTTCACGTATGCTGCCACAAAATAATATTTTCAATATTAATTTCACATAGACTGCCTATGGGAGTGGTGCTGTGGTTCTGAATGGTGTATGTTTTCTACATCACAAATACCGCCCGGTACTCTGTTTTGCAGCCTCTGTTTGTTAAACAGCGACTATTCCACATGATCAAACTTGAGAGGATAATGAGAGGTCATTTACTTGATTTTAAATGGCCCAAATGTCCTCTTTTTAAGAAGAAAATAAGTTAATAATTCCCCCCACGTGTTGGAATTCCTCAGATTATGTAATAAAATGAAAATAGTTGTGTGGATCACGTTAACAGACATTGTCATTTGTCCCAAACTCTTTGTGAACAGGCTCTAAGCAAACAGTGTAAAATGGAGGGGCAGGATCTAGGGTGACCAGACGGCCAGATTAAATCAGGACAGCCCTGATGTATGAGCTTTGTCCCGTCTCCCGACAAATCGATGCCTATGCGGTTTGGCCTGACAGGAATAATTAGGCTGATGGGAAATTTTGGGTTTCTCAATAAAAACCCGATTTCACCTGATCATTTGTGAAACTATTTTTTGCCACTGTAGCGTGGCCTGGGGTGACTGTCTCTGGGGGCTCTAACCCACAAGAGCTTTCTGTCAACTCAGTGTGCATGGGCTTTATATTTCCCTCAATTAAAAAAATAAATTAAAAAAGGCATTGCTTTGTGATGGGTAACCATGACCACTAGTTTGCTCTGGAAAAGTGAGGCGTCTCATTTAAGTACTGACCCAGGACCAGGTTAACCTTTTTCCATGCAGCCAATCATCAAAGGTGATATTGATCTTAGACCCCGCCCCTAGAAACAACCTCCAGACAGTAATAAGGATAGCTTGGCAGACATGCAACCTGAGTCTGGATTATCCTCATAGAAACCGAAGAGACAGTTTAACTACTGAAACCAAAGAGACAGTTTAACTAGTTTAACTACTGAAACCAAAGAGGCAGTTTAACGACCCCTGGATTAGTGTGACTGCAACATGAAAGCTGTGGAAAAGAGCTCAGTGTGTCCCATGGTGGGAGGCAATCGAGAAACACCTTGCCTCTGGGAGACACCGTGTAATGAATACTAAAAGTTGAAAATAAGCAAATGCCCTTGTCTCCAGTTTCTACGAAAAATCAATCCTGCAGTCCTGTCCGTCAGCAGCCGAGCTGCTGCTGTGGTGTGCATCAGTAGTGGTGGGTACAGAATAAAATGTCTGTGCTAATTCAACTCTTAACTGAGCAGTCTAAATGTGAGCCCAACTGAGACCATTATGCACTCTGTTAATTATTGATTTAAGGCATGTGCATTAGGTCAAATGAAAGAAAGAATAACATTTTTTATTGTTGTGTTGACTGTAAAAAATCTACCAAATTAATCATTAAAAAAATTCAGTCCAGACAGTTTAACAAAACTTGATGCCTTTCTACACTTGAACTACTCTCCGCACCTTTTTTCTCTGTGGGTCAGCCACAATTAAAGTCGTGGGGAGTCCGCTTGTGCGGAACATGGGGGTTGACGGACTGACAGTTGGGCGACCTAGCCTCACACTCGTAAAATCAAGATCGATGTTGCTAAAAGCCGAAGAAAATCATCCGAGGCAGAAGCCTGTAATCTGGCATTGCGTACTGACAGACTCGGCCAATCTGTTGCCAGCTGAGCAAATTTTTCATGTTGTGTTGCCCGGTTCTGCATTTCCAGCGCATGAAATTACAGCACAAGGGGAGAGTGCGTGTTCTCTGTTGAATCACCTATCCCCCGGGTACTGGCTTGTTTATCCTTATCCTCAGGTCAGCCAGCTCACCAGGTTTTTGTCATCAAAGCTGAATCTGATTATATTATAAACGGGGACATGGGCTAGCAGCCATTGCAACCTTCTCGATTTTATTACCAAATGGCACCAGATTTGTAGGTTCATGATTGGTTTGCGCTCATATGGGAAACATGCCCTGGTTAGCATTTTTTATTTATTTATTTTTTTTGTGCTGTAAATTGTGCTGGTGGTTCAGCAGAGGGCAGCCTTTCCTCTGGCCCAAGCATATCCAATTCCCAAGGCATTGTGGGACACTGTATTGCACAAGACGCCGAGCTTTGAGGAAGTATTAGTCTCAGGCCCTGACTCACTGTGCTCATTAAAGATCCCACGGCACTTTCAAAAAAGAGTACGAGAGATAACCCCCGGCGTCCTGCTCACACAGGCTTTGTGCTTGTGACCTCATAACGCGCCCTCCGCAGCTGATTGGTCAATCAATCTCTTGTTTTCTCAAATCACATTGACTCCCCAACGTTGTCAATAGAAACCAAGTTTCTCAGCTGACCTTTCCAGTTAAGTAGAGGGAAAATGCAAAAGAACTTACACTGGCAAATTAAATGTAAGACACTGGCCTGCATTTCAATGTTTTTTTTTTTGTTTTTTTTTTCAGATGTTTCAATGTGACGAGTGTGAACACTGACTATGGACACAATGTGCAATTTACACTGAATGAGGAAAAGGGTAGAAAAAAGAGAAAGTGGGATACATAATCAGTTCATACTCTTGACCTTATTTTTCAACCATTCTGAAACAATGGAGGGTAAAAAAAGAGACAATGAGAGAACATTGCAATTTGTACGCTGATAAAGAATATAATTTTCAGCCTGCAGTTCTAACCTAATAAGAATGTGTGACTACCTAACAATTCACCAGATGTATTCATGAAAATGAACCGTAAATTACCTTCTTCACACAGATAATCAATGTCATTAGCTGGCAGAGGAGGAAACTGCAATCCTTTTTCCCGGACATCAAAGGTTGTGATAGAAAATTAGAGTTTTTCAAGTTGTTTGGTGGCTGGAGAAATGGGGTTAGGGCCGCAGGAGAACATTATTCATACTTATTCCTGTAAATCGGGGTGCACAGCTCTGGTCGTGGAGGGTCAGTCTGCCTGCTGGTTTTTGTTCCAACCAATTACCTTAGTTTTAGTTTTCTGACAGCTCTATAAACTACGCTGGTTCACTCATGGGGTGCATCCCAATACTCAAAAAATGTATCCTTCTCTCCTCCACTACCACCTCGTCTCCTGCGTGCCCCAGAAACCAAGCTTTGTGTCCTCCCTCCCTCCAGTGTCCCAGTATTGGAGGAGACAAGCGAAGCTCACAGAACTGTATTGGCAAAGCGGCTTCAAGCTCGTCTCCTCTCCTCCTTTCTTCCTCATACTTCAAGGAAGGAGACGAGTGGTAGCGGGGGAGTGAAGGAAAGGAGGTGAGGAGGGAAAAGTATTGGGACGCAACCCTGTACTTCAGCGCATTAGAATCTGTAGAGTCTGTACACACAAATGTCAGATCAAGATGTGAAGCCAGCATAAATTCCTGAAAGGGATCAGTCCTCGTTGTGGACCCCTGCAGTAAATCTTTAATGGAAATTATACTAAAAAAAATGTAATACTCCTTCCAAATGTGGTGGTTAGGGATAGAGTTGATATCCGTCTCCTAGAAACCTTCATTATATCTTTGTCACGGTTATGCACTTGCATCGCCACAGATGGTTAGCGACCTTGGGGGTGCCCAAACATTCTAATCCTAAAATCTCCTCAGATTGACCACTCTGGCTCATCCATCTAGTTGAAGACATCCATATTCATTTACCCAGCAGCCACCACAGTGACCATACAAACATTCCAGCGCATGCAAACCATGATGTCATTAGACCACAAATCTACATAAAACCCTGCAAGAAAATAGCTAATTTTATGGTAAAATGCTGGCATAATTTTAGAGTACAAATAATGATAACAATATGCTAAGCAGACAGTAGCAGACTGTATATCTAACAAATCTTAAATGTATTACGGTGTTTCACTGTATATAATACAATTACATGCATTTCAGATGTTTACCATTTCGTACCTTCACTATTTCACAGTTTTATTATAAAATTCATAGACATTTTTACAGTGTAGAGCTATTAAGTAACTTATGATATATTGGGACATCCAGCCAAGTTACACCTCGTAAATATATACAGTTACAATATATATTTATTCATTAATAATTTGTAAGTACCCACAGCTCTATACTACTTTTCTTTAGTCAGAGTCAGCACTGTACTATAATTGACCTTTTACTCTAATTTAAATACATTTCTCTCACTATACAGCAGGGATACTCAAATCTGGCCGTCAGGACCAGTAGCACTGCCGGTTTAATTGATCAATTAACTATCAGGTAGGCAAGAGAACCAGCAGTGCTACCGGCCTTGAGGGCAGTAATTAAGTATCCTTGGTATACAGGAACCATGTGGACCATGTGACAGACCGACTGCACCGGTCATCCAGTCATCAGCTGTCTACATTGCCCACATCATTTGATTCTCTCTCTCTCTCTCTCTCTCTTGGTTGTCTACATTACCCACATCACTTCATTCTCTCTCGCCCCCTCTCTCTTTCTCACACAGATCTCTACATTGCCCACACCCATTTCATATTTAATACATTTACTGTGTAGTGGGGCAGGGAACGGTCTGACCTACACTGTGAACAGCAGATGTGAATCAAGGTGAGGATCAAGGCTAGGCAAGCGCACACAGCAGTGCCCTCCCCCCACTACACACTCTCTCTTTCACTCCTCTCTCTGTCGCTCCTCTCACTGTCTCTCTCTCACACACACAAATCATGTCCATCCTCCCACAGTTAAAAAATTCAAAGGTCTGAACTGCTCACTTCCCCAGGGCTCACAGCTCACCTTTTAAAACATGTTAGCCACAATACTGTGGTTTGTGATTGACCCCCCACCCCCAACCCCCAAGCCCCCAAGCCCCCACAGTCAAAAGTGCAGTCCTGTGTGTGCACATTTTATGTTATGTTTTTTTATGCATAGTTGGTTGGGTTGATCACTAACACAGACAGTGACGTGCTGTGGAGAAACGGTGTCCTTTTCCCCCCTCATCGATCAGGAACTCACCAAAAAGAAAAAAAAACAGAAGTAGAGAAAGTCTGCGTTTTGTTCGTTCTTATGCAGGCGGCAGGGCCTGGCACTCAGACAGCCCCTGTTGTGGCGCTGAGCACCGCCGTTAGCACGTTAGCTCGTTCTGTCACCGTTCTGGCTTCATAGGCCTTCACGACCGGGATCAATCTCCAGGGCGACGCTCCACTCTTCTGGGTCATAAGCACTTGTCAGCCTCGCCTTGCACAGTCACAGGTTCCTCAAGAGCCAAAGGACACAAATATCTGACAAATGGCTTCACCTCTCCTTAGTGTCACCTGCCACAGCTCCCCCTTCCCCCGGCAGGTCTGACCCCCCCTACCTTCTGGGACGGCTTTCTGGAGTCATCATTAGCGCAGTCAAACTCCCGCCGACGTTTTGGCCGTTCTTACCGCCGGTACCGCTCCAGTTCATTATTGTCTTTTTCGCTCTACTTCTCCTGCTTAATCCCCACAGCTGGGCGCTCCAGCCCCCCTGTCACACACTCGCTCTCTCTCTCTCTCTCTCTCTTTCTCCCTCTCTCCATGTCTCCGTCCCTCCATCTGAAAATATGGCTTTTAAAAAACAGCAGGATTACCTGTAGCCCGGCTTGTTAACGATCAGAATTTTTTTTAAAAACACGTTTTTATTTTTCCTCCGGCCGGCCACGTTAGAGCTCTCTTGCGGAATAAATCCTCGCTTAAATAATTTAAATGAACAAAGGGTCAGGCGATGCCGCGATGCCTGAGGAGCGGGGCTCGGCGGTGAGGAACGTGAAGCCCCTGCATGTGTTTCTGCTCTGTTTGTGCACTTGAGCATCAATGGGGAAAAGCCTGCTTCCTTTAACTTAAATTCCACAGATGAATTAGTATCATTGCAGATCTTGCAAACCATTTAAGTTGTAGATCATTCCCATGAACTGTAAACTGTAAACTACTCATGACGGTGACTATACACACTGAAACACTGAACCAGTGCAGTTCACAAGCCATACACCAAATAAACTATCAAATGGCCACAAGAACATCTACTTCTCTTTAACCATGTGACCTACCTACCTACCGTGTGAAACCAAGGGGTTTGTATCGTATGTCGTAAAATGTGTAACGGTCAAGGCTGTCCTCTATATATCTTTCATCAGCTCTGCATTTTCAGGTGAACATGTATCCTTGTCTGTTGATCAGCCTACAACTTTACCATTGGTTCTCATGAGTTGTGGTGTCATAATAAAACCTCACACATCAAAGGAATGCCATGAAGATTTGTCATTGAATTCCATTCCATTTAATTTATATAATTTATATAGGAATGAAACATAAAGAGTTGCAATATGCGGACGGTGCATAGCCACCTGTACACTGTATTTGTAGCAGACATTGCAATTACATTGAGATACTCCATTAACACATTCTCAGCAAACGGAACGATGTATAAATGCATTACTTTTACCAAACCTATACTTTCGTGTAAGACAATTTGCATTTGGCCTTTGCAGAAATTGTCTACGGCGAAGAACTGCGCGTTCTGACTCCCACTGCTTTCTGAGTCGTTATTCAAGCCAGTAAACCAAGCGACAGGGCAAAATGGCGTGTCTTTCTTCTTAACCGGAGACTACGCTGCAGTTTAGGAAAGGAAACTATTAACGGGTGTGGGGGGGTGGGGGGGCCCCAAGAATAAATTACATGACCATCATTTTCTTTAGTCATTTGCATTCTGTAATATAATACGAGGAGCCGGTGGGTCCCAGGCAGTTAAACCAGAAGCGGGGCTTGCCAGTAAATTATGTGTGTGCCATCTGCTCTTGAGTTTAATACATCAAAGGTGTGATTACTGGCTGCAGCAGTCGAGCAACGCTGCATTTAATTGCGTTGCATTAATTGGAATTTGTTTGCAGAAAGCGCTCCTGCTACCGTTGAGCAAGCACACATTAATCTAATGAGCGTTCGAGTCTAAAAGAGCTCTGCTCCCTTGAACCAGGGAAGTGTTCCGTTGCATTAAAAACGCAGATTATAATGAGAATACTTAAAAAGTGGAGAAGGGCTTCTTTTTTTTATTTTTATTTAGTGTGCAGTAATATTTTTAGATCCAGTGGAATAATCTGGATAAGTTCTCATCATGTTAATTATTGCAGGGCATGAATGGTTTTTTGAAATGTATTTATTTATTTATTTTAGAAAACAGATTCAGTGCTTTGTACCTTGTCATCTCTACTTTTTCACTGGTGATAACCAATAGAAATGTGACATAAGTCTTTCAAAATAGTTAGAATAATCTTCTCCACAAACAAAGTTTAGATGAAAAAAAATTATATTAGCATTTATTAGTGAGCTGAAGGCTGTGTTCACAGTTTCACTTCAGCCTTTCTTTTTAGAGCAACTGAGGAAAGTAGATGGACAAACAAAGAAATAAAGAAACCATAAATCTGTAACGTTACAAAAGTCACCAATTCAGAAATCAGCAATTTCAACACCACACCAGTCGTATAAATGCACCTGCATACTTATATGAGAAAAGGGTGCTCAATGCCAGATCATTGCAGGCAATCCTGAGGAAGACCTCAGTGATAAAAACAAGTTGCATGGGCCTAGTCAGACCCTGAAGCCATTTAGTTCTTTATTGGCCTTTTCATGGGTGCTGGTGCTATGGTGTGATGGACTTTATAGTGTGAATCAAAAGCATGATAAAGCCTCTGACCTTGCAGTCTCAGATTTTTTTTATATTGTTTTATTATATTTTTCCCCCTTCAGCTCAATACAGCTTGACAGTATTATCCTCAACAGAGAAATTAATTTGGGCTTTTTTCTGTAGACCATCAGCCAACAACAGCAAGAGACTAAATACAGTAGCAACGCATGGAAAAGTACTGCTACTCTTTGTCTACAATAAAAAGTTAAACAAGGAAATAAATTAAAGACAAATATTAAATGGGACAATTAAATGTTCTCTTAATAAAAGCAATGTGTGATTAATTCAATTTAAATGAAGTGGAATAATCTGTGACACTATTTTGTGGTTCACCTGTTTTCATACCTGTTCAGCACACATGCAGGCCATGCCAAAACACAAAATGCTTCTTCTTTTTTTTTCAGAACAATAGGGAAAGGGAAGTGAAGGGAAGATTTCAGGTAGATTCAGATATACACAAAGGAAAGTACAGATCCTACTTCACGAACACGTGTAAGCAACTTCAGTCCACGTGCATTGCATATCACGGT
Source organism: Anguilla rostrata (assembly GCF_018555375.3). NCBI lineage: Eukaryota > Metazoa > Chordata > Actinopteri > Anguilliformes > Anguillidae > Anguilla > Anguilla rostrata. The sequence continues at coordinate 8,914,956 of NC_057937.1, forward strand.
AGACGTTTGAATACTTTGTACACTCTGGAATGCATTGCTTAAAATTGGCACATTGATTGCTCACTGCGCATGAGAAAGGCCATATGGTGTTTCTTTCCTTTTAGATATTATAAACACGGCCCTGTCTTTTTAATGATAGTTTTGAGGTCTGTAATTCTATCGAAGCACATAACAAGAGTTAAGGTGATATGCTGTTGCTAAGCAGTAATTACTTAGATGGAGAGACCAATTAGAACGGCCAACCAATCCAACTAAATATTTTATTAAGTGAAATAATGAAGCTATATAAATCTGAATGGAAAAAAAAACATTGCAGTATGTATCAATTATAATATCAGTTATTTCACACAAAGTGCAAGTTTTCAGATTTTAATGTCAATCATCGATATATAGCATGACTAACAGGTGTAGCAAGTGGGTGACACACAGCAACAACTGTGTACCAGGTTACTCAACACACATCAGCTGAGGAGACGAGGGGATCATTTAACCACAGAAACTGGGGCACGATGATTAGATGTCAAGATTTATCCAGACAACCAGGGAATCCGTGCACTTTCACCGCAGTGAGAATTTATAGAATTTTTGCATCTGACAGACAACATTTTCTACTGCACAGTGGCCTGTCACTGCAATAAAAAGGCATTGGCTTTTATGGGTGCTTGGTCAAGGGAGAAGTCTGCCCCCTACTGGTCTGAGAACACTGTTTTCCGCCAAAAAAACAGATTTCCCATCCCAGGTTTCCCATCCAAACATCGACCAAGCCCTAGCCTCACTGAGCTTCATTCATTTTGTAACACAAAAGGAAGTGTAGGGCTGATGTCTGGTGACAAGCATACAATTTGTAACTCAGACATTTTGAAACTGTCTTCCAGTACATTAGAAGAAATATAATGGAGCTGAAATGTCATGTTCCGACAAATAAATTGAAAATAACTGCACCACTAGAGCTTATTAATGTAACAAGTTCAGAACATGACCTAAAAATTAGCATGTGAAAAAACCCATTAAGATACAATTAACAGCTGTCAACTGTCTGCAGTAACCATAGCAAAAAGATACTTTGTATGCTAAAAGTTAGAAAGCTGGTTTTCATTTACAGCATATTTCCAATATTCAGCCAGCATAGTACTACAAAGAGGAAAAAACAGCCGGTTTTTACTTGTAGGCTATGCCCTTCAAGTCTAAATTCCTCAAAAATAATCCAATTTTCAAATTCAACCCAAAGCATGTCATGCCAGTTCAAATCTAAGTTGTTAACACACCCCATCGGAAGTCAATTCTAAACTGCAGGGTATCAACGCAACAAGGAAAAGTAAAGAGGATTTCACCTCCGACCTCTCTGATCCACTAGCCAGCGTGGCTTTGGCTGCACCTGTTCAGTGTTATCACCCCCACCTCAGTGATTTGATAGAGGATGGGTTGGACAGATTTCTCCAAGGCACTAACTTACGGAGTCCAAGCTATCAAAAATGCATTATGAGATAATGAAAAAAATAAATAAATAAATAAAACATAGCTGTAGCAATGCCATAGCAACATCCGTATGGGCTCTCACAGATAAGGTCTCTGGGTGAACCACAGGCTGTCTCCATAGAGTCCTGCCCCTGGCAATACCATACTCTATACGGGCGTGCTGAGATTAGGAAAAAGCTGTGGTTTTTACAGCGATGCAAGTTCCCCCATTTTGTATTGAACCTGAAATAAAGTTGTGGAGGTAGTAAACAGTGGTTTATAGTATTGTGAGAGCAAAACCGTTCCAAAAATATATATTGTGGGGTAGCTGATGGATTGTCAACCGGGGGGGTGGCAGGACTGGTGGTCGCTGATTATGACACGTAGTCATCCACCCTTTCGCTGTGATATTTCTGTGCTGAAACATCGTATCTGACAGATAAGCAATTAAACAGCTGCCCCCGTTGAAATGAAGTCTCAGAGCACAAATGCAGTCATGTGCATTAACATGATTGGTGAATCCCTGATTTGCGACTGTAATTTCATATTTCATGTAGAATAATGAGAACCAGACACAGTCTAAACTCTATACACATGGGTAGTTTCAGGCGAATTAAAGTATCTCTGCAATAATGACTTTGACTTAACAGGGTAGATGTCATTGAGATCCCATCTGGGTCACAGGAAGCTTGTCGAGCTTCCTGGAACCACAGCTGTACGTATACTGTGCGGAAGCACGTGGGTGTTGATCGGCAGTTGTGTCCAATGATAAAACGCTGTCTTGGGAGGACAATTTATAGCCTATCATCAATATGGATTTATCATTCCGTGTGGAAACAGGCCTTAGTCACTTCCGTACATGGAAAAGGTATTAACTTTTCCAGCACTGCTAGTGGCTTCGCTTGTCCACACAATGACTATCTGTCATTTTAATGGGTTGATAGCATTCACACATGACCGTTTTATGAGCAAAGGGGCTGTGAAATAATTAAAAAGAGCTATGGATGTGGGCCCATTTCTGACCTGCAGAACACTTCATGCATTGTGTGGCTACGTACGTACGAGAGGTACATTTGGGCGTACGGCCTCAGGCTAGCCGTCCGGTTGAGAACGAGTGAGCTATTCTCATCAGACAGAGTGAAAACCAGGACCTGGTCCTTCTGTTGCTGAGCAAGCGTTTTTTTTTTAAAACCTGCCAATCTGGGAATGTTTACATGTGATCCGGGTCGTCTGGAAATCACACCAGCGACGTTTTGAGGCTTCCCTTCTGTCAATCATTCTCCAGGAGCTCACCGTGTTTGTGTGTGTGTGTGTGTGTGTGAGAGAGAAGTGAGTCAAAAACTCAGAAGTGTGTTTCTATCCATCCGTCTGACAGGGAAGATAATGCCGCTTAAAACCTTGCATCTCCCGCCTGTGCAATGAGACCCTCGGTCCCTACGGTCCCATACTCAAAGTATCTTTGAAACTCTCTCTCTCTAGAACAGTAAGAAAACAGCATACTCTTCATTTTTTTTTTTCTTTCTTACTCTCTTGCTCTCTCAGTTTACAGCTGAGCGGATTGTGAACGCCGGCATCTATCTGCACAGTAGAGGTCTCTCCAGCTTCCTCTCATCATCCGCTTTCTCTCAGCCCCATAGCCAGCAACAGCTTTGGTTGTGCCTGTCACTTCTACGGGGAGGTGTCACAGTTATGTATTACATAAAAAACCTGTTTTGATTTCACATTGTTTGCAAGTCATTTCATCATGTTAAAACAGCATCCCATTTGTCGAGCTTCCCCGGAAAACCTTGCCTCAGTCACAATGAGTAGCTTTTTACAGAGAGCAATTAAAGATTGAACAAGTAAGTAAGTGATAAAGATGGAGAATGCTGATGAGGGTGCAGGAAGGAGGGAAAATAATCTACCCTCTCGTTTTGTCTTCCACATTAAAGTGATTATACTAATCACAAAAATGTGATGACCTATTTTTGGGCATAACCTTGCCCCATGTATTGAAGATATTGGCTAGTATTACAGCTAAACGCCATGACCAAGCCAACCAGTTAAACCATTGAAGAGATACTGTCTGTTGTTTTGTAGCTTGCTGTACCAACCCACACAGTGGAGGCTTAGCTAAATCTCACTCAAACCCAACCCACTTTAAAGCCACTTTTGTGCTACATTTTATGAAAATTATTCATTGCCATTTACACCTTCATTCTGAGTCTGACCCAAGCAGTAAAAAATCAATGGATATGCCGTTCTTGGGCCTTTAAGTGGAACAGCTGGCGTGTCTGTGTTTTCTCTGGTAAGAGGACCAATTTGTGTGTTTGCGCTGTTCTTACTTTCAAGATTATTCTTTATCCTGAAATTAAGCTACAGCACTAAATGTGTCTCTTCAGACTTCGGACTGCTTGCATGTCTGGGAATGTTTGTGTGGATCTTCAGACACTGATATCTATGTTTTTTGTTGACAGTTGAGATGCAGTTAACTTTTATCGGAATGTCTGGAACTTCAGCTGGAGGTTTCGCATCTCATAAAGCATCAATATTTACAAACAATTCTGAGAAAAGAGAAAAATGTACGCAAATGGTTCTGCATCTCACACGCGAACACGCGGCAGTGTATGTACAAGGTTATGACTTCACCAGCATTGAAGCTTTGAAGGATAATTTTCTTCCTTTTCACCACCTCCCCCCCCACCCAGTCACAGCACCACCACCTCCACCACCACCCTGCCCCACCCACACAACCACATGCGTGCAATCACGCTTGTCAGCGTATCATATTAGAAATGCTATGACCTCACTGAAAGGGCGGATTATAAGCAGTCCAGTCTTTTGCACGCCCCTGAGCGTCCGAACCACGATGGCTCATCGCCGCTGACACGAGGTCCTCTCCAGACTTTTTAATGCGTGTGAAACAGGTGACCCCTGCTTGCATGCGCCCTCCTGCCCTGCGTGGAAGAGCTGGAAAGATGAGTGTCGCGGGGCGGGTGGGTGTTTCTGCGGCACCTTGCATCCCACCGAGTCCCAAGGCTCTTGTCCTGTCAGCTTTTCTCTACTTTTGGCAGAGAGAGCAGCGTTGATAATTCATCTCTTGCTCCAGGCTGTTTAAAATAAATATGCAGTCTGGAAGGCCTGTCAAATGTGGCACGCGCTGAGCTGCAGCAGAATAGCATTTCCCACCTACCCACACACACGCACACACACACCCACACACACACCAGAACACCACGCACACACACCCACAAACAACCACACACACACACACACACAGCACACCAACCACACACACACGCAGAGGCACACACACACCCGCACACACACGCACGCATACACGCACACACACACACACACACACACAAACACACCCACACATACGCACATACACACAAACACACACACACACACCCACACACACACGCACATACAGACAAACACACATACACACACACACCCACACACACGCACATACACACAAACACACATACACACACACGCACCTCCTTCACTCAGTACTCTTCCCGTAACACGCGGGTTGTTTGCCTGAAATCGACGTCCGCGGAGGCTCAGTCCTGTCTGACGCGGGTATCGATCGCTCCCATTAATTCAGCACTGCGCTCGATGCTCGCAGTTAGCGGCGACACGGATAGACTCCTCAGGTTGGCTGCCGTGGGAATGTGTGCATGCAGATGTTTCTGAGTAAACAGTGAGCACGCCCACTCGTGTCCTTGTGCGTACGCAGCCTGAGGGATTAAAGGTGAACTGAATTATTGAAAACGTGGCTTCGGTTGCTTAGCGCTGATTCCATCAGTTTCCAACGACCCCGGCAAGGGAATGCAAATCATTTTTAAAATGTCTCATTATCCCCCTACTTCCTCTCTTTTCTTCCTTTTTTTGGAAAGCCTAATCTCACCTGTAGGCCTGTCCTGTCACAGCGATGCCCTCCATAGCTTTGGCTGTGTGCAAGTGGACGTCCTCGTTTGTGCTCCCATTGACCGTACCCCTGATCGACCAGAGGAGACCCCCCCTTGCACAGTGAGGCTCCGTGCCCTGCTGACTGAAGCACTCCTTATCTGGGCGCTAATATCGAAAAAAGGGGGCTCCCATCAGCCACTAGGGCTCAGTTTTTTTTTGGCGGGGGGGTGGGGGCAGGTGGAGGGGGGTGGACAGCAGATGAACTGTTCAGGGTGGGCACAATCACATTATTTGAATGTGCTTATCAATCCATATTGTATTTGCGTAGCACTAATACAGAGGTTGCACAACAACCGATTGTGGACCGGGGGGGGAGGGGATTGTGATCGTGGTTTTACATGTAAATAATCAGATATATTTCTGTGGGGGTGGGGCATTCTCAGTGGGCGGAGCCAGCCCTCTCAGGCTCAGCCGTAGCCACTGTCATCACTGGCAGAGTCCGGTTTCAACACCCGACCGTGATTCGCCGTCACCGGACCGAAGACAGCGTATTATCAGGACCCAGACCCCGCGGACCCCCCAAATGATGCATTTTCTACAATCCCATCAGGAAGTGGCCGTACTTGCTTTTTCTAATTTAAAACCAGACCATAAACCACGGCTTTACAACTCTGTTCCTGGAGGGCTGGTGTATATGCAGTTTTATGTTTCCACCATTTAGCCTGGCTCAGTTGTCTCATTAGCCGTGTACGCCAATGTGGGCTCACAGATAAGATAACATTAAAACACTTCATACGGAGACACAAACATTATAACGAGCTGTAAAACACGAGCATATCGGTACATCTCGATAAAGTATCACATTACATAAATGATTATAATAAAATAATTAAGAGCAGAAGTTGGCTTGAATCCATAAACAGATACTTACCTCGCTCAGTTTTGCCTTTAATACACAAGCCCATATAAAATGTCTGCTAGGCAATATTCAAATGTATGTTTAAATCATAATTATGCAACCATTCGAATCAATAAATCCAATGAAATGTGATTTACATTGATGTCATTTAAGATACACAAGCATGAAGTATAATCTTTTCTTTTCAGAGTGGACTAGCCTCAAATCAAACAGCATGTGTCACCGTCTTGCATCATGCAGTTTGTAATGTCATTTTCAGTTTTTCTTTTTGTTTGGTTTTTTGGGGGGTTTTTCTGATTGATGACTGGAGTGTCCGCAGTGGAGGACAAGAAGAGAACATCCATCTTTTTTTGTGATATGTGAAACCCGTATTTCCCAACCAGTGTGCTGTGGCACTCTGGTGTGCCATCAGGCAAGGTCAGGTGTGACGTGTGAAAAGTCCTTTTAAAAATTTATTTTTAAATTTCTAATTAATTTAAAAAGGCTTAAATGAACAAATCCCATTCACAAAAGCCAAAATAAACACCATTAAAATCCACTTTTGCTTAATTAAAAACCCCGGAGGAACACTTAGGCCTGCTGTCAGCGCATCATAACAACGTTAGTGCCCTGCTCGCTTTGGAGAGCGGTGCGCCGTGGAGATTCCGTAAATTTGTAAAGTGCGCCTTGGATGGAAGAAAAAAAAAAGGTTGGGAATTGCTCTATTAAACCATCATCTCAGCCCTCTGTTGACTTCAGATACGCCATGGCATTAACCGCAAAGAGAAGGGGCTTCCTCCGGCCCAAGCTAAATTTCCTCCCGAAAACGACGACTCCCTCGGTCGGTTCAACTAATCTGTCCATCATCCAGTTTAATTGGCTTAATGATTCCTCCCGTGTTCATTTCAGCCAATGTGTCGGCGGTCATGTTGGCTGCGGTGCATCACCCAGGTGGATGCAGTTCATTAACGGGGCTGAATATCTCTTCCCCATTAAGTGCTTTGTAGATCATGAGATGAAACGTGTCGCATTAGTGCATTGCATCACTATCCCAACTGTGAGATGTGACTTTGTTTCAGCTCGGTAGCTGAAATTAAACAGCCGCTCGGGAGTAATGAATGTCTTTGTTTTAAGTTTCTCCCTCTCACATGCATAAGAAAAAAAAGAAAGATTCAAAAAAGCAAAGTGGACGGATTTCTTGTTTGTCTACCAATGTCTTTCTTTTTTTCTTCTTCCGTCTCCACGGTTCCTTCCAGATCTGATATGCGCCGCGCACAGGAAAAGATCAGTCGTTTTTATGGTAATTTCTGTAGTTATATATAGCAATTAGCACTTAGCGACAGGCTCAGAAACGGCAATGAACGTCTCCCACAAAGAACAAACTGCAGACACTTTTCTCCACTCTGGTAATGAAGTGTAGACACCATGTCTGCATTCTTGGTGATGTTTAGAGACATCTTTGCCTCATCTCTGGAAAGTCACTGAGAGGAAAAAAGAAACAACCGCCAAAGACTCCTGGCAGAGGATCGTCCCAGAGGTCTGAAAAAAAAAAAGAAAGCTCAAATCCCGCTAAGGTGAGACAGAGGTTTTCTGGAAGAGGCTGCCGATGAACTGACTAAGGGGTGTTTAAGGGGTCTAGTCAGTGCAGAGCTTTGAGTAGTTTGCGGTGGCTAAAAAGCTAAAGTTAAACCTCCTCCTTTTAACAAACTTTTAGTCCCCATTTTGCTTCTTAAATACAGTTTACGAATGCTCAAACGACATTCGTATTTCAGACCTGTCCCACTGCAAACCTGATGACCCCCTCGCACAGGTTGAGATAAGATTAAGCCCACTGGAATCATTCCAGAACTGACTTTAATGGACAATACAGCGCTAAACGGAGAGACTGTCTTCTGTTAAGTGAGGGGGGGGGGGGGGGGCTTGGCTAATGGAGGGACACATTAACTAAAACTATTAACTCCTATTAACAGCCTCTGATGTTTCTGTGGGGTTGGCACAGTTGCCATGGGCACGGTCACGATTTAGTACCGGGCCATATAAGCGTCACCTCCTCGGAGACCAGCGCTATATCAGGAAAGAGGCCTGAAGCTGCCCTGTTTTTCATTGTTTTGTGTGACCAACAAAGTCTCACAGTCCACTGGAGCAGTCACAGTCCACTTCATTGAACCGTGCCGGTGGAAATGCATTGACTGTGCAGGATTCTCATTAAAGATGTAACTGTGACAAAGATACTGGGTTTTATTTAACCTTTATTTAACCAGGTTTAGTCTCATTGAGATTGTAAATCTCTTTTTCAAGAGAGACCTGGCCAAGAAGGCAGCAGTCGATTACAGACACAACAAAATTTCAACATTTAACATACTGTAAAAGCAGACAAACAGCAATGTTTGAAACTGAAAATGAGACAGACTGGATTGATTGTGATGAACACTTCTAAGAGTGTAGCTAGTTAGCATAATTAAACATTTTCACATAGAATTTTCACTCAGCGTAACATTTTCAGCTATTTGCCTGTTACGGTTAATTTGCAACATTACAGCGTGTTTATAAATAATTTGCCCCGACAGCTTAATCTCCAATAGAAGCAAAAAAAAAAAAAAACGAAAATGGTTTTAACTTAAATGCTGCACTAAACCGAAGCACCTTGCAAATTAATTTGCATGCAACAGTTATTATTATGGTCACGAGTTTTATTACACGCGATTAACTGGAAAATGTTTGCTTTCCTGCCTGTGACTGGTACGTTTAGCGACATTGAACGGATATTGTAAAGAGATGGTGAATTCACCAGCCCTGGACACCACTGATCATATTTTAATGGGCTGGTGATCATGCGAAAGAGCTGTGATCAATCTGTACCTTAACCGCTCGTGAATGATTTACTTTCGATATGCCGGCACCGAGCATTGGGGGGGGGGGGTAAAAATCTGATTTAATACTCCTGTCTGTGACTTATTAGTCCAGGCCTTAATTTTATATGTGAGCAGAATTATATTATATTAGACGCAGAAACACGGGCTGGAAAAATGCGAAAAATTTAGACCCGCAAAACTTCCGCAATGGGACTGCGCTCCCACTGCATGACGTCACCACACTGACTAAATGCAGCTTCCGCAACACACCTAGGAGCTCTGTGTCGTGAGGAAGATTTGAAAAAAGCGTGTTTGCGAATAAATAAATAAATAAACAATAATTAAATAAATAACTCAGAAAATTTCTGAGGACAGTCAAGAGGTATCTCATTAAAGCCAGCGCATTAAATTTTCAAGCACATCTGATCTGCGTCAATTAATATTCATGAATTATTGAGATACAGAGGGACATATTGCCAGAGTGTATTGCAATGCAGATGGGAGAAAGATGGCTTTTATGCAAAACCTCTAAAAATAGAGTGCGATGCTCAGGGGGAGAGAGAGAGAGAGAGAGAGAGAGATGTGGGAATGGGGGGTGGGGGAGATGGAAGGGAAATATGAGGGGAAAATAGAGTGAAAAAGTAAAAGAACAGACTGAAATAAAAGCAGAGGAGAGAAAGGGGCAGAGATGGAGTGAGAGAGACATGAGAACTAAAAAATAAAGAGAACTGGATTTTTAAAAATGAATGTGTTTGTGTGCTGTGAGGTTATTGTCTTTCTTAATGTCTCTGTGAAAAGAGAACTGGCTCATGGGAAATGTGTGGAGGCAGGGCAGGAAGTGTGGCACTGCATGTGCCAAACCTGTCAGGACAAGTCCATAGTGCTCTCTCTCCAGCCTGGAATGCCAGATTAGGGTCATGGCAGGGCAGAGGGAAGAGCCGAGCCAGCACCAAGGAAAAACAAAAAAGGCTATTTCCTTTTACAGTGGGCGCAATATCAGTGAGACAGAAAAACCTATACAACGCTCCTCATCTTATTTCCAAACTTATAAAAAAAGAAGACATGCACTCAGGTGATCTGCCTTGAATGTGAAGCTTAGAGTAGCAATCTCCAGACCAGAATAGAATATAAAGATCTTCCACATCAATGCAGCAGCCTCCCTCAAAATGCTTCAACTCGCAAAATAGCTGATATTTTGCTCAGATTGATGTCTTTCAAGAGTGACGACTTGGGTGAAATAACAAAACAAACAAAAAAAAAGACTGAATCATTTTGAGAGAAGTTGACAAGAGTTTGGGAAACCAAGAAAAGATTGCTTTTTGGTTTCAAATGGGAAGCAAACAGGCAGTGCTCAAAGGCTGTGACTATTTTGGTGGAATCGCCATCTTTCTACCTACATTAGTGAAATGTACTCCAACTAACTAGCAGGAGCCACTCATTTAGCCAAGTCAGTCAAATGATGTAAAAATAATTTCAGAACTGTTCATTTGTAGCCACACACACACACACACACAAAATGTATTTCAGTCTTGAATTTTTCATCAATCATTTACTGTAGGTGTGGCTGTAACGCTGTGCAGCAGATTGGATCACGGTCCCTTTTCTCGAGAGATGATCGCCGTGACGATCTCATCAAATGGGCCTGTCAGTTGCCGTGAGCTTGTGAACGACAGCGGCGGGCGAATACGCCAAAATTACTCGCCGCCAGCGGTTTACCGCGGGCGCGGTCCCGCATACGGTGCGCCGACGCGAAACGGCCGGCATGAAGACTGCCGACGAGCCTCAGCCTCTTTCCACATCTCAGATCCCGATCTAAACTGACAAGTTACGAAATGCGACAAGAGCAATCCAGTCAACAGTTCCTGAAATCCAGCCTGGGATGTCTGGGGCCAACTCCTAATCGTGCTTAAAAAAAGTCTATATTTAAAATAGGGGTCTGGGGTTCCCAGCCAGGGACAGACAAACGGTAAGTAAAATGTGGCAAATTATTTTAAATGACATTTTTCCGACAGTGAAGGACAGGGTCACTAATCCTTTGAGGTTGAGGCTCGCATATCTCTTTCTGTGTCATCCAAATTTCCTGAACACTTCTGTTTTGTGAAAGACAAAAAAATAAGCCTGCGTGTTTGTGTGCAGCTTGTTTGATAAATAATTAATCAACTCATCATTTGAAGTGCATTTTAAGCCAGAATTCAGTGAGTAATGTGGTGAACAGTCAAAAACTATTCAAAGCGAACCCTAGAATCACTGCATAGATACACAGGTCCCATAGCTAACAACAAAAAAAAGTGCTGTGCTTTGCGTGCGTTTGGTGATTTGGCCAACGGCGCCGGGGGAACAAAGTTCCCAGGTGTAAATTTACACGGAGGTGGCAGGTGCAGTGCTGCAGCGAGCCAGGAAAGGGCAGGGTGAGCTGTGATTACACACCGCGGGCTCCTGTCTGTCACACTCCCACACACCTGTGATTACCGAAGCAGGAAGCGGCGGGCCTGAAGACCGAAGCCTTATTCTCTAAGGGGCCCGGATGCATTACATTACATTATATTACATTATAGGCATTTAGCAGACGCTCTTATCCAGAGCGACGTACAACAAGTGCATAGGTTTCATGATGTAGAGGCGCAAAAGAAACACTAGAGTGAAGTAAGGATCGTAGTGCCAGAAGTGACCACATCGATCAGGACTCCAACCCTGTAGAGTAAGCTTGTTCAGCAAGTCATTCTTATCTTCACATAGTCAAGGAGCCAGGAAAGAGGGAAAATTGACTTTTCTCAAATTATCTTTGCTGGTGTGTGTGTGTGTGGGGGGGGGGGGGGGCAGTTGGGTGGGGTTGGGATAACGGGTTCAGTAACATATAGCTTCAGAGGCAAAATGAGTATCAAATTAAATCTGAGGCATTTTATCTCTTATAGACTCCTATAAAAGTTGAGGGCTGTCCCATGAAAGTATCATAAGGGCGGAAACTGCGCTCCAAATGGTCCCTATCCCAGATCACCTCACCAGATACCAAACTGTAAAATAACAGAATAACAGCCAAGCTGCTAAACCTACCCCAGAAGAAATGACAAATTTACTGTCAGCTTATTTGCCTAAGAAACACAAAAACCCGATACAAAAATAAAAAAAGAATAAAAACAGTTTTCCCTTTCAAGGTGTTGTCACCTGATAGGTTGAGGGCCACTGGGGGGGGAATAGAATGTTCCAGAATGTGACAGAGGGTAGATGTGTCCCCGTGGCAGAGCCTGCCTGTGGTGCAGGAGGGCAAGGCCGGACCCCTGGGTACAGGGTAATGAAGGATAAGGTACCACACTCTCACCTGCTCTACTGCACCACGCAAGCCAACTGTCAGCACGTGGCCGTGAATGTATCCATATGCAGGTACTGACCCGTATAGACACGGTGTGTGAATTAATATGAAGGTACTGACCTGTATAGATACATTGTGTGTATTAATATGAAGGTACTGACCTGTATAGATACATTGTGTGTATTAATATGAAGGTACTGACCTGTATAGATACATTGTGTGTATTAATATGAAGGTACTGACCTGTATAGATACACTATGTGTATTAATATGAAGGTACTGACCTGTATAGATACATTGTGTGTATTAATATGAAGGTACTGACCTGTATAGATACACTATGTGTATTAATATGAAGGTACTGACCTGTATAGATACATTGTGTGTATTAATATGAAGGTACTGACCTGTATAGATACATTGTGTGTATTAATTTGAAGGTACTGACCTGTATAGATACACTATGTGTATTAATATGAAGGTACTGACCTGTATAGATACACTATGTGTATTAATATGAAGCTACTGACCTGTATAGACACATTGTGTGTATTAATATGAAGCTACTAACTTTTAGTTTTACCACTGCGTGAGCACATCATAATGTTGGCCCAATTTGCATGCGCAAACATAAAAGTACTGTCCGGTATTTTCATTTCCTCAGTATAGTTATCACACACAGTGTGAGCGCATCGCAAAGCTGGCCTCGTGTGTGAATATGAAGATACGTCCCGTCCTCTGTGTGTCCTGTTTAATGTAGTGAAGGAGCCGGGCGTGGCTGAGGAGGGCCGGTCAAGGCTAGGTGTGAGGATACGCGCGCTAGCGGACAGCAGCTGCCGCTCGTATTTCATCGCGGCGTTCCACCTGGGTGCGCATTCCGCACCTTTCAGGGCCATACCTGTGTTCTCATTCCAATCTAACCCTGTGAATTTGCATTTAGAGCACCTCGCCTTTATGGGTTTGTAAAAGCTGATCTTTATGAGAGAGAGAGAGAGAGGAAAAAAGAGAAATTAGATGCTAAATAAATTAAATGAAATGATACTAACAGAATACTAACTACTGAACCTGTCGGAAAACAAGACTCGGCTATGCATATTGCACATACAGTATAGGGCTGGATTTACTCAGATCATGAGCGCATGCAAAACCTTGTAGCACCCTGTAGCAAAACTAATGATGATTTGTCATGGAATTCGTTTTGCACCAGTCATTGGTTGCGTTATTAGTTTTGTGTGTGCAAAAGGTCTTAGTAAATCAGGCCCATAGGGTGTGGGATATACACATTTTACCCAGTGGTTAAAGGGGAGTCCGGTCCTAGTCCAGAAGAGTTAGAGTCCAGCATGTTTCTTGTTTAGATCTCAGAATTGAAACAAGCAGGCCTGTAAGCCCAATTGAATTTGCATAAATGAGTATTTAAGTGCTTGGGTAGGGTGAGAAAAGAGCTGGAGGACTGGGTTTTCCCAAGAACTGACTCACCTTTTGCTTCATTAAAATGTATTACAGTGCCTAGATTTGATTACCATGAGTAAGAATGGCCGTGCTGCGCACAATGTTGTGCCTTCTTATCTCATCAACCGTTCCTCTTGGCTATTGTTTTCCTGTGTTGTTATTGTACATTAGGGTCGATTTTTTCTGGTTATCTCTGAAAATAGTTTTCAAAACTGTTCAAAAAAAAAAAAAAAAGTTTTTATGATGCTCTTTTGTTGTTGTTGTTGTTGTTATTTTATTGTTTCTGCAAAGCTGTGAAGATTTGTGATGTGACTTGCAGAAACTCATCTAGGGTCTCGTTCACATCTCTCTTGTTCTCAGCTTTTACAGGAGTTAAAATAAACTCAAAGGGACGTATCCCTCCCCCCCCCCCTTTTTTTCTTTTTCACCAGGTAATTAATTATGAGTTTATCTCATGTTCGCTCCTGCGGTCAATGTCCGCCTGAGTCGGTGGGTTATTTTGACTGTCATCAGCAAGCCCCAATAAATAACGACATCTGTACTAAAGGCTGCTGGCTCTCTGTGGCTTGGAAATGGGCCATCGGCCAAATTTCTTTACTCCGCAACCAATTAAGCTCCTCGCTGCCAATATTTCTCTCGTGGAATCTTTAGAATGTGATGGAATAAAAAAAATATATATATATAATTTTAATTTTTGCTAAAATTGCCAATTTGTTTCAAGTGTTTTTGAGTACGAGCACTACGGTAACAGAGAAGTGGGGATTAAGATTGTGTATTAAGGATTTCTGGAAAAAAAACAAAAACATTTTTATATCCTTGAACAGTCCCAACATATGAAGCATATTTACTTTAGAATAGAGATTTTCCGTTTGGTTTGAAATTGGCTCTTGCTATCTTAACACAGTTTATCAATAGTAATATAGCAGCAGGGTTTCAAGTAGGTTTCAAGTTCTTCCTCTATCTGGAATCATAAAAAGCATATGCTCTTCATTTGGAGTCGTATCACTAATTTGTTTTAAGATCAGAGTAGACATCTGGCAGTACTCCATTTGGCCTGATAATCCTTTGTTGAGAAGCTCCAGACCTTTGGTTCATCCCTCTTGGTCCAAGCAAGAAAGCAAGAAGTTTCACACCCTTAACTCAGGGGCGTCAAACTGGATCCCAAAAGGGGCTGCAGTGTCTGCAGATTTTTGTGTTTTCCTTTCAGTCAGTTGCCAGTTAAAGCCTTGA
Organism: Anguilla rostrata; assembly: GCF_018555375.3. Taxonomy (NCBI): domain Eukaryota; kingdom Metazoa; phylum Chordata; class Actinopteri; order Anguilliformes; family Anguillidae; genus Anguilla; species Anguilla rostrata. The sequence continues at coordinate 8,930,047 of NC_057937.1, forward strand.
GAACAAGGTGTGTGGATTCCTTAGCCAATCAATGTCTCAAATGAAACCCTTGTGCCGAGAACACCCCCAAAAGCCAGCAGACACTGCGACCCTCCAGGACTGGAGTTTGACGCCTGTGCCTTAACTGAACTGTTCAGCACACAAGGTCTTTTATCATTCCACGACCTGTCAGATACTTCCTTTTTACTTCTTATATTGTGCTTAGCCTTTCAAGGTCATGTGAGTACCTTACTGCTTCTGACAGTCTCATATTCTTGTTACAGACGTACTGAATCTGCTCAAGATCAGGGGAATTTTGAACAACTGAAACATCTCGGAAAGACAACCCACTCTTGTAAGTAAGAATTAATTGAACGTGGAGTGAAGGAGATCACAGTGATCCATTAGACTGTTCCATTAGGTCACCATGGACAATGACGTTGTCATCTGAAGTTGTGAGTGCAAGCCATGCCAGTCAATGTAGTAGTCCACTCCGATACGGAAACCCCAGAACACAGCTGAGCTTAAAATTTTTGCTGATAGTAACTGCAGGCCATACTTACTTGTTTATATTTGTGGCAGGGATTTGTGTATTTCACCTCTACACGCAGATAGGCGGTGGAGCTAATGGTACACCAGCAGGCAAGGTTCTGACTCTGAGATAATGTTCATTCTTTCTGCTCGCCTAACCACGCTGCACACTTTCGGTGAAAGATTCGTCTCTGACCTCAGAGCAAACAGCGTTTAGCAAACAGTCGGTACCCGACAAAGGTCTAATTCCTTTGTCTTTGAGCATGAAACCGCTCTTCCGTTTTACAGTCAGCCAATATGTGTTTTCCCGGTAAAAGGCTCTCGCTAACCGAGCCGTCCCTGTAACCTTGAGCCCAGCCCTTTCTGTGCCTGTACTTTATATATGCAAATGCTGAGTGAACACGGCCCCTTTAAGACATAATTGTGGCTCTGACTCTACTTATCACAACATCATTTTTCATTCCAGCGATGGCAGAAAGATGAATGTAGTTTCTCGGGCACGGCCTTACGCAGTCTGCTAACTGTCACGGCCATTTTGGAGCACTGCTGAAACAGAGTGCTGTACATGTTGGCGCAACCCTCCAGCGTGGAGCTCTGCGTGTCCGGGTGATTTTTTTGTGAAGTAATAACAGGCCTGGTCAGTCCTGTGAGAGGTGCTGTAGATGTGTTCAATCTGGTTTGGTCTAATTATCTGAGAGGCACTTTAATATCAGGTCTGTTCCGGTCATGTGTGAGGCACTGTGGTATTTTGTGTGGTCTGGTCCTGTGAGAGACAATTTGATATCTTCTTTGGTCCTTTGATGGTCTTTGTCACTGTAGTTTTTGACCTTCTGAGCTGGTCCTTGGTGAGGCTCTGTCTCTACCTGTAATGTGTAGTCCGTCCTGATGTGGTTCTTTGTTAGGAGTTATGATCTCTGGTCTGGACTTGTTCTCAGCTGGTGCTGGCTCTCAACTGGTCTAAATACCTGAATGAAACCTGTGGTGAGGATAATTAGTCTGGGCAGCTAAAGCAGTGTTTTTTTTTTTTCCTTTTCCGGCTTAACTGTTTCTGACATTCTGTTCTGCCTGAGGGTAAATCACACAGTTTGTCCTTTTGAAGGCTTGCTCCATGCTGCACTCTGGGGGACACTAAACACAGAAATGAAAAAAATAAAATAGAAAAAACAGTGAAAAATAGCCAACAACAACAACAATACTACTACTACTACTACTACTACTAATAATAATAATAATAATAATAATAATAATAATAATAATAATAACAGCAACAACAATATGGTGCATTGCATGATGTTGAAGCACTGTTCCATTAAGAGATGGTAAACTCACCTTCACTGTCACCATTGTGTAGCAAAATACACAGTAGCTATTTTCCACCAGTACACCCAAGACTACCATATGCTACAGGCTGCAAACATTTGTATGCGTTTCCAGTCATTTGAAAAGTGAATATTCCACAGCTTCCTCCCTTAGTATCTGACCCTCTGTGTCAGACCCACCACCAGCCTGATTAATTTTACTGTAATCTGGTTATTATTCGTCAGATTGTGCTCATTGCTTTTGAAAGTGGCAGTGGAGCACTCCCTAACCAGCATGATGCGTTTAAGAGATATGGTTCCACCAATGAGATACCTCCTTACTCTCCTTATTGTTCTGTGTCTATACAGCTTCAGATTTGTTTAGCAGGCATTTGAGTTTGAGTGTCACATCGCAGATGATGGTTGTACAGGATTTGATTTCAAAATAAAAGCTCTGAGAGTGTTTTATGTTAATGGTTCAAAACAAGTCGTTGAAAAAGGGAATAAAAATAAAAGATTCTTTATAATGTTCAATAATTATTGCAATACATTAGATATGCATGCATGGAATTGATGATAATGATTAAAAGATAATAAAAAACTGTGAGGATTTAAATTGCCCATTATTCTTCATTTATACTATACAGTATGACATATAGGTTTGTCCAGCCTGCTTGAAAATATGCCATGATTACACAGTAATTGTGTACCATATTTCATGAACTGAGACGTTTAAAATTCAAACATACAAAATTAATTTAATCCTGTGATTGCAGCCGATAACTTTAGTGCCATTCAGTCCCCTTATCAAGTGAAACTACTAATATGAACTAGGGTTGATATTGTATTACTATAGGTTAGCTTAATCTCCGGAGCCCAGTGAGGTACAAATTATGTAAATATGGTATAGGTATGAAAAACCGCCAGTACACAAATGGAAGGTGCAGAAAGTAAAAAGAGAGAAATGGGATGTAAAATTGTGGTGCCTATGTAAATGATTGAGGGGATATAGATTGGCATTCACATTCAATTCCAGGCACAGAAAATGAACAGCAGCAATGACAAGCCATTTCGTGCGGGGTTCTTGATTATTGATGAGAAAGAACACAAATCTGAATTTTTTCTTCTTTTTTTGTGAATGCCAAACTGAATAATAATGAGCCATTTGTTATCACAACTGAATAATCCTGTTCTCAGATGATTCAATAGTTTCCCTCCTAATATGAAACAGGTGATTACGACACGACTGCTTTAGTGCTTCAGGCAGTCTCGGGCCCGAGGGTGTAGTTCAGTGATTAGGATGGCTTTAAGAAACTGTAGTTGAATGAATGGGGTTTACTTTAGTTGAGTGTGGAGTGTGAACGGTTGTAGTTACTTCTAGAATGTCTATGAAAATGTAAATTCAACTGAATTTCATTAGATTTTTTTGTGGTGGTGGTGGGGGTGGGGGGTGGGGGGGGGGGGGGTGGGATGGGGTGGTGGACCACAAAATAATACAATAATTCAAAATAATAGTTAGAAAATGAAAAGGAGTGCCCCCTCATGAAAATCAGTGAGCATCATTGCCTGGTAATTTCACCATGAGTCTATATTTGAAGAATTAACAAAACCATTACCTTGTTTTTAGCCTGAATCACAACAAGTAACAGTAGTTTTCTTTTCTTTTTTCCCAATCAGAATGAACAAATAAATCACTTAACTCATTGTTTTTTCAATACTGCTATTATCAGCAGCAGTTCTGTGCCCACTTTGGCCCATGATTCAGCCTAATTGCCTATACTGGTGTGGTGTGTATTCATGCCAAGTTCCTTTCATTTGGTTCCTATCCTAGCCTTCTTTGCAACACAGCTGGAAGAAGCAGCCCTACAGGCAGTAATGCAGTTCTGTTTAGTTTCTGCAGTAACATTTTTCTACTATTAGTCCAGCTAAGCAGCTCCACCCGCTCACCAGTTCTTGTAACCTTGGAAAGTGTTTTATATTCATGATTGTGATTTCAACTCAGTTTGCTGTATTTTGATATATGTTGTCTGTCTCTAACATCGTGTAATTGATTTGTTGCTGCCTGTCTTGGCCAGGTTGCTCTTGAAAAAGAGATTAAAATCTCAATGAGCCTATTCTGGTTATGTAATGGTTAAATCAAATTAAATAATAAATAAGCATTGAAAAAAATGGTTAGGGCTCCTGCAGTGAGGATTGCAGACCACTAGGGGCGCTATAATTTGAGGAAGCTTGCAAAGTAGCCTCACTATGAATAATGGCCTTGATTCAATCAACATTTGTCCTCAACCTTGACTCAATTAAATCCATGTATGATGTTCATTTTTTTTTTTCTTCTTCACAGAATTCAGCAAACCAAATGTATTTGCCCTTGGTTTGGAGGGAGTGAGAAGGACAGCAACAGTAAGAATGAAGACCTGAGGGAACTGAACCATACACTCTACCCTTCCCGCTCTGGAAGAAGCAAGCCTTACTTTTGGATCACATCAGATTTTTTTAAAGCATGAAAATGAACTTCTTGATTTCTATTTAATTTGCTTATATTGAGTTCCAGCTGAGGCAGCATTACCCTGGAGCACATTAGTACTCCTTGGTGGGAGGAGAGATTAATTCTTAAGCCACTGAAACTTGTTGTTTATATCAAAGGACTTAAAGGAAATTTCAGGCCTTTTTTCCCCTCTAACATATTAACATTTGTTTGGCCGGATATGTTTGTGAAACAGTTTGTGGCACCATAAATATCTTGATAAAGCATTTGCCTATTACTTACAAACAAACACCGTGGACAATTCACACCACCACAACATTTCCCTCAATCAACCTTTGGACTGCTGGAGTTTTTGACTCATAGCCTACTATTCCTTGGGTGGATGTATGTGTTGAACAAAATGTCTGCATATTTACATAATGTCCTCATGTATAGTTGGGTGAATATATGTGTTGAACAAAATGTCTATATATTTATATAATTAACTCATGTATAGTTGGGTGGATGAGTGTGTTGAACAGAATGTCTGGGTGTGTTCCCTATCATATGTTTGTATATTGACTAAGAGCTGTGAGACTCGATTCCCCTTGTGTGAGTAAATGAAATTGAATTCTGCTGTGCTACGTGATAGCACCGGGCTGTGGCACTCACTCTTGCACGATGACCTTATCGCAAGTTTAAAATTTCAAATTGACAAGCTGTGGGCCTCGGAGTCACATGCAGGGTAGGTTTCCAGGAGTGCCGGAGATAACAATGCACTTTTAAAGTGCATCTGAGGAGAGATCTCACACAAAACTTAGTAGTATGGAATGGGGTGACCCTTTTTTCCACTGGTGGATTCAGGGAACGGGCTTTAAAAAAAGCACATCACAGAACCCTACAACGAGCTAGCTGGGGACCCCAACTCTCTTTCATCAGCTCCCCAGCTTTGTCAATTTTCTTCTGCATCTCGTTTTCCATTGAAAAGCAGCAGATTGGGGTGCATGTCAAGTGTGAAATGTGGCAGTTGACTGCTCGTTGCCATGGAAACAGAATGCAACTGATTGTTGTTTCAGGTGAGATTCTGAAATCTGTGAGAGCCATGCTGGATGCCTGTCTAGGATGCAGACAGGACGGGCATATTCAGTGAGCATTGTTTTTTCCATGGCCTGCTCCTCCAAATCGGACCATTAATAACTATTTCATACCATGTATTAATCGACAGCTAATATGAAAAACATAGGCCCTTCACATCAGCAAGAAAATAGTATATTTTCATGGTTAAGAGGCTAAATTCTATATCAGTGGTTACTCTTTCCTCAAGATGTTTATGGACCATTTTAATATAAATAATTTATATACGACTATATATATACTATTGACTATGATTATATATGATATGATATTATATATATACGGACTATATATATAAGACTATATAACTATATATCTTATATATATATATACGATATATATATATACGGACCATATATATATATATATAATAATAGATAATATATATAGATATCGTATATATACAAATATTATAATATTTCGAACTTTTGATCAGCTTTGATTAAAGTTTTATAAAGAAAGAAATAAGACTAAATTTTTAAATTGATTATTGAATTACGACCATTATTATTAAAAGTATATATATATTATATATATATAATTTGACCACTACTATTAATTTTATCTATAATCGATGCTAATGCAGTTGATCATTGAAATGCCATTTTACTAAAATCTTACTTATATATTATTATTTACCTTATATATTTATTAACTGACTATTTATTTAATATGGGTGACTCTATATTTAGACATTACGTATATATATATATATATATATATATATACGACATATATATATATATATATATAGCTATATATATATATATACGGACTATATATATATATACGGACTATATATATATATATATATATATAATATATATATATATATATATATATATATATATATACGGACTATATATATATAGATATATATATATATACGGACTATATATATATAGATATATATATATATATATATACGGACTATATATATATATATATATATATATATATATATATATATACGGACATATATATATATATACGGACTATATATATATATAATATATATATATACGGACTATATATATATATATATACGGACTATATATATATATACGGACTATATATATATATATATATATATATATATATAGATATATATAATATATATACTATATATATATATATACGGACTATATATATATATATATATATACGGACTATATATATCGGACTATATATATATATACGGACTATATATATATATACGGACTGTATATATATATATATATATACGGATATATATATATATATATATATACGGACTATATATATATATATACGGACTATATATATATATATATAGGACTATATATATATATACGGACTATATTATATATATATATATATATATATATATATATATACGGACTATATATTATATATATCGACTATATATATATATACGGACTATATATATATATATATATATATTACGACTATATATATAGATATATATATATATATATATATATATATATATATACGGACTATATATATACGGACTATATATATTCCCGGGTAAGGACACTGCCTTTGTACCCTTGAGCAAGGTACTTAACCGGAATTGCTTCAGTGTATATCCAGCTGTATAAATGGATACAATGTAAAATGCTATGTAAAAGTTGTGTAAGTCGCTCTGGATAAGAGTGTCTGCTAAATGCCTGTAATGTAATGTAATATATATATATATATATATAGAGAGAGAGAGCATTTGAAACTTCAGAATACTTTTAACGTTGCCTAAAATATACAGTAAGGTGATCTAGTAAGGGGTTTTCACAGAAATGCCATTGGTGTACTTTAAAGAAATAATGTTTGGATGTCTTTCCCTGGTATAACGGGAGAGCACTGTATTTGGTTCCTGAGAGAAGGAGAGACATAATTGATATTCAAAGGATACTTTATCACAGTAAACAGAGCAGCGAGAGCAATAACATCATCTATATAGCTGACAGAACCATTTGAGATAATGGCAAATTGTTTATGTGCCACTGTGGTTTTCATCAAGGGTAACGTTTTTTTTTTCCTCCTCTATTTTTCCTGAAACCACCTTAAATACCAAACGCATCATTTAGCATTGTCTGAGACATCCACTTGCTGGGGGAAAGTATTTAGATTAATACACCAGACACAGCTCTCCCTCCCAGCCAGAACCGCTGTCAGAACCAAATGGAATACAAATGTTCATATCAAGCCATTAGGTATAAATACAGCATTATGGAAAAAAGCTTATAAAATGTGGGGGGGGGGGGGAAATGGCTAACACCCTGTGGCACCGGGCTTATTTCAGACCTGGTGTTAAAATGTCACGGATACTGTAAAATGGCTGATGTGCGTGTGTCTAAACAGAATGAATCACTTGGTGAACTGCCATTGAACGGAGAAGCAGCATTAATCTTGACTGAGAAAGTATGTGGCAGTGATGCTGATGATAGCTTGATAGACAGAGAGAGGCGGGAGGGTGTATTTCTGAGTTTGAACCCCCAAATCCCCCCCCCCTTTTCAAGTTTTTGTCAGTTTGGTTCAGAATTTTGAACATCTTAAATGAATTTCTGGCTACAACTCTCTCTCACTCTCTCTCTCTCCCTCTCACACACACACACACAGATACATAAACAAAAACCCATAAATATTAAAATCACATACAGCTCACATACATTCTTCTGTTAAATTCCTGCCTGTGTTTAGACACACCCACTTCAGACAGTGTCTTCTCTTGTCAGTTTTGAAATTGAATTGTTAAAATCTTCAGCCGACAAGTTTTGTTTTTCTCATAAATGGAAAGCAACACGATAAACACCCCTGGGCCATGCTGAGAACAAAAACATTTAATATTTGCCAAACGCATCTACAGGAGTCATTTAAGAGTCTGAGAACGTCCTCGGAGAACGTGTAGCCATAAATAAACTCCCAGAATCCTCTGCTCTGTGCCCTGTTGCACCAGTGCTGTTAATTTGGTAAGCAGAGGCCCATGTATAATTCAGTGCACAAATTGCTAAAGCTAGTGGCCTGGCAAACCTAAGATGCATTATGTCTCTCCTGAGTCATTTTAAAAATGTAAAAAAAGAAAAAAAAGACTTTTTTTAAATTATGCCTGCGTGACATCACGGGTGGTTCTGTTGAAAAGGACGGGCCCTTTAAGAATGATGATGATGATTTTGGCGGTGTGGGCTAAGGGAATTAGAATGGTGAAGTGGGTGTTCCATCTATGCGGCTCTGGCTTAGATGAGTGCTCAACCCCGCTTTGCAGTAATCATGCTTGCCTTACTTTCCTGCCATCAGAATTTGTGTCAAGATAGGGTCATATCCTTGACCACTGCGTATTGTCTGCACTGGTCCTGTTTTGGTCATTTATGAGACAATTTTAGAGAAAGTTAGCCCAAATGATTAGAAATGGCACTGAAGCCCTCTGTTTTACCAGCGTACTGTATCATCAGGTCAGAGTAATGACTCGTTATTGAAGTAGTTAATTCCAGTGTGCCTAACTCGTGCTTAAGTCGAGAGTTTAATTTTGCACAGCAGTAATTATACTTACATTGTTGAGGTGGACTGGCCATGGTTGATGTTCACATAATTCTGCAATGGAAAGAATGTGTCCTTACCTTACAATATTGCCATTCGAGTAATAAGAGAAGGTGGAGAGGAAGAGAAAAATGGCAACAAAGACAGAATGTGGACACCAGTCTGCATCACTTGATTATCAGTATGAGAGAACAGTACATTTCAATGCAGCAAGGGTACAATCATTGAAATCATTTAATTTTCCCAGCCGAAGCAAACTGTAGCCATGATACAGTGTGGGTGTCAGACACTGCTGTGTGTGTGAAATTAGAAGTATAGTGGTATTGAAGTGGTGTCTGATTGATGTTCACATCATTGATCAAGTCCAGACAATACCCCCATTTTTCAACAATGCCACGGTCCTTTGGGTGTATTTCAAACACACCTCCTTATGTAATAAGAGATGCTACCGTGAACGGGTTAGAGTATTCATAGCACAGAAAATGGCTGACAGAGAAATAATTCAGCAGAAGGCCACAACATGCTATGGTGTGTCCCAGTCTCAACAGTGCATTTGTAACCTAGTTTTTACAATCTCCTAACATCTGCTAACCACTGCCTCTTGCTCGGTATCACTTGCATGAATTCATAATGGATTAAACATTAAATATGCAACAGCTATGGATTTATAATGCAATTATTAATACTTTACAGAATGACTTTAACACAAACCGGTTTTATGTTTTACCGAGATATTTAAACAGGATTGCTGCAGTCAGAACTCCGCTGCAAGAATCGCACTTTATCCCAGCGCACTGACAGGATAATTTGAGAGGAAAGAAAGTTCTGCTTTCTAAAGTGTGTTCTTTGCCCTTTTGGTCCAGCAACATGGCTGTCAAGAGAATCCGGTTTTCCCTGGTTTTCTGGGATGGCTAACTATTTTCATTCTACTGAACAAGATGCGGTTGTGTTGAGGCAGTCCACCCACTCCCCCCGCCACCCCCCCCACCCCCCCCCCACCCCGTCCCCAGAGTGTGCTGACATGGAGCAGAAGCTCTGACACACTTTTGCGGCGTGATTCTCATTCCCCTTATGTGCCAAGTGAGAGTGAACCCTCCTCTCCTGACGCTTACAGCTCTGCAACAGCACTGGAAACCTTTCAACTCTGGACAGCCATGCAACGAGCTGCACAATTGCCAGTGGCCAGCAGAAACATAAATTGATAAAAACATTAAAAAAAAAAAAAGAAGTCAGTAAAGACTATACATATTTTTCATCCCTCACTTACATTTAAACGATTGCATGCAGGAGGGCACGGCCGACGGTCTGCTCGGATTCATTCCTGCAGAAACACAGACACAGGGGTAATTAGTGCAGTTTCGGGTCCCGCTTCTTGTCCAGTGAGATAAATGCGTGCATTTGTTCCTTCCCGCGGGTCGGAGTGCAGATAAACCCGCTGAATGACGGTCACATTCAGTCGTGTATAATTGGGATGAATACACTTGTCAGCAACTTGTCCTTTTCAGCTGATTGTTGTGGCGGAAAAACAAAATACGCGAAATAGGCGCGAGCATTAATTATCTGTACTCCCGGAGTCAAAATGTGGGAAGCAGGCTTTAGTTAGTGCCTCTGGCTCTAATGAAGTGGCTGTGTATGCACTCATTTCAGATTTTCCTTACAAGTGCAGTTTAATCTGATTGTTGGGGCACTTGGTTTTTTTTTCAGTCAGTTTTGTCTTTTACAATTTTTATAATATTGGTTTTAAACTGTGCCTTCAGTGGCTTAATCTAACCGTATTATGAGATTAACATAAAGCATTTGTATTTCTGCAAACAATATTCTCACATTTACTGCTGTGCATTTTGGGACAGATTGCAATGGATAATTTGCTATATATTTTTGATGATTTTTTTAACCAACTTTTTAAATTATTTTTTCATCTCCAACTTGGATCAGAAAAACATAAAATCATAAAATCGTGGTCAAAATCGTGACCAATCACGTGTTCCATCATGCTAGCCACCTGCCTCTTTTTACTCAGAAGTGCACATTCTGAGCTGGTTGGAATGAAGCCAGCGCCTACATACAAATCAATAAGTTGCAGCAATTGATTCTAACATTCCTGTTACGTCGCTAGCACATCTATACATTTGCCTTTATCTTAGAACTTTACCTTCGTATAGCTTTATACTATAATCCAGACTTTGCAGAATTACTTTTTTCTCTTGAACAGTAATACAGCAGGAACGGTGTTGGGAAACTGCAAAGTCACAATGTTATTTGGCAATAGGTTTTTTTTTTTTCGTTTTTTTTTTTGTTCTTTTTTTTTTTTCATTCCCCAGCCAGCTGGAGTGGCCGCAGAGCCCACGCACGTTTACCCGTCGAAGCCGAGGAGCGATCGGCGGCCGTCTCTCCAGGCCGGCAATAAATCATCCGGTGGAAAAAAAAAAAAAAAAAAAGGTCCATGAGCAAAGAATTGGGAGTATTTTCATTTTGACTCCGGAACATTCTTCTGGGCCTAAGCCAGGCCACTGACGCGGCAGACTGATTGCAGGGCTGCGGCAGACAGGATCTGACATCTCCTGCTATTCCCCACCTTCCAGTTTAATTCACACAGCTGACATATATTACTCCGAAAGCCAAAACTGCTAATCACGTTGCGCTCCAATCCGCTCACGATTCGGCAGCGCAGTAACCTTGGCTGACAAAGTTGAAGGAGGGCTGGCGGCCGTCTGGTCGAAGGACATGCCACAAAAACCTGCTGCTTCATGTATCCAAGGCATGTCGATGGGAAATAGATCAATAAAGATGGGACATCTCTCAGTAACCCTTTGAAGAGCAGGTTTTCTGGAATTCTACTATCCCAAGAAAAACCTGCTGGTTCATGCATCCAAAGCATTTTGGTGGGGAATAATTCAATAAAGATGGGACATCTCTCATTTTTTTTTCAAAATTCTATGTCAGTGTTCTCGAACTCCACTGCTTTCAAATGTCCACGCTCCCCACCAGTGAGTTCTTCATTTTTTGGATGTTTCACATTACATGCCATCAACAGCACTGTGATCTATGGTGCCACGGTGGTTCACATTACCCTTTGAATACATTAAGCTGAAGAGCTCAAACCCTCAAGTTTAAATAAATGGGGGATGTTTGTGATTACCGTCATCAAGGGTTTAGGAAAAGCCACCCACTTTTGTGGTCGGAAGTTTTTTCAGATCACCGTCAGCAAAATCATTCAGTCTTTGTATCAAAGAAGCTACAATAACAAAGAAAAATAATAGCAAGGATTTTTCCCCGTCAGGATAACCCCTTTTCCAAATGACAGGCAATGCGTTGAGCAGCTTAAGAGATTATGCACTTAGTTACTCATATTTATATTCCCTTTTTTTTTCTCTCTCAACATTCATAGATTTCACCCATGTGACTCCAGGCACAGCCGACAGCCAATCGGGTGGCTTGAGAAAGCCCGGCACCTGGAGTCCTGCAGGCCCACATGCTAATGAGGCTCATACGAATTGCAAACTGAAATTACACGTGAGCTTATGAGCCACATTAAATAAAGGGAAGTGGAGCCGGTGGGGCCCAGTCTGAGCCGGACGTCTGATTTGGCTGCCAAAGTGTGGGTTTTCAGTCGCGCTGCAGCGGGGAATGGGACGAGGGTTTTGACATCTATTTAGTTTGCAAAAAAAAGAAAAAGGCAGGGGGTCGGGGGGGTGACGAGGGCAATGCAGCACAACACCAGTGGAATCCTGCTGGAGTTTAGCTTGTTAACATTTGTGTACGAAATGGCTACCGCAACACAGGGAGGTCAGCGCTTGTAGAGATTGGGCATATGGGTATAGTGGGGTGGGACATGGCAAGAAGGTCCTGTGGGCAGCGACCTGTGAAAGAAGTAGCCAGAAACTTCCTCACCTGCCGTCACCTGTAACAGTGTTTTGCCGCCCTGAGCTTCATCAATATGCTTGGATTAATTGGATCAATTTTGTGCCAAATTGAATTGCGTAATAAGAATTTGAGATCTTTCAGCCGTTTTACTTGAATAACTAATTTGATGTTGACTTTACTGCAAAATCAATAGATGTTAAAAAGTTGACGTAATGATGTAAGTTTAATAATTAGTGAGCTTACTTTATCCTCAGCCTCTGAAATACAGATATTTGAATGCAATCCAAATGCAGTTCAATGAAGTAATGCCTTTCCTTTGAATTTACATTGGGCATCGAAAACAAATGCTTTTTTGTGTACCAGTCTAAATTGCCTTAATAAGAAAATACTTTCACCGAACTATTTTTCCCCTCCTCTGCTTCAATCTGTTTTTCATTTTCACATATTCACAGGTAAATTGTTAGTCTCTCAAAACAATTAGTCATGATTTTGCTTGTTGCTGGTTGATTTGTGCATAGCCCCTGGGTTGTTTTGTTGACAGTGGGGGGGAACCCGCTAATTTTATACAAGGCTGAACTCCATTACAATGCTAATGTGGTAAACCGCCAAAACCAACAACGGCACCAGAGGCTATGGCCAATATCCTGCTCTTTCCAAGCACAAAGAATTCAAAGCAAGAATACGCCGCGCATGAGTCACCAAATCTAATTCTGATTCGTATGGTACTTCAGTATGGTATGGTACGGAATGAATCACATTCGCTGTCACTCACGCTAACGAACAAAGTTCTGAATGTTCTGAGAGTTTTTATCTAGAGTGAACTTCAGAGGTGTAAAAGTCCAGGGCTCAGAAAAGTGAACGTCCTGCCACGCGTTCCACCCGTGAACTCAAACGACTGGTCCTGTCCAGTCGTTTGGAACAAAATACCGGGGGAGGACTTAGATTTTCTGAAGCCGGATTTTTCCACCCCTGGAACGTTTGTGCGTTGTTTACCGTGGCCATTCTTAAGTGCTTGGGTGCTTTGTTCTTCATTGTGTGCTCGTGGAGCGCACTCCGTTGTGCCTTTCGTTCCAGCTCGCTGTTCGAACGCCATTGTCCTGGCCTAAATGCGAGCTCTTGAATCCCATCCTACACAAACACTACACGGCTGTGGGCTGCGGAGCTGCTTTTTCAAAAAGCCTCTTTTATTACCCGCAAATACTCCCTGCTCGTGTGTACTGGAAAAGAAGGAGGAGGAGAAAAACAAGAAGAAGAAGAAGAGGAGGAGGAAGAAGAAGATGAAGTACAAGAACAGGAAGGCACACACAATTTTGTGGGCTACTTCAGTTCACCCAAACACTGAATTACAAACAAATGCAGCACAATACATTAGAAATAGAAAGTAAGTTGGTTTAATGAAAAGAAGATGCCATTTGTTCTGACTCAAAGGGACAAGCAGAAAAAAACAACCTGTTTCCACTGTAACCGTGCCTATTGCCATATCCCCCATAGCACATCTTAGTCGACTTAGTTGAGTAGGCACAAGTACAATAACAATTGCTTGTTTTATTTGCATAGACTGCTTTGTTGCTGTTTTTTGTTGTGTTAATCAGATTAACCTACAGGGTCCAAGTTAAACTACGTGGTCGTTCCCTACGCTTGGAACTGCACTTCCCTCTAGGGTTTTCAACACGCTTGCTCCTGGTTTCGGTTATACACTTTGTTGTACGTCGCTCCGGATAAGAGCGTCTGCCAAATGCCTGTAATAATAATAATAATAATAATAGCAGCACAGAGCGCAGGGAAAACGTGACTGTCACTGGGACTGTATTAGCTCCCCGATTAAACGCGCGGCGAGGGGTGTGACTGCGTGAGCCGCAGAGGGCGAGCGTTGGCTCCAGGATCAACCATCTGTCATCGCCTTTATGCGAAACCACCCACAATTCCGCTGCCATCCTCCAACGCTCCTCATCGCCGCATCAGGGCCGCGGAGGGGCTGAAGTGCTTGTGTGTGCCTGGAGGGGGAATCCGCCTGACAGGCTACTTCTTGGGTGAGGCGGAAGCGGCACACCCATGAGTGCCCACCGGGGGTATTGGAGAGGATTTGTCTGAAAGACTACCGCTGAGTGAGGGGAGAGACGGGCGTAGCGCAGACGCTGTTTTTAGGCCCCGGAGGCGGAGCCAGAGCCGGAGCTGGCAGGGTTTTATTGGCCGCCGCCGACGCGTTGTGGAAACCTGCTGTTGCCACGGCGCCAAAGGGTGTCGAGCGTCAAGAGCTGCCGCATGCCTATAGCCAAAAGGGTTGGGGGGGGAAAAAAAGAGCCTGCGTTTAAAACAGAACCAACAGGCCATGCAACACGCGGTGAACGAGAACAGAACTGGCTGCAGTTGGCGCCTGCGCTTTGAAATTTACCAGCTGAAGAAACTAAGGCAGGCAATGGCTCACCATAAATATAAACCAATATGTTATGAAACATAATAATGTGTAATACATGCGCCTCACTCTGTGGATCTATTTATTAGGCAATGGTGTTTTGGCGTGGGATGAGTTGGCGTAATTTTTAGTTGAAAATATGGCGGCGAGATGACATCATAACTCCACAGGGAAGTAAAAGTGGGTTCCTGGATCCAGCACTGAGAGCCATCTGTAGGTTTGATCAGATCTACAATGATGTCCAAATTAATAAATTAAAAACTTTAACCCATTAACAGGGTGTAGATTCCCAAATAAGCGATTAGAATGTCCTTAACTGAACATTCAAATGCTGATGTAACAATCACTACTGGTAAGTGAAATAGTTCTAGATCACTTAAAAAAAAAAAAAAAAAAACCATTCCAAAAAACCTATTCTCCAAATGGTTAAATTAGTTGTCTCCATTAAGAAAAAGGATCTCTGTGAATTAAGAAGAAAAAAAAAAGGCCATGTGATTGCCTGTAACTTTTAGGAGCATCATGGGTTGGAGTCCTGATCTGTGGTCACTTCTGGCACTACGATCTTTACTTCACTCTAGTGTTTTTTTCTGCACCTTTGAACTGATGCACTTGTTGCACGTCGCTCTGGTCTACTAAATGCCTGTAATGTAATGTAATGTAATGTCAAAGCGGCCAAATTTGCTGGACTTGAACTGAACATTTTTGTACTAATGTGTATGATACATTACCTATGATGAGTTTTATACAATAAGGTAATTCACGCAAAGTTTATTTGCAGGAAAAAAGATTGCACTTGATTTATTCATATTTCCTGTGATGAGATAGCGTATTTGTTCATATTCCTGCGATGTATTGTGTTCAATAAGGGGCATTGACATATACAGAAACTAGCAGCATACCGAGCTGAGCGGAATCCCTCAGTCCCAGACACAAAATAAAACCTGATTCGAACAGAAATCATGAACCGGCTGATTTCATATCATCTCAGATTGCATTGGGCAAAGCACGTGTTCACCTGTGCGAGCATCATTGCACAGGGAGATTGCATTCGAGACGTTCATGTGAAAAGGGTGAAGTAGGTTCACTCACCGGGCGGTGATTTAAACTTTACTCCGATGTGCTCTTACCGATTTATGCTGATTTGCTGTTGCGCTCCTCCCAGTAAAGCGATGCCGGGTTTGATTGGCATGCTAATCCACTTGTTTTTCTTCTTCGCGTGTTTTTGCGACCGGTGAATCAATGAACACGAACAGTGCCGCAGCTCAATTTTAGTGCTTAACCCGCCTCCCCGAAGGCCTGTTCTGTGTCCCAATGTCTTATGTAGCGGCATCGATCACACCCGACCGCTTCAAATCATTGTCATTGCTAATGATTCGAGACCGCGGTCTCGCCAATCAGACTCAAACCACTGAACTTGCAAAGAACCGTTTGCTTAGCTGGCTGCTCGGACATCTGAGCTACGTGCTGACAGTTTTGAAATATTATTTGTCCCGCCCACTCACTGAAGTCAGACAGTTTAAGCGACACCTGAAATGCCCGCACGACGTCCTTTAATGTTCGTTCCGTTTTATTGACTAAGGACGGAGGCGCGGACGCCAAATATTTCACGAGCTTCACAGGCAAAGGGCAAAACATTCCAACATGAGACCGGAGCCACCAGGGATTATAATTAAAATGGGCGGCAAAAAGCTTTCCACTTATTCGCGTGATTAATTAGCTTACCTAATTGACCCATGCATCTGGTGGTGTGTGTCACCTAATTAAAATCCGGGGGATATAACAGGTGAGGAAATGACTTGCGGTGGGATTTTCTTTCCGGTGCCCAGCTTCTGCCTGTACTCAGGAGGGCAGGTTACTTTTAGCTATGACAATATCCCTCGTGAATTACTGCACAAAAAGGAACGGGCATAAATTAGCAGTAATTAAACACCGGGCGCGTTTGGGCTTGATTTCGGAATTTCATTAAAACGCACAAAAGAAAATGGCATGCGAGATGGGAGATCAACATTAAGTATATGTCTGACACGGCTCAGACAGGGAGCTCATGCCCCATAGTAAAGCATTTTTGTTCCAGTGTAAGAGACAGTAAATGTTGTAGGTTTTATCTCACTGGTATGTCTCTCTCGGCCTAACTTGCACTCAGCTCGTACAGCACAGCACACAATTAAACCGATGATGATGTTAGAATGTATATGAAGAAAGTCACTTACTGCAATGATAGTGACTTTTGTGGTTAGATGCCTTCTTTCCTCAGGTAACTGTGTTTGTGTGTTACCTTTCCTCAGGTAACTGTGTTTGTGTGTGCTTCTTCGGTTGAACTTCGATGTCTGTGCAGGTGCATGAGCGGGCCCTATCAGCGATGTAATAACGTCAACGATCCCGTCAACGTTTTTAATAAGCTGAGCGTTTGGAATGTCACGTCGCGGGCGCAAGGTCACGGGGGGTCACGTATTGCCTTTTTGAAGTGGCGCTGGGGATGTGATCTGGGTGGGTGGTTGGTTTGGGGTGGGGTGGGGGTGGGGGTGGGGGGAGAGGGGGGTTGCAGAATGAGGCTTGGGAGCAGCGGTAAGCCTTCGTCGTGTGGGTGTTTGAGTGCTTTCGGGTGCAGTGCCGCTACGGATCTTCTCTGATCTGGCGAAAGGATCGTGGAATAAGGGCCCCGTTGCCGAGTGGAACGTCCTCGACTACCACTTTTTGCAAGCTCTGATTGGCTGGCTGTTAAGCGGCGTGCCGGAATTGAGAGGGATGCCTGGAATCGTTTTTAGTGCCGAACAGAGCCGAGTGGGGGCTGGGGGCTGGCTCTAGAACAAGGCCTGCGATTTTTGAACAGGCTGGGTGTAAATGTTTGCTGCTAGGTATGTTGTGTATTAGATTGGCAGATTCATGAAGGCATATTTGCATTCATTACATACTGTTAGTTCTGTGCATGGATTTTTTTGATTTAAAACTGTGGATGTATGTATTACAGGATTCTCTGGCTCACCATTTGCGATTTCACAGTGCAGATTATTCCAACTTGTTCATTCATTTTGATTCAATCAAGATTCAAAAGGCTAACCTAATGGTCAGGTCTGACATTGTTTCTGTCCTTTCTCTTTCTTAACCTTTCTAAAGAGGTTTTAGTTGGTAACAGGAGCTTCTAGGTCTATGTTAGAGTACAGAGCATCCATGGCTACGGTACTTTATTTGGTCATGACCTTTCGTAAGTATTCAGAAGACAAATTAGATGTCAGATGTCAAATTGAAATGGAGCAGGAAAATTGAACACACAGTTTTAAGCGCACAGAGCTGGGTTTCTGGGGAGCTTCTTGACTGTGATCCTGCTGACTGGGTCATGTGATAAGGGGGGGTGTATAATCAGTGCTGCTGTAGGCTTCCACAGCAGGGGTTATTGTAGGTGGGGGGGTGGTGGGGGGGAGGGATTGGGTGGGTGGGGTCATCCGGCACCTGTCCACCCACCTGATATTAGTGGTGGGGGAGGGGTCAGTCCACCCACCAGGCCACTGAAGACCTGCCATGTTCATGCTGACACCCTTTGAAGTTGCGTCACGGAAACGGTTATGTGGAATGTGCAACCAGAGTCGCGCACTAAATTAAGCAGAGAGAGAGACAGTTCATTACTGTAGCATTAAAGGGAAAATGAATGTGCTTCTCGTTCAAATATTTGCTCTCTTTAGCTGACTCTTTGATGAGACGTTGACATGGTATTGTAATGTTTGCACACTGACTGTTTCATTTAACACTGGTTTTAATATAAAAATATAATATTAATATAAAAAGATATGATGATGATGATAATAATAATAATAATAATAATAATAGTAATAATAATGATATTCAGATGAAGAATATGAATTCTGCAATGTATGTGCAGATGCCAATGATTGGGCAGCCAATAACCTTAAATCATTGCTTATAACTACAGAAAGAACTGTAAAAAGATGCTTCCATTTAAATGGCTTCATAAACTACAGATTGAATTATGCAACTTATCTGAAGACCAGACCATTATAAAAGGATAAAGAACATTGTGTTCGTAAACCGTTATATAATATGTTTCACTGGACTTCTTCCCAGTTTTTTTAATTATAATGAAGAAGGGGGTGAAGAAGGCAAATTCCAACTTTGAGTTTCCCTTTAATTGGAAATTACAATGCGGGACTTTGTGTGTGAGAGGCAATTTAGATACCGTTACGGAAATGAAAGAGTGCCATTGGCTAAAGGTGTATCACGTGATTTATGCTGCGCCTGTCACTGGTTCTACCCCCCACGTGGTGATAAACATACATCCTCAGTGTTTTGCTCGATATTAAAGCACCTTCATGGACGCTGAAGCCGTCTGAAAATTAGTCGGGTTTAGGATTGCCGGAGGCTGATTTTTAAGTGTGTGTTTTGATGGCTAATGCGTTCAGTGGCGTTCAATTAAAGACCGGAGTTGCTTAGGCGGCCGAATGGTTGGCTGAACGCACCGTAGCTGTGGCTATCAGCGCGCGCCAAGCAAATCACGTGCCTCTGAAGCGTTGGCTGACGGGGACCTTTAGCCGGGGCTAATTACAAGTCACTTGCTTCTCTAAATTAGAAGCTTGGAGGAGAAACAGTGAGGTGGCGAGAGGGGGGGGGGGGGGCGTTTTTTAAATTTCATTTCTTTTAATGTCAGAGCCTCCTGGGTGGCCGTGCCTCTGAAGCCCCGCGGTCCGGGATATAATCCTGACTGTGCGGCCGCAGGCTGCGGCCCGGAGCCCTACGGGACGGAGCATAATTGGCCGTGCCGTTGCCATGGTTTCGATCGGCCTCCCCGCGCGAGAGAGTAACTCTGCCGGCCGGTCGAGTGAGCGGGCGCTCGGCTCGGCGAGGAGAGGAGAGTAGAGGAGAGGAGAGGAGAGGAGAGTAGAGAGAGGAGAGTGAGGAGAGAGGGAGAGGAGAGTAGAGGAGAGGAGAGGCGAGGCGAGGAGAGGAGGCTCCCGGCCGCGCGTCCCCTCGGAAGGTGCCGGAGAGCCCGCGCGCCCCCAGACAAGAATGTGCTCTCCTCGAAAAGCGCGTGCTTCTCCGCCACCGCCGTCGCCTCCTTCTTCTGGCGGTAATCTCGTCTCACGATCTGATTTCAGGCTCCCTCTTGGGCGCTGACCCGGGGACGGCCCAGCCAGCCGAATCCAGTCTATTTCCCCCTGACGACGGTACGGCGACACGGTAACATGTCTTTTTCAATCAAACGCCTGTGCTCACTGTATTACACGATATATATATACGTCCTCCACAGTGACGAGCATAGATAAAGGAGCGATCATTCAGCTGTTGGGAATACAGGCGGTGTCCTCTGCTATGTATTCGAAACGTGAATGCTCGTTTTGGATTGCATGTTTTTGTCATGCAAATGGGTTTTTTTCCGGAAGGAACATTTCTCGCCACGCAGCGCAGTGCTCTGTGTTCCGTGCCCAGCCGCTGGCGGCGAGCGCACGCACCTCGCCGGGGCGGAGGGAAAAAGCCATCCAAATGCCGTCCTTAACTGCTTAAGCGCACAGTCTGAACCGCGCGCACAGAGACGCCCACGGGCCCCCTCGCTTTGACACAAACGAGGAGCGACTCCAGCGCTAATGTTGCCATTTATTTGATCCTGAGATTAAATCAACCGTAAGCCTCAGACGTATTGATTACCGCTGAAAGTGCTGACGGCGGGCAGGGGCGTGGCGGTTCATTACGGATTCAAACTCGTGTCACCCTCGCTGCTGAGAAAGCCTGCGTCAGAACATGCCGGATCTTTCGCGGACCCGCTCGCGAAACCAAACTGTATCTGATCATCGGGTCGCCGCGGATGTGAAGCGGGGGCCCCCCAAAGGGCATGAATTATTTACACGCCTCTCGCCGCACTGTTGAAGGCGTACCCCCCCCCCCCCCCCAGCCTTTCAGCTGGGCCTCCTTTCATTCCACATCACGCTGCTCGAACATGACGCACACGAGAACACACGGGGCGCGATTCAAGAGCCTTTTGTGAATTCAAAAAAGATCCTGCAGAACGCGAGGGGTTTGAGACGTTTTAAACGCTTCCAGCAGGTCGTGGCGACCCAGCCCACAGAACTACCTCGGTATTTCTGTTATTTTTTTCTGTGCAGAAGTGGAAAAAGAAGAAAAGAGGTAACGGCAAGGCACTGTAGAGGAGGGAAACAATATTCTGTGGCCCTTTGTTACAAAGTCCAGCACTGCCTTTCTGAGATTTCAAGTGTTTCAATTAATTCTAACTCTAATACTGGCTCCCATTTCAATGTGCATGCTGATTTTCAGCCTCATGCTCATGCACGACTCATTTCCATTTGATTTCGCCAGTGGTGGTCACAGTGATGTTTTGTGGTTTAAACAGTAATGTCCTCACAAAAGGAAACAGGTGGTGAGCAACACGTCTCTTTCGAGCCTGTTTAGAAGTCTGAGTGAGAGGAAGGAGAGAATAAAGGCCTTGGCTGTTCAAGTTCAGTGCTCTCTGGCTGTGTCCCAGTGTGAAGTCAGCTGCTTTTGAAGGCAGCATTTGAAAGCAGCATCTTTCAGTTTCTTTTCAGTTTTAAGTTTTTCAGCATTTTCAGTTCTTGCACACTTGACGTTTGTAGACATGTCCCAAACTGAAGTCATCAAAATGCGTTCGTCCAAGGTGCCTTATTCCAGGTAAACTTCAGGGCAGCATCCGAGTATCCTTTGTCTGGTAGGAAATCCCACAGGTCTTTGCAATTACCTCAGGCTTCTCACTTCCCTTAAAATAATGACAGTTGAAAATAATGATGGGGAGGAGCTTGTTTACAAGCGCAAGTACATAGTGAACTCAATAATTTGTAGTTACATCTAAAAAATACATTTAAATCATTGAATTCCCCGGAATAATGTATGCATTATTTTGAAGCATCTGTGAGCTTTCCATGAACTGGCCAGCTAACTTGCTCGCAATCCTGTCACTTTCCTGTGATGTCATCCAGCCTTTAAAGTGCGTCCCAAATCGCAAATTTCGTTCGGAGGGAGCTGACTTCTAAGGATGCAGGCAGCGAGGCAACCGCCTTCTGTTTCAGACACAGCCTCTGTCTCTTCGTGAGTGAATGCAGAAATTTTATAAATGCATTCTGGGAAACGAGGTCCACTCTGTGTTGCAGTAAGACTTAAAAGGGCACTGGATGACTGACAAGGGGTCCAATGAGAACCGCATGGCTGCATTTTGGAGCTCCAACCACAGTTTTCTCTCTTGAACAATATATCTTGCAGCATTGCTTATGCATCTCTAATTATGCAATTAGATTCATCAACTGATAGATAATTTAAATAAATAAGACAATCTGGCCTAGAGATTAGTTCAGGGAGATCCTCAGAGATCTTGTTACTAGAGGCAACAACCTGACATTTTACTCCTGTTTTATCTCCACCTGAATAAACAGAAGTGAAAGAGTGACAGTGACTTATTTACTTGGTAAGGGCTTTGGGATTTTGCAACTGTTGGCAACTATAGCAACAAGCATCAATTTGCATGCATTGTCATGTTATTGACTATTAATTTGCATGCTGAGGCATTATTGCTGTTATTAAATAATCAAAGAAATGTGGAAGGGGTGTTACAATTTTCCTGGAGTCTGCAATTATTTCAGTACATATACACTGTAAATGCAAGTGAGAGAAGGTTTGCAGATACTCAACATTAAAAAACAAAACAAAAAAAACTAAATGCAAACTAAACTATGCTGCAGAACAGCATACCATAAACACCATATCATTTTTTATTTGAAAAAGCTGCCATCACTGCAATTGAGACTGTTAATCACTTTTTGCTCAAACTCTATCCTACAAGTTAAAATTGTAGTACAACATGATTTTCTTTCAGCAAGACTAGACACTGACAAATCGTATCTTAAGTTTTCTCATTATCTCTTGAGCCCCCTGTTGCCTTGGTTGTTTGACAGACCTTTTGCTTCCAATACTAAATCACCATTGCTTACAACTTACTGTGTGTGCCATTCTCAACTGTGCCAAAACTCAGAAAGCATGGGGGGATACTATATAGATAAAATAAGGCCTGAAATAAGGCAATATAGAACAAATAAGGCCTTAAATAACACTATATAGATCAAATAAGACCTTTAGCACATTAGCACTAAATCTGTTTCGAAAACCATTTCAACTCGTCAAACCATCAAATCCGCACTACCAGGGGTTTCAAAAATATGATAATTTTAGTTTAAAAATCCTTGGAGGTAGGATTGAAAACATTTTGAAAACTCTTAACTGGTTTTAGCAGTGAATGAGTACATTTTGAAACCTACCTGTAGATTCATTTTCCTTGCATCATAAATACATTACGTAGCATTCTATTGGTGGTACTTGCAAGTTCCAAGAGAGTTTCAAAACGTCTTCATAGTTCATTTGGCAGTTGAAATTTTTATTTTTATTTTACTGTAATAATTTAATCTCTATATTAGGGCTGCCGATCGCAGTTCACCTTTTGACGGAGGAGGAGACTCGTCGCAAGTACTTGGAAAGGGCCAAATTCATCTATGTTGTTTATTTTTTATAGTGTAAATTTTGCTATGCCTACCATGAAACACAAAAGATCAAATATTCAGTCAAGTATACGTGCTGTGTGAACCACATTCTAAGGTTACAAAAACCACAGAACGCGTTCGAGTGATGTGCATGGACAGATCAAGGTAGCGAAAACCTCTCAACTAAAACGTTTCCAAAATGTTTAGAAACTAAAATTGCTAGTGTATACAAGGCCTAAGTAACTTTGGAATATAACTACTCAGTAGGCCTATAACTATATAATCTAACTGAATAGCTATATATCTCAAATAAAAAAAAAACCATGGATACTATTATTTCTCAAAAAGCTGATCTGAATTAAATTTTTCATGAACTTATGGCATCATTAATTTCTTTCAAGAATGTAAGATCTCATTAGAGTTGAGAAACCAAAATCTATTAAAACAAATATTTACCCCCTACCGAAGGAATATATTCATCCTACAGGAGCCGGAAATGGAGGATTTACAGCTAACTTGCACATGTCAGAGCTTGTTGAAATAAGCTTTGGAGGGGAGTGTGTTTCTGAGGGAATAGCATAATGAAACAAAAACAAGTTTACGTACTCATCTACAATAAAGCATGCTTTATTGTGTGTTGTTTGACACATTAATGGATGCATTTATTCATCAATGGTACTAGAAGCAGTTTAAATTGCGCTGAGTAATCAGTAGATGCCTGCTATCCTCCCCCCCCATGCCTCTCTGATGCTGGGTATTTTATGATCCTAATCACAAGAACTCTCCATCTCTCTCTCTCTCTCTCTCACTCTGTCTTTGAGGGTGGGGGGGGGGGTGTTTATTTTGTAGTTCAAACAGTGGTTATGAGCTAAGATGGAGCCCTTTCGCAGGAGTATCTTGTGTATAGGATGGGGTAGCAATGGGCCCCTGCATTCATCTAGTGCTTTTCTTGGTCAATATCAGTTCTCTGAAATAGACACAGATACACTTTGGATTCGTGACATTTCAGCTTACATTTAGCAACATTTTCATTTAGCAAACCGTACAGTACATAGAGAAAAGATAACCTTTCCCCTGCTCACTCTTCAATATCAACATGGCAAGTGCAATATATCCAAATCCATAAATTATCAAGGGACAAGTTACCCAGGATGAGATGTAATTTAAAATTAAAAAAACAGTAGAAGCCACATGTGCAAACATTTATTGAGTTATTTTTAACACTGTTACCTCTTTAAAACCATGTTTTGCTAGCCTGCAGTACTGCATTGTTTGCTCTAGACCAGTGGTTCTCAACTCGGGCCAGAAAGGGCTGGTGTGGGTGCAGGCTTTTGTTCCAACCAAGCAGTTACACACATGATTCTACTGATCAAGGTCCTTAGTAAAGACTCCAAAGGTTGATTAGTAGAATCAGGTGTAACTGCTTGGTTGGAACAAAAGCCTGCACCCACACCGGCCCTTTCTGGCCCGAGTTGAGAACCACTGCTCTAGACGGCAAACTTAGCTCCCAATAAAAACTTGTTTACACACACTGCTTGCCTGTTCTTCTTTGTAAAGTGCATGTAGGCCTGCACTCCATTGAACATCTTTTCCTGTAACCGCTATTCCCACCCGAAAGGATGTCAGGGGGTTTGGGGGAGGGATTCAGTGAAAAGAATGTGAGGCCTGGGTAACGAGGAAAGCTTCAGGGGCACTGAACACGAGGCTAGGGTGTTAGACTTTGGAACGGGGGAGTCTGGGACGGGGACGGGCGCTCGAAAGGTCACAATTACTCGTTTGCGTGCCATCCCTCACCCTCCAAGACGTACTGACCTTTTGTTTTATTGAGAGGCATCATCCATGTGAACTCTCGCAGATAATCCCTTAAAGCACACCTGAAGGAAACCAGAAGACTGTTTCTCAGGTTCTCCAGTTTCAGTGCGATATTGCTTGTGATTGCATGATGCGTCACAGAGGAAGAACTGCTCCACGTTTAAATGAACCACTTATGAAACTTCAAGAGTTGACATTATGCCTGATGCCTGGTTTCCATGGAGCTACACGGTAATATTACACTTGGCTGTTTCATTTATGACACATCCTTCCCCTCTGTCAACTCCAAGCCAAAGCCGGTCAAAATCTCAGACCTGAGACAATGGAGGCATGCCTGGGCTCGTGGAGAGTGCATTTTTGGACTGAGCGACTTGGAAGGCTCTTACAGTTCACCAAACTGTGCCAAGCTCTAATCAATACAATACAGCACAATTCAACGCAACACAACTCAACACAACACAACGCAACGACACCATTCAATACAATGCAATTAAACACAATCCCACACTCTGAATCTTAAACTGCTGATTGAAGATTCTGTTGATTTAAGCTTATCACAAGATGCAAAGTAATGCACACTTTCATTCATGAATGTTAATTGAATCAGTGCTCTCCATAGCCACATAACTCACCCCTCCCCCCCACACCCCTAAGGTTAATTAACCTTTATCTGCAAACTGTCTTAACAACATGTAAACAGATCAGCTATTCTTTGCACACTGACAGATTAATGACAGGCACAGCAGCATCAATACCAACAGCTGCATAACCGCAATCTACAACAGCAAACAACACTATAACAACAGAAACCATTCCATGACGACTAAACGCAGAATCACATCCGCAGCAAGTCCGCCACCACCAACAAAATTAGCAATGGCAAAAACAACACCAACAACAAGGGTAAATATATTTACACCCGTTCCTTTGGTTATGATGCATTATAGAATTTTACCTGAATACAGGGATGCAACTAAACAGACTGCCTAATCAACTCATATTTAGATAAATGAACATCCCAATTTAAAAACAACAGAACAAATTATTACTTATTAACACAGGAATGAGATAAGATGTTTTATGTGCTTTCAAATTAGGCTATCAGAATACATTTCTCACCAAGATTATCTGCTAGAGGTGATTAAATGGAGAAAAGATAACAATCTTATTTGGATTTTTTTCTCCCCTTAGCTATTTCTGAGATCTAAAGCTGCTATCAAAAACTTTGTTTAAAAAGGATTAGCAAACTAACTCCAGGGCAAAGTTATACCTACTCTAAGCACATTGACTATAATAATGAAAACACTATCTTGTGTAGTTTTTAAGTGGTTTGAATTGTGCATCGTTCCTGTATAAACTTAAATATTATGTTTATACTGTATGTTTTTGTTGTGCCAAAACTGAATTAACAAAGCTGGGAAGCTCAAACTATGGTTATGGCACATGCTTCAGTCCATAAAAGGCGTTTGTACAAATAAAAAAATGAATAATCTTTTAAAATGATATGAATGGGAAACAAAGATCATTGAAATGCTAATCAAGCACTATTTGGCTGATTGAAAACATACAACATAAAGTACGTACTACTCAATGAGTATTAACAAAGTCAGTTAATCTCTGCCCCATCATAATACATTGGTAATACAGTATCGTCTGAAGCTGTGTTCACATGAACCTAACTGGCTATGCAAGGCCATGCTGTAATAACAAACATACAGTTTCATTTCTAAAGGTTCCTGGTGTTATTGTTCACTTGAGCATTTAAACATGAACATTTGATTTATACACTTACCTTTACAACTGAATTTGAATTTTTTTTTTACCTGTCCGTCACTGCTGAGATTCTGATCTTGCATGCCAGACTACAAACTGTGGGCTTGCCTGATACAGAGTACTGAATATATACTCCAAATCTAGTATATGAAGACACCAATCATGTGTATCCGTATTGCGATGGCGGAAAATGATCACCTCGCCTCTCGCACTGAGAAATGAGCAGGAACGCCAGCGGAGGTGTGGAGTGCAAAGTAATCATCGCATCCGCCATTTTGGCATCTCTCTCTTCTCTGATTGGTGCAGCTGGAACAGGTGCCTTTCAGCCACCCCTGAGCGGCTTCATAAAAGGAATGATGGGGACTGCATCACCCACATTAAAAAAAAAAAATAAATAAATAAATAATAAATAAATAAATAAATAATAAATAAATAAATAAATAAACAAATAAATAAATAAATAAATAAATAAATAAAGTTTCCTGCTGGTCCTGTGAATGCACCGTTTGTTTGTCCATTACAGAGAAGCACTGAAAACCTTGTTTGTATTTGCCTTGAGTTTGGAGGTCCAAACTGGTCACTGGTCACTGCTGATTGCTGGCTATGCAGGGGGCTCACGGCATTTTTACATTGGGGCAGCATCCTGGAGAGTGTCCCTTGCTGATGCAGACTGCTGCGTTCAGGTCCTGTGTGAACGAGGACCTACTGGCCTCTCTGCTGGATGGAAGCGTATTCCGCAGAGTTTCCTGGATCCAGATTTGAATGGAAAGCTAATTTATGTAATGGTGCTCATTAGTTCATTGTTCAGTACAGAGGTATTCAGGAGTGGCTGTTAGTCAGTTGCAGAAGGTGATGCCAACCCCTTTGTGTCAAGTGGTTCCCTGCTATAGGAACTGAAAGACCAATTATACAGCTCAAAGACCAATTATGTTACTCATTGGAGAATTTTGCCTGGCAGCAAAGTACACATATATAATACAGCATATACTGTATCTGTATTCCAACAGGTATTCCACCCAGTGTACTGTGCCCTGTAAACTGACTATAATCGGGAACGTGCAAGTTTATATAATTTTTTTCTAAGATTATAGACAAGATAATAGATATTCTAAAAATGTAAGAATACTAAACTTTGTGTAATTTGTCCTGGAAAGATTTAATAAGGCTCAAGACTGGATTCTGGTAGGTCAGGTTCTATAAATGCATTGGGTTTGATGAAAGACTGAGAGGGCTTCAGCCTTCAGTTTCCAGCCAGCATAACACATAGTACATAACTTGGCTAACTCGGCCACACTTCACCAGATGAGCCAATCAATGCTGTAACTTTGTTACCAGTGATGTGAAGATCTGAGTGTAATCAATGGGAAGTTGACATGGCACTGTGCACTGAATGACATATTGGTTGATAGACTTCTCTGGCTTGAATAAAAAACACACCCTCATTTTACACAGATTGCCCTCACACACTGACCACACATATTATTGATTGTTGTTGTTCATTCTAGTCCATATATTGACTCGGCTGCCTTGGCTAAGTTTGTTGTTTTTCTTATTTTTTTTACTTGGGTTTTTTCTTTGAAGTTTTCCCACTTTCCCCTGCTGTCTCACCACCAGAAGCAGCGGCTCTCAAAGCAGTTCCACCCGCCATTTCACGAGCCTCTTCAGCCAAGCACTGCCCTCCATGCGTTTGAACTTACATAAAGCAATCCAGCCCTTCTTCAGGAAATACAGCGGCAAATCCAATGCGCATACGCATTCTCTCCAAGTGGTATGATGGGGGGAGTAAGGGGTGTCTATATTGAGATAACCATAATGAGAGAAATAAAGCATGCAGGCTTAGGTGCTCTCACAGATCCATTCAGTGGATGCACACACTCTTTGAACAGAGGCGTCCAGTGCAGTCTGGATCGAACGCAGACCCACACTCCAGTCGGTCGGACGCCTATGATCTTCCAGTGATGCTTCGTGTACCTGCTGGTGTAATGCACAGCTCAGCAGGTGGACTGTGGAGAGGAAAAATGCTGCGCTTCAATGGACAGGCTTGATAGTGCGCGGAAGATGCAAATTCAGTTTTCTCTCTGTAGAATACACTATGTGAAACCGTAGTTAATTTACGTGAGCCAAAATGATCCATCTTTCTTTCTGTACAGTATTAGGCAGCGGTGACCACATGATCTCCAGTTGAGATTTCACGGTGAGAACAAACAACGCATTCCGCTGTTGATTTAAATGAATCAGGGGAGAGGTAAAGCCATTCGGTATGTGTGGACTGCATTAAAGCATTCTGGGAGATCTCAGTGCGGCGGCTCAATCTCATTTTGAAAAGGGCACGGTTGTGGAGCGCCTCTCCCCGAAAGACAGTTACATACACAATCAATGAATGCAGCTGAAACTCACAACAAGGGGGGGGGGGGGGGGGGGCGGGCGTGAAGTAAAATAACATCATGTATTGGAAATTTTCTATGTGACCTTTCCTTTGTTTTAAGGCCGCTTCTGTTATTGCGATTCATAATCAAACACCCTTCATCCTGCTTCCTATCTCGTGTTCAGTGATTTGTTGAAAAACATAAAAGAAAAAAAGAAGAGAATATATATATATAATGTACACACACGCACACACACACGTATATACTGAGAAGCTTAATAGTCTCCATAGTTTCCATCATTTTGCCCTTTGTGCAACGCTGGCAATAAGACCCAGGATGTGCTCTTTGAAAATCCAAACGGTACGCGGAGGAAAAACAATTTTAATTTATCCATTTATGTTGCTCAAAATGTCACTCCTTCTTGGTCGCATGCAATGGCTGCCGCTGTCACAGTGGGAGAACTGATACCATGAAGCACTCGTGAATTTCTAAAAATGTGTCCTCGCTCTGAATAACAAAAGCCCCAGGTTTGTGTGTGTGTAAGCATGTGTG
The DNA here is from genome assembly GCF_018555375.3 of Anguilla rostrata. Taxonomy (NCBI): domain Eukaryota; kingdom Metazoa; phylum Chordata; class Actinopteri; order Anguilliformes; family Anguillidae; genus Anguilla; species Anguilla rostrata. The sequence continues at coordinate 8,960,268 of NC_057937.1, forward strand.
TGTGTGCGTGTGTGTGTGTGTGTGCGGGCGTCCACATATTATCTGCTGGAGGGACGTGTAACAGCTAACTAATGAGCTACATTCAGCACACAAGTAATATTCTTGTTTTATGATGAATATTGTGGCACTTATTTGTGTCATATTTTCCGCGAGGGTGTGAAAGGAAATAATTCTCTTGTAGTCGCATTATTTGTTAAATATGATGGCAAAGCTAAATCTTCAAACATGAATGTCACATAAGAGGAAAAGCCTTTGTGATGTGTAATATATGGAGCCTCGGGTAAGAAACATCAAACATTATACAGAATAACTTGAAAGGAATCTTTATCAAATATATATTAAAATACTTTATATTGATGCATGGTCAGTCATGTGCGAGATAAAGAAAAATGTCATATGCATCATTTTTTTCTGGATTGTGCTTTTTAGAAAAATAACTTCAAGAAGGAAGAGCACATATCAACCAAACCGACTAGCTTTCATAGTAGAGCTGAGCCTAATCTGCCTTTATGGTACCTATTTTTGGAGGTGCGCGCATATAAATAAAATAAATAAATACATAAATAAATAAATAAATGTGCAGGCATTGGGCGTGAAGTAATCCCAAACTGAAAACGTAGTGTACGAACCCCCCCCCCCCCCCTCCAAAAAAGTGCATGTTGTCATATTCCCTGTCGCTAACTAGCAGTTAGCGAGTCAAACCGAGCTAGGACTCGCCAGCTGAACAGGATGCCGGCGTAGGCTGTGCGTTGCGAACCCGAACGTCGGCTCCACCTTCTCGCCGCCGAAAGTCTGGCCGGTATCTGGCTCCCCTCGGGATCTAATTGCAGACCGTGGCACCTTTCCACGGATTCCGCGCGCTTCGAAACCTGCACCCCCTTTTTTTTTTTTTTTTGCGGGCTATTGTGATTATTCCGGTCAGCGGCGTACGCACCATATGGGCTCCTGCCACAGACCAGATGAGAATGGTCCCCCCCACCCCGAGTGGGATTTTTCAAAGAAAAGCGCTTTCTGGCACAGGGAAGGACAATCAATCAGGCAACCTCGTTGCATGGATAAAGACCTCAAATTGTGCATTTAATTGCCGGTGGGGAGCGCTTTTGTGTGCACTTTTTTTCTCCGGTAGATGCAACCAGCAACAACAGCCTGAAAAAGATCGGCTTATTTTCCTGAAAAATATATAATTTCATGTTCTTTGGTTTAGACTAAAATTATGTCAAAGATATACATAATATAAATAAATAAATAAATAAATTAGATAACGTTATGGTCGCTTTGCTGTACTGTTGTGATCTACACTATGAACATTAACTCTTTTACCTGGAAATATCAGCCGTGGAAGTGTTTTGTCTCTGACAGTGCTCCTCATGAGATCAGCGGACCGTTCTCCACAGGAATTTTCTCTTTGATGCACATCAAGAGAAAAGGCTTGGAGAAGCAACCTAATTACAGCCTTCGCCCGCCTGACTGACTGACTCAAATGGAAAGTTTGCGTCTCCACTTCATTGTGTCGCTGTGTCGTTTAGCAGTCATAGTTTCTTTTCATTTCCTTTACCTTTGCCGTCGCCGAATCGCTAAGTGTCGCTAATCGCTAACGCTACCTGTGCTATTCCACACCGTCTGTGACCAGGGGTCACCAAACAGTCATGAGGTGTTGGCTATTTATGACACTATAAGCCTTACACCATATTACAGTGTGCACGTCTGCCCCAGGTGGCTACTAGGCGTCTGGTGATTAGCTAAGGGGTGTTTACGTAGCAGTAACTCAAGGAACCCTATCCCAATTTCCCAAAGGGAATTCTCCCCACAGTCTACTGGTCACAGTAATCTAGAGTAACGAATAAATACAGGAGTCATAAAAAGCAACCAGATTTAATTCATTGATAACATAATATTAATGATGTAATGAATAGTAATAGTAGCTGGAAATAAAGTTATGAGTTCAGGCTGTAGTCGTAACCTTTCCTGGCTAAGACCCCCAGGTGTCTCTTGCTTGGCTTCTGAGACGGAAATTCAGTAATAAATTCAAGGGGTTTCGGAAGAAAAGAAGCAAATTACACTTTTTCGTTTTTTAAAGTACGGGAGTTCGTTGTTTCAGTTTGGCTCCGATCGGATCAGGAAACTGAGGGGCTACACTGCTGCCACCAGTAGAGTCACGTTTAACATTCTCTGCCCTTTCACGGGGTGTCTGTGGGGAACAGCCATTTACCTCATCAGGTTTTCGGCGCGGGCGGCGACTTAAAAGTTCCGCGCTTCGCGTTTCCGCGGCCCGATATGTTATCGCCGCTCCAGGCCCATGAATAACTCGTCAGGATCATATTTTTAAGTCACGGGCAAGCTGTTGACACGGTGACGAGGCGCTGCTGACGACCGTGCGCACAAAAAAAAGAGAAGATAAAAAATCCATATGTCCTGCCGCTCAGTGACGATGAGTCATATTCGTTAAATACAAACAGAGGCGCGGCATTCGTTTCACAGGTTCACATTACTGCCCAGGCTTCAGCCAAGCAGGGGAACTAAAGCAGGGATGTCCTTACTATCTCCTGGTTATTATTCTCAGCGTCTGAAGCACAATGCTCTATTTAGCTCTATGGGGCTTCTGTGCCATGAACACAATCGGCAGCTGAATATCATATTCAGTGTGTGCTGTCCCTGTGAGCTGAGGAGATGGAATTTATTTTTATTTTAATTTTTAAGATGTTTTTCAACAATTCAATTCATCAACTGCAAATGACAAAAATAACATTACTGTATCTGATTTCCCAATATTAGTATTAGTATACCAATAGCTATATCAATTATAAGTATATATTATATATTAGTATGCATTAAATTAGTATATTATATACTATAAGGAATTAAATGACTTCAGTATAGCATGTCCACAGAGCCATATTGGGCGTTGGTGCTATGGGTGTATGGAGCATACTGTATGAATTTTTTTTTGTGAGTTTCGTTATTTGTATGGTTTTTTTTCATACAAAAAAATAAAAGAAAGGTGTTTTCTGAGTTTCCTCTGGGAACTGCCTAGGAATCTGTGTCACAAAGTCAGCCATGCACGAAATGCCATTTTTTTTTAACGCGCTGTCACAACCGGTAACGAGGACGGCCGGTGGCACGTCTGTTCTGAGCGATTTTCTCCGCGGGGGAGGTAATCTAATCCACCCTCCCTGCAGCATGGGGGCTCAGCCGTTTATGTTTTTCCCTCCCCTTCTATCCGTTTCTTGATTAATAATGACCACCGGTCCCTCACCGCCAAGTCCCCCCCCCCCATCCTTTCCTGTCCTGTCCCCGCTGTACCAACATAAGCCGATGCAGTAGACACAAACTGAAATAAAACCCTGCTCCATGCTTTGTGCAGTAATTGATTTTGATAGACAATGCACCGACGGCCGGGGACACACCGTGTACCGTGCGTTGCCGCTGCCAGCAAGAACGCTGGAACCACGGAGTTTATTTTTGTGTCAGCTTGTCTCAGAGGGAGAGAGAGAGAGAGAGAGACATTCCTTTGGGGAGTAGATAACGCCTCACAAAAGAGGCCCATGGCGTATGCGCGCAACGTTTAAAGAAAGAACACCGTGCGTGTATGAGAAAGAACGTAAGAAAGAACTGAAGAAAGAAAGACAGGAATATGCTGGAGCGAAGACGTGCGACCTGAAGTCTTGACCGAGCGGCCTCTGCGCCATTCTATAATTGATTGAGGTCACGTGACTCCCGACTTCCTGTCCTTCCCGATGACGTGCCCGGCATCGGGAGAGGCGCAGCTCGCGCCCGATCGATGCTAACGTGCTCCTATGGCCCGCGGCGCCTGAAACCGCCAGCTGCAGAGCCGCGGCCGCGGAGGCACGGCATCAGTTTCACCGGCACAACAACTCCACATTCCAAATTGGGAAAAAAAAATGGAGGGAAAATGGTCTTTTGTTTTTGCGGAACGCAATGCCGGTTCCCCCTCCCCCCCGACAGGAACGCTGAGAGAACGACGCGGCCTGGCGCTCGCGTGCGGCTCGGCTCGGCTCGTCGCAGACGCGGCCCGGCGAGATTCGTTTTCTGAGATGATGAATTCAGTCCAGGTGCGTAATTAGACGCCGGGGCAGGTGCGGCGCGCGCATACGAATGAGAGGGATGAATCACACCCCGCGCGCGGGATTAATGCATCTCGCTTCGTCTAAAGGGCACAGGAAATGAACATCTACTCACTGAGCGATGTCAGGGGTCAGACCAGTGCTTCGCTTATTTATTTATTTATTTATTTATTTATTTATTTTATTTGACGTTAATTCATCATTATAAATGATCAATAACTGCCACCCTGGCGTGTTGCTATATTTCACTGCAAGAAGCAGAAACCAGCAAGAGGCACTTAACCACTGCGAAAACTGTGGCGTTCAGCTCTTCAGCATCTCTTGTTTATTCACTGAAAGACATTCAACAAAGAAAGAAAAAGAGAAAAAAAGAAAAAACTGCAAAAGCTCCTTAAACCAACTAGCCTCAAGTGAATCTCTGTCATTAATTTTATTTAATTATTTATTTATTTGTCCATGCAGTGCCAAAAAAAAAAAAAAAAAAAAAAAATAGACTGGCGGGTATTGTTGTGAGCTCATTAGAACTCAGAAATTGGTTCTGGTTTCAAATAATGGGTAACCCTAGGGGAGCATATCCTCTAACAGCCCTGAAGCTTGGAGCAGCATGCTGTAGTGGGAGCTCGTTGCATTTCGGGGCGTAAACTGGGTCTGCTCCATTGTGCGACTGCATTAGGATTTAGCATGCTTTTCTGTACCATTCAAATCGCAATTTCAATAATGTTTTTTCTTTTTTTCTTCTTTCTGTCGCATGGCCCATGGCTTGCCATTTTGCTTCCATTCAAAACCCAGTGCAAAGTGAGAAATAGAGAAATAGAGAGATGGATTACAAAACTCTTCTGGAGAGTAATGTTAGAATTCTTTGTTTTTTCTCTCTTTTTTTAAATTTATTTATTTATTTGCACAGTGTATTGAAGGAAAATGTTAATAACATCATTTGGAAGGTTTTTCCAAAAACCAGAGTGGAAACTTGAGCTCTTGTGGAGTAAGAAAATGTGGGGGTTTACTTTCAGGGCCATTGTGTGATAATGACAGCTTTTCATGAACCAAGCCTAAGTGCTTTCTCAGTTTTGGTTGATAATTTTTTTTTTTTTTAATTAAATGTAATTCAAGTTCATCCTAGGATAAAATATTTAAATAGAGATGGATAGACCTACACAAAGGCAGACTGAGGGAGATGTTTTGGTTGAAATTTAAATGGAGATGATACGTACCTGACTCATCCATTCACCTGGCTTGTGTACCAGTTTCACTGTGGAGCAGACACTGACTGGTCCAGATGCATGCAGTCTACTTCTCATATTTCTCTAAACCAGTTTTCTAATCACCTTCAAATGACTTCCATGCAAATTAGGAAAACCTTTCTCTCATTTACAAATGCAGCTACCATTGACCACCATACATGTTTTCCCCTCTACTAAACATTCCCCAGGGAGTTATCAGATTTGTTTTTGGAAAAAGGTTCCCAACTCAGGTAACCTGCCATGAGATTTACACTTGATTTGGTCAAATTCCCATTTGAGTTTGTACTTAATCGTACAGTATTTTTTTTTTATTTTTTATCGCTTGCTAATTTAACATATTCCCCATTATTATTTTCTGTCTTGCAGTGTTCTCCCTCTCTTTCCTGTATGCAAAACAAAATGCTTTCACCGGCAGACTCATCTCTCCACATTACATCTCTGTGCTGTGCGGTTAATGGGATTCTGCTTGTATTTTTTTTTTATATGGGTCTCTTTGACCATTGTGATGTGCAGGGATTCCTTGAACTTGAGTCCCAGGCCTCTCCAGAAGAGGTTATTATTATTCCATTCAAGACACCCCCACTTGAGTGTTTTGAATGATGAAAATAACTTGATAGAAGTGCACCACTTAGAGGCCCTTCAACCGACCCCCCCCTCCCCCACACCCCCTTATATGCTCGTAACACAAGGTCATGTTCAACACCGGGTGAGAGTTTCTCGTACGAAGGTACTGCTGACGGCGGCAGGTTTTTCATTGGAAATATTGACCTTGGACTCTTTTAATTACGCGGACAATAATTACCCTGGTTATTAATTTGCGATGGTCATACATCGCCAGAGACACACGAGGAGAAGCGGCATTTCAGTAAACGCCTGATTGGCTAAAAAAACCCCCATGTATTGCAGTCTTCCTCCACAGAGGGATGCTATAAAACATGGTGTTTATTTAAGGTGTGAAACTGGCTTTCAAAGGTCACTTTTACCTTCCAATGAGGAAAAACCACAAAAGAAATTACAGTATGCATTTTTTCAACAGCAACCTTGCATGGCAAATCTGCGGGTTAAGCAGAGAAAATCCTCTATGTACAGAAATGGGAAGCTCAGCCTAAAGGTCTGCCTATGAGGTGCATTTCAGTCCATCATCAGCTGTGGGTGAGAACCTTTACGAAGTCCTGTGGTAAAGCTTACATCACAAAAACCTCATACATGTCCTTTTTGTCATGTTACAAAAACGGCTACAGATTCAGTGCAATCTTTTTTTCTTCTATTTTTCAGTATGTTCTGGTCATGCAGTAATTCAGGAATTTGATGAGTGCAGCAATCGCCTAAAGCAACTCCCCGAATGTTTTTCAAGAGACAAACAAACACTTGAATCTATTTGTACGTAAAATTTGAAGGTAAATGTTTAAATCCAGGCCATAGCCTGGCTCTCTCTGGCAGCACGTCAGCAAGGTATTACTGGCAGACAGAGATGTCCGTTTCATCTAAGACACTGTTGCCCGCTTGAAGACAAGAACAATTGTTACACTTCTATTCTTGCGGCCGTTGTTCATTTTCATAACCTTACTTGCCAATCCTGCTAAACCTCAATGTGCACACCGCTCAGGTTTGTGTTCCTTTATAGCAGAGGACAGGTTCTTTCACACTCAGTTTTTTAAATCACTGTGGCAGGGCTCGGTTTGCGGGAGCGGTTCAGAGCAATCGGAGGACCACGCCTATAGGCACACGCACCTAGAGAGCGCACTTTAAATACCTGGACTAATTAGTAATGCACTCCAGGTGCGTATGCTTACGTAACCGGTAAGCGTGGTCCTTCGATTGCCCTGAACCTCTCCCACAGACTGAGCCCTGCCACAATCACGTTTTTGAAACATTTTTCCTTGTTTCAATTCTAAATACCCGATCACAACTGTGAGCACATCCCCGTCGCTGAAATACCCAAATATCAATTTGATGAGGGTGCCGACAGGACATATGTACGGTGAATGGTAAATATAGCGCATTTTCCAGCAACAACTGCACAAAGCGCTTTACAATGAATGGCTCTCATTCACAGACACACACACACACACACACACACACACACTCCAATGGCGACCAAGTTAGCCATGCAAGGCGCAAACAAGCTTGTTGGGAGCAATGTGGGGTTAGGCCCCCAGCAGGACACTATGACACACTTCGACACACTCAGTTCAGGTCAGACGACCGCTCTACCTCCTGAGTTAGTGTGCTATTCACTACCACCACAGACAACTGATTAATTAAGCAGAGGACTGACAGTCACTGTGCTGAGAAGCAGTGCTTTACCCAGATGTACCACCTGAGAGCTCTACCCGTTTTGCTGCCGTTTCCGAGTAAGCGCAGGAACATAAAGTTTTCCTGAAACTTGTCATTCTCTTGGACATCTGCTAGACCAGACAAGCTTCGTGATGAAAAAATGTCCCACCTGAATGAATTTCAGGTAAAAAAAAAGAGACAGAATATCACTTTCCATTTACCTTCTCTTTGTGCCTGCGATTGGCAGGACCACGTGCATAATGAAATGCTGTTATATCACTCGAGAGGCTCGGGCTTGAAGGCACTATCTGTGCCTCAAAGATGCCAGGATGACAGGGTGGCAGTCAAAAAATCAAATAACTTTTTGGGAAAAAGCTAGACATTAATCTTGCTTTATGGGTTGCTGTACTTTAAAAAAAAATTACAGTCAGTGTCGATAAGGATAAAGACGGTGACACAAATCTGTAGGAAGTGACATTAAAAAAAAAAGTTGGATATTGACTTCGCCAGAAAGGATCCCAGGAACACCAGAGCTTTATCTTTTTTTTAATTTCTTTTTATTTTTTTGATTATGACTGTAATTTTCAGTTCAGGAAAGGAACAGGGAAGGGTAGTATTAGACTGTGGGGGGGGAGGGGGGGGGCAGAGGCAGGGTTTATGGGTAATTGTGAAACAGTAATTGTGTGCTTAATGCAGTTCGACTCACCACTCAAGAGGCCCCCCTTCAGGCAGGCACATGCTTCAGAGGTGGGCCGGTAATAGCCCTATTTTCACGGACCTCACTACTGGAAGCTGTGAACTGCTCACTCAGCCCCCCCCCCCCCACCCCTCAACCCGCTGGGGGGCATTGAGAGTGCAGAAAGACAGGGTTTGGGGCAGAGGGCCTCCTGTGCTAAGGTGACGGTTTCAAATGTCCGCATAACACGTTTCATCTGTTTCTCTTTGTCTACAAATATGGAACACCGCTGTCACTTTTTAAGAAAAATCCCAGTGGAATGTCCATTCCTCTGTTGTGCTGCCAGCTGACGACACTCCCTGAGTCTGTGGCCTGCAGCTCAACCTGCGCCCTCATTGCCTTATAGAGTACACTTAGGGCCTGATTAACTTTTTATCATATGCAAAACATTTCAGCACACGCAAAACTAGTAACACGACCGATGATTGGTGCAAAACAAATACCAGGACCAATCACTGGTCATGTTATTGGTTTTGTGCATGCGGAAAGGCTTTGCACACGCTAAAGGTCTTAGTAAATCAGGCCCTTAACGTGAAGCTGATGAAGGTGGACAGAAGCCAGCTGATTGACTGGAGAAGGCTCTCTCAAACATTTTAGGGAGGGTGGCGACGGGGGGCGGGGTCACAGTACATACTGTATCTCAGGTCTGGGTACATGTTCTTACATGCTACAGTCTTTTTAACCTTCAGGACCTCCCCTCTCTGGGTGATCCTACAGCCAGTTCACCCTGCGGGACTCCTGGCCATAGTGAGGGTGAACATCTCAGCAGGGGCTGCTAAGGAAGCACCGTGTTATGTTCTTGTTGAAGGCCCTTTGCCGCTGTTGCTCCTGAGAGAGAAAGTGCGGCTGTATTTATGGAGTAGGACATATGCCATACATGCTCCCTAAGAAAAAATCCTGGGGCTGCTCTCCTTGCTTGAATCGTGCTGATCCTGGGGTTGCTCTCCTCACCTGAATCATGGCATTTTCCAAACTAATGAGCAGTAAAGCGAAGGGAGGTGGGAGATTGTGTGTTTTCAAGGGCAAAGGCCTCTCTATTGACATTGAACTTATGGAAGGTGGATTATGTCTTATTGACTGATTCTGCTCAGGCAACATGCTTGGGAAGGCGGGGGGAGGGCGGGGGGCTGGGGGTCTTAATCACTCTGAACGGCAGGTTTTTAATCACAGAAGATGTTAACGGGGCTTCTCTGTCCATCTGTGGTGCTAAAGCTACTATCGCAAACTCATTATTCTCTAGCACTCTCTGTGTAGCAATGACACGCTAAAGATTTACCGAAGCTATTTCCTCCCTTCTTCTGGGCCTCGGGCAAGATATTTAGCTAGTGTTTGTGTGTGTGTGTGTGTGTGTGTGTGTGCGCACACGTGTGTGTGTGTTTGTGTGTGGGGGGAAACTGGGTACGTTGTCCCCGGCCTTGGAGGAAAGGGGAGGGGGTCCCAGTGGTCTGTGAATTTGTGGCAAATATTATTGTCTTGGGCCCGGGAATAATATAATATCATTTTGTCCCGAGCTCAGGAATTTCTCTCGACCATCCTGCTGTTGTGTTTCACATTTTCTGTTTGCTACCTGTTTATATACTGCTTGCGATACCAGAAAATCTGATTTTTTTGTTATTGTTTTTCTTTTGGAGGGGGGGGGGGGGGGGTGGGTGTTATGTGGGCATGTGACAGCCGCGGAAATAGAAATGTAATATAGCGTGCGAGCAGCTCTCCATCATTGCCCTCGGCGGGCACAACTCTCAGGCTTTAATAGAGGTGTATGTGACAGACCTGGGCGTGGACTCCACCGGCTGGAACACCCCTCTCCGTTAGTTCCCCAACTGCCAAGCCACACTCTGTCACTGTCGGCCTGTGACTGGCATTAATCACTGGAAAGTGGGGCTGAGTTGGATTCTGTCTGCTCTACACGGAAGTACACAGTACACTGCCTCCCGCCTTTGACTTTCTTAGCATCGCTGGCATTGGAACCTTGGCTAGTTTTCATATTTTCAACGAATAACTCAGGGCACCGGGGTTTCTATGGTGACATTTCTGTAATTATCGGATTCGTTCTAAATGACTGGAGTAGGTACAGTGCTATAATTATGAGCTCTTTCATGCTTTTAAATTTGCTTCTTCTAAAGCCTAGGACTGCAATCGCCTGTTCCTTTTATTTTGTGAAAAGGCTGAGTGTTTTGTGTTATTTTGCAAAAAGTAATACTGGTTGGGTATTATTGTCAAAAATGGACAGAGGGGTCAAAATCAATGGTAGGATGTGATTTTATTATTATTATTTTTTGTGGTTATGTAGTCATAATAGTGTTGGTCTTAAATATTGTTGTTCTTGTTTATTTGGATGTTATGCCAGTGACAGCTTTAGAAATACTTTTCTGTGCATGATCATGCCATTAAAGCACGTTTCAATGTATTAACGCGGTGCAGAAAATGAATGAGAGGACATGAAATTATACATTAACATTTTTTTTCATGTATAATTCAGCTTCTTGCAATTTTTTTTCCCATCCTGCCTAATTTCAAGCAGAATGGAGCATTTGCTCAATGAGTAAAAATCCATGGAATCCTTGAAGTCCATGGGAGACCCCTCCCCTTGACCCCCCCCCCCCCCCCCCCCCCCCCCACACACACACACACACACCCCACCCCTGCCATCTCCCATAAGATCAAACTGTCCACATTTCCTTCTTCTTCCACAGCTTCCCTTCTGTGTCTTTGCACATACAGTACTTCAAAGTACTGTATCAATGCTAACTCTATTTTTCATTTTGTAATTTTCTGAGTAGCATGGACACTTTCATCCTTTAGCTTCATAAATTGAGCAAAAAAAAAGAAAGATAAGAAAAGAAAATCTGTGAAGAATTTATTATTCAATATTTTATTCAGTATTTAAATGAAAAACACTGCAGCCGCCTGGCTCCCCATTTTCACCTGATAAAATATCACACATTTCCGCGTTCTTTTTATCTATTCGCTGCTGCTGAATGAAATCTGATTTTCAACAAAAAAATAAAGACCGTCATCGCACAAATTACAATTATGCAATATCCCAAGCTAGAATTTTGATCACACGGCGCATGTCTATGTTTAAACACACTGTGAACATGGGAGCTGTACTGTGCAAGCCAAACACAACCCGATACATCCCCAGCTGGCTGCCTGCTGTATAAGCTTCACATTGCATGAATGTACTCCTTCTTATAGATGATGCAATGACCTGCAATGCCATTCTGCAGGTTTAGGGCAAATGGAAGAACATTATCTCAGTTTTTTTTTTTTCCTCGGCTGTGTGATGCAAACAAACAACAAATACGCAACCAAGCTAACTAACTGATTGACTTCTTTCATGCCGGCGATCGTTGTGCCCATTACCTGTAAGTAGTTTCGATTGACTCCCCGGTAGAACTTTGCATTTGCAGTCTGTCTGTAACTACAGTACTCTTTAATGGGAAGCAGGGGTTTAATGAAAGGGGGGAGGGGCCTACAGTCTCTATGTTTGTATTTGTTTACACTTTTCCACCATTATGTGCGGAGTACCAGCTTGGCAGCCTTGGCCCGGTCTGTGCTAACAAGTGCTTGGCAAACACTTACCGAGCTCTTTAGTCCTAGCTGTTCAGTTCACAAGTGTTCGCTTCGTGTTGATTGGCATGTTTACGTGATTGTCTGCATTAAGTTTTCTGAGCAGTTATATAAACGTTTAAGAGGCCTAAAAAAAAAAAATTCTCAGTGTGCTTGCGGTCCTGTTCTCCGGTTCTTTGCCCAAGTGCTCTCTACAATTTTTACACGTTAATACCTTTCCCTCTGTGACCATGGCAATATGGACTTCATGTGCCATACTGCTATTGCTGAGAAAGACTGAGGGGGCTCCTGAGTGGATGACAGTTGGTAAGGACGCTCACCAGCAGTTCAGACCAGGCTCTGCGGCTCGAGGATCCTGGCCATCAGCCAACCGTCGGCCTTGTTCCGCCAGCAGAACCCAAAGCGGATTGCCATGCTTGCCTGACTGATGGTGGCGTGTGCACAGACATCTTCGTTGCGAATCTGTACAAAATATGATGCACGGGGGGAAAAAAAATTGGCCATTGTTTCAATATACTGGACAGCAGATTTCCCTGTACATAGCTCCCAATGATTTTAAAAACCAAAATTCATTTCTACAGTTCTGTTCCTAAAACCTACCAAATCTACAGCAAGACAGGCAATTTTAACCATAATCAAAAAGCGATCACCATTTGAAGCATCATTTCGGTTTTGTTCAACTTGGACCTATTTTTCCGAACTATTTCCACCACGCTGATCGGTAATGATAATAATTTTGTCCCATCTTTCTTTGTCACTCGCTCCACTCTGCTTTGCACTGCAGTCAAATGATGTCATGCAGAGACATGAAATGAGACTTAAAATGTGGTTCCGCCCCCCCCCCCCCCCCAAATAAAAGCTTGATTTATGTCTAGAAATGTATTCAATGGATGACTGTCAGCAGTTATTGCTCCGACTTTAATTTCCTATACTTATGCTTTTTTGCGCTGTAGAAACACTTCCTTACTTGCACTGTGGCAGGCTGCTGAGTTTGTAGAGTTGTTCACTACAGTAAATTTCCTCGGGAGCACATTGTATTCTTCTCGGCTCGCCGTAGTGAGAACATTGAGAACAATGTATGCTTCCGGTAAAAACAAAAAAAAAGAAAATTAGTCTGTCAGCTGAAACACAGAATGCCTGGTAATGGACTGCTGGAAAATTACATAAATAAATGTCCCGTTCAAGCTATGCAGTGGTTATTTTGAGAGAGGTTATTTTATGGCCATTTCAAAGCTCATTTACACAGTCCCGTTAGACTGCAATGCAAAGCAGCGTGGCGCAGTTTTCGGGAAGACCAAAAGCTTGACAAAGAAAGATGTGACAAAATTATTATCATTACTGATCAGCACTTTGGAAAATAGTTCAGAAAACAGCTCCAGAACCTGAAAGATTGAGAGCATTCTGTCGGTTAGATTTGCAGCTAGGTTTGGCAGTTTTTTTAATATCTCAATCAGTTTTTTTTTGTTGCTGAGGTCACTAAGGCCAGCTTAGTTGGTTTTAATTGTTTATTCAAGACTGACGGACAGCAATGCAGTAACTCTCAAAAAGTTTTACGGCAGATTTTTCCCCGACAAGAGCATCTGATGAAGCGGCTAAATTTGCCATCTGTAAATCCAGAACAGTACAATCTTTCTTCATTAGGGCATTTGCCAGAGAAAGCTCAATAGGCTTAAATTGGCCTTAAGTTGCTTGATTGGCAGGGTGTTGATACAGCACCGATCTCAAAACTAGAGCAGGTAGATGACACAGGGACGCTGGGATGCAAGGTTTCGAACTAAGAGTATCCCATGGGTGTGGCTTCTCTACACACCAGGAAAGGCCAGAAAATCTCCCCCCCCCCACGCCCCCCAGGTCAGTCCTCCATCACCAGAGAGCGCATTCAGCTGGATAAGTGTCTCAAGAAACATACGATTCTCTTTCAGTCTCCTTCTCAGCAGGAGGGAAGCACTTCCTCCTTCACAGAGAAGTGGATACCTTTTTGCCCCATGAGCGGAGTGGATTAGAGCTCAGCCATTTTAGCTACAGTCAGAGGATTTTGTTTAACGTGTCACCCTGCCTGGCTAGCAGCTCAGCTTTCATTAAACAGCGGTGTCCAAACATACAGTCCAGCCATGCTGTGTGTGTGTGTGTGTGAGAGAGAGAGACAGAGAGAGAGAGAGTAAGGGGAGAAAGAGAGAGAAAGACAGAGAGAGAGAGAGAGAGAGAGAGAGAGCATGGTATTATCTCTCTACAGGCAACGCATTCATATTAGTAATATTTCAGCCAGCAGAAAATCCACTTTCTGTGCACAATAGGTGTTACTGAATGTGCTGTTCTTCTGCAAATCAAGAGCCTGCAACACATTTTCTTTTTCAGCATGAATACAAGAACATTATTCTCAGAGTTTAGTCCAAATTTTGATGAATCTTTATTAATCATGAAAACAACAGGTGAACAGTTAAACTTGCAGAGACTTAGTATAGACCCTGGACCATGTCATCAGATTTTTTTTATATTTAGTATTTTTCTGACAAATTTGGTGCCTCTTATTGCATTTGTATCATGGATCAGAGTCAGGTTGTTTCTATAAAACTCTTTAGCCTTCTAAATTACAACAGAAGTCTTCAGAAGGAACTAAAACGTTAAATGCAAGTTGATAATGGACGAAGCACTTTACCGTTGCATTAAGAACACAAGGTTCTGATCTGGTGATGTCATAATGCAGCTCTTATATCTAATTCAAATCATCTTACTGTGCTCCCAATGACTTTGTCAGCAGACGGTATGCTGACATAGGGAAAAATTTTGAGCTACTCCCTTACTAACGAGAACTGCAACTAAATGTCAACTTCCCAGAGTCTTATTTTGTGTTGTAGTGGTGAGTTTACAGCCTGGTAAGATACAGTCAGCCCACAAATTGCAAAATAAATAAATACATTTGGGTTTTACTTACGGCAGAAGCATCAAGGCTTTGTCCAAAGCTATTGCAATGTTTGATCTGACCATTGCCCTCATCCTCCATACATCCACCATCTCCTGACATACTCTGCAGTAACTTTATAGACAATGAACTGTGTCCTCAATCACAGACTACTGTAGATACAGTATATAAATCAGTTCTCACTTTGTATTCAATGCGTTAAAATCTATGAACATAAATCTGTCATGACTCAATCCTTACAGCATGACTCATAGACGGGATGTCGTCAAACTTTTACTACGTGTTAAAAAAAAAAAAACCCAATAAAATTAATTCTGAACAGTTGTTCTTGCAGTATACTGAACAGTGTGCACTTTGACCGGGTGAATTTATCAGGGGGATTTCCGGAGATTATCCAAGTAAATCCTAAAATCAGCTTCAAAGACGAAACTCATTGTCGCAGTAGACCTTACAGGGGACCTGGTGTTTTTGTGCGGTCCAAGCGTCTGCAATTACACAGTGTGTGATAAATTCGAGAGTCCTCAATTACAAACGTAATTAAATGTGGAAAAACCGCAAACAGAAGAGTCGGCAATCAGCACAGCGGCAGCGTACTCTTTCTCCCGTGCTTGAGGAAGCGCACACTGAGCGCTAGGCTCCGCCTCCTCTCTCTCTTCTGGACTTTGAGTGACGTGGGCAGGCAGCTCCAGCCTCCATTTCCCATGAGCAGTCTGGAGGAGCAGCAGGACTCCCATCTCAGGCAAACAGGAAATGGGAGCTAAATTACTCAGGAAGTTTCAGTTGGTCATCAGAGGCCTCTGCACTGTCAGATTTTGGAGTTTTATGGTTAAAGAAACATCTATTCAGTGCACCGTGTCTCTCCGGTTCCTCTGAATATCGTTTTCTTGTATCCGAGTATCCAGCATCCAAGTGTGGTAGGATCTGATGAGGATCTGATGTGAGTACGTTTGTAATCTATCCGTGTTATTTACCCTAATCGCCTGATTAAATTTAATCACCTTAAAGCCAATTGAATGAAACATAATGAACATTAAAAGACCTCCATGCTCCATACTTTTTGTCATGTGAATGCTGTTCCTGCGATGAGTGAGCCTGTTTGTTTGAACCTGTTTGTTTGTTTGTTTGGATTGAAATTCCTATTTTAAAAATGGAAGACACAATCAGAGGAGCCCTGACAATATTGACGATAAACTGGCCAGCGTCCGCCGTGTCCTCATCGCGATGACACCAGACGAAAGGAAAAAAGGAAGAAAAAAAAGGTACTCCAAATATTGGCTTTGAGGGTTGGCTTGAGTTTTAGATCAATTGCTGCTCTTAATCTCTGTGTCACACATGTACTCTGATGAGGGATTATATTGTAGAAGCATAGAGCTGCAGTCAAAGGAAAGACAAAAAAAAAAAAAGAGACGGATTTGATTTTAAGTGATTCGGCCATTTTAACATGCCCGCGGTTCTTTTGTCAAATGGCCATTTGTCGGGCCATTAAACACAATCTAGGACCCTCCTGAGGGGACATTAATGTGGTTTCTCTTTAATGCCATTTCAAAATCTCACCATTGTCTCAGAACACAGTAATTAATCGGCTTTATCCAGTACGAGTACGCCAGTGCCTTTTGTCATGGCAGCACTAATTAGCCTTTAGGCCCCTGATATGCAATTTCGCTTATAACAGATAAAAAACGAATTGCATTGTGCGCGGTGCGTATTTGCGACGGCTTCCGCGTAGAAATGGGCTGCTCTCGGCCCTTGAACCGGGAATGAGGAATTAAGTGTTTTTTTAAAAAGAAAAAGAGTGTTCTTTGAACGAACGAGACCCCAACAGCGCCGGTCCCTGAGGGTCGCAGTCCAGCAGGTTTCGCCCGGTTCTCCGTGACTGAGTAACAGCCTTCGGGAAACTCGAGAAGAGAGCTAAAATTGGATCAATTAAAATGGCGGCAGGTTCAGTCCGAGGTCCTTAAGTGCCGGGGCGGAGAGAAGAAAACTTTGGCATTGTGCAGTACTTCCAACCTGTCCCCGTGGAACGCGTTTGAGGCCCCCACCCCCCACCCGCCGCCCATTTCAACCATGAAGAGCAGCCAGGAGGGGGGGGGGGGTGGCTGTTTCCTTGACCTCATCTTTTACCAGACTCTCAGACGTCTGACTGTCAAAGAGGGCAAGTGAGAGACAGGTGGCAGTATGTGACCCAGAACTCACCCCGCCACCCCTCCCCACCCCTCACTCCAAGGGCGCCGGGTTTGCTTGGTAGTGGTGGGGAGGCAGGAGGGCTTGGAGTGGGGTGGGGGAGGGGGGCAGCGGGGTGGAGGGGGGGAATGTGGGACAGAGTGCTGGTACGATACAGGCCAGGCCTTTTCCCAGACTCAGCATAAACAATGGTATCAGAACCCACTCTGGCACCCGGGATGATACGCAGTGTCGTCAGGGGCGACGGCGTCCCCCACTGACTCTCAGTTAATGACTTAGCGGGAGCTGCCCACGCGGGAGCCATCGAAAAAACCCGCCCGTCGTCCGTCACTGATGTCTGTGCAGGAAAGGTCATCATGGACCGGCTCCAGAGGATAACAATTCCACCACGTCACTGCTGGATCGGTCGGGGGGGGGGGAGGGGGGGGTCAGTCGGGGGGGTTGGATTTTTCACGTAAAGTGGCACCTTACCATAATTAAGTTTCCTACACTCACCGCAGCCTTATCTTTTTCATTTCCTCCCTCGCGGCTGATAGACATTACAGAATGTCTTTTTGTCAGATTGTGTTTTTTGAATGACAGCTGAACAAAGTTTTGCCATTCACACCACTTATGAGCAAGATTTATAAGTGAATCGCTTCATTATTTCCAAGGGTCAAAAGCGTAAAACCATGACAGACTTTGAAATGTTTTTTTTTTATGTAATTGAATATTTTATTCATTCAGCGTTAACAGCTTACGTCCTGCCACAGCTGCTGTTGAGTCCAGTGGACTGTGGCCTTTAAGCCATTATCAAAATCGCCAAGGCCCCTGCCACTGCACGGCCTTTCCCTCTGTCTCATTTTCTCTTTGCCTCTCTGTCAACGTCTTTCTCTTTTGCTGTCCACCCCTCTGTCTTTGTTTGCTCGAGCCGGCCAGCCTCTTGTGCTGGATGTATCATTTTCTTAAGTGGAACAAATTTCACAGGATATTCTAGGGAGGCCTGATCAAATTGGATGGGATTAGAAAAGGGGGCTGGATATAATGGTCAGGCTGATGGGATTCAGCAAAGCGATGCAGCCCAACAGGAGCGCGGCACTCTGGGTAATGGACTCCTGCTGAGAGGTAGGGGGGTTTCTCTCAAATGTTCAATATCTTTATGTCATGCCTTGAATGGCAATATTTATGGTTGGGGAAAGAAACCAACTGTATCGAATGTGTACCAAATGTATTCGAAAGTGTTCTAAATCTATAAAATGTGTATCCAATGTATACACCAAATAATTTTCTTCACTCACATTCACAGTGTCTTTATCATGCAATTATATCCAGCCCAGGATTAAATTTATGAATCATCTTGTCAAGATCCCTCAGCACTATGAGGCAGCTATAGCTGGTACAGGGGAGCCTTCAGGCTCCAGTGTCATGTGAGAGCTGATTCCGGAAGCTCGTTTGCATTTATTCATATTGCAGAAGACGATTTCATCCAACGAGACCCTTTAACTACGAAAACATTGAAACAAAACGACCACAAGAAGTTTAAAAAACGTGGAGTGGAACCACGGGCTGTGAAATGGGCACAGGCGGTCACACTACTGATATTTTGTGTAAAAACCTGATCAGGCCCAACTGCTGCAACATGTCCCAAGGCAATGAGGAACTGCCACAGCATCTCAGAGGAGGGGGTGGGGGGGGGGCTGGTAGAACCCCCCCTGTACCGTGAGCCACAGGGCGGGGTGTCTGGGGGCCCGGGGGGGGGGGGGTGAGCATAATGACAGGAAGGTATGCAGCACAGCCGAGACTCCCTGTCAGCCCAGCGTATAATAATCCCACCCCAGTCCTACCTCTTCAGCAACTCCCAAAAGCCCGTCGCACCTGCAGCGTGTCCCCAACACTCCCTCGCAGACACCGTGACAGCTGCAACCCCCGAAACGCATGCACCCCACCAGGGAAGCGGGACAGCCAATCAGCTAGCTCGTAATTGGATGGGGGAGGGGAAGGAGGGAGGGGGGCTGCTCTGTCAAACCAGGCTTGGCTGTGGAGCCCAAGCTTTCCGAGGCAGAGCTTCAGGGAAAGTGTGCCGCACCTAGATTTTTCTATCATTTCACAATTTATATAATTACTTATCCACCAGTAATGAGAGCCTATGAGATTAAATGATTAAATCTTTGTCCTAATGGGGATATTGTAACGGATATTGTGCGTGTGATAATTCATGTTCAAGTGGGAAGAAAAAGGACCTGCTCGATTTTGCGATTGGGAAGAACTTTTTTGATTTTTGGATTTTTCCAAGTGTAATTGCGCTTGTAGAATGGGGTCATGTCAAAGGGAGACGTTTCAAAAAAAAAAGGTAGTCAAGAGCACGTCAGCTGCTGCTAAATTCTACCATTTTATCACAGAATAATTCCGAGAGTAAACGTGCAAATGAATATATAATGAGCCTATCCTGGATGTGAGATGAGATGAGAAATATAGTTTGGTGAATGGCCGGTTGTACCCATGGCTTTAGTTACCATGGGGAATAAGTTCTCACCTGCTCAGCAACACAAATCACTGACTGGCAGAGTGCCCACTGGTCCCTGTCTTACAAACAGCAGCTCTGAAATTGATGTTTGTGCACATATACTCCTTTTTTGGAGGGGGGGTGGGTGGGGGTTGGGGGGGGGGGGATAATCCACTCCACTGCCTTAAGCCACATCAGGCTTGGGCTTTCATGAACAGATCCAAACAGGGTTTTTCCGATTGGGGAGGATAAAGCGATGTGCACTGACGCGTGAACTGTAATAGCAAAATGGCAGCAAATGGAACTCAGAGTCTATTTGCTGAGTGAGGAACCTCAGCACCGGGCTCATGGGTGAATTTCCGGAGCGGTGACTTAATATTGAAATATTTGACTGTGTATGAAAATATGTTATTTGATTGATTGTACATTTTTGATTTTTTTAAATTTATTTATTTTTTTTACAGGATCTGGAAACCACAGTGACCATCATTGTATTTCACGTTTATTAACACTAAATAACCATTGGCAACTTATTTTAATTAATTTTACGGGTAAGTAGTATTTATTTTTACTTATGTTTTACTAAAACAGCTTTCATGCTATTAAGGCTGTATTGAGTATTTTCACAAGCCCCATAGTTTTGTGTTACCTTCTCCTATCTGTCATTTAAAACTGTAAGCTGATTGATCACAAGCCCAAGTTCCTCCTCCTCCACACACTACACTGCAATCCATTCAAACATGCAACACACTGATCAGCTTGAGATACCGGGCCACTATGAATCGTTATGGCCCTGAAATCAACGCTGCCACTAACGAGCGCTCGTTAGTAAATGCCACCCTTGATTAAACGCCTCGTTAGCACCAATGATGGCAGTGGTCAGCTTGGAAAGAGCATGGGCTCTGGACCAATAACTTGTCACCCCATGTTTGGGTGAACATTCGGTTAATTTCATTGCAGGCATCCATTATATTTAGTCACTAACATACTGTAGCTTATGTTTGCTGGAATTGCCATTCAAACAGCACAATATTTCTACTAGATCATCTCAGTAAAGCTATGTCTTTAGCCAAGGACTGGAAACAGAAACCTCTTTATGATTACAATATTCATTGTTAGTATTAAGGTAGTATTTATCTCTGATGAGCAATATCTAATATATAAATTAATAAATAACATCCAACTGACTTCATACAACTAATCACTGTGGAGATGATTAAGTTTATAAGATTTTTAGAGAAAGGGTCAAAAATAGCACCAGAGAGATATGCTCTTCAATGCTGTATGCCAGTGTGAAATTTCTAATGTTTCTGCCAGTGTGGCTGAAAATGCCAACACTGGCAGCCCTGGCGTAGACTTCTGCGTGGGTATTATAACTAATTCTCTTCCTTGAGAATTATCAAATTTAAAAAATAAATGAATAAAACTCCCCAATTGGCACGTTACAGCTCTCCAGCACTGCAATGCAGATTCTCATTGCCTGAAATGTTCTACCTGTCCTCTACCCTTCCTACCACTAGCATAGGCAGTGCTGTATACTCTGTGGCACCACCACCTGCAGCACTCTCTCTAGTCACTGTTCATGTACAGTGAAGGGATACAATCTGTCCCTTGCATTTTTAAAAGGACATATCTTTCATACATCAATCAATCAGATGAATAATGTATTTAACGATCAATGCATTATTACATCCATTTAGTCTTTATAGTTAGCTAATCATTCATTCAAAAATTCTCCTTGATTTTTTTTCTTTTTTTTGCCTGATTCTTTGTGCTCATTCTAAATATACTTTAAGCAAATATTTGAGTGCAACAGGCCCTATCTCTGACGTTCCCTATCTGGCACAGGGCAAGGTCACAGTTCGGTTTCTGGGCAGCACCCTGGAGACAAGCGTCTGGATCTATCACTTGTAGAACTATGTCTATCTTATCTTTAGTTATGATTTACCAAGGTTGAGAGTTAGTCATTTGCATTTTAAGTGTCCCAGATTGTAATAAGGACAAGGAAATGGTTCTTTTCCAAGGAGTGGTTCTAAGAAATCATAAATTACAACAATGGTGTATGTTTAAGACCAGTGGTGACTTGGTGGGGTGCCAGACACACACTCACACACACAACCCACACACACACACACACAGACAGAAGCATACACATACGCACACGCACACACATGCACACACGCTGCACAGACACACCCCTACCCACCTTCAAAACTAAGCCTATAATTACAAAGGAAAGACAAAACAAAGCCGATATGGACTATATACAAAAACATTTACGGTGACAATATACATTTATTGTACAACCTTGGGGGCTCAGTGCAGGGCATGAATAAAACAATGAAAATTGTTTTTGTTGCTCACCGTTTCTGACAGTCGCAGACAGCACTGAACTTGCTAAGTCCAACCTCCAGAGCCGCAGGATGCACTGAGAGAACAGATTAAATGCCAAGCGCCGCCACAAATATTAAAAGAGACTGGGTAACATTTACACAACATAATACATGTTTTTATATGAAACAAGACTATACCACAGTAGCCTACTGATAACAGTCAGGTGCCAAAATTTACAGAAATGAGACAGAATGAGAAGAAATAGATGTTATTGATTAACGCTGACTTGAAATATTTGTATTTTGTATGCAATTTAAAAACAAATCTGTTTTAGATATTACAAATATATTTTTTAAAGCATTTTGTTAACAGATTGGACTGCCACTGTTTAAGACCCTGAAAATGGTAGAAAATGTGGTTTGAGAGATGATCCTGCATTAAGTGAGTGTCTTCCTGTGCACCTGAATAAAATGGTGGCGAGTGCTGTGTCTTGTGGGCCCGGTTGCGTGCTCTGTGCTGACTGGACCCCTGGGGTTTATTTCCAACACCTTCTATTCACAACACTCGGCATCCATTTGCACTACCACCTCATCCTGATGGCATAAATCCAATCTGTGCAGAGTCTCAGCTTTGAAGTCTCAAAAGAATGCAATCCACATCAGCTAACAAGCTAAAACGCAGTCACGGTTTAGTAGTGGTGAAGAGTCTCTCTCAGACCAAAACTGGTGTCCTCCTTATATCTAAGTAGATAATGTAATATTCATTTACTATCCAAATTGATAATACAAAGATAGGTATTGATCTATCTAGTATTGGTGTGGGAAATATTTTTATTTTTTTAGAATAGTTTTGGTGTACCCACATCTTAAGAGACAAGGTTCATCTGAACTGTTTCTTCACAACACTGAATGGCCATCTTTGCCCAATGTTAAGGCATTCCTTTTCTGACTTTCTGACAATCTTTTTTTTATTTCCCATTCAGAGTGCCGACCCGGCGATGTGAAAATCCTCATGCACGGGCACGGACCTTTATGACGTGTGGATCAGCTATTCCAGCACAGCGGAAAGATTGGATTGCCTGGATCTGGGGAAGAGGCGCAGTGTTTTAGGCCTGTGGCAGTGGCGGCTGCATTGTGATGAGGACCCACACACACACACACACACACACACATAGAAACTCATCGTTTTACAAAGGGCTGAAACACACTCTGAGGAGGAAGGGACTTTTTTATAATAAAACAGGCCAAAGCTGCACGGATGTACGTGGTGATCTTTGAATGACCTGGATGGGCTGTCTGAAGCACCGTGCTGCTTTCTGCCCGCCCAGAACAAAACAACAAAAGATAAGCTCAGTTTTTTTTTCCAGTGACACGGTCACTTTGACACAGACACAACGCAAAAAAGCTCCACCATAAACTCCACTGTCTTAAATCGCAACCTTGAATGCCCCAATCAAGCAACACAACAAAACTCCACGATAAAATGTTACATCGCAACCTTGCGTGAACCATTCGGATCCATTTTAAAACGTGAAGGCTCTCAGCTAATTCTAAAATAACATTACCAAACAAGTTTTTAAAATTCAGTTTTGACAAATTAATTTCCTTTGAGTAGCTACGCTTTTACTGTGAAAACCAGCAATATAGATGCGCATCGGTGCAAGGGAACTGTATATAATATATCTTATATACGCCTTACATACACTGCTTAAATTTCATGACATGCTTTGGGGTTATCATTTTAACGGTTAAAAATTGATCTGAGAGGCAGGGCTATTTATAATGGCTGCCACATGCCCAAGGACAGCCCTGACGTCCGCGGCGCGGCGCTTTCATTTTGACTGTGTGAGAAAACCTTGGAGTCACGTTTCAAAGCAGGTTAAGGGCAGACGAGGAGACATGCAGGGGAGGGTTGGGTGGGGGGGGTGGGGGGGGGTGGGGACATCCAATGTCACATTTGAAAAATTGACGGCCGAACCCCCTTCCCCGCGATGCTGTTACACCACAGTAAATGACGTCATTAGAGTGTGTGAACTGTTTAAATAAGAGCTATGGCCATTATAGTGCATTTGGGGGTGGGGTTCAGGTTATTAATTTGCCAAGCTATCTGGTGGTCGATCGCTGTGGAAGACCGAGCATCACCAATAATAGTCCCTGCTATGTGATGCAAAAGAGTACAAAGGACATTAATCACTCTGTTGCTTGGTACTTAAGTACTTTTTTTCTTACCTGTCATGTAAAGGTAAACAACAAAAAGAAAGATTCCTGCTGCTACATCTCCACTGCACAGCCATTCCTGTGCCTCCCCCACTCCCACAAACCCAGCATCTCCCACTCCATCCCTTTTTCTCTCTCCCTCCCTCCTTCCTCTCCTCCTCTCCTCTCCTCTCCCCTCCCCTCCCCTCCCTTCTCCCCACAGCCTGGACTGCTTTCAAAGAGACGCCGTTGTAAAAGCAGCCGAGCATCGGAACGGCGCGCTGGTCTCCCATGGCGATTTCCGCCGTTTCTCTACCGCGGCGATCGGGCCGATATCGCTCTTTTTCACTGTTTACCCTTTGTACATTTTTTTTTTGACTCTCAGCCCATGAATACACAAAATGCACTACACAGAATACCCTGTTACATGGGGGACCACCCCCTCCCTGCCACCCACCCCCCTCCCCCCGCCACTCCTCGAGACCACAATCCCACAAAAGAGGTCTGCCTTCATGTGTCCCCATGGAGAAAGTGTTTTTTGTTCAAAAAAAAAAAAAAGGAAGATAAAAGAAGAAGCCTACACTCCAGCTGTCTCATATAGCGCACATCCCACCTGGGCAGATAGGCCTACCTCCTGTTTACGGAATGGTAAACATAAAGGTAATCGGTCGTGTTCTCTCTGAACGTCCTGCAGGCCTTCTGCGGTGTGTGTGTGTGTGTGTGCGTGTGTGTGTGCATGTATGTGTGTGTGTGTGTGTGTGTGGGCCTTTACATCACAGGCCTGATAAGAAAGGCTTAGAGCCTCTGGCTCAGCGGTTGCGCTGCAGGGTCTGCTCGTGCGTCTTACGGTCCTCACAAAGATAGTTAGAAAGTTTGTGGAGGTGTGTTTTCTTTACCAACGCCGCTTGGATTAAAGGTCTCGCTCAGGGGTTATCACAGCAGTACAGCCTCATTCAGGGGTTTTGCCCTGAACTGTCCGTCTGTCAGCCTGGCTGTTCGTTCGATTGCTGATGGTGGCTTTGTTTACCTGTTGCTTGCTTGCTCACATTCCCAACATGGGGTTTTTAAAAGTGACACGAAAAGTAGCCCATCTCACCCAACTGCCCACTCTGTGCAAGGCCAGCCAGCCAGCCGCTTAAAAGCAGCCATCACCGAAAAAACCGTGCTCCGTGTCATTCTGTCATGTTCTTCTGCTGGTAAACTTTGGGATGAAACGAAAATATAGAAATCACATCGGCTGATAGGTTTAATAAAACGTTCTGGCTGGAAAGACCAGCAGAGTGCTCGCTACTCTAAGCTGTGAGTGATTTTCTTTCCTCTTCTCTCTCTCTCTCTCTCTCTCTCCCTCTCTCACTTAGTTCTGAACTCTGACATGTGGCTGTTGTTTAGATCCCTCTCAGTGTGGCTTGAGCTCTTTCATCTCCATCTGGGTGTGGGCTGAGTGGCAGAGGAGGGGGGGGGGGGCGTCTGTTCCTTCTCTCTCTTCGTCTGCCTTTTTTTTTTTCGCGGGGCGATCGTTTCCGCGAGGAGTCCTTAACGTGCGAGCGTATGGGCTCTCCATTAATAAAACCGCGGGCGCCTTTATGAGAGAAACAGCTGCATTCGCTCAATCTCCGAGAACACAAAGGCGTAGGCCAGACTGTATTAATTAGTTAATTACCAAACTAACGACCGCCATTTTTCTCCCGTGCTTTCCGCTGGTAACCGCTTTACGCCAAAACTCATTAGCTCATTGCCGCTCTTTCTCCCCCCAAAAAAAGAAGAAAATGGCAGGTAACCACATAAAAAACACACACAAACTAACAATGATATAGGATAGTATCCAGTTTCACAACACTGGAGCGACCGAGCTACACACCCTCTCTTCTCTCTCCGTAAAACCGAGTAAACTAATTTCAATTAAAGCAACAATGTTCTCTTTTGGGCTGTGTGGAGAAAGCTGTTTCAAAGCTATAACATGGTTGGCTCTGTTCAGTGATTCACCAGTGAAAGTTGCTACACACAATGAAATGGAGAAAACAGAATTAAGCCCGCAACGACTATTTAATTCAGCGCTGGATGTGCATCCTTAAACATTAAGCGCTTTGTAGTGATCATGCATTCCTGTGATTCTTTGTTTAACAGTGCATAGCCTGTAAGAAGCTAGTGTCTTAACATTGTTATGTCATTACCCAACTGCTTTTATGTTCCACAGGATGTAATGAACATGATCCTCAACAAATTCACAAAAAAGCTAAAAGCCATTTTTTGTATGTGGGTTTCAACTTCTTTAATAAGACATAATTTTGACTTTTTGGAGCAGGTTTTGGTACAAGCAAAAGAATTGTCAACAGGGATAGTAAAAAAAAGATTTAAAAAACTGTAAGTCACTTAATCACAAACATCAGCCATTTGCATCCTGTGTTTCCATCACAGATAATGTGCAATCACAAAATGTCACAGGATGTAGATGGAGCACACAGACAGCATTCAAAATGCCTCTTTACAACACTCTCTGAGGCAGCACTGGTGCCTGGTGACATCACTGCAAAAAGCCATCATCTTGAGAGCGGCCATAGCATGACTTGGATTTGGTGCTGCCCAGGGGTGCTCAAATCCGGTCCTTGAGGCCAGTGGTGCTGCTGGTTTTCTTTTATACCTGGTGGTGCTGAGGGTTTGGCCGTTTGTTAACAGATGTTTGGTAGATGGCCCCTGAAACTCGTCTGCTCCAATACTACTGGGAAGTGGGGTTAGGGGGTGGCAGGAGGAAGACGAGGAGGGAGGAGGCAGTAAAGTTACCCCTGAAAGTTTCAGAGCAGCTGTTGCCGCTTTAAAAGCCGCAGTCAGATTTGTCAGGGGTGAAGGCTTGAGTCGCACCATAAACTGCAGCTATCGCAGTTGCTGTGAGAGCTTCCTCTAATCCAAAACATTTACCAAACACATCAAGCAAAATCCAGTCACCACTGACGGGTCTGATCAGAGGCTGGGGAAGAGGGCTTTATGAAGGCTTAGGGTGGGGAGGGTTTTTTTATTCTGTTATCTTTATCCTGCCTTTTTCATCACTGAGGTGCAGTATGATAATCCTCCTCTGCCTCTTTACCTTTAACATCATCCTCATCATCATCACCATCAGCAGCATCATCACCATCACCATCGTCATCATCATCAGCAGCAGCAGCAGCAGTAGCATCATCAACATCATCATCATCATCAGCAGCAGCAGCAGCATCAACATTCTCATCATCAAAGGAAAAATTCACCCAAAAATGGAACAGATTATAAATGCTTGTGCTGGGAACTGTATTACAATGCCAAATTTACAGACAAGTTTTGCCGAAAACAATAAAATTGAATAAACGTTTAATTTAAAACTCATGGAAACGAATGATGCTATATAATATATGCTGTATTTACCACCACAAACAAAAGTTGCGTGAATTTTTACTTTAACATTGTCGTCAGCATAATTATAATCATCATCATCATCATCACCATCATGTCATTTTCTCATTGACACCATTATGATGACACCTTATTTACCACT
Source organism: Anguilla rostrata (assembly GCF_018555375.3). Lineage (NCBI taxonomy): Eukaryota > Metazoa > Chordata > Actinopteri > Anguilliformes > Anguillidae > Anguilla > Anguilla rostrata. The sequence goes on from NC_057937.1 coordinate 8,987,812, forward strand.
GCAACCATCGTCACCACTTTGATGTATATTCCCCCTGCAGCTCTTTGTTTAGTACTCCTGTCATTCCCACAGTCCGACGGACCGCTCCTGCGGTCCATAATTCGTAAATTATGTTCTTTTATGTAAATGCACTTGGCAAAGTTGAGTGAAGTGACTAATTTAATTTAGAGTTGCTAATGTCTTCCATTTGCATTAATTTTCCTGCCGTCTCTCCATCATAAATTGTTTGCGTTTGATTGTGTTTTCCCCATCTGAAGATTTTTCTAACTCAAAAAAAAAAAAAAAAAATCATGTTAATATTTTGTTCTAGGCTTTTTATTAAGCAAACTAATTTTTTTTTGATAACCCACGATGCTAAAATGCCTCTGCACCCTAACAACAAAGAAATAATCAGGAAATAATTAATGTGTCGTGCACGGGCTCCACGATTTACAGTGCCTTGGCTAGCACGGTAACTGCTTTCCTGAAGGACCCGGTGTGTGAAAAATAACCGCCATGTCCTCACGCACACGCGTGAGCGCGCGGTCCGCAAAGCATCGTTAAAAAAACGACGTGAACACGCCATAGTGTCAGGTCCCATAACTCAGTACCCGGAGATTACACGGTCACAGGGGGCTTAAGGGGCTTCTCGGCTCGTCCAGTCCGCACGCTTTCCCGTCACACGGAATTACACACGCACGTCATGCGCGCTGAATGAATCTGATTTAGTTTTTAAGCAGAGATTTTGCATAGCCTAATTGCTGACATGTGTTAGGCACATATTAAAAAATAATTGAGCTGCTATCTCACTGGCAGAGAGCTTCCACAAGCTTTTTTTATTTTTTTTATCTGGAACACCATCCAAAAAATTGTTTTACACTCCTTCCATAAAGAATCCGTACAAAAAGTACTTTAAATATTCCCCAACTTGCAGAAGGCTCCATACCCCCCCCCCCCCCCACAACCACCTCAATGAAAAGTGGTCTGTGGTTTTTTTCCATGTTCTGACTGTGAAAGTTCATATGGCAAACCTATAATCAAGCACAATTTAATATGATTAGTTTAATATGATTAATGCTGTCAGAAGAGCCCGTTCTCCATTAGCCACCATAATCTAATGGCTCTCAAATATATTTCCTTTAAAAAGAAAGAAAAAGAAAAGAAAACCTGCGTCGGATTTCTGTTCTCAGGAAGTTTTCTTTTTGAGAAACTTTTTGAATTTCACATGGTACAAGTTACCACTGTGCTGCTAGGGAAGGTTACGCACCCATAAGGAGCCTTCATTTCCACAGTAACAGTGATGAAGACGTGCACAAACTCTGGGTACATAATCATTGACCTCCTCCATGTTCAGTGACCTCCTTCCTGTTTCCACCATGGGTTCGGTTTCTGAAAGGTCAAACTCATAGGGTCACTCACTACTGTAATTGGACAGGAAGGCAATGCTGGAGTATTTTAAGTATGTGCTGTGAGAAAAATGAAAGTGGATCCACCTGGGAAGTGGAAGAGGGATATTTTAGTTTGGGGATATTTGGGAGTCTCAGGAATTCCTGTATTTGGCACGTGAATGTAGGGCTCAGGATAGAGTGACAGGGCTGAGGTCAGTTACAGCTTCAATTGAAGCTAATGGGACAGTTAAAAAATAATTGAAATTGCAAAAATGGTATTCAAAGCAATGAAATTTGCTTCGATTTGGAAATCACAAAATCACCAAAACTGTCAGTAGATGAAGTACACAAAAAAAAAACAGTAAATAGGCCTGTGCTCATTTACTCAAATGTCACTTAATGAGGCTTATTAAGGACAACATTGATTTGTTCTCAGCGCTGACTAAAATGTGTGTTTGTTTCTTTCCTCACAGTTTGGTGAGTCAACATCGTTAATGATTTAATTTAGCAAGCAGTGTTAGCAAAGCTAAAATTTAAAAAAAAAGAAAAATACAAAGAGGTGCATTGATTGTGAATAAGCAGGCTGAATCTCGGCTGCCATTTTGTGCTCAGGTCATAAGGTAAGGCCATTCCAAATTAATGGCCATGGAAATCGCATCGTGGACCATGAAATCCACTTCTTTGCATGATATTGAGCTTCTCCCATGTATATGATCATTTGCCATAAAAAGCCATGCATCTGAGATAAACAGATGTGCTTATCAGCTGAAGTTTTGACGACGAATAGGTGCTGCAAAAAAAAAAGGTATCATCAACATGTGGGTGCAAATCTTTGGCTTTTCGTCTAATTCTGATGCCACTGCTCAGAAGTGAAAGAAATTTAATTCAAATAAAACACCAGGAGATGTTCAGCCTGAGAAGCTGTTAAATTTTAAATACGTATTTAAAGATCGTTTCGCGGGGTTTGGAGCGAAACCAACGGGAAGAACGCGTTTAAATTAAACGGCTGAGTGTCAGGCGGCAGTTGGCCGGCTTGTCGTGTGAGAGTTTCAGTCAGGAGGACGAAGTGGATTTAATACTCCGGGGGCACGCTGTGACGAGCGCCAGTGTTTTGCATGCCCATGCTAGTTAATTTAATGAAACGCACCAACTCTCGAAACTCTCGTTAAAAGAAGAAGAAGAATAAGAAGAAGAAGAAAAAGAAAGCCTCTTACCCTCGGCGGTTTAGTGCCCGGCGCTGTCCGCTCTCTGCTCTTCTCCTAATTGGATTTTTATGACCACCTCAAAATGAAAGGCAACCGGGGAAAAAAAACGGCCGTTTCGGAGGTGAGGTGGCGGCGCGGGTCGTGACCTCACAAAACTCGGGCAGCGCGTTTGATCTCGCAGAACCTCCCGAAGTCGGGTGTTTTCGTTGGTGTGCGCGCGTGCTCGAAAACAGGAACACCTCGCCTCGTGAGGAGGTGAATGGGCACCATGACTGTGTATTCAGCGGGTCAAATTTAATTGCCAGCATGCTCTGAATGTGCATATTTCAATTATCATCATTATATAAAAGAGATTTTTTTGGCGTGTGACTAATGCTTGAAGTCATAGGGGGTAATAAAGGTATCACTGAGCACAGGGAGCAACACCTCCATTAAATCTGTTTATACAGCGTTATGCACAGCATTTAAATGCAAATATATAGCATGCCAAGGCCTTTTGGTATAAATATGTGCCAAGTCAATGCACATATTGCCAATATCTTTCGTGTATCATGAAATTCAAATTGTGTGTAAATAGAATTAAGTCTGTACTATATCGACAATTTGTAGATCAGGAAAATATGGGAAATATCATTTGGGAGGTAATATTATGGCTATACTGTAAAACAACATTAAATATACTGTGCATACATACAATAGCACACATCCACGCATGCATAGGTCCTTTACAGCCCAATCGCACTGACAACCACAAACTCTCATACACAAATGCGCACACACTCAGTTTTAACTTGGGGTATGCACACACAGGTAGACATAAATTTAAGATATGCATGAGGTAGTACCAAAAAAACATTAAAAGTGTTTGCTGTTTCATCATGAGCATCACGGGGCACTTGAGGTAATTTTACAGGTCAGACAGAACTACTGGGTTTTTTTTAAGGACTAAAGACTTTTTTATTGTTCTGAATAAAAAGCAAAGGGGGAAAAAAAAGATCTGTTGGCTTGTTCTGAATGGCCTGTTCTCAACTGAAAATGTTCTCATGTTTCTAATAAAGATCATTAAATATTTGGCTCAGACTGTTCCTGTGCTATTGTATGCAAAGCGGATCATATTTTGAGGGCTGGATGAGTCACTCTGCACAGCCTTTCTGGGGGTGGGGGGGGTGGGGGGGGGGCTGTTTGTTCACTGTCTCTGTACTGGCATGAGTCGGAGTGCGGGATTTGTTTAAAACTCACCTTCCTCTCAGAATCAGCTGAGCCGGTGTCGCGCGGGGTGCCAAGCGACACCACTAAAATGTAATTAACCGTCGGCACTGAATGCCAAACTGTCTGCGAAAAGACGCGTGGTCCATTTAGCAAGTCAACACCAACACAGACTCGCTCCGACTACCAAGGCTGCGGCCTTTCCCCCATCGATACCGGTAATGCGGTGTTTCGAACTTCACACCATACATTTTCATTAGCCTTTTTAATCTTCTGCTGATATATCATTTTCCCACAAATGAACATCCTAAATCACAAAAAAGGGTGCTATTTTTTCGAGCAGGCAAAATAAGACACTAATTAGAGGGCTTTATGTGTGTGTCTGTTCATTTTATTCCTCCGTCATTCCATTGTTGGTGTGTTTGTATTAATTTTCTCTCGCTGTGTTCCCCATTGTTAATCAGTAATATGCTTCCAGGCAGCGTACCTTTGTGCAGGTGAGGGAGGAGAGATCAATAAGGACAATGCAGCAAATATGGAAGAGATACCGATCCTTCGTTAATGAGTCTTTAGGCCCCACTAAGCTATTAATGGGAGATAAAAGAAAGAAAAGAAAGCTGCACTTCGGGATATAGAGATGATGGCAAATTGAATTTTGAAAAAAGAAAAAGAGTAATCCCAGCCACCTCTACGTGAATATGAACGTAGGCTGATGTGCTTCCGGCTTTATTTTGAAAGAATTGTGACCTCATTTTTAAAAATGACTAATCTCCCACTTTTGTGTCTGATTTCATTGTCCACTGAACTCGCCTCGAAATGTTCTGAGCCATAGTGATTGGATTGAATAGCTCCTATGGTGGTCTGTATTATTTCGCTATTATGTATATAAATCACTGCTTTTTTGGACACTTTTTAAACCCCCAGGAACAGAAATTGTAAATTTATTAAGTAAAAATACCCCATTACACCATAACTAGTACAATTGCCACAAATAAAGTATCTTAATATATGCTATGGTTATACAGAATTACTTCCAAAATGCAGGCCAATATCTTGTACCTTAGGGGGGAAAAAATCATGAAAACATTATGTCCTGTCTTCCTGTGAATTATGTGCATTATTCGCAGCAAAGTGGCAAAAAAACATGCAAGATTGCCTTTAATAGGTGATGTCCCAGAGAAAAGTTACGAGCAGAAATTATGCCCAAATAAAATACAGAATTCACACAGGCACATGCGCAGTTTTTTATCAGTCAGAAGTATAACTTTCTGTCATCTTGTCACTTTAAACAACATGCCATCAAACCGCAGTGTGAAATTGTTCTGGAAGTGAATTTTCTGCCATTTTACTACTCTTAGGAAAGTCGAGACTGGTCTTTCAAATGAAATGGCTTCACCTGTGGTTCATGGAGGGTTTTTAGGAGTTACACTTCACAGTGTGGTCACTAATGCTCGAGTCTTCTCAACTGGCTAGTGCTTCAATAGGAACAGTGACTAAAATGACATCTGAATTTAGATCTATGGGAAAGACATCTGATGCACATTTTATGACCATGATGATTGCGCATTAGTGCGATATGTAAGGACAAACAGAAGAGCAGCTCTTCCTCAGGTGACTTAGAATGTCAATGCAGGACATGATCAGACTGTACCAACAATAACAGTTCATTGACATCAACACAGAGAGGGATTTTATTGTAGGGCAAAAGGATCATTTGATGTGACATGAAATACACAATCCCTTGAAAATAAGAATGTCTGGAACTGGGCCTGAGCAAAACAACAGCAGTGACTTGAGCCATTTTCAAGAGGGAATGAACTAAATGATAAAACCACAATGCTGGACTCACCCAGCCTGAGCCCATGATATTATAATAAATTAATAAATGCCAAACAGAATAAGTTGCCCATTTCAGAATATGGCCATTCAAGCTAAATGGAATATGCACTGTTTTCCAGTGGAGAGAAATCTCAATAGTGCATTGGCAATTTCCACAATAAAGCCTGCATCATTTTTTTGTTCTTAGACTGTGTATTCATTTTCTTTTATTTTTTTATATAAAGCATCTTATGCAGGGGCAAAAAAAAGTCATCTGAATGTAACTTTCTAGCTACAAGACAAACCATAAAAACAATAAAAAATGAAATAAACAAATAAATGATGGACATTTGTAATAATCTTACAGATTCAAATGAGAAGCATTTTTATGAAGGTCACCTTTGTTCCAGTGCTACTACAAAAAGAGACCGCCAACCCCAATTTCAGAATGGCTGATTTCTTTCTTTTATCTGTGCGTTTGATATTAAGATGTACTTAGTCAACTTCTGTTCTCAATTACTGACCTACATGAAATGGAGATTATCCAATTTGTTTGAGTTCAGCAGTCACCAAAAAGAACTTTTCAGATACGGGATATTTTTTGTCTGTTAATTTGAAGAACACGTGCTGTTTGAATCCAGGCTATTGTCTGTTATGGTAAATTGCAAGTATATAACAGCCATACATGTGTACGGTATTTTTAAAAGCACATCAGATCTAATAAATGCATGGTACAGCAGCACCTCCAGCCTCACAATGAGTGTGAACTGCATATGCAGAATCACTTCAGCATCACCACTGTGCTTAGGCCAATTCACACGCTCCCCTTTAAATTTGAGCTTGAATTTCAGGTCTCGTTCACTGTTTACAATCCAGTCCATGGCCTTGGGCTTTTGCACTTGTAGAATCTGACTGGGTCTGAGCTTCCCAGGTGCAATCAGGATTCAACAAGTTCTGGTTTTCTCTGTGATTTGATTTTCTTGGAGGTCTTAAAACTAGATGGGCTAGATACTAAACTGCACCGGGTCTTGGGAATAGGACATCTTATCAATGGATTTGCCGGTCTATAGCAAGCAACACCTCACCACAAACAGACCTGCAGGAAGCAATGGATGTCAAATATAATTGACTCAGCGGGAGCAAATATTTGAAAAGAAATGGCACCACCATGAGATAAGAATGTGTGAGCTCTTTATCGGATTGTATTTATTTTGGTTTAATATGATGGAGCGGTTCAAAATGGAGTCGCGGTCTGCATACTCGTGGACCGCCAATTCGTACAGAGTTTCGATCAGCACAGGGAAATCATACTGAGCTGCAGGAGGTCAAATACGAAAGGTGTGGGCTGACCTTTCATTGGTTTTTAATGAATAATTATAAAGCCATTGAGCTTCTGTCTGGCCTGCATTTATAATAATAATAACAATAATAATAACAATAATAATAACAATAATAATAATAATAAGCTACAGTATACCTTGATGTTAAAAAAATGCAGTTGTCAGTATACACATTAGCAGCTTAGCAACGACGAGTCAGGTCAATTGTCAGTATACCACTTCCAGCTCGGCTCAGCCAGTGGGAATCTAAGTTGAAATTCTCCCCATGTAGAAAATATTGTGTCAAATAGTCCAAACACCCAGGCAAAGAGAGACTCTCTTAGGCTCCTGTGTAACAAATGGCTCTAAACAAACTATGTCTCCGTGTTTAACCTTCAGTTGCAGAAACAAGAGTGTGTGTTCCAGAAACACTAAACTGCTTCCTCCCTCACAATATTCCCCCCAAAAAATCCTTGAATAAATAATGCATTCTCTTGCACCTTATAGGCTTTTATAGGCTTTTTAACGTTTCATTTACTGTCGTGCATAGTGTCTGAAACTCCCATTGTGACCTGTCTGCATCAGACAAGTTTTACATAACTAAAAATAAAATCAGGCAATGAATATTAATTTATATTAGATTTTTTTAATAGAGATTCTTTGGACTACTGGCTGAAGAATAACAATTGGCAGATTTTTAGATGTTTAATTTTCTAATTAGTTTTACTGCGTCTGACACTATAACTGTTGCCTTATCTGAAGCATTCTCTTGGGGATAGGTCATTATAAGTCATTTTAAGTTTGTGTTAGAAACCTTCTATGTGTACATACTTAGTTTTCTTTGACCTTACTGACATTTGCTGATGAAGTATCTGTCTTCCCTTCTGCTTAATGCACGTACTTATCCAACACCTGTTAATCGTTCGTGACATTTTAAAAAACAAAAAAATTATATTAACAACATCATATAATATTAGTGCCTGCCAGATTGTAATCATACCCATTCCCGAAACGCACAGGATGAGCAGAGCGTCTGCATTAACCCATGATTGTTGAGTCAGAGAAATGACATTGAATAACATTTTGCAATTCAGAGAGTTAATATTTTCTCATACATTTAGCTTACAGTTTTACATAAAATGGGCTAATAATGGATGAATAAGCTAATGCCATTATGCCCACACATGCTAGGGATATGCAGTTGGCCACAAAAACTTTGGCTAATAGGTTCCCACCAGTTTTTTTTTGTTTTTTTTCTTCTCATACATACCTGTGGGTACAGAATGCATTTAATATTTTTATTCTATGGTCTCTGTGCTACACTGGAGACCTAAATACCAAGTGCACATTTGAGATCTCGGCTACGGTAGAGGTGACATTATTCACTGAAATTAGCTTATCCACGCCAAGGACCTGTGATGTCACCTTAATAGTTTTATAAGATGCATGAAGGCAATCTCCAAGTAGCTTCAAGCTACATTCTTTGCGATCAGGGGGGATATATATGGGTCGGGGGGGGGGGGGGGGATTTGTGTGTATGAGGGTATGTGGGGGGGCCAATTCTGCTTATTTGGCAATATTCCACTTCCACTAAATTGTGCACTTAATTGTACAATCAGTCTCTGCAGCAAAGCAATTCCCCATTTCCCTAATGAGGATCCTAGTGGAACTTCCTTCAATTGAACAGTCCGGAGTTATTTCTGAAGTCACTTCTCTTTTAATCCGTGAAAGACACACGGATGCAGTTCATTTCCAGATAAGACGTGAAGGACAACAGGATATCTGGAATGTTGCAAATAAATCAATAAATAAATAATACATTTTTTATTAATGAAGCACCTTTCCCAGGCTCAGAGTGCTTTGCAGTTGATTAAAACACAAAACTTAATGAGGATTTACAGAGCTCTGAATTCTGAATACTCTGAAGACTGCTGAATTGTTTATGGGTGAACATTTGCTTTCCTTATAGTCCCGTCTGTGTTACCAATGGCATTTCCCACATTGCCTGTTACGTTACGTTATGTTACATTTCAACTGGCAGGTGCCATGAAAAATTAAAACTGCCCTTTTGAATGCACCGATTAAAAAAAAAAAAAAAACTTACTATAGGTGAGTGTATGTGCCCCCAAAACCTTGGCCCTGCATTACAATCACACTCATATCTAGAGAGATGTACATTGGCATCCCTGTCCGTGATACTGACGTGAAGAAAGGGAAATGTTTGTCTTTGTTTATTGTTGCTTAATGTGCCTTGAGCATTGCTTGTCTGAATGACAGAATGCAGTAGTCAGTGGTGTTGCGAGATGCATGTGCAGGGTCTGTGTGTGCGTGCGTGTGCCAATGCGTGTGCCTCTGTGTGTGTGTGTGTGTGCTGACACATAAGAACACTCCACACCTCTTGGCCAGCTCTCGTCTCTGAAACTTTGTGGGGCATTACTCTGAATACCAGCGGAGAGCCTCACTTTGTATTCAGGCACCACCTTACCAAATCAAGGTAGCTGCTAATGGTTTTGTCATTCCAGAGGAAGGTCATTCTTTTGAACGCTTGGCCCTAGAACTAGCAAATGGAAATCCACAAAAAAACTGCTTCTATTTGCATATTAAGCGCTGAGTTGATGAAAGGAAGAACAATAACCAATTTGCAACTGGAAGCGAAATGTAAATTTATTATTTTCTTTTAAAGGAAACTCTGATGTATTGTGCATGAACCATTTCCATTTTCATATCAGCCTTCCATGGTTTCAAAAACAATATTTATCAGTGGTTCGGTTGGGGTTATTAAAATAAGCTATTTTTTTGCTGAACAAAAACAGTGTTGAAATACACTACGCGTGAAAAAAATGTTATTTGATGTGAATGAGCTGGCAGGTAATTTCACCTTGAGATGCACATGCATAATTGGCACATTTATCCCAGTGTTTCTATTTTTTATTTTAATTTTTTTTTTTTTTTTTTTGCAAATATACTCAGTTCATAGACCTAATCCAGCCCTCCAGCATTAATTAAATAATTTAAAATTAATTTTAAAAGGGGAAGGAAACGGTTGTAATTGGTAGTACATGCCTACTGCATAAAAATGATTTTACAACATAAATTAAAAAAAACTTTTTAAAATCAGTTCTCCTTTTCAGTGAAGAACAGGGAAATCAAAGTAGGTAGAGAATGCCAGGAATTGTGCGTCCAATCAGATATAAGGGATGATTTTGTGGCCAAATGTAGAGATACTTTTTTTTTTTGCAGGAAACCAGGGTGAACACCCCCATTCTTTAAAAACAAGACTAGGAAACCTAGTATATGGCTGGACCTAACACATGTGATCCGGCCGACCAATGGTGTGACTTCATAACTCGGCTGACCAATGGTGTACCTTCATCACTCAGTCAGTCAGTCAGTCAGTCACAGACATTCGTGTTTGTAGGGCTGGCCCCGCTGTTGCAGTCCAGCCAAAAAGTGAATCAGGAACCTCTATTTAAAGTCTTATCTGAATGAAGACACTTTTACAGAACAGTGCCTGAGGCCTTGGGTATAGGGTTCTGCTTATCGAATCCGGTTCTTATCAAATCCGATTCTTGTCATATTTTTTGAGTACAAGAAGAAACCAAAATGTGTTTTAGGCAAAACCACCTTTATTTTAAGCAGATTTAGACTGCTGTAAAAAGTATATTGTCATTATGGTAAAAAAAAAAAAATAATAAAAAAATACAGACAGTGCATAATGCGTCACACGATGAAGGCCACACTCATGATGGGGGGAAAACAACCCATTGTGCTCCATAGAGTTAACATTAATAGTCAAAATCGAGGTTCTTTGGCATTTTTATAATCTTGATAATCCCCCGGCTGCTTCGGAGCATCCTCCCCCATCGTGGGGGCTTAGCCTATTACAGTCACGTTGACGCATACATGTTACGCAACCAGCGACATGGACGTACGCACAGCAGGTCCCGGAAGTTGATTAAAATTCTTTGCAATTCACTACATTTCCAGGATTCGATAAGTGCCCTGTAGTGAGAGTTTGAGTCAATTACATCCCAGTCAATTCTGGATATGAATTGGAATTCAATTCATCAATTGAATTGTCATAAGGTATTTTTTAATTCATAAAATAAATATCTGTTTATTTCCTGGAATGGAATTGGAATGGAATTGACAAACTTTTAAAAAGTTAAATGAAAGTTAAATGAATCTGGCCAATGTCTGTAGAAAATAAATAATACATGGGGTACTTGAATGCCATTGCTGCAGTATAGTTCAATGTCTGCTAGGTTATATATTAATAAATAATGCATTTTCATTTGCACATTAATTAATACATTAAGATACACTACTACATTTTCGTAATTTTCATCAATTAACAATTCCGTCACTTGGCTTGGAACAGGAAGATAATTCAGGAGCATTAGTCTTAATTGATGACACATTTGCCACACAGTAGTTGAAAATTTGGAGACCATGCCAACTCCAATTATATCACCAGGGTTTCAATCCCATTAATTGTGATTGGAGGTATTTTGTTAGCAACACAGGTAAATAAAATAATTCTCACAAACTGGAGACGTGATGTTCACTGCAGGCTAATTGTTTAATGACAGAGGTGTAGAAGGTGAGGTGAGAAGAAGAAAACCCAACGAACATGCTTTTTTTTTTGTTTTTGTTGCTGTTGCTATGGCTATCATGGGATTTCCATTCCTAATTTTGTCAGTTTCCTAGTATGGCAAGGTGAGAATGCAGATCACTGCTACTGCACTGGTCACTGTTTCACATTCACGGTGTGTGAAAGCTGTACTTTTTCTTTATCCCAATAATAATGATTTGTTAAAGCATGCCCCAGCACTTATTAAAGATTGATGAGCTGTGAGACTGTGTGACACAGTCCATAGGACGGCTCACTCCTAACTCGTTATACAAACCCCCCCACCACCCTCCGCCCCTCCTTTTGCAGCCAGGGGCCTGATTCTTGTCCATAGCACTTTCTATACTGCTGTCCAATCTTTATCTGTATTCCCCTCTGTTTCTCCCTGGATGCATAAAGTGAAAATAAGGCATTTTTTACACATTATTTTCAAGCATTTAAAAAAAAAAAAACATTGTATAAGTTTGACATCTCACTGGTTCTAGAACACATCTCCATTTCTGTGGGACTCGTCTTCAGAGTTACGAGCGCATCCCCTGGGCAGGACGCCAGTCTGCCGTCGAGCCATTACCCACAATCCATCTCCACTAATTCTGAGCATCCAGCAGAGAGGTGGAGAGCATCATTTGTCTCAGGAACTTTGCTAACCTTCTGGGCTCAGGACAGACACGTTGACTGGAAGGCCACTGGCCCAGGAAAGATCCAGGGATGAGCAGGCACACGCTTTCCAGAAATGTGCAAAACGTTGCCAGATATAATAATAACTCCTACAAATAACATAGGGCACCCCCTGATAAGTTAATAAATAATACGGTATTGCTCTTGATATAAGCTTTGAAAAATGTGCATCATATTCCACGTCGTAGGTTATATCGCACATGTCGTCAGAAGGAAAAATATGTGCATTATGGTATCTTTTATGATCATGATGGTATAGTATGGTAGTCAAAGTACAGGCGTGTGGTTCTAGCAGGGAAAATGCCCATATTGAGTTACTCCTGAGTGCGATCGCATGAAGGAAGAACCGGCTCACATGTCTGGAGGTTTTGGCACCCATTGATCAGGAAGCTCCTGCCAGACAGTAGAAAATCCATCTACAACCCTACGGTGACCAGGCGGCGAGGGGTCTCCGACAATTTCGCCCGCTCACTCCCCGGCTCTGGAAATAGACAGTTGCTGGAGGGTGAGCGTGTTGCAGCCTGTGATCGTTTCTGCAGTCCCCGGATGATACGCTGCAACCCGCACCCGTCACTGAGACTTGAACAAGAAACGCACGTGACATGCACACTGGCACAAAGCATTAAGCGTTAAACGTGTAATTGCTTCCCGCGAGGTTTCAAATGAGGTAAATAAGCACAGTTGAAATTGGCTGGTTAAGTGCTATTGATGTGTAAGGTACTGCGTTAAAGAAACCAAAGGCTAAAAGGGGAATAAAACAAGCATAAAAATACATTTTCATAAGAGTGAAAGCACCGGTTTTAAAACATACAATTAGCGGGGTAGAAAATAAGCAAGAGTGATTTAATTTAACCATGAGTGAATGAATTTAAACGTGTGTTCTGACATGCATCAAATGGGAAATTCAATATTTTTATAAAATTGAGTAGCTGTAGCATTTGATTGGTGTGCATAACTATAGGAATTGTAGGCACACAATTTTTCTATTTATTTTGTTTTCACAACACCCCTTCGCACACACACACACCCACACATACATACCTACACACACACACACACACACACAAATGGGCCATAGCCCATAGTTTAGGAGAAGCTGCAGTTGAGACCAGTTGTGAAAAATGACCATTGAGGCTTACAGGCCCATTGTATTTCGGTTTAGCAATTTGCTTTGTGGACACAGGCCCTGGAGTGTAATTGCCAGCCCAGAGAGAGGTACTGAAATGTTCTTTCATGCTTAAGTGCAGGTCTTTCGCTTTTGTCGCTAAACAAAACATCCACGCTCGCCAAAAACATCATGACAGTGTTTCCGGTGCACTGAAATAGCCGTAATTTGCGTGTTTCTGAAATAGTGCGTTGGGACAGGCGGCAGTATCGACTCCCTCACACGCGTGACTACTGATAACCCCTGCCTGAGCCCCCGCCGTGGGCTCGGAAAGGCGGCCTAACTTACTTAAACGGGCGGTTTCCACACGCCGATGTTTACTTTTCCCTCCAAAGGTCTGCGCCTTGGGTTCGAGCCGAGGCCCTTGCAATCCGCGCAAACGAAAGTTTCTCCGCGTGCGCGTCCTGAGTTTGTGACCCGAGAGCACAAAAAGATTTTTCCTGCAAATCAAAGAATTTAGTTATTCGTGTATTTCATTATTTATTTATTTTCCAAAACAGGATCCTGGCCAAACGAAGCCCGCAGGAAGAGCTTTCTCCTTGAAGGAGTTGGAATTTAAGGTCATTACAGTCATTTTGGACAGATTTTCATTGATGTAGTAATGCAATGAAGCCGTTAACCCCGTGAAGGAGTCTGCAGTCCCAGGAGGCATCCCTTTGATCTCGGGAAAGTTAATCGTTTAGTCACATAAAAGCAACAAATAAATTCCAATGTTTATTTTTTTTTTTTTTACTGTGGGGGGTATGCTCCAAGAAATTTTTCACATAAAACGATTAGCTGGCATTATCATAAACAGATTTGAAGCATTCTTTGCCATTAGGATTACGTCCATCTCAGCGGCGTAAGCTGCACCGACACTGCCAGTGTGTGCGTTTAAACAATAATCAGGCGACACGTCCGTATTGCTCTCGATCCCCGTGCCGTGTGTTCACGATGCCACAGACCAGATCCAACGTGTAATGTCCTGTTAGAAATATATACACAGCAGTAATGATGTTTTTCTTCCACCAGTAGGTGGTCATTTTCTACTGCAGTAAAATCTTTGTGTGGAGACAGCAGCTATGGGGCATTGTAAAAAAAAATAAAAATAAAAAAATTGCATATGCTGCAGTGTGACCCCCTTAGAAATAATTCATCTGTGTCCTACTGTTGAAACCCCAAGCGCCCTGCACTTGTGGGGGACTGTGTGTGCCTAGCTTATATCTCTCTGCATCGTTCCCAAGTTGAAAGCACAAAGGCAAACTTTCCTTTTGAGGAAAAATAATAACGCTCCCTTGCCAGAACTTGACTTGTTTAATGCATGGCGTGCCATTAACATTTTAAGTATTTTATTTGTGTTTTTCTTGTACTCATCTGCATATTGCCATGCATTATTCAGGGCCTGTGTTCACTCGTTCTCGCTCTCGCTCCCTCTCTCTCTCTCGCTCTCTCTCTTTCTCGCTCTCTCTTTCTGCCTGCTGTGGGGTTATGTTTTAATGAAGTGCAGTTGTCGCGCGACACCGATCTCCGTCCGCTCCGCCCCGCGTCACACCACCTTCGTCGACTTCATGCATTTTCAGCTGGAGAGCCAGAAAAGGTCACGATTCAGTGCAGACCACTGACGAGAGGGGAAAGAGAGGAAGCCCTCGAGCACAGCGGAACTGGACCGATTCTGGAGTGGAGAGCGTGCGGTGCATGCCTGCTTGTCTGACTGACCGTACACATCCCTTTCTGTTCCGACCATTCGTTTGTGAGTTCCTGCGCATCTTGGGGACAAAAAAAAAGATCTTTCCTGAAGCAAAGAAAGTTACGCGTGTCCAAAGTAACCCTTGCTGAACGCGCCTGCACAGTTCATGATGTTTGTACTGCAGAGTTAAAAGAAGCGGGTTGTTAACGCGGAGTGGGACGCAGCGACGGGGGGACGAGGGACGACGCAGCCTTGCTGTACGGCGGTACGGGGCACGGGCGCGAGCTCGCACGTGCACGCTCGCGAGCGCCGGGGCCCGGGGAGCGGCGCTGTCCGTCTGAGGTCGGCTCTATTTAAAGCGCAGACAGGCCGGCTCCTGCAGCTCGGCCGCGGTGGCAGACCGGGGGGGGGGGGCGGTGGGGGGTGGAGGCGATGGGAAATCTGAGCTCCCTCTGCTACAATGGAACTCTCCGCTATATCAGCGGATGGAGGCAGGGCAAGTTTTTAAAAATGAATGTTTTTTTTTTCTTCTTCTTCACCCGGGTTGGAGTGTCTGCGGGAATCGTAACGCGCTGCTCCGAGCGTCCTCCTACGGGTGATACCATCCGTGTCAGCGCAATGGAACCCTTTCATCATTTAAATTTAATTATAATGGGGGGGGGGGGAGGGTTGGGTAAAAAAAAAAGCACCAAAGCCTTGACTTCATTAAGACGGGAGATTGTGCTGTCTGTGCCAAAGGTCATAGGGGGTATGTTATTTCACATACATGTCTTGGGTAGCAGCTTTGTTCACCTACTGACTGCAGCAGACAAAGTTAAAGTCGGTGACTGTCCTGTGAAAGTAATTATTTTGGAATGCAAAGCATGCTTTTGTTTTTGAAGGGGGGGGGGGGGTGGGAAGTTGACAAAAGTCAACTGTGCCTTGACACAATGAGACAAGAAAGTCTCAAGACACAGGAACACATACATGCCTGTCTTCAAATGATGCCAGTTTTTCCAAGTAAAAACTTCACCTCTGCATATTGCCCTCCGATAATGCGAAAGATAATGCACATTGTGCTCGTCCCATTGGCCCATCCAGTTTGCTCTCTCGTCTCTTGCCTCCCCCGGGAGTATAATTGATAAGAAGGAGAACTCATCCAAAATCGAATCACAGCCAAACATTGTTTACATTGCAGATATGAATATTAATGAGTGCAAGATACACTCCTACCCTGCTGAACAGGCCATGATGAATAAATAGTGTTTATTACGATGTAAGGGTTATAATTGGGTTAAAAAAATTGAAAGAAGCATTAATTAAGACAATCACTTCTGGGGAATATAATCACAATCTGAATCCAGTCTCCTGGACCTTAAATGTTACACACGTAAATCTGTCACTTAAGGTTCGGAACAAAGTTCATCAAAGGTTGAGTATGGTTTAGTTGCTTAAATATTAAATATCTGTCATATCTGGATTACTTTTGGATTACTACTGGATTACTGTTGTATCTCAGGAGGTCAACGACAGTGTACATGGGAGCATATGTCAGCTGTTTGATATTAAATCATGTACAAGGGGTTGAGCACTGAGGGTGAGATGAATGCTATAATTAAAGTTAATTAAATTAAGTTAATCAGGGATTCAATGGCGATGACGTCAGGAGGCAATTTCCACAGCAAGCTACCATGCCAACCATGCCATGGAGAAAAAAAGAAAACAAAAAAAACCAAAGAATTGTACTTTCCATGAATGCAACGGCATAATACAAACTGACCAGCAGTTTATGGGGGAGAATGAGATGGGGGAGGGGGACATAAGGATATAAAAGCCCGCTTTTGTTTATTCCCTACTGCGTGCACTGTTATTTCTGAGTCTGATGAAAGGTAAAATGCCACGACAACACCCCTCAACCATTGCGCTGCACTCAGTAATTATATGATTGTTTTTAAAAAAGGACTTGTGTTCAATAAGACCCCTAAGCTCCCTGGCCTGTCAATCATGCTTTGACCATTACTTAGGGTAGTTACAGTAAAACAGACAAACACGCACACACACACACACACACACACACAAATTGTGCCCGTATCACAGCAGATTGACAGCAGAGCTTCTGCAACGGCTTTAGTAAATATTGATTCTAACTATACATATCAAATCTGTCCCTATGTCTGTAACTGTTCACATCGCCATGGCAGCACCTCTACATACCACATACGAGTAAGTCATGTAGGAGGTAGGTGTGTGTGTGTGCGTGCGTGTGTGTGTGTGTGTGTGCGTGTGTGTGCGTGTGAAGGTGTGGGCGCGTGTGTGTGCGTGTGAAGGTGTGCGTGTGAAGGTGTGCATGTGTGTGCGTGCATGTGTGCGTGCATGTGTGCGTCTACGTGTGTCTGATGTGCACTGCATTGACTCTATTTCACATAGAGTCTATCTTTGTATGTGTTCCATAGAATTTAATTATACCATACATGCAAACCGTTAATGGGAGTAGACTCATTCTGGCTCAGTGAAATCAGGGGGGAACTGTCAGTGTGCCTGGACTGGTCTTGTGCTCTGAGGAATACCACTCAGTCCCCAAGCATGACCGGTCCTGGCTTGCCCCGGGTTGTTTAGCAAGACCACACACGGGACCCGTGTGGTCACCTGCATTTAAAGGGCAGTCGAGTGTCTGTGCAGAGCCAGATGGAGCCTGTGAGTAGACTCAGAAACAGCACATCACCAAAGCCTGCCTGTCTGTGGATTGAAACCGATTTCAGACCTTTCTCTATAACAAGACGGCAGGACAGGTTTTATAATAATTTTAACAATGAATTTCATTGTAAAAAAATAATAATAATAAGAATGTACCTATTATTAAGTACCTTAATGATAATAATAATAATAATAATAATAATAATTGATGGATACTTAGCATGCCATAAAACGTTCCTGGGATGACATACTTTATTTGAGATAACACACTGCCAAAAATGAAATGTCAGCAAAAGCCATGGCAGGCAGGTGCCGTGATGGTTTTCCAGTTGTGACTCAGTAATATAGTAATATTGCTGCCTTTCAAATTCAAGGAGCTACTCGCAGCCCTGAGCCGTAAACTGCTGAAGGTTTTCTTCAAATATGTCCGACTGATGTCTGGATAAGCGAACATTTTTCTCGCATGGAATGTTTGTGATCTGCCAAGCTGTGTGCTTCATAAATGCCAACTGGATGTAAAAGTACCAACTACTATACCAAAAACGAATAGAAATAATTGGGGCCTGTCATGTTCCTGGTTTGGCAAGTGGGCAGCCAATGGGAACCTCCCATCCATATTAAAGGAATACAGGGGGTGCTGTACGCATTGGGGGGGGGGGAAGACAAATGAAGTCCATTAGGTAAAAGGCCATGCGCTTCCCTGATATGACACAGTAAATGAATCACCGCCAGCAGACCCAGGCTAGGGCGTCCATGTCGTGCTTCAGATGAGCATTGTTTCCCATTTCTATGCTAATCAGGCCCCGTAAAAATCATCAACGGGGTCCGCGCACGATATCGCGCGCGCGTTCGTTAAACGTGTTCCGCTGTCATGTAATTCCCCCAGGGGGCGACCGCTTGGTGCGGTCGCATTGGGCGCCGTTTGCGAGACCCCGGAATCTCGAATGCCTTAAGTGCGTGTGGTGCGCCTGCGTTGGGGCGGGGTGGGTTAGGGTCGGGTGTGTGGGGGGAGGAGAGAAGGTGATATTGTTTACGCCTCCACATGTGTGTTCATTCGGCGTCAAGAAAATGTGTTGTTCCACACAAAGGCCATAATGCCCAGTCGGATTAAGGCCCTCTGTTGCATTTCACTCTCTGCTCTGGGTACAAATGAAATATGTGTGCATCCAGTTCGCAGTCCTCTGTATTAGAAGGTAATTGGATTCTGGAGTGCTCCAAACCCTTCTAAGCTTGAGACATTTACAGACGGGCCAATATCCCGGTGAACATTTTTTTGTGGTGAAAAATCAGTGAAACGCTGTCTAGGAGTTCAGGTGAAAACCGGACTACATTTGGTTGGAATGTTTTCTCACTGACTAGGATGCAGCCAGGCTCTATCTGGGCAAAACCTGAGATATATTGGGGTTAACCCATTCTGTTTATGTCAAAATGTCGGTTTCCTCCCCTCTAGATGTCTAAATTTTCGGCTTTTGCTCCTTAGAATTCACTAATAGCAGCCTGCAAGCTTGTCATTACCCACCCTTCTGTTGCATCAAAGTGTTCTCTCAGTTTTGATAATAATATGAGCATGAAAACGTGCCTTAAAATGGATAATTACTGTTTCTCCATAGTAACCTGGATAAATAATCAAGAAATTAACGAATCGAATAATTAGCACCAGCAAGTACAGCTAATTGTACCAGCATTATTTAGTGAATGCATTTTTTTCCTTCCACATAACTGCACAGCATTTTCTAATACGCAAACGCTCTGCTCTGCTTCAACTGTGCTCACATTCAATGGAACATATGGTGACACGGTAACGAGCATATTGTTACGATTGTAGCGTCTGCTACACGGATGCACTGGAACATAATGTCTGCTCTGTGAACGAATCGCTGGCTGAGCGTGTTCCAGGTTCAATTCCAGCCGCTTCTCGTCTTTAACAGCCGAGAGTCATTCCAGGCCCTAAGTCCCACTTGGCCCACTTGTCCGATCTCATTCCACCTCGTACCCCTACCAGCAGCCCGGCTTGCCATCCCCAGAGCTAGCCGAAAAGCCTGTTAACAGTAATCGATCTTTCAGTTACCAATTTCCATTCCTGTGAAGCTCTTCTCCGGGGCCAAGTCATTGACTCTGGACCCCGGGCGGTTTTTTTTTTTTTTTTTAAATGCAGCCCGTTTCCCGGCGCGGAATCATCCTTCCAGGCTGGCATTTCGGCTACTTCGTCTGAAGAGCCTCGAGCGGCTAAAGGAACTGAAGGAGCAGCAAATCCATCCTGCGTTTTTTGTTGTGTTGCGTGGCTCGAAGGTCATTTCAAATCATCCCCGCGACGTTTCAAAATAAGCCAAAGTTTATAATTATGCAAACGAGCTCAGTTACTTTCATAATTGCCCTTTATGTCATGCGACAAAAGCACCATTGTAGTTAGAAAACAACACAGAACAATGTTGAGTCGAACATCTGTGATTAACTTCAAAACAGTCATTTCAGCAGAGCCCCGATTACCAGCAAGGTGAGGATCATTTGGCAACGGGAGAGGTTCGTTTTAATTAACACTGAGAGGTGGCTGTGGAACACAGTGCCAGTTTTAAAACGTTTGGAAACTGGAAGAAGCCCAAAGAGTTGAGCAGAGCAACAGCGCTTGAAATACTGAGCAAGCAAAAAAAAACAAAAATCTAGTTAATTGTGTGTAATCTAGTGTTTTAAGAGCAAGGAATCTCATGCCACCCATCACTGTGTTGACAGTCCAGTAAAGTGAGTCAGTATACTCATTTCAGCCTCCTATCAGCCAGACTTCTCACGTAGGCCTATTCATTATTTAAAGTGTTTATATTGTTTCCCACTGTGACTGCAGTGGCACTGACTGTGACTGTGGGTAAGGCAGCAATGCACAGTTAGCTGTGGTACCACCCAGGTGGTGTGGGGGGGGGGGGGGGGGGTTTAGTCAGAATGATCAGAATGATTCCCTCGTTTCTGGAGAAAGATGTCTGCCACCCGTACTTGCTGAACTCAAAGTCCTCTGAAGAAATGAACAAATTGTTCAACTGGTGAACTGTGGAGAGAAATGCAATAATGCACGCAAGCCTGCACATACAGAAATGAGTCGGTCCTGCACATATACTAGGGCCACTCCACCAGACCCGTGGGGAATGAAGCATACTCCCTTACTAAAGAAAAAAAAAGAATGAGTTTATGTACTGTGTGCTGCCGTGATGAGTGGTCTGGACCGCTCAGGGTATCACTGCCGTGTTCTTACTTTGATATCCGCGCACTGGGTAATTTGTGCGTGCAGTGGCACGGTGTTTGCTGTTTTGGTATAGCCGGCATATTGGATTTGAAATAAATCAATAACTAACAATATGAGGTTAAAGTGCAGAATGCCAGCTTTAATTTAAATGTGTTTACATCCATATCCAGTGATTCAGGAAGGAATTACAGCCCTTTTTTATACATAATCTCCCTATATATATATATATATATAGAATGTATTGTGTATATAAAGAACTAGTACAGTATGATGCGCGCATGGTGGCTTGCAAGCAAGTTTCCATGCAATGGAAGAGTGTTTCCCTCCAGAAAAGTACATTTCTGCCCTCTAACAAAAATGTCATCCATGCTTGAATATTTCCCATTTTTAAGAGTGTGTGTTGTTGTTAAGACTCAAAACACATTAATAAAGACTTTTTAAAAAACCACAAGTGGGATGGAGACTACATTATGCTGGCTGTATTTTAAAGTCTAAATTGTGGTTTGAGGCAAAGACAGGAATAGTTTTTAAAAGTATGTGTGTTTTTTTTTTTATTCTGGTGAATGAATCTGGCTTCGGCACTAAGGCAAAAACACAGGAACACTGCAGCCTACATAACAAATGTGCTCCCCAAGTTTCATTCTTCAAACAGATTTTAGGAGCTTGGGAGGGAAGCTTAAGGTGATTTATTTAACATAAAATTCTAACAGCACAGTGACAAATCTTATTAGCAATTCATAATTTAGATATTAATTACATTTTTTCTTCCAAAGCAAGATGAGCTCTGCTGAAAGAAATTAAATTGGATGAATATTCAAATGAGACTTATTATGTATTTCATCTAATATGGCTTATTGTACAGTGCTTATCGGAAGTTCTGAGAATAGTTTTGGTGTAAAGCAAAGCCTTTCAGAATAGCATTATTCAAATCAGTTCACAAAAGTTACAAAGGGTATTTTGTATTCAGGCTGAAATTTTAATTATCGGGGACAAATTGCAATGCTTATGAATGACACGCTTTTATTACAGAGTTGAGAGCTGAGTTCAACCTAAAAATGAAAAATTTCATTCCTAGAGTTAGAGTTTGAGCCATTCCAGGTCTTGGTATGGGCCTAGGCAAGATCTTTAAACTTTACCCGACTTTCAAGGCACACACACGCACACACACAAACAAACACACACACACACACAAACAAATGCACACACACACACACACACACATGCTTACACACATGAACACCAATGCACAGTGAATGCATACAGGCACACACACACACACACACACACACACACAAACAAACACACACACACACATGCTTACACACATGAACACCAATGCACAGTGAATGCATACAGGCACACACACACACACACACACACACAGTAAACACACACAAAACCACACAGAATGTAAACACCCACACATACCCTTGGGTGCTTAAAAAGCTTAAAAAGAACTAAAAAGCAAATGATGAGCTTGTCTGTGCACTGGCACATCTAAACGATCTCTTGTCGGAAGGCCTTTTCCAAGCTGTTTGTCTTACCCACAACTTAAATAACCTTTCAAGAAATTTTCCTGTTTACTATCAACTTTTTTTGAACTCACTGAGATTTGGGACAAATGCATCTGAGACCCACAGACTTAAATCAAACTGAGGGATCAATTTTTTCTAGAGTAATGAGATGAGTCTGTAAGATGGATAGTTTTAGGTGAGGGCAGGGGTGGGTGCGTGGGTGAGTGCATGGATGCATGGGTGGGGTGGGAAGAGGGGTGTATGGATTTGACAAAGGGCAGCATTTGGTTTGAACGGTGTCCCGAAGTTTGCCTGAACTGTGAGAGATTACTTCTGTGAGACCAGTTCCACCGTTCAGTCTCACTTTTCTGCTCTCATACTGCACCAATCTGTACTCTCAAGAGACTGGAACTGAAGCCTTTTTTATTTATTTATTTATATATTTATTTATCACCTAGGGAATCTAAGGTATTGCATAGCCAGTGAGTTTATAAACTTTCTGAATCCATGGGCCACTTGATAAACTAATGCATTTTCTGTTACCTGCTCTCTATCTACATCTAGACATGAATGCCCAAATACAGTGTGGGAAATCTGTATCAATACAAGAGCAAGTACATTGTCGGTAACAGGGGTGGTGTTTAAACTGAATCTGGTTTGATTGTCAACAGGAACAACTTTTCATGTGCCTCGTACGCCAGCCTCTCCTGCAATCCAGCAGTGGTGTCCAGAGACACAGTGGGAAACACTAGTATTGCCAATCAGATATCAGAGGTGATTAGCTGCTAATTAGCTATGCACTACAGACATCCAGCTTTATAGAATATAACCAGAACACTGAGGGAAACACTCCTATTGGCCCCTTGCAGTGTCCACTGCATGCTCAATATTATCGCTTATAGGAGCAGCTTGATTTTCCCAGAGGGGTCTCATCCACATACTAGCCAATCCCAACCCTGGCTAACTTCAACATTGCTAAAGACACACTTTGCCGCCCAGGGAGAGCTGAACTCCATATGGTCAGAGGTTTTTGAGCTTCCTTAAAAGGCTTCATATCTTCACCACTCTCTACCTACATCGGCTTGACCTTGCCCACCTCAGTTGCTCATTTGTGGGTAGACCCCGCCCCTCTGTCCTTAGCTCCTCCTCCCGCATTGAGTGGCGGGCCATTATCTCATCCAGTGTTGGAGGCTGTGGAGAGACAGGCCTCCTCCACCGGCCTGTCCGTCCGAGCAGCAGAGCGGTATGCTCGCTTGTCCTCCATTCCCCACAATGTGGGCACAGTGCTGGCTGTCCACCAGGATGCATGCTACTGTATGCCATAGAACGGGGAGGGACCATAGGCACAGCAAGGCTCTTATGACGCACTGAGCCGACTGCGGCTCTAACTTTCCCAGAAGCTCTGAGAAAACTCCCTCCCAAACCTTCCCAATCTCCCCTGGACTGAACCCCAGTGAGCACTGTGCCACATTCGCAAATCCCATCAAGCCCTAGAATTAAGGTGCCGTTTTCCTTTTGGAGAAAAACGCGGAGTGGTCATCGCAGTGAAAGTCACAAACTTATTCGTGCTGGCGGACTTTTCATAATCCTTGTTTTTTCTTCCTTTTTTTCTTTTTTCTTACTGCAGTTAGGCTTTCCTTCCTTGTGTTAGAAACTCATTTGCTTCCAGCCATTTTTGTGCGAGGTTGTGACGATCTGAAGAGACCACACAGTAATTTTTTTTAGGATATCCCAGCGGCCCAATACCACGATTCTATGAATTTCAATCAGTCCAACGATAACCGTAACTTCTTTTCCTTCTTATGCTTGTCTCTTTATAAGTCTCAGCGCTGTTTTTCTCTGTCAGGCATTTAAAAATAATGTGGTTTATTGTGCTTCTTTTTGTAGGGGTATAATCACGTACACTTTGAGTTAAAATCATAAATGCCCTCCTGGGTGTATTTGCAAACCATCTTTATGAGAATAGGCCTATTTCACAAGATGACGATCAAAACCGGATGTAGGGATACTTTGTTTCCGGTTACCGTTGCTACGGACGCAAGTCCATTTCTGACAGCGAAAAATTGAGCCTAACCAGCGACGTGTGTTCTCACAGTCCCTGATAGCTCTGCCAACGTTCACTGTCCGATGTTATCCGCATTGTCGAAGCATTGCCAGTGAAAGTTAAGCGGTCTAAACTGGACAAGGGCTATAAATTCTTTTTTGAGAAGTTTATATTCGGTTATGAAGGTAAGTATAACGTTAGCTCTGGTTCACCAGAAAGCTAAATAGCTAGCTTGCTAACCACATCAAGTTAGCCGATTAAAGAGATGTTTCACTTCGACATAACAAATTCTTTTCTGGAGGCGACTCCATTGTGTTTTCGTAGCGTGAAGCAACATCTGCTGTCCGTTAACAGCGTCTCTGTTCCTCTCGGTTGTCCCGAAAATGAATTAATAGGGAGCCTGACAACTGTGAGGAAAAGCGATTCTGTTAACATTGACGGTCAACAGGGGAGGCAAATGCTATGTAAGTACAATGTTAGGCTCCACAAAATTACTTATGTTATTATACCGAAGTGAAATATCTCTGAATTAAGTTTTGTACTACCGTTACTATTTTGTGACATGTTGTTTGTGCTGTACTTGTTCTAATAAAGATTTATATTGCTTGTCAGATCGCCTGTGTAATGGTGTTCAGTTCACTACCGAGCTTTTTTTTTTTCATCGCTGATAAAAACTACCCACACATTTTTAAATCAGCTGATATATCTTAAGTAGGCTTGTCGCGATGTCCGTCAATACATTTTGTAATTACAATTAACAACTAAAATAAACGTGCATCTGCAGTTTCAACATTGAATATCCAAATATGTGCTTGCTAACAAGCTAGCTGGCTAAAACGTAATTTGCTAATCATAACATAACATATAGCGCTACTATTTTATGACATTCCAAGTTCCAGCGCACACCAAACTACGGAGGAAGAGGTCTGCATGCTATTTCGCCGAGGCTCTCAACCAGGCGAACGTTTCCCTGCTCCTGTTTACAACCTGAGACACTTCTCCAAACCGCGCAAAGAGTACAGATGAGCTGCTTAAACTCTGAATAACTCGCGAAGTCGGTGTTTGAGGTGCTTGGCTAAGTTAGCTAGCTAGATGCGTTTCCTCTTTCAGTTTGCAATGAGCAATGACAGTGTTTCCAAACGTGTTTTTGACAATGTTGTCTTGATTATATAACCAAGGGCAAAGTATTCATACACATTAATTATTATTTTTGTTTCTCAAAGAGTGGTAGGGCCTATGTTTGGTGGAACTGTCATGGCAGGCGCACTGCCGCTAGCCATCTTTACCTGTTATGAATTGTTTTCGTGTTTTTAGCCGTTCTCCAGCAGGCCAACCCAGACTAGAGTGCGGTACGAAAATGGAAAAAACTAGAACTGTTACAGTCACTAGGGCTGTTTGATTTTGATTTGGCAGTGAATTATATATTTTTGTATATTTAATATTTTTATTATTTTATATCTTTAACAGTAGGCAATACAGCTAACTTAGCCAAGCACCTCAAACACCAACATCGCAAGTTATTCAAATAGTTTAAGCAGCTCACCTGTACTCCTTGGGCCATTCCCTGTGAAATTTGGTGCCCCTACTTGAAAGGTCCTAATACCAAGAAAATAAGGACCCCTTAATGAAGTCCGAATTGTTGCCTCATTCAAATTTTTATTATTTAACGTTTTTGTTTGCTTATCCTTGATTGTACTGTCAAATTTTACTGATGCTAATGTTAAACTTGTTTTTCTCACTCAGTAGCCCATGAAGAAAAAAAAAGAAATTATTCAAAAAGTAAAAACGGCTGTCTTGTGATATGCCTCATTATAAACCGAGTTATATATATATTCAGAATTGAAGTTATATATTCAGAATTGAAGTTATATATTCGGAAATTGAATTTATATATTCGGGAATTGTACTTATATATCCAGAATTGAATTTATATATTCAGAAATTGAATTTATATATTCTGAATTGTAATTTATATATATTCAGAATTGTAATTTATATATTCAGAATGGAAGTTATATATTCGGAAATTGAATTTATATATACAGAAATTGAATTTATATATTCAGAATTGAAGTTATATATTCGGAAATTGAATTTATATATTCGGGAATTGTACTTATATATCCAGAATTGAATTTATATATTCAGAAATATAGAAAAGAATTTATGTTATGTCGAAGTGCAACATCTCTTTAATCGGCTAACTTGATGTGGTTAGCAAGCTAGCTATTTAGCTTTCTTGTGAACCAGAGCTAACGTTATACTTACCTTCATAACCGAATATAAACTTCTCAAAAAAGAATTTATAGCCCTTGTCCAGTTTAGACCGCTTAACGTTCACTGGCAATGCTTCGACAATGCGGATAACATCGGACAGTGAACTTTGGCAGAGCTATCAGGGACTGTGAGAACACACGTCGCTGTTTAGGCTCAATTTTTCGCTGTCAGAAATGGACTTGCGTCCGTAGCAATGGTAACCGGAAACAAAGTATCCCTACATCCGGTTTTGGTCGCCATCTTGTGAAATAGACCTATTGAATCACAATCAACAGACAAGATTGTGATACTGGGGCCTGCGGCTATCTGCAGTGTGTATTTGCGTTGGATGTGACGGCACCCCTTTTTGTACAGTAATGGCCTTTTTGAATTATTGAGGCATTGTTTTGAAAGGCAGTTTGCTCAGTATTTCAAGCGCAGTTTCTCTACCAATTTTACCATGTTCTCTCAGTTTGAAATGGCCAAAGGTATTCATTGGCTTTTCTTTGGCTATGTCCTATATAAATTCAGGAGCATGCAGTCAACCTTCTTCTCCCATTCCAAAGTCTATTTCCCCTCTGAAGCCCACCTTTTTGGCTCTGTGGTTGTTGTTTTGAAGGAGTTCACTTAGCAGCAGCTGTAGCAGATTGCAGTTATGCAAACCTGCTGACTTTAACCCACCCGTCCTGAGTAAAGCTGTGGCCAGTCATGTGATGCACAGTGAGAATATGGGTTAAGGGTTTCATACGAGACCACAGGCCCATCACTGCACAAACGTCTAATGCTTTAGCAGGGTGAGTAGCACTGTTTTCTGTTAGCTGCTTAGACCTTGAATTATATTGCATTTATTTATGCATGCATGAGGTTTCCTGGAGAAATTGTGAACATGACATTCAAAACTACAGCCTTTAGAATTGCAGTCCTTTGCATATTTTATTCTGTCATGAATAATTGATTCCTAGATTATGGCAGAGGTAGTATATTCAATATATTTTTTTAATAATTTGTCACTACGCATAACACAGCCTCTTTTAAATGCCCCACAAATTACAATTTAGATCACAGAGAGCCAGAAAAGTGGGACTGGATGTCATCATTGGTTATTAAAAAAAAAGTCTTAATCTTGGAGATGACCATAGAGCTCCCAAGAGAGATCATTAGAGGACATAAAACAAAAACAGGCAAGTGAAAACTCGGTGGTGAAAACTCTTTCCGTTGCTAACCGCATGTTTTTTCCATTACGTTCACCTGACAGACCTTTTTAAATGATATTTTTGTCCTATGTATTGCACCCTTCTGCCTTCGAATTCCCTAAAGCACCCGGTACAGGTGATTCATTAAACTCTTTACAAAGGTGACTGACAGGATGTGTGGATGGGACATTGTGGCTGCAATGCTAAAACGAGGGAAGGATGGGCATCTCCCATTTTCTTAACAGCGCCAAACAGGCCTTCAGGTACCCATGATGCAAATCCCACATGCCTGGGCAAAGTTTTGACTGGACTTGAAAAGCCCCACACATACACACACACAGAGCCATAATTAGGTCCCATGCCAGTCCGATGCCAGGTGCAAAAACACAAGTAATGCTTCCATTGATGCAAATCACCTCCCAATTTATTATAATTTTTTTTTTTTGCATTGTTTACACAAATCTAACTTCAGGGGAATTAAGATATTGCGGCTTGTGTCATTGCGCACAATCTTTTTGAAGCATGTTTTCTGCTGCTTTTTCTCCCCAGTCTGGAAATGCTAACTATGCCTCTGAAGTTACTGCTGTGCTACCTGCACCTGTGAGATAGTGGCAACGAAGCCGAAGTGAACTCGATGTCCCACGATGCACTGGCCCGAGGGCTCCCGGCCATTTTGCACGCTGCTTGCCACATGGCACTGTCATGCAGGCTCTTAATAACTGAAAATGATTGAAATTACAATGGCAGTTTTAAAAAAATCGAACTCTTATGAAGTTCATCTGTGTCCCTGCTGAGAGGGAAAACGATTGTCAGAAATTGCAGAAAAATTCCGCCCCTCCTTCACCCCACCTGCACATTGCACTGGATATCTTAATGGAGGTCAGTACAATGTCCATGGCCTGTATTTTACATTTAACACAAATAAGGGTGCATGTGTTCTTTTTGTTTTTTTTTTGGTTTCTCTAAAGACAGGATGTTTTGCGAAGCATACGGCACTACCAGAGGGTGTCATTTTTAGATATTAATACGGGTTAATATATTTCGGTAACCTCCTCAGTTACACAAATAAGCATCCTTTTATGAGACTTCAGCGGAAAGAAGAAAAAAAAACTGCAATTAGCACATCTCTACGAGGGCCATGCTCCTAATCCAAGAACAATGCTATGTGATGGGAAGTGAATGGGAAGCTCATGACCAATTATTTTATTTATTTTATTTTATTTTTTAAATACGCATAATTTAGCAGTCACCTAACGCATCGTGTCTCTCGTGCCAGCTGAGATCCGCATGCTAATTCTGAATAGCTGTGCGCTGGTGGGATGGGGGGGGCGCGTTAAAGAGCGATGACGGTCGCTCTCCACGGTGCTACTGCTGAGACAGAAGGTGAGAAGAGCCCAGCGATTGGCCAGGAATCCACATTCATCCCTAAATCAGACCTAGAATTACAGGCATATAAAAAAGCATGCAATATAAAGAGACACAGGGTTCATTCTTGCTCATTACTGCATTAACTATATATATATGGGGCGTTGTGATGTCATGAAATTAAACTAATGCCATAATTCAACAATGGTTTCCAAAAATGTGTCTGAAGTGTTCTGCCATCTGCAGTGTGTCACTATTGAACAGAGTTTAAATACTGAAATAAAGCTTTCTACAAATTACTACAGATGAGAGCTCTTGAACAAAGTGAGAACACACACATTTATTCATTAAAGTGACAGACTAGAATCTATTCAGATGGAGTCAAATAAAAATCTGAAAAAAACACCAAATGAAGTCGGAAATAATACTGGAATAAGAAAAGCCTTTGTTGAATAAATCATCTTTGGCAGGAATTTTTAAACTACATTTAACAGCTTCTTTCAATATCTGTATAATTCACCCCCATGACATAACACAGAATCGCTTTTTTTATCTGCTGTATATGGTAAAATGATTTCTGAAACAATGTCTCCTGGACCTGAAAGTGGGATGTTGCTCATGTAATTGCATTGTCATTTGTTACGAAACAGCAAAAACAGGTAGGGAGACTTGAAGGCAGGCGAGAAGATTGCTCACACACGAAACACGCTTCAAACCCTGATGAACGGCGTGCCTGAAGAGCTTGTTGCTTCTTTCTCTTCAGGACAAATTAATGCAGTTGGGATAGACAGGAAAGCTCTGGGAGCCATGGCAACACAGGTGAAGCATACAAAACAGGTGGGAAAAGGTGGTTCCAGTACTGATTAAAACGCAGAACATGACATTGGCTCATGCTTGTAATCAGACACACGCACACACACACACAGTGTGACATCCACTGGTGGCAAATGAGCTGGAAAAAAGAGTTACCTTTAAATTAGCTGGAGAAGTTAAATAAGACCAAGCACAATTTAGTCACATGAATGTAATAATGCAAAGAATACAGTTACAGATTAATACAGAAGAATTTGAACACAGATAATACAGAACATGTCTACAAAACATAATACAAAACATGACTGTTACAAAGTGTTGCACATTTTTGTGATGAAGGATGAAAAAATCACCACAAGATAAATTGGTAATGACTAGGTATGCCAACTGGTATTCATTATTCAGTTCATTGACCACTAAAAGTCAATTTTGGTGATCACTCAACTCTCCAGTATTTGTTGAAATTATTCTCAGGACACACACTTGGTTCACCAAAATGAGAGGGGGGAACTATGTATAAAAAGGGTTGTGATTCCTACAGGGCTCGCCTGATATGGATGTAAGCACGTGCAAATTAAAGTTGACGGTCTGCACTTAAACCTCATATTCATTGTTTCATTTCAAATCCCAAATCCATTGTGCTGGAGTATAAAGCCAAAATGACAAAAAAAAAAAAAAATGTCACTATCCAAATACTGTGTGTGTGTGTGTGCATGTGCGTGTGTGTGTGCGCCCATGTGTGTGTGGGTGTGTGAGAGAGAGAATGAGAAAGAGAGATACCTGTTCTGTTCTGCAGAACTCCAGAGGGACTTTTACACACTGACAGCTAAAAGCCTATAAAGAGCAGTGCTTTTGAGCTTGTGACAAGGGCATATCAAAGGGCTTGCGTCAAGCGAGAAAAGTGTTGCAATGACACACTCTCTGGTGAAAAGGCTTCGATGCTCTGCAGTGTCACTTGTGCATTATTCATTACACTGAATAGCTACCCTAGAGATAATTATTCAAATGGACTGTATGTTAATTGGATATTTAGAATCAAATTGAATCAAATGTTAATCGAATTCAGAAACTGTATATCTACCTGACTGTGATAATGATCTTTTCCTGCAGTTGGGGGACTCTTATAATCTAATTGAATGTCATTATATATTTTGTGATTGATATGTAATTTAATGTTATAAACAGGTTCTCACACAAAAAATAATAAAATAAAATCATTCAGTGATATCACAAGCTTTTATTGTTTCCTTCTTTGAAGAGAGAAATGAACATAAATCATATAGCGAATGAGCAAAGCGTGCGCTCTGCAGCACATAAATGCAAATGGCTGACAACCGATCCTGCCAGTCAACGAATCCGTTCATCGGCCAAATGTCCGGGACGACGATCAGATTAAAGCTGCAAACGGGCGCACGGGCCAGGCGGTTTCTCACCTCTAATCGCACCCAAGTCCTGGTGTTATTGAACTTTCGTATGCCGGCTGCTGGAGGAGCTGATCGTTTCTCCAGATTTATTCATGTTGCATCTAATGAATCTGGTTTGACGTGTGTCGTTGAAATGACGACGTGAGCTCACTGAGTGCTAATACTAGCTCACTAGTAGGATAAGCTGGAGGCTTACACATTTCAGAATGCAGCAGTGGAGTATTGTTGGAGTTTCGTTTTCCCCTCTTTAAAACACGCAACACATTTTACTCTCATGCTTATGCTTAGCACAGACAAAATTTCTTGGAAGTCCTTAAAAAAAAAAAAGAAAAACTAAGAGAGAAAAAAGTCCACATTTTTCCTGGTGAGAAGGTCCATTAATGCAATGAATTACTTTTCTTTTTAACCTTGGGCTGGCTCTGGCTCTACAATACATCCATCATGTGATAAAGGGTTGGGTGCATTTGGTGACTTCAAAGGATACATAAAAAAACAACAAAATGAAACATTAGCCTTCATCATCAGCATCATGGGATGCATTCATAACACTTCATGAAAAGGCAAAAATTGGATAAACAGACCTCCCCCAATGCCCAGTAAAGTCCTTGATTATGACGATTAAACTCCAATGAAAAACAGGTCAGCCTGCTGGATGGCTAAATGCACAGGAGATAAAATATGAATGCCATAGCAACTAACCACGTTTAACTTTGGCATTTCATTTCAGTGCCAAATATAAGCAAGAGAAGCCAGTTTTCACAACATTACATTCCGTTTATTTAGCAGACACTTTTATCCAAAGCGACGTACAAAAGTGCATATCAAGGTCATTGGAACAACTAAAAAACACAGGTTTGATAAGGTACAATACTCATTTTGTACAGTTATTCATAGCCAAGAGCACAGTCCAGTTCACACAGTGAACATTATTCTGACCTAACCCATGCTTCCACATTGTTTAGCGTTGTACTTTTATGGAACAGAAACGGATGAAATTTGGCAGCATTAATTGTACCAGTAGGGGTACTGTTTTACTCAGGCTTGATGTTGTTTGTACACTCCTGTTTCGCCTCCTCCACACTCATCCATGACAATGTCATTTTACTAGTTTGCGCTGAACGGCTCTCAATTTGTCTGCGGTGGCATAATTAGCGACACGTCTAAGCGTGTCGGCAAACAGTCGCACACCTGAGGGACAACCGCTGAAATTCAGGTTCACAGCGCCAGATGTTCACACACCCCACCGCGTCCCTTGGCCCGAGCCTTCATACACGCGGAAGACTCGGGTTACGCGCTCACGAGTCGCATTCACGCTTTTTTAATGTTCGCTCGCTAACGTTCACACAATTTTTTTTTTTTTTTCACGTACTGTATATTCCACCGCACATTCCTATATTTGATTGTCATGTTAAATGCGTTTGCTCCCGTGCGTTGAGAAGGCCCTGGAACCACTGCTTCAGAGATAATGAACCTAACGGATGGGCAGCAGTGTGGTACAATGATCAGGGCACTGGGCTCGTCACTCAAAAGTTATAGGTTCAGTTCCCATCTGGGCCACTGCCATTTTGCCCATGAGTACGGTATTTAACCAGAATTGCTTCTGTAAATATCCAGTTGTAAAAACGTAATGTGTCAGTTACTTGAGAGAGATGCTGCCCGCTGAACCCCGAAATGTTAAAGTGTATTAGTCGGGAACACTGGCCATGAGCAGCTATGCTGGAGGAGTGTTCAGTTCCGCAGTGGCAGGTGTGGAATTTTTCGTAATCAGCTGTGAATAATTGTTTCAACTGTTGTTCGTTTTGTCACAGAACAGCGAAGCGGAACCGGAACTCTGGGCAGTTCTATGCCCTTGTGACCTCTGAAAGGGGGATTTGTTTCAAAAGACTGAATGCAGCCATCCCTGCAGCTATACTGCATCAATCAAATAAAGTGATGATCACCTTTTTTGTATTTCATACATACTGCAAAGGCTCACAGCGGATGCTGCTTTCCACTTAACTGATTTTTGTAGAGCACTCATTTGCTCTGAAGTATGGAAGGAAATGTATTCATGTTTCTAGTACAGTTATGCTGACCAAATCTCTTTTTAAAAGCAGATAGACTGAAGTATATCTCAATCATGAAGACATTTTCTTACTTGAATAAATCCATGTTATTTCTTGAATTAAATAGCTGATAGTATCCCTAGTCAGTGCAAAAAAAAAAAAGATAGTTAACATGCTCACAGAGAAAACTGTAAGCTTTACCTGTACCTGATAGTATCACCCTTTGAAGTGATCGGAAGATAGTGTTCTGTGAACTGTGCTATTAATACATGTAGATAATGGGCACTTAGCAATGTGTTTGCTTTTGCTATATTACAGCAATTACACTCAACACACTCAGAGTCTGTGCCTTCCATTTTGGATCATCAAATATCCCCAAGACATTTTCACCTTATTCAGTTTAATATGTCACTTCAGCTCATGCATGCATGCTCACTAGCTTTATGAAATAAACCTCATTTTAAAGCAACACTTGTGACAAAGTGTTCCTGGCGTGACACTTGTCACCTGACCGCGGTTAAGTCTTGGAATTTACGTTTATATGAGGGTGTGAAGAAACAGGTAATTGTGCTTTGTGTTCATGCCACCCAGTTTAAAATAACAATGTGCTGTGAGTGCAAAAAAATCTAATCCACAGTTGTTATGCAGGTTTGAAGCAAATAAACAACACAGCAACACAGCAATAAAATGCATTGTTGCTGTTGGCTTGGCTTGCCTGAGTCTTACATCTGCTAGCACCTGTGGAGTTAATGGGGTTCTGAAACATTTCACTGTGAGTGCAGCTTCATTTTAGAGCCGGTGCATTGGGTAAACATAGTCTTACCACAAACGCAACACAGTCAGTGGCTGTAAGCTCCATGCCACAACCGTACTGTACCAGACCGCGAGCAATAGGCCCTCTTCGAACTGTGGTCCTTGCAGTTTGGAGTGACACAGGTGATTTTGCCTCGACTTGAACGACCAAAGCCAACCACCTCAAGCACGTTCTTCCTCGTTGTCTCAAAACTCTTCTACACCTCCTCTCTGCCGAGCCGCTATTCTACACAAAAAAAAAAAAGTATCTTCTTCTTCTTCTTCTTTCGGCTGTTCCAGTTAGGGGTTTGCCACAGCGGATCAGATCTGCATATTTGATTTGGCAAGTTTTTAAGCCAGATGCCCTTCCTGACGGCACTAGGAATGCACTGGCACAGTGGCTGGGTTCACAAAGAAAAAAGTATAAAATGAAAAAAAAAACAAGGGAGGAGGAGTTATTGGGGAAGGGTTTAGAATAGCTGTATGCGGAAATGAACTGAAACTTGCAACACTGGTGCTGTTGAGCCCATCTGAATTTTATTTCTGACCCGGCTTCCTTCATGGTGGAGCAGGGCAGTATCTCTCTTTTAGTGGGTCCTGCCACCAAGAGACTGGGATTGGCCCTAATGTCCCAGCGGGTTGTACAGCGCTAATCGTGAACACCACGGGTAGCAAACATCAGCTTTTCCAAGTTTTCCAAGCCTAAATCACACTGATTGTACGCCCTGGCTCTGCGCAAGAGAGATGTGTTGGTTCATTTCCGCTATTTTCTTTCTCGATTTTCTTCAGACTTTTACATTATTCCGCGGGCTATGTCGCATCACCGCTGACTGCGCCCAAATCACCTCTGTGTCTAATGAGCCAATGAAGGGCTGGCGCATCAAAGCCCCTCCAGCGCGAAAGAACAGCCATGACTGTACAAATAATCAATGGCTAATGCTGAAGAGATCATGGATCATGGATTTAGACCGCCTTTCAAAAAGACTCGTGTGCAAACACTGATTTTCCCGGCTCGCTCGCTGGCTCTGAAGCAATCCCTTCATTTTATTTTATTCATTTTTTTCTCTCCCCTGTGAGCTCTGTGGGCTGTCTATTATATTTCTCTTGTCCACCGAGTTCTTTGTGCCTGTAATCCTGGTTTGCAACGCAGTGCTGTTTCCAGAGCCCGACCCAGATCCATACGACGGCGCTGAACGTGCCGATGAAGTCGCTCCAAAACCTCCTTGTGTCTGGGAAAATGACCCGTGGCCGTGACCCGGTTTGTCCACCTCCACCCTGTGATGCAATACAGCTACAGAGTCCGTCAGAAATCTACGGCTGAGTGTTTGAACAGAGCGAGCCGTCGGTGGTCCTGGTTACGCGTTAGGCTTTCAGCCTCAGTGATTGATGAGCCTCGCATAGCCTCCTAACAATTAAAATAGTAATAATAGTAATTTAGCCATTTATTTTATTTCCATTTGAGTGGCACATTTGGCCACACAATGATTTACTTTTGATAGAACCCTTTGTCGTTAAGTGCCATAATTTGGCATCCTTTGAGAATATCAATTTGTGTGTCGGGAAAACAGTGCATTCAATATGTTCTTAGAGGTATAATTAATATTATCGTGGTTCATTGGATACAGATGCAGAAGATGATTAAATGATTTTTGTGACATGAGAAAGAAAACACATCTGACTGTCCTGTGGATTTTCCAGACCATCGCACCCCCCGCCCCCCCACCCCCCCTCCCCCCCCATCCGATTGGCCCCCTCACATTACCCCCCTCACTCGCTTTGCTTTCATTAGCATTTTTGTTGTAAAGGTGCTTAACTCCCCATGCTGGTGGAGGAGCCGTGGGGGCCTCAGAGCGTCCGCGGGCTTTGGCTGAAACGCGACACGGATTGAGGCGTTGTTAGTTGGCGATTACGCTGATAATCCGGCCGGGACAGCTTGAGAAAGTGGATTAATGGATTCCAAAAGATCTCTCCGTCTGCCTGTCTGTCACCGTCTCTCTCTCTCTCGCTCCCCCCAACCCCACCCCCCAACCCCCCCTCTCACTGTGTCTCACATTTCATCGTATTCCTGCCCGTGTTGGGCTGATAGATGGGAGGAGGAGCGGGGTGAGGTCTGGGACGAGGTTTGGGGCCGCAGCAGCCCTGGTGCTTAAAGAGTTAGCGACGACAGGCTCGCTAATCCCTGGACTAAAGGAAGCCTTGCCTGAATATCCAGTACATCCAGTTAATGCTGATTTTCCAAGCTGCCAGCTGGCCAGGAGAACAAGGGAGGGGGGGGATTTGGGTTGGTTGGGGCGAAGGGGGGGGGTGGGCATTTTAGTGGGTCACTTGGCCGTCTGTTTGTCTGGTCAGTTTGGATGACGGGACTCACGGAATGTCAGATATCACCATCAGTTGCCAGTGACTGAAATTTTATTCCTTTTTGTGTGTGTGTGTGTGTGTGTGTGTGTGTGCGTGCCACATTTGATTGTGCTCAGTAACAGGAGAATGCAGCTGTAGTCAAGCTCTGACGCTCTTTCTCTCAGCCAGAATAAGACTGTGGTTAGCAGACCACAATGGAGGCCTGTGGCTGTTGTGTAGTGAGCCAGTCGTACCTCGTATGTAATTGGCAGGCTGATGATATGGTTTCATCGGATGATTTTGTGAACGCAGTACATTTCGGTTCCACTTGAATAAAAGACCAAAATTAGTTTAAATTGGTCTCTTTTTATTCCACCAGGATTTTGTATGTGGGGTCATATATAAAACCATTACTTTCTAATATACATTCAGAAATACTGTCTCAGCTGGTTGCTGTTTCTTTTCAGATTCAAAAATATTTTTGATTTCTCAGCGTGAAATAAATGTAAAGTGCTGTAGGAGCCACTTTGAATTGATTTATTGAAAGCAGTGGGAGAGACCACACTTTTCATTCAAACTCACTCACATCCTGCCCCTGAAGTTTCTGCGTGCGTAAAACTGCAATCTTTTTTGAGAGTACTCTCATTTTAAGAGTACTTTTATTTGGAAAGTGATTTGAACATCATGGCGTAAATATACGTGAAGTGTCTTCTTATTTTATTCTATTTTTACATATTAATGATAATAACATTATTATTATTATTATTATTATTATTATTATTATAGGCTGATCTCATTGGTCTTGTCTCCTGAGGGGGCTCCATTTCAGGGCTACCACATTATCAGGGCAGGGACCCTGCACCCCCCGGGACATGTTAAGCCACTGTTTCATGTGTGTGAGTGTGTGTGTGTAGGTGTGCGAGTGTGTGTGTATGTGTGTGAGAGAGAGTGTGTGCATGTGAGTGAGTGTGTGCATGTGTGAGTGTGTGTGTGCGTGAGTGTATGTGTGTGAAAGAGAGTGTGTGTGCATGTGAGTGTGTGTGAATGAGTGTGAGTGAGTGTGTGTGTGAGTGTATGTGTGTATGCGTGGGGGGGGTGCTTTGTTAGTCCACAGCTGTCTGTGATAGAGAGCTCAGAGCTCAGCCAGCTGGAACGAGCCCCCCCTCCGCCTGTCAGCACCGATCAATGATGCGCTAATAATCGGGTTTAAAAGGTCAGCCGGCCGCGACCTCGCCCGCGACTCCCAAACCCACCGCCACCCCATCGCACCGCCACCCCCCCAATCGCACCGCCACCCCCCCAAACCCACCGTCACCCCAAACCACCGTCACCCCAATCGCACGCCAACCCCCAATCGCACCGCCACTCCCCCAATCGCACCACCACCCCCAATCGCACCTGCAACCCCCAATCGCACCGCCAGCCCCAATCGCACCGCCAGCCCCAATCGCACCACCACCCCCAATCGCACCACCCCCAATCGCACCGCCATCCCCCAATCCACCACCACCCCAATCGACCACCATCCCCCAATCGCACCGCCACCCCAATCGCACCACCAACCCAATCGCTCCCCCCCCCCCAATCGCACCGCCATCCCCCAATCGCACCACCACCCCCCAATCGCACCACCATCCCCCAATCGCACCGCAGCCCCCAATCGCACCACCAACCCCAATCGCTCCGCCAACCCCCCAATCGCACCACCAACCCCAATTGCACCGCTACCTCATCATTAAAGGACCTGGGAGCCCAACTAAAAGATTTTTGGGTTTTTTTTTTCTTTTAAATATTTTTCTTTTTATCATCAGCCGTGGTGGATTTCCCCCGGCGGAGATCACCCACATTAATAACGCGCTGGACCCGACCCAGACAGACCACAGCCTTAAGAGAGGGATTCATCACCGCTGAATCCGTGTGTGGGCCTCCGAGCAGGCTTTTGTTTCTTCAGAGTGTGGCAGAGCTTATTGGTTACTCCCAGATCTGCATAGCTTATCCGTTTAATTCTTTCACTCTTTTCTTCTTTCTATAGTCCATAAAAAAATTGGCAAAGGTGTTTAAAAAAAAAAAATTTTTCCTGGAGAGTGTCCAGTGGCAGGCAGCTCAACCATTTCTGTGTTGAAAAGCAGTCAGCACATTCATTGCCTTGGCCAAGCACTGATAGCAGTAATTACACCCTGATGTTTTTGTAGCAGAACTGGGTGTCCAGCGAGCCATTCAGGGCGGAAGTAAGGGACAAATTGCTTAGAATGTGAGTCGCCTCAAATGAACTGCAGGCTTTTGCTTAAGGTACGGAGGGGTTTTAGGGGCTCAGAGTCTCTGTCACAATGCGCCTCCCTGGTGTCCAGAATGGTCTGGATAGCCATCACACCGTTTGGGTCTTTAATGAGGTGAGACAGGCAACTGCAGCACAGGTGTGCGCGTGTGTGTGTGTGTGTGTATGAGAGAGAGAGTTAGCAAGCAAGAGAGAGAAAGAGAGAGAGAGAGCCTCTCTTGCATTTAACCACAAGGGGGAAAAGATGTTTTTATTTATACATGTTTTTAAGAACCCTGGCTCAAATCCAGATCCTACCTGCGCTGTTCCAGAATCACATCTCTTTACCCACCAGCACACTGCAATTTCCCAGCATGCACTTCAAAAAGGCAGGTGTTAAGACTGCTTTGGCTATTTACATGTTTCTAACTGGCCCTGGGGAAGTGACTGACATTGTACGGTGCGTTGCGGAAAGCTTCCATCTCCAGAATGTTCCGTAACATCGCTGTCATGCTTTGTAGAACCAGGTATCCATTCCTGTGACTCCATCTTGCATGTAAATTGAGCTGTATAAGAAGTATTTTCATATACAGAGAAGGTCCACAAAGTGCAAAAATGAGCATTTACATTCCTCTATTCTGTCTTAATGGGATTTTTTATTATTATTTTTTTAATCAAAACATCGCTGGTGGATTTTTAATGCATAATTGTTTTATGATGTCAATTTATTCTGAGAAGGTTTTAATGGAATCCTTAATTACACTGACTTTGTGGGTTACCCGTAACTGCATTTTGCATATCGTTTGCGGGCTTGCAACAACAAACAGACCAGAATGAGTTTTGTGCGCATACGAGGAAGACTGTAATGGGAAGCATTAGCAAGCAAGAGCATCCTCCTCATAAGGCACTGGAACAAGAATTTCACTTCAGCTGAGTGTCAGGGAGGACTCCCCTCCTCCTCACAGTTGAGGGGAATTTAGCATCTGACGCACCCTTTCTGAGACCCCAAAAACAATGGTGAGGGGTGGGGGGGGGGTGGAGGGGGATGGGGGGTTTACTAGGGCGGCCATCTTGTGTGTTGGCTGTGTGAGATGGAGCTGGTAAGTATTTTGCCCAGCGCTATTCGTATACGCCGGTGACAGGTCGTCGATGGAGCAGAAGATTGCCTTCTTGCCGAGGCTCCTTTTTACGACGCGCCACATATTTCAAAATCACGGGTTTTCGGACGGGGGGAGGCGTCGCTAAAAGGTTAGCTAGGCCTCGGCCCCGGCCCCGGCCCCAGGAAGCGCTCGTTTGGGGCAACGTAAAACGGAAAAAATAATTAATTAACAGCGGGAGCACCGCCGCAGAGAGAGAGAGGTGTGAAGCAGCAGGAAGCCGGTGGGAGAAAACACAACTCGGCCTGCGCCAGCCAGCTGCTAAACACAACCTGCCCCGCAATCACACCCTTTAATCTCGCCTGGGATCGCCTCTCACATTTACACAGAGGAGCGACCGGAGTGGGGAGCTCAACAGAGAACCTATGTAAATATTCATGTGTACTTTTATAACTTATGGCCTGTAATTAAGTTTCAGTCGACATTTGTCCGTTACTATCAAAAAGGTTATTGGCACTTGCTTGAGTCTTGGCTCTGTGATTCTCAAATTTAAAAAAAATAAGAACGCCACAATGTGCAATGACATATACATGTATCTATCCCTCCTTGTGCACTAAATATAATTAATTCACTTGTAATTAGCAAACTGCAAAACATGCTGCATCTTTCATTTCATTTGATATGAATGATCAAATTCCTTTTAACTCCACTATGTGCAGTCCTGGAATCAACACCTGTCTTGTATGTTGCGCACATAGTACTGCAGTTTGGTTCTGAGGAACCCCATTTTGTCCCTCTGCAAACTGTCTGCTGTATACAGATGGGATGACAGTTAACTGAAACGACTTCATTCTGACTCTTTTGAAAGCCCACATTCGGAAAGGGAGAAGGTCCGGGTGACCTGCTTTTCAGCGTCCGATTCCTTGAAGCCGGCCATGCGGGCCAAGTTCTGTGGGGATTTTCCAGCCGATAGTTCTTGTTTCTCAGGTGCAGCGGGCAGTGTTTTCTGCCCACGGTGAGGAGCAGATGATGAATGAGCGCCTGCATCGATTTGTCTCGCGCTCTCGCGTAAACAGGGGGCCCGGGGTGCCGCAGACTTAACGGCCTATTCATTACCCCGCCGTCCCTTTAAGAGGCGCGGACGCCGCTCTGCGTGTGGAATTGCGCTGGAGGCCGAAGCGCTCGCCGCAGTGCCACGGAGGTGGTTCAGGTGTGTTTCACTGTGTTCAGGTGTGTTTTGCTGTGTTCAGGTGTGTTTTGCTGTGTTCAGGTGTGTTTCACTGTGTTCAGGTGTGTTTTGCTGTGTTCAGGTGTGTTTCACTGTGTTCAGGTGTGTTTTGCTGTGTTCAGGTGTGTTTCACTGTGTTCAGGTGTGTTTTGCTGTGTTCAGGTGTGTTTCATTGTGTACAGGTGTTTCACTGTGTTCAGGTGTGTTTCATTGTGTTCAGGTGTGTTTCATTGTGTTCAGGTGTGTTTCACTGTGTTCAGGTGTGTTTCATTGTGTTCAGGTGTGTTTCCCTGTGTTCAAGTGTGCACATCGTGCTTCAGGCAGAATGGATCAATAATAGTTTACAAAAACACACTTTTTCCATGACTTTCCTACTTCTCTTTGTTTATCTGCCTTTAAGCACCTTGAATTTTTTTCTGCCACATAAAGAGGTTTAATTTCATTTAACCATAAACCAAATATTAACTTTACATTGTTTAGTCACTTCCAAACACACAAATTGAATTTTATTATCTTCCGAAGCCTTACCGAAATATGCGCTTTTTGTACTTTAACATAAATATAAAAATATATAATGTACTCTAAATTTGCATTATATGAGAAAAAATAAGGACATTATTATGGAAAAAAATATCTTGAGATTGAATATGACAAAGAATGCTGGGTCAATGCTGAAGGTTCAGTAAATTGCTCATTATTTTGCAATAGACTCGGAGAGTGTATTTCAAAGGAATACTGCACAGGTTGAAAATAGCAACCCAAACTTTGAGAAAATTCACTTACCAGTTATCTTCCTCATGTATTAAATATGACACAAGTTTCAGATAGGATATTCATTGTTTCTAGACATAGCCCTGAAATAAAAATCATTTTGGAGGTATCTGAGGCATATCATATACAGTCATAAATTTAAAACAGATCCTGAGTTGTTCCTGCCCAGTCTGCACATGGAGCACAAAGTCTTAAAATCTACAAAACATGGATTACTGTGAAAACTATTTAATCTTTCTGGAAATTGCATGCTCTGCAATTGGATTCAGCATGTACCACCTGCAGTGACACAATGTGCCATAATGACACTTTTAAAACCCTTCCCTCGGAACAGCTTAGCGCAATTCAAATGGAAATAAAAATAACTTTCTTACTGCATGAGGACATCCACTTAGGTGAACGATCAGCATTACAGTCAAGTGCGCCCTAATCTCAGGATCATTTAGCAGATGATTCCGATTAGCAGGCCGTCACGGTGGAGCTTATGCGGAATGCTAATTCCGGTTAGCTGCTTCTGGACTCCTGCGCCTCTTAGATTATCCAGCTCGCCGTAGCATAGGTTGGGCGGACGCACAGCAGCCTACCAACCGATCTGGTCGGAGAGGTTTCGGAGACGTCCTGTCGACACTCTTCAGATCCTCGCTGAAACAGCAGACCGCCCTTCCCGATCTGTTTTCTGGAGTGAGTGCTCCTGAGGCGCCATCTTGGTGGCTGTTGGCAACCGGAAGATGGTCTGCCCCCGTTGCTCTCTGAGACGTTTTCCGAGACGGCAGATGTCGGGTAAACCGAGCAAGAGGATTGGCTGCCCTGCTCCCCTCTGAGCCCCCCGATTAGGTCCATGTGGGCGGATCAGAGGGTCAGAAAGAGGATCACCGCTGATTGGATTGCAGTTGATTAGGGCTAATCTTGTTTTCTCGCCAGATAGTTTTAGGTAAACCGGCCTGATCTCTGACACAGATCTACGACACGACGAGCGCTATTTTGCTGTTTTGCTGTTTGGCATTGGCCCAGGCGTCGCCCCGCTGGCCCGTCCGAGTCACCAGACTGCCCCCCGCCATCTAGGTCCCCTGCCATCCCCCGCCCCTCCCCCCCGTCCTAGATCATCAGCCGTACCACATCCTCAACCACATCACCACTACCCTGCACGCCACGCCCGTGTCTTAACAGAAAGCCCGGTTATACAGTCTGCTCTGAAAAAGGATTTGATACTGGTCCATTGGATTAATCCCTGTCAGAAAACACATCTTTAAGTTATGGACCAACACGTCACATGATAGTTTGAAGTGAAGTGTCCCTCTATGGAGGGGATACCAACACAATAGAAATTTTCAGGAGTTTCAGCCTCCGGTTCTGGTTATATCTGCATCCATATGTGAGAGTTCATGTTCACAGTGGGTAATTTTCCTCTTTATTTCTGCATTATTCTGTCTAACCTTCTCTTCCTTTCCTTAGCAAATTGGGATACTGCAGCAGACACAAGTGACCGCCAGCAACCCTCCAAAAAAGCATTTATAATGCGGGCACATCTGCACCCACTTTGGGAGGGCTGTTCCACGCAGAGAGCGGGACGCACAATATCCACAGATTTTAATTGTACGGTAAACAAACCCCGGTTCCAGGTTTCCTAATTTAGACATCGGGATCCCTCCCAAGAGGGCCAGCCACTCCAGAAGAAGAGCAACGGGGACGAAAGCACCGCCTCTCCGCCTAAATCTCAGCCTCTCATTAATCAGCTCTAAGTGGGCCCAGGTGTCTGAAACACATCCAAAGTAAATAAAGAGTTTGGTGGGGGTTTTTGCAGTGAAATTAATTGCAGCTCCACCCCCCCCCCCCACCACACCCATGTCACTTTAGTAAAGTCCAGTCAGCACCATAGGCAATTTTTTTTTTTTGGAAGGCAGGGAGCCTTGCCTTGAAGCGCCTTAACTCTTTCCTGAAAGGCAGCCACTAAAGCTTGAGCTCAGGGGTACCGGGGGCGGGAGGGGGAACAGGGGATGGGTGCGTGGGGGGAGAGTTAGGGGAACTGGGAACTCCGTAGGGAGTCCCAGAGTCCCAGTGTTCGTGAAGCTTTTACAGAGACACAGGTGAGAACAGACGACATCTCCACTCTCGGCTCCCCGTTGCCAAGCTAAAGCCCCTGGTGTAAATAAAAGCACGAACCGTTGCCGAGGGACTCACCCCCGGCAGCATGCCGACGCACGGCTGCCTTCTGTGTGCAAACAGCGTTGAGACACCTCTCTTCACGGGCCACACGGTTCCTTCATAGGCATTCACCGCACAGCATAGGACAGCTCATGCGTTGTTACGGTGACCAGAAGGCTACAGGTTTGGCATGAGCACAATGCTTAATGGCTTGAATGTGTTCATATGAATGGATGCTATTCAGGCAGTTAAACTCTACCAGGGCTCCTGGCAGGTGCTAAGCTAAGTAAAATATCGATTCAATTGTTTTTTTTTTGTGTTTTTTTTTTAAATCAGGTTTTTTATCAGCTGAAATAATTAGATGTATGCGGCTAAGAATGCTATTATGCAGTCTTTGGAAAGTTAAGCTCTGTTACCGAAACTAGTGGGCGCAGGTGTTCAATTAGGTAAAAGCGAATTTCACAGCAGTAGGAAGTGTTTTTTCAGTTTGTTTAAGCATGTAATACCTTAACAACTGTGATCATCAAACCTGGGCCTGGAGAGTCACGGGATTTACATGCTCTTGTTCGAAGCTTAAAATTAGCAACCAATTCACAGATAAGAAACCAGGTCGATGTTTTAATTGGGTAATTAGTTACTTTACTTGACCAATTAAGCGCTGAGTAACAACAAAAAACAAAAAAATTTTTTTTTTAAATCTAGCATACCACTTGAAACTCCCGGACCAAGGCTTACGGCCTCTCTCTTATACAGAGTTGTAGT
Source organism: Anguilla rostrata (assembly GCF_018555375.3). Classification (NCBI taxonomy): domain Eukaryota; kingdom Metazoa; phylum Chordata; class Actinopteri; order Anguilliformes; family Anguillidae; genus Anguilla; species Anguilla rostrata. Next base: position 9,032,808 of record NC_057937.1, read on the forward strand.
GAAAGCAATGTGTTCAGTGCTGTCTGCATTGTGGGTATTATAGATGGTAGGGAAAAGTATAGCACACTACGTAGCCTATTGTATAAACGCACAATTTATCAAGTTGATATTTTATTGCGCAGCAACACAGGAACATTTTTCATGGGGGGTGGGGGGGTGTTCAGCGAACAGCTTCGGACTCGTACTGTAGGATGAGTAATGCTTGGAACCTCGCTGACGAAGCATCGAAGCGTAAGCCTACGGTTCTTACCAAGCTGTGATGTCATCGTAAGACCGCCATAAAACATCAAGTTCACCATTTCGGCCGTACCCAACCTCCCCCACAGTGGTGTTTCCACAATCCCCACCCCCCCCCACCCCCACAGTCAGTGCACCGGGCCAGATACGGGCGTCAGACGGGAGCGTCGGACACGAAGCCCAGAGACGGGGGGGGGGAGAGAGGCGACGGGCGATTGGCAGCCCTTATTAACGAGCCGCGAGGATATCCGCGGGGACTAACGAACGTCATCTTAATCGCCGGCCCATAAATCACCGGGGCCCCGGGCCTGTCGTGTTTATTGCGGCGGAGTGGGCGCGCGGTGAGCGGCGGCGCTTTGACGGGCCGGAGTTATTCATTTCCCCTCGTCTTCCCGCACTCCCCGGCCCTGCCTGTCCGCATTATTCAGCCCTAATTGAAGGAGACGTTCCTTTGCCGCTTCCCTGCCGATGGAGACAGCTCACCTTTTATTTATTTGTTTTTTCTATTTATTTATTTATTTATTTATTTATTTATTTATTTATTTATTTATTTTTATTTTTACCAAACAGCTACCTGTTCCACTGTCGAAAAGAGAGGTCTTGGGCGCCATGGATGCGCATAGATTTTTTACCTCTCTAATGACCCATATCATCGACTGACCGCTTTCTCAGTAGCTTTGGTCGCTCATGGCTTGTGGGCTGTCCTTGATACATTTACTGATTAGCTTTCCTTCTTCACCATTGCCCTTGTGGCACAGTAGTATAACACAAAGGAGAGGGAAATGAGTGAATGAGTGTACATAGTATAACACAGCTCATGGCACAGCATACTGCATGAGTGTGAGTTCGGGCCGCTAATGTATGATGCCTCATTCAGCACCACATGAATGGCGTAATATCAGAGAGCAAACACATGAGCACGCTCGAATAGTAATAATGCTGGTTTGCGTTTACATTGATGTTTTCACAACCTCGAAGCACTTTACACTGGCGACTGAGCCCAACACCACTGTGCAGCACTCACCTGGCACGTGAGTTCTTAAGCATTTATGACCAGTCAGTCGAACACAGGTTTACATTGAGAGAAAATACTGTGAAAATTTTACTGTGGGTGTATTCTAACGGCTAAGGAGTTGGTCTTGTAACCTAAAGTTCGCAGGTTCGATTTCCCGGTAGGACGCTGCCGTTGCACCCTTGAGAAAGGTACTTAACCTGCATGGCTTCACTATATATCCAGCTGTATAATTGCATACAATGTAAGTCGCTCTGGATAAGAGTGTCTGCTAAATGCCTGTAATGTAAAAACTCTGATACCGACCAGCACACCGTCTGGGGTTACAGCAAAGCCTTTGCGGTGGGAGTGCTGGTAAGCTGTTAAACTGGTAGGCTGGTTTTACGTATACTTTCTTGAGAAAAGCCTTTCTCATGCACTCACTCGTCCCTGATGAGAAGTATCTGGGCGCTAGCACAGAAAATTTGTCTATTTTCTACACCTACACTCACTGCAAGGACATTTTGCTTTTCATTTACATAAGATTTGATATTATTAAACTGGAAGAACTTTATTGTCCATGACTTTAGAAATTTGTAGCTTTCTTGGGACTCCAAAGATGAGGCGCTGAACAGCTAAATATCTGTCTCCCAACTGCTTTCAAACGACTGTCAGGATTCACTAAGAAACCAGGGCTATGTCTCAAATGGTCCACTAGTTCCCTATAGTAGACTAACCAGGATTGTCTACAAATACCTAGCACCCTAGTTAGTCTACTTGAAACCAGAGTGTAACTGGAAGCACAAGGCCTAATCATTTCAAAGGCACAAGTACAAAGGCATTTTTAGTAGTGAGTAACACCCTAAATTCAAACTGATATTTTCACTGGGAGCCAATGACAGAAATGGTGTGTATGTGTGTGCGCTCATGTGTTTGTGTGTATATATGTGTGTGTGTGTGTTTGTGTGTGTATATGTGTGTGTGTGTGTGTGTGTGTGTGTGTGTGTGTGTGTGTTGTGGGAGGGAGGGCGATGCACTGTCTAAGGCCCTGGAGATCAATGCTTAAGTTCAAACGCTTTAATGTCAACTAATCTTTTTTCACAAATACAACTTCCCTCCCTCACCTTGCAATTAGGTAGCGGTTCCCTGCAGCTAGCACATCTCACAAAACATGAAACTGTTCTCTCACCTCAGCTGGCTGAGTGAGTCCCAATTAACACACATGGAGGAGAGGCCCTATCGGTCCTATTTATCCCATGGCCTTAACACACAAGTCATTTTCAAAACATCTTCAAAGGAACAATGCAGAATGTTTATGACTTTTTATAAAAGGCGATGGGATCAAAATCGATCCTTTGAAAAAGTGCCAGGAACGTACCGCCATTGCCCCTGATGGAAATTGTGAGTTATGTGTTTGCGGAACCTTGTAAGTCATTCTTCATAATTAGGTCAGTCAAATGCATAAATAAATAATGATGATAACTTAATCCATGTAATATAATGAAGATCGTTTTACCACGAACTAGTACAGCTTGCACTTTGCCACTGTTGGCTGGATTTTACACCCTTAAATATATGCATAAGATATACTGTATGAGAGCATACATATACAATATACTGTATCTTAATGTATCAATATTTTATCACATTTATAAAAATATATTTGTCATATTTTATTGAATTGAGTATTGTATTGCTTTTTGTGCACGTATTAAAAAATAATAATACAAAAGCCAAAGAGGAAATTACTGTGCTAAATCATTCTCCAGTTGCAAATAAAAATAGTTTGTGTCCCGTGCTTGTTTCTGCGTCGCTGATGAATAACAAATTGAGGTCAAGCTGTGGAGTCATGTTTGATTATAAGTGTAACATTGGATTTCAAATGATCCTCATTACAATTTACAAGTGGGTGGCAATTTAAAAAATCACAGGCTGTTTGGGTTGGAGTGCTCGCTTGGGAGGGTGGGGGGTTAGGGGGTGGGGGGCATTGATTAAACCAGTACGGGAAGACACAGTATGAAATGTCAACAGGCGCCCAGTGTGGTAAAAGCATTCAATGACAAGCGCTGAAAAAAAAACAGCAAGCGCTTACTATTTACAGGGAATCTTGCCTTTTGCTCTTTCTGTCAGACAAGCGAAATGCTGCTCTCACTCTGTTCAAAGACACAGCGAGCAGCTGTACAGCACAGAACAAAAGAATAAAAGTGAGCTTAGGAGAAGCCAGAGATGTGAAAAATGGAGTGATAGTCCAGAAAGCAAGAAAAGAAAGTAAAAGAAAAAGAAAAAAATAACATACGGCCAACATCTTGTGTTGCGTGACCTGACGGGCCTCTGTGATGTTGAGAAGATGAAGGCTGGTTTGAGTTTGGTGCGCACACATTACATCAACCTTCTGGATACAATGGAAGCAGTTCTCTCTGCCACTCACTACAGACACACATGGCACAGAGCTAATACGTGAACTGCACAGGTGAGCTGTGTGCAGTGTTGCCAGATTGGGCAGAAACCTGCCCAACTGGCTGACTCTTTTTTTAATGTTATTGGGAGGAGAAAAAAATGGCTTTGGGCCATTTTCAAATCTGGCAACACTGGCTGTGTGCTTCCAACAGCGCATATGCCCACAGTAACATGCTGCAAACACTGGCAGAGAAACTGAGCGAAGCCATTTCACATTTTCAGTGAAGGATTTTCGGTCACCTCTCTGGGTTCATTCCACGTTAAATGAACCAGCGCACCCCGCAGTGAAATGTAGCCTAATCTGAAGGCCCCATTAAGCGTTCCCTCGGCATGAAAGGAAGTGTAAATAGTACAGTGCTGTGTGTGTGTTGACCAAGCTGACGATGTGCGGAGGGAAGAGGAGAAAAAGAGTTTGGTTGCTGCAGCGTACAGTGGGGTTAAAAAAAAAGAAAAAGAAAAAGGTCTGGCGCTCCTCCTCCAGGATGAAAGATTCATCCATTCGGCGTTCGTGGCTGTGGAACGGAAGCCGCTTAAGCCCCTTGATCTTGATATTTAGGTGAGGGATTTGGCCTGAACGTCGGTGCCCCTCAACACAATGAATCCATCACCCGGATTAATGCTTTCTAGAACCAACGGAGCGTGTTTCACTTCAGGAAGCCGGTTGCCTTGTTGGATTTCAGTGCCGAGCGGGAACTGGAAAAAGATTTGAGCCGGACCATGTTGCTGATAGGGTCTGCTGGAACTACAAGCCAAAACGCAGCACTGGGGAGGGCTGGAGAGACCGGTTTTGTGGATATACTTTTCCTGCTGTTTCTGATTCTATAAGATTCAAAAAAAAAAAAGGCATAAAACCTTTTCCCAAAAATCTGAAATCATTTTTTGAGGGAGAGGGAAATAAAATAATATTAAATTAAAAATAAATCAATAAATGGCCTGCTGCATCACTTCTAATGATGACCATTCAATTCACTTAAAGGAATTAGAATCCATTGCATAAACTGGATATAAGTGTGCAGTACAAATGAGCCCAGGGACTGTCATTCAAACATGACAATTTATACTTCATTCCCCCCCCCCCATCTTCTTATTACGTGGCCATGGCCTGCTTCAAATCTAGCTCTCATATTTCAAATGTTAAATCTTAAAAACTTTGGCACGTATTTTTCTCCGTGGCATTTTGTCAAGTCCTCCTGCCCGTGCCAGTTTCAAAAATAATTTACTTCCAATTATTTAAATGCCAGGAGTCAGTTGATTAATGAGGCCGGCCCCTGTTACAACAGCTCCATAAACGTAGTGTTCGATTTGAATGTCAAGTCAGCGCAGACAGGGCTGATATCATAACTGTATCTTATCACACCAAAGGTGAAAGTGAAAGATCTGCCAAAAAAGAGTGCCGTTTGGCAACAATTAGGAACACAAACAAATGTTATGAGGTAATGTTTTTGTGGAATATAATTGCAGGGCGCACGCTAACTGATGTTTTTTTTTTATTGAAGTGTACTCTGATTGCTCTGATGTTTTGATCTTCTGCTGGTGTTGTTTGTAGCTTTTTTGCTCATTGCTCTCTCTCGGTCTCATTCTTGTTCTAAATTAGTGTACAGCTTTACAAGTTGGAGTGTTTTTGAACTCTTCACCTCGTAGAAAGAGAAGCAGAAGACTGGGTCTATTATAAAGCTCTTTGCCGAGTAAAATACAAGAAGACTGGTGATGTTCCCATTTATTTCTTTTTTCTTTTTGTTTTGTTTCCAGGATTTGTTTTTTTTTTTAAACAGTGAGTGAAAGTTTTATTTACTGTAATTCCCTGGCATGGTAAAGGCTAAGAGCTGTGTGGTTTGTTGAATCGGCCCCTGAGAGCCATTTTCTTTGAGCAAAACGCTGAGGCCGAATTGCTGGAACTGTCCATATTTTTTCCACATTTTCTGCATGAGAAGTTTCCGTGAATGGGAAACTGCATGTCAGCATCCTCACGTTTTACAGCAAGAAACCAATCAGTCAACACTTAACGAAACATTTGAAATTATTTACTTGAACGGCAGTGTTTTTTTGTTTCTTTTCTTTTCTAAAACCTCCAGCCTTCATGCCGGGCCCTGTGCAGACCCCCGAACTCTTCCTGTGTGTCCTGCACACACGTCCGGACCGTTTCCCGTTGGTCCTTGCGGTAAAAGCTTTGTCTTGATTGGCCAATTTATCCGCAGCGTTCACACGGGCCACATTAACGACGGAGCGCAGCGTGGTGTGAGAACCATTAGCGGGAGGAGACAGCAGCGTCTGTTTCCTTAGCATAACCCACCCCCCGTCGCCAAGGCGATGAGACGCTTGAGCGGGTCCCGGAATGCGTTTGACCTCGTCCTCCCGCCGCGCCTTCGCGCACGTGAAATAAGACGACCGTTAGCCGTCAGGCGGGGCGTAGTTGTGACAGCGCTCGAAACGGTGAGGAGTAGACTCAGGCGCAGAGGCGCCTGCGGCCCGGGGTCCAATTAAGACCGCTGAAAGATGAGCCTGTCATCATCGGCTCCTCGCGCTTAATAATTACCCATCATGCAGTGTGAATTTGCTCAGCTTGATGAAGACCACACAAGGGCAGTGGGATACGTGCGTGTGAGTGTGGCTGTGTGTGTGTGTGTGTGTGTGTGTGTGTCTGTGGGTGTGGCTGTATGCGTAAAACCTTGTATGGTAATGCTCACGTTTGTGTGTATGCGTGTGTGTGTATGTGTGTGTGTGTGTCAGAGGATACATGTGTACATAACCATGTGTGTTCTTATATTTGCATGTGTACGTGACTGAGTGTATTCGGGTCTCTGTATGTGCATGCACAAGTGTAAGTTGGCATGGGTAGATGGGGCACTGAATAGACCTGTGTTGCAGGCTACATTCCAGCACCTGACACAGCAGGTACAATTATAGCTTCTCTCCGGGTCACAGACATGAAATGCCATTCTTTAAATGTGGGCCGAGCTGTGCATTGTGGGCTCAGAGGGACCTAGAGCTAGGCCAAATGTCATTTTGGGTCAGCGTTGTATGTAGTAGTAAAGCATTTCCAAGGCCCGTCAGAATTTACTGAGAAACTGCTAGTAGTTTTATTTTTTATTTTTTTCAGAACAGCAAATGAAATTCATGAAGTACCAAGCAAGATGCAATCAGCTACCTTTTGATGGCATGTTTGATCAAAGAACCCTCTTCCACAAAACATTGCCGGGGCTAAGAAACGTTTGCCACAATCATTTGGGACGCTCTCTGGTTGAGGAAAAGTGCTACAGATCGCAAAAACAACAGTTTACTTCTTCCTCCTTTACAAACAGTAGGCAGCTACGTGATGCCTGTGTCTGAGAGAGACACATATGAGCCAATAGGAAAGTGCCTCACTGAGAGGCTAAGATTCCATCGACTCTGAAACTCCATTTATTCAAGCAGGAAAAACAACTATAAGAAATTATTGTGTAAGGAAGAAAGGAAAAGAGAGAGAGGGACAATTTAAAAATACATCATGCCAAGAAAGCATTTAGAATTTAAGAGAGGGAGAGAGAGAGAGAGAGAGAGAGAGAGAAAGGGGGGGGGGAAGTCCTGCAACATTTCACCTTACATGTCCGATCCAAAAGAAAGACAGAAAAACTCCAAAGAAAGGAGACGACGGTGCACTGGCGACACAAAGGCTGCAGACGATAATTGCTTTTTTCTTTTTCACTCGAGATCTGGACACGCTAATTTCTCTATTTCTCCCCCCTGGCAGACCACCTCCTGTGACCAGCACTTGCTGCTGAGAAGCAAGACGGTAATATTCAAAAACACTATCCCTCCACAACCTTTTTGCTCCCCGTGTACCAGATAAATCCGTTTATGTGATTTTGTCATCATGGCAAACCACGAATTTCAGCATCATTTGTTTATTTAATTTTTCTTCTGATGTGTGGTGGGCTCCAACCTCCTCCTTTCTTTTCTTTCTTTCTTTCACTGATATAAAATTGTTTCCTTGAAGGGCTGATTCCTGGAATAAAAGGACACAGAACTCAGCCCCACAGTTATCATTTTATACGCGTATCATATCTAATTGGAGCTTGAAATAAGTTTTCAAGTTTTCATGGGGAAAAAGAACCAATCAGTTGAAATGAGTTTAAACAATCAAAAAAACAAAAAGTTCCATGGAAAGGGTTTTGTCGAATGTATAAATTTTCTTGAAAGAACACTGTCATTGTTTGACTCATCTTGTTTATCGTGTGTCACTACCTGTGAATACAGGCTTTGAAATTAAAAATAATTCGCTTACGGCAATACTTTTAACTGTAATGGAACCATGGCCAATTAAAAATACCTTGTCCACCATATCCAGTGATGTCCCTTCTGTTACACTGTAGTCTCTTCTTAATGCACTAGATTTAATATTCAGCTTTTGAATAAAACATTTCCTCTAGCATATCTCTAGCACGTTTTCAGCTGCGATCAGTTCAGCATCAAGTGAATGATGAATGGCTATCGGGGACTCAGCTAGGCAAACAGATAACCATTTGTTTACTGAAAACAACATTACTGCGCGCACTGTACACCTTGAAATTGGAATACGTGCTACACGAGGCAATAATTAATGTACGAGAAAGAAGAGAAAAATAAATCGGTACTCATCCCCCTTAATATTCTTACTGTAGAGTTTTTTTCCCTGTCTTTTTATAACATCAGTCTCAGGAGCACATCCAGTTTGCACAGAATCTAAATCGCATTTGTAGCAACAGCAACACGACACGCTGCACCGCGCACGTGTTACCTGCCTCTGAGTGGAGAATGTGAGGTGCCAGTAACCATAGAAATCTGCTGAGAAGCGTGTTCAAAATGTGTGAAACGGACTGAATCGTAACAGCAGCTGCGTTGTGCGGGGGGGAGGGTACGCGAGTTTTATCGTTCAGATGGTGAAAACGTGTCTTCAGCTCATCTCTCACTTTGACAGGCCATGGTGAGTAAGATCTCGCTTTCTTTCTTTTTTTTTTTTTCGAGGGGGTGGGGGTTTGGGGGGGGGCAGTAGGGAATAGCACTTTCCTGCACCCTCCGTCTGGCAGTTGCCACCTGACTGCCCTGACCTTAACTTCAAATCAGCGATCGTAAAAACTCCTAAACACCGTGGCCTCCCAACTGAGCCTCAAGAAAGTGACTTCCAAGAGCCACTCTACCCCAACCCCCCCCCCACTCCTCCCTACAGCGGGTGGTGTCAGCCACGCTGAACAGCCCCGCATAATGGAACTGTCCCGTTAGCCGGCCGCAAAGCCCCCCCTGGTAAGTGCCACCCACTGAACAGGTTTTACCGGATGCTTCCGAGCATCATATCCACCCCTGACCTGCAGACTCCCCGTGCACTCCTCCTTCAGGCCTGATTCAATATGTTTTCTTTTACCAACAGTGATTGGGCCCCTGTGTGCTCTGGGGCAGGGAATTTTATGAAGAAAACCAATGGGACAAAAAAATCCATATCATTCTGGTGTAAAATGCATTTTCCATTAGGACATATCTATACAAAATACCCGTACATTTTAAACTACATGTACTTTAACTGCAATACAACGTCATTTCATCGAAATGGCCCCCGTATCAAAGCATTAGCTTCTCTCCGAATGCACAACTTTGCAAAATGAGGGATTTTTGAGGCAACTTTTTGACCTTCTTAAACTTTTCACATTTTTCATTTTTCTCCAAAAGCAACACAGTGATAAAGGAATAAAGCAGTTTCAAGGGGGAGGTTCTCAGCCTGGAGCCATTACGACCTGACTTGACGCTCAGAAGGTTACCTCATAACCCTGTTCTGCTGATTAAACAGCTTTCTCAGGGCAGTGTGCGGACATCATGGCCCTCATTATAACCTCTGGCAGAGAAAGGAAAAGAAAATAGCCTGGCTTTACACCTGCCTGCATGTGATTGGATGGGGAAGGTCATTCCTTCCCGATGCACAAACAGTGAGGCTACAAGGTGCTGGCCAGGATTCAATCAACATCCATCCATCCTTTATCTATACCCGCTTATTCCTGGTCAGGGTCACGGGGGGTGCTGGAATTGCTTTGATTGACAAGTCTGACTGAACAGAGGCCCTGCGTCTTCAAAGATTTTAAGGAAAGCAGCATCTGCTGAGGGATTATGGCTCTGAACAGTAGGGATAATGGCCGGTTCATTGGAGAAGGGCAAGAAGGCACTCTGCAAGGGCTGAAGAACAGCAGCCAATACCCATTCAGCACCACTGGGTCCTGTATCCCCGGGGTACCCCAAAAACATTTGCACCTAAAGCGAAAACCTCGTGGATGAAGGTTTTAACGCCTCTGTCCAACAACCCTCTGTAATGTCATGGACCGACTGCATAAAAGATGTAGCAAAATCCATAGTGTGTTATTACTCGAAAGTCAGATTAATTAGGAAACGGAAAGATACACAGTTTTTTTACGTGCTCTGTTTTACACCGCGTTCGATGATGCCAAGATGTAGCTATTCCCAATGAAGATCTTCTCAGGTCAAATGTTTTTACCTGGTAATTAATTTAAGTTCCTTTCCCTTCCAACCCCACTGTAGTAACCCTCTCTTGTGCGTTCAGAGACCCCGAGTTCCTCACTGACGTTGCTGTGAGAAATAGCCACGCTATTTTAATGGTATAAGCTGTTTTAAATTGCCTGCACAGTTTTGCTTGGCACTTACGCGAGGCTGTTAGGGAAGGCTTTTCCCATAAAAAGTACATTAGAACTGCCGGGACACAAAATGCACTGGGGAAGGTGGTACTTCAAGACTCTGACATTAAGAGCAAAGTGAAAATTCATAAATTTAAAAAGATTATTATTGGTTTTTCTTTATTGGAGTGCATATGCTAATATTACTGTAGCCTTATTTATGGGCTTCCTCATTTTGTTGCTAAAAGCCTTGGAGTAAACTAATAACAAAGAATTACACCAGCAGGGATAAGGATATCTTCGGACATTCTTTTTTTCCACATCAATTTTCTAAATGGTACATACGCTTTTCCGTGACCCACCGTCTCTGTCTATGCAAACTATTTTATTTTGTTCTTCTTCCTTTAAAAGACTTTTGACTTTTCCAAATTGTATTCTTCAGCAGTACTTTGCTAAGTTGTGCCTCTTTGTCTCATTTTCATTGTGCTGGAAGTTATTGTTCCTAAAGTTACTAAAGTGGTTAGAGGTAGAAAACAGAGCAGCCAGTTTCCCTTGCAATGCTTTTGACTCAGAAATGCTTATTAGGGGCAACCAAGCAAATTCTCTAAGGGTTGATATTATAGAGCTACCTGGGAATGCCTTTTCTTTTTGTTTCAGGGACATCTAATAAATGCCCATACAGTGTCTGCATTAACTTTATTTATTGATGTGCATGTAGTGCGCATTTGCTCAGCGTGATAATGACCACACAAGGCCTGTGGTGTGTGTGTGTGTTCGTGTGTGTGTGCGCGTTTGTGTCTCTGTGTGTGCGTGTGTGTGTGCGTAAAAAAAGCACAATGTTATATTAGTTATCACAATACAAACAGCCTGATGATGTCACATTACATTCGTCCCATCATGCAATCCCAGTCGCCATAGCGTTTACATGTAACAGATGCATTTTGATTGGTTGAATCAGCTGATTGTCTGATGTGTTGCAAAAGAGCCAAAGAGCCATGCAGCCCGTGCTTGGCAGCAGCAGACCCACAGTCCCCGGTTTTTAAAGCTCTGTGATGCTCAGCCTTGCCCCCCCCCCCCTCTCGGCCCGACCGTGAAGACTCCCTCCCTCAGCACCACTTGAGAAAATGACTCCCATGCGGAGGTGTCTGATTTTGGGATTTTTCAGCGCCCTGCTCCTGTTGTCGTGGTGATGCGCTTGCCTGCGCTCTGCGGAACAGCAGCGCTGCATGCTGACTTCAGAGAGCCTGTCTCATATTGTTATAAACTCTGGCAGGCCCTGGCTTATCACCCAGCGGATGGCACAAGCAGCAACAGCGACACGAGCAAATGGTGAGATAAGTGTGAACACATGAAGGAAAATAAACGTTAATAAGCATCAACGTCAATTCAGCCAATGGGTGTCTGCGGAATGCCGTACTGCTTCACAGGCATTATCAGTAAGGGTCCTTTAAAAGCAGCCTAATACATGCCTGAAATTGGCGAAAAGTGGCAACCCTGTATATGTGTAGTCTGCATACACATGGCCGGTAACTTCAGGTGTGCACGGGGATATTCTGAAGCAGTGACTAATTAACTGATCTCTGAGTCCCACCCGCGAGCTCGCTTCTAATCTCCACAGTCCACTGTATTAATCGGCCTGCTGATCTGCTTTGATTCCATTTAGGCAGCTGCATTGTTTCAGCTGCGGAAATTGCATATTAAATTTATTCAAGATTTTTGTTTAATATTGCCTACAGTTGTGATTAATGACTCAGGCACTTTGGATCGCGGTGTCTGATCTCCAACTGAATACTTCAGCCATTGCTTCTGTTGCTGCTGTGACTGCTACTTCTATTAAAATGTAAAAACAATCGCAGCAATCTAATGCTTTACAATACTGTGGATTTTGTAGCTCTTAATAAAACATTTCTAATTTGATTATGTTTAATTAAGTACTTTTTATTTATAGTCTAACATTAATCATCATTAGTATAATTATGTTGGTAAATTTAATGTTATAGCTGTGGACAGGGTAGCCAGATTAATTGCCGTTGTTTTATATGCATTTTCCTATACCGGCAGTGAATATCGTAGCCGTGTGAGAAACCCCACCTGGCTCTCCTTGATAACTGCGCAGAACGACTTCGTATGCTATTAACTTTTATTTAGACTAAACACCTATAATGCAAATTAATGGCTTGTTAAATGTTTAATACTGTTTAAATGCTTAAAACTATAATAAAACAATTAATAAAACGTATGCTAGTTACCACCACTACTTACCACTAATACAGCTAAAGCTTATGGTAGCAGTTGTAGTAATAATTTTAATATTATTAGTATCATTACTGTTACTGTACTGTGCCAACTAAATTATTATTATTATTATTTTTACCACCAGCAACAACTCCCAAATGTAGCCACGTCTGCTTTCATCACACTGCAGCCTTTCATAATGAAAACATCTTTCATTGACGCTTTCCTCAGCAGGATCGCTGTCCAGCGTTGTCCCGGAAACGCACGTGGGCCCCCGGGGGAGACAGACCTCTAACCGTTGTATTTCTTTCCCGTCCGTTTCAAGTAGCACGGAACACGTATGCACGCGTGCGTCTATGAATAATTAATCACACAAACCGGTTAATTGGCGGCGTCAGTGGTAGGACGGGGGTCGGAGGAGGCACCAGAGCCCCAAAAGCCACACTAACGCCGGCGAAGCGGCCTCCAAACCTCCGAGTCCCGCGAGCGCCTCGGAAAGGCGCGCTTATAGCCGGCCGGGTTCCCCCGTCTTTTGTTGTCAGCGCGCGCGGCGTCGGCCGGCTTCAGCGCGAGATTTCCCCCGCGGAAAACGGCCGTGCGTGACGAGATACGAAAGGGAAAACCGCGCAAAAAGAATATATATACCGTTATTTATTGGGCGTAAAATATGTGACCCGCGTGACAAACAATAAGTCACTGTCAGTTTAGAACGTGTGATCTGATAGGCATTCAGTAGCCTATTTTAAGATTACAATAGCAACGCGCGCGACGATAAGCACATTAAAAATGTGGATGCCGTGGAGGGTAATGTAAACATTTTATATTAAACATTTTTATGCATCTTTAAAATGTAATCATATTTCCATGCTTTAACATATATTACCATACATTACTCAAGCTTTCTGAAGGATTTAGAGAGAGAGAACGAATTCTCAGGTGGGGAGAAATATCTGCCGTTGTGTTGTCGTTGCAGACCGGTGATATTGCTCACAGCATTCTGCAAAATGACGGCATTAATTCCCTGAATTTCTCAGTCATTTCTGAGCTTTGAGGTAAGTACTATACCATGCGCTTGGAATATTTAGCCTCCTGCACACAACATGTGCAAGTACGCGCAAATATATAGTATATACTGCTATTGGTGTTGGTGTGGGGGTGGAGGTAGGGAGGGGTGGGTGGGGTTATTCTGTTCAATTAGGCAAAGAGTATTCAGTGTGAGCGTAGTTTGTTCATTTTCTGTTAAAACTGCATTATTTTAATGACTATAATCTGAATTCTGTCACAAGGTATTGAGAAAAAAACAATTAGCTGGTATGATTTGATTCTGCGCAGTCATGACTAACGTCTTTGTCCCCCACACTTACAAAAGAAAGGACGCCGAGAGGTGGTGAGTAAGGATACGTTCGCGCACGAGCTTCAGGGGTTGCAGGTGTGAATCTCATGTTGGGCCAGCACTGTTTCACCACTAATACAGAACTAAACCTGAGCTGCTTCAGTAAATGCCCACCTGTACACAATGGATGACATATAAAGTGTAACAGTCAAGATAGCAATGGCTACTCTCCTCATAGTAAATACAGTGGACTGTCCATTTTGCTGCTCACAGCTTTTATTGCTTCCGCGAAAAGATGTTTGACTATAAATATTTCTGTAAGGAAATGCCAGATGCTCTATAGTTGTTTTGTTTTTTTGTTGTTGTTGTTTTTTTTACCCAGTTGTCAAAAGTACGACTGGAGGGCATAAAATTGCTTTGTCTCTCTGTGCTATTAAAGCTATTAACACAGCAATTAGTAAGCGGCTCTTCGATCGTCTCCATTAGGGCCACTTTGCTCTGTGTGAAAGAGAGATGGCGTCACAGGAAACATCAATGTAATTTATGATTTTTTTTCTCAGCAGAAAATAGTCATGCGCGAGGCGGCCTAGCTCTCTGAACTTGATCCTACGGCCTTCTTCACACATGTCAGGCACAGTGACTCTTGAGGAGGGTTGGGGGGGTGGGGGGTGGGGGGGTTGTGGTAAAAGGAGGTTGGGTGGGCGTCGGGGGTAAAAGGGCTGTCTGTGCACCTGTATTAATGTGCAACAGAACCGCTAACATCTTCAGTGCTGAGAGAACCGCGGATTCATCGTTCCATTGAAACGGCAGGTCCTGAAGCGACGGCGGCCACCTCCCCTCCCCGCTCTCTGAATACAGCCGATAAAGCCGAAACCAGATCGGACAGGCCGGGGCACACGGACGCGCACAGATCTCTGACACGCGTAGGGGCCCCGTTCAATCAAACCCGGGACCCGAGCTCGGGCCCCGTTCCAGGCGCGACGAGACGGCGGTGATTAATTCGCCGATTCGATAACTGTCACCGCGGAAGAAAAATATCATTCATTATTTCCCCCACCCCCCCTGCAAGAAAGTTATAAACCGTCAAGCATCAATTATGCTAATTGACATCTAACGGATCCGTTGAAAGCTGCGAATGATTGTCACAAAGGTCGCGTATTAAAAGTGCACAGAAATAACGTCTGCGAAATTCACTGGAGCGCAGTTCTCGCCTCATTCTCAGACACCCCTTACCGCAAACAATTACTTCCCGCCATGGCGGCACATTTGACGACGTGATAGCTATTAATGATCCCTTCCCTCCCTCTCTCTTCCTCTCTCTTTCCCTCCCGCTCTCTTCCTCTCTCTCTCTCTCTCTCTCTCTCTGTCTGTCTGCCTGGATCATCGCGTCCCGAAGATCACCTTGCGCTCACGACAGCCGAGACAGCCCTACCCGACACTCCTCCTGTTATTTCAGCGGCTGTCTGAAGCGATCCCACCATCTGATTGGACAGACACGGCCGCCCGTCTTCATCCCTTCACCGGGCGGAGCGTCGGGATTCCGGATGAAGGGGTGCACGTACGCTCACGCTGTCAATCCCGGTTTCAGTCAAGCGGTTCTGGCCGCTGTACCGCCCCTTTTGCCAATCGGGCTATATGCGCCGCAGTTTTATTTATCCTGAGCGGAAATAGCCTGTTCAGAGGGCTCCTTGGTTTTGGCTCTGTCAGAACTGTAGGCTGGGCTCTATAAAGGATAGATAACGCAGGTTCAGGCTTGCGGGATTTTCCCAGTAGGATTTTCTGTTTCTGCATAACTTTCCTATTTCAGAAGGAGCATAAACACAGGGTTCCTGGAAATTCCTGGTTTTCCCAAAAATGGAAGTGATACAATAGAGAAATGAGGTCTGTTCATACCAAATATGACATACCCAGACAGCCTTAACTTTCCTTATTTGTCATCAGGTTAAATCCTGGAAGAAAAAAAAAAGTGTGTCAGCACTGAGCTGTTCTTACAACAGAAACGAATTGTTTGCAAACTGAGCAATGTCATTTTTGGCCCATTTCCAATCCTTCGAACGGTTGATCCTGCGTAATCTTTCTAGGAAATCAAATAAAAAATAGTAGCAGTCTGCCCCAGCCACCTCCAGAAATATTTTCCAGGTGGGTGTAACGCAAGTTATTGTTCTCAGTTTGAGCCTGTGTCTCTCCCTCCCTCTGAGTCACCTTCTTTCACCCAGAGCTCGCTGTCGGAATATTTTATATTGCTATGCAAAGCTAGCGAGAGCCCGTGCTTATAGGGCCGTGGGTGCACTTTATATTTCATGCGTTGAGGAGGAAATGTGTGAACTGAATGAGCGAGCCCAAGTTCCCCTCAACGTGAAGTTCGGGGCTCCCTGATTCATACATAAAATCCAGAAATGATTTGCGCTCACGGACCGCCCGCGTTATGTAAATCTCGTGAGTTATTGGACAGTCGCCGCGCGAGCGGGCCGCCTCGGGCGAACGCCGAACACGGGCCTGGCTTCAGCCCGGCTGTCAGGCGGCTAGCCTACGCGAGCGCTAACGGGAAGCGGCGTTCGCGGCGGGCGAGACGGACGGCACCTGCTGGGAAGCGGCTCCATTTTAATCCGAGCCGCGCAGGTGTTCCCTCCGTCAGAGAGGCGGACAGGTGAGCCCAGCAGGGGAGGCGGGGGTGGGTGGGGGGTTAGTGGGAACTGCCTATGCATGCTATATTTCCGCCAATATATATGTTGTCATACCACATAACTGACATACCAGAATATGATCATTATATACATTCTCCATTCTCGAAATGGCAGAACTGCACATTCGTATTACCACATATATGTATTAGCACATATTTTTTTTATTTGGTCTAAAGAGGAGGTGCCCAAATCCAGGCTGTGCTCTCCAATGGGAGAAGTCATCATCACAGGGGATAATGTCTCAGTGATAGGATTATTGCACGGGAAAGGCCACTGTGACTGATAAAAATAAAAACTGAGAGAGAATAAATGTTTACTTCAGGTTTTCATGCTGGGTAACGAGTAGTCTAATCTGCATGCTGACACACTGTAGTGCTGTCGTTAGCCATAGCGAGTGATACTGAGAAAGTGAAGAGGAGGACGTTATGCCGAGCTATGAAATCGTCTGCGTTTTGATCGTTTACGTTCGGTACCTCGGAGCCATTTGAGCATTTGATATTTCCAATTGCTTTAGCTGCCTTGTTATTTTTCATTGTATTCAATCATTCATCCGTCTGTGCACCCGACGTACCTTCGTGTACTATGTGTCTTTTTTTTTTATTATGCTGGGGCTTTTTGTAGCGAATATCGAACAAATGAACAAACAAAATAAACGACAAACAAAAGCAGCAGCGTACAAACTGGCCTGATTTGCGGCAGTGGCAGGCAATGGGGTGCCTTATGATAAAAGGCCTTCCGTAATAGCCTGTTCTAAAGCAATTTATGGAGGCAGATGACTAGCCACTAAAGAGTCTAGTATCAGGGTTATATTTAGTGGAACAGTGTGGGGGGAGGACTAAAGGAGGAGGCCAAGTTGGCAGCATTGTTCAGTCAGCACTCACCCCCCCCCCACCCCCCCCTATTTGCCCCATCCGCCACCAATAGTCCTCCTTCTCAGGGAGAGGCGATGGCGGCTGTTTTAAAAACGAACCCGTTGATTTTTCTTCCCTGTGACCGATGACTGATATATTTGCAACTCAGCTCTGAGATCAGCGGGCAACCTGACGTGACCCTCCAAGTTCTGCAGCGCTCTCTGAAGCCCGGGCGCTCCCCAGCGAAGGGGAGCCAAACTCAGTTTAGTCGCGCGTGATTGGATTCTACCGGTTATGCTCGTATCTGCCACTAAAGACACTGTGTCCTTCCAGCATCAGGGCTGCCCAGTAAAACATATCAGTTACAGATGGTATCTGGCCTTCTGTTGCAAGTTGTCCTGTGGTTATTGATGTACAAGTACCTGGACACCACGGTCGTTCTTCCCAAAAAGGATGTTTCAACCACTCTGGTATTCTGTTGATAATTTGGCTGACCGTGAATATCTTTAATGATGACATCTTTGAAACTGGAGAAAGTTACCTGATGTCCTTTGAATTGACAAGTTGTTGTCTGAGCACGGTGGCATAAGACCAAAATGGCATACAGTAAATGCAATAACTACTCATGCAGTAGTGTGTCTGTCAATAAAATTAACTGTGAGGCTGGCTTTCTCTGTCTCTCTCTCTCTCTCTCTCTCTCTCCCTCTTTCTTTGGCCGGAGAAAGATGCCACTTCAGCCACATGTAAACATAGCGAAGGCAATCGATGTGCAGTCACGCCCATCCGTGCCGCAGCGGGGACGCGTGGCGGAGGGCAGATTGGAGAGGCTGCGCGCGTGTCGTGAGCACGCGCCCGGCAACAGCATCTCCAGCAGCGCAAGCCCCAGCTTCGCCGCTGGAGAGTAATGCCTAATGCGCAGGGAGACGAGTGCCTTTGGAAGCTACCAGCCTTTTCGCCTTTCTTTTCCTCCCTTTTTTCTCTCTCTCTCTCTCTCAAATTGGGAATTGGACAACCTGTGGCTATGGCCCAACGATACAACCACCCCCACCAAGAGCGCTGTCCCTGAAGCCAGTCGCTATTTCACACCTCACAGGCCACGCGATACCAAAGGAGGGAGCAAGCGAACGGAGGACAGCCATAATCTCTCGCAATATCTCACCGGCATTTATAAAGCTGGTAAATATAGAACGTGTATGTCAGCCGGGCGACAATGAAAAAATGCGTTGCGTCTAAACATTCATCATTCCTTCGACTTATCGTGCTCTGTACGAGCAGCATTTCTCCTCTGTGAGACAGACCCCTGTCCCGTTACTCCGACACTGGAGCTAGAAGTGCCAGAATCAGTGTTCCAGAATGCTCAGAGCTTTTTGGAGGGAAGTCATACAGATAATCTGGTGGAGCATGGTCTTGTGCATACACTGAGATTGAGTGTGTGCATGTACCAGTGTGTGTGTGTGTGTGTGCGTGCATGTGTGTGTGTTTCAGTAAGAGAAATAGAGAGAGAAAGACAAAGAGAGAGAGACAGAAAGAGAAAGGGAGAGAAACAGCAGGACGGAGTGGGATACGGTCCTTTCCTGCTGTGAGAATCGTTCCCTATCGCTCACTACTTCCTCTCTGATTCCCCACAGGCGCCAGCAGAGATATGATTTCTCTCGGGTGTGTGTAGCTCTTAATGGGTGTATATTTGTGTGCAATGCCCATATATTTTCCCGTGTGCATATATTTTTCCGGCATGCCCCGTTTTAATGTATGTCAATTTTATTGTGTTTGTCTGTGTGTGTGTGTGTGTGTGTGCACGTGTATGTATCGTACAGCATGTATGCGTGTACAGGCACGCACGTATATGTTCACGTGACCGTTCACAGAGAGTTCTATCTCAGAAAGCAATCAATAAAATGCACTGGTTCATCCATCATGAGAGTGAAGCATGTGCACAGTGTGTGTACGCACACTTCTGCGCGTTAATACACACGTTTGAAAGCACGGGCCCTCGCAATGAAGCCATTTCTCTTAGGTCGCTAAAATAGTTATTGCCTCCTTCAGGAAAATGCACAAATCTGTTTAAATCAGTTCAGGATAGATGTAGTGCGATGGCGGCGAGGTAATTCTTTCCCCCTTTTCGAAAAGAACGGCGCCGCCTGCTCTTTAATGGCCTCTGAAGCCCCGTCATCTCGCTCGCTCGCTCGCCCGCGGAACCCCTTCAGCCGGCCCCCGGTGAGTTATGCCCCGCCGCGGAGGCGCCTCGTATTTCGGAAGACGAACGAGCGCGGCCGTATATTCATTTCCACCGCAGCCATCCGTCAGCCGAAAAAGACATTCTCCCCCTCGCTCTCAATCACGTCGCCCCGTAGCCTCCCTCACCTGCCCGTCTTCCGCGAGGGGAACTAAAGTGCCCTCCCATCATGCTATATTAATAACCCCACCCCCCCTGCCACCCTCCCACCCTCAAGTTTGACACTGATGTGGCAGCCTTTATTCTGCTGTTCTATATCTCCTTAGGTGGTGGGGCGGGAGAAATGAGGGAGAGAAAGAGGGAGAAGGAAGGCCTCTCTCTTTTGCCAGTCGAAGACTGCCACCGCTACCCACCAGGCATTGCTTTATTTCCAGCCTTTCCCACGCGAAAATGAGTTTTTGGTTCTTCAAATTAGCACCACCTCTCCTCGTACCCCCCATCCCCCCCTTTCCCCTCCTGCCCTACGACCAGAAAGAACACTCTCAACATTCAACAATGCAAACAGTTCCTGTAGTGCTTTCAGCTCCCAGTTTCCACCTCTCCCAGTGCACTGTCCCTCTGTCCATCTTCCGCTCCAGCTTATCCTGAACCTCTGAGCTGTCTGTATTCCCCATCCTCTCATCCCTCCATGTCTACCTCATTATTCACTCTCATCACTCCTTTATTACTCCTGTACTCCCTCCTTATTCTGCTTTACTAACCCTTATTCCTTCTCTATTCCCCCTAGTTACCCCAAAGGAAGGACCGCCAGAACAGAGTAGATCTCAGATCTTTATGATAGTGGATCTTGCAGGAATGCAAAGATGCTCTCTGGCGGCTCCCAGCAGTGTGATTTATGATTTATCATCCTCTGACTCACAGTCTTGTCTATGGTGGGGGCGAGGGGACTTATAGGTCATGTGACTTTTGCGAGTGAGGCAAGCTTCACTCCTCAGTAATACGTACCTTTATGGCTGCCAGCTACTCCATGTGCAGATATTCTGATTAATGCCTAACACAAGTAGTAATTAGGCTCTCTTTAAAATTCTTTCAACCTTTGAAACCATTAATTCCATGTATAGTGAAACAGAGGAATTGGAGGAGACAAGAGACCGGCCTGCAGTGACTCTTCTCTGTGAATTATAAGGTGTTATTTATAACCACAATTAAGTTGTCTGATATTGTCATTTTTAAATATATCATACGAATGTCATAATGTAATGGAAAAAGATTATACCCCTGTATAGAGATGTCTGAAAAACGTATGACAAATAACTGAATAGGTATATAAGAAATACATGCAAAATAATATCATGCATTTCACCATACATGCAGGAATACCAGTCACATTTCTTGAACAGTATATATATATATATATATATTTATATATATATATGTATGTAATAAATATTTGATAAATTAAAAAAATAATTTTCAAATACAAATTTTGGTCAGTGCATTGTTTTCCTAATATAGTGACAAATCAACATATGCTTGAGTCAATGCAATGGGCCAGATGCTTTATGTTCAACCAATGACTGTTTTTCCACTGTCGTGTGTATCATACCTGCTTGAAATGACAGCTGCAATATTCATTGTGGGAACATGATGTTTACACTGTGAAATTAAAAAAGCAGTGAGCAGAGAAATATCTTGAAATGTTGTTGTGATCTCACCTTTGAATTACGATTATGTTCACTTTTTCTGTCTTTAAAACAAGAAAACAAACACTGACTGGAAAGGGTACATATTAGTTTGTATGTAAATAATGTAGTCCTCTTCTCATAATTATGTATTCTTATAGTCATATAAGTAACCATGCCAAGGTTAAGGGCTAAGGGCTGCCAGCAACCTCAGTTGCCCCTGGCTGGTTGTCTGTGTCAGTGTATCCTGACTTCATCTCAGCAGACATGGGTTCCACCCGAGCACTTCCACAGTTCACTGTTCTGCCCTTTACAAAGGGAACTGGTGCACAAAACCACGAGACCAAAAAATATCCTGTCACAAAACCAGAAAGACGCGAGGCCAGAAAACTTCGAGATCTTTAAAAGTAGAAAGAACAAGCGAAGCAACAGAACTCCTTCTGAGCCAGTACTTTACAAAGGCTAGTGACTCAAAGACTAACAGTTTTGATGTCCATTCAGTGTCGTTTTGTTCAAAGTGCCCCCAAAATCTCCAACTGTGTCAAATATTTTCAAAAATACACTCGAATGCCAATTGTGAATTGCTCTTTCAGGCCCTTTGAAATTTGCCATTCAAAGTCCATTTGCCCCTCTTCTGCAGAGTGATTACATCACACAGCTTCCAAAAAAGAAAGCAGATGACTACAAATGGAGTGAACTTGTATGTTTTAATTGATTCATACACCGGCCATATCCATGGATCCATGTTTAAAACAATGTGACATTAACGGTGAATTCCAGATCAAAAATGTCATTTTTATAGTCCTTTGGTAGAGCCAGTATGATGACTGTCGTGAACTTTTGAGACTTTTGAGGACATGTACTTATGAAAACCGGCGTGCCTTAAGGAAGTTTCACATGTGGTGCATAACTAAGGAAGCACAAAGACCAGGCTCAGAGCTCTCTCTCTCTCTCTCTCTCTCTCTCTCTCTCTCTCTCTCTCTCTCTCTCTCTCCTCTCTCTCTCTCTCTCTGCTTCGCATGAAAGCACAGCAGTGTTCCTCTGAATTTTCACCCTTTTCTGGTCCCGCACCGGAGACCACATGCGGGTTCTTAAAAACCGACCCACCGGCATTTTCCGTTGCCCACGTCCGTATCTGTCATTTTCTCCTCCAGCCATTACCTCTGATTTTAATGTGCATTACTTTAGGTGTTTTTGATTAACTAGCCCCATGCCATGATTATTATGATTATTATATGGCCTCCTGGGGGCTATAGGAGTGGGTCGGCAGTCTGGGCTAAGGCTCCATGCTGCTCAACGGTTGCCATAATGAGGAGAATGGACTTGCGGGAAATCTGTGCAAAATAAGACATATTCCAACCATTTCCACCATTTTGTTTTCCTTTAAGACCCCCCAAGTAAAGGGTTAAGTGTTCATATTGTCAAGCAGCCATCGGCAAGTTACCATCAAGTTAATCGCAAATTCTTACCCCCCCCCCCCACCCCCACCCCCATCATTGTTTCTGACCTTCTGTTCAAATGCCAGAAATCACAAGTTTAAAGTGATTAAAAGTGTCCTTTGAAGATGAAGGCTGTATTTGTGCATTAATATCTCTTTTCCTTTTAGCTATCTGCCTCTACGCCTTGCAGGAACGCAGCTATTCCCACCAAGTCTCACTCAGTGACCCAGCCTCATCTGATAATCTAATAATCATGCGTTCTTACGGCAGTACTTGCTAAGTGATATCAGATAAGCAGAAAGTAATATCATTTTTTTGTTAACAATATGTTAAGCGTATGGTAGCAGGCAGTATGTCTAACAAACGTCAAATACATTTCATCATAAATAATAGAATCATTCACATTTCAGCTGTTTACAATGTCATTCCTTGTTCATACTCGTCATACTCTTTTTCAGACTTTTTATCATCAAAATGTACGCAATTTTTTCACAGGGTTGTTACGAAGCAGAAGTAGAAGAAGTTTAATAACTGACACACACCGCCCCCACCCCCGCCTTCCATAGTGTCAACCGCTATCACTGCACGTAACAAATCAACAGGCACCATCTTGACGGAGCTAGAGTGGAGAATTTGTGCAAAGGA
The DNA here is from genome assembly GCF_018555375.3 of Anguilla rostrata. NCBI lineage: Eukaryota > Metazoa > Chordata > Actinopteri > Anguilliformes > Anguillidae > Anguilla > Anguilla rostrata. The sequence goes on from NC_057937.1 coordinate 9,056,161, forward strand.
AATGGTTCTGAGGGCCCCTTGGCAACAAGAGGGGAAGCGCTTCATAATCAACATATTTTGCGAATCTTCCTTTTAATAAAAGAACAATAAAACAGGCAGGGAAATGTAATCATTCCAAAACAAAAAAATGAAAAGCGGTCCCTCGTACGTTTGAGAGACGCTCTGCATAATTCACAAGCCCTGGTTGATATTAATTATGAATGGCTCCTTTTGTGAGGATACAGCAAAATTCTCTTGAGTCAATTATGGCTTCTAAATAATTAAAGTGTCATTTAGACTTTAAAACATTTCACATTATGCTTTCTTTGCATTTTAGTTCTTTGCCGAGCAAGAAGGAAACAAAAAAAAAAAAAAATCAGTGTTTCATTTGACATGGTTTATTACATTTGCCATGCAGGGTGTTTATTGTCCTGAGAAGCTATCAGCAGTGTTTGATTGGAATCTGGACCCAAACCCCACGGAGAAACAAACACAGAAGGACTCTAATCCGCCTCAATATTACATTTCATTATTTATAAGCCCAGCAGACACTCGTACCCAAGCCCGCTTATGTAACTTACATTTTAATCACAATCAGCCCTCATAAAGCTATACGTTTAGCACAACAAGTCATGCTAAGTACCTTTTCTCAAGCAAACAACACAGTGACCCCGTCTTGGGATCAGAACCAGCGACATTGCGGCTCAAAGCTTGGCTCCCTGGCCGCCGTGCCACACATTAAATCTGAGGCAAAGGCCTGCCAACTGCAGGAGGCCTCACAGCATGGCAGCTGTGAGCCTGCAAGACTATGCACAGACAAAAGTCCTCACAAGGTATGCATGTATTTGTGTGTGTTCGTGTATATGTATGAGTGTGTGTGTGTGTGTGTGTGTGAGCGTGCGTTTGTGTGTATGTGTGTATTTGTGTGTTTGTGAGTGTACGTGTGTGTGTGTGTGTGAGCGTGCGTTTGTGTGTATGTGTGTATTTGTGTGTTTGTGAGTGTACGTGTGTGTGTGTGTGTGCATGTGTGTGCGCATGTAAATGTATGGGTGCGTGTATGTGTATGTGTATGTGAGAAAGTTTGCCAGTCTCATTGTGTCATAGGCCTCAACCAAACCTCAGTCTCTCATGTGGGGTTGCTAGGAAATGGAGGCAGACAAAAGCGCAGCACCAGCAAGGCAGCGAAAGAAGCCTTTTGTCCTTCAGGAGCCAGTGAGCCATGCAGAGAAGAGCTTGTCAGAGCCGCGCTACCTGCCAGGCCTTCATAAAGGGCGGTGAAGGGGTGAGGACGGGGGCAGGATGTAATTACTTTCAAAAAAAAAAAAAAGTTGAATCGAACAGAATGTAACCTCTTTTACCAAAGAACTACTCAACAGAATGCTTAGCATTGTAATGTGGTGGAAGTTTAGAAGGTGGGTGATGCACAGCAGGTGGCGTGTCTAAACTTTCTGAACTGTAAGGCACTGTTTGAGCAGAATACAGAACTCAGAACGCCTGCCTGTGAACAACTAGCAGCCAAGCATTCAGTGACACTCCTTTCAAACGTTTATCCTGTGACTTAGAAAATGTGTAATTCATGCAGAGGACAGCGAGAGAGAGAGAGAGTGAGTGAGAGAGAGAGAGAGAGAGAGAGAGAGATTGAGTGTGAGAGAGAGTGAGAGAGAGAGAGATAGCTATCGACTAGTCCTGCAGAAACCATGCAGCATTCAGCTGAAGGACCAACCTTCCCAGTCGCATGTATTGGTTTTATGGAGAACGCCTCCACTTGTACGCTTGGCTAAAAAAATATTTAGCATGTATTGGGAAGTGATATATGAATTAATGAATTCTCTGTACATATTTTCTCTCTACAGCAGCTTTGGTGGAGCCTGATAAATGGTGCGTGATTGTACAACAAGAATATGCGCATATAAAAATATACATGTGCATTATCCATTGACATGACAGCAATTATGTGCCAAGAGCAGTGCTAAGAATGTCCGGGTCACATGTAAATGATGAGAAAATAACTTGATTATTATTCATCATTATGTGCAAGTGACAACAGCACTGGTTAATGTCACAATTCCTGATTGGTGTGCAAATCAACACTTACAAAGAGTCAGTTGATTGTTGTCAAGAGGTTTTAAAATAGTGTAATTAGCGCATGTTCTGCTAATATTAGAAGAATCAACACCGCTGCTCTAACCTTCTAAGTTTGCTCTAAGGCTTGTGATTCAGTCATTTGGAACATCTTTCTAAATGACATTGATCTTCAGTTTATTCAAGCCTCTATTTATAGTCTCAGGTTGATTCAAGAATAGCATGATGGCAAACTAAGATGGCTTCACACAACTACATAAAGCTTCCTTAACTCATGGCACAAACCTGTTGTGTTTTACCTTGCAACAGTTATCTTGAAAATACAACTGGCTGTGAGGTAATATCTCCTGTAATACTGTGTGAGCTTTGTAACAATTTATTGTTTATTACACATACTGTATGTGACTACAATTCAACCTCACAGCTTGAGTGCAATGGGACAGTAATCATACTGCATTTACGAAAATACTGTACTGCAACTGTGCAGTGAGAAGGACACATCGAAGTGTTACTAAAGCTCTTAAGAAGGACACTCCATTATCCAGATGTAACCCTGCTGATGAATTTCTCTTTCCTCTCTTGTGGGCAAAATAGACGGTGTGCATGAATTACTCTCAATCAAATGCGGTAGATGTGCTGTCCATAGCCGCATGGGAGTTTGCAGGTTACAAAATGCCCACAGCAAAATATGGCCTGTGCAAGGAGTATTAGTATCACAGAGGCATATATTCTGTGTGTAGGCATAAGCAGAGCCATTGGACAGCCCCGAATAAGATTCCTGCAATTTTTAAGGCAGGGAAAGAACAGTGTTCACAAAATGGAGTGGGTGGGTGGGGTGTGGAGAAGGGGAGGGGATCGGGGGGTGCCGGTAAGGGGTTACACTACTGACATTTCTCATTGTTTCATAAAGAATAAAATCAAAATGGTAGCCTGTGTGATGAAAAAAAAAAATTATTTTCATTCAGTGATTCAATAATGGCGAAATGTGACCTTTTCCTCTGCGCCACTGGTGGCTGCTGAGCTGAAAACTGTGGAGAATGGTATTACTCACCTAATAGCGTAATTGAGGAGAACTGGCTATATCGCAATGAGTATTTTGTAAGTTAGTCGTTGTGTTGTTAATCAATGAAAACGATTGAAAACAGGCCGAGACCAATAATTTGATTATTAGATTAGTGTGATAGCTCCCTTTTTACATTTCTGTAATATCCATTCTATCTCTATTTTACAACAGGCCAGCCAGCGGAGGATGGGCTCCCCTTCTGTATCCGGGCTCCTCCCAATATTACCTGCCATCGGGGAGTTTTTTTTTTTTTTAGCTCACTGCTTGGTTTTGGGGGGTTAAGGCTTGATGTTTGGTCAGTCTTCCTTCCTTTACAGCAGCTGCCATTGGTCAGTGTGAGTTGTTAGGCTATGAATGTGCCAGAGGACAGCCGACTGGCGCTGTGATCTGAAACACTCTGCCTGACTGAATCATACCTGACTGAATCACTGCTGACTGAATTACAGTGCACCTGACTGAATCACACCTGACTGAATCACACCTGTCTGAATCACGCCAGAATGAATCACGTCCAATGGCCATTGCGGAGATGAAGGTATCAAGCTGCAGCTCCAAGTTACTCCACTTACAGCTTATTATTATTATTATTATTATTATAAAAGTTTTTGTTCCCTGGTCTTATGTGCATTATCTTGCAATGGTGCCTGTAGGCTCAAGCAATTGCTGCACCGTCCTTTGTCTACAGGGAGTGTATATTGAGGTATTTGGAGTTTGGAGTTCACTTCACATGCAGCTTGTGCAGACAGACTGCAGGCAAGCAACTGAACTGAGACAGGGAAAGCCCAGCTTACTGCAACTCTTCTTCCCTCCCCCTGCAGCCAATCATGTGTCACTCTCCCAGCCCCGGTGCCGCCACTAGCAACGCAAGGGAAATGTAGTCTATTAAAGCTAAAGGCACTCAACGAGAGTTGTTTTTCAACCGAATATTTTGCCACACGAGTTTGATTTCCACTTGAAGCAAAGTGAGAAGAACAAAAAAAGAAAGAAAAAAAAAAACACACCCGTCAAACTTTACTTTTTCCGTGACAAGTGCGCCATCTCGCTAACACACACGCTCTCCGCCGTCTTCATCCCGAAGCTCCGTGACAATGAAAGACGGCGGTGGGGGGGCGGTGGGGGAGGGGGGGGGGAGAGCGAAGAAAGAACCAGCGGGAACACGCTTTCCGGAGGAACGAGTCGGAGAGAGCGGAGCTCGCTGTCCGCCTCCGAGGCGCGGCGGCGGAATCTGATCTCCCGGGCCGGCGCGCATTTCTCTTTCACTCAAACAAATCCGGCGTGCAGCCGAAAACAATCTCGCTGCCAATCACGCGGCGTAGGGGGCGCAAATCCCACAGACGCCCGTCAGGACGCCGGAGGAACAGGCTCCTTAATAATTCCGAGACAGTCGGATGGGCTCTGGCGGTCCTCGCGGAAAACACCGGTAAGGTAGCTCGAGCAGAGAGGATGAGGGGTGTTTGTCGTCCGCGTGCCCTAGGCTCAGCGCGGCAGGCAGTCGCTCGCGCTGATAGACCCTCTCAGGTCCTTCTGCAGGGGCCAAATGCAAAACGCAAAAGAAATTTACTGGCCCAGCCAATCAGTGTGCTCACTACAAAAGGCACTGATCCACCAAATAAGCCACTTCATTTAATGCCGGGTGCGTACGCCACATGCCCGAACCAAAGTCATCTTCACACGGTCGGTGCTCAATCCAATAAAATGTACAAAGCATACCTTCTTTCCCCCAAAACAATCCTGTTGTTTGTCACAAATTAATGATATCACCAGGTGTAAACCATGCCCATTTATCATTTTAATAGCATTTAAAGATTATAGGCTGGGGGCGGGACTCTCTATTTGGTCACTGGTTGACTGCCCTCAACAAATACAATTCCACTGAAAGGAAACAGGAAAAAGGAGAAAAATTTCAGCTTAGTTTCTGAACATAGCTGTTTGTTCTAATGTGGTCCCAGAAATACTGGCCAGTGGGTTCCAGAGGACTTCCTGGTAGGTTCCAGACAAGGATTTAGAATAAAACTGAACAAATTCATTAAAGCAACAAAAGCTTTGTAGCACAAAGTAACAAATAAGCTTCATTATACATTTTAAAATGGTTATCAGTATGCTGCTCCAAACAATTCGCTGTTACCATAAGAGCAATTTACAAATGCAGTGTGTTGAGGAGTTGTTTTGATGGTCTAAATTGGCAAAAACTGAACATTATTAGAACTGTATTCCTTGGTGTTCTTTAGTTCCTCTGAAGAAGGTTTAAAAACTGCCTGGCTTAAAATTCAAACGGGTACATTGTGAGGGTAAAAACTGAACTGCCACAGTGGGGAGCATCTAAACGGTCAATTGTTGTTTGGGGAAAACAGAAATGCCAATGCCACCTGGCACACTCTGTCCATAAAGAGCTGACCTAATGACTCGTTATCTAACAGCAGTGAAAACATCAACACAAATATCCAAGCAGGCACAAGGGGGGAAGCATTTTCACATGACCGTAAGTTCTGTGGCTCCCCTCCAAAAACCGCCTGAGTTCACAGGATTTCTCCTCGTCCATTCACCGTTTTTCCCATCGCCATTTGACATTTTGTGATATTTCAGCCAAATGCCATGAGCCCCCTCCCCTGACCCTGGGAACCAGCCAAGCTTTCATCATCACTGTTGGCAAATGATTATTTTCCCTAACACTTCAGGCAGACATATAAGTACCCATAAATACTCGTAATTGACACATGTGCAGACAGAGGAATAAATAGCAATGGCTTGCATTTATATCGCACTTTTCTCATACTCAAGGTGCTTTACAATGATAAGAGGAAAACTGTTCTCGACCACCACCAATGTGTAGCACCTACCTAGGTAACAAATGGCAGCCATTTTGGCAACAATTATAATACGCATATATAATGAAGTAGGCGATACATTAAAATCAATCTGGAATGTTGGCCTGAACGATGACAATTTTCTGAAGCCTCTTTAGCCAACACTTCTAGCTTTAAATACAAAACCAGTACAAATAAAGGTTTTGCCACATTGCTGCACGACAGTGCGCAATTGTGCCAAAGTACAAATTAAATTTTCCTCTGCGCGATTTTTAGTCCATCAAGTGGATGATACTTGGAACAGGAATGATGGCACGCTGCTCTCGAAAGAGGGAGGGAAAACCGAATGTGAAAATGAAAGTCAGAATGTCCTTTTAATTTAGCAAATGGAAAAAGGGAATTTTAGAAATCGGCAATGCCTGGGATCCCCCGGATGGACCGAATTTAAGTAAGTGGAAAATCCCCTCCAGGAGGACAGTATCAGGATTTATTTCACTTTATTTATTTATTTATGATCATCCCAGGTTATTTCGACTTCAAAAAGAAATCCAATTAGTAATCGTCTGATGACTGAACTAAGTCCTTCATTAAAATACAGCACTCACGAGGTCCTGTATAATTTAGGATTATTTATAAAATGGAATTTAAAAACCTTTGTGGACCACAGCACTTATGCTCTTAAAAGCCACAGTTTATAATTATTGGGGGACATGCTCAAGAAGTTGCATTTTACCATCCGGTATTGCAAAAAAGGCCAACAATTTTTTTAATTAAATAGATAGTTATATATAGTTTCAGCAATCTGACATTTCAGTTACAACTGCACTGTTATTGTGCGGTACTTGGAAGCACTTTATTCTTTTAACCAGCCCTCCAATGGGTATTTCGTAGCACACAAAGGTCAAGATTAAAAATAAAAAGGATTATACTTAGTCCCTTAAGTTGAATAATGAAATGAAATAAGTTCCTTTTTTTATTTTGGAAAAAAAAACTATAACCAAAAGGAGGACTAATCTATTCAAAGCTAATCAGAGCGTTCACGAGCCCAAAGGGTTTCGAAAAGCGCGCACTTAAGGGTCACCGAGACAGTGCTTATCCTCAGGTACCGAGCACGGCTATTAATGCGGTTAGCGCATTAATGCTTATCTCCGCTAACCGGCTAATGCGGTCTGATGGAATCTGGCTTTTAGTTCGCCAACAAGTCGGTTAACGGAGGCGGAGACGCGGGGAACGGGCCTCCACAGCGGAGGCATTATTCATGGCGGGCGCGAGAGCTCCGGTTCTCGCGCTGGAGATAAGGAGGCAGGCCAAAACGAAAAGCAATTTCGGAGCATCAATCTGAACCGGCAGTGTCCAAACAAGAGTGCGATACCTCCGCGAACACTGATACTTATCGGGTGTAATCATTTAATTCCCTTTATACATCCAGCCCCGGAGCCACAGGGAGAGAAACAGCTTTGTCATTGTTTACCGGCTTTTTTTTTTTCCTTTAGCTGGACGATGCGACTCGGCCAGCCGCTTGAACGTCGCACTGGGTCTGATGTTATCTCGGCCTCTGTGGAGTTAGGGAAAGCTGGAAAGCTCTGTGGAAAAGTCTCAGGCGATGTTCTCTCTTCAGGTGATTTAGTGTGACTGTGCATGTTATTTTGAGTCTTCTTTATTGCTGTCTTCTACATCATCATCATCATCATCATCATTATCATCGTCATCTCCATCCCCATCGTCATCATCACCATTCTCATTATCATCACGGTCGTTGTAATCATCCTCATCCTCATAAAGAAAGGAAAGAGGAATGTTCAAGGGATTCGTCGTCTCAACTCCTTGTGACTTTGTAAACTTGGATTTTTACAATTCTTTGGCAGTTTTTCTTTTTGAAAGAGAAAACTGTTTTACTGCCGTCCCCAAGTTACTTCACCTCAGTTTCTCTGCGTTCACTAAGGGATGGCATTATCAAAAGAGTTTTATTTTCCATCTGTCCTCCCCTTTAAAATGTGGCATGCATTCACTGCATGAATGTTAATGTCTCTTTACGGATGCACAGCAGTACCCAAATAATCTTTTTTTTTAGGTACATATGAAGTCCTTAGAAAATATATGTATATACATATATATCGTGATTCTGGGACGCAGCAGGAGGAGTGGTTAGAAAGAGAGAGACAGAGAGAGAGAAAGAGAGACAAAGGGAGAAAGAGAGAGAGAGAGCTAGAGGGAGAAAGCGAGAGAGAGAGAGGGAGAGAGAGAGTGGCTTTAATGTTTTTCCCTGGCTGCAAAAAAGGGTCCCTGGCACAACCGGGGGGAGGGTTGGGTTAGGTGGGGAGGAGAGGCGTCCTTGCTATGAATTACTGAGGCCCACGGTTATTGTTCCAGTTTTTCCTAAACTATTCAAACACCCACCCCGCACATACACACACTCATCAGGAGGCTCGCTGGATGGGCCTCAATGACTGGCCTTCCCGAGGTGCTCCAGCACAAGGGCTTTCCTTGTGCTGAATCTCCCGCTCCGCTCTGAATGCTGTTCATTACTGCGGGTGCTTATCGAGGCATATACGGGCAATCAGGGCTCATGTCAGGCTCCACACACAGAGCCCTTCAGCCATTGTGATGTCAAATACGAAAGAATATAAACCAATATGGATTTTTATACGTTTCACTGGTGTGGAGGAAATCCTTGAAATCTTTTATTTGTTAGCTATTCCTTTTCTTTATTTTAAAAACTACAGCCCTCGTGAAAAAGACATGCATGGATTCTCTTTCCTCTGGTCGAGAGAGAGAGAGCAAGAGAGAGCGAAAGAGAGAGAGAGAGAGAAAGCAAACAAACAAATACGATTCGGATCATACACATCACATCGCAAATCATGAGATTTCAGGAATTATGTTTTTTTTCCCCTCTCTTTTTGTTGAAACATTCCCTAAGGTGCTGCAACTCATTAAGTGCTTTGCGGTCAGATTGAATTTCATCCTTTTGTGTATTGAAGTTTTTTCTGTCAGTGTGGTGATGGTAACAGACAGGGTGGCAGTTATTAATTAATATGATTAATGTTGTTGTTCAGCACATGTGCCCTAGAAGGACACAAATTGGATGCAGTTGAGATGAGACGGACAAGAAGAAAACATTATAGATTTCCCAAAAATCTGTCTTGTGCAAAGATTAATGTGACAGAAATGTGCTCCCGTGCGGGTTGGCAGAACAGTGACTCAAGAGGAATGATAGGTGAGTCGAAATTACAGAGAAAAAGGCGTAAATATTGCTCCAAATAAAAATGAATGTGGCGGAAACTGAAGACATTTTCTGTTCAATTATCTGATGAAATAAATTCCCAGTGATCAACAAATCCTTTGTTTGATCACATAATCATCTGAGAGAAGTATGACTCCCTTGTGCGGTAGTTAAATACTGTGAGAGATTGATAATACGGTACTTCGAAGGGTTCCCATGTCAAAAAAAATAGCTCTCCTGAGCCGCAAATAAAATCAGGAAACTGCACGAGCCGCTGTCTTGGTGTCCTCTGGGCATGTGCAGTGCGTGTGGGGCTTAATGAGGTTGCGTCTATTGTACCGGGAACACGGCTCGCGAATGACCTCTGTGGAAGCCTTGAGAAAGCCGAACGGCGCCCAGTCCTGTACTGCCTTTCTGCTCGGGGGCGAGGCCAGACGCCGTCCCGATGACAGATTAACTTCCTTTTATGCAAATCCGGAAAACGAGCCCCGCGATCTAATTGGACGTAAAATTATTGCGGAGTTTCGGGATGCGGGGAGCGCTGAGCCCCCGCGAACAAAGGAGGACGCGGGAGGAATAATTAGAGTTAAGGGGAAGCTGTTTAGATAAGCCGGCTCGTTCCGCTGTTGGCATATTAATGCTTCCGTAATCCCGTCGAAACTTCCACTTCATCACCCACCTCCCTCGACTGCGATTCCAATCCCCCGCGCGTTTTTTTTTTTAAACGGACTCGTGCGCAGATTCCCCAAAAAGGTGAAGGAAACGGGGGAATCGAAACCCCCTGGGAAAATAGAAGCATGCGCGGCGAGCCACGCGCCTGGCAGCAGCAGAGGCACGTGGGAGACAGCGAGCGGAGAGCGTACTAGTAAAAAAAAAAAGAACAAAAAAAAAAAAACAAAGGTCACGGAAAAGGTCACGTCTGAGTTGCCAGCGGATACAGTGCGCGTTCGCGGTAATGAGTTAAATTAAGCACTGCGCTGCCTGCCTAATTATGGGTACCCACTATCTGAGTACACATTTGTGTAACTCCCGTAAAAGGGTAAGGGTCCTGAGTGGGGTTAGAATTAATGAGGTAACTCACGGACAGCCAGCCCCTGTCTCTGGGGCACACAGAGTCCCCCAGACGCCTCTGTCTCCCTCCACCTCCCTCACTTGCCCTCCATCTCTCTCTCTCCTTCCACCTCCCTCATTTTCCCCATACCTCCTTCTCTCCCCCTCCACCTCCCTCACTCGCCCTCCATCTCTTTCTTTCCCTCCACCTCCCTCATTCTCCCCATACCTCTCTCTCTCTCCCTCCACCAACCTCAGTTCCCCTCTATCTCCCTAATTCTCCCTGAACCTCTCTCTTTCTACCTCCACCTCCCTCACTTCCCCTCTATCTCCCTCATTCTCCCCATACCTCCCTCTCTCTCCCTCCACCTCCCTCTCTCTACCTCCATCTTCCTCACCCTACCTACTACACTCAGCGTGCATTGATTAAAACAATCACTCTCCCATCTTTCTCATCCGTCACCTCCTTCTCTCTGCCTCTACCTCCCTCTCTCTCCCTCCATCTTCCTCATTCTACCTCCTACACTTGCCATGCATTGATTAAAACAATGAGGACGAAGTCAGAAATCCATGTTTTCCACGTCGCTTATTACTGTCTGTGCTTTTTATGACGCGTTTTACAGCCAATCCGGAACGTTTTTAACGGCGTGCCGCTCGTCTGGGCTCGCTGCTCTGCGCGAACCCGTCTGGCAGCACAGCCAATGACAGCGCTGCTGACCTCACGCCCAAACTTCAGCTGAGGCGCAAGCTGACCCAGTCGTTCGATTTCCGCGAAAACTTATCAACAGCTATTTGGTCGCGTCTCCTGTGCGCTGAACAGAATAGCCGCCCCCCGGCGTCCCCCCCCCCCCCCGGCGTATTGCAGAGGCCTCTCGGCACGCGAGAGCGGCGGGACAGGACGGCCTTTCTGCTTCTCGGCACGCCGGCGGCTGGTTACCGGCGGGAGCTGGCGAGGTGCGAGACGTCACTCCCAGGGTCACACGCTGCTTCTAACACCGCCTTCCCGTGAAATTTTAGATTTTCTCTCCCTTTTTTTTTTTTTCTTACAAGAATAATAAAAAAAAGAAAATTGGAAGGGATCAAATCATGCCGTCTTCAAAGGCTCTGGGCTGTCGGTGCACATTTCATCCCCATGTCCAATTTTACCTGTCAATGAATACTATAAAATACTACTTCTTTTTTTTTTATCATACTCACTGACCTAATAAATATACGCCATTAAAAATGATATATTGTATGTGTTTACAGCCCCCATTGTTTAATGGATTATCGGTGGTTGACTTGTGCTTATGGGAATAGATTTTTTTTTTTCAATTGCTTTTTATCTAAGTAATTCCAGTGTTTGATCAAATATGACGAAATGTCAATTCCTTTTATGACAGTAAATCAGATTTATGACAGAGGATTTTGCTGAATACATGTATTGTGTGAAAACAATAAATAACAGGGACAATAACAATAAACATTGATATTGGTTTCCGTGGCATCAATGTAATTGCTGCGCGAATGATTCATTAAATATTAAATATTTAAAGGGGAATAACTGCTGAGCCAACCCGAAGAGCGAAAACGAACAGCTACGGAGCGACTGCCACATTCCTAAAGAGAAGAAAGCAGAAATGAAAGTGCACAAAAAAAAGAAGAAAAAAAAAAAGTAAGATATAAAGTTGGCAGAGCGTACAAAGGAAGAGCAGCGAGCCAGCAAACTGAGAACAGCCCGTCTAATCTCACTGATAAGGCTCGTCTAACGCCATGGAGAAAAAAGAAAAACAGCTCGGTCGACTAATAGAAATCATGACAGATGGCTGTCTAAACAGGAGCGGGGGGGGGTATTCGCCAGTTTGATAACAGCGGTTCCAAATACAAAAACCAGCGAAATAAGTCTATTACACAGATAAGGCCTCGCCGATACTATCGGCGGCTTATCAGGGGGTCTCCGTTGCGGTTTCCAGTCTTCGTCCCCGTAGCAACGAAGCCGTTACCCGTTGTCTTCCTCCGGGCCGATCGCGATTCGCCGCCAAACGTTCGCCCCGGACGAGGAGCGGGGGTTTTATTTTCGGGGGAAGCGGTCGGTCCTCTTCGCTTCCGTTCATTTTCTGCGTCTCCCGCTTTTAATTTACCGGGCCCCTCTGCCTCGTTTGCGTGGAAATGATTAGGGAGCGGGCGCGCGGAGAAGCGCCTTTAAATCGGCTCTGACGGCCTCGCGTACGTTCATGAACGTCCCGCGGAAATCACGCGTGAGCTCTCGACTGAGGGCCGCTGCCAAAGTAGCTGGGAAACAAATATCCAAGCTGAGAGAGCGTAAAATAAAGAAATAAATAAATAAATAAATAAATAAATAAATAAATAAATAAATAAATAAATGAGGCAGATCTTCTCAAGTCCTCATACGCATTGTGCATGAACGAGTCACACAAAGCCGCCAATTTACTGTACACTTGTGAATGCAGCACACAGTAGCATTTTGCTTGGATATAAATAACCGTACGAAATGAGAATTGTACCTTATCGAACCTGTGTTTTGTAGTTGTTCCAATAACCTTGATAGGCACTTTTGTAGGTTGCTTTGGATAAAAGCGTCTGCTAAATAAATGTAATGTAATGCATAGAAACCTTGGCTCTTGTGCTTAGTACATTAATGTCAAAGGTACAGAACTCTAATAATAATAATAATAATAGGCTTTTTTTCTTGTATGCTGGTTAGTTTATTTTAATCCTGTTGGTAAAGCTTTCTGTCTGTCTGTCAGTTATTGTCTCTTTTTGATTTAATGAGGAGGTTGTACAGATAGCGTGGTTTCTCCACCCCTACGCTAGCTGTAAAAGCGGCTGTGCCCTTTGCTGTCAATCACACACTGCGCGGAGTTTAGCTGACGAAGAACAACCACGCAACCACGCAGAAAACACGCGACTGCAAGGTCTGCTAAAGTAAAAAACTTGCCAATGGCAATGTCTGCGACAGCAACATGAACGATGCGTTCATTATTCTTTTAAAAATGAAGTGAAATCCATTGATGGTCATCATTGATCATCATGAACTACTGAGTGGCAATCCATGAAACAAGATCGGACTGAGAATGAGACTGACACTTTTGCCATACTGACAGTGAATGTGATTGGTGCTGGTGCCATTTTAATTGCTAATCCGATTGGTAGTATGTGAATGCAATTGGTGCTGCTGCCATATTGGTTGTTAATTTGATTGGTACTGGTGCAGTATCAAATTGGATCATTGCTAGAGGCTAGGGGTGGGGCACGAATATAAATGCCTATAGCTAATTTTGAGTTGAGCTTGATTTTAGATCTCCCCAGAGGCAGATGATTGGTCACTAATATGAAAGCAGTGGGAGCTTGTAGGCCGAGGGCCATCTATGGAGGGAGAAGACCCAGCTCAGTCATTGGTTCCACTGCAAGTCTGTTCCACAAAGTGGCAGTTTCCTATACATGGCTAGCCCATGCAAGGCAGCTGTATGCTGCAGCTGTAATAACAGTGTGTGAAAAATAGAAATGGACCGAACCGTTCCTCCCTCTCCCTCCCTCCCTCCCTCCCTAACCTGGGACACGTGATGCTTTTAGGCCGTAGCAACGCATGCTATCGCCATGTAATTACAGGGGCTTTACCACATTAATTACAGTGTCTCTCACAGCATGGAACAGCCATGATAGCTGTAGAAAAACATATGAAATAGGACCTTGCTTTTGTCCTGCTCAGATTCACAGCTCTACATGTTATCACCAAGTAATTATGATGTAGTTACCCACATTTTAGTGTGTTTTCTCGTGCAACATACAAATGGGGGTCCAAGCCATTTTGGTGCACAGTAAATACCAGTGGTCTCCAAACTGTCAAGAGACCAAGGCTGCGCCATAATGGAGTACATTTATTTGGTCAGTAAGTATGATACGGAAATAAATAAGTAATTTTGTAGTATTAATTACGCTAAAATTGGACATGAGAAAGAAATATGCAGCAGCACCCCAAAGCCTGTGAAGACTGTATGATTTGATTCCTTCCAATTTTCTCTTTTTGTCATTCTTGTAAAAAAAAAAAAATTAAAATAAAAAAGCGGTGTTAGAACCAGCATGTGACCCCGGGAGTGACGACTCGCACCTCGGCAGCTCTCAGGGTAATCGGGGGGGGGGGGGGTGGGAACAGCTATTCTGGTCAGTGCCCGAGAGACGCGACCGAATAGCTGTTGATAAATGTTCGCGGAAATCGAACGACCGGGTTAGCTTGGGCCTCGGCTGAAGTTTGGGCGTGAGGTCAGCAGTGCTGTCATTGGCTGTGCTGCCAGACGGGTTCGCGCAGAGCAGCGAGCCCAGACGAGCGACACGCCGTTCAAATGCTCCGGATTGGCTGTAAAACGCGTCATAAAAAGCACAGACAGTAATAGGCGATGCGGCCAACATGGATTTCTGACTTTGGCCTCATTGTTTTAATCAATGCATGGATGTCAGCCATGCTGACAGTCACCCAGTAAATGTCCCTTTAAGGTATGCAGTGTTTCTTGGTTGGGGAAAAAGAGGGGGGTGGAAATTTGAGTGGAAAGTGTTTATTTTCGTATTTTGAAGTGAAGGGAATGAGGGACTGTTTCCGGAACTGTCACATATTTGTGTACTGATTGTTCCATTAATCCAAAAGGCTATGCTGGCAGGTGTGCTCATACCTGACGGTTCAACAGGCATGACATTGACCGAGCAAAGTCACCAGCTCTCCTCTCTTAAGTTTATAGTAATATGAGAAAGCCAACCTCAGAGATGAGATCTGTCAGGAACCATGCTATGGGCTGGAGCAACTTTTTACCGACTTTGTCTGAACCAGTCAAACTACTGTAGTTTCTTCTTGTCCAAATCACACAGTTCCTGAAAAAAAAAAACATCAGGACAGATCCCCCAGTTCTAGGGTTCAGGAAGACCATCACTATATGTACCGTTTGCCACCAATCAAAATGTATCTTTTTTTTTTTATTAAAAAAACTTTAATTAAATAACACATCACATAAACCAGAGTTACAGAAAGGGTTTGACTGGATACTGTGACAGAGGAGGTTGTGGTAAATCTGCTCCCCTCTTCTGCTTTCTGAGAGATAAGAGGTGTCAACGGGGGGGGGGGGGGCAGATCACCCACACGTGTCAGTCACTTGGGAGAGGCGGGGTAGCGGCAAGAAGAGATAAAAGAAAGTGTGCAGATAAAAGCAGGTGGAAAAACTCACAGCCGACGACATGTGTAGATGGAACAGATTGTAAAAATGTAAGATTTAGCACAGATTCACTAACTTTGGTCTGGGAAAGTCTGGAAATGTTTTAAATGTTTAAATAAGGGTGCCTTTTTGTTTTCAGGTTCAGTTTACCTGCAACCGAAATTCGATGGAAAAGCTTGGCCTGCAGGGACGACAAGACATTTGAGGAGAAAGTGCTTGCTGGTTGTCACAAAGAAGCTTTCGCTGTCCTCCTATTTTTTGAGCAACACAAAGTTGGTTGATAGCCTTCCCTGATTGATCAGTGAAGGCCATTTTTTAGTTGCGTGAATAATAACAAAGGCCCAGTCAAGCCTTTTATGGAAATATGAATTTAAAAAACATATATTCAGCAAAATCTGCAAATGTATATTGTATTCAGTTTATCTTATCATGACAGGTCCAGCTGTCTTCCATTAATAATTAGCTGACTTCTCACTTAGCCTGCCCCAGCCCCCCCCCCACCCCCGCACACACACACGCACTTTATGCACACACGCGCGGTGTTTCAAAACTGTTGTGACCTTTCCACTTTTAAACAATGAGCCTTTTCACGCTCTTTATGGGCTAAATAAAAGCTGTTCTCAGGAGTATTGCTGATCGGTGACCTCTGAGTTTATTGTTCTCTCTTTCTTTCAAACCTCCCTCCACCGTTTCTCAATACAAAAATACCGGCACAGGTGCGTGCATACAATATGTCTGTTGCGTACAAGATTCATCTAGAGGTTTTTACAGTAGTCATGTGGGCTTGCTCATTATGAAGGCCATATTTACTTATAACCACTAGCCCTTGAAAATTACACAAATAGGCTACTTTGCACTTAGACATTGCCATATTTCCTTGTTGTTTGTCTTAAACATATTTGTGTGAATGCTTAAAATAAAAACAAAATTAAGGCTTTTCAAACTTCACATTCTCCTTCCCAAATCAAGAGAGCATTAAAGCTTCAGAAAGTAAAAACGTCTTATCTTAACTTTCAGTTTAATGCGAAATACCATTTTTCAAAGATCACTTTGCTGCATGTATTGAAACAATATATAGAGTGCTCTGGCATCTTCTTTGTATGCTTAATAGAACAAAGCCTCTAAATTTATCAGTGGAATTTGTCATTTGGTGATGTCCGTTCAAACAGTTACATTTTGTTAATATATAATACATTAAAAAATGTAAATATAAATGTACATATGAAAAAGAAAAAATGGCCTGCACACAAGTGTGTTACTCTACACACTTAGTAAATTGAAATCTTAAACAATCTAAAAGTGCAGTTTGAATTTTGATATTTCACCCCCCCCCCCCCAACTGAGTCATTCCTGTGACAAACACAGCTCTTCTGCTCGTCTAATGGTGAGTAACCTGAATGCCTCCTCAAGGTGTAAATCACACACTGCCACTTCAGCCTCAGATTGCAGCTCAGTCTGAATGGATAAATGGATCCCTCCACTGGAATGAATGGATTATTCATTAGGAGTAGGAGCTTCACCGAGGGGGGGGGGGAGGTGGGGGGAGGGAGGGTGAAATAAGTGTGTAAGGGAATGCTCCAATCCATGGCCACAGCACGTCTATTAAAAGCCGTTCTTTCATTTTGTAATAGGTTTGAATTTTCTGCCAAATCCCCTCCCGCTTCTTCTTTTTCTTTTTTTAATAGATTCGACAACACATTTCAGAAAATAAACCTGAGAATATGGAGCATGGTGACATCAGCTGAGAGAGAAAGCCTGTGAGCTATGTTCTCTCCCCGCGCACAAGCCTTACTGTAAGAAGGCCGTTCATCAAGAAAAGAAATGATTGGTTTGTGATACATATCGATTCCATCGTGACATCACAGCAGTTTGGGGAACCAAACAAATTACCCAGCACATTCAGGCATACTGATGGAGTCCTCGCCTCTTACAATACATTAAATCAAGTCCCCTTTTGTGTGAAACAAATGACTGTCCTATGCATGGTTCCCTGCTTTTATAGAGTGGGAGATACTGCCAAAAGTAATTTCTTTTTTTTTTTAAACGTTGCAATAACCCAGTGTGCGGCAAAGAAAAAATCCTCACAAAATGGGTTACTTCATGCATGGTGCAGGCACTCATTCTTTTATTACAGTTGTTATCACCGTACATGGTGACGCATTCCCTCCTCCACCCACGGTAGTTCAAGGGGGGGGGGGGAGGGGGGAGGGGACATTTTTTATCTCCCCCCTTCCAGCAAAGATGTTCATACATTACTGTGATTGACTGCTCCGGGACAGAGGCAGGTAAACAAGCCGAACAGCGTTACAGACATAATAATGATATAAGGCCTCTGGTCATGTGATATCGCATGGAGCCGACACATTGTGAAGGCTGACGGCATGCCTGGAACAAAAAGGCTCCTTGTCCTGCCTTTGGCTGTCAGTGGGGCCAGACTATTGTGCGCGATAATTGTGAAATCAGAACAGGTGTCGGGTTTATTGTGTATTTATGGCTGGTTATCTGCGTCCATTCCATGCTATCTTACAGACCCCCCCAGAGAAAATTCTATGCGGAATCCATGTGCGGCTATCTTTAATCTCACATATAAAATTATAGAAAGAAAAATAAATACAGAGACTGATGCGTATCCGTGGCAACCTAAATCTTGTGAAACAGATGCATCTAGAGTTTCCCTCCAGATATTTCCCCGAAATATCGAGGCAAATGTAAACTGAGAAAGCCAAGGTTTTCGCAGCCCAAAATAAGAACGGCAACGTACTCGGCCGAGAAAAAAACTAAGGAATCGGCAGCCAGAGAGAAACGTTCACTTTCTTCTGCAAAAATGACATCAGCATTCTTCACCAAAAATTACTAAAGGAGTCTTTGCACAATTGCCTCTAAATTGATTAACATGGTACACTACCTCTTAACAACTCCAAAAAAAGAAAAGAGAATGCCAGTATTCTTTCTTGAAAATGGACAGCTGCCAGCTGTCTGTATCCAGTACCAAAGGAACGCCCAAAATGCCATTTTAGAGTCTGGGTTATTTAAATGAAATTCCCAAAATAGGATTTTGTGTTTCCCCCTAGTTGATAACAGTCCCAGGGTTGGTTGACATTAATTAGCACAGTCTGGTGTTTTTTCTCAGTTTACTGGCAGGGTAATCCTCAGGTTTTTATTACTTTTGTGCTTAAGAGGGAAGGGCGCTGTAGGGTAATGCAAACAGTCTACATGTTTTTCAGGTATGGCATTATAGTGCATCGATCACAGGGCTGGGCATGAAGCTGGCCAGCTGGGTGTTTGTGAAGGCTTCTCTGACAGAGTTGAAAATAATTAAAATGTACGTTTCACACCTCTTCCCCCCCCCCCTTGAAGTGCTTATCTAAGCGCGGGACCGTTCTTTATTTACAAATACCAAGGTCGCATTCCCCCTTTGATGTCTTTTGGCAAATGATAGCTCTCGCCAGCACAGGGAAAATATTCTCCTGACAGCTCAGAACACTTAAATACTTCCCCCTCCGGTAAACCGCTTACGACAAAACGAAAAAAAAAAGGAAAAAAAAACACACCCGTGTAATGCGTCCTTCCTCCTAATATCTCGACAGTCGGCTCTTATCTGTCCGGTCCTTTTGATGAGAAAAACAGGGGGAGATAACGTCTGAAGGTCACCTCTCGAAACGTAGCAGGCCCTGATAAGGAAAGCCGAAGCCTCAAAATCGTTGCTGAGTGGATGGAGTGGCACCCCATCGTCACGCCTACGCCTTACCCCCCCCCACCCCCACCCCCCCATCCCTCCTTCCCGCTGGAAGAAAAAAAGGTCCCAGCATTCGCGGCGGTAAAAAGGGGATGAATTCTCGAATATAATCCGGACGGAAAGCGGACCCTCCGTTTTGTTAGCCTCAGTGGCCGTCACTCCTCAGACGGAGAGGCAATTAGAGCGAGTGGAGCAGAACGTCCATTATTTTCTGCTTCCTCGCACACTAAGGGGCTCAATCAAGAGCCCGTGGATAACGCGGAGCCCGTGACTGGATCAGCTACTCCGCACTCCGCTGCCGTTCCTAACTCCCCCCAGCTCTCCACCCAAACACCTTTCCCCTCCCGAGGGCCTTCTGAGTTAGGATTTGGTTTTTTGTAGCCGAGGAAAGGGCCGTGTCCCAGTGAGCGGAGAGGGGGCAGGCACAGGGGCCGACAGGCACGCCACAGGGCAAGCCCGAAATGGCGGGTCTCGTCTGTGGGCCCATATCATCAGCACAGCCGCTTCTGAAATTGGGGAGTGCTGTCCTCCGAAGCACATTCCGCCACTCGCTACTTACTTCACACACCTCTGCCTGCCTGTTGAGTTGCACGTTCATTGGGCCAAAGGAACACACTGTGTGCAGGGACAGCTGGTGCAGGCGAACTGTAAGGGCTGCACTAGCGTGGAGAGATGAGGACAGCCCCACCAACTATAACCCACCCTGACAACGGTGCCCCACACAGTGGAACAGCTGTCCATCCAATGGGCGTGTTGGATGTTGAGTCGAACTTTCAGGTGCGTAACAACTACAGCACTGTGCAGCACAAATCCGCATAGGCATTGGGTCTTTTTTTAACATTTACCCCAGCTTAACATTTACGAAGCTGCACTGGAAGCATTCTTTTAACCGATTATTTATTCGTTTGTTTTCGAGAAAGAGGACTTAACACAATTCGATCTGATTTGAGATCTGTAACCAGACGCAGTGCTGGCCACTGCTTATTTGACTGAACGAATTCCACAAAGCCTTGAGGAAAAAATGCACTCTATCTGATGCGAAATGAAGTTAACAGTCATTGTAGTTTTGCCGTATCAAAAATGACATGCGGCCCCAATCGACAAACCTTTCATCTTTTTGGCAGAGGATGCCTTTGTGTTTCTTTCCCAGGCCCTCTTATCAAGATGTTTCATGTCGGATCGCTGAGTCTGGCGATGAGATGAAACCTCATTTAGCAGATCCCTCAGAACTCAACTGCGCGTCTATTGTTGGAAGAAAAACAATAAAGTCAAACGCGGACAGACACTCCTGTCATTTTGTCCCTAGGATGCCACAGACCAGTTTTGTTTCCTGTCCACTATGCAAAACCACCGCTCCCTCCCCTTTCCGAATTGTGGAAGATTGCCAAGGATACTCAATATGGTTTTTTTTTTTCTTTCTCATCTTATTTCCATACTGTCCATTTTCTTCATTGCTCCATAAAAATCATCCCAATAAAAACTTTTTTCCCACATGAAGCATGGTATAACAGTTTATGGAACAGAGCTTGTAGCCTGGTGGTTGCTGGTTTGATTCCCAACTGGGGCAGTTCTGTTGCACCCACAGTTTCCAAGGTATGTATGCTGAACTCAGTAGAGGTGGTGCTCATTAAATGACTTGGTTATGTCAATTTAAGTGCACTGGTTTTCCAGGGAACAGGTGCCTGACCAGCAAACGTCTCGTTCCACGAATTTGTTATTGGCGCAAACATGACATTTCTCTAGAATGTCTTTTTTGTTAAAATTAGCCCTAGTTAAAATGCATGTAATTTCCTGCCAGCGGTCCGTGAGTATTCCTCTTCTGGTGGCTGATTCTCAGCAGCGAAATGTCTGATTTGAGCTCCTCGACTCCCTCATTAGTTCTTGGAAAGAAGTGGGAATTCCAAAAACTGCCGAGCTTCTGCTGCAACCCGCCTCACGCCCCCTGTTTTTGAAGGCCAAATTCCCTTTGTGTTCAGAGCGCCAAGGACATCAAGGTTGGGTTCTTCCCCTTTGATTAATCGGCAACAGATTGTTTCTTAAGGTTTGCGTTACTACGGGCTGTCTCTGTCTTTTTTTGACACATCATACACTTTTAGATAAGTGAGAAATGAATTTTTTCATTTGTCAATTTTTCAAATTGTTCATTTGTCATGTATTTCCTGTAACGATCCACTGATGATTTTGGCTGAAGCGGCTTTGTGAGTCACACATTGTTATATTGCAGGCGTGATAAGATACTCCACACCGGTTCATTCCTTATCTTTATTTTCCTTTTTGTGTCATTATGGTACTGTAAACAAAGGAGCTAGTGTTTTCTGTTAGCATTCCGCTCTATTTCCATATCAATATGTCACTTTGTCCTCCCAAGTTCAGTGTTTTAATAGGTAAGATAAGGTACTATTCAAACTCAGTAACAAATTTCAAATAAGTCATTTATGCTTGGTCAGTGTCTGTGATACAGCCACCAAACAGAAAGAAAGTGATTTTCATTTTCCATTCTCTGTCTCTGATGGTAATGTGTCAGTTTCAGCCATAAGACTGAATAACACAAGACTTGCTTACACTCCTCAAATAATTGGAAAAGTTACCCATGGTTTAATATTCATTTTTAGCTGCATTGGAAGATATGTTTAAGACAGCTGTACAAGGCAGATAAGAAATAATGTAATATTTGGAAAGCGGCTGCAGCAATTGTAATTTTACTTATCTGGCTGGAAATGCACAATTGGAAAAAACTGCCTATTGTAATTTGAAGGTCTACTAAGTCAGTCATTCACACAGTTCTGTTTCTACCAGCCTCGGCTATCTGCTGGAATGGTCGTGTTTTTTCCCCATTGAAATTCAGCGGTGATGTGGTCTCCATTTCCTGTTACAAGGATGTGCCTTTTCTGCGTCCGGTCATTTTTCATACCCCAGATAATGTCAGAAAAGCAAAGCTCTGCGCTGGTCTGACCGTGGTCATGGGCGGCCGCATGCTTCTGTTCATTTGTTCAGTGGTTGTGAATGTGGTTATGGTTTTAGACCTGGACTTGCTCCCTAAACAATCATGTGCTCATTTAAAATGAGACTTCAGGACTTAATAAGGGGGATTCAGACTTGGGTCTGACAATTATTAGCTTTTTTTCATTGAATAACATTGCCTGTATTTCTTGGGTCACACATCTACACACACGCTGATACACATGCACGCACGCACACACACACACACACACACACACACACAGCAACTTCAAAGCAACTTCAAAAGGACCTAAGATATGTTTATATGTTTTAGTTTTCCTTCAATCATTTGTCTTGACAGAAACTGACAAAAACGTCTGCAATATCATTTAGCAATAATGCAAACATTTATGGCTGTGTGAGAGAGTGGAAACTTCAGGCCCTGAAATTTTCACCAAACAAGGAAGAAATTTAGACAAGCAACAAGAAAAAATCTGGGCCGGATTTTCTTTTTATAGAATGACTGTTTTTGCCTCTTGAACTGATCCAATTTAGAACCAATTACTTAAATGTCATTACGGATTTTCTACCAGCATTCCTTGCTGCTCAAAAGTATTTTTAAGTCAGGTCATATTTGTATTTTTGTGCTTTATTTTTTAAAGTATTTATGTTGGAGTATTTGGGGGTCAGGGGGGAAAATAGGGTCCTTCAAATGGCATGACCTCTTTCAAATGTCCTTTCAGCTGTGTTAGCTGAACAACTGCATTCAAATGTTTTTGGTCTGTCTGTAAAACTGATCAAAGGTCTGCAAGGTGTGTTATGTTGCCAGGAAATGCATAGCTGTGGCAAAATGACGAAGCCTTGTTTCATGTTTGTGAAGTCTGAAGCTGGGAAAATAGGCTCTATGCATTCTATAAGGCTTTCAGGCATTCAGGTTTATAAAATTGGGGAAAAAACATGCTGTGATGTGTTGACTTATTGGTGTCAAACTGGAACTAAAACCTAAATTCCTTCAACATTTACTCGAAGCTTTAACTTTGATAATTAAATGCAAGCAGTAGTGTTTTTTTCTTTTTCTTTACAAGAACAGTTTGGTGAGTTCAGCTATGACCAGAATTAACTTTCCCAACTGTGCAGGAGAAGAAAACTAACTAACTAACTAACTAACTTAACTAACTAACTAACTAACTAACTAACTAACTTAACTAACTAACGAACACTTGCATTTATCAAAATTAAGGTCAAGTGTTAATTTAATCCGCAACGAAGTCATTCTGTTTATTTACACGAAACAACTTCAGCTCCAACAACTGGATGTGGGATTGTTCATAAGGGCAGTGCATGCATTAAAGTGGAAACATAATTGAGAGTTAGGTTTTGTGCATTCCCTGATGTGTTTGGAAGAGAAGACCAAAAAGAAAAAGAAACCATTTGGATTTTCTACTAAACCGATGTGCTACTGAAAGCAGAAACTCACAAATTAAGTCTAATCAGCTTGTATGTACAACATTTGAACTGTCATAACGCGAAAGAACCCCACACATTGTCGGCATATTCAATCCATGAGGTGGTGCACTGCTGTAACTTTCTTGAGCAAGCAACTTGACTTGCCTCAATAAAACTAGCAGTGAAATGGAATAGCATGTAAGAGCTTAAATAATTTGACACATTGCACTCATACAGTTACATTTTTTCTTCTATCCAATTACAGCTTTGTATTGTACTGTTTTTGTAATTCATTTTTGTATGGTATTCCCAGCGCGCCTTTCGACAGGTGAGGAGATGCATCCCTTTGAATCTCCTCTCTATTTACTCTTGCATTCAGACAGTCCAGGATGAGGGCCTCTGGTTCTCTTTCCTCCCTGCGCTCTCCACCACATTCGCTAAGTGCTGGGGAAGATGGATTATTCATTTCAACGCATTTTATGTCTCATGATGTGTTTAATTTTTTAGCCCCCCTCTCCCCGTGGAGAGAGTGGGTGGGGGTGAGGGGGACGGAGGGGGACAGGGGGGTAGGGGAAGCAGGACGAGGTGCACATCTCCATGTCTTGTTTCCAGTGAGCGGAGAGGCTTGTGGAGGGCATGTCGGGGGTGTTTTCACGACCACAGAGGGAAACCTGGGAATAGTAGTCCCTGATTGAATTATCGAGGTGAAATAGCGGCTGTGGTAAAAGGTGTAATTGCGTGAGTGGAACATATGCTGTACATTCAGTTGAGTAAGGATAGGCAGGCAAACAGGCAAACCTGACTCGGGATCAGCTTACCGAACCCTAACAGTAATCCTAAAACAAGCGATGAAAGCCTAAACTGATCTAGGGTCAGTGCTCAGAGGTGGAAATGTATCTGCTATAAAGCAAAGGCCCTCCAATTGTGCTTGGTATGCAGCTATCAAGTAGTGTTTCAATTGGCCGGGGGAGGATTCCAGCTATCTTTCCATTTGGTAGTAGATAGCACTATAATCAGGACATTCCCAAATAGAATGTCTTAGAACATATTCATTGTACTGAAAAAAAAAATTCTTTCTACATCAGAAAAAAAAAACATTCCACACAGGTCACATACTTCACTGGTAATTTCCTTTGGTGGTTTTCAGTTAGCGTTGTAATTACATCATGGATGGCATGTATTAAGTTTTCGGGGGTGCTCTGAAGGTTACTGATAAAATTATCCTGAACGACTACGCGATTCAAATTCTTTTTTAAGAAAACTGAATAACGTTCTACGACGTCCCTGCAATGTTCATTGCCACTGGAAAATAATGTTAGAACGGCAAAGTCAATCATTTGACTACTGTGGGGTATGTTTCTCTGCTGCTGGGCTATAGGATTTGATTATAGTATCAGCGTAGCACTCTCCCTTAAAATTCAGTTCTTTCCACTTTTTGAGAGTAACTCCTGTGGCTGTTCTCAATAAACAATGTCAGTAGCTTGCTTTAAAAGTATCACTAAATATGTCATTGTAATGACAGGCTGAAATTATATATAAAGTTTGTGTGGGGAAAAAACTGTCAACCTCAAAGAACCTTTTTAGCTGGGCTAGCTCGATCACATTCTTAAGCAGCATTCGCTGATGTATGAGGAACGCTTGCACATAATTGCGTACATAATTGCATTGTGGGAGGGTCATGTCACAAAAGCTGAAAGTTATTCGTTCAGCCAAAATCATTTGTAAATTCCCTGACAGATGAACGACATCAGTTGTGTGTGAAACGCAGTTCATCAAAATAAATAATCTCTCCCTCACGCTGAGACACTGAGGACGAGGATCATTTAAAACACTGCCAGGAGAGGAAAGGCCCACCTCAACTCGCGTCAAGGAATCTCTGCCATGTTTTGTGAGTTTTATCCGGGGATTTGTCAATATTCACTGCGGATAGCTCCCCGCATCTAATTACTGATCGCAAAGAGCATTATTTCCTGTGTGTCGTTGTTGGCTGTAAAACTTGTCTTAAATCAAAGCGGTAGGGCAAGGAGGGGGGAGGCACCATGGGACGAGGAAGAGGAAGCAAGAATAAATGCCCCAGCAGCCCTGGAGTTCACGCCGTAATGACGTTAGCCGCGGGCTAACACAGATCAGCTGAGGAGCACGTGCGGGTGTGCCGCACAGAGAAGACCAGCAGTGTGGCATGTAGGGACCACCTCCTTTATCAGTCCTTCCATAAATTTCATCCTGTTTATTTTATTTTATTTGTTTCATCGAGAATTTTCCAGTTTCCAGTCGAGAATTTGACATTTTAGTATCATCGCTGATAGATTGCAAATGGTCTGCTCTTGTGTGCTTTTTACCATACAGCCACTCCAGTCTATTATAAACTACGCCAAAATGTATTTTCCATTTTAGAATGTACTCAAGCGAACTAGCAGAGTCTTGTTTGAAAGCATTACAGTATTGTAAATTTAGTATAATTTTACATAGGCACAATCTCACTACGGGTTTAGAAAATAACAAAAACGATTTTATAATAACAAAAAAGGATTTTATAAGACACACACAATAAAACTTTCCAAAGATAGATGTCAGCTCAACAAAATGCATTAAGTCAAGTGCACAGACTAGTATTCATTCAACATTTTACAGCAATGAGAAAATCAGCAATGTGTTGTGCTGTGAAGCCATGCCAGAACTGTAGAACAACACTGGCATAAACTCAGATGCACTATGAGGTTGTACCAAAGAAAAAAAAAACACAGACAAAACTAATAATACATGCACCAGCGCATGCTTACAGAGATCAGGCCAATACGCTAAAGCAAACAAGACATATTTTATCTTAATAACAATATTGATTCAAACATAAAAATCTATATAAATAAAACTGCGAAAGTTTAATTACTGTCAGAGAAATCTGACCAAATCAATACCTATAGATATGAAAATATGGATATCCCTTCATTCATTTTCGCATTCTCAGATGGGAAAATTTAACGAACGTCAGCTTCCTCAGGGTTCCTTCTGCAGGATGGAGGCACGCACGCTTCTAAACCCATCGCCCTCAGTGCAACAAGCAAAATGGCTGAGGCTTCCTCGCTGGCTTGCGTCTCTTTGGAAACTTTTCTCTGACCCTGGCGGAGCTTTCATACGGAATGAGTTAAAAAAAACAAAAAAAACAGGAAAATCCATGAAGCTTTTTGCATGAAGCTTTCAGCAAAGCTTTTAGCAAATGTAAGCTCAGAAATATTTTATCACTCACCGGACAGTGGGCAGCCTCTGCCTCTAAACAGAATTTCTATCTAACAGCTGCTGAGCTGGCTAGCCTCAGGATATATCAAAGAGCTGTATATGCATTCTGTAATTAATTTAAGAGAAGATAGGACTACATGTATGCACAGTTACTATTCATTCGTTTGTACAGGTAGACGGGCCTTGATTTTGTTGATATTTCTCCATTCCGCAGTGATTGGTCAGGCAAGTCCATGTCATCAAGCTCCACTAATAAAAGCTTTAAACAATTTAAATATTAGTGTGCCACATGATTGTAGGTTTAAGGATGCTGTTTGTCTCATCCTGCTGACACTAGGCTCCAAAGTGCATCCCATGGTGTGGTATCACACCATATTCTGAATCTAAGATGGCCTGTGTCAACCCACTCCTTAAGAAATCTACCTTAGATGTGCCCCCCTGATGTCAGGAACTATTGACCTGTATCTCCATTGTCTTTTCTGTCCAAAGCGTTACTGTGTGTGTATCAGACTTGGATGTTCACGACTATGGGTAGCTGCTACTTTATGAGAATTTGATTTGGTCTGACCTGCATATGTTCCACTTGTTGTTGCACTTGGTGTACGTCACTTTGCATAAAGGCGTTTGCCGAATAAAACGTACCAAAATCCTGGTCCTGCAGGTGGTTACTGCGACTGAGCGGCCACACGGGGTGGTGTGGAGCTGACCACACTAACACAGAGGGCGGGGAGGCTGCCAATCACGGCCCAATCACGAAATTCTCCCACTTAATCAAGCGCCTCCAGTTTGCCCGCGCAAACCGCACCGGAGTGTTCTCCTCCCGCGCGATGGACGCGGAGCTCAAGTGGCGGAGGGCTGAGCGAGGGAGAAGTGGCGGCTGGGAGCGCGAGCACTTCAGAGGCCGCGTCAGCCGAGAACGCCGCCGCGACGAGAGAGGATCAGCAACACAAACGGGCGTTTCTAATTAGGGGGGAAAAAAATCTCGAATTTGAATACGGCGAAGACCGCGACGAACCGCCCTGATTTGCGTGCTCCAAAAACGGGGAAGATTCGAAACGGCGGCACACGCAGGTACAGTGCCTCTCGGCGGAAGCGCTCGGCGCTCCTGGTCCGCAGGGTTAAACGACACGCGAATTGCCTCTCGGAAAAAAAAAAGAAGATCTTTGAGGTTCCCCGTGATTCGCTGACAGCGCGCGGGGAGTCAGTCGGCCACACTTTTCACAGAACGCACTCTTGAGAGGAAATAAAAGACGCTCTGACACATGCATCCGCCAAAAAGGAAAAAGCTTTAGCCCTTCGTGCGTCCACTAAAGAAAAATAAGCTTCCGCCCTCGCTTTGAAGGAGAGAGATAAAAAACACACCCCTACGCAGGGTCTGCACCTGGCTGGGCGGACCCTCCCCAGAGCCTCATTACACGGTCGTCAGGCAGCGGCGGTTTTAAACGACCCGGCCAGACGGGCGCTGGAGGCCTGATCAAACGTCCCTCCATTGATTTTCCCTCCGGCGGAGCGGCCGAAGCGCTGGCGTCTCGTGGCGAAATTTCATTACCGTCGACGTGGAGGGTAACGCGAGAGAGGGAGGAAGCGGCCGCTCGGTGGCCGTCCCGGGCGCGCCCAAGGAGGAAAGCGCCCGGGGCTAAAGCCGGATCTGTGAGCGAGCGTGTGACGCTGAGACGAGCAGGAGGCCGCGCACTGTTTCATTTTTTAAATGTATTTAGCCGTTATTTAATGAGAAGGGTTCAAACGAGGGCTCGGTTATCCTTCGCAGTGAAGACTGAGGAACCAAGGTGCTGGAGGAATGCGAAGAATTTTGTACTAAAACAACTTTGGGATTGTGACGAGGGGGGCAGGGGTAACAGATGGAGTTCAGTCTGGGATCGGACGTTCAGTCCAGCTACAGGTGCTCAGACTGACAATAGGCCATTCTATCTGGTTTCTAGGCCACTGGTCTGGTTCCTGGGTTCAGTCTATCTGCCGATGCTCCGCATAAGCACGGGTGCTCATTTTGGTTGCAAGGTGTTCAGTATAGTTGGAAGTGCTCAGGTATGACTACAGGCATTAAGTCTGGCTACAGCTGTGCTGTTTCCAGTGAAGAGGTCTGATTTACTAAGACTTTCAGCAGGTCCTCCAAAGCCTTTCAGCACGTGCAAAACCAATAACACGGCCAGTGATTGGTCCTGGCATCTGTGTTGCACCAATCATTGGGTGTGTTGTTATTAGTTTACATGCGCTAAAAGGTTTTGCATATGCTAAAGGTCTTAGTACGTCTGGGCCCTCGGTTGATAAATCCAGCTACAGGATTGCCAGTCTCGGCTCCCTCTCCCTATTCCCCAGGACATTGGGGCTGTCAGGATCTGGCACATAGTGATGCTGTTTGATTAACACATTTCTGGGTGCAGTCCAAGCTTTCCTCCTCCTGTCATGTCACTCTGGCATAGGCCAGTGGGGCGGCTACAGTCTATTTTCACCCTCGCAAGTCAATGGGCATCCTGTCAGCCTCATCACCCACGCCCACCACCCCCCCCCACCCGCACCCCCCGCCTCCATTGTGACCACCCTTAGCTGAGCCTGTTGTTTGGCATGTATCACTGGTGGTAATTAATTTTCTATTTTTGTGGAAGCCAAGCACAGAAGCTGATTTTTTTTTCTTCTGCCAAGATAAGGACCCAGTGGGTCTTCATTATTTAAAAAGACAGAAGTTGATATTGCGCCAGAAATGCTACGATATATTTACTTATAAATCTTTTAGTCAGGCGCTCATCAAGCGTTTTTTTTTCTTCAGTCTTAATCAAAATTAAATTTATCTGTTTGACTGTGCAGTAAGACTGGTTGTAGAATGGATGTTGATTTTTGAAAGCTAGCGTATATTCGCGCAGTACATAAAAGCAAACATCACTGAAGAAGTTGGTTTTAGGATGACAACTGGAAATTCCACTTTCTTAAACAGATGACAGGAAACAGTTTTGCAAGGTTCTAATCTGGAAAAAAACATTTCCTATTTTTTGTTTTGTGACTATGAATTATTATCTGTCATGATACTGACATTCTCTTCGTATTTATTTATTTATTTATTTAGTATTGCTTTATTTACTGCATAATGAGTCATTGTATCAGTTTTTTTATTCTTTGGGAAATTTTTTTTCCCCATGCCCAATCATAATTGCAGACCTCTTGCATCATTGAAATCTCCTTAGAAGAGTCACACACTAGCACACACAATAAGATACAAAATGCTTGTATCAAGCTACTTTTTCACTGTGCAGTCCACCAGTTAAATTGACTACAATTTCCACCATTTTTGGGCATCACAGAACTGCAAGATATTTTACCTCAGACACGCCTCAAATGAGTGTCATTTCATAAAGAAGTGCAAATGTGCAAAAAAATCACCCGATATGGTCCAGCAGCGGAACAAAACACCTGTAAGATAGAAATATATGGGTCTGAGAGACAAAGTGAAAGCCTGTGTTAGGGTGTGTGTGTGTGTGAGGGGGTGAGTGTGTGTATGTGTGTGTGTGCGTGTGTGTTTGTGTATGGGTGAGTATGTGTGAGTGAGTAATAGAGAGAGTAATGAAGAAAGAATTATTATTATTTTTGTATTTATTTATTTTTTCCGAGGACACATCTTTTAAATCATAAGGTTAATGTGCCAGTCAAGGAGGGCGGAGTATTTTCATGTCACTCACCTCTGGATACACCTCATTACCATGGA
The DNA here is from genome assembly GCF_018555375.3 of Anguilla rostrata. Taxonomy (NCBI): domain Eukaryota; kingdom Metazoa; phylum Chordata; class Actinopteri; order Anguilliformes; family Anguillidae; genus Anguilla; species Anguilla rostrata. Next base: position 9,086,625 of record NC_057937.1, read on the forward strand.
GAGGGGGCGGAGGCACCGGAGGAAATGGAGCGACTGCAGTTTCTCTCTTTTCATTAGCACCTGCCCTCCCGGGAAAACAAGCAGGATCACCGGGGTCGTTACCGCCCAAGACGGACCCCACTCGAAACAGAGAGGAGGCGGGCAGGCGGGCAGGCAGGCAGGCGGGCAGGCACCCTGCCCTAACGAACCGCTGAACAACAAGCACTGGTGTGCAGGAGCTGATGGTACACTCTCGAAAACAGCATAACATTTCCCGCCAAATCGACGGTTTATCCCGCTTAATATGCAACCTTATACCCTGGACAGATCTCTCCAGTCTGCAGCATGGAGGGTTACCCAGCCGCCTAATTATATCTAAATAAATATATATGTGTGTAATATATGTGCATATTTTTTTTTTTTCATGATCTTTTCCCCATATATTTCTGACCTTCATACTTGTCTTCCCCGTGGCATTAAACACTAAAACACACACACATAGACACACAGACACGCACACACACACACACACATTTGCTACTGAGTAACCTTGCAGCACCTTTACTTAAGGATGTGGTCAGCATAGTAGGAAGGCAGGAACAGCACAGCTTGTTTACTTGCTGGAGAAGAATGAGGGACTGCCATTGATGAATGACTGAAGAGGGATGATCCAGAGAGATATGAGTGGGGTGGTGAGAGAGATGATAAACAGCGGGATGGGTCAGTTGCGAGTAGTTTGGGCCCCCTGGTTGTTTTCCTTTATCATGTAGGTTGACCAAATAAAAAAACCTTGTATTCACTTGAACCAAAGTGGCCAAATGAAAAACCAGTAACACTTGACAATACTGGTACACAAATAAGCATTTATTAATACTGTAACTCACACATGAATTATGATGAATTAAAGGATAGACTAATGTTTAACATATCAAGAATCAATGAAGAGTCTACGAGAGCGACCAAAGGAATCACATGAGTAACTATTAATAACATTCATTTTAATGTGATGACTGCATTGGCTGGAACCCCCTTTAACTGCCATGGAATTCTTTCAAATTTAAAGTCATTCTATCATAACAGACTTGTGAGTCTGCAGATGAAAGGACACAAAACATGCAGAAAAAGAAAATGAAAATGGCTAATGCACAAGACTCCTGCCAGTCTTCTCTGGCCGTCTGCAAGACGGCCCGTGATGTCCATCCCACACTCATCCGGCTTTGATGTGAAGTTCTCTCTGAATTTCAAACAGCCATAACGGAAGCTTTGAGGCCTTGCGGTTTTAGAATATTTCATAGCAGGAAATGGATAATCCTGGAAAAAAAAACAGCTCCAAGACTAATTAAAAAGCGCTATGATGGATTAAACCCTGAGCTGAACTGGGTTTGATCACTTTATGTCTTCATGCGCTGTTAGACGGAAGACTCATGGGCTGTGTCATGCATCAAACGTATCCATGGGAACCCAATGGTTGTGCTTGTTACACAAACACAATGTATGTATATCTACTTTAAGTTGGAAAAATACCCTAAGATTTAGTGCTCTGTCGGCCAGTAATTCATTTCTGTGAACTGTATGGGTTTTACCACCAAGTTTGTTAGTTTTAGATTTTCTTTTTTATGTCTGGGGGAATGGGAGGGATTACAGGTTTGCAAGGTTTGGTCACAACTGAAAAACATTGGACATTCAACTTTAGGCATTTGCAATAATAATAATAATAATCATCATCATCATCATCATAATGTTCCTCCCCAGTAGTTCTCCCTCATTTGAAACAACAGCTGTTGTTAGTACAGCTTTTTTATGGTCAAAGAAAAGATTGCCTATGCTATTAATGATTTCACAAGGCATTCTCCATTTCAAGACACAAAGCAGATAGACTGGCACTGCCTCAGTACTGTATTTACATTCTGCTCCACCTTGTCAGCTTAGCAAACCACTGGAGCTGTTTATTTTGGTCCCATGTCCTTGTTGAATCTCTCATCATCTCTGGGTGCCATATAGGTTCAGTTTCTTTCCTTTATGAAACATTTATAATTGGTAGCTATGCAGTGTGTTGTTTGAGACAGGAAACACCATTGTTTCAATGTAAACTTAAATTAGGATATCATTTGAGAAAATAGGCCTCATTGTCTAAACATTTGTTAATCAACTATGGTATTACATGGCCGTACCCAGAAACCTCTTTGTACATTAGTGCCTCTTTATTATTCCTTCGAAATGAACATTTAAGATGGTACATACAGAAGGATCCTTATCCAGATAGCTTTGCATGGACCAACCTTGAACAGCTCTCCAGATAATTGATAGAAAATTTTACTATTCCAGTGTAACCATAAGTCAAATTATCTAAATTCCAATTCCATTTATATCTTAAAGATGAAATGTATGATAAAAGCCCTACTTCATGAATTACAATTTGTGCGTGTTCCCTTGGGTTATAGTTTTTGTTGTCATATCTGAGCAGAAAAACCATTTGAATGTAATTTGTTTGTTGTGTACATCCCTATTTTTTTTAGGATAGTCCCACTGAGAAATGAAGTCACTGTCTTACAGGGGTCCTGGCCTTGAAAGCAGCACTAGATAAAATGCACTCCATGGAGGTTTTTGACAGACACTAAATTAATACACAACAACAACAGCCAGTGTGCACTTGCATAACATTCATGATTCAAATAGCTAGTAACGGAAACATCTCTTAGTCACAGGGGAATGTAGTAAGTCATCAAATTCAGCTAGTATAACAAGTGCATCCATTTAAACGGTTTTTGCCACATGTTCCAAAGCCAAAGTGCATTTGTAATTACAAGCAGTCTTTTCCAAATTGAGAGCATGAATGGATGTATATAAATAAAAAGAGGGAAAGAAATAAAGTAACTCCTTTAGGAAAAGAGAGGGAATGGGTGACTTTTCTCTGCTTAGAAGGAAGAGCCAATGTCTCCATGTTTGTTCTTGAAATTGAAAGAAGTAAAAATTTTATTTTAACTGACCAATGTCTTGTGTGTATAAGTACATCTTATAAGGGTGTGTTTACAGGCATCACATTATACTTTCCTGAACCTATGACTCATCACCAGCCTATTTAACACCTCGCATAGAACATGGATGCACAGCCTGTCCATTGGCTAGACAAGCAGCTAATGCTAGCCTTGTTTGGCATGTGTCAGTCAAATCTTGCCAGGAATTGACCAATGGCCACCCAGCATGATGCACCGTGCATAGTCTGCCCTGTCAACATTAAAATATGAGGAGAATCCCCATCATTATCAGCATCCCTCACAATTAAAAAAAAAAACAACAAAAAAAAACATGCGCATTTAGTGTTTAACGGGCGGGAGATGCATTCGCTGTTTAATTGCGCGTAATGCTGCAGCATCTGTCAGCGCAGTCAAAGAGACTCGCATTCAGGGGGTCCCATTCGCGGCGTTGAGCTCAACCTCAACAACGAGCTCCTTGTAGGAATCAGATCGTGCTGAACAAAAAAAAAAAGATTATTATAAAGAGACAGGAGGGCTTTGTGTTGGCCTACATTTCTCCTATGATTGAAAAGCAATAGGGGGAAAAAAAACATTTCAGGTAAAGAGATCTGTATGTGCTTTTGGCTTATAATGGCATGTCAGTGGCCAAGGAGAAGCTGACGGAGAGCTAAATCCGATCCTGTGTGATTTGGGGGAAGGTTTAAGATGTGGAGAGGAAGTAAACTTGCCCTTTGTTTGTCCCTGTTATTAGGGGCGAATGAAGTGTGAAGACAGCGGAGAAATTGGAGAAGGTGCAGACGCCCCCTTTCCTGCCCCCTGTACGTTTACCTGAATCCTTCTTACATAACACTGCGGCTTCACAAAGCCCCAGAACAAAAATAAAATAAAAAAAATCTCTCCCGGTGAAGAAATCCATTATCTTTTGAGGGTAGAAAAGGCACCTTTGTGATGAGAAGGGAAAGAAAAAAACGAAATAAAATACACAGAGCCTTGTTTTCTTTTTCTTCTTCTTCTTTTTTGGTCAGCTGGACTCTGAGCTCATCTGATTGCTTTACAAAAAAGGGGGACTTACTGAGGTAACCTGCCTGAACCGGTGAACAATGCAGTGACCTCCGCATCCCCCCCCCCAAGCGCTATCCGGGGGGCTTCGGGCATGATATACCCATCCTGGATTTACTGCCCCATGGCCAAGTTCATTTACTACAAGAGAAAAATAAATATATAAATAAATAAATGCAGGCTGGTGGCTGAACGGTCATTACGGTCATAAAAATGCAGCCCCCAGTTTGGTGCTCACCATGACATATGTCGGACACAAACCGTACTGGAGAGGGCATCCAATTTACTGTGCATTTATCACCTCTCCGTGGCCTGAATGGCTTCATGATAATATCCTGTCGGTAGCACGTGGAGGCCTGGGTGTGTAGCAGGAATGAATAATGTATGATTGCGCCATCCATTGCAGGATGCAGAGCATAAAGTCTCCATAATCACCTCTGGTACATGTGCACCTGCATTCTACTGGTTTAATATCACCATTTAAGTTCAATTTTATTTCTGAAAAATGTGAGTTATTTAAATGTATTTCGTCTGACAAATAACTGCAGAGGTGAAGTCAAAATTTTAGTGTGGGTGCTCATTAGTGTCTGTCACATGATTTTCGCAGAAGGTGGACCCTTCTTACCCGACCCTGTGGCAGTGTGCTCCCAGCTTGAAGTTTCCAAATCAAACCGTTCTATGTGGGCAGCAACAGCAAATCCACATTTTAAAAATGAGGGAAAAAATAAAAATAAACTGCCACATAACGTGCGGCCACATATTGGGCCTGGCTCCCTTCCTAAAGCACAGCGCTGCTGCCAAAGTCCACTAACTGTACCCTCAGCGGCTGTTCGTGTTTAACATTATGAGTCATTTGCTTTGCTGACACCTCTGTACAGGGAGCGTCACTCAGCCCCCACAGTCTACTTATCTTATGTTTGCATGATCGCAGGAACAGCTTTTCCCCGTGATGCTACTCAGGATTTGAACCGGCAACCTCCATTGGAGATCTGACCTTATGCAGATCTGTTCTCATACAGACAACCGCACGTTTGTGTTTGCACGTATGTGCATGTGTGTATATATGTATTTGTAAGAGTACGCATATTAAGGTGTGTGTGTGTATGTGTGTTTAAGTGTGTCTGTGTATTTAAGTGTGTGTGTGAGTGTGAGTGTGTATGCCTTCACGCTGACTCTCTCCCCCATGCTTGCCAGCAGTGCTGATAGTCTTTGGCGACTGGTGCAGCCAGGCTGGTCTGGGACGATGTTCAGATGTTATTAGCTGCAAATCTGTCCTCTGGGGAGCGAAAGGAACTGTGTGGAAATAGATTCTGCCTCTAGTCTTGGCTGACAGGGCTGAACCCTCGGGCACAATTCCCACGGAAATTCACCCTCCCTCCCCCTATACTTTCTGTTTCCCCCCACAACCTACAGCTCCTCTAGGGTGTGGCAGGTCCAGTGATTGACTGGCGACCGAGGGTATAATGAGCTATAATTTTGGCTGCCATTAAAAGATGTTCTATATATCCAGTGCAATTTACATACATTATTATTATTATTATTATTATTGCAGAGCATCTGCATCATTAGTATGCAGTAACTGTAGTCATGCATGATCATATGCCTTTCAAGGGCAAAGGAATGCTTCACTGGCAAGCAGCAGTATTTTCCATGACTTTAACTGCACAAACAAGCCCATTCTACCTCCCCAGCCTGGCTGTTGCACAGCTTCAAACCCAGAGTGCTGAACTCTCTGCACTGAACGGCCTTCTCGCTCAAAAAGGCGGCCGACATTCCAAGAGGGTCCGTCCACGCAACGGACGCTGCTGTCGCTCCTCGCCTGAGCGAACGGTCGGTGACGGCCATTAGGTGCAGGCAGACAGAGCAGGAGGTTTTCAAAAAGCACTCTCTCTCTCTCGGGGGCCGTGAGAACTCAAAAAGGGGGGGAGGGGGGGGGGCACAGGACAGGAGTGTGGGAGGGGCGCGATCTCCCGGCCGAACGGGGCCGTGTTTTTGTTTCTGCAGGAGAGCGAAGCTGTGTTAATTTCCCCATGGGCTGGAGCTGGGGCTGTGGGAAGGCCTCCGCGTCGCTCGGGCCCGCAGGCTTCTCGGCCTACGCAGACGGGGGCCCCCTTCCTCGCAGACAGCAGACAGCCGGGCTCCTCACCCCACCGCCGCGGCGTCACAGGCTCGTTCATTTCTCAGGCATCTTCCTGTGCTATTCGAGCCCATCAGATACGTCCGGATCAGAACTCACCCCAACACCGGGTCCAAACTCTCTTCGTTGACTGCGCAATAGCGGACGTGGTCTGCAATGCAGTCGCTCTAATTTCACACAGCCCAGCGAGCAAAGCAATCATATTAGGACGGTTAATGATAACTTTACCAGAGTGCGGAGGAGGGTCAAGGGGAACAACGTTCAACTCCATGAATTTAAACACACATTTACTATCGTTTACTCCGTTATTTATTGATGCATGTCCTTTTGCATTGAGGACGGCACAATAAATTCAGTGTCGAGTAGAAATCCTGAATTGGCTATCGGCAATGCAGAAAGCAAAAACCTCATCTTTAGTCCATTGTTGCTGCACTTAACCGGCAGAACCAGCTAGCAGCATAATGAAGGATTGATGCATTACCCTTTTATGTGGTATATTTCAAGCACGCAGAACAAACCCTTCAGCAGGACAAAAGCACTGCCCTGCCTCCTCACACAGCCCTCGATCCCCCCCCCCCCCTCCCCTCCCCCAAAGCTTTCACACCAGCCCTCCTGGACACCAGAGGGGTCGTGTTCACACTCACATATTTTTTTCAGGGCTCTCCTTGCACTGTCACGTCATCCGTTCTGCTTTCTTTCTGCTGGCTATTTTCCTCCTTGCTCCTGAACATCCAATCACAGATCGCCTTTTTTTCCCCCCGCTGGAACAGGAATGTCAGGAAAGCGCCACTTACGGTGACAGACGCACCGGTGACCTTTGACCTAGCTCTGGAGCGATACCCGATTCTGACTTTGAACAGCACCTGACAAATGACCCAAAAAAATGTCTGACACTGAAGGGGGAGAAGCTGAAGCATTTGATCCCCAGAGTGTGAGAGACCTGATACCCTGAGCGACACCAGTGGACGTCCTGATAAAAGCAAAGCGTCATATCACACCCTTAATGTTACAGTTTTGTGTGTGTGTGTGTGTGTGTGCGTGTGTGTCACACGCCAGCGTGACACCCCTGGAAGGGAGATGCAGCACCATGTATTTCTGTGTGTATGTCTGTTTGAAAATGTGTGTGTGTGTGTGTGTGTGTGTGCGTGAGTGTACATGCGTGCATGTGTGTGTGTTTGAATTTGTGTGTGTGTGTTTGTGTGAGTGTCCATGCGTGCATGTGTTGAATTTGTGTGTGTGTACGTGAGTGTACATGCGTGGATGTGTGTGTGTTTTTGAATTTGTGTGTGTGTGTTTGTGTGAGCGTCCATGCGTGCATGTGCATGTGTTGAATTTGTGTGTGTGTGTGTGTGTGTGTGTGTGCTATTTGAGGTGAGAGCAGAACGAGTCAGTGGGGAAAACAGACATTGTTGGACCTTTTTGCTGGGGTTTTCAGCCAGGCATTGCTGTTAACCTGAATTGACCATTGTGAGAACTCTTACCCTATAACAAATATGGTGTATCCGAACTTATTATACTGTACCTGTGAGCAGAATAAATTCATGTGAGGTTTCCAATTGTCCAAGAGAATGTGCTTCAGATTGTAGGTGGCATTTATTTCAATTTATATATTTCAGTTTCAATACAAAGCCATTCTTCTTGTTTCTAAGGGCCAGGACATTGCAGAAAAGAGCAGGGAGGGAGAGTGGGCTTATAATATAAAGTCCAATTTCAAACACGCTCACAGTCACACTAAATCTGCATTACCCAGAGGACCTTGTGTCACATGGCTATTAATCAGTGACTTATTGCTGGTATAAAAATGACCAGGGGAATAGAGGGGTAATAGCATATGCATCACTGGGTCACAGTGTGGCTTTTGAACTGTGATGGAATCACCAACGGCAGTTGGTGGCCGGACACTGACACAGGTATTCATTATGTGTGCCAAAACAGGGTGTGGCACCTCCCGGATAACCTCACACAAGAGTGTGATCTTGAGCACTTGCGCGTGATTGGCTGGCCTGAGTCACCCGCGACAGCGAATCAGAGGGAAGGATTGACCATTGTGCAACGCATTCTGTTGGTGCATGTTTGTGACCGTGGGCCTCTGAACTGCCCTGGGGACAATGTGCAACTGGTCTATCATAAAAAAAAATAAATAAAAATGCCTCTGATTGGTTTTTGCATACAGCCCCCAGTGATTGGTGGCCTATGCAACTGGGGAATCTGATTTATGATAATCCCTTTTGCAATGGCAAGCACTTTTGCATGACATCAATTACACTTGTTTATTGACAGTAACTTGCCCAGATTCAATAGAAGGGCTTCGCCTGTGTGCGAGTCTGGATGTCGGTTGATAAAGAAAATCAAATCCTAAGTGGCGCTCTTTTCATTTCCAGACAGACAATTTGACAGTGAAATTGATGCATGCTTTTTGAAATGAAAGCCAAGTAAAAATTGTTTCTGATATCCAGGTAGTCAGTCCTGCATCTTTCTCCAAAACAATAACATAATTAATCTACAAACAAGTGAACAAACTATCCAACAAACAAAACTGCCGAAATTCAGGAAATGCATGACTTTTTGTCAGAGAGATTTAGGCAATTGCTTTCTGAGGTTGTAGCAGACAGGAAATTAGACGTTTCATCTCTGCCAATTTTCTCCAGTACCATTGGGGGGGAAAAGATCAGAAGCAAAAAACAAAAAAAACAAATCACAAAGCACAAAGCCAAGCAAAGTGATAAATAAGTGGGAAAAGGATTCTAAAGGCACTGCGTGGTGTTTCGTTTGACGTACCGTCTGATTTGTTTGAAGATCTGAACAGTGGGGCTCAAACCGCAGTCAGAAAGAAGCACAGTGAACCTCATGGCCTCAGGGCTCCCAAGTGACTCACACAGTTAATACATTCCCTAGGAGCACAGGTTGTGCCCAGTGGTCACAGGTTTGAGTATCAGCCAGCACAAGTTGGGCCCCATGGTCACAAGTTTGAGCCTCAGCCTATATCATCAGCCAGCTATGGCCAGGAGTATTACTTCCACCAAAACAAAATGTCTCTCCAGTGGTCGAAGCTGGCATTAGTTCAGTGTTTGTAATAGTTTATGGCTTATAGGCGAATGCATTGGAGGGCTGTATACAGTTCAGATACTCCTTACAGGTGTGTTTGGCAAAAACCTGTTTCTCATTTAATTTTATTTATCTACCTGGCAAGTGGCCATATTCAGAAGGATTCACATGCCCTACTTTCTCAATACTGAGGGTTCATTCATAAAGCTCAATGTTCACTGAAGCAATTGTTTTTGGAATGGAGCCAAGATGGCTATATCAAACGGAAATTGTATAATTGGTGCTGGGCATGTCTTTTAAAGAAACTACAAACTAAGCAATCAGCCGCATTGTACTGCATGGATAGCATTTGAATGTCCTTAATAGTGCACTCAATGCATCTGCACTAAAGGTGAAGGCAAGATTACATCATATTAATGTCCATGAATGTCTCCCCATGCAAAAGCATGAAACGTGTTGACTTTGCAGATGCAGTGTTTGTGTTTTTGCCTGAAAGGTTGGATTAGAAGCGTAGCTTGGCTCGACCTCTGTGCGGCATCCAACGTGGCAGTGAGGGGGTATACTCGTCTTTTTTTGGGGGCATTCAGTGACACAGGCCACGGAACAGGTCACTCAGTCTTTGTAGGTTCATCAACATCCCAAAGGCCGTTGCTTCTGCTGTTTGACCTGGCAAGCTGTTCTGTGACTCTGTGGGCTGCCTTAAAGGTCAACAAAACCTTAAAGGTCACCCAAAGTTGTTCTCTTCACAACAACAAAAAGAGAAAGCACCCAGTTGTACTCACAACAGCATAATGGGAGGCCTGTTAAGCATATTTCACTGTGTCGTATTATTGCCGTTCTTTCCTTTTTTATTTTAATTTTTTTTTACATTTTTTAAGTAATGCATTTGGACACGTCTTGAACATGTCTCTGCTGCAGAGTTCAGCCCGGGTTCGTGCTGAGTGATGTTTCCTGACAGACCCACTCAGGATATACCTTGGAGATTGATGAATTGATGATAACGATATGCAAGTGAGAACGATGTATCCGAGGAGTGAAGAAGCATTCAGACTGAAGCTACTGTAAGGGCATGATCCACCAGAGTGAGGTCATGCTGCCATAACAACATACTAACATGTAACCTCCCCCACCACCCCCTGCCCTCCCGCCCCCTTTCCCCCTCATCCTCTGTGCATTTGTTTGTTCCATTCGCTGAGCGACGGATGCTGACGAGGCTGCTCTTTCCACTCCGCGGGGTTTGGCATCATACAGGTTCATTCATGCAGAGGCCGTGTGTTTGTACAGACAGGATTACTAACATGTGCCCAGGGGCCAAGCTGACCGGTACAGACGCAGCGTTCATGGCCTGCTGGTTCCACAGTCCTGAATGGAGGGTGGATTTTTTTTTTTTGGGGGGGGGTTGTACACGTGATGCTGCATTCCAGGCACAGTTCCTGTTTTTTTTCACCTCGCTCCACAGGATGATAGAGCTCTGTCTTTAGCACCCAGAAATTCCATTCAATCCTAATGTTAATGTTCAGTTTCTTAGCAGATGCTCTCATTCATGCAGGCCCACGTAGCCTGCATTACTGCACACTGCCTGTTGAAAGGAAGGCATGGAGTGTAGGTGATGGTCATGATATTTCACAAACCCCGCAAAAAAGGCAGAGGCATTACAGGCTGTGAGCGAGCCACTGCTTTCAACCAATCCAACATTGGAGTGCAAATTTCCGTGACTGGATAAGACCAGTAAGTGTGCGAGGGTATATCGCAGCTCCAACCATTATGGAGTTCATGGTGCCCCGCTCTCCAATCACCAGTAGAGAGCACCAAGCAGAACTAATTCACACCCTCACACATCGGCTGAAGCTGTCATCCTAAAGGCCGGCTAAAGTGTAGAGCTGGAGGGATAACGTTATAGCCAAAATTGCACCAAGGGTAAAGCTCCTTTTGTGTTGTGGTCACTCTTCAGCTGTGACAGATGCACAAACATGCATTTGTGTTCCTTGCTTGAGCTTGGCTATAGCTAGCATTTTTGCGAGATAATAGCATTCATTTTCTTACTTGTGCCATATGAATAAGATTCTTGGATCTGAATGAGAGAGGACTTATGAAATGCTCACCTCTGTCTCCATCTGATTAGCAGCAAAAAAACCATTGCATCCCCCCCCACCCCTTTGTGGTGTAATGGGTGATTCTGTGAGTGTACTTTCTGTCAAAATGTAATCTCTGTGGGGTCACAGAGCCTTCAAGTCTTCTTCATCTGCATGACATTTATCGTTAAAAAAACTGATCAATTTTCATCAGCGTCTTTGCTGTGCTTCTTTCTTCTTCATCTCCTCAGAAGCGTGTCCAGGGACTGGCGACTGCTTAACCCACGGCAAGACCATAATAAAAAAACCCCATTGCTCGACAAATGGCGATGATGACGGTAATTTAGATGTTTCCTTGTTACTGTTAAAAGGTAAATGCTGTCACTGCAGGGGAAATCTGTCATTTTCAGCTGTTTGCTGTTGTATTTTTTTATTTTTTTTGCCATGGGCTTCCTCTTCCCACTACACAAACATTCCTTTTCCTCTTGGGTCCAAACACGTGAACAGCTGCCAGGGTCATGACCTCTAGGGTCTGACAGCATGTGATGGGCAAGAGCAGCTATAACAAATCTATCATAGGCCGCTGCTTCACTGAAATATCTTTCTTCTGAAGTAACTTCATCCCGTTTGAATGTAGACTGTCAGCCACATTAACAAAACATTAACTCTACACGCATGAGTCTTATAAATAAATTTAGCATAATGGATGAACTAAACATGACATGTTTTAAGTGCAGTAAATTATTGACAGCATTTGTGTGATGCATAAGTGGTCCGAAAATCCACTAAAGAAAATGAAAGTTCTGTCTCTTTATGTCAAATATTTGATTCATACGTAAGTTAATGTTTTGATGTTCATTACCAATCATGACCTTGTTACTGTTTTCTGTGTTATATATACCGATTACTAACTACAAACTTTCTTTCTTCTATCATTTGAGGTCTCAGTGGTCCCCCAATGAGGATGTGGTGGGTTAATGAAAAAGAGGCACAAATGTTGATTAAATCCAGGGCTGCTACACTGGAGCTGTTTGCAGGGCTGGGTATTAATTCCAGCCATGAGGACACCAGACAGTGAGAACACTGGGAGCAAAGCTTTGGCACGGAGGTGTCAAAGGTCGCAGCCCTTGTCTTTTGGCCAGTCTGTTCATCAGCCCGTGACTGGGCGTGGCCGTCTGTGACATCGCCGGATAAATACCGCCATCGTGCCTGGTGCTTCAGGACTGGGTACAGCTGCTCAGACCCCCCACGGGTCCCGTCATAAACCTAGCTGTTCAGGGCAGTCAGACTGCCCAGGGGGTCCCACAGTGTCCTGTGTAAATTACCTCCCTCTAACCTAAGAGCTACCACCTCTCTGGGTTACCCGAGAACAGCTTAAGTGGTGAGGTGGCATGGGCTGAAACTGTGCCTGCTACAAGGGGGGCTAACAGCAGTTCTGGGATCAGCTTGAAAACCCATAATCATAACCATGGCCATTATAAGAGAAGAGTAAAATCTGATCTGGAGTCAGCTCTTAGAACTGAGACTCCAGCTGCTGCCACTGCAGAATTGCATGGAGCAAAACTGCATTAACTGTATTCTTCATGAGGGTCCTGGTGAGGTCAATGGTAAGGATTAAATTGACCCTTTTTAAGTCAGAGGAAAGGATTACCCCCCCCCACATGTAAACCCAGAATCGATTCATAGGATAAGATCTTTCCACATTCATCTCATTTATGTCTCACTGCTTTATCTGCGCTCCTATCTTTCTTTTAACTAGAAACTAAACAAGCAATCACAGGGAAATAAAGGAGAAGGAGGCCAAAGACTCACACTGGGGAAATGAAAAATGAGAATGAGTTCATTAATCTTATATCCTCCTATTCTCTCGCATTAAAGGGAAAAGCAATGCATATGTTCACTTGACAGAGTAATTGCCCGGATGGTATATATCTGTCTGGGGTAACTTCATTTTTGGAGAACAGAGAAATCTAATCTCCTTTTTTTCCACAGGTATAAATTGTAAGGGTTTGATTTCCCTCTCATGAGTCTAATTTAAGATATCTATCTCCGGGAGAGCCGCTCCATTGCTAACACTAATAGCTTAATCTTTCCGGCATAAAATAAAGAGCAGGCAAGGTTTAGGTGAAGCGAGCTTGATAAACTTTGCTCTCCCGAGTCACTCCTCAAAAAAGAGCAAACAAATCCTCATAAACCGTCTAATACGCGGTTTACTCCATTTCCTCCCAAATACGCATCGATGAGAGAGGGGGAGAGAGAGAGAGAAGGAGAGACTAGGCAACCAACAAACGCTGCACGGTAGCAATCCGTTTGGTTGTCAAAATGGTAATCCATCTCTCGATAAGATATTGGATCAGCCTTGCATTTAAGCCGCTCATTGTATCTGCAGATAGCTTTTGTGGCTGTATTATTAATAAGGTCAGGAAGGAGATATATGACTTAAACAAAAGGGGGACCATAAAACAAATCTTGCAGGAACATTGCAGTCAACTTGTTCATCCCCTCTCAGTGGCGTTTTGAATATCCACCTGCTTAAAGGAGGGAAAACAATATATATTTACTTACAGAATCCAAATATAGACTATTTAAAGTCAAACCTTGCTCTCTTAGCTAATTTTTGGGTCACAACACCTGTGGTAATATTATGAGAGTTAATGTTATTTTCTTGAATGTTTAAAATATATATAATATGAGGTAATGTAATTGGTAGGCTCTGTATTTAAATTACTATGGTGTTACTTTGATGATCTTAAAGATAATTGCTATCCACAATACATGTACTTTAATTTAAAAAAATAATAATAAAAGCCGGCCTTTTTTCATAATTTATTATCTGTATTTTTACTTATGATTTTTCACGAGAGTCTGGATTTTTCGTTTCATGTTTTGCTAACCTCTTTCTCTTTTCTTGATATATGTGACAACATAAATGAAACTGCGGACAGTTCTGTTGTCAGAACAGAAGTCAATTGATGTCAGGAGCTTGAGAATGTTACATGTTTTGACAGTAAAAGTATTTCCTATTCAGACAAAAAGACTGTTGCCATTCCTTTTGTGATTTTGTTTGCTGTCACACACAAAAAAACAATGCTAAATAGCATAGTAAACGATGTGCTGCCCAGCTTGTCAATATCAAGAATCAATCACAGGTTACTTCACCATACATTTTTTGTTGCTGTAGTTTCTCAGTGATGGACACAATTTAATTTTTTTTTTTTTTAATCATTAAAGTGATTGTAAAGAGGCTGAAAATAGTTGAAATACGCATAAATTATCACAGAGGGATGTATCCACTACACATCCACCAAATATCTATTCAAGGTATGTCAATAACTGTAATAACACTACACACATTTCAAATCGGGCATACAATCCCTATCCAAAAAAACCTTGGGATTGTATGGGTGTGGTCAGGAGTAATTCTTAAAATCCCTGCCAGATTTACCAGATTTTTTAGTGCACTTCTGCTTGCCAGCCTCTTGTGGAAACTTGACAAAAAATTTGACTTGACTTAACACGAGTGTCGGGTGGCCTGGAAATAATTTGGTGAATCATTGAGCATTTTTTCTTCATCTATCATGGATTGATTAAAAAAAGGTCAATACATGCTGAGTCACAGTACCTATTGCATTTTTCCAAAAGCACTGCCTTTAGAAAGTTTCTTTTTCTCTATAAATGGCCCTCAGTGATAGTCTTTCTCAGAATTTCACCCAAAAGGTATTTAACAGGGCATTTCATTGGATTTAGCCCCAGATAATTCAGACTTCATTCTATTTTTTACACAAGAATGATAAAAAGGAATAGAACAAGAAGAATGTTTTTGAACATAAGGATTAAAAAAAAAAAAATAGAGTAGACTCAGGTTTTAAAAAACAAATGTAGATTAACAAATGCATGTGTGATGGAACAAATGTGGACTCTTAATAGAACATAATCCACAGAGTTAAACATGTTATAATAATTTTAAATTACTTTACAAAATTGGATTAATCTATCTACCTTGACCCCTGAGTGCTGGGGGGTTCAATATATGGTTGAATCATAAGTGCTACCTGTTATTTCTGTTCTTCCTGCATTTAAAAGAGATAGATTGTGGGTAACTACCCTAAGTAATGGTAAATGTCATCTTAAGTATGCTTGAAAACAACCATCTCCCAATAGAGAAAAGTAAACTGACTGTGGATCATTGAGGCCCCTTTGCCTTACATACAACATGCAATATCAGGCCAGGCCCATTTTCCACTTATTAGGTCACAAATAGACAAACTGGACATAATTGGGGAAAAAAAACAACTGCAGTGACCAAAAACACAGCAAGAAAAAGGAGAAGATATTGCTGACCTGGGTGCAGGTGAACGTAAACTGCTTTTCCTTCTATTCTTTGATAGAATGTGCAAAGTAGGGAAGTGCATTTTTTTGTTCTCTCCGGGTCAAAAAAAAAAGCACCTGCTGGAGTGTTTTCATTTCTGTCTGTCAAAGACAGAAAAATAAATTAACATGTTCAATTAAAATGTGAAAAAGCCTTTTCAAAAGCCAGGACCAGCTGTTATAACACCTTAATGTACACAGTGCTCAACAAATTATTCAGCCTTTAAATAAATGCCAGAACAATGACAACAACAACAGATTATTTATTCTCGAGGGAGCTGCCGACCTTAAAAACCCAGCTGACTTGCCCTGTGCGATATTATTATTCCATTACAGGAGCCAGGTTGATCGTTGACTGTTCTATTCTTAGCCCATGAAAGCCAGCTCGGAGCTAGGAGCAGCTCCGGGATGTACGTGTGGGTGTCACGAGTGATGCCATAGGCCTACGAACAAACTCTTTAAATGTGTCAAACATGAAGCATCTACAGATCCCAAGTTTCATAAAGTTAAATGTGTGAGGCTTTGGAGATTGGGGTGGGGGTGGGTGTTAATGCTGTTGCTGAACAAGAGGGTGCTAATGAGAGGACTGGGCTGGGGGTGATCATGTGCAACCTCCAAAATTCCCACATTCAAAAAGATGTTCACGCTGCGGATTATGCTGAAATACCCAAGATTTAAGCTCCTAGGCAAGAGAGTCATTGCAGATGTGCCGGTTTCATCTGATGTGCGAGACTTGAGATCAAAGTTTGAAAAAAAAAAAAAAAAAAAAAACTTTTTTCACCGGGAAGTTGTGATACTGCATAATAAATATCTTGCGACATCTGGATGCATGTTTGCATTTTCTGTTAACTGGAGGTGGTGTCGGAGCTCAGACAGCAATCGCAATTGAAAGCATTGAAGGGGCGGCCCCAAGAATAACCTCACTCTATCAGACTGGAGGTGCAAAAAATCGCTTGATCAATCAACACTGTTTTGCATAGCATCCCTACAATCACAATGGCACCGTTGGAAAATGTGCCACGTGCGATTACGTGGCGGCGGGTAAGCAGGTTCGGGTATAATCAGGAGCCAGTGTCTCAGACAGGAGAGCGGGATGAAGAGATATACAGAGAAAGAGAGACTGACGAAGGATGAGATGATGACAGAAAGAGGGAGCGGTGAAAGAAAGCGGCAACAGATCTGAGCTTCTTAAGGCTTCTCATTCAGGATATTTTTATTTTCCAAGCGGTATTCACAGCCAGGGATAAAGACCCTCGCTGAATGCATTTTTCATTAGCCATTCAGTCATTTCTGGGCTTTCTGCGCTAATGTGCAGTTTCACTCGAGGGGAGTTACGCACCGCACAGGCAACCCGGGCGGAGCTTGCTGAGGCCCTGTGGGGGAAAATCCCTTTTGTGGAAAGTTGCGATCTGAGGGGAGTGCTGGGGGGAGTTTGCAGAGTGATGTGGGATAATTCCATAAGAACTGAGCCTCTTTCTGCACATCCTGTATAAGCACACTTGCATATGCATGCCCATATAGCACATGCCACCGCACACATAAACACAAACACACAGCACCCACCTTCCCCCTCCCCTGTATAAAAACCTACACACACACACACACACACAAACACACGCACACACACACACAGACACACACACTCCTCCTCGGCATGTTCCCTTCAAGGTCACCTGAACACATTTGTTTACATGTTTAATAGTAATTTTAAGTGAAAGTACTTTAGTTGAGAGGCTTATCGTGGATACCGTGCTCTGTTCTGGAGCTCTGTGATCACAGCCGATGCTCAGTCACCTACCATGTTCTGGCAGGTCTTTACACTGAACCTCCGCAGGCTTCACGTTTATTTACACCACATTTGACTGCGTCACGTTTAAACAGAAACAGCCCAACTTTCCTTCAGTGCACTGAGCTGCACTGCCAAACCACCCCCCGCCCCCCTTCAAAAAAAATAAAAATAAATAAATAAAGAAAGTTCACGTGCCCCAGTGATGCACCACTCAAGGGCACTTTAAACGGGATGCTGGATAGTGGCTGACATTTTGTGGAAGGAAGGAGAGATTCTCGCCGCTCTTCATACCTTATACTGACAGCCAAGCTCAGACATCTGCTCCTGACCTGCGGCATCCATTCATCTCTCACCTGTGCGCAGAGATAGACTGTGAAACCTGCCTGAATACACACACACACACACACACACACACATACACACGACCTTAACTCCCCCCACAGCACACACACACACAACCTCAACTTCCATCACAGCACAAACACACACACACACAACCTCAAAACTCCCCCCAACACACAGCACACACACAACCTCAACTCCCCCCACAGCACACACACACACACCACATACACACACAATGTCGACTCCCCCCACAACACACACACACACAGCAAACAGACACAAAAACTCACCACACACACAAAGACACACAACCTCTACTCCTCCCACAGCACACACACAAAATCAGAAAAGCTGCTCTGTAATGGAATAGCCAGCACACATAATTCATCCTTATATCAATTTACAGAAACCCAAGCAACACTGGTGGACTGCAGATTAAAAAAGATTTGCATAAAACCTATATTCAGACATAAGATAATGCAATCCCATCCCTACAAATTCCAGCACCTTGTGTCAAATAGACATGAGGTAATTGAGAACTCTGAGTTATTCAATTACTGCTGACAAATGTTATCATTCAGTGATCAGATCAATAATTTCAGAATGACATTCAAACACAGAATCCATATACATATTTCCCATGGAATCAAAGTTTGGTCTATAACAGTACACAGAAATTGAGCAGCATGCAGAAGGCGTGTTATTTCCTCAGGTTAGACCACTGCCCTTGTAACTCTGGCAAAACTTATCTTAAAAAACTTGACTTTTGAAGAGCAGCTTGCCACCTTTCTACTCAGAAGAGCTTAGCAATGCTATCTGCGGGGAGTCTGCCTTGTTTGAGCAGGTCTTCTCCGGTTTCAAAGGCAGCGACATGGCAAACGATTAAGCTGTTGCCCCTGCGTGCTCTCTTTGGCCTAACCGCTAACATTGTTTTAAGGGTCATTGCCAGACTTCACAATCACTTTGGCATGATGTGCTGCACAGTACAGTATGTTGCTCCTAAGGAAGCTTATCTTTACTTTACTAGCATGTGTAGCATAGTATCTTTAAATATCTTTTGAAAAGCTTTAAAAATAATAATAATAATAATAATAATAATAATAATAATATTCAGAAGAACAAGTATTATTATTATTATTATTATTATTATTATTATTATTATTATTATTAAGAGAATGTTGAGCTCATCCAGGTGAACACCTTTTTTCTGGAGTGCTGGAATGATGTGGGTGTGAGTTCAAGGATCGCTGGCATTTTTAACCCCCCCAACCCCCCCACCCGACTTTGACCTGTCTCCCAGCACCATCAGTCAAGCATTCATTAGCATGTAAAAGGTTACAAATGGAACATTGTCAAAGGCTTTCACTCCTGCATAATTAGCCAATTATTCAGAAACAGCAGATAATGCCTCCCTTCCCATACACACACACACACACACGCACATATGCACACACATATACACTCATGTACACTTTCTACTTTATCTCCAGGCAGATAGTCAAACTGGGGATTATTAGTCTGGCTTGTTTACCCTGCAGATCCCCTTATGCTAAGTACCATTTCCAGAGCTTATGTTTATTTTGCATACTACCCATTTGTGGAAGCTTGGCTTTTAAAGTAATTCAGGTTAAGTACCTTTTTCACTGTCTCCATGGACTATCTAGGAATTGGACACGCAACCCTCGGCAATAAAAAAAAAAAAAAGAGAGAAGAGGGTCTGGCAATTAAAGGCAACATTTCTGACTCCCAGCCCCCTCCCCGCACCCCACCGGGTGGAGGGGGGGGGGAGCAGTGAAGTATATCACTATCTTTATTAAGGTAGCTTAGGGTTCTGTCATCGCTCAGGGAATGAGACACAGGCCACCTGTGTCTCTGTACCATCCTCTCTCAGCGGTATCAAATTGAACCCCAGTTGAAAATGGCGGTGGCGTATCTACTCCCGTTCCTGTTGTCAAGCCTGACTGAATAATGTCCCCTTCTTCTTCTCTAATGAAAAGAAAATAAGCAAAACAGCAGTGGCCACACCAAGCGAGGAGCATCTCGGAAGCAAGAGAAAGGAAGAAGAGAAAGAGGGCGAGAGAGAGAGAGACAGAGAGTACGAAAGAGAGAAGCATCTCATCTCGATAGACGTTAATTAGATATGTGCTGTTGTGCACATAACCGTGTTAGAGAGAGAGAGAGAGAGAGAGAGAGCTAGAGGTCCTTGCTTGGTCTGAATAAATCCCCTCAGCCTGTGAAGGGTGTGCAGCTTGTCAGGCCCTGTCTGGCTCTGCGTGTGGCTGGCTGTGGGACAAGATCGGAATAAGTCACATGTCCGGTCAATAAAAGCAGGGGGAACGGCGAGGGGGCAACATCAATTTGAGTCAAACTCAATCCTTTCAAGTTTTCCTCTTTCTATCTAGCATTATATATATAGCCAGAAACTGGAATATTCTTTACTGGCCAAGTCAGTCACTCAACCTGAATACAATTGAACATGCATTTCATATGCTGAGGAGGAAACTTAAGGCAACTCATGGTGCCCTGAAATGGGAGGAGCTGTGTATAAAAATGTGCTGTAATTTCTACATAAAAATATCCTGTAATAAAAGGTGAGAATGCGCATTTTAACCACGTGAATAGATTGATTTCAAAATTATAACTGTGGAGTACAAAGCTAAATAGCTAAATCAAGAAAAGATGTCATATATATATATATATATTCATATTTCAAATGCTTTTGTTTGTCCCTTTGTCGACCTTGAGAAAAAAGGCTTAAAAGTAGGCCAATAACACATTGTGGGTGCTGTGCACAAAAAAAAGATTTTTTTTAATTTATTTTTTTTAAACTTTTTATCAGATTGGTCATGGATATTATCCATACAAATTGAGCCCTAATTATTAATGTGAGCCTGATTTTGGCTGTTAAATGGGGGGGGTAAACGGGGATAGTGACATCATCGTTGCACTTGCATGGCTGTTTTAATTACTTGCTAAGAAGCCAGCCTCCCTCCTTCTCCCCAGCTACTCAGCACATACGTGAGATCCACTTGCAGAGGAGGCGGATATCTGCTGAAGAAGCTGTGTCGCCACGCTCAAGGGTAGCACTGTGGTTCTCAGGGTCTGAACCAACAGCCACCACACGGGCACAATCTCTGCCGTCTAACCGCTGCTCTTCACTGCTACACGTTCAAATTATAGCTACTTTACAACTACTCAGTGACTCAGAAAACCAATGAAAACAAATAAAAAAGTATTTATTTATTTATTAATCTTTGTTTAATTATTTATAATATCGAACAGTGTTTATTTACACAGCTGGATTTGTTATCTGGAATGGTTTGATATCTTGGCTTGATGTTTCATCCAATCATTCACTACGATATTCACTGAAGCAATTTATATCTGCTTCCCACAAGTACCACCACAATGGAAATAGGTTTTGGAAATGGGTTTTAGGACTTCATTCTGCCTCATTCATGTTTTAAGTGGAATCATTATAACACAGTATGTTCAGTGTGACACTGGTATATTTAACTTATCAAATAAAATAAATGAATCAATTAATCAGGTACCATGGCAATAGAAGTGGTATCTGATCCAGGACTTGTACCCTTATGCTTTCTGAAACCAGGTTCTTTAAAACAGACTGCTGGTCTTCTGGGGGAACTAAAATCCCTGTGTTGTCTCTCAGTTATACGGATAGCCGCTAATATAATCCTTCAGATGCATTTTACAATCGTATAAAGAATTGCGATAAAGAAATAGCGAGGATAAAGAATAAATAAAGAAAGCGAGGATTAGACTTTAGTATTCATTACATATGTGTGTAGTGCATTGTGCAGGTCTTTTGTTGTGACCTTAGAGGAACACATTGCCATAATGGAACTGATGAGAACAGCCTGCAGTTATCCTGTCAAGTTAATGTAAGTACAAACATGAATGAGCATGTGTGTGTGAGCAAGCAAGCCCTCGTGCGCATGTGTGTGCATGTGCATGTGTTTGCACGTGTGTATATATGAATTTGTGTGTGTGTGAGTGTGTGTCTGTGTGTGTGTTAAACTCATGTTCAAATTTCAAATTTCATTGTCTTTTATTAGGAGTAGTGAAAACAGCAGCCTATCATGTTACATACTGTAAAATATGCACACTGGAAATCACTTGAAATTAAGTGCATGAAGACCCTAAAAATAATAATGATGATAATAATAAAAGGTGTTTCAGGAGAGGACAGCAAACCTTTTGCTCAATTTATTTTGAAAAGAACGGATGTTTTTCTTTGGGAAAATGTACGAAGCATATCCAAGTGAATAGGCATCTACTCATAAAATAATGAGAAGTCTTCAAAAATGAGAAGACCTTGTGGTCTTGTGGTCCGAGGAGAATGCTGTATTTATCATTTATAAATGCCGGGGCCAAAAAAACCTGCTTCAGTCTTCATGTAAGTGCCACTGATTCTAGCTACTGTCCAAGATGGGTTGTGCTTTATCTCTTGATTATTTCTCCTTTTCAACAGGAAACATATTTTCTGTTTTGTCATTAAGAGTACATGGTGTCCCCTCTAGCCTTAAATGCTAGCGCACACACACTGTGTGCTTTATCATGTTGAAAGGACTGCCTTTTTCATTTCAGCTTTTTTTAGCTGAAAATGTAAACATCGACACTGTTACACTCGCTCTGATCAGTATTCCTGCTGACACTATATAATTACTCCGGTTTAATCATCCATTTCACATCATGTGTGTCACTTCTTAGTCAGAAGTTGTCTCTATTAGTTATGCACTATTACAAGAACTCCTCTGCAAAAGCTCTATATTGAGCAGTATTTGATTGATTGACTGGTGCAGATAATTTGTAAGGATGAAGGTGGCTTGGGTGGGTGGAGGGTCGGGTTTAGATTCAGTTTCTGAGTCGGTACAGTATTCTTTGTAATATACACACACAAAGTTTGGTTCCACAGTTCCATGGTACAAAATGGCCCCTGGGGCTGGAGATTCATCAGCCATGGAGACGCCTGATACTGACAAGCTGTAGGTAAAGCTTTGACAAGTCAGACAGAAGTCCAGGAAGTGATTCACGTCTTCACGGCTCCACAGCGGATGGGATGGTCTGTGTGCCCTCACCACAACTGATTAATGGATAACTTTTGTGAATCACCCTTGGTACACACACAAACATGACAGTGATATAGCCATGTCTCCACAGGAATGGTTCCTCTTGAACTCCATATTCCATACTCCAATATTATAGCTTTGTTTTTTTTTTATTTACGTTAACATTAGGCTATATATTTTGCCAAGGCCACGGGAATTCCACAAGTGCTTTTAAAATGCTCTCCCACTCTAAAGAGAGAAGCACTTGAAGCCAATTTATGTGCTCTTCGAGGAAAAACACGCCATCATCAGATCTTACTACAGGAGACATGTATGGCCCGGGGCAATCCTTAAAACTCCCTAAACATGAGGGGAACTGCGTGCTCCTGTTAGATAATTATGAATGTATTCCAAAACATGCAGGCTAGGCTACATACAAGATAGAGATCACACTATTCCTGATAACTGAGTTTACATGATTCAGATGTGGGAAAGAGAATAAGCACTCTGCTACCCAGAGTGTCCAAACCGAGTTTATACACACCAAAACACATCCAAACACTTCCCTCCTTTCTCTAGCCTTTGCAATTTTATTTTATGTTGCTCCAAAACAACTGGTCGAGCTTGACACTGCGCCGTACATCGATATCACAGACTTCACGCGGTCTGTTTCTTCCTGATAGAGAAACTGGAATGAATTCATGAACGGTAGAATCTCAGCCGACAGACTTCTATGTCTATATCTGAAAGACGAATCGTTCTCATTTTGTGGGCATCCAGAGAAGACGGCCCCTTCAAGTGAGCATGCAGCGCTGTTATGTGGCCCTGCTCATCCAAACATGGAAATCCCAGTGGAAAATTCTCTTTTGCGCTCAATCCTGACACAGTTTCTATGGAATTCAGATAAACTGAAAAAAGGCCGTTGAAAAAGAGCGCATTACCCAACTACTCCCAAGAAAGCATCGATGTATGGCCAAGGACCCAAAAATGAAATGCTTTATTTTGTTCATCCCTCATAAAAACAATATTGTTAATAGGCTACATGGCGAAAATCTAAATTAAAAAATCTAAGGAATGTATTTATTTTTATGTTAAAATGTGGGAACGATACCGAGATCTTGCCACTTGGTCGACATATCTACTTGCAACAGTACTCTGCAGGCTAAATGTAGGCTACTCTATCTTATTAACCCAATAATTAAATGCCTCAATTTAACATGCAGGCCTATGTATTGGTGGAATTTACAAACTAAAAATACATACCTCCGATTTGGGACAATTAGCGTAGACTGTTTATATAGCTAACCCTACTGCCTTAAGGACTTGAAATTGTTAAACACCCCGTAAGTGTGATTTGGCAAGCACGTTAATCGAAGCTGCTGCACAATAGGCTACCTCATTGTGTCCAGTTGAATGGAAGGCATTCTGAATCTTTACATAATCCTGCATGATAATGACCTGCTTGTTTGACGTTGATACCGCGATTATTGCAAAGCACCCTCCAGACAACTCAAAGGGCAATCATTATGCGTCTTAGATAAGATTACCCTGCTTGGCTCTTCACAGGAAACTCTATAATCCAAATAAACACCACACAGCTTGTACAAATCCAAAAGCTACATTTGTGGGTTGAATCAAATGTCATGTAGTTGAACAAACTGCATGCTCGATGTTTGGCGTCAGTGTCCAAAAACCAAAATGCTGAGAAAGACATGGCTCAGACATTAATTTTGTGGGTAGATAAATTAATAATTAATAAAAATTCTAAATTAGATCTTAACCCATGAGTCATTTTTTGCAGGCTTTACGAGTACCGATCACACCCACACAAGTATAACAGACGCAGGCAAACAAAACATGTAAAATTCAGTTGAATAAATATTCAGAGCTAAATCCAATTCTGTAAACTATGAATATTTGAAAATGACATGGCTGCCTAGGTCCATCGGGTCACAAGAGTTTTCTTGAAAGGGGAGGGGTGTGTGTGTGTGTTTGTTTGTGTGTGTGTATAAGGGGAGGGGGTGTTAGTGTTGAAGTATATATTTATATGCAGCACATCTCCATCATTTCCCAGTTCCAGACTTCATTAACTTTTTCTGAACCTGTTATCACATTATGTGCATTGTTTCAGTGCATGGAGAGAGAAGGATGCACAGGAAAGTGAATCGGACTAAGGTAGAGGTCCACAGACTGATAGAGATACAGGCTACTTTTAGTTCAGGCAAGGAACTGCTTCCCCAAAAGCAAATGAAAGTGAGTGTCATTGTACTGGCTGTGGGCATCAGTTCAGAGTTTGTAGCAGTTTGTACTTCCTACTTTTAAGAACCCACATCTGAATGAAGTTGGTGGACTGTTTGATGGCACACAAACCTTTATTATGAGAATTTCCTGTCATGAAATTTTGCACTGGATAAAGGTGTCTGCTTTCACTCAACTGAGCCCAAGGAAAATTTGCTATTGAACTCAGATCTGTTAGCAGGGTAAACACCTTCTGGCTTGCCTTAGGTACGACTGAGCGACAGCAGAGGTAGGTCAGGGAAATTGCACCTTTGTACAGTAACCGGTCCTGGCAATTCAGCAGTTTTTTTTGTTTGTTTTTCACAGTGCAACCTACCATTTGTTGTTATGTGAAACGTTATGTAGACCTGTTTCAAGTCCTGCACGTGCATGTACAAACTCACACCTAACAACATATTCTTGTTTGTCAGCTTGTCATTTCTCCCCGTTTCCCGTGTTTTTAATCTGCACTTTTTAATCTGTTTTTAATCTGCACTGTCCTCCCTTCTGCTGTGGTTTTATTTTCCAGAGATGCTGTCGGAGCTGGACGAGAGTAAGACCTCAACCCTCGCGGTAATGGACCCGTGCCTAGCCATTTATTATGTAATTGGTTTGAATGTGGATAGCGAACTGTGATTACCTGGAGAGGAGCTTTTTACCAGTTTGCGTTTGCTTAAAGGTCTGTTTGGCCTCGTCATTCTACTCATTGAAAGCTATAGATTTATAGCGTGTGTGGTTTTGATTTTTCAGAATGCAGCCAAACATTTTTTTTTTGTGAAAGTGAAAATTTTAAAAAGCCGCATGTGCTATTGACATGGTGGTTCAAATTACTTCTAAATTCAAATTGAGTCTCTGATTGAACAAAAACAGAAATGACCCGAAGATGTTTTCTTGAATTCATTGAATGAATAATGCATTTTCTGGTGAGTACACTCATTATGAATAGTGGAGCCACTGCCATTCTCCATGTCTGTACCATCCTGCTTTTGACCTCATCGTAATAGAAATTGCCTCTGCAAGGATTTTCTTAGATAATCCCCAGCTTCACTCAGGAAAGTTAAAGGACAGACAGACTTAAAACAGCAGCTGTTGCAGGCTGCAAGACCACAGTTTGTCACATTTGTCCAGTGTTACTAAATGATACTTTATATTTAAAACACACACACAAGGGCACTAAACATGACCAGCTAGTGCCGAAGCCCATGATTCTTTAAGTCTCATGAAAGCGTTCGCTAAGTTGGACATCACTGGCACGGGACAGTAGCCTATTGATTTGCTGTGCTTGAAGGTTTAGATTACTTCACATAAAAGGGGGTGGTGGGGCTGGGTCCCCAAATACTGTTCCGGGTGAAAGCCGGAACAATGCTATCCAATTTGTTGCTGCTTTGTCAACTGAAAAGGTGACTGAATGTACGTCTCGATCATCCGGTTTTTCTCTCCCGCACAAAAACAACAGCCCCGGAGGTTTGAATTCCAAGGCGGCTGGGAGTGCTCGGTTTCCTGTGACATGAATCGCCCGGTGCTCCGACGCCGCAGGCGTTGTAGAGCTTTCCTTTTCATCCAAAAGTATCAGGTGACGAGCTGGAAGGCGTGCAGAAGAATTCAAGAACGTCAAAAAAAAAAAAAAACTTACACTTGTGTTTAGTGAAATACAAGCATGAACTGCGTACTCTGGAAAAACATGCCGTCCTGCTATTCCCTCACGCAGTGTTTGCATCTCACGTATTGGGTCTTACACCTGAATGCCCCCAGTACATCAAGCCAATGACTGGATCTTTCATTGACTGCTTATGGCATTTCATTGCCATTCAGGACTAATGTACCACTTCTACGAAATGCAGTCCCAATTGATCTTCCCATTTGAGTCTGCCAGAGGAACAAAAATAACTGCTACAGAAGGGTTTGTATTTGAAATAAGGTCAAGGTTATTGTCTCATTCTTGATTAGTCGGTATCGGAAAATCTAATTGCTGCTAATTATCTCTGGCTAAACAATGATCTTCATGCTCCTGTTCAAATACATTTTCCTCTCCAACGTTTTATGACTTAGATTTCAATTGATCAAGTCCAACTCTTCTTGCTAGTCAACCATCCAAATGTTTGCCTCTTTTTCCAATTATGGAAAAAAAAAAAGTCCAGTTATGAGTATAATTAAGCCAACGAAAGCTCTGTTGTGTGTTCTGCTTAAAAGTATTTCTCAACGTGGAAATGGTACTTCCCTCCCCAAATATACAAATTATTGGTACCCCATGTGTCCCCTGTATCCCCCTGTATTGTTCGGCTAAAGAATACCTGGCAGGTTGTCAGGGTTCTAAGTGTAGAATCTTAGCGAGACAGGCTAGTCAGGGTCAGTCATGCAGTCAGCTTGATGCATATGAGCCAGTGGCATTTATAACAAATCTTATAAGACTGCAGGCACAGACAACTTAAAAATGAATGTTCCATTATTTCTTTACTGGGCAAGCAGGCCAAATCAAGCATGACTCAACCAAGAACAGAAACCGAAATCTCCTCATTCATCCATACAACTCCCTTAACCTCTAAAATACCTAAGACCTCTGCTTTTTAAAAGATTGATTCAAACTTTTCTTGTAAATTTATTGTAACTATATGGAACTGTGTAGATATCTTACAATGACTCGTACATTGAATTTTGCATAATGGATGATACCTTTTCAAATGTTGGACACGTTTATTTTTATACACATTTATTCAATACCTTATTGTTTCTTACACCATTGTGTTGTGGACCTACATGACTGTACACAGCAAATTTCCTGCAAGCACAAAAAGGATCCCTATCTGCTACCTCAAGTTCCACAGTGTCTTCAAGGATTTTTAACCCTGGTGCTGGAGGGCTGCAGTTTCTGCAGGTATCTTTCCATCTAGGCACTTAACTACCTCATGTCTTTAGTCCACTTCCTCAGTTTTGGGGTGTTTGTGGTCTTAAAGGAACCTAAAAAATGGCATGGATTGTGGTCCTCCAGGAGTTAAGCACCCTGACTAGGCATTGATGCAAAGTGTCCCTGATTGGTGCACAAAAAAATTAAGATATTGATGAAATTACACAATAACTTAACACTTTGCACATGAAGACATTAGACAAAAGACACCTATGGCTACATGTTCTTGTGGGAAAAAAAAAGTTTTGACTTATATTTTCACCACATCGGTGTGTGTCTGTGAGTGCGGCTGTGCATGTGTGTGTTGGGGGGTAAGCATAATTCTTAAGGAGGCAACATTAACATTAAAATGCATAAAAGAGGAAACTAACTGGTACATATTTAAAAACTGCAGATTGCATGGCAACGCTCCAAAAACATGCTTCACGTTATGTTGGGTTAAGCTGAGGATGCTTTATTTTACAAAAAAGGAAAAGGTGTGGTTCAAGGACTTGAGTGGAACTGAAGAGCATCCTGAAAGAGGCTTCTGTCAGGCCAAACAGTAAACAAAAAGAACAAAAAAAACAAAAACAAATCGTGGACACACACCCATCGGGGCTGTTGCTTTTAAAGACTGTAGTAAAGCTAAAGCTGTCCGCCAACCCAACTATCGAATGTCTGAACACTGGCAGTATCAAAGACTCGAAAATCACCTGACCGGAATCCAATTAAACGTTTATGGGTAGAATCAGGGGACAGACGGTGCTTTTGAGAAAAGCCTTCAGCGGATACGCTCTTTGACGGTGTCAGGGAACCAAGCCCCAGAGATGTGCTTCTCATTTAAGTAGCCTCCGGGTGAATATGGCTTTAATGAATGTTATCTAAAGGCGCATTAAGCACCAGATTTTCCATTGCATTAATATTTCTGGGTATGCATAATAATGACCATGCATAATGCACATATGCACATGAATATACATATTTTCTGTCGGTAAAATTGGAATACAGCGCTGCTTATTATCCTGCAAGTTAGACTATAGGCTGCAGGACTTCAGTGCATAATTTAGCTTTAATTTATTGGCAGGTTTTTCTTCATTAAATTGCAACATATTAACTTGTTTAAATGGTATGCAGGTAATATTATAGCACGTTTTTATCCCGGACAATTTCGTAATATATATATATTTTATTAAATATTTAATTCTGTAAGAAATCCTAAGTTTGCTGAAAACCATACGTTTCTAGTTGCAGAAAACGTAGACTGACTTCACTCATTGCTCTCCTACATTTGTATAGCTGTTCACAGGCTATCAATACCAGCTCTACAGCAATGACATCACAGCGCCCGTAGCTCCGGCATCCCACAGCGACACACTGATTCTGTTCTTGTGTAAGGAGTTGGCGGAGCACATAGCCGAGCGAGCGGATTTAAATGTACCAGACTCAATTGTTAAAATGTCGGTTCTGTGGATGTCGAAGGTGGTGGAAATGCGACTAATGTGGAATTCCCGGTGCTGGAATTTATTTTAGCATGCGACTTCATTTCTGCGCGAAATGCCCGCCTGCGCAATTCGCCAACATTTATTTGGCTTCATCTGAACTATTCTAACTTAAGAAGGCAGCATTCACCCAGCTGGTCTGGTAAGTAGGCTATGAAGTGAAAATGCATGCGTTGCCTGTTGTGAATGTAGACTGTTAGTTTACTGTCCTGTTGCAATATGGTAGCAATACAATTGCTATTTAAAAAAAACAAGAACAGTAGCCTGCTACTACTACTACAAACAACAACAATGATAATAATATTATTATTATTATTATTATAACAACAACAACAATAATAATAATAATAATACAAATAAATCAGTTTATAAAAGTTACCCAAATTAGAGCGAAAAAAGAATCCCAGTGTTAAAGCCCACAGTTCATCGATTGGTCTTGTATTTATCCCAGCAAATTCTAACAGCATGTATTCTGAAAATTTCATAGCCATGTTCTAATTCAGACGAAAACCGTACATAGCCTATAGCTAAAGCGAGCAGAGCGCACAGATCCATTGAAATTCTAGGGAGAGAGCGCCATCTGCGTCGGCAAAACCTGCAGCGTATGACACGACTGCGATATATCCCGTGGTTTACAAAATTGTTTTACGTTATATGCGGTACATTTCAGTTTGTGAGGGTGTATGACATTCTTGCTTACATATCTCTGCGCAGGTATGTTGTCCATTAAAGTAGTTTAGATGAGATAAGTTCGCATGAATCCGCTGGACCTCTGATATATTTGATTCAATGCGAGGGAACTGCGCATGCCATCTCACAATTCCTAAAAAAAGTGCAAACGAGGTTTGAGGACTAGCGAGTAGACTAACAACACTGATGTAGGCAGAAGCGCATTTTCACAGGACACTGACTGGACTAGAGCAATGCGCAAATGCTGCATTAGAAAACGGTCGCCACATTTAGTGGATGATCTATAAATGAACTTTCCTGATCAGACTTCATTTAAGAGCCTCGACACTGTACTGTAGCTACATAGTCGAGCACATCTCCCTGTGCTTTTGTCTAGTTAATTACAACTTTTAAACCACTCATCTAAGTCAGGCTAAGTTAACTGTAGGCTGTGTTCAGCGTACACAAATCAGAAGTTACTTCGTTCAAATACTGAAATGCAGACTACGCGTGTTTTAAAAGTGTTAATTTCTGCAACATAGAATAAAGCATTGCTTATGAGAAACGTAATAATTCGGTCAACGTGAATAATAAAAAAGTACTATGCTGTAGTAGGCTATTCTGTCAGTTATAAAATGAATTCAGTGAACACACAGGTACGGCAGGCAGGTAGTACTGTATTTTCCCAGTATTGCAGGGAACAACTCTTATCTTCTTAAATCTCACGGCTCAGTTTAGCGACAAATACTATCGGTTATCGGTTTTTCTTTAACGTTGCATGTTCAAAACCCCTGCGCGAAACTCACTTGGAGAAAAACGCGCACGCTTAACTGAAATCGGCGAAGTAAAAAGGGAGCAAGAATTCTTTTATCTTCATGCCAGCGGAAAGTAGATCCGGGCAATCCAAATGCGCATTGAGATACCAGGCGCATTGAGAAGGGGGGAGAACGAGTGGGAGAGGGGGAGAAAGCGAGAGCAGGACAAGAAAGAAGAAAAGAGGAGTGTGCGCACGGGGTCTCAAAACTGTGATCATGCTGAATGTGGGATCTAATAAAACATATGAAAACAATACAAATCGACGATATTGATGCGGGTAAACGGTAAGAGAACGGGAACGAACGTGTGTGTGCAAATTTTTTGGTCTTGCTCGAATTTTGCGGTTCTTGCTTGCGCAGAGAAAAAGTTGAGTCGTGGCTGGACAGACTCACTCACAGCTATGCTAAGTGGCTAGCTACCCACATAGTTAGCTAGCCGGTGCTTTGTAGTGATCGAACAAGCTAGTTCTTTGACCGGTTTCTTTTTAAATATTGTATTAGCTTGTTACCTAAAGTTTTAGTGAAGACAGTGTTACGGTCCGATTGACAGCATTTCGCCAAGTTATGCGTGGTCATAATTCTAACAGATTTATTGACGGTGTTACGATTTGTGCATTTGTCTGCGTATCTTGACTGCTTTAAACAATATCCAAAGCTTTAGCTAGCGACATCTGGTTTATTTACGGCAGTAAGGTTGCGTGAATTGAATAGAAATGGATTCAGGAGGGGGATGGGGTGTAAAATGAAATGGAAAGCACTGATTTGCATGAATCGGTTAAATGCGTGAATGCATTAGATTGATTTATTTATTCCACAGGGATATTTTTCATAAATATAAAATATTTTATTTATTTTGCTACATTGCCAGATCTTAAAATTTGTGTTCAGTTCTTTTCCAGGTGGCTGTTGCCTACAGTTGATTTCCCCTTATCTTTATAGGTATGGTAATTAACCCTATAGATCTGCCCTAAAGGCACGAATACTTGAAGCGAGAATGTCCGCTTCGTTTGCGGGAAATGTAACTTATTTGGTTAAATCTAGCCTACATACCAGATTGTGGTGCGGGTATTACTGTTAAAATATATATATATATATATATATATATCTAGTTTGTTAGCTATCGCCAGTTTTTGTCGACTTGCAGAAAAGCTAGCGACGCGGTTTATTTTACTGAATTAGAACTTAAGTAGTTAGAGCTCAGGCTGTAATTTGATTGTTTTTTTAATGTTCAAATTCTCATCTCAAGACCCCGACGGACTTCGGTAACTGAGCGCTGGGCTACTGTTTACTTTGCTGGCTAAGTAGAGTAAACCAGACAACAAAAACTTAAAACACAGAGCTCTTTTATCTAGTATAGAGGCTGCTTTTAATTACTGCGTTAAATTACTATTATTGGTGTATGATTTGAGGAGCTATGGTAACTCCTATGTGCGTTTAACAGAACGAACGCGCAATCTAACAACCGTAATTAATGTAAACCAACGTTCATCCTTTGAACAGTAAAAGATTTTCTTTAGTTAAAAAAATTATGACTCCATCAATATTATATTCCAGTTTCCAAGTATATATGGGCAACGTAGCAAAAAAATAAATCTTGGTGGTATATCATTTAATAATGATGAAATAATGAAATGAAAATAAAAATGAAAAAATGTCAGAATCTACTCGGCTTTACATCTTTAAATAAGCCCTATAGTATTCTTTAATTTTTAAAAATATATTGTTGTTGGCAGCAGCTATATGGGAGGAGAAAACATTTCTTTTGCTTATTCATGACGATTCCTGCCGTTTCTCCGCTACATGGCAGCGCAACTGCAGTTAATCAGCTTCACTGAAACTTATCAGGAAAGAAAATTAATTGACTCCAGCTTGGAATAATGTGCAGTATAACCCACCCCGCACCCCCCCCCCCCTCCCTGACACAAAATCTGCTTTCCCTTTTGATAACGTTTCTTGTTAGTTTAAATAGGTTGTGAAAACAGCCCTTCTCAGTCTTCTCCAATAACACAGGCTTGCCTTACCTCAGTCTGTCAGCTGAGAAAATGCTTATTTATTCTTCTAAAATTCTGATATGCTTTTGGAGAACAAGTATGCATATGATTAAATTGCATTTCTCTGCCCCCTCCCCCCCTAGGTTTGGTGAAGAGTGCACCACGGCATCATGGTGAGACACTGGACCTCACTACTTTTAACGGTCTTGCAGCTCCTCTGCAATTATGGCGGGAGCCAAGGGATGCAGCAGCAGCAGCTGTTGCCCATGCAGTTTACACACCCACTGTACAATGCCACCATATACGAGAACTCCGCGGCTAAGACTTACTTAGAAAGCCCCATCAAGATGGGCATTTACATTTCAGACCCAGCATGGGAGGTAAAGTACAAGATAGTGTCAGGAGACAGTGAAAACCTCTTCAAAGCTGAGGAGTACGTTCTGGGAGACTTCAGTTTCCTGCGCATAAGGACCAAAGGCGGCAGCACCGCCATTCTCAATCGGGAGGTGAAAGACCACTACTTGCTCACAGTCAAGGCGGCAGAGAGGAGCACCAATGCAGAGGCCCGCACCAGGGTCAGGGTCCAGGTTCTCGACACTAACGACCTCAGGCCGCTGTTCTCGCCCACCTCGTACAGCATCTCCCTGCCGGAGAACATGGCCATCAGAACCAGTGTGGCCCAGGTCACCGCCACAGACGCGGACATAGGGACAAACGGCGAGTACTACTACAGTTTCCGGGAGTGGACGGACACGTTCTCTGTCCACCCCACCAGTGGCGTGGTGACGCTAACCGGTCGGCTGGACTATGCTGAGACCAAGCTGTATGAACTGGAGATCCTGGCGGTGGACCGTGGCATGAAG
Source organism: Anguilla rostrata (assembly GCF_018555375.3). Taxonomy (NCBI): domain Eukaryota; kingdom Metazoa; phylum Chordata; class Actinopteri; order Anguilliformes; family Anguillidae; genus Anguilla; species Anguilla rostrata. Next base: position 9,120,461 of record NC_057937.1, read on the forward strand.
CTGTATGGTAGCAGTGGTTTCAGCAGCATGGCAAAGCTTACTGTGAGGGTGGAGCAGGCCAATGAACATGCACCTGTCATCACGGCTGTTGCCCTGTCCCCATCGGATGGTGACCGAGACCCCACGTACGCTGTGGTGATGGTAGAGGATGGCGACCAGGGACCAAACGGGGAGATAGCCTCACTGAGTATTGTGGCAGGAGACCCTCTACAGCAATTCAAGGCCATGAGAACCAGCCCTGGAAGCAAGGAGTACAAGATAAAAGCAGTCCGAGAAGTGGACTGGGACACCCAACCCTTTGGATACAACCTTACTTTGCAAGCTAAAGATAAAGGGAGCCCACCTAGGTTTTCCTCTGTTAAAGTTGTTCATGTGACCTCACCTCTGTTCAAAGTGGGGCCCCCTAAGTTTGAAAAGAGTGTTTACAGGGTCAACCTCAGCGAATTCGCCCCTTTCCACACGCCTGTTGCTATGGTGTCAGCTGTACCAAAGTATCCCCATTTGAAGTATATGTTCAAGTATAAGATGGAAAAAAATCGGTTTGATCTAAATCCAGACACGGGCTTAATTACAACAGCTGGACCGATCCATGCTGACTATGCTAGGGGATACGAGCTGGAAGTCATTACCAGCGATAGGAAAGCCTCGACTAAAGTAGTCATCAATGTGATTGATGTGAATAACAACATCCCCGAGTTTAAGCAAACCTCTTACAAAGCCAGTGTCGATGAGCACATGCCGGTAGGGACCAGTGTTCTAACGGTCAGTGCTAGTGATCTCGACAGTGGAGAAGATGGCTATGTCACCTACAGCATCGCTAATGTGAGCCCCCAGCCTTTTGTCATTGACTATTTCACTGGTGTTATCAGCACCGCCGAGGATTTAGATTACGAACTCATGCCAAGGATTTACAATCTTAGAGTCCGAGCTTCAGACTGGGGTGCCCCCTTTCGCCGAGAAGTCGAGGCACCTGTAACGATCACACTGAATAACCTGAACGACAACAAGCCAATGTTTGAGAGTGTTGACTGCGAGGTGACAGTGCCGAGGGATCATGGCGTCGGCGAACAAATAGCCACCGTATCTGCCATCGATGCCGATGAGCTGCAGTTGGTCCGGTACGAAATCAAGGCTGGCAATGAACTCGACCTTTTTGACTTGAACCCAAACTCGGGTGTGCTTTCCCTGAAACAGTCGCTGAGCGAGGGAGAGGGGGCGAAAGTGTCCTTTCACAGCGTGAAAATAACAGCCAGTGATGGTGAAAATGTCACCCCACCGATGACTATGAACATCAGTGTCATTACCGCCCGGAAACCGGTCCAATTAAAATGCGTTGACACTGGAGTCGCTGCAATGCTGGCAGAAAAGCTTCTTCAGGGTAGTAGAATCCACAGCCATGTGGAACCTGAGGATAACTTCTTAGACACGCATTCTATCAATCGTTTTGCACCTGAATTTGCGGAGTCGTTTCCCAGTGCCATTGAAGTCAAAGAAGACCTTCCTGTCGGGGCAAGAATCATTCTGATTAGTGCCTCGGATGCAGATAGTGGTTTCAATGGAAAGTTAGTTTACGTAATTTCTGGCGGAGATACTGAGAGTCGGTTTGTCATCGAAATGGACACCGGTTGGCTTCAGGTTTACTCACCACTCGACAGAGAAACAACCAATCACTATACACTGAACATCACTGTGTACGATCTAGGAATACCTCAGAAGTCCACTTCACGTCTTCTGGATGTCAATATTCTGGACGCAAATGACAACAGCCCGGAGTTTCTGCAGGATGGCTATTCTGTTGAAATAAGTGAAAGCACAGAGGTGGGGACAGAGATAATTCAGATGCAGGCCACAGACAAAGACTTGGGTGCCAATGGGGAGGTCAGATATTCGCTTTTGGCTGACACTGATCAATTTTCAATTGATGAGCAGACGGGTGTTGTGAAGGTGAAAAAGCCACTTGATCGCGAGCTTCATCCTGTTTATGTGTTGAAGGTCGCGGCACGTGATCAGGCCATGAACGAACCACAGCTGATATCGACCACATTGCTGAAAGTCAGTCTGGAGGATGTCAACGACAATCCACCAAAATTTGTTCCTCCCAACTATCGGGTGAAGGTGCGAGAGGACCTCCCCATTGGTACAGTGATCATGTGGCTGGAAGCTCATGACCCAGATGTTGGTCAGTCTGGCCAGGTGCGCTACAGCCTGGTTGACAATGGAGACGGAAGCTTTGATGTGGACAAACTGAGTGGGGCAGTGCGGATTGCCCAGAATCTGGATTATGAAAAAAGGCAGGTGTACAATCTCACGGCAAGGGCCAAAGACAAAGGAAAACCAGTCTCTCTCTCCTCAACCTGTCGTATTGAGGTGGACGTGGTGGATGTGAATGAGAACCTGTATCGCCCTTCGTTCCCTTCTTTCGTGGATAAAGGGTTTGTCAAGGAGGACGCACCTATTGGCACCTCGGTCATGAAAGTCACTGCAAAGGACGAAGACAAGGGTAGAGATGGGGAAATTAGATACTCCATAAGGGATGGCTCTGGCCTTGGAATATTCACCATTGATGAAGAAAGTGGTAAGTTTCACCCCCATCCGTTCTTGAAAAAGTTATTTAGCGTAGTATGACAACCTTGAATAATTCAAGATGAAATATGTCCATATAGCTTCTGTAACTGCAGTGATCAAAGTTTGCATGAAAAGCTTAAAAGAGTGGTTTGTCAGGGGAAAGAAACTCCACAAAAACTGGATCATGCATGTTTCTTAATTAATGTGCGGCAGTGACGCATTTGTTATGTCGGTAGTCTATGAGCTGTGTGATTCCTCCTGTTTTTTTCTGGGGGAGAAAATTGATGGCTCCAGCAGATTGGCCAGCTGTCTGAAAGACCCATTGCAGACATTACAAATTAGTTTCCTTGGAATCGAGAGGACTGCTCAGTGATATTTTTATTTTATTGAAAGTCATTATTACACAATTAATACAGCCACATGGGTATCTAATATAATTGATTCTGTGAATTATATATATATATATATTTCTTCCTCAGATTATTTTTTACAATCTTAAGGAACTCTATTTTAAAATATATTTTTGGTTCAACCAATGTCATGGCCCTCCATCTTGAATTCGTACAGAAAAGACTTTAACGCTACTTTCAGCTGTTCTGAAGCACGTTCAAGCACCTGTGACAACGGCTTTAAATAACTGGAATTCAAATGGTTTTGCTGTAGAAAGCTTCTGCCAGTGTGCCCTCCAAAGTGAGGATCCAACCACTGCAGCTTTTAAATATGTTTTTGTTTTCTGTGACATATGGCTAAGTGTCAGACTTTCACCTTTTTACACTTTTTTCTGTTTGGCAGTATGCATATTTAATGTCCAAGTGGACCAGTTAAACTTGATACATAAAACATGAGCTTTTGAACACATGTAATTTGCTGAAAGCCCTTGGTTCCAAAGCAGTACCTTAAAACTGGATTAAAAATTTCCCTGCCTAGTGCACATTGCTAAGTGTTTTTTGTGCATTTTAGCTGTGTAAATCAGTTGATGAGAGACCTAAATTAGCAGGGTCTGTTGTGGATTGCACTTTCTCTGGTGGTAAATTTAGCATGACAAGATGAGCCAGCATGGAGCCTTCTCTGTTTGAACCATCTGTCGACTATTGTATATGTCCGGCCCCTATGGTGATTGCGTTTGGTGGTTTATTGGGTGGATTGTAGGGTATTGATCCCCTCCTCTTTTGTTCCAAGATGTTGCAAAAATGTAAATAGTTTACAGCAGGATGATATGAATGGGGTGAAGCATGCCTATTCAGTGCTGTTAATTTGATTTGAAACTTTCAACTGCCCCCATGTTTGTGAACCTGTTTGCTGTAGGTTTTCCATTTGTGAGGCTAGGTTTGTTTGTGTGTTTTTGGCAGTTTGTGCTCTGAAAGCTAAATTGATTTTGAATTTTTTTAGTGTAGGTTGCAGCTGGCTGGGAACAGCTAAAATTTCAGTGTCATTAGAACCAAAGATGGCATGAGCAAATCATAATTATTTTGGCATTAAAAATGCACACAAAGTAAGATGCTCGTTTACCGTTTGATTGCCTTGTGTACGAGCGCTGCCTGTGTGCGAATGTTTTGAATGAGGTTCTAAATGAGAATGTTGCAGGGCAGATGGCATTAACCTGCTTTTTCTGCGGAGCCACATGTGATGTCTCTGGACAGGCAAAGATAGGATTGTCTCGCATTGTGCTCCATTGTGCGGGACGCAGCCACAGCCAGTAGCAAACCAAATGTGCCCAAGGCAGTGGCTCCCCTGGGAATTTGGGAGGGCGGGGGATGGTTTGGTTGGGAACGGGGGAAGGATGCCGTATGTGGGCAGACGATTATGTTGCCAAAAAAAGAGAAATGAATCTGAAAATGAGGGTGCACACCCAACAGCCCCTTTCTTCAGATGCAAAGTCCTGCAGTTAAATTCCCTGGCAGGGGAGGGAAAAAAGAATAAATAAGGGTTGGGAATGCCAGAAGCCACACACCTCCAGGCTCTGCAGTTTTTATGGGGAGGGAGGAGGCAATTAAGGAAGACTTGACACATCTGTGTACGTTTTACGTTTCTGCATTTTGCTCCTTTATGTTTTCCATGTGCGGCCTTTATTTAAGCCCTTACCTTTTATTTTCTTGTTTGCTTGCCCCATATGTTTATGGTAGCCCTGAGGAATGTGGAAACGAAAATATACTGCTCACTTTGAAGATTCTCTTACACACACATACACAGAGCAGGGGGTATGTGTGTGTGTGTGTGTGTGTGTGTTGCACTAGGCTTTTAGTTGTCACTTAGGCCTAATTGTATTTTGTTTAATTTGAGAGGGAAAAACCCAAGCCTCAAAAACTCAATATTCAAAGTAGAATAGCTTTTAAGGCTTTAACAAAATAAGTAATTGGCACGTTTTTCAAAGATGCTCTTATAGTGGTTTGTAAGCGGGCGCTCGTTCAAATTCCTGACTCCAGGACTTGCATTTCTGTCCGGATCACACAAACATGTTTAGGGTGGAAGACAGAATGTGGAGCCTTGGTGAGATTTGGAGTGTGAGCCGAGCTAATTCTGTCCCTGGTGAGTGTGTGTGTGTGTGTACAGACAGTGCGGTTGAGGTAATTGAGTTAATGGTGGCCTGCCACAGTAGAGGCAGCCAGGTATGCTGCTAACCTGATTGATGTCCTGGAACCACGTATGGAATCTCGGGAGCCTTATTTAATAACCCGCCGGTGGAAAGGAAACAAACAGGCAGTGGTATTACATGTAGGGTTGAGAGAATGGAAAATATTTTATCCCCCCAGAAGACTTATTTGGGTGGCTGACTTGATAAGCCAGTACTCAGGGAAAGGTATTGAGACACTGCTGTAAGGTCTTTGTAGTTGTAGGTAGCCCTCTTTTAGTTGCAGGTCCTAAAATCATAAAACTTGATTACTTGCTAATCTTAAAGTTTGCTCTAGCGTGGAAAGGTTTTTTTATGACATTGGTACGGTGATGCACTGAACTTTAAATAATCCACACCTAATCTATTGCGAAGAAAAGAAATGGTGCTTGCCTTGAAAGAATCAGTCAGGCTCGCATTTACTTAAGGTTCCCTGGGTCAGGGCATTGTGTGTTATCCTATACTATGCGGTGCTTTCATCAGGACTCTTGCCTGTGGATTTCTTTCATGAGAAGAATTAATTCAGTATGGGCCGGTTTCTCGTGTTGGGGACTATTGGAAACTTCAGACGTTCGGTTTCTTTGATGAAGTCGGCACTTAAGTGTCCCCGCTCTCTGCCTCAGCCCAAAATTTTTAAACCAATTTGCACTCATCTGCGGCGCAGACCGAGCCGTGTGGCCGCACGAAAGAAGCGAGTCCTTTGTCAAACAGGGAAGTGCTGGATCACAGAGGCTCGTAGATCTGAGCACACCGCCGCTCAACAGAGAGACACCAAGGGGCTTGTGATTTAGAGCTGCGCGTGAGTACGCAATAACGGGCGATAAAATCATGACCTCTGGTCCCGTGGCTCGTTTGTTCCGTCCAAACGCTCGGCGGATAATGCATTCAGTCGCCCTTTTTCGTTCCAAGTTGTTCGCAGACCGCCTCGTGAAAGAGGCCTTTGTTGAAGGCTGGTGAAATAGTTTGACATGTAACAACAAAGTTCCACTCGTGCGTCCTCCTCTCCCCCCTTCAAAAAAAGCCCCCCTAACTCGCCCCCACCTGCCCTCCCAGCGCCCTTCCTGTTGTGAGTGAAGCGAGGCTGATTCCCCGCGATGCCAGATAAGGGAGGTATGTGCCAAGCGGCTTCGCGGTCTCCTGTTGTTAGCCATCGCCGATCCAGACGGGCATCTCGAGAGAGAGTGGAATGTCCCGAGGCTCCTGCCCCCCCCCCGCCCCCCGATCACACATTCGCTCTGCCTCCAGTGCAGCGGAAGAGAAGTGTGGCGGCTTTGGCGCACTCAGGGGGCGGGGGTTGGGGGGGAGGCGGTAAAGGAGAAATCCACGCCTAATAAGTAGCCGTTGTTTGAGTGCGGTTGCCCCAGCAACTCGGGCAAGGAATGCACGGTGAGCTGTAGTTGATTGCAGGGCGCCAGATGAAAAGCAGCCTTTCCCCAAGTTAAGATTTGTTGCTCTCTCTCGACCGTTAGGCTGTCTTTAAACTGAAAAGAGAGTGGGGGAGGGGGGGCACACTAGTGTTGCCAGTTTTGAGGTCTCTGGATTTGCTGTGGAGGGGAGCTTGGTGGCGGTGAGGTCAGTTCCTTCTGAATCACTAACAATAACAGGAATATCTGAAAATAAATCTATACAAGATGCCCGAGGGATGAAGGGGCAAAGTTCACGTTTGCTTTATCATCACAGACTCCCGATGGTCAGTTGGAGATCCCGTTGTCTTGGGAGGGAAAACATTCTCATTAGTCATGTTTCTATGGGCCTTTTCATTTGGTGTTCTACACAAACGTGCTGGCCTACTAATTATTGTACAGTCATAAACTTGTGTTCAAGATACAGTTGAGATAAACAAGTATGTCTGCTTGTTTTGAATTGGCTTAAATACAGAACATTTTCTTCCTTGTTGATTAGTTAAACTGAAGTCACTTTAACTGTGTGACATGCAATGAACAAGTCTGGTTCTTCGGCATTGTGCTCTGTAGGCTACTTGTCTCCTCAGCAAAAGTTGGGGAAAACAATCATGAAGAGGAGTGGACTTCTCTGACATGTTTCAGTCAATGAGTAACTGACATGCTTCAAGTCTTCCGTGTATAGCCGTGCAAGTTCATTTCATTTTTATTTTCTGTTTTATTATTACAAATAAAACCGCTAATTGTAAATCTGTGTACTGTTTTTGATTTTCTTCATGTGCTGTTTTCAATTTTCCTCCAGATTTTCTGTCAGAAGATAATACAAAGGCTATTTCATGTACTTTAGTCTGCTTTAAATTTTGTAGTGTAGTCAGCGTCCATTGTAATCAGCCATTAATCTGTTGCATTGTTATAGAGTCTGGAGTTCATTTCCAAGAGAATCCTTAAATTAAATCACTGTTGTTTTTCCATTCCTACACACCAGTGCATTTTGAATGAAATGTTATTAGTGATTGGCTAATTTTAAGATAACATTAATTTTAAATTGGAATCTGATACTATTGGGTTTGTTTGTAGTGGACAACAGCTGGCTGTACTTTAAATACGGCTGCACCGGTTTGGTTTTTGCCCCCCACTTTTGACATCACTGGATGCATCCAGTTCCAGAGTTTTAACAGCTTAACAAAAGTCTGAAATATTATTTCAAAGTGAGCTGCACACAATGAATTTCAGTATTCGGTCTCATTTTAAACAGGTTGACAGCAGCTTTTATCTGATCAATAAAATGGCGGCAGAATGAACAGATGGCAGCGTACAGTAAGATTGGTCTTTTGGCTCCCGCGTGTAATTTCCGGCAGGCATATTCTCAGCCTCTCAAGTAACTGGACTGTCCTTGAGGGCATGATTTCGTGTGAATCGGTAAAGTCAATATGTGGGGAAGAACAGTCTGAGAGGCGTAAATGCGTTTGAGATAACCGAGAGAGCCGGCGAGCCGCGATGTTCACGGGAAAGACGACGCGGCCTCGTAACGGAACGTCAAAGTTTATCCTCAATTTTGGAACTTCTCTTCACTCTACAAAGCCGCCTTCTCCGAACCCCTCTTTCCAGGTAGTTCAGCGGCGACCCTTGGCATGATGTAAAATTCCAGTGACGGCGAAGTTCAGCAGCAACAAAACCTCCCCAGCCACTTCCTCCTTTCTTATCAAGATACCAACAAGTAAACCCCCCCCCCCCACCCCCCACCCCCCACCTGCCTGCCAAGGGTCGGGAGATAGCGGGGCTTAAATAATGCCATATTAAAACAGAAGCCCTGTGAACAGACATGCTCAGAGGCTTCTGAAATAACATCCAGCAGTATGACAATGGAGTCTGTCTGGGCATGTCCCAATAGGTTTCCTGGACTGGAATTAATGGGCTAAATTCTGCGGGAATTCCATCAGGCATATTCTAATTACATCACCCCCCCCCCCTCTTCATTCATGGAAGACACCCCCGCCTTGCTGTCATGAATACCGCTATTCATTGTTTATTTATTTATTTTTAAACCAATCTGTTTTTGTATTTGCACTTGTTTTGAGTATGTTTGAATTTCTTGGATCTTGGTGATCTGATAATGTAATTTTAGGCCTATAGTTAAGTGGTTTTTTTTGTTTTTAAATATTAGAGTGATGGAATAGCCAGATGCTGTGGATCATATTAAGCTGTTAAAATGATGCTTTAGATGAACTGAATTGTGCCCCCCCCCCCCCCAAAACCGCCCCCTGCCAGCTGCTGGGAGTGCCGCTTGCGTCTGCCGCAGCTGTGTGCCGAATAAACAGCCGAGCGCGAAGCGGAAGTGCTCATGGGCTGAATCGGGGACTGAAATGGCACTCTGTCATAATTGCTCTGCCCAGCGCACAGGGCAGATAAGATAAAAGAAGAGAAAGAGAATGAGCTATTGTGCGAGATCCTGTTTGTTAAATGCTTGTGTGCTAATTGGGGGAAATTGCTTCCAGGGTCTGTGTTTGCTGTTCTGATAACCTTGGTGATACCGAGCCCGGGCTTTGAGTGTGATGTTTTTTGGGGCAAATTCAATAAGTCTCAAGAATATGGAAATAATTAACTTGGCTTGAGGCCCCTATCCTTTTAAATCAGAAATAATTTATTTATTTTTATGCACACACCACACCTTATTTTACTGACTAGTTCAGGCGTATCTATTCAGGGGACTATGCACAGCAAAACAGAAGTGTGTTCACCCATTAAATGAAATATTTTAGGAGTTTAGATAAACAAATCTGACTAGTATATGATTTACTTTATTAAATAAAGCATGCATATTGTACTCAACACAAGGGGTATATGTCCCTGATGGGCGATATGATTTCTGCTGTGGATGTGCTTTCTTGTACCGGTGCATTGACCTGCATTTTGGCCTCTGGTGGGTGTTTAAGCCGGAGCGAGGGTGGTCCTGTTAGGGGGTCCTGAAATGGAAACTGCTCATGGGAGCCCCTGTTTTAGGAGTCATTATCCACACGGCCGTATCGGATCAGCAGTAATTAGGCTCTGGGAATAAGGGGAGCGATACGGTTTTCGAGGCGCGGCTCTCTGGGAACGCAGCTCCGGAGTTTTTAATACGTCGGGCCTTTTCCGTGGCTCTGGAATCCGAAGCATTTTGCTGCCGCCGGAAAAAAAAAAAAAAAGAAAAAAAACTTGATGAGAAAGTTTATGTAAGCTTGGAGCAGGAGGCTGAGGAAGGCTGAGGAATGTTAAGGCCGTTGGAAAAAGGGGAACGGCGAGAGTTCAAAGCAAACTCTTGTCTGGAAAGAGTGTAATGCCTGGGAATACACGCATAAGCCAGTGGATACTTTTTTTGTTTCAGAAGACTTGGGTGCTCAGCATAAATTAGTTCCTGTCCGGGCCCTGAGCGTTGGGTCGTCAGAAAGTCCTTTAAAGTGCTGCTGTACTCCTGGTCCAGGCAGGAAGATCCTTGTAGTCTTTTGCCTTTAAAGGGCCTTGACCGTTATCAGGGAGAGGATGTTTACCGAGTCCCAGGTCCGTTCTGCGACAGACTCGCGCGTACGAAAATGAGCAACAGCAGGCAGCAATGGCGGGTTTTGCAAATCATAATCCCTCTAGACAACAGCCAATCCGTTTGGCTGTAATTTGTTTAAATTCCTAGCAGAACCTTTCCAAACTGAAACGATGCCATCCTGATGCACGCCTTTGCTAGCACCTGAATGTCACTGTCTGACATGCTAGTTTTGGAGTTCATAATAAAAATGGATTACCTTGTTATTTTGTTTTATACGATAATAAAAAAAAAAAAATTATATATAATTTGTAACCCACTTCTGGGTATGTACACCAAATAGCTAGGTTCGGGAAGGAGCAATGGGAGTAGACAGTGTACCATAAATTAATGGAGATAACACAAGGTGTGAACAGTATAGAAAATTGTTAGTGAAATTAGAAAACCAGGTTTGTACCAATTTCCAACCGTACTGAGTGCATATCAATAAACTCCTTTTAAAGAAAAGAAAATAATAAACAGGCCTTTCTCACAGTGTGTGCGTTTGTTTGAAAGTCTTTTTTCTCGGGTGCACCCTCAGAATGAATGTAAGTGTGAATGCCTATGTTCTGTGTGGATACAGTCCTACCACACCGTAGTGACAATGAGATGTTCAGTCTTTCTGGCAGATGATGCTTCTGTCCTCTGTATGCAGTTGTCAATGAAGATCAGAAGAAGCTGGGTGGCTTGCCATCACAAATCAAGGATCAGCCATAGACTGGTTTCATTAGTCTAACACTGGAATAACATTATAGGCCCTTTATGTTATACTCTAGTTCTGTAATCTAGTTCAAGAATTTCAAGTATCAACTCAAAATAACCTGTTTTAACTGTACAGTATAATATTCAACTGTAAAATGACCTGGCAGTTCATTTTTACACAAGAAATAAAACTGAATAACATTATAGTTTATGTAGAGCTGGAATAAGTGCTTAAACTCAATTTATGTTAACTTAGAACTTAGTCACCAACATGAAACGTGTTTAGGTATTCACAAAAATGCGATACTCGCTTTTCTTAATGTGGTGTTCGCTTAGCATAGTTTAAATTACAAAACCATGAACAACGGCTCTGTTAATTCGACGAAATGATCGAATGATAAACATAACACACGTTCTACTGAACACATCTACCAATACTTATACTGCGGCAGTACAAATGAACAACTTAATCCACCTATTTCATGAAATGAGCATAAATTTAACTTCGCGCCGCTAACCGGAGCTAGCCTCCTTCACATTAAAGGGTGGACATGTTAGCAAGCTAAAAGTGAACTCCCTCACCAAGAATAAAATAATGTGAAAATGGGACTCCAGGCGAACTCCCAGTAGCTCAACTGTGGGCATAAACCTTCCCACTATGCATTTGATAAGTCTTAGTCATTTATATCATGTTCTGATCAAATTAAGAACTTACCTGAGCACGATCTACTTACGGAATGTTTTTTGCCAGTCTCACTGCTGATCACGCAGAGCAGGTATGCGAGAGGTGTCACTCAAAATCAATTAAAGGCGGGGCTTCCATATTCTGCACTTCTGGTTAACTTGATTTCTCTCTTTAACAAAAAAAATAATAAAATAATAATAATAAATATATAATTTAATATAGGTTATTCACCCCTTTGAAGAGTAGGTTTTTTTGTCATTTTTTTCTTCAATATTCTACATCAAACTCCATTGCTTTCAATTAGCTGTAGTGATTTTTACATCTAATCAGATATTTGTGATCTTACTCCTAAGGATTCAGTTGTGTTGGCATTCTGCCATTCAACAGTGAAGGTGTTACTCCTTTGGCATCTGTGACAGGGCTGCTGGCATCGTACAAAATGTTGTCCTTGTACAAGTTAATTAGAGGGGCGTTTCACGTACCTTTCTTTCGTGGTTTCCTCGTTTTGATTGTGCGTTTGGCTGCATGAAATGGATGCACCAGAGTCTTGGAGGAGAACCCAACCAGCAGAATATTGTTTATCCTGGAGGCTAGTTCCAGGCAAGCATCCACAAATTGTACCGTAACTGGTAACGCTGACAGCCGCAGATGTTTTGACGCCAAAAAAAAAAAAAGTAAAAATAAAAAGGTTAAGTTGGTCATTGTTTAACCTATTTAGTTTAGCCTGGGATGTAGCAGCAGTAGGCCTATGCTTTAGCAGGAAATTATAAAGAGCGTATAAACGGAATTGTCTGAACTATTAGCTAAATCAATTAGCTATAATCAAGCTTAAGCTTGTTGATTGGACTTTTACCATGGATGGAGTCTGTCTATATTCACAAAGCTCTAAAAACATATTGGAAAGGGCTAGCTCTTGACTGCAGTGGTGTTGGAACCGTGGAAACGCTTTCTGAAGGGAGCGCCGGGTTGGATTTGTTTGGTCTGTGGGAGTGCGGGGTTGAGGCGACGCGCGTGGTCTTGCAGGTGAAACTGAGAGGGGAAGTAAAGGTTAAAAGCCTAGCCTCTGCTTTATTAGCCGTTTTATCCATTTCCCTCTGACTGTTCTCTTGAGAGCCATGATTCGCATGTGTGAACTGGCTATTGATCTACCTCGCATAAATGTCAGGACTCTCTGACAAGACTGTGTGATTTTAAATAATATAATAACTTTTTTTTTCATATGAAGGGGTCAGCTGCTACCGCTGAGGCATCTGTTTTGGGTATGATTATTTGCGATTGCATATTAATAAGGAGTTACCTTGTTTTGTTGGATATGCCACTGTTAGCCATGGGCACTTGGCACAGTCTACAAGACCTGCCAGTCAGAGCTGCAGTGTCGGCGCTCCGTGCCCAGAGGGTGTTGGGTCGAGCGCGGAAAGCGCGCGTGGGCGCGGTCTGCATAATTGGCGCCGGTGGCGACATTTGAAAGGGCAGAGCGCCGTTACGGCGCACAGTGGCGGACATTGTTGGGAGGAACGCTCCCCCCGGCCCGTGGACTGGCCCGATTCAGCGCGCGCAGCGTGAGAGGGGTAGCGGCGGAAAGGGGTGGAGGCGGAGAGCGAGAGTGTTCGGGCTGCGCTGGGCGGGAGCGTGCGCATCCTCCGCCAAAGCCCCCCCCCTTTACCCACCCCCCCACCCCGTACCCCCACCCACACCCCCCCTCACCGGATCTTCGCCCGTCAGACTTGCGCTCGCATTTTTTATTAATTCGAGCAGCATTCACAATTCCCCACACAACTGTTACGCTCAGTGGCTCAAATCTGTAGCCAGCGCTTCCACAAGAAATCCCCTCCCTCCCTCCCCCCTTCCTCTTTTTTCCAGTTTCTTCTTCCTTTTTCTTTGATTAACTCCCATGTTCAGAAACAGAACTTTAGTCAGTGTTTTTTCTGTTGTTGTTTAATCTTAGCAAAAATAACATGGCCTAGTTTTGCAGGTATGTGTTCTGCCCACAGAACGCTTTGGAAACTATGTAGGCTACCCAGAATCCTACGCCTGCAGGGCATGTAACTGAGCCTCTGTGTACGCGCCCGTTTCCTCGTTTTTTGTTATTTAATCCTGCTTAACAGTCTCCGAGAGGAGAGGAGAAGAGAGGAACTGTGAGAAAGGGGGGAGACAGAGAGGAAAAAATAAACCAGAACCAGGAGAAGGGAGGAGGGGGGGGTCTGAAAAGAGGATCTAAAGAATTATGTCCTAGAGGTGAGAGGAAACCTCTCATTTTAACTCCCGAGCAGCACTGGCAGTCGGTGAGTCACAAGAAGAGGGATCAGTCCCAGAGGATGCTGGGTAAAACGGTGGGCGGCCTTATCTCCGGGGCTGCGCGGCTGGATGCCGGCGAGCGTGCGGCCTTGCCCAGGTAGAGGCGACCTTTGACCAGGCGCCGCAGGGGCCACAGAAAGGGGCCACGCCTTTCTGTTCAAACACACGCCCACGCCTGAGTCATAATTCCTACGATACGGCCCCGTGTCAGAGTCCACCTCTGCTGGTTTCACTTCCGAGTTGTGTCAGTTTGTTATCTGCTGAGGAGGCAACGTTTTAAGGCGTTGCACACATGACTACGTCTGTTTTATATAACTTATATACTATATAAATATTATCATCATCATCATCATCATCATTTTATGTTTTATGGAGACATATGAAAGGGTTACAGATAGAGATGGGATCGAAGTGCATTGCCATGATAGGGAATCAATTTGAATTTGAGTCAAGTCACCCCACAGTCTTGTCGACTGATAATTTTATCAACGATTATAAAGTTACTTCTTGGACCACGTCTTTTTTTGTGTGTTTATTTTTTGAATGTTTTTCAGTTTATTTGGAATCAGGTGGCGATAACAGGAACTGATTAGGCCCACATTATGTTGGTCAGTAGGGCTAAATACGTGCGTCTGAGGAACGTGTGACAAGGCTATGGTGTTGCGGTTAATAGCGTCCCCCTCCCCCCTGCCTGCTAAGCACTCTCCTGCCCAAGCTGTTGTGGATGTGAGCACTCAGACTTGTTTTTTCTCGCCTTGCCCCGCAGGCGTCATCAGGACCCAGGAGCTTCTGGACCATGAGACCACGCCCCACTACTGGCTGACAGTTTACGCCACCGACCGGGGCGTGGCGCCGCTCTCCTCCTTCGTGGAGGTCTACGTGGAGGTGCAGGACGTCAACGACAACGCCCCGCAGACCTCCGAGCCGGTCTACTACCCCTCGGTCATGGAGAACTCCCCCAAGGACGTGTCCATCATCCAGATCGAGGCCTTCGACCCCGACGTCAGGTCCGGCGAGAAGCTGAGCTACAGGATCTCCAGCGGGAACCCGCAGGGGTTCTTCACAATCAACCCCAAGACAGGTGAGTGCCCCCCCCACCCCTTGCCTCTAGTGCTGTATCCTCCAGATGCTCTCTCTGCTCCCCCAGGCCTCAGCACAGGAAGGGAAGGAGGGTTTAATGCACAGCCATTACCACATATGAATTTAACATGGCGAGCTACATGTAAGAGGGATGTTTGTGCTCCCTGTTGTGGCTTTTTCTCTCCCACCGCCAAATGTGGTGTTCTCGAAAATGGATGGGGCTACTGAATATTTAATGCGTCTCGAGAGTCAGAGGCGTCTTCCTCAGAGAAAACTAATGGTTACAGAATGTACATGTAAAAAAAAAAAAAAGGAGATGAAATGAAATTGTTCGGTGAAGAAATGTGCACACAGTTAGCATTTAAGCACTGCAGGCTTAACTTCCTGCTTTGTCTTTTTAAGTCTTTGCTGTGGTACGCACTTTAAAGGGAAGGAGAGGGTTTGACGCATTAGCCATCACTATACCAGTGGCAGGTCTGTCGCCAAAGTTCACATCAAAAGAAATTTGCCGTCATGCAGAGGTCTTGAGAGGAGGTGCTTTGTAGGGGTTATTGGGGAGGGCGGGCCATGGGATCGGAAGTCAGCTTTTGAACATTACTTGGTATTCTGGCTAAAATCCATGCTTAGGTTTAATCCCCTCTACACATTTATCAGAGATCAAAAGGAAGAGCCTCACATCCAGTGGTATGGAAGGAAGTGTTGACTAGACGGTGAAACACGGGTTTATCTTACTCCGTTGTTTGGAACGGCAGCTCGAGATGTGTGTTCTCCCCTGGCCTTCATTCTCCTGTTCCTCCGGCTTCATCCACAGCCCCCCCCTCCCCCCCCCCTCCCCCCCACCCCATTTTCTTTTCGCTTTCGTCTCGACTTGTGTGGTCATTATTCGAAGGCAGCCTCATCATCAACAAGCGCGGCTATTTTTGCCTCGCGATGGCTGTTGTGGATTTTCAGACCAAATAAGGGTGCTTCGCGAAGCGGGTCGGGCGCTCTGGAAGAGTTCCAGCCCCACGCGCGGCATCGACGGGAGTCGACGTCAGGCTCCGGCTCGCGGGCGCGGCGCGTGAGCTCAAAAAACGACGGGGGCGGACCTCCTCTTTGGGAGGTGCCCGGGGAGGAGAGCGGCTGTGATTTAAAAAAAAAATGTTTTATTTTTTTTTGAGCGCGCTGGAAATACTCATCTGGCGCTGTGTGTGACTGGAGAGAGAGAGAGAGAGAGGGCAGGAAGTGATGGTTTATGCGCGAAAGCCAGCGGACCGCTGGCATTCCCTGCATAGCTGTGCCGCACTAGTCTAAACCAGATATCTCTGTAAGGGTTCGGATTCTGTCGCGGGAAGGAAAACAAGTTTATCTGTTAATGGAGTCAGATAAAACTTGTTTTCCTCCGTGCGACTAAATTAAAAACCTCACATCTCAGACACTGGTGTCTGGAGGTTTATGAGGTGTCCTTTCGGTCTGCGGCCGAGGTAGCCTTTGGTGTGTAAACTCCTCAGCTAATCGATGACTTCAGCTAAGCATTTAAGTGCTGAAACACACCAAAAGCCAGTAGGCCCTCCGGGTTTCAAGTTTGAGGTCCCCTGCCTAAACGAGGAACATGTTCCTGGACCCAGTCCGTCTGGGGTACTGAAGATCTGTCAAGAAGACATCTGGGCTCTTTGAGTGAGTGTTGATAAAGGCCATGAGTGCAGACTGGACCCAGTGGGCTCGGCCGTATAGCCTAGCAGGTTTCGGCCTGTGCTGCATCATCATCCGACTGTACCCAGGTTCGACTTCAGTGGTTGGACGAAGCTGGCATTCTCCCCCCAGTGATGGGGTGGGTCAGCCGCGGCTCCATGGGTTACCGCTGCATTGGCTCCTTCCAGTGATATGCCAGGCTTTCATTAGTCATCATTAGTAGGAGTTTTGGAAATGGCGCTAGCCCTCCTGTAGTGCTGTGTGGTCTGTGGTCTGTAGGGTGTGAAATGTGCACCTGCTCATGGGTCAGTGGATCGGAGGAGTACCCCCACTGTAGCTCTCCTTGGGGGCAGATAAGGGTGGCCCAGCGCTAAAAATTTACGAGGGGTAAGGGGGGGGGGGGATGTGGGGTTAAAGAGGCAAAGATGTAGGGAGGTATCAGGTCACACAAGTTTCATTTTTTTTAAATTAAAGTTGAGCGTACAGGGTTGCATTAAAAAAAAAATGGATCCCACCCAGAAATAAACCTGTTAAGGAAACTCCAGCTAGTGTTTCACTTTCATGTTCAGGAGACCCGTTTGCTTTAGTGTTGGGAGTGATTTGTTGTGGCTCTACAGAAGAAACGAAAAGAACCGTGGAAAAGGTTACATGGGGGACACCGTGCCGAAGACTGGGTCCGTTCATGCATATTAGAGCCTGTTTAAAACATTTATCTAAAGAATCTGAAAGGTGCTTACACCTCAAGGGAAATGTCTAGAGAATATGTCGAGAGCAATTCCACGACTCGTACATTCCCTGTTTTAGGTGGGGGGGTGGGGGTGGGGGGGTGGTGCCTGTTTTGTGTCGGTGCTTGCAGAAAAATGCTGTTTGTATCTGTTGGTTTGTGCTTGTTTGGGTGAGGATTTGACGGCGTATCCTGTTTTGACACCGCCACCCTGAAGCCATAATAAAATGGACTCGCACGCCCTGCCGTCATACTTTTAAAACCGTTTAAACGACCAAAGCTGGGAAATATGGCTTCGACGCTTCGCTTCAATGGCTCCAGAACGGAAAGACCAGTGGCTCCACAGTTTCAATTTTCATGCAGTTTTTACGAGGGTCCTCTGTCAGTGGAACCTCATTTTGAAAGGGCTTTTTTTTCCTGCAATTTTGCTATCAAGTCGTTCTTAGCTCGGAAGAGATCTGAGCTGAGCGATTTTGTCTCTGCGCCCCTGCACCATGGCAACCACATTCTGGGATGTCTCACCCCAGTAGCTAAAAACTGCAGCACTGGAATTGGGTTCAGTGGCACCCCCCAAAAAACCATCTCTACTCCGGCTACGGGAGGGTCCTTTACTGCTTTACTTTGTCAGATGATGTCAGGCTGCGTTAGAGTTGGGCTAATGTTGCTTTTGGCTCCGGCGTGCTGTCTCCCATGGTTTCAGCCCATATGGTGTGTGTACGCTCGCGCGTGTGTGCGTGTATGTGTGTGCATGTGTGTGTTCGTGCATGTGCGTGTGCGCGTGCGCATGCTTGTGTGTGTATGTGTGTGTGGATGTGTGCGTGTTTTTGAATGCGGGTGTGTGTGCCTGTTAGTCGGTGCATGCGTGTGTGTGTGTGTGTGTGTGTGTGTGTATGTGCATGTTTGTGTATGCGGGTGTGTGTGTGTGTCTGTGAGTCTGTACTTGTGAGTGTGTGTGTGTGTATGTGGGTGTGTGTGTGTGCCAGCAGCTAGCATTAACGGGCATGCCAACAATACTTTGGCCCACCAGTGAGGGCGGGACGTGTATGGATAGTGAAAGAGCGCATATTTCAGGGTTCTTGGCTCCTCTCTCTGGACCTTGTAAGGAGCGAACTGGAAAATTGTAATTTAAAACTAAAAAAATCTTTCCTTCATTATGTGGTTTTTCTGAGGTTTCTGCACAACAGGCTTAGCAGGAATAGGAGAGCTACGCGCTCGACCAAAAAACCCAAACGAAAAGTTTCTTTAGGCAAACGTCTGCATTTTTGCTCCGACAGCACTGCTGACTGAAGTGACTGTTCTGCTTGTAGTCGGACGCATTTGCATAGATTTTATTGGGTGTTGTGGGCATTTCATAGAACTGCCTATAGACAGGAGGCCTGAGAAAGAACAAGAGTACATCAGCCAATCACAAACTGTCTTTTCAGGGAATCCCGTGAATGATGCTGTGACCTTTTAATGTGGCTACGGGGAAGCATATGTTGATTATTGGCGAGATGTAATACCTGCATATGAAGCATTACACAGGGGAGAGAGGATGATGTGTTCATATTTATAAGTAAGCAATAGCAGTAATGATAGTAGTAATGGTGTTGGCCACCGTTTTTTCATTTCTTCAGAATTGGTTGCGCCTAACATCTTTTCCCCCACTCCCCTGTGGTTCCTGATTATGGTGAGAACTGAAGGTTGTATGAAACTCCACTCTTAATGGACTCTGGGCTAAAACACTTGGTGCACCTGTTTTCCTGAATCGCTGATTAAACTTGATGCATTGGATGCGGTGGGTGGTGGGTCAGGTAAATGGCTTACCCCCCCCCCCCATCCATTGACATTTCTTTTTCCGAATATCAGGTGAAAGCAGTCTGGCAGTAGTTTCCGGGAACGACTGATTTTCCATCATTTTGAGCTCTTCAGCTTGGTTGTGTGCACTTGTGTTTTTTAATCAGCACTGAGATGGATGACTGAAGTGCAAGATGTCTGGGGGTCCTAATGAAGCTTTTAAAGGCACATTTGTGGATGGGAGATGCTAGACTGTGTAATAGGCACTCTATGTGGCTGGCTGTCTTCAGGAAAATGGCTTCGGTGTTACAGTACAAGCCTGCCGCATTCTGTTTTTTTTTTTAAGGAGGAGATGGACAAAAGAAAAAATAAGTCAATCTTAATGAGCATTTTAGTCTTATAGTTAGACTTAAAATCTGATTTTTATGACTTTTTTTTTTAACCAAATAAGACAAAACACTCTCCAGTGATGTGAGGCAATTGCACTTGTCAAGTAAAAAGTCACTTGAAACAAGCTGATACTTTCTACTTGAGAGAAAGAAATAAAATTTTATGTCTCATTACTGGACTAAAACACTTGTAAAGGCAGGCTTTTTTTTTTTTTGCAGTGTTGAATAGACTTGGCCCTGCACGGCATTTTGTTTGGCACTGCACGTCCAGCCTGCCCACTAACGCTAGAGGTTAATGTGTACTGCGCTCCAGAGAGCCAGTGGGGACGTGCCGGTCTTCCTTTGTGACGCTAAAAACCGCGCGAGAGTAAACAATCTCTGTCTCCTGCACTTAAATTTAGAGACGGGCGGTCGTGCGGCTTGGGGCAGATCTTTTCTGGTACAGGGTTCTAAAGTAAGGCCAAAAACGATGCCGCACCCGAAGTGTGCAATAAGACGCTCGGAAGGAAGTCCTTTCTGAGCTCTGAATTTCACACCATTCTGACCTGAATCGGTGTTCCTAATTTTATTTTTATTTTTGTTTCTTTTCTTCCCCGGATGAGACGTGGTCAGACCCCAGGAATCTCTGAACATAGTCGGTTTGAATCACTGACGCTCGGTAGAATTCGCCCCACCGTTGAATCGGTCACGGAGGCTGTCCGCTCGGCAAAACGGAGCGAGTTCGTTCTTGCCAAATTCTGTTACGCAATGCCCCTTGTCACGGTCCGCGATCGGGCATTATGCTAAACGCGAGGTGCAGGGGCTTGGCCTGTGCTGTAAAAAGCCTTTCTAGTCTGGCAGATTGCTCGCACAAACAATGGCGCCCGCAAAGCCGGGCGGTTTGGGGCGTCGTTAGGCCTAATGGTCGCGTCGCCGCGTTAGATGTGGTGCGCCTCCTCACAAAGGAACAAAGGAAAATACAAATCTTTTGTCTCTTGTTGGTGTTCACTGCGGCGGCTCCCAGGACCGTGTAGCCCGGAACTGAAAGGGGAGGGTGAACTCAGGTGATTTAAAAATAAAAAAATAAAAAAATGAATGAATAAATAAAAATTTCATAGCCTTTGAAATGAGGTCTGAGCTCCACCGTGATGCCCGCTACGGACAGCTAGCCATTGTAGCGATCCGCTAAGGAATATCTGGGCGATTCGGGGCCAGTATGGATTCCGCCGACAGCTTTCTATACGCATTGCTAATCCCCAGAGCCACATGAAAGGCCATAAAATGCTTGTAGCCGGTGGGGCTTAGCAGCAAATCATGCAGTCCACATCCTCGTATCAGTTTTCAACAAGGCCTGCTCTGTTCAGAGACTAAGTCAGCGGGCCTTTTTTCAAAGGCACAGTCCAAAGCAAGGGGGAAGCCAGACAGGAAATGGATCCAACTGCCAACAGCTTCCTCTGCTTCCTGCCATTTCGGCTCTACGACTGCTGCTGTAAACCCTGAAAAAGAAAGGGAAGAAGAAAAAAAAGAATTCATGGAATCCGGTGCTCTTTTGTGGTGAGATCAAACGCGTAGGAAACGTTCGGGGGGAGGGGGGCGTCCATCTAGCGTTCCCTCCAGATTTCACAAATTCCGTTCTGAGTGCACCTGTTAATTTTTGTTCTGGTAATCTGCAGGGGATTAAGTAAAACCTTCTGGGGGAAGGGAAATAAGCTCGTAAAAATTTTGTTCGTTTTTTTTTTTGAGCGGAGGGCAGGGATTTTTCTTTCCCTTGGATGAGACCGAACCAGTTGAGCTACAGCATAATGGACGTGGAAGCACAATTAAACTGGCGCAGATAAAAGCCATCAGTCGGCGCTTTTATTTTCTGTGCGGACCTCTTAATGCCCTCAGCATCATCGTAGGACCTGAAGCTCTGGTAATCTGCTGAATGCTCGGCTTTATTATTGTTTATCCCATCAGCAGGCTTGCTCTCCAACCGACGATGTAAATTAGTGGGAATTTTTCATCAGATTATTTACAGGGCCTGTTCTCTGTGTTCAACTTTTATACCATGCCTGCATGCCTGTGGGTTTAAAAAAAAAAAAAAAAAAACAGAGCTCCTTTTGACAGATATGAAATATGAAATGTATATAAAATATGCAACACTGATAATCCCTTTCCACTTTTAAAAATTTGTCCTCGCTGCCTCTAGACAAACATATCTCAACAGTGCTTCCTACTTTTATCAGAAACAAAAGGCTAAATAAATTCTTAGTTCTTGTGTCATTTTTCTTATCATATTTCCAAGGACACAATTCTACCAGTGGGGAAAACGAAACGAGGGACATTCGTATTATTGTAATTTCCTCTTCCTCTCCTCCTCTTGCGAACGGTGTCCTCTGGTGAAACGACGCGACGCAAGCTTGTGGTTTCCCGAACCCATTTTCTACAAACAAACGGGATTCCTGTGAAAGTTATGCGCTTTTTTTCCCCCAGTGGCTCAGCAGGAGCTCACACCTGCTAGCGCCGCTAGCCTGCAATAACACCTTTTAGCGCGGGGAAAATGGCTGCTTCCTCGCCGCAGAATCGAAAACCGCACTCGGCTTTTGTCTGCCGGCTACGCACGCCGCGAATTTAAGGAAATGCATTTCGCAGGCAAGCCGGGGGCCAAAGCGAAACCATTCGATTCGCCAGCTTTCCCCCCGAAAAATGTAATATCTTCACGATTTTGTTCCCGTTTCAAAGAAGCTGCGTCCGTAATTCTTTGTGCGAATTAGTATTGGACAGGTCTTACAGTCCATGAAATCAGCTCTCGGGTTTTATTTAATTATTTACGATGGTCAGCCGGATTTGGACGTCAACCTTGAAACTCGTTCAGAAAGGCTGAGATGATGTGCTTGTAGAATTTCATTTACAGACTGGCCTCATTTTAATAGCTGGATTTTTCCCCCTGATTTTACAGAGACCGTGTAGCCTGTTTTTCTAATATGCTTCTGCTTCTTCATAGATCACTTTGAACAGAATGTACAGGAATGCAGACGGCCAATCTGTTTATTTTTCCCTTATGAGTATCCTTTTGCCACACTCCGGTGAAAGAAAATGGGAGTCTGATAGGTCTGCATAAACTCCAGTTCCTGTTTTCCTGTTGGAAACATTCAGCTGTAGGGCAGATGGACACCCGTGCCACCAATTGAATTGGTAGAATGGTTCCACTGGTCCTGTGCTTTAAAATCCACTCCCATAATGCTTAGCAGTCCCGACCGACAGACTCTCAGATCGGGAAAGACGGTCGGAGGGAAGGGGTCAGGCCCATATATAGGCTAGCCTGACTTGGCGTGGCCCGTTTTGAACGTGCTTTTTAAAGGCACTCTGGAGCCAAGGCATCTGCTGAAGCACTACTAAGCGCAGTGTAATGTAGCCGCCTGAATGCGTCTGCAGAGGAGGGACTGCAGAGAGGCCTGGGCCCTGCCTGGCATGGCTCTCCTGCTGAACGATTCTTTTGAAAGGTGCTTCCCTGTTATTGGCTGTCGTCTGCTCTGTGGCTACCCTATGGGACAAAAAATAATAGTAATAATTGGTACAGGTGGGGCACTATTAGCGTTTTGGGAGTATCGGTGGGTCTGCTGGCACGTCATTTAGAAATGCCTGACCCTCAGGCTTTTTCTGGGGAGAAACTACCCCAGCCGCCAGGGAGGCCTGGTAATGAAATTCTGAAGGCCCCGAGATTTAATTTTCTCACCCCTCGTCCCGCCGGTGAACGCAGTAAACAGGCCTCAGCACCAAACCAATTAACCCTCTGCAGTCGCAACCCCCCGGGGCACGAGCTCACCCAGAATCCGCAGTGTCAGTCGCCTGGAGGAGCGTGGCACACATTTGAGAAGTCCGGTGTCGTGCGTCACACGGTACCCCCCTTCTCCTCTTTCACCCGCCCAGTTTGGTCCCCTCAGAGGGACTGCCAGCTTCCAGCGGGGTTTTCTAGCGTCGCCTGCGTAGCTGAACTTTCGTGGAGGACAGAGGGCCCGGGGGGGAGGGGAGAGGTGGGGGGTGGGGGGGGGGGTGGGCAGAGCAGAGGGCTTTCCTAATAGAAGGTACGGTTATGTGCTTTTATCTGGAGGCGTTCTGTTTACGTTCCATTACTCGCCGAGCAGACTCCATTGGCTCTTTAAGGTCACTGGCTCGTCTCATTTTACGTGTTTATGTGGCGGGATATCGACTGGAGCGGTTCAGGCTCGGCCGCCTACCTCGCTCGAGGGTGCGGCGTTCGTTTAAAACCCGTAGCCGTACGGTCGTACACAAGCGCGGTTCCCGCCACATTAGCGCCCGGCTGTCCCATTAATCCAACATGGCCGACTCGGCCCGCGGAGGCTAATACGCAGGAAGCCGGTTTTAAGAGCCTCTCTTCCCCTTTTTTCAGTGCCGTACTGATCCGTTTGATGCGCTAAACACCCCCCCCAACATCAAAAGTGTCCCTCCAGGGACCCTGTTGTGTTGTTGGGGTTTTTTTTGCCCTCCTCCCTTAAGGTTTGTTGAAAGCATCCAGATCAATTCGGCAAAGTTTTTAGCGAGCTCCTCTCAGTTCATTTTAGATTTTGGTTGGGAAGCATGAGAGGGCCGTGGATTCAGGACCCGTCCCGCAGAAACAGTGGGGATGACCGCTACCGTGAGGTTTACACCCGAGGCCTCCAGCAGCCGGGACCGCTCACGGGCTCTTAGCACGAGGACACCCGCGCGCGCCCTCGTCCCGTTTCCAAGGCTCCCGCGTTTCCTGTGCCCGGCCTGGCAGAGATTCCTCACGCACGGTGTGAAGATTGCTCAGAGCTGACTCAGTGGCCACATGCTGTAAAAAGGCCTGCTAATTTTGTTTGATGTCAGTCTGTTACTCTCCTGTTAAAATTTACTAAAACAGACGGAAATATATTTGCCATGGTAACTTAATGTTTGGAGGGAAAAAAAAACTGCTCCGGATTATTTCGTATATTATTCATTTTGTTGGTGATTTAATCTACAATTCAAATTGGAACTTAAATTATGGGTTGTTTAATTTAATTATTTAATTTTAATTTAAGAAGGTAATGAGTATTGGAACTGTGGGGGCAGGGGGAGGGGGGGTGTGGAGAAGACTGACTCTGGGGGAAAACACGCGAAGCACAGAGCAAGTCGACGGGTTTTTTAGGAGTCTAATCATCCAGCCATACAGCTCCCCTCAGTAATAGCACAGTGTGTCCGTTAAAGCCTGTTAAGGCTGTCTTCGGTTTGGGGGATGAAAGTTTTCAACACATTCAGATGCATCAAAGTGACCCATGTCCTCAATTTTTTATTTCTTTTTTTTTTTTTTTTTTTTGAGGTTAAATCCCTTCCAGTTTTTCAAACGAAAGCCATATTTTCTGGTGTTGGCTGGCATTCTAAAAAGGGTGTATGAAAAGCGAGCGATGCAGGTCCTTCATTTGCTGAAATATGGACTTGCGGCACTATTTTTAAGATGTTTCAGATTGTGGCCGGCTATTCTTGTCCTGGCACACGTGTCATTGATGGTTTCGGGTTACGGATTTTTTTTTCTTCTTTTTTTTTCTCCATGCTAATCAGATCTGACATGGTCGTAAAGTGGCTCTCTCGCGGTTTTGATTGGCAGACCCCCTCTGCATTCAGCTACAACAAGGCCTGCAGTTAAATCAGGAGAGAACTCAAAACTAGTTATAATGGCCATAATGTTTATTTTCTCCTTCCTTTTTTAGCTTTGTTAAGTTTGACTTTGTTCGAAATGGAATTCGATCGTTATTTACCTTTCATTTGACACTGTCGCACTGGGGTGGCGTTAGGGAGAGGGGCTGGGGGGTGGGGGGAGGGGGGCATCTCCAAGAATGCAGGAGACGCCCATCGCACTCATTATGCACTCAAATCTGAAGCCGAACCGTTGGTTAAATTTAATAGCGATAGCTCCGATGGCCTTTGCGGTAACTCCGACCCCCCGCTGTGTTTGTTCAGCTTGCTGGGAGGGCTACGGAGATCCAGCCCTTTCGTTTGCCCCGCGGTGTTGTTTGCGGTTTCCTGTGGTATTTGACGTCTGGTGACAAGGGTTCGTCCCCGGTGCCTTAAAGAACCGGGACGGACATTAAGGAAGTCTGGAGAACTTGTTGCCTCTTTTTTCGCAGTTGTTTTGAGAGGGAAAAACTTTGAGAGTGTGCGAAACGCTGAAAATGCAGGCCCTGTGCACTTATGTGTAAATTAGGCAGCTTTGACAGTTATGCTTTTAAACGTCCTCCCGCACTTTATAATTTATACACTTTGTGCTGAGCTCTGTGTGGTTTGGCTATATTTAGGAAATGGTTCTGCAACAGACTGTTTACTTGACAGTTATTTTTATGCCTTTTAAACTGTGTGTGTTCCTTTAGGGAAACACTGCTGTTATTTTTCAATTAGTAATTAAATAGAAATAAGAATAGAAATCATGAATTAGGCTACTCTTGTTGAAGAAAGGTTTGTGCAGAAATGATTCAGTAATTTTTTTTCTTTGTATTTTACAGGTTTGGTGACGACAACTTCAAGAAAATTGGACAGAGAGCAACAAGATGAACATATTCTTGAGGTAAATTGGGTTGGCGTCGCTTTCTAAAATGTCAATGATTTTCATGAGTGGTGCTGAAAGACTTTGGAAGGATTTTTCAGCCTAAACACTGCTGAGTCATCTGTGAATAATGCTTCTAAACAAGAAGTTTTTTTTTATTCTGACACCCTTTTTTGTTTAGAGCTGGTGAACTTGTGATAATGTGCAAGAATCTGAAAAATGTGAATAACAATAAAGAACCTAGATTGAAATCTCGCCGTTTAAACTTTGAAGGGATTTCAACCCTCCCTCCTTCGAATTTTTAAACTTCAGAGCCCAAACTGGCTTACTCGGGCCTGTTACTGCCAGACACTGTTTTGGGGGGGGGGGGGGATCGGATTCATTTTATCGACAGGATTCAAAAGCACAGGAGGAAACGGCCACTTGGGGGGTGTTTCTGTCGTTTCCTCAGTTTGACGCGGGGGACATGCCCGGGCAAAGCGCTCAGCCCAGCTCAGCACATCAGGCACTCGTCTAAACCACTGCCTGAAGAGCAAATTAACGGTTCTCTGGGACCTTTTTTTTTTTTTCTGGCATTGAAAACATACTGGGGGGAATTCCTTTGCAGATCGCACAGTTTCCTTATAACAATCTACTGCTGTGCTATTCATTTTATTGCACTCATTTACTTGCCTAATTGCATTCGGGATTGCAACATATAAGTTAGATAGAGGGAAATCTCTCTTGATCGTTGATAAAAGATTTACAGGATCGGCCGACGCCCTCTTCCTGTGTGTTACTCATGAGACTGGTTGCAACACGGTGCTCTCCAACTCTGTAGGGCAAACTTACACACCTGTCATAAGAAACAGAGCTGAAACCAACATGTCTTGAGGTCTTAGCCGCGGCAAAGACCCACTGCTGCCAGTTTAGATATTCCTGATTGCCTGGTGTTTAAAAAGGTCAGCTCAAGCGGTTGTCTTTTGTGTGTGTGTGTGTGTGTGTGTGTGTGCGTGTGCGAGTGTGTGTTTTGGCAGGGCAGATCTGGGGCCCTATTCACTCAGAGCAGGAGCACTGATCTCAAATCAGTTTTCCCTGCTCCATAACCTAACCTTGTCTAGACCAACCCGATCCTAGATCTGCACTCCCACTTTAAAATACTGTATGAATATGGGCCCCGTTTAAATTTTCAGCTCCAGCACTTGCTCTTTTAAGATGCGCTCGCTCTATAATCATCAGGGACTTTTTCAGTTCTGTTGGGACGGGCATGGAAGCGCTTTGTTTTCCCGGCTGCCATAACTCATACGAGTATTTCGCCACAGAAGGGCTCCTGCAGCGGATGACTTCTTTAGATTACCTTCGGCTGGGGCTTGAAAGCGGATGCGAAGGGCTGTCGCAGGATTCTGCGCGCAAACGCATCAGCGCGAAGGAATCTCAACCGCACGTGCGTTTCCGAGAGCTCCAGTCTAATTTGCTCTCGGAAATTCTGAACGGATCCTGACACGTTTCGCCCTGCTGTGGGTGACTCAACACCAAGGGCTGCGCACAGCTAGTCAGTGGATTAAATAATCATTTTGGATTCAAGGCATCATTTGTTTTGGTTTACAAATTAAGAGGTCATCAATCGATCGGGAAAACGGGCTACTGGCACGCCTTGCTGTCTGCACGGAGTAGAACTTGCCGGAATGGGGGGGGGAAAGAAAGAGAGAAATAAGAAATTGACTGCCTGGGCAGAGCCCTGCGAGGCTTCGTAAAATCCCCATTGATAAAGATCACGGCCGTAATCGCTCGATTAAGCAGCCGATGCGGAATTCTGAGATTTAGGCGGCCGAGTGAACACTTGCGATGGTGAACGTTTGTTACGCTTAAGCTCACGCTTGAAGGTGTATTTAGGGATGTAGTTAAAACACGGAATGCGCAGGGGCTGAACTCAGTGAATAATAATAATAATAATAATAGTAATGACAGTAATAATAATGGGGGACTTACCTGAACTCCCACCAGTGAACAGCCAATTCATGGCATAGTGCTCAACAAACATTAGCAGAGGTGGAGTCAGAGATTTACTGTTTGAAGTGCTCAGTTTAATTTTAACCAAAGGGAAACCCGTGTCCAGCGACATTTGTTTGAAGTACTGTGACCGGCATAAGGAGGCACTGCATACACAGGATAACCTGGGGGGGCTGTGTGCATTCGGTTATTACAGGGAGAAGCTGAGCACCACAGAACTGTTAATACACTCTGTGGGGGGGGGGGGGGGGGGGGTGTTGTCATGTTGGGGTTCAAGTTTGAGAGCAGGCATAAGTAACGTGGCAGGGGTACGGCGGAGAATGCAACAGATCGCTGAATGAAATAAGCCATCGCAGTTGCTTACACAGAATATAAACAACCGGAACACAAAAATATGTTTTTTAAAATAGCCTCACTGCTGTTGGATATATTAAGGCTGTCAGTTAGCTTGGTGTTCCACTTCAGACGAGTGCACGAAACAAGTCACTTTTGACCCAGATTCTCCTGATCGCAGTAAGCGAGAACAGACCCTCTCCTCCCCCCTCACCCCCCTCCCCCCCACCCCAGCCTGGTATCCATGGAAACTTTAGAACTCAGGAGTCCTGGTCACCATTGGACAGAGTCCAGCAGGAAGCTCTTTGTTGACCCTCCCTTGGGGCCACAGCCCCCCACCCCCCAGCCCCCACCCCCCACCCCCGTGGGCAGCAGCAAGGCCTCAACAGAGAGCTCCATTAGGCGGGGGGGGGGGATTCTCTGGGCTCATTTTCACCAGATGCTGGAGAGGGGGAGGGTGAGGGGAGTTAGTGAGGGAAGTGTGAAGGGGGAGGGGGGGTTTGGGGGGGTAGGATGAGGTTCCTGAGAAACGGCGGCCCGCGTGGGGGGGCTGCTTTACACCTAGCGCTCAGCGTCTCTCGCCTCTGCGTTAGTTTCCTTGGGGGATGAAATCGCACATTTTTTCTGAACGTGTTGGTATGCACTGAGGGACGGGGCGCTAGAAACTTTGATACATTCAAACCTGTACACGGTCTCTCTGGCAGTTAGTTCTTCTGACAACTGTGATTTTAGCATGTCTGCGTCCGTGCCAGTCGTGTAACACAAGCAAACTGCAAGCCATGCGATTAACCCTTTAATGTGTAATATCACTAATATGTGATTTGAATGTTCTTAACTGTGCATTCCCAAAAAAACATGCCCTTCAAAGGGTTAAAAATGGAACCAGACTGGGCAATTGTAGGCGAGGCGAAAATTTGTGTGGAGCCCTGTTGAAGGTGTCATTGAACACAATGGAAGGCACATTATTTTCAGGGGGAAAAAAAAAATCACCCATTGGAATGCAGCCCTCGTTAGACAGTTCAGTTCTACCGAATAAATTATTTCTTCCTTTCATGCAATGATTTCTTCATTAAAACGGAGCAGAATAATGGTTTAATTAAGTTGTTTGCGACCTACGTCTGAATTGTTTGCACAGCCATTCCCGAGTCATTAAATCGAGTCATTTAATTATGAAGTCGCGTGAATCGCGAGGGCGGTTCTTTTGTTCCTTCGGCTGGCCCGTTCGCAGGAGTCAGTTGTTTATTTTGGTTCGGCGATTCCTTCCCCTCTGTCATGCCGCCCCTGTCTTACATTTGCGGCTTTTGTGTCGTTATTGTCTCGGTGTGTGTGTTTTTTTTGTTTTTTTTTTTAAACAATGTCATTACGCTGTGGGGGGTACGGAGCTCCAGCCTTCCTTTCTTCAGGGTTTCTGTAATGACTTGGAACACGTGCGGTTTTTTTTGTTGTTATCGAAAACGTCCAGACACGAAAATTGTCCGACGTTGCATCATCCCATCACAGCAAAGTGTTTTGCGGGGTAGGTGCGTAAGAACCGGAGCGCTCCGCAGGGGTCCGTAGTCCCCGTTTCTAGTCCATTCCGTTGCGTCTGCGCGTTTAATTAACTCTGCGCCGGCAAACAGCTGGAACGACATTAGGCTGCTGCAAAAAAAAACAAAAAAAAAAGAAGGTAATTGTATTCCGAGTCGGAGCCCAAATGGAGTGCAGCTCGTTGCCACGGTGAGACCTGAAGCGATGAGCAGACTGTCTGAGTCCATCCTTGACTTTATCTTCGCTACTTCAGCTTTCCTTTCTTTTTTTTAAACTTTAAAGTGAAATTCCTTTCATCTCCATTAAAAAAAAAAAAAAAAAAACTCAAATGGGCGCGGTAGTGCCGTGTAGTAAATGACGGTGGGGAGGCACACAATTACGGGACGGGTCTTCGGGCGGCTTTTCCGAATTTAATGGCATCTGAATTAAATGGCACTTTTTCACGAGCTTGCAATTGGGGAAGAAAAATAACCGGTTTAAACGAGGGGCTCGGAAATCGGTCTCCGTGTCCACGACCGTGGTCCTCACCCCCGTGCCCCCGAACCAGGATCGCAGTCTCACCCACCCACACCCCCTGACCGGTCCGCAATCTCGATCCCTCCATCCACTCCCCCACCCACATCGGCCCCCCATACTTAAACAGTCAGACTAAGATTGATACATGACATTAATGGGAAAAGAAGTATGTGTGGTGTCTTGACCCCCTGAGGTGTGCATATGACAGGAGTCATGAGACTCGAAGAGAAGAGGCTTGAGCATTAAAGTGATTTTGCTTTCTTAAAGAACATTTTGTTGGCTTATCTCTGCTGTCCGTAGTTTCCCAGAAGCACACAGCGCCCGAGGTTACGCGACATCTGCGCGCAAAGGGTACTCGTTCAATTTTAGCATCCGCTCGACATGCTGAGAAACTCCTGTGAGAAAGAAAATGACCCAGTTGAAAGGAGGCAGTGGCTATTTTTGACCCGAAAAAACTCGGCGCACGCCGCTGGACTCGGAAACGTCGCAGACGGAATGGAATCGCTGAATTTCCTGACCCTACAGCCAGGAGCGGGAGTTTCCGGTCGTAATGGCCTGCATCCCGTTTTTTGTTGCCTTTAATTGCTTTCTCGCAAGATTTTTCCGAAGGAAGCCTGACAGATGCCAGAATTAACTTTTCAGTTAATTAAACCGTTTGGACTTGGGCCTGCGGTACCCGCTCTAAAAAGAAAAAAGAGAAAAAAAAAAGAAAACCAAGAATGCAATGGCTCAGTACTGCATACCGTTAACAAATGT
This sequence comes from Anguilla rostrata, assembly GCF_018555375.3. Classification (NCBI taxonomy): domain Eukaryota; kingdom Metazoa; phylum Chordata; class Actinopteri; order Anguilliformes; family Anguillidae; genus Anguilla; species Anguilla rostrata. The sequence goes on from NC_057937.1 coordinate 9,151,547, forward strand.
GGTATTGCTATGTCTAAATTCTCTTTTTCCTTTATAGTGGTTGTTTACCAGAATGCAGTTACGCAAATAACGGAAATTCTGTCAAATCTGAATATTGTCTCGTGTGACCTCCCACAACAGATCACGGTCACCGACCACGGCGTCCCGCCGAAGTCCACGTCCGTCCGGGTGATCGTGCGGGTGCTGGACGAGAACGACAACCGGCCGCAGTTCCTGGAGAAGCTCTACAAGATCAAGCTTCCCGAGCGGGAGAGGCCGGAGAAGGAGAGGCTGGCCAAGAGGGACCCCGTGTACCGGGTCATCGCCTCGGACCGCGACCGGGGCCCCAACGCCGAGGTCTCCTACAGCATCGAGGAGGGCGACGAGCACGGGAAGTTCTTCATCGAGCCCAAGACCGGGCTGGTGTCCTCCAAGAAGTTCTCCTCGGCCGGAGAGTACGACATCCTGACCGTAAGCGTCATTCGGGCCGCCCGCCGCTCATCGTTTCGCTAATCCCGCAGCTGCTCCGATCGGCGCTTGCCTTAAGGCTGCTGCTGCCGCACAGACATCATAAACGCAGGAGTGTATGATTATTATAGCTAGCTAGGTTATGTGTTCACTGTCGGGTGCCATCTGGCTGCGGCTTCTCCCTCTCTGTGCATAATCTGCCAACATTGTCTCGTACAGAACAGAGACATCTGGTTCAGCCTTGCATTAGTCTGTCTGTGTTTTCATAAAGAGGGGGATGTGCGGTTTTTTTTTCTTCTTGTGATGTCACACGGTGGACGTTGCTGAGCGGGTTTCTCTCTCCGCTTCTTTTGACTGGCTGTCGCAGATCAAGGCGGTGGACAACGGCCGGCCGCAGAAGTGGTCCACCTGCCGGCTGCACATCGAGTGGATCCCCCGGCCCCCGCCCTCGGCTCGGCCGCTGGCCTTCGACGAGGAGTCCTTCTCCTTCTCCGTCATGGAGGGCGACCCGGTGGCGCACATGGTGGGGGTCATCACCACTGAGTCCACGGACTCGCCCGTCTGGTTCGAGATCACAGGTGAGCCCCAGGATTTCGCGTGGCCGTAGACTGCGTTTGCGTGGGCTTCTGCTCGGAGGAAAGTTCCCCTCCAGCACCATTTGGCCTTTTTTCCAAGCGTGTAAATGGCAAATAATAATGCTCAACGGCTGCTAGTTCTAAACCTCTTGTAGTCATTTTCTTTGCATGGTGTAGTAACTTAGTCTGACAGACTCTCTTCCTTTTCCCTCCTCCTAACATCCTAACTTCCCCTGTGACTGACGTCTCTTTCTCTTTCTCTCTTGTCTGTTTTCTGCATTTCCTGCTGCGCTCTTTTGGAATGTTTTTGTTGGTTTCGCTTCTTTGGATTTGCAAGGAGACGCGCAAGCTCAGGAAGCGTTTTACGTCGTTCAGACGGCTTGTGACCTGAACTGTACAGCGGAAGGTACTAACTGCTGCTCAGATCTCCTGATCCGCCGGTCTGGTGCATTATGAGATCTGTGGTGACGTCCTGTGGTACACTGTGGTGTTCATTAATCAGTGTGTTCGTTGTTCATAGCGCTGTAATGGTTTTGTTGTGATGCGGTTCATTAAGAAATGCGCTTTCATACATAAACATACACATGTACGTGTTTGTGTTTGTCTGTATGGAATGCCTCTCATGTTAACATTTCATATGTCAAACAGGATTCTTCTTTGTAAAGATATACGAGTAAATCTGTCTTAATGTGAATTTTCACAGTGCTAGTAACTGTATGCTTTTTTTTTTAGATAGACTGTCTGTTCTGTGGCCGCGGCACAGCCGAAGTGAGATGTAGAACGCGCGCGGTAGACCGGCTGCGCGTAGGTGTGAGAGGCTCACCTTTCCCGCGGCTGACGGGATGATGATGCTCCTTTTAATCTCCTGTCAATTCTCATTGTGTAAACCAGGTGGCAACCATGACAGCCGCTTCGACGTGGGCAAGGGCAGCGGCACCGTCATCATCGCCAGACCCCTCGACGCCGAGCAGAAATCAAATTACAACCTGACAGTGGAGGCAACAGATGGAACCGAATCTATCAGCACCCAGGTAATTGAATCGCTAATGAAATGTTTATGGAAAGTGGAATTTGTAGCAGATCCGCCCCCGCCCCCTCCGTCGCCATTTGGGGGCCATGTAGCGAGGACATTATGGGGGGGTGGGTAAAAAAAAAATGGAAGCGTTTGGCAGCGGGAGGGGGGGGTGGGGTGAAGGCAACATCGTGCTGTTTATAAAGCAATCAAAGGCAGCTAAGTGAATGTTCTTTCAGATGCAAGTCCTTCTGTCACTTTGGGCGAGCTCGTTCCAGTCTTCTCTGCCATTCAGGTTTACAAGAAATGATTATTCAGGCAGACCCAGCAGGGACCCAAAAAAAAGGAAAAAAGAATCTGGGCTGAGATTCTCTTGTTTGTCAGAGGTTCTTTTTTGACGGTGCCTGCACGTGGATCGCTGTCAACTCGTTTATCTGCGGGAAATGAACTGGGAAGGGACGCGGGTCTGCTGACGCCCCCCTTCGCCGTCTGCCTCGGCGGTTTGGCGCATGGCGTCTGGCGCCCCCCCCCCCAGTTCTTCGGGGCTCGCAGGCTGTGTTCGCCAGGCCGAGCGCGGCAGCCGTCGGCGGCCCGCTCAAACCGCTCGGTCCTCCACAGAGCCGGCTTGCGCCGCTGCGCTGTGCTCCGACGGAGGGCTGGGAACAGGGAAAATACAACGAAGGAACCCGGGGAGGGGGGTCCTACTTAAGAATAATTATAGCCGTGTTCGGTGTAACCACTTCCCGAGACGCGTCTCTTAAATTAATTAGGAATTTAATCCGGGCAGGTGTTTTGTTCAGCCTGAATACTCAGGCTGGATTTTCCCCTGCTTTGCCGGGAAGGCTCCACCTGTGTACTTTCCCCTCCAGGATGTATCGGCAAGCCTTCCCCATCTGCGGCGCCTCCTGACCCGAGCGGAGGCCGGCATTGCATGCGCATCATCATTATGCAAATGTGCGGGGCTGCGGTGCAGCGCTAAGAACGCTTTAAGTGCTTCCGCTTACAAAACCCGAACGAGCCCGCAGTTGACCGTCGTTGTTTCGCTGCAGTTTTTCCCGGCGAGTAAAAGGTTTCGGTCGGACCGCGCGCTCCTCTGTAATTACCTTAGGGCGGCGCGGCGATGCGCGGCAGCCTGGGAAAGGGACAGCGGAGCGCAGGTGTCGTTCGCAGCTACGGCGTCCAGGAGCGGAGCGAGGACGCGGGGGTCGGGGCGTTGTCGTTTAAGGCGGGGCTGGCGCTCTCTCTGCGCGGTTCAAGTGGAGCTCGCCGTTCGACCGCGTCCCTTCTTGGGGGGAAATGCGATAAAGACGACCTTTCGCACGGTTGCGCGTCGATGAAAGCGCGCCCGCTCACTCGTTGTAATCTCCCGGGGCTGGCGTACCAATCCTCCGTTTCTGGGCAAAGGAACGAAAAACGCGATGATAGAGGACGGTCACGTTTTGGGCCGCAAGTCAAACATTAACACATATAAATCATTCTTGTCTGGGAGGGGAACAGGACGGAGTGATAGAAGAAGACGGTCACATTTTGAGCTGTGAAACGGTCTTGTGCGTTTTTAACGAGGGCCGGTGGACTTGTAGCATTTTTCAGGGCCTCGTAGCCGTCGGACCTGGTCGGCCTCGGCCGCAGAGCGCAGACGGAGGAAGTTTATTTCGGCTGTTCTGGACGATGCCCTTTGCATTTTTCGCAGGCTCTCATGTTAATGAAACACAGGACCCCACGCCCCTCCCCCCCCCTTTTCGGCAGCCCCTGGGTGTTTATATTAATAACTGCGCTGTTTACAGAGCAGGCACGCTTATCCAGGCCTGCCCGCCCGCCCACGGCTCTAGCCTTACAGCACACGTCACCCGTGACTGTAAACTCTCCTGCGCTTTGAGCGAGCGAGCTAGCTGCCGAGTCAGTTTGGTCTTTAAAGATCCTGTGGTATTTTATCTGAAGAGCGGGGGCATTAACCCCTGTAACCTGGCTCTGTGCACCTGCCCCCCCCCCCCCCATGTCAAATGGGTGCACGTTTCCTGTCCATACACACTGTGGCTGCTCAGGTCACCGATGAAAAACGAGGATAAGAGCTCTCGTTTGACCTCCCTGTGCAAATAACAGTGAAACGCAGCCTGCCGCTGGCTGTTATGGAACCGGCCTGTGCCTTCCGTGCTCGGGGGTTGGGAGCCCCTGTTCCCAGCCACTTTTCAACCGCGGGCCGTCTTCCCTGCTTCTGAAGTCCTGTTAAGACCCAAACAGGCAAGGAACCGACAGAACAGAGAGAATGAGGAATGAAGCCGCCGAAGGGACAGATAGGGACCAAACGGAGAACGAACAGAACGACCAAACGGGGAACAAACAGAAAGACCAAACGGGGAACGAACAGAACGAGCCGTACAGTCCTCAGCAACATACCATCTTTTCTTACGTTCCGCAGTGCGGTCCTTCTAGATTTTGGAGTTCATCGTTGCTATGCTGTGGGCATCTTGTGCATTTGTTGAGTGTCTTTTTTTTTGTATAAGCACTATGGACTGCATGTACAGGAGATTTATTGGGCCTGCTGTACTGTAGATACAACCAGACACAGCTGTACTTCAGGAGAGCCGAAGCTTTGGTAAATACAATTTGTAACTGTCATCACCTTTGTATTAACATAGTCTGTATAGTGAAGGAAACCGGCTCAAATATTTGCCCTTCATTACGAAAAGAAACCGATGTGATCTTGAACAGTCTGTTATCGTTATTTGTTTTCCATATCATTACCTTGGTTATTATTTGGTCTTTTTTAAAGATTGAGCATAAGGGATCATTGAACACAAGTATGGCATTACAGCATTGCGTCTTGTCCGTTTTAATATTCATGCCATGACTAACAGCGATACGAGAATATTTCTGTGTATTTTCCGTGTAGCCTTTCATTTCGATTTCATTTGTAGACCTGAGCTGATCTCTGCACAGTTCCAAAGCACAGGCTTTTCGTATTGTATTATTCAGAAACTCGCTCGTTCGTTGAAAATCTGTCCCCACTTCCACCTCTATTTCGAAGGAATCAGTTTTTCATCTTTCTCAGAAAATATACACCAATTGGCATTTACAACGAGTTTCTAAAGGCGTCTGCTTTCACAAGCGCATGTGCGTATAGATATACGTATATTAAAGGATTTTTCCATCACGACCAAAATGGCACTCGGTAAGGGGAAACAGCCTGTTTGCCAAACAGACGTAAAGCCCAGAGCAGATTAGAGCCGAGATACAAACTTATTTTTGTAATAACATGCTGTTTGCGTCCGCGCTCGGAAAGCGGGGAATTTTAATCAAATTTGGTGTTACGCCGCATTAGACGTGTCCGTTACGGACAGAGCCCTGTGGAAGGTTTCCAGTGCTTATCTGGTTAGGAACGGGCCCTGTGTGCCATCTGCACGCTGTGACTGGCAGGCTCCTTCACTCCCTCCCTCCTTCTCTCCCTCCCTGCCTCCCTCTCTCCCCCCAGCCTCATGTTACAGGTGCCAAGCCACATTTTCTTTCTCCTCCATCAAAAGAACCGCATTTGACAGATATTGAATTTTATGGACGTTCGTGAATAGACTACGCTACGGGGAGAAAAAAAATAAAAATAAAAGCGGTCGCCGGCCGCTTTGGCCCGTCCCTGGCCCGGTCGCGCAAAATCAAGATTAGCAGGCGTTAATTTTCAGCGGGAATCTTTGTCTGCCATTTTTGTTTTGTTTATTTTTGGCCCGGGCCTGTCGCCTGGCAAATGGCACCGCTCGCGGCGTGATGAACCCGCGGGGGCGGTGGCGTGACGCGCGCTTCATATTGAATTCTTGGATGTGTGATTAACACTGTTGGGTGGGGGTGGGGGGGGCGGACGGGGGAGAGCGGTGGTGGAAATGCGTTGATCTGCGTCCGCTCAACAATATGTCCGCCCAGTGCAATATGTCAGCGCCTCGTTTTCGGGTTGTTGTCTTTAGGTTTCTTTTATCCGGCCTGGGGTTGGTCGTGTGGTCTTTGGGGGGGGGAGATGGCTTATTGGGTTACGTTCCAGAAAGACAAAATGGCCCCCAGCTCCGGGAGGGCATTTACTCGCGGGGTCGGCCGATATCGCTCTGCATTCCACTGTGGGCATCTCACTGCCAGGCCCCGTGCCAGGCAGCCAGGACCCCCATACAGTACCCCACACGAATGCCTTAAACTTCTGCACATCTCTCTCTCCCTCTCCCCCTCTCTCTCTGTCTCTCTCTTTGATGCCTGAACTTCTGTCTCCCCCCCCTCTCTCTCTCTCTCTCTCTCATTGCATTCTCCTTTTCTCTTTCTGTTTTGTTCTCTGACTCAGCTCTCACTCTCTCCTCTCTCTTTCTGTTTCTATCTTAGTGTCTCACTCTCTCTGCCTTGCATTCTCCTTTGCTCTTCTCTTTTTTGTTCTGACTCTGACCTCATCTCTCTCTCCCCCTCCCCCCCCTCTCTCTTGCGCCCCTCTCGGACCCGTAGGTTCTGTCCTTTGCCCTTTACCAGCGCTCATAATGGCCGTGGGCCTCCCGCCGGTCTAAAAATGGGTCCGTTAAGCCTTTTCATGCTGCCGTACGGCTGTGGCCCGTCTCCGAGCGCTGATGTGTTTGACATGCCCATTCGTCTCCGTCCGTTAGAGACCCCCGCAGAACAGGGACCTCTGGGGAGGGGGGGAATATAGACCGGGTGTGGGGGGGGGGGGGCTTCCCGTTCAAACGGCTGGTGGATTTCGGCAGTTACGGCGCTGTTCATAGACTCCATCGGCGGCTCTCCCGCGCCGCTAGCGGCGGCCGCGCAGACGAGGCGGTATTGTCCAGAGCGCCACGTGGCTCCCGTGCGCGTCACACCACCAGGGGGCGCTCCAGGCCCCAGGGAGCCTCAGGGCTTGATGTGAGGGAAAGAGAGGGCGGGGGGTAATCCCCTCCTCCTGTCCCTGGGACAGAAAGACGAGGCCTTTTTGTTCCTCGTTTTGATGTTGTTCTTCCCGTTTTCCTGTTTTGGAAAGGCACGTGCAGATGAGGGCGTGTGCGTGGAGCTGAGCGCGGTGGCACCGTGCTCTCAGACTCAAAAAGGCAGCATTGTCCGCGGTTAAAGACTGCGGGTTATCGAGAAGGAACTTCGGCTTCATTTTTTCATTTTGGGCCACTATAATTGTGAATGCACACAGTACACATGGCTCTAATTCATTTCTTTCTCGAAATTGACTACTCTATGAAGGAAAAATCCAATATTCTCACTTGAAACATCGATCACTGGGACGCTTTAAGGCTCTAAATCTGGTCGTTCTGCAGATGTCTTTCCAGGACAACATGAGTGGTTTGAGTCTGACATTGAAGGCATCGTAGTTTCAGACCTGAACATGACTCCCGCCCTGCTCTGATTCATTAAGTTTAGGCCTATGCCCAGGTGTACCGGCGGATAATTGTGAAGTGCGCATGCCGTACAAGTCACCTTGAGCGAGGAATTCGCTAATGCGCCTTTCCCCAGTTTTCGGTTGTAATCTCTCTTCCGAAATCTACGAGGCCTGTGGTTGATAAAACCGCTGCACTGCAGGATCGATGTGTGAGGCTGCGGAGCATTTTAATGAATTACGTTTTTTACTTTCAATAAAGCCCGAGGGCCTTGCATTCGCGTTGTTCCACATTCGTTGTCTTTATTTGAAGACGGAACACTTCTCCTTCTGAAATACTCTCAGGAAGGGAGTCCTCGAAAACCAGTGTAATTCAGGTTATTGAGTTTTTGTTATCGCGTGTATTACTGTGACTGTGAATATTATTTTTTTTAAACGGTTTGTTGAAGCTTGAATGGAAGGTCTTAACCTTGGATTTAACACCGAGGTCAAATGAGTAAGGAAAGGCTGTAAGGATGCTTTTGTAGTTTCACTGTTACAGATAAACTTTGTGAAATTTGAGTCCATTTTAGTCCATATTTCTCTCAAAGGAATACTTTTTTAGGGGAGTTTAGAGGAGGGAGTCGGTTTGGATGTGTGAAGTGAATGGTTTTACTTAGTTTAATGTTATTTGGAAAAAGTAAATACTTGTAAATAGAGTCCGATTTTGCATTCACCACTTAAAGCATTGATCTGGGCTGAATCAAAGTCGCATTAATGCCTTTGCTAATGACCTCAATTACGCAAGCCTGGGCGGGAGCAATTAAACAAGCAAGAGGTGTGTTTCTCCCCTCCCCCCTTCCCTCCGTCCGATAGGTGCTTATCCGGGTGATCGATACGAACAACCACCGGCCGCAGTTCTCCCAGCCCAAGTACGAGATCAGCATTCCCGAGGACACGCCCCCGGAGACGGAGGTGCTGCGGATCAGCGCCACGGACCAGGACGAGAAGAACAAGCTGACCTTCACCCTGCTGAGCAGCACCGACCCCTTCAGCCTGCGCAAGTTCCGGCTGGACCCGGGGACCGGCGTGCTCTACACGGCCGAGAGGCTGGACCACGAGGCCATGCGCACGCACACGCTCACCGTCATGGTACGCTCACGCCCCGGTCACGCTCCTGGTCTGGTCATGCTCCGGTCACGGTCCAGTCATGGTCCGGTTATGGTCCAGTCATGATCTGGTCATGGTCCGGTTATGGTCCGGTCATGTTCCGGTCATGCCCTGGTCCATCTCTTCCTTGCGCTGAACCCGTTACAGACAAGCAGCCGGTAGTGAGGCGTGCAGGGCTGAGAGGATGTTAGCTGATAGTTTCCTCTCATTTTTTAATTAAACGACCTTCACGTTTTCCCAGCCCCCCCCCCCCCTTCCCCCCTTCCTCTGCTTCATTAACTTTAATTGAAATGTTTTGCATACAAATAAGAAAACTTGTGAAGTTTATTTCAGTTTTTTTTAATCCATCCATTCATTCGTCTGGGTCCGATGCCTGTTTTCAGGTCCGGGATCAAGATATTCCGGTGAAGCGCAACCTGGTGAGGGTCATCGTGAATGTAGAGGACACCAACGACAACGCGCCCTGGTTCATTGGCACCCCCTACGTGGGCCGGGTGTTCGAGTCCGCCTCCGTGGGCACTGCGGTGCTGCAGGTCACTGCCCTGGACAAAGACAAGGGCCCCAACGCCGAGGTTCTCTACAGCATAGAGTCAGGTGTGTACATACACCGCCCTCACACGCACGCACGCATATCTGCCCTCACACGCACACACACACACAAACACGCTGGTGTACAAACATGCACACACACACACACGCAAACGTGCTGGCACACAAACAAACTTGCTGGCAGACAAATATGCACACGCACACACACAGACACAAAGTGCGCACACGCACTCCGTGTACACACAGGCACGCGCATGCGATACGCCACGTTGCCATCTCATTCCCAGAATTCCATCCCCGGTGACCCCCGCAAGCCTCATAATACGCCGCGTTGTTGGCCTCTACGTTTGGGTTTATGAGTGGTCAGCGACAGAAGATGCATTTGTGCCATCCAGAGGTCGCCATAGCTCTCTGCCAACGCAGCGGGGCCTGCCATGAATGGCGGGTTTAGTGGGGGGGGGGGGTTCCGGGGCCCGTGGGAGACCTACAGGAAGCAGCCCCGCTCTTTCCCACCATTGTCTAATAGATAAACAACGCCATCGGGGTGGGGGGGGTGGGTGCGGGGGACGTATTTCGGCGGAACGTTTCTGTCTGGGACGCGCATTGCTGAGATGTTTGGGATGACTGCAGCTAATTGGAGCTGCGCAGCCCTGGAAGAAGGGCTCTATGAATCCAAGCCGGCTGAGACCAGAACGGAGAGAACAAGCCGCATTTCCAGCCGCCATCGATTAGTTTCAAGTCTTCGCTGCGTCAAAAATAAATAAATTAATAAATAGAAAGCTTCTAATTGCTTTTATGTTTATGATGCGAAAAAATACATTGATGCGCAATTACATGACCATTTAAAAATGTTAAACTGCTGCCATTGCCCTATTTAGAAAATAAATAAATAAAATGTTGCTACAGGGAGCTGTTAGTTATGACTTTGCTTCTGATGTTTTCATGGTTTTAATTTAATTTGCAGACGTTATGAAGCAGAACCTGAACCCCAGCTTTCAAATTGAGATGCACGCATACTCTTGTGTTTATTAATAGCATATTTTCTAATATGATGTACTTAACTATTATTATTTTGATGTGTTTTTTTCCCCATAGGAAATGTTGCCAATTCATTCGCCATCGATCCAGTCCTGGGAACCATAACCGTGTCAAAGGAGCTTGATCGCAGCAGCAGGAGCCATTTCGAGCTGGCCGTGAAAGCCTCGGACAAGGGAACCCCTGCGTTGAGCGCCACAGCAACTGTCCACATTGACGTCACGATATCTGACAACGCTGCCCCCAGGTTTGCTGAGAGGGAGTTCTCCGCAGAGGTCAGCGAAAGCGTGCCGGTTGGCACCTTCGTCAGCCTGGTCGAGGCATCCAGCCAGTCTTCGGTCTTCTACCAGATCAAGGAAGGTAATGTGGACGGCGCCTTCGACATCAACCCCAACTCTGGCGTGGTCGTTACCCAGAGGGCGCTGGACTACGAGGTTCGACCCTCCTATAAGCTGAGCGTGCAGGGCACCAACATGGCGGGGCAGGCGAGCAACGCCACGCTCCTCATCCACCTGAGGGACGAGAACGATAACGCCCCCACCTTCACCCAGGCTGAGTTCACCGGGGTGATCAGCGAGGCCGCTCCTGTCAACAGCGTGGTCTTGACCGAGGACAACGTGCCGCTGGTGATCCGTGCCACGGATGCCGACCGGGATGCCAATGCCATGCTCGTTTACCACATCGTCGAGCCTTTTGCCCATAACTACTTCGCCATCGACTCCAGCACTGGGGCCATCCGGACCACGACTGGCCTGGACTACGAGCAGAGGAGGGTTTTCCACTTCACCGTCCAAGTCCACGATATGGGGATGCCACGCCTGTTTGCCGACATCGCAGCCAACGTGACGGTCCGAGTCATCGATGTCAATGACTGCGCCCCGCGGTTCAGCCAGGAGCTGTATGAGGCCTCCCTCATTGTCCCCACGTACAAAGGGGTGCAGGTGCTTGCTGTGAATGCCACGGATGCGGACTCCGGCCCCAACGCCAAGCTCATCTTCTCCATCTCAGAGGGCAACATCGGGGACAAGTTCAAGATGGACCCAAGCTCGGGTGTGATTTCTATGCAGAATGTCACCCAACTGAGGAGCCGGTATGAGCTGAGGGTGAGGGTGTCTGATGGAAGATTCGCTAGTACCGCCACGGTGAAAATAAACATCCGGGAAAACAAGGAGAGCAGCCTTAAGTTCACCCAGAGCTCATACAGTGCCTCTGTCAAAGAAAACTCCCCCGAAAAGAAAACGCTTGCAGTTATTGCCACAGTGGGAAACCAGGTGAACGAGCCCCTGTTCTACAGCATCTTGAACCCGGATGAAAGGTTCCAAATCAGCCGTACGTCCGGCGTGCTGTCGACCACGGGCGTGCCCTTTGACCGAGAAGAACGGGATTCGTACGATGTGGTTGTGGAGGTGACGAGGGAAGACAGATCCTCTGGACTTGCTCACGTAGTCGTAACGGTGACCATCGAGGATGAGAATGATAACCCGCCCATGTTTGTCAACCTGCCCTATCATGCGCTGGTGCAGGTGGATGCCGAGGTCGGCCAGGCCATCAGGCAGGTAACCGCCGTAGATGGAGATGTTGGCAGAAATGCCGAGATCCACTACTACCTAAGGGAGCATCATGACTTCTTCAAGATAAGCCCTGCGGGTGAAATCTCCCTGAAGAAGCCGTTCGATAAGGAGACACTGAACACAGAGTTTGTGGTCCACATTGTAGCCGAAGACGGGGGAGAGCCTGCCCTTTCAGCAGAAGTGGAAGTGCCCATTACAGTTGTGAACAAAGCCGTGCCGGTGTTTGAAAGGCCCTTCTACAGCATTGAGATCCCGGAGAGCGTCCAACTGCACACTCCTGTGGTGCATGTTCAGGCTAACAACTCCGAAGGGCCACGCATCGTGTACACCATCTCTGAGGGAGACCCTCTCAGCCAGTTCACAATCAACTTCAACACGGGGGTTGTGCACGTGGTCCGGCCGCTAGATTTTGAGACTCATCCTGCATACAAGCTGAGCGTGAGGGCCACAGACTCTCTGACTGGGGCTCACTCTGATGTCTTCGTTGACATCATCCTTGAGGATGTCAATGACAACCCCCCGGAATTCCTAGCTAAGGCCTACAATGGCAATGTGTCGGAGGCCTCTGTCATCGGCACCTCTGTGCTGCAGGTGGCGGCCATGGACGTTGACACGGGTAACAACAAGGCAGTTTTCTACCAGCTGCTGGAGGACGAGGATGGGAGCTCGGACTACTTCAGCATCGACCGCGACAGCGGGGTCATCTGGACAGCCCTTGTGCTGGACCGCGAGGAACGGCCCCAACACAGGCTGACCGTGAGAGCTGTAGACGGAGGGGTGCCCGCTCTCTCCACCGAGGTTGAGGTAGTTGTTGATGTTACTGACCTGAACGACAACCCGCCAGCCTTCACTCAGCATCTCTACGAAGCCACCGTCAGTGAGCTGGCTTCCCGTGGCCACTTCATCACACACGTGCAGGCCTCTGATGCTGACAGCTCAGATGCTGGCAAGCTGGAGTTTGCCATTCTTTCTGGGAACGATGACCAGAACTTTGCCATCAACCCCAAGACGGGAGCAATTACCATCTCCAATCACCGCAAGCAGCACATGGAGCCGTTGTACAACCTCAACGTGTCGGTTTCCGATGGCGTGTTCAGGAGCTCATCCATGGTCAGGGTCACGGTAATCAGTGCCAACTTCCACAGCCCCGCCTTCTCTCAGCTCGATTACGTGGTGGAGCTTGTGGAGAACTCTCCAGCCAGGACTATGGTGGCGGAAGCCAAAGCAACCGACGAGGACTCTGGCATCTATGGCAGAGTGACGTACCACATTGTGAATGACTTAGCCAGGGAAAAGTTTTCTGTCAATGAAGAAGGGGTGATCTTCACCCAGGAGAGCCTGGACCGGGAGAATTCAGTAGAGAAGGTGATCCCCATAAGCTTGATGGCAAAAGATGGTGGAGGAAAAGTCGGCTTTTGCACCATCAATGTAATCTTGACCGACGTCAATGACAACACACCCCAATTCAGAGCAGCTGAGTACAGAGTCAATGTGGCCTCGGACGTCCCGAGGGGAACCACAGTGCTTCGCGTCGGGGCTTCGGATGTGGATGAGGGGAGCAATGCTGACATCGCCTACTCCATCGAGGCAGAGGTGGAAAACGTGGAGGAGAACTTTGAGATACACCCCTTCAGCGGTGCCATTGTGACCAAGGAGAGCCTTATTGGATTGGAGAATGACCTCTACTCCTTCTTTGTGAGGGCTAAAGATGCTGGGAGCCCATCCAGGCAGTCCGTGGTTCCAGTCTACATTCGCATCCTGGCCCCCGACACTCCGGTGCCAAAATTTGCGGAGCCACAGTACAGGTATGCCATCGCCGAGGACCTTCCCGTGGGCTCCGAGATTGATGTGGTGCAGGCTGAGAGTGACCAACCGGTCATCTACAGTCTGGTCAAGGGGAACACTCCAGAGAGCAACCAGGATGAGGTGTTTGTAGTGGACAGGGACACGGGGAGCCTGAAACTGGAGAAGAGCCTGGACCATGAGATGGCCAAGTGGTACCAACTCACACTGCTGGCACAGAGTGGACCTGAGGGCAGCCAGGTGGTGACGGCGGCTGACATCAACATTCAGGTGAAGGACGTCAACGACAACCGTCCCGCCTTCGAGTCGGACCCTTACCAGGCTGTGGTGGTAGAGAACGTTCCGGCAGGCACCCCGGTGATCCAGGTGAAGGCGACGGACCTGGACTCCGGGACCAACGGCCAGGTGGTGTACAGCTTGGATCAGAACCAGGAGTCGGAGGACGTCCCGGAGCTATTCGCCATCAATAGCGAGACCGGCTGGGTGACCACCTTGAAGGAGCTGGACCGGGAGCAGCAGAGCCAGCACGTAGTGGCGGTGGTGGCATCAGACCGAGGGGAGAAGACCCAGCTGGTGGCCCGTGCCAAGGTGGAGGTGACCGTGGCGGACGTGAACGACAACCCGCCCCGCTTCACGGCCGAGATCTACAAAGGGACGGTGAGCGAGGACGACCCGCCGCCCAGCGGGGTCATCGCCATCCTCAGCACTACCGACGCAGACTCGGAAGAGATCAACAAGCAGATCAACTACTTCATAACAGGTCAGTGAACCCCAGGGCTAAACATCTGCCGGGAGACTGCTCTGCGAGCATAGCTTTTCAGAGATTAAAACCAGCTAATGAGAAGACTTTATCTACATAACCGCATATTTACATTAATTAAAGAAAATATCCATGAAATGTACTTTTAAATTGGTAAACAGTCTTTCAGTTAAAGGCTAAATTGAAAGCTTGTGTCAAATATTTGGGTCACTGTGGAAAAGAAGAACTGTAATTATCTCAGTAACTGAATTGTTGAACTGACTAGGGAAATGCACAACCTCTGGTACTAATTAACATGTGAATAATAATTGCAAGTTTAAAATCTGAGAAATGCTCATTAGTTTGGCTGTGGTGCGAACTTACTCCCTCCAGCAATTCTCACCCGAATGGCTTCCTCTTTTTGTTTGAGTCAAGAAGACAAAACATTTATTTTATTATTTCTTGTTTATTGCAAGTACAGTCTGAACCTAAAGGTTTTTAGGGTTGTTTTCAAGTAATGCACTGTTATGGGAACAAGAAAAAGGAACTGCAAATTGCTGTAAATGCTTTAAGGTGTGAGATCACAAATGTGATCTGATTAGAATGTTCTTAACCAAACATTATAATGCTGATGTAACAATCACTACCAGTAATTGAAAACAATGGAGTTCTGTTCTAGAACTCTGAATTAAATCTTTGAAAAGGCTTTCCATAAAGCCTACAAGGTGTTAACAGTCAAGCAGTTACAGTTGAGCGTGACTGTGGGTTCTTCTCAGGGGGAGATCCGCTGGGGCAGTTCGCAATCGAGCACACTCAGAACGAGTGGAAAGTCTCTGTGCGGAAGCCCCTGGACCGCGAGGAGAGGGACAACTACCTGCTCAACATCACCGCCACCGACGGCACCTTCCTGGCCAGAGCCGTGGTGGAGGTCAAGGTCTTGGACGCCAACGACAACAGCCCTGTTTGTGAAAAGGTGTGTTCAAAAAAAGAAACTATATAGGTTAAATATATGGGAGAGCTTCTGCACAGGATTTTGGACATTCAGCGTATTTCTGTGTAATATAACGTCGTCCATCCAGACCACTCATCCTGAAGAATGAAATTCAGCTTTGCACTGGCTCCACTGCTGTTTGTCTGACAGTAATTTTCGGTGTGAATCTATTCAGGTATAGGTGTTTAAAACACGTCTCTCTCTCTCTCTCTCTCCATCTGTGCAGACTTTCTATGCAGAGTCTGTTCCTGAGGACGCCCCTGAAGGTAGACTCATCCTGCAGGTGATTGCTACAGACGCTGACATCCGCTCCAACGGCCACATTTCATACCAGCTTCTGGGACCCGGGTCTGAGCACTTCAGCATAGACTCAGAGACGGGTATGTTCCACTGTAACGACACATTCGTGTGTGTGTGTGTACGTGTGTCTGTCTGACTGTATGTCTGTGTGTGTGTTGGTGGCCTGCTCAGCCACATACAGCGACACTAAAAAACCTCAAAACAAATGACATTTGTGGGAGCATCATCAACTTCGATCTGTAGACGCTCAGTTCATCATGTTCATGTACCCCACAGCTCTGTGTTCACACCCTGTGAAGAGTTAGTGTTTTGGGTATTTCCTTGCCTCTGCTGCACAGCTTGTATATGTCTTTTTTATACAAACACGCCTCACTGATGCACACACTGTTTAATTCATGTATGAAATAGAAGTAATAAAAATTCCACAGAATAGCCCTCCTCTCATGCGCGGAGCGTCTGTTTTACCTTTATATTTATGACGTTACACCCGCCCGCCCCTCAGAGTTTCCTCCCCATGCATTAATAATGTACGGTGCGTACGGCACCACACGGCACACTCACCTATCTGAGAGTCATCTTTCCTGCTAGTTTACATTTGTGTGTGAAGTGTTATTATTGCGCTTTCCGCAGATAACAACATGATTAACTCCCCGTGGAGCGAGAGAGTTCTATCACACTCCGCCCTTCTATGTGCGGTGTCTCTCTCTCTCTCTATCTCTCTCTCTCTCTCTCTCTTTCTTTCTCTCATTACAGTACTTGTGTCAGTATGCATTTGCACTTTTTTTTCCCCTTTTTTTTCGTAACCGCAATGAGCATGTCGAGACTGAGTGCCGTTGTCAGGCCCAGAGTCCCCAGTCAGATTAAAGGAAAGGGTTAATTGGCAACGTTTGATTTTGCACGCTGCAGCCCCTCTCTCTGCGATGCAGCAAATCTCGGCAGCCCCACACCAGAGAGCTTCACGAGAGCGGCGTTTCCCCACCTAAGCGAAAGTCAATTTGCGCCCTTCCCTTTGATATTGGATTTAGGATAACTGGGGCATTGAAAGTGTGCTGCGGCTTTTTTGAAGCGAGGTTTAATGCATCTGGAGAATTGCGGGCAGGGTTGTAAATTTATAAAGGAAGGATTGCACCGGAGGACGGCAGGATTTTCTACTTATTGGAAGTTTGTGCGAAGCTGACCACTCCATTTCCCTCGATCTCTCTTCCTCTTGGAGATGCTCATGGCAGCCAGATATATTGCTCTGCTAGGTTTTTTATATTTTTTTTTAATACACGGTTATTTATTTATTTGCGAAAAACTGTTGCTTGTAGGGATGAATTTTGCTCTTCAGTTGCGTTGGGGAAAGTGCAGTAGGCACTCCACCTCTCCACTAAACTGTGAGGCCCATGGAAGCCTTATTCTGGTTCATTAGGCGTCTAGATTGAGGGTTTTTAAAATGTTAAAAATTTTTCTTATACTCCCTTTTGACTCCTCTCAGTGGACACTGTCTGAGAACAGGGCTTGAGTTGGTAAGCTTGTACTTTTACTATTGCTGGAAACTTTTTTAGATTTTTGTTGTTGTTTTGGTTTTTTTTTTGCTGGGAGCTCGGAGTGAGAGATTGCGGTGGAATGCGAGTCGGTGGTTATTTATTTATTTATTTTTTTTTTTTAAAGGCCGTTACTGTGCCCCGTTCTCCGGGAAAGGGAAAATGAGTCAAGCGGGCCAAATATTGCCGTGGTAACAGAATGCGTTTTACGCGGTCAGGGTTCGGAATGAACCGCGGGGAAGGAAGCCAGACTCGGCCGCGCGGAGAGCCCCGTCGGCTTTGCCCAAAAACCGGCAGATGAGCTTCATCTGCGATCGGAGCCACACTGGCAGCCTTATTAAAGAAATCTGTCTCCGCGTGGGCGCTGAACAAAGCAAAGACATGATACTAACGAACAGGGAGAACTGGTTTAGGCTCGGGAGAGAAAAAAAAAGTCTGAAGAGCATTGTCTGAAAGAATGGTAAAGCACCCAAAGGGGGGGTGGTGGGGGGGGGGGGGGAAATGGGGGGGGGGAAACATGAAAGAATCGCACGAGATTAACTGCGTGACTCGACAGTGACCAGACGGCGTTTCTCTGTTTTGTGATTGGCCGTCTCCCTTTTTTTTCCCCCGCAGGCGAGGTGAAGACGCTGCTGCCCCTGGACCGCGAGGAGCGGGCGGCGTACGCGCTGACCGCCCGCGCTCTCGACGGCGGCGGGCGCCACTGCGAGGCCGTCGTCCGCATCGCCGTGGAGGACGTCAACGACAACGCGCCCCAGTTCGCCGCCGACCCCTACGCCGTCACCGTCTTCGAGAGCACCGAGCCCGGCACCTTCCTGGCGCGGCTGCAGGCCTCGGACCTCGACCTCGGTAAGCGGGGGGGGCGCCGCTCCGGCCCGCCGGTAATGCGCCGCGCGCGTCTCTACGGCAACGCCGATTGGCACACGCCGCCGGTTGAGCCCGTCCCTCGCTCTTGATTTTCTATTCATGTTAAAAGCACCTTTTGTGAGTCCCTCTGGCTACAATTGGCTGCAAATTGCACAATGCATTCCTTTGTGAAATTGGGTAAAGCTGCTTTTTTGCCAGCCCAGATGGTTGTAATGTACAAATGCGTGCTTAATTTTCCATCGCTAAAAGGAAAAATGTGCAGCCTCTGCCCGTGTATCCACAGCGGACAGCGTTTGGAGAAAATTGATTTGAATGCTTCTCCGTTGTCCTGTGAAATGTGAGATATCATTAGCCCGCTGATTTGTTGTGCTTTTTCACGGACGGGCGGCGCCGCGGGTGTTTCGACCGGGCTGCGGCGCGGATTTAACCCCCGGCCCTCGCTGTTCTGAGCGCTGTTGGGTTTTTTGTTTTTTTATTATTATTTTTTTTTATAAAAAGAGCCCCAGCCGAAACGAGGTTCCGGAGCAGCAGAAGGCCCGTTTCGCTAATGGCGCTTTCTGCTCCTTCGGTGCGCGACCTTCCTCCGGTGGGCGGGAAAAGGCGGGAGCTCTCAGCCCGTCCTTCCTTCCTGCAAACCTGGAGCCCCATCCCCCCCTAACCCCAAATCAAGCAGAACGACAGCATCTGCCAAGAAAAGATTGGCGGTAACAGAACCGGGGGGGTGGGGAGGGGTAAGAAGGGAATTTCACGGCAGTATTGGCGGCTGGCACCCCGCTCCCTCAGAAAATAAGAGCGAGGTTGTTTCCGTCCGGCTCGGTTACGGGCGTGACGAGTTATGAGTTCGGGTGGGTCTGCCCCGTTAGGAGCGGATACTTTAGGCTCCCCCCCCCCCGTCCCGCCCCCTCTGTGCGGCGGCACCGCTGGAGCAAAGGCTCGGCGTGACTGATGGGGGAGCTGATTGTGCCTGCGGGGTCACTGGGGCTCGCGCCCATTTGGAAAATGACATTTTGATGGGCCGGCTGGTGAGCCGATTCACCTCTTTGTAACTGCGAGGGAGGGAAAGTGTGTGTGTGCGTGCGTGTGTGTGTGCGTGTGTGTGTGTTGTGCCGGAGCATACAAAGCGGTTCACGTTTGGCCGTCAGTGTTTACTAATCCCGTGTACTAATCCTGAGGGAATTCATTCCTTATCTATTCTAAAGAGGGCGAGGTCAGCTGGCAGTTGACTGCAGAGTGACCCAGTTGTTTGCAGTCGGCTGTAAGCATATAATCACTGCATTAAGCACAGAGGCAACGCTGCCATTGAGTCCGTCAGTCCTTCTGCCACTGCCGTGTGCGTAATCAACCTCCTTTTACTTACTGACATGTTCATATCCACCTACGCACACACACAAGCACACACAGCTGGCCAGGCTGAGCTGTGCTGCGTATTGATTGGTTCTCAGAGCGGCCCTTGGAATGACACAGAGAGAGATTGGGTAGTGTTGTCCCCATTCTGTTGCTGTCCACTGTTCAATGAGGCTCCCCGCGTCCCCAGCCTGACTGGTTCTCTGTCCGCACTGCCAGGATAAGTGGGCTAATCTCCTCCTGCCCTGCTGTGTAACTGACAAGAAACCATTATATCCCCGCAAACTTTCTCTGCGCAGGTTTATCGAATCCTTCCAGTGTGTCAGGCCTGCAAGGCCACCCCCCGACCTCCCCCCCCCCTTCCTGATAATATGCTCACAGAGCCCATCTGGGCTGCCAAAACTGCAGTGTCTAGGGTTTGACCTCTCCCTGGGACAGTATGGGCTGTTTTCTAGCACTGCTGATGTGTCTAGCAATGAGGCCTTACACACTCAAACGCAGACACACACACACACACACACACATTCACAGCCACACATGCACCCTCACACACACACGTGCACACACTCGCGCACATATTCCCATCTGTGAAGCCGTGTTCCTAACTCACTCGATTAGTCAGACCAGTGTTACGCCCCCTGCCGCTCAGTGCTCAAGGCCAGTCCCTGAGCTTCCATGGCCACGTGACAAAGTCCCTGGAGTATGGCTTTAACGAGCCCTTTAAAATGCCCGCGTTCGGCCTTACTGCGTGGGGTACTGGCAGCCTCAGCCGTGGCAGGACGGGCGGAGGCGGTGGGAGGTCTTCGCCGAAGCTCTCATTCGATGTTTTCTTCAAACGGTCTCGCGGACCCGACGTCGCGTTGGCAAACGGCGTTCCTGCGAAGAGACGTCGGCGGCATTACCGCAGTCTGTCTCTGTCTGGTTTCGGCTGCTGGCAAACTGGCAGGCGACGAGCGTGATGTGTGATATCCGCCATCTTTCTTTCTTCCTGCCCCCTCCCCCTTTACCCCACCCCAAAACAGGTGCGAATGGCGAGGTCCTGTACTCCCTGGAGGACTCGGCGGACGGCCACTTCTCGGTGGACGAGCGGACGGGCGTGGTGAGCCTGGAGAAGCCGCTGGACCGCGAGGCGCAGGCGGTGTACGCGCTGCGGGCGCGGGCCACGGACCGCGGCGCCCCCCAGAGGCTGTCGGCGGCCTGCGCGGTGGTGGTGTCGGTGCTGGACATCAACGACAACCCGCCGGTGTTCGAGCAGCGCGAGTACGTGGCCGCGGTGGCCGAGGACGTGGCGCCCGGCTCGCAGGTGCTCCGCGTCTTCGCCGCCAGCCGCGACATCGAGGCCAACGCCGAGATCTCCTACGCCATCGTCAGCGGCAACGAGCGCGGGGTGTTCAGCGTCAACCCCCAGACAGGTGCGCGCACGCTTGGGCCTCACTCTGCGTGAGGCTCCTCTACAGAAAACCCAAAATACAGAGACAGAACCAAAATGTGTGTAATTCCCTCAAGTAAGGCCACATTTGGACAATTGGTTTGGCTGGACGCATCAAGTCACCTGACCTTACAGGCCTATTAATGCTGTTTGTACATCAAACACCTTCCCTGAGTTTTGGTTTCTTATACAGTTAACAGCCACATTTAAAATGTAAACTCAAGGAAGGCTTGACCCTTGGGAGGAGTGTAATCCTTGAAACTGAAGCCCTTAATGAGGAGTTTGTTCTCACTCTCTCTCTCTCTCTCTCTCACTTTTATCTTTTGAACTTTTGCTCTCTGCTCCTCTAACTTTCTGACTTTTTAACTCTTTTTCTCTGTTCTCCTTCCTTCATGTGGTTATGTGATGTATTCTTGCCAATCACATGGAAGCTGCACGGCTCGGTGCTTCCCATTGGCTGTCATATCAGCACCCGCTAGATACAAGTGATAATGTTTCTTTCCTGGAAGCATTTCATGCAATATGGTGGCCTGGTGACAGTGATAGTCGTTGAGCTCAAAAATATTCTCTAATTATTGTTACGGTTTATCACCCACCCATGTCATTTGCCCTCAGTCTGTCTTTCTCTCTCGCTCTTCCCTCCGTTCAGTCCAAAAGGCTTTACTATAGTGATATATATATAGCTTTGTAACGCATTTCAGAAATAAAAATCGGCAGTGGACTCATGAACGTTCCTCCCTCTCTCTCCCGTCTCCGCAGGTGACATCTTCGTGGTGGAGAGGCTGGACTACGAGACCTCGCACGAGTTCTACCTGACCGTGGAGGCGACGGACGGGGGCACGCCCTCGCTCAGCGACATGGCCACCGTCAACATCAACCTGATGGACGTCAACGACAACAGCCCGGTCTTCAGCCAGGCGGTCTACTCCGCGGTGGTCAGCGAGGACGCCGAGCTGGGGCGGACCGTGGTGACCGTGAGTCCCCGACGCCGCCTGCGTCCTGCCATGCGTTATCCCGCCTCTGCCCCGCCCCCATTTTGTGATGTCACGTGTCGTATTCCCTCCTCCTCTCTGTGTGACATCACATCTGTTGTTGTGCTAGGGTCAAAGCGTCTCTGCTTGGCAATGGTCCAGCCAATAACTCAATTACAAATCTCATTCCAGCTACAACCTTAGAGGTTGTTCTTGCTCGTCTCATTTCTCTCTCTCTCTCTTGCTTTTCAGCTTGCTCTCTCTCTCTTCCTCCCTCTCTCTCCCACCACCTTTAATGGCCATTAATCAGAGATGTGGCTCTAATCATGCCTGATACAAGTAGCCCGTGCGGAAATGAGATTTTAATGTGCGTCGGTGTCGCTGCTCGCCGGCTGCGGGGGCTCTCTCTGATTTCCCCGGGGAGGCGGGGCCGCGTTTATCGGGGGGGCGGGGCGGGACCGTCCGTGCCCGCCGCGGACCGGCATCTGATTACAGCAGGTGCGCGCTGTCCTCCCTGGCCTCGATCAAAACCCCCGCCTCTTGTCTGTCTCCGAAGGTGGCGGCGGACGACGCCGACGGGCCCGCCCACAACCACGTCCGCTACTCCATCACCGACGGCAACCAGGGCAGCCCCTTCACCATCGACCCAGTCAAGGGCGAGGTCAAAGTCGCCCGCCAGCTGGACAGAGAGAGGGTGAGCCGGACCGGGTGGATGCCAAACCAGGAGGGGAGGGCAGGGCGGTGGGGGAGGTTCAGTAAAACGTGATAAGCATGTTCAGTTATTTCGTAAACGACGTGCATGTTGTGATGGATGTTCGTCCTTGGTGATATTGTGATGGCTGTAAGGATTTTATGTTGTACTGAAACGCCTCAGACCTCTGGGACCGTGTTGCTTGTTCTGCCTGCTGAACATTAATGGCTCTGTGGACAAAGACATGCACGGGAACAGTTGATCCACTTGGCCAGTCATGCAGTTACCCCTCAACGCCACAGCAGGGCAGACCTAATAAATCATCTCTCTTGATTTAGATATCGGGGTACACTCTGACAGTGCTGGCGTCCGACAACGGCAGCCCCCCCAAGTCCAGCAGCGCCACCGTCAACATCGACGTGTCAGACGTGAACGACAACCCCCCGGTCTTCTCCCAGGCCAACCACAGCCTCGTCCTCCAGGTGAGGGTCCTGACGGCACCGCGGGGCCGTCCGACTCATCCGCCCGTCTAAGAAAGCGGAAAATGCGCGGCCGCTGTTTCTCCCGCTGTTGAAACTGTGTTTAATTGGGGAGAAGAAAATAATGAGCTCTGATTTCATGTGTAAATATAGCTTTTTGGCACGCTTACAAGTTTACCTTCCCCAGACCTACGTCTGTTCCGTTAAACTTCAAATCCCTAATCAGAGGCCCCATTTAAACGTAAAAAGAAGACGGAAAGTTTTAATTTCACAGCTTTAAACGAAATTGCTCACCCAGGAGAACGGGCCAGCCGGAACCAGCGTCCTCCAGCTGACCGTGACGGATCGGGACGCCTCCCACAACGGCCCGCCCTTCTCCTTCACCATTGTCAGCGGCAACGAGGGCGGAGCCTTCCAGATGACCCAGCAGGGGGCGCTCCTGACAGCCACCCCTCTGCTGCGGGCACTGAAGGACCATTACCTACTGCAGGTCCAGGTGGGTAATGCCACCCCCCACTCGCAACGCATAGGGACATGTAACACCGGCCAATCAAAAGCTCACTCCAAAGCTCAAAGCCAATCAAATGATGACCACCAGGGCGGGATACCAGGATTTCAGAGCCTGCTCGTCGGTTACAGAGTTACTTTGACGGATGGTCAGCCCTTTGAGTTTAGTATTCCTCTGGGACACATGGATCTTAAGTGGAGCTTTCCCTGAGTCAGAGATAACGGCCATTTTCCTCCTGTGTCTCTGGCTGATGTATGGCTTTTGAATGCTACGTAATGCTCTAGGAGGTTAGCCCTGGACCCAATGGGTGCTATTCATTGGTGCCATTGGGTGCTATTCATCATGCGTGCGCAGGAGGTAGCTCTGCTCATGAAAGGCAAATATGAAAGTTAAACTAACCTAGTGTTTTTTTTTTAATGAATCATCTGACTCATTTGATCACCCAGTGCCTTCACCACCTCTAACAGGTGGCACATCCCACAGAATAGGCTTTTTAAAAAAATCTCCTGTTGTTCTAGTCAATAAAATAAGTTGACAGTCATTTAGAGAACAGGCACTGGTGTGGGTGTCCATGCGCTAAACCGAGCTGGACAGGGTTCACCATCAATCGCGAGAACGCTCCGGAAAGGCACAGGTAATGGCGATGCCTCGATTGTGCGGAGGGACAGGCTTTGTGAAGGATGCTTGATATGCAAATGTGTGTAAATTCATGTGAATATTTATCAAAGGGAGCTGCCTGGGTTTTTAAAAACGTCCGTGTGAGGGGCTGCATCTTTAAAATGGCATCGACGTAGACAGGGAGTCATCGGAGAATGAAAAGGTCCCCAGCGCCCTCTGCTGTTGGGAATGTGTAACAGCAGCTGTGGTTCATTCTTGGTCTTGGTGAGGCGTGGATGATGTTGCTGGCTCTGAACAGGTGTGGGGGATGGGGGTCGCGGCTGAAATGGCGGTGTGCATTTGTTTACAGGTGGCAGACAGCGGGAAGCCGCAGCTGGTCTCGTCCACGTTCGTCAGCGTCCGCGTGATCGAGGAGAGCGTCCACCCGCCGTCCATCCTGCCGCTGGACATCTTCATCGCCACGCACGGGGACGAGTACCCCGGCGGCGTCCTGGGCAAGATCCACGCCACCGACCAGGACGTCTACGACACGCTCACCTACAGCCTGGCGTCGCCCGCCGACGGCCTGTTCTCCGTCTCCGCCGGCGACGGCAAGGTCATCGCTCGCAAGGGCCTGGACGCGGGCCACTACCCGCTCAACGTGACGGTGACGGACGGGCGCTTCACGGCGGCGGCGGGCGTGAGCGTGCACGTGCGCGAGGTGACGCGCCAGGCGCTGGACCGCTCGGTGGCCGTGCGCTTCGCCTCCATCGCGCCCGAGGAGTTCGTGGGCGACTACTGGCGCAACTTCCTGCGGGCGCTGCGGAACATCGCGGGCGTGCGCCGCGGCGACGTGCAGCTGGTCAGCCTGCAGCCGGCCGAGGCGGCGGCGGCGGGCGACCTGGACGTGCTGCTGGCGCTGGAGAAGTCCGGCGGGCCCTACCAGACGCACGAGCTGCTCTTCCGCAAGCTCAACGCCTCGGCCGCCGTCGTCGAGGTGATGACGGGGCTGCGCATCGTGCGCGTGGTGCGCAAGCTCTGCGCCGGCCTGGACTGCCCGCTGCACTTCTGCCAGGAGTCCGTCGCCCTGGAGACGGGCTCCCTGGCCACCTACAGCACGGCCCGGCTGAGCTTCGTCACGCCCCGGCACCAGCGCACCGCCGTCTGTCTCTGCAAAGGTACCGCCCACCGCCCCGGTCCAGTGGGAGTTCAGTTCGCTCGGCATGAGGTCACACACTGAGCTTAGCTACTGATGTTACCTGTCTAGATTACTTACAGTTGACTCTGTGATGCTTCACAAGCCCTGAAATGGGTGGAGCCGTTAGGTGTCACTGATTAAAGTTCAGTCATCTCTTTTCAGTTTAGCACCTGGGTTAAAGCTGGGGAAGAATTTTCTTTTTTGTCTTCTCCCAGGGTTTCTTTCCAAAACGCTCATTTAATTTAAAACTGGGTTTAAATTCCACACTCCCAACTGCATACCCATATAGAGAGTGGGTTTAGAAGCCATAACTAATATCAGATTTCCCCTGTCCATTTCCTGACCTTTTCAACCTGATCCTCCTACTGGCCCCTGGTGCTGTCTGGACTTGACTCCGCCCCCGGGGTCAGCTCTGTGTAACCCCTCTTTCTCCTCTCTGTTGTGTTACAGACGGTAAATGCCCCGCCCTGCACAGGCCGTGTGAGGGGGACCCCTGTCCCGAGGGCACGGAGTGTGTGGCAGACCCCAAAGAGCCCAAATACGCCTGCGTGTGCCCGGATGGCAAACGGTGTTCGGGTAAGACCTCGCCTACCCCCGTCCCGTCCGCGTCAAAGCCTTTTTAAAGCCCTGTCTTTAGGGTGGAGCCAGCACCTGCTGGCAGAACTGTTATTCTGGGCCCTGTTTTCGTTTTGGTGGCTGCCGCCGACTCGTGGCTGCTCCGCCCCGCTCCCCCTCTGACCTGTCCGTCTCCCGCAGAGGGCCCCTCCCTGACGTTCGGCGGCAGCGGCTACATCAAGTACCGGCTGACGGAGAACGAGAACAAGGAGGAGATGAAGCTGTCGCTCAGGCTCAGGACCTTCTCCAGCCACGCCACCGTCATGTACGCCAAGGGCACCGACTACAGCATCCTGGAGGTAGGTGGGGCCTGGCGGGGGTGGGCGGAGCCAAGCAGGGTGGGCGGGGCCAGTACTAACACAGAGTTCATTAGGGAGGGGAGGAGCTCTTCAGGTACTCCTGACAGAGCAATGAGCCTGTACAGCAAGGGTGCCCAATCATGTGCCAGGGAGGGTATGTAGGTGTTCACTCCAACCAATCAAAACACCTGCTGGTTTCACTGATTAGGTGTGTTAAACTAATCATGTGAACTAGTTCGATGGTTAGGGTGAACCTAACCTGACTGATGGCGCCATGCGAACGGATCAGATCTAACGACGAATTTGCGCGCTTATCCCCAGCCATCGTCCCTGGGCGCCCCGTGTTGGAGCCCGGCGAGCGAGGCGGGAGCGGCGGGCGGAAGCACGGGGAACGGCGCGTCGCGCTGCAGTATTTACGAGCGCGGCGGACGCGGGCATCCATCTTAAAGTTTTACACCCCGCCCGCGCCGCCAGACGTTTATATCACCGGCTCTTTTTTTATTTTTTTTATTCGCTCGGATTCGCTGGCTGGAGGGATTCCGTCAGCGGAGAGAGAGGCCCTCGAGAATCGAACCCGACGTCTAACGCTCTGCCCGCTCTACACGCGTCAGCTAATGAGCCCCTATTAGCATCTACACAACGCTAATTGCAACTTTTTGGCATAGAATGTGTGTGCGTGAGTGCCCAGTGAATGGGAATTGACAGTTTCTCTTGTAAGGAAGAGTAGCATACAGAATGTAGCTTGACAAGATATAAATAACCCGTTGTTTTGACTTTGAGATTATTCAGCTCGTGATCCAGAAAAAAAAATCTCAAATCAGCTTCAGCTCAAATGTGAAAGTGTGGGAGACTTTCCACGGCCATGTTTGCTGGCATCACCAAACCCTCCCCCCCTTTACTCCTGTAATTGCCAGCGCGGTTCTTTCTTGATTCTCCCTTAATGAGATCGCAGTGACCTGTTCACGCACCGCGCCTCTTGTTTTCAGCAAGGAGGAGGAGGAGGAGGAGGAGGAGCGCAGGCTGTTTGAGTTTACCTTCCTCGGGCCGCGCTCTGTAAACACCGAACACCGGGCTCCCCTTCAATTTATTTTTCGCCCTTTCCGCCCGAGAGAGCGATTGAGTAATCTGTCACCGCGCTGTCACTGAATCGCTTGGGCGAGCAGCCGCCCCTCGCCCCCCCCACTCCCCTCCCCCCCCACGCTCATCTAAATGGATCAATTCGGAGTCCGTCAGGGCCTCTAAGGGCGAGGGATCGTTTCAGAAACAAACATCGGCCGGCTGCAGGAGAGCCGTTGCCGCGGGACACTGGTCTATTAATCAACCGCGGGTTTCACCGGAGCGCCGTTTGGGCACAGCGTGGAACCGACCCTGGCCCTCGCTGTCCGAAACTTTCAGTGCGACTGTGTGTGTGCGCGCGTATGTGTGTGTGTGACACCTCTCTCTCCTCCTCTCCCTCTCTCTCTATCTCTCTCTCTTTCCCTCCCTACCTCTATATCTCTCCCCTCCTCTCTATCTCTCTCTTTCCCTCCCTACCTCTCTATCTCTCCCTCCCTTCCCTCCCTCTATCTCTTTCTCCCTCCCTCCCTCTCTATCTCTCTCCCCCCCTCCCTTCCTCCCTCTCTAACTCACTCTCCCTCCCTCTCTCTCTACTTCTCTCGCTCTCAATTTCAATTTACTGAAGTCATATTGCCAAAGCAACATATAAAACATACAGGAATTTGGAAGCCACATTTACAACATGGAGCAAGTTTCACTTGCAACACTCTCAGCAAACATATTAACTCTTTCTCTCTTCTCTCCCCTCTCCCTATCTCTCTCTCTCTCCTTCCTCCCGTGGGATAGTGAACGGCCGTCTGCAGTACAAGTTTTACTTGCAATACTCACAGCAAACGTATTAACTCCCTCTCCTCTTTTTCCTCTCTCCCTCTCTCCCTCTCTCCCTCTCTCTCTCTCTCTCCCCCGGTAGATAGTGAACGGCCGTCTGCAGTACAAGTCTGACTGGCAATACTCACAGCAAACGTATTAACTCCCTCTCCTCTTTCTCCTCTCCCTCTCTCTCTCTCTCTCCTTCCCCCCGGTAGATAGTGAACGGCCGTCTGCAGTACAAGTTTGACTGGCAATACTCACAGCAAACATATTAACTCTTTCTCTCCTCTCTCCCCTCTCCCTATCTCTCTCTCTCTCTCTCCCTCCCCCCGGTAGATAGTGAATGGCTGTCTGCAGTACAAGTCTGACTGGCAATACTCACAGCAAACGTATTAACTTTTTCTCCTCTCCCTCTCTCTCCTTCCCCCCGGTAGATAGTGAACGGCCGTCTGCAGTACAAGTTTGACTGCGGCAGCGGGCCGGGCATCGTCTCGGTGCACAGCACGCAGGTGAACGACGGCGAGTGGCACTCGGTCACGCTGGAGGTGGACGGCAACTACGCCAAGCTGGTGCTGGACCGGGTGCACACGGCGTCGGGCACGGCCCCGGGCACCCTGCGCACGCTCAACCTGGACGCCAGCGTCTTCTTCGGGGGCCACGTGCGCCAGCACGCCGCCCGCCACGGGCGCAGCCTGCCCGTCAGCAACGGGCTGCGCGGCTGCGTGGCCGCCATCGTCCTGGACGGCCTGGAGCTGCCGCTGGACGCCCGGGCCCCGTCCCCGGCCCGCGCCGTGCTGGAGGAGGCGGTGGACGCCGCGCCCGGCTGCGCCCTGCCCCCCCGCGAGGGCTGCTCCAGCAACCCCTGCGCCAACGGCGGGACGTGCTCCTCGCTGCCCAACGGAGGTACGGGCGCTGGGGGCGCGGGGTGGAGGGCGCACCCTAAAACACTGCACGCTCCGTGTGAATCTAAACTGTTCACAAATGGATCGAAACTTTTAAATGTGTTTAAATGCTTTGGATCCTTTTTGTCATTTCACTATTTCAATTATAGTGATAGTTATATTAGGGTTTTACTATAGTGATAGTATATATTGAATTATAGCGATAAATGCGTCATATAGTTTTTAGCTAGCAGCACAAAGTATGGTTGATGGATTGACTTGATTGATTGATTGATTGGTTGGTTTTTTTGATTGACGTCTGGGCAGGCTACTTCTGCAAGTGCGGCGCCTCGTTCATGGGGACGCAGTGCGAAATCGGCGTCAGCCCCTGCACCTCGAACCCGTGCCTCTACGGCGGGACCTGCGTCCCGCGCGGAGACGACTTCTACTGCCAGTGCCGGGGACAGTACTCGGGACAGAGGTACGGCCCCCGCCCGCCTCCCCTTACCCCCCCAAACAGAGCACAGCCCACTGAACGTCACCTAAAATGGCCGCACCCTCTTCAGCTCATTTAGTTACAGAACAAGGAAACTACCTTAACCACTAATAACGCCCCATAAAAGCAAATACTTTGAATGGGCCCATTAAATGTAATAAGCCCATAAAACTGGAGGTTTTGGCTGGAAGGTCCCCCAGCTGTGCATGTGTTTGGTGCCATAGCAGTGACATTGAGAAGCTCAACCGCTGTTTATAAAAATCTGTCTGATCTGTCGTCTGGGTAACATGCCTCCCCTTGTAAACGCCCGAACCGATCTGCTGTCTCGCCCAGACGGGCCGTCTTATAATCAGTTTCAAAGCCGCTCGCGACGCCCTTTGTAGTTTCGGCGGAAGCAGGCGGACTGTCTGGCGCACTTTAATGATGTAACTTTTTCTGTTAGTAAACCGAGCACGGCCGCGTGCAGCGCGTTTGAAGGAACAGATGTCGTCCGCCTTTGTTTTAAAAAGCCAAGGTGGCGTCTTTTTGACGTCCGTCACAAACGCGCCCGGTAGTCTTTGTGCTTTGTGTGGCCCGTTTCGCTCCTGGCAGCAGAACTGCGTTTGCTTTGATCAGGACTGCAGTGCTGAACTCCAGACGTGAGAGAAACAGGAATTTAAGCTTGTGAGAACTACCCAAAAGCCGAATGTAGAGTTAAGATGCCGAGCGGCAGCCCGGGTGTTTGTGAGCGGGTAAAGCAAAGGGGGGGTTTTCACTGAGCGTGCCTCCCCCCCCCGCCCCCAGGTGTCAGCTGGGCCCATACTGCCGGGACAACCCCTGCAAGAACAGCGGCCGCTGCATCGACAGCCTGGACGGGCCCGTCTGCGAGTGCGAGCTGGGTTTCCAAGGAGACAGGTACGCTGAGGCGAGACAGACGCGCCCGGTTCGGGAGGGGGGGGCGCCGCGACCCGCCCGTTTGAACCGCGATCGAAGCAATTAACCTTAACGAACGCGCGGCTATGGGAGATTTTAAACCTGTTGTGAATAAGAAAACTTTTTTTTTTTTTTAAGTGCCCAGAGGTGACAAGCTCTCACTGCTACAAGTCCCACAACACATTTTTCCATGTTTCAGTTACCTGTATTATAATAATAATAACAATAATAGTAATAATGAATCTTGTCTATTTGAGTCAGCAGTTAGACCATGTATTGAAACAGGGTGAGAACAAATACAGTTAAAAAGCTGTTAAAAGTAAGCCATTGTGATGCAGCATCAGGACTTAAAGCACATTTAATGACATAAATTGATGTACAAAGAGGAATTGCAGTTTTAAAAGGGATTTTAAAGTAGATATTACTCGCTGGTCCGCGAACCTGCTCTTGCGCTATTGCTTGTATAAATCAGTTGAACACACACCTGTGGACCTCCTGCTGTGTTTCTCTTGTAATTCTCTAGATAAAAGTGTCTCCTAAATGAGTTTGATGCCGTTCAGCAGCCGTGAATTAGAAAGTTTAGGGGTCCGCCTGGAGACCGTCTGTAAACAGAAACTAATGGAATGTTTCAGTGAGAAACGGGCAGATCGGCTGGGCTTGCTGGCTGAGTTTTTAAACGTGAGCCCCCCCCACCCCCCCCAGGTGCCTGAGCGACGTGGACGAGTGCGTGCAGAACCCGTGCGCCAACGGCGGCCAGTGCGAGAACACGTACGGCTCCTTCCTGTGCAACTGCACCCTGGGCTTCGGCGGGGGGCGCTGCGAGCTGAGGGCGGAGGTGCACACCGAGCTGGTCTCCACCTCCTGGAACATCGGCCTGGAGGAGGTGGTGGGCATCGCGGTCTTCGTGGCCAGCATCTTCCTCCTGACCCTCGTCTTCGTGCTGCTGCGCAAGCGCGCGTGCTGCGGGCGGGGGGGGAAGCCCCGCCCCCGGGACGAGGACAAGCGCCCGGGCCCCGGCCACGCCTTCCTGCAGCGGCCCTACTTCGACTCCAAGCTCAGCGGGAACATCTACTCGGACGTCCCGCCCCAGGTGCCCGTGCGCCCCATCTCCTACACGCCCAGCATCCCCAGCGACTCGCGGAACAACCTGGACCGCAACTCCTTCGAGGGCTCGGCCATCCCGGAGCACCCCGAGTTCAGCACCTTCAACCCCGACGCCGTCCACGGGCACCGCAAGACCGTGGCCGTGTGCAGCGTGGCCCCCAACCTGCCCCCGCCCCCGCCCTCCAACTCCGTGTCCGACAGCGACTCCATCCAGAAGCCCAGCTGGGACTACGACTACGACGGTGAGTTGGTCTCTGTCACCGCACGCCAGCGCTGAAATTTGCAACAGCAATGTGGTGAAGATGATTTTTATTTTTAGATGTAATTATTAGTAATAACATACAGCAATTATGGTTCACAATATTAGATGTTAAGAATAATTGGTGTCATCATTATTGTTATTAATATTAATAGTAGTAATTTACATTACAATGGGTGTTGAAATGCAGCAGAAGCTTGTTTATTATTTTTTTCATTCTTTGATTCTGGAATGGGAAATATTTTGGGAATATAATATTTTTGCCATGGAATCTTTACTAATGTTGAATGCCTTCCCTTCTGTGCACGTGTGTGTATAGCTAAAGTAGTGGACTTGGACCCCTGCTTGGCCAAGAAACCCCTGGATGATGTCACCTGCCACGCCTACAACACCCGCGGGAGCATGTCGGAGGTGCAGTCCCTCAGCTCCTTCCAGTCAGAGTCATGTGACGACAACGGTAAGCCGCCATCCGCGAGCTAGCGGCGAACCGCTAACACGCACCTCGGGCACCTCAGGATTTAAGCTGAAACCCTATCAGTAGCACACTGAGTATTTATCTGAATGTGTTTGTATGTAATCAAAGCCCTTGAAGTTAAACGCCGAAAGCTTAAAATTAAAACGAGTGTTTAAAAAATTAACCCCACGGAAAGTTTTAAGTCGGGCGCACACGGAGTAATACTGATACTAAAAATCTTTCCAGACCAATCGTTACAAATCCAATTTTCACCAGGTTGTCCCCGATAACGGTGCCCTAGAGGCCATTTTTTATTTTTTTAAAGTCCAAACCTCAGTAAAGGAAACGGCAACACAGTTAACGGTGCGCCGAGATAACCTGTCCACAGTGACGCATGTGGTCTCTTAATGTGAACTCGTCTTCTTTCTCTCCGGTGCTGTTATTTGAGCAGGGCCGGCCCAGCTGGCATGATTATGTTTCCCACGGCAACGTTTGGCTCGGTGCTCAGGGAAAGTGTTATTGTGTGAAAGGTGGCTGTGGGTGATTTGTTCTTTTCTCTCCCCCCCCCCCCCCCTCCTCCTCTTCCCACAATGCTGTGCCACAGCCCCCATATGGATCAAATCAGGGTTTAACTAGGGCCGGCTCGTAAGTCTGACTCCGTCATCGGTACAGAAGGAAACGGATGCATCGGGCACCGAAATTCTCCAGGCATAAAAAAAAAAGAGAAAGAGTTTTTTTTATTATTATTTATCCGTTCCCTGCTTTCCACCTACACGTCCTTTTTTGTGGGGCGGGGGAACAAGTGAAGCTTTCTCGCTCAATCCGAAAAGATTTCACGCATTTGGTCATGAAAAAAAAAAACAAACAAAAAAAAAAAACACCTCTGTAATGTAAATGCGTTGGGGAGGACAGATGAACAAGATCGGCCTCGTTTTTACAATCCTTTATTTATTTGTTTAATTTGTTTTTGTTTTTTTTGTGTGTTCTCTTCTGCTCCAATTTTTCGAAAAGCGAATCAAGCAAAGACGGGATGTTTGAAGACGGCCGCGCGGAGCGTTGAAAATGGGTACAAAGTGCATATGACGGTCTCCCCCATACCCGCTGCCCATTCGCCATCTCACATCCCGTGACCTCACCCCAGACAGAAGTCCCCTTATTATTCACGTATTGGGAATTATGTTTTTTTCCCCCACTTTGTTTGTTCCATCCGTCACCTTTTACCTTCATCTGTGCTTACCCAGAACCCGTGTCATAAGAGCAATATTGGACTTCCCTGTCTGTTTCGGAACTTCAAAGCGTATAATTTTGGTTATGCCGCTATTGTTTGGTTATATCGCTACTAACATTTTAGCGGAAACCAGTCTCCCCTCCCCCACCCTAAAAAAACTTGTGAAAGATTGTCCCGATTACACCACAGGTGGTCTCCTCCACAGTGGATCAATGGTTTTTGGCTTGGAAAACTCTCTCTCTCTCTTTCTTTTTTATCCTCGAGAATTTCGCCGATCCTTCCTTCCACGTTGTCAGTGCTACCATCTCAAGCGTATCCAGTGGCTGTTGAACCCGTGTCGCCTCGCACAACCACCACCCCCCACCTCCTCCATGTGCCGTTTTATTTTGCCCTGGTCCTGTGTTGTGTGATCGACCAGCTGAGATCACCCCCAAGTATTGACTCTAGTGCTCCAAACCTCGGGCTCCGCCCCCCTCTCCTCCTCACCCAATCAGCAAACCACAAACACGTGGCGTGTGCAGATTGTGTAAAAGAATACCGCCCTCTAAGTTCCAGCTGTTCATGCATATGTGACGTTGTCTCTGAGACTTCCTGCACTAATGGTAGATTTCTCTCATCTGCTTCTCCCCCTGCCCTGTGCAAGCCTCCATAGTGACTGTTATACACCTTGTCAATTCTGTTGTTGACTCGGTGGAAAAAGAAGGTATTCTTTTTTAAACCTAATACCAGTAGTAAAAGCTGTCTGTGGTTCTGTGTGTAGTACCGTCGTCTGTAGAGTCGAAGCTGGTCGAGTTAAAGCCTCAGAAAATGCCATTTACTTTCCCGATTCTGTACATAAAGAGAATTTAGCCGTAAGGCGTATTTGTTGTGAAACTGCACTCAAATTATTTTCATACTGGTGAGTACAGATAAAATTGGCAGGAACGCCTGAGTAAAAATACGCAATCAGATGTCTTTTTTCTGTATTCTCTGTTTAAGTAAATGGCAAAGCTGTTGTACTTAGCGCACTGTTGGGAGTGTGAGGCCCTACGAAAATCTATACAGAATGAGAGGTTATGCAAGGTTAATAACTGTATCGTCTGAACCAATCAATACGTGTCTCTCGCTAGCAAAATGATATGATTGGTTGCAATCAGTTGAATCGTTGGTGAGAAGTAGCTGAATCCACCCATTTTTTGGTACTTGAAGCCTCATACTCCCACCACTGCTTTAGTCAATCACTGTACGTCACTTGGCTTAGGTAGAGGATCGTCTCTCTCCTCTTAGACTTGATCATTTTTCTGACGCTAAACTTGAAATGTTTTCTTCCTCTCCTCCTCGCCTCTTTGCCGTCTAAAGAGTCTTTCTCCGCTCATGAGCCCAAGAACTCCAGAGGTGACTTTTTGCATGAGTTTGTGGTGTTTTTTATTTTTTTCCGTTTTGTTTTGTTTTTTTGTGGTTCGGTTTTCATCCCGTTTCCCTTGACACCAATGTATTCCTCTTCCCTCTCGATGTGCATGACAGCCTTACGGTAGGTGTAGATGTTCTGACCAAAGAAAGCACGTCTTAAGAAAACATGCCTGAAAATGTTAGCTCAGGAACAAGCCCAGGAACTGCTGCTGTCAGTGCACATTGACATGCGGCGTTCAGCCACCGGGAGAGGAAGTACATCCACTAACACCCTGCCTGATGTGTTGTCAAAGAGCAATGGCGGCCACTGGGTTCCCCAGCGCTGTTTTAGTGTGTCAGTGGGGCCCCGTGGTCTCGAACCCGAGCGGTGCTTTCTGTGGCCAGCAGCCCCGCAGGGGCGATACGTAATTGGCTGTAGTGTCGCCGGGTAGGACAGGATTCGAGTCAGCCAGATGTCCATGTTTCTTTGTGGTCCAGAGACCCCAAGCCCCCCACCCGCACCCCCTGGTCAGTCAGACTCTGCAGTTTGGCAGCGCAGGAAGTGTCCTCCACCGACTCACTCACCGCGCGAGCTTGACCGCTGAACCGCGCGGCGAAAAGAAGCGCACGGCGACGTTTGTTGTCCGTCTGTCTGTCCTGACAGGGGGCTGGGTCCTCGGTCACAGCTGGTGCTCTGCATTTGGGGGGGGGGGGGGGGGAGTGGAGAGAAAGAAAAAGAGCGTGGTAAATGAAAGCAGAGCTCACTGGCGCGTCGCCGTTTGATGTCTGATCACACGGGGGAGGATGTCTTTGCCTGGCACTGCTGAAAACTGTTTCTCCACCAGCTAGGATCCTCCAATCCGCACTGTCGTCGAGCCTCACATCTCCTAATCAATTTTTGTGCGTGCTGTGAAGTATGTTTGTGTGCATTTTTGAAACATTGTATCGTGCTTTAATTAATACAACTGTGTGTCGGCGTGATATTACCTTGCATGGATTTTTTATTTTAGTTCTTTATTTTTTAGATGTAAAGCTGTTGGCTTCTTGTAGAAGTGGGTAAACAGTGGTAAATTCAGGGTGTGTAATGGTTTGCGTTGCCTTTGGACAGGTTATCATTGGGACACCTCAGATTGGATGCCAAGTGTTCAGCTTCCTGGAATCCAGGAGTATCCGCAGTACGAAGTGGTGGAGGCCCCCAGCACTCTGTACAACGACCCCAGCGTCTTAGACACCGACTACTACCCGGGGGGCTACGACATCGAGAGCGACTTCCCCCCGCCCCCCGACGACTTCTCCCCCCACGAGGAGCTCCCCCCGCTGCCCGACTACGGCGACCGCTACGACACGCTGCAGCCGCCCCGGGACGCGCCCCCGCCGGCCAGCCCCGGCTCGTCCGGGCGGGGCCGGCCGTCGCCGCAGCAACAGCGCCAGTACTCGCCGGCGGCGCACCTCCGCCGCTACCCCTCGGACTCCGCCGAGCCCCGGGACGCGGCGGTGGGGTCGGGCGGCTTCCGCCGGGGGGGCTTCCCCGCGGGGTACGGGCGGGAGTTCGCGGTGGACCCGCCGGCGGTCGACAGCATGTCGCTCTCCCTGTACACGTCCACGGCCTCCTGCTCGGACATGTCGGCGTGCTGCGAGGAGTCCGAGGTCGCCCTGAGCGACTACGACAGCGGGGACGAGGGCCAACGCTTCCACCGGCTGGACCTCGCCATCCCGGCGCTGGACGCCCAGCAGCACACCGAAGTCTGACACTGTATCCAAAACGAAAAGTGCCTGAACCCCTTTACCCGCCGAGCCGGCGAACCCGGTACGCCAGCGGTGACCGTCAGCCGTGCTGTCGATGGCCGGAGAGACCGGGCTTTTCTGTGAAGCCTGGGGCTTTTACTTTTAGTTTTTTTTTGTTTTCCTTTTCTGCTAACCGATTTCTCTGTGGGTGCGACTGCCTTGTCCACCAGATCAATGCCTGCTACACCCCCCCTGGCCCATCCCTCCTCCCGCCCCAGTGCTTGGGAAAATCTGGTCTCTCCGATTGGCTGCTCAGTTGCTTGACGTAGCTGCGATTGACTGTCACCGTGCACAAAAAAAAAAAAAAAAAAAAAAAACTCTGAAGGTACTGCTATTACAAAAAGTGTACAATTATGGGAAAAGATGACGTCAAAACAAAACATTTCAAGGTTTTATCTGTACTTGTGTAGGTTTAACAAGGCAGACTAATTTAAAAAAATAATGATGAAATAAAAAAGATCCTCATTCATTTTTCTAAATGTAAATTTTAATGTACAGTTTTGATTTGGAGGTTTACTAGGTTTTTTTGTAGATAATTTTATGCTTTTTATTTCCAAGAAGACACAAGTTTTAATGTTTTAACAGTGTGACATCGTCGGCCTTACTGTATCATCACCATGGCAACCGAAGCCTGTTCAAGGAGTGTGACTTGTCCGTGTGTGACTACATGAGATACGTATACATACCAGTGTCCTGTCGCTCATTTCAAAGTGTGGGGGGGGGGAGGGGGGAGTTATCCAGCGAAGGATGGAGTATTCTTGTGTTGTCGTTATATATGTTTTTTTGGTAAATTGTAACGTTAAACCTTTTTATTTTTCCACCACGATCACGGGACCCAGTATATTTATAGTGTGAACTGATTCGTGGACACGTGATTCATTTTTTTTCAAGTGTCTGTATGTGTGGGAGACGGAGAGCTATTGTTAAGGTTTTTATTGAATACTGCCATTAGATCACGCTTTCCTATTGGCAATAAATTATTCATAAAAAGTTGTTGTATTATTCATTTTTTAAGCAAAGCTGCAGGTAAAATAATGATGCAGATGTTCTGCGTGTCAGTGCAGCTAATACCTTTTAATGATGGGTGGTGGTGGATGGTGAGCTCTGGGCAGACTGTCGAGGTTAGTAGCACTTTAAGGGTGTTAAGCTGACGGTGTTTTGCGGTGGGATGACGGGGCCATATTAGTCTGTATTGTGAAGCAGAGCGGGTCGGTTCTCCGGGTGACCAAAGCTCAACAAAAGAAATGATCAGCATGGTGGAAATTGTTAGGAAAAATTGGTCAGATTTCAAAAAATAAAAGTTATCATTTAAGGGGGATGTAGCTGAATGCTTTGGGGAGGGGTGGTGGTGGTGGTGGTGGTGGAGGGTGTTTCGGGTGGGTGGTGTGGTGGCTGTAGCATTGTCATTCAATCTGTGAAAATGAACGACTATTCACAACAGAAGGACGTGTTCTAATGAGCCTGAAAGTGCCGTATTGAAAGCTGTGATTTAAACATCTGCACGTAACGGGGCAGGCCTGGGTCGGGGGAAGACGCGTATGAGACAGAAAGGGCTGCCGTGGCTGCCTGTGGGCTCCGTGCTGTCTGAAGTGCGCTCGCCGCTCTGCTCACTGATGCGGTGGGCACCGGACGCTGGGCTGAGCCCCGTGCCGTAGCCGTCCGTTCGTCAAGCCGTGACCTGTCAGAGCTGAGTCTGTTACTGAAAGCACAGAATTTAGTGTGTGTGTGTGTGTGTGCAGGCACTGGGGGTCTCCATACCTGGAGAAACCTATATGCTAGCATATTTTTAAGATCATGGGGCCTTGTGTTCCAAAGGCTATATCTCCCAACACACTAGGAATTCAGAGGGTATCTGTTTGGGGTACCCATCTTTCCCCTTTTGCTGACTCTGCAGTCTAAAACTGCTCAAAGAAAAAATAAGAACACTTTTATAAACTTTTTTTGAATCAATTTTTATCCCCTTAGTTTAAATGAAACATTTTTTTTTAATTTATCACTTAATTTTTTCACTTTTTTATCCTTAGGGGCGACCAACCAGTCAACGGAATTGTCAAGATTAGCTGTCACGTGTGGTGGTGCGTCCCTAACCTTGATAACCAGTGCTCTAGGCTGACCAAACCAAACCAACAGCCAGTCAAAAACTTTTAAATGTGTTCTTCAAATCCACATGATATGCTACCATACTTAATTCAAGGTTGATTTAAATGAGTTGCCTGCTCACTTATTTGACTGCTGCCTCTATATTATGCAAACATTCATTTTACACAAGTCAAAATACATTTTACACAGTTTTACGCAAGTCAAAATAAGTGTCACGAGATGTTTTCTGCCCACTGCACATTAACCTCAGGTTAGACCTGGTGGAGTGAGACGAACGTCATGCTGTTCTTACACAACCATGTGAAACCTGTGATAAATGAACGTGTTGTCCGTAGGCTAGGGTACATGACGGTTTGAATTTTCGAGCTCCTCCCTTCCGAACCGTTAAGCCGTTTGAATGCGCTGCATATTTTGCGCGGGGACGGGTTTCAAGTGAGCTCCTGAGATCGTGTAGCAGCCCCCCGCAGCCCCCCCCCCCCCCCCCCACCTCCTTCATCGCTCCCTCCTTTTTCTAAGGGAATCATGGCTAATTCTGTGTACTTTTAAACTTTGCTGACGTCGCACTCTTTATTTTGGCACCGGGTCAGGAATTTTCATGAGAGCAATTTTACCTTGAAGAAAAGAACCCTCACATCAAAGGGGGTTCCTGTTTACATAAGACTGCAGCCTGCCGGGATGGAGGGTCGTGAAGGTGCTCCGTATGTCCACGCTATTTACCAGAAACGTGTTTTTGCAGAGGGGAAGAGGGGGAGGAACTAAAAATGAATTTCTAAATCCAGATAACCGCTGGTATGAATCTCTCATTAAAAATGCATTATTTCAAGGTTAATCCCAGCCTTTTTTTTGGGGGGGAGGGGGGGGGGGGGTTACAATAAAAAAAGCATCATGCGCTCTGAGGTTTGCAGATGTTCAGGCTTAACCCCTTTAACAACCAAAGTACACTCATTCATTAAAAGGAAATCTGCACTGTTCCCAGCATGCAGTGTCAATAAAACGTACCACGTTAAATAATATACCGAGCGTGACTGGATTTGTAAGGGTCTTTTGAGCAGTAATTATTTTCTGAATACCGCACGTTCAACTTACCAAAACGTAATAATTAACTAAAATGTGTCCTTTCAGACAAATAAACACTTTTGAATTCAGACAACGCGCGAGCACAATAAAATGCATTTTAGTGATTGGGAACTAATTTGGCGATCAGTGGTGCAGCCATAATGAGCGTCTGTGCATGGAGCTTGAAGAGGTGGGTGATGGCAGAACTCTCCGCCGTTGGTTTATGGAAAGGGTTGGGGTTTCGACGAGTTCCACTGAGATGCAGATTTCCTTTTCAAATGAGCCCTGACCAAGAGGTTGCAGCATACGTAACATATTGCTACTTTAATATCAGGGTCATCAACACTCCACTGCCACCAGTTTTGTCCCTAAACAGAGGCGTATGGCTAAAGGACAGGGACATGGGGCATACATGGTGGCCAGGATTTGGTAGGGATTTCGAATGAGAGACCGTGTGACACTGGTTTACGCATCGGTTGTCACTCCGTCGTCCATGGTCCCTCCCCTCTAACGCTTTTTGCACAGTTCACAAGTCACATCTGTTCTGAATCGTTGACATAAAGCCTAATGTGATATGATGTAGCAGCGTAGCACAGTGGTTAGGGGGCTGGGTTTACAGCTCAGACGTGACGGGTTAAATACCAGGTGGAGCAATGACGCTTGAAAACTACCCTTGAGCAAGTCAACCACTCCGTCATAAACATTTACTTTTCATAAACCAAAACACATTAAAAAGCTTTTAACTTACTGATGTATTATTGCATTTTACGGCTCTTACCTTTAACAGCTAGATTGGACATATTCCCGAATAAAGAATTATGTAAATGATGATATTTTAAAGAGTTGTTGGCCTATTACTTTTAGCACCCTCTCATTTCTTCTTAATTTCTTGGTCCATTTCACAAATCCACGGCTCCTAAAAAGGCCGAGATCTCTGCGATTAGACTCGGAATCTAAATACTTTATTGCATAGCGTGAAACTGGCATCGCTAAAATTAATGGTTTTAAAAGAGCTACGGAGTCGGGTGGGGAGGGGCAACACTCCGCACTTTGACCCCTCAACTTTTCTCTCATCGCTCAAGCGTGAAGCAGTAATTTAGAGAGGGAAGTACTTCAGCCGTGACATGGAATGGGATACACGTATTAAAAAGAGGCATAGCTTCTTAATGTTGCAATCACTTCTCCCTCCGTAATATCATGCTTCATGGATCCAATTACTCTCCAAAATGACATTAAACCGTTTTATTTATATAATTATACCAAGGTTGCGTTGGTATACATTAAGAAATGGCTGCTCAAATTAAGTAGTTACCTTGTGTTTATTGCCGGCTGGTTTGAATAACGCCTGTCACGTATGATCAGGAAAAGCGTTGATCTATTTTCTGATCTCTCCGGTTTTGTGAGCAGTTGACGCTAAAAAATGTTATACTCCACAATTGCCACAAGATGGCAATGCAGCCTCAGAGGTTAGCGTGGAAAGTAGCGTTTTTGAAGGTCAACGTCAAACTATATTTGCATGGATACATAAAATGCACTAACTGCAGTAATCATAACCACATATCATCTCACATTTCCAGACATATCATTTACATCATAAACTGTGATATACATTAACTGACTATGAGTCCCGGTCATAGTCTGCTGCTGATATACTGCAACTCTCAGACTGGAAACCGTGGCTGTAGGGCCCAGCCTGTACTCAAAATAATCCATACACTCATCATTTAAATTTAAAGAAATGTGTAGAAAGTGATATATGAAGTCACTGTCTGCATTTTATCCTTCTTTGGCAAAGACTTGAGTGCCGTGCCAGTATCAGTTAACCAGTTAGTCTGTTAACCAAGATAAAAAATAAAAGGGAAACACAATCACAGCCTGTGCCTTATGGCAGGGTGTTTAGAAACACTGCCTGTGGCTCTGCTACAAGTCAGGGTGTTTAAACATACAATCACATGCTGTGCTCCCAGTGAGGGTGTTTATAAACCCAACCGCAGGCTTTGGTCTAACTCGGGGTGTTAAAAAACACAACCACAAGCGTTGGTCCAAGTCAGGGTTTTTTAAAAACACAATCGCACGCTGCGCTCTAAGTCACGGTGTTTAAAAACACAA
Organism: Anguilla rostrata; assembly: GCF_018555375.3. NCBI lineage: Eukaryota > Metazoa > Chordata > Actinopteri > Anguilliformes > Anguillidae > Anguilla > Anguilla rostrata. The sequence goes on from NC_057937.1 coordinate 9,193,192, forward strand.
CCACGAGT